>NC_138084.1:18813210-20134460 GCF_964212035.1 Myotis nattereri | reverse complement strand
GGCTTCCCTTGAGAAGGATTATGAGGAGGTTGGAGCAGATAGTATTGAGGGAGAGGATGAGGGTGAGGAGTACTAACCTGTCAGCTGCGATGTTACACTCCAGTGTCTTGGGATTGTCTCATTTCTGTTTTTCTGTGAAGTCTATTGTGTCCTAAACTTTGCAATAAAGTTGTTTTCATTTTGAATGTCAAAAAAAAAGCAAAGTAACCATACCAGATCAAAGATTTGTCAACTTCACACAAAAAGAAATTTGTTGTAATAGGAATGCGTACAGTTTGTCATATTTAATATTTGGTTGACCAATTGGCTCATTAGGGATCCCTAGACAATTCCTTGTCTGCTATTGCTATAGCATCACCTTTGTTCTTCCATCTTCACTATGTAACTAGAAAAGGGAATTAGGAGCTGGCACTGTAGGGCACATATCCCTGTGCAGAAGTTTATGATGAATGACAAAGAATCAGAGACTAAATAGTCATGATAGAGACTCAGTAATTAGACAGGCCCTTGGACAAAACCGTGTGTTTCCCCTTCTGTACCTACATGTGATTAACATTTTTGCATTAGTCATCTGTTTAAATACACAAGTGTACTTTATGTGGTATTGTCATAGGGGAAAATGGTCTGCATCTATTAATTCTATTATACATTATTTTCTGGATTTCTCAGCTGCTAACAAAACTGAGCACCATGATTGAGAATGGAAGGGCTCTAAGATAAGGAGTTCGAAGAAGTTGTATTTTCTTTGCTCTGTTAGCAGAGGAGAATAGGGTTTAGTAGCTTATAGGATTCTGAGAATAGGTTAAAAGCTCCTAATCAGCAATGATTGCTGATGATTTGCACTGTTTATCACTATACATCTCAATTATTTTATATTCTAAATGTGGAAGATAATGCTATATATACCTGTATCCCATTTTGCATAAGTGCCGTAATATTTTATCTCAGTGAATGAAAGTAGATGTCTAAAAGTGAAGATCAAAGTGAGGTTTGTAAAGGTTCCCAAGTTTCTTAAACTGAGAGCATGCAGGGGAGTGTATCGATGGATGGCTCTGCCTATGAAAGAGCAGCTTCAAGAAGGTTAACTTAAGTGAAAGAGGCAGGCACAAAGGACCACATATTGTATGATTCCATTTTAATTAAACCTTCAGATATTCAGATCTATAGAGACAGAAAGAAGATTAGTGGTTGCCTAGGGATGAAGGGGTGGAGAGGAATGGGAGTGACTGGTAGTGGGTTGGTGATTCTTTTGATAAAAGTATTAAAAAATTAGGTTGTGGAAATGATTGCAAAATTCTGAATATGCTAAAAGTTACTGGATCATATGCTTTGAAAGGGTAAATTTTAGAATATGTGAAGTATACCTCAGTAAAGCTGTTTAAGAAAAAAAAAAAGGAAAGAGACTGGGCAGGTGTATAGGACCAAGGGTGACATTCATGGGAAGGCACCATGTCTATTGTGGGTATTCCTTAGTGATGTGATAATGAAAGAGAAAAAGGAAGTGAGCCATGGAGGTAAAATTCCTTCGAAAATAAAAATCAAATGAAACACTAACCTATCTCTGTTCCTGAGGGAAGTTATCATATACAAAACAAACTTCTCTTCTCCATAGCAACAAAAAAAACAAACACGATACACTTAAACTAACAAACCTAGTCAACATGCACCCTTGTTGGATTCCATAGCCCTGCACAGTCTCGGACCTCAAGTTCTGTTAGAATTGTCCAATATTGCCAGGATTCTTGCAATTCCCTCACCCATTGCGCTGTGGCATGGTCCAGATAGATCATTCACCAACAGGACACTTAATGAACAAGTAGATGTTCTTGGGACAGGACTGAGCCAAATGCAGGATTCAGGAGGAGGAGAGGCCAGCAGCCCCTTTTTGTCAGAGGGAGGAATGAAGAGAATCACCATAGATTTCTTCTTAATAGCCATTTCTCTTTTTATGCATTTGCAGTATGGCTTGACTTGTACTGATCAGAGTTATATATGGATTGCCAGAACAATATTACATGGCTATGAAGATGATCAAATGAACCAATTAATATGAAGTAGCAAGTAAACTGGAATGTTTTATATATGTGTATTATTTATTTACTTTAATATATTTTTTTATTGATTTCAGAGAGGAAAGGAGAGGGAGAAAGAGATAGAAACATCAATGATAGGAGAGAATCATTGATTGGCTGTCTCCTGCATGCCCTACATTGGGGATCAAGCCTGCACCCTGGGCATGTGACCTGATTGGGAATCGAACCATGCCCCCCTGGTTCATAGGTCGATGCTCAACCACTGAGACACACCGGCTGGGCTATATGTATATTTTTAAATGATGAGACACCAAAATGTGAAATCCTGATAGACTTTTATTAACCATTAGAGGGAGATCCATTGCAAGCCTGTAGTAACTGAGAAGTTAAGGGACAAGGCGGGCAGTAGATGGATCTGGCTAGTGATAGTGATGATACTGACTTCAGTGTGTGCAACTCTTTTCAGTTTATAGCCACGAATATTGGGTCATGACAGCTTGGCTATAAGCCCCTCATCTGATAGATGAGGGAGCAGGACCTCAGCTCACATTTGCTGATGGGACCTAGCAAACAGGCAGCAGATGAGGGACAAGGCAAACAAACCTACCATTCAAGAGGAGGGAATGTTAACATCTCTCCCACAGTGGTCCACGCAGGATACTCCTTTTCCCTCAGTCACTGCCACTTCAGCTGGGACTATCGCTTCACATATTTGGGCACGCATATCTGAGAGAGGCTGAATGCACCCAGCTTTACTTGGTGCCCCGGGGATAGGAATTCTTCTCTTTAATAGATCTCTTCATGTGGAGGGTTCACAACTTCTTTGTCAGTCCCTTCTATCTTTGGATAAAGTTAAGAAAATCCTTGCAATAAGAAAATTTGTCTTTGAACTAAGCAACAAGTTCTTTCCAAATAATCTGCCAAAGGGACATTACAGTCTCCTCCCTCCATACTTCATATGATGCAAAAAAAAAGGTGACATTTTGCTTGAAGAGGTGTGTGAGGCAAAAGGATTCCAATATTCTTCCTTACCCTGTTCTGGAGGAAGACAGTAAGCAGAGAACCCAGTTTGGGTGTTCAGACTTCCGATCTATAGAACTGAGATAATATGTCTATTGCTTTATGTTGCTAAATTTGAGCTAATTCATTATGCAGCAACAGCAAGCTAATACTCTCATGGCATATTTTCATTTGCTTCTCAATAAAAATATCCATTTCTGAACTTTTGCAGTTGATATCTGATTAAGCTATTATTATTTTTTTAAGTTTCTTTGTAGAAGAGTTGTGCACTTCGATTACGGAAACAGTCACTGGGTTTCTATTTGATGCGAGGCACTGGGAAACAAAGATGAATAAGAAATTAAAACCTTAAAAGACTTCAGAGAGGAATAGTAAAATTAGACACACAACTATTATCTGAGTCAGAAAGCAATGGAAGCCATGAGGGCATAACAAGTACAAGCTATGAGAGTTTAGAAGAGGGAGAAATGATATCCATATGAGGGTGTCAAGAAAGGTTATCTTGGGGTGGCTGTGAGAACTATGACAGGAAATCAACATGAAGCTCAAGAAGTAGATGCCTTTGTGCGGTTTGAGACCACATTTAAATAGCAGCTATCACCAACAATCTAAGTCTGGGAATTATACTGGAAAGAGAAGAAAATAGTGAGGGGTGGTGGTAGGAAACACATGGAGCCAGGGTGATGGACTCATGAACTTGGGAGGTCCTGAGGATCAAGAAGTCACCAAGAATAGATTTGGTGAATTGCACAGTAAAAACAAAACAAAACAAAACAAACAAAACAAAGAAAGCAGGAAATTTTGATAAAGGTACATTTTAGAGCTTGAGATTTTAAAATCAAGCATTTTCCAATTATGGTGAGGTCTGGGATGGGGCTGCCATATCATCTAACTGGGAAACTGGGATGGCATGAGTGTGAAGTCAGTGGAGGGATAGAGGTCAAGACTGTGTGCAGCAAGGGAATTTGGAGGGGCATTCACCTTGAAACCATTTGATTTATCTTCCTGGTTGCCCTTAAACATACAGGGCTAAATAAATGTTTACTTGAGAAGCATAGAGAATGAATTACACCCCTGGGTTTCCAAAGTCCCATTTGCCTTTATCCAGTCAAAAAAAATGTAGCTGGGGCTTTGGCAGAGGTAAAATCAGAGCCAGTGTCCAGAGTTTCCATTCCATATTGGAGCAGGGTCCAGTACAGCATCAGCCTAGCTGTAGTCCATCAATTGATTGTGGACCACATGAGTGAATGCAAGGAAGCCAAGAGTCACAAGAGTCACAAGCTAAGTGTGCCAAGAGCAAAGAGAGAGAGAGAGGGAGAGAGAGAGAGAGAGAGAGAGAGAGAGAGAGAGAGAGAGAGAACTCCTTCGTTTAGGAGGTTATGTATTCCCAAATTTTCACGCACTTGCAGTGGTGATACCCATCTGGTCAACCATCCCTGTCCCCAATTGTGATTGACAGATAAGTGCCTTCCCTGTGTCTCCTCAGCTTTACTGCGCATGCATCTATCTTATCTTGTTCAGTCCCCTTCCCCCAGTGTTTTGCAGGGAATAGACTGGTGGGTCCTGGGGAGTGTAAAGTTGCAGCTTTCTGGTGGAGCTGCCCAAATGACATGCCTATAATATCTGGCAATCCCTTTGCTCCTTTTCTATCTATACTAATAAAAGGGTAATATGCTAACTGGATAGGACATCTTCCCGACATCCTTCTGGACAAAGCCACAGTGGTGGGGGCTGAGCAGAGGCAGTTAGGGGCGATCAGAGCTGCAGGGGAGAGCAGTGAGTATCGATCAGGCTGACAGGGGAGCAGTTAGGGGGAGATTAGGCTGACAGGCAGAGGCAGTCAGGGTTGATCACTGCGGCAGGCAGAGGAGGGTAAGGGCAATCAAGCAGGCAGGGGAGCAGTTAGGGGCATCAAGTCAGCAGGCAGAGATGGTTAGGGGTGATCAGGCATGCAAGCAGAGGTGGTTAGGGGCAATGAGGCAGGCAGGTGAATGGTTAGGAGCCAGTGGTCCGGGATTGTGAGAGGGATGTCCCCTGAAGAGTCCCAGATTGGAGAGGGTGCAGGCTGGGCTGAGGGACCCCCTCTGAGCATGAATTCCATGCAATGGGCCTCTAATTATTAACCAGGTAATTACAACAGTGTCAGTACCACCACATTCACCTAATTTTGGGGTAGTTACACTTGATTACACACACACACACACAGACTCATTCACATACTCATGACTGGTACATTACATGGGCTCTGATGAGATTTAAAACTTTTTTCTAAAGATTAATAATCTCATGTTTCTAGTCTTACTGCTAGACAAACCTAGAACTTGCATATTCTGCCATCATTCACACAAATGAGGAAACACTTATGTTTCGAGTTTCTATGCCCAGATACCTGGTTTGAATTTTTCTGACCTTCAGTTGAGCAGGAAGAGACTGATTGTTTTGCATATAAGGAGATATACCATGTATCCCCACATTCTCCTATCATCTTGATGTACTGCTACCTTCCCTGAACATCTAAACAGCTGGGGAAAGTAAACCAGTTTGTATGTTTGTATGTGCTTTTATTTCATACTCACTCTTCCCATGCTTCTCTCTCCCCTTCTAATGCTGACAGCCTGTGTGCAATACAGGTTACGGGTCTGGCAGAGATGAGAGCCCTATCTTTCCCACAAGTAAAGACATTGCCATAGCAGGCTCTTGCAATCATGGCTTGGAACAGTTATACACTGGGTGTGGTAGCTTCTCTCTTTAGTATTGGTAGAGTAGATGGCGGGCACTATCTAGTTGGAAGACAGACAAATCACACACTTTGGTACAACCACACTCCAGAAATAAACAGGCATTGGGACCCAGGGAGACCTTATGGAAGAACAGAGGTTTTATCTCTGTCTCAAAACAAAGGTCTTCAGAAATAGAGCCACGATATCAGATGGATTTCATGTGAACATGTCCTTTCCATGTAGTGTCTAGGGAAAGAAAAGCCAGACTCAAAGACCAAAGGCTTAATCTGCTTCAGTGGCAGGTTACAAAGCAAACATTGCTTCTCTTCTTGTATATTTGGAGAAAGAAGATAGCAAAATGTGGTAGAGGGAGGTGGAAAGGTTCCTTCTTAATGTGTGTTTGGGGAGATTGAATATAGTATTTACTTTTTCAGAGTTTCATACACACTTTGCCCCATTCTCCCCGTTTTCCTCCTTGTCTCTCTACCTTTTTCATACAATCATTGTTTCCTCTCATTCTCCATCTCCCACTCTTTTAATCCTTCACACCAAGTAGTCCCATGTAAAAGTAAACAGACAGCCTAAGTGCCCATGAGCAGACGAGTGCATTAGAAAACTGTGGTACATCTACACAAGGGAATACTCTGCTGCTGTAAGAAGGAAGGAACTCCTACCATTTGCAACAGCATGGATGGACCTGGAGAGCATTATGCTAAGCTAAATAAGTCAGTCAGAGAAAGATAAATATTACGTGATCTCACTCATTTGTGGAATATATTGAACAACATAAACTGCTGAACAAAAACAGATCCAGAGACAGAGAAGCATCAATCAGGCCGCAAACCTCAGAGGGAAGGGAAGGGGGAGAGTGCGGGTAAGGGGGAGAGATCAACCAAAGGACTTGTAGGCATGCATACAAGCATAACCAATGGACACAGACTGTAGCGGGGTGAGGACACTCTCTGGTTTGGCTCGGTGCATAGAGTGTCAGCCTGAGGACGGAAGGATTCTGGGTTTGATTCCGGTCAAGGGCACATGCTTAGGTTGCAGGCTGGATCCTCAGTAGGGGGTGTGCAAGAGCCAGCTGATCAATAGCTCTCATCATTTATGTTTCTAAAGGCTATCCCAAAATTCATGCAAGAAGCAATTTTTATATAAAATAGAGGTTTATAATTAAAAATTGTAAATTTTTTATTGATTCATAAAGTATACAGTATAGGGTTATGTATGGAATAGGATATCGGGTAAATGGCCTCTACAGCTTTGCTGGCACATATGTACACTTTTGTTATTGCCTGAGCAGCTGCATTTTTGAAGAAGAATGGTCTGACGATGCCTCCTGACCCAAATCCGCACTAAACAGTGCATTTGTTTCTCAATAATCACTTGTGGATTTTCTGAACCTCAAATGTGACAATTTTGTCGATTAACCAAGCCATCAAGATGAAAATGAGCCTCATCGAAATTCAGCCACATTTATGCAAAACGGTCATGGAAAATTTCAACAAAAGAGTGTGTATGTGCCAGCAAAGCCGTGGAGGCCATTTACCCAATATGTTATTCCATACATAACCGTATACTTGTACACTTTATGAATCAATAAAAAGTTTACAATTTTTAATTATAAGCCTGTGCTTTCTATCAAAATTACTTCTTGCGTGAATTTTGGGACACCCTTTATCTCTCTCTCCCTCTACCTTCCTCTCTGAAATCAATAAAAATATATTTCTTTTTTGAAAAAGAAAAAAGAACGGTATGAGAAAAAGCTGACAGAAGAGAGCCAAGATAAACTTCACCCAAAACAAAAGAAGAAAGCTGAGGAGTCTTTGATAAGTAACAGGGAACTAAAAATAAGGTTTAATTAGAAATGATAGCATCTGAACTGGTTGAGAAAAGCAATGTGGCAAAAAAAAAAAAAAAAAAAAAGTGCTCTGAGATTAACACCAGCTTCCCTAGTTTCAGATAGTTCTCTGTGTACAGTGGAGTTTTCTGGGGCAAGTTGAGCTCTCGGGCATCTGTGGAACAAGCTCCGCAGTGGTCACTATCTAAAGGCTGAAATGTCCCTTCCCCTCAGGTACACATAAGATGTACTGCAAAACATTTTAATGCTTCCTGAAGGGATATGACAAAGTGGGCATGAAATTAGCAGGGACAAAAATTCCGTGACAACCATGACTCCATCCGCTGGAAGTCAATTCCAGCATGTTCAGCAGGGCTGAATCATCTGCAGTGGCAAGGGCATTTCCCCAAACCTGAAAAGGGATGATTGCTTGCTGCCAGACAGCTCAGGGCATCTTAATCTACATGTTATTGCCTCCTACTGGCCAAACAACTGAACAGCCAGAGGCATTTCCTCAAATCTGACAATGGACTGTGTATAGGAAACCCTACCCTTTGAAGTGTATATCTCCACCTTACCTCAGGACAATTTGTGTTAATAAAAAGCATGGGGTCCTGAGACCAGGACATCTTAGTTTCTTTAGCTAGGCTCTTCTGACCCCTAAATGCCTTTCAAAATTATATTTTGTCTCTGGACTCTGACTTAATTTACACTCAGCCTTTCCCCAGATTGCTGAACCCTTCTAGATGCTGAAACAAGAACCCTGGCATCCAGCCAGGTTTCCTGCTTGAGCAGAGTTTGGGGCAGCATTTTGCAGTATACAGGACTATGCATTGGCTTCCTTGTCTATGCAAGGTGGGAAAACAGCCTTCAAGACTGGCAGGGCTCATTTTTGGAGTCCCAAACCAGGCAAAATTGTGCACCAAGCTCCCTGGACAGACAGGACCACTGGTCAGCTCTGTAGAAGGTCAAAGTCACTGGCTGGGCTTTTGCCTCAAGTGCTGCTGAGCTATGCAGGTGCTCTGGCCAGGTTTCCTGGTCGGATGAGCCAGGGCATACACTCAGCAGTAGGTGGGGCTATGAATTAGCTTCCTTGCCTGGGAAGACTGTGTTGGGGGGCCCATAGATGGTGTATTATAGTAAGAATATGCAAATTATGACCTGCTGAATGAAGAGGCACAATTCATCCACATCAGATTGACAGGTATCTCATTCAGTATCCAAGCTCTCACTTTGGAAAGGTAAGAACCCCTAGGTTGTTTTGATTAAAGGCACAGTTTCAATATACTCACATAAAGAAAGTAAATTTCCAGACTTTTCACTGACAGATTCTGGATATTGGAAGTAGGGGTGCAACGAGCCACGGGTTGGGTAGTTTTCCATCCCACATCATGAGTGAGCAGGAGATAGAGAATTTTCCCTCCAGGACAGTGAAACATTTCCCCTTGTTTTCAGTGCTCATTGGAGGAAAAAGATGGCACATGTGAGATCTGTAATGCTATCATTTCACCTGATTCAGTGATGCATTCTCTTGTCTCTTTCTGATTTTAGGAACAACAAGCTAATGATTTGTGGAAGAAATATTACAGAGATGACCCATTTCAATCTCCTGGGATTCTCAGATTTTCCCAGAATCATAGCAGGGCTGTATGCTGTATTCCTGTTGATCTACATTATGACTCTGACTTGGAACCTGAGCCTGATCATCCTAATAAGAATCATCTCCCACCTCCAAATGCCCATATACTTCTTCCTTAGTAATCTGTCTTCATAGATATCTGCTATGTGACTTCCACAGCCCCTAAGATGCTGTCGAACGTCTTCCAGGAGCAGCAAACTATAATCTTTGTGTACCGTGCCGTTCAGTACTTTGTCTTTTCAACCATGGAAGTGAGTTAGTCTTGTGTCATGACAGCCATAACTTATGCCGGATATGCTGCCATTTGTAACCCACTTCTGTATTCATCAATCATTTTGCCTAGCCTCTATGGTTGGATTGTGGTGGTTTCCTATTTGACTGGAATTTCTGTTTATATCCCAATTGTGTGTCATACTTCAGCTCCACTTCTGTGGTCCTAATGTCATCTACCACTTCTTCGGTGACATATTTCAACTGGTAGTCCTGTCCTGCACTGACACTTTCTTTGTACAACTCATGATGGCTATATTGACACTGATCTTTGGAATAATAAATGTCCTAGTTATCATGACATCCTATGTCTATATTGTCTTTTCCATCATGAAGATCACTTTAGCTAAAGACAGGTCCAAGGCTTTCACCACCTGTGCTTTTCACTTGATGGCAGTCACCCTTGTTTATACCTCGGTGTTCCACTTCTTGGGAACTTACGCACAGGTGACCCAAGCGCCTCATTTGGATATACCAATACAGACGTCAAAGGGTATTTACTATTAATTAGTATCGCCGAGCTTAACCAAAAACTAAGAAGAGAGAAGACATAGGGAACAAAGAATGCAAGAAATCACACAGGTTTATTTACCAGAGAGCTGATGGGTTTAAGTCCTTGGCAGGCCACCCGGAGACACTCGCTGACAGAGACACTCGGAGGTCGTCAAATATGCCTCAGCAGGAGCTCGGTCTCTTGACTCGAAGAGAGGCCTCTAACAGTTTGGGCTCAATAGCAGAGCAGGGATGGCATTTTCCAAGCGGGAAGGGGAACGCCTTGTCTGTGGAGGTCAGACAGGCGTCTGAACCGCAGCAGATTTGCTCTCTTTAAATCCTCGAAGCTGGGCGTCTTCACTGTCTCCTATCAGGCGCCATACACGGGTGCCGCCCTGTTATCTAGGTATACACTCAGGCAGGAAAGTTGTGTACATGTCCAAAGCTTATCAATCACACACACACATCTTATTTTTGGAGTTGTTTACAAGTTTTGGTCTAAGAATAAAATGGGATCTACTTAGGCTAACTTATGCTAATACAAAATGGAGTCTACTTATGCTAACTAAATTTATTACTGTAACAGGCTTCTTCAGTGTCTCATATCAGTGTGCTCTGGTGGCCTTCTGGGCTTATCAGGATACACACGGAGGGAGTTACAAGTTGTTTGTCAGGAGTTACAAGTGATTTATCAGGAGTTAACAGCAGGGCATTACAAGTTGTTTACACACAGGGAGTTACAAGTTACTTATCAGGGTCACACACAAATTAAGTTCCTCTTCTAAGTAAAGTTTAAAAATCACTCTAATAAAAAATGAAATTTGATTATGCTATCTTATACTAACTAAACTTATTACTATAACACTCGGGTATGTTTGTCTACTTGAGTTCCAGCTCTGGTCTTTCCTCCAGGTTCAACAGATTTGCATTGGTCTTCTACAGTGTGGTGATTCCCACACTGAATCCCTTGATTTACATGTAAGGAACAAGGAAATCAAAAATTCCTTGAAAAGTTTGCAAAAGAAGAGAGGGTATTACTGAGGTCAACAGTCCTGAGATTTTTGACAGATTTGTCTCATCAGAATCACCTTAATCCACAATAATATGCACATTAATGGAGTATTGCCGGGGTCCAACCCCAGCGGGTCCAGGGGTCCCCAAAGGTGTGGACGGAGTCGGCGAAGAAGGAATGACACGGAGACAGCGTTCAGTTGATCAGCAGCCTAGCCAGGATCTCCAGCCAAGTTCTGGTCTCGATCTCCAGAGAGGTTCTGCTGTTTATTGTTTTGTTACATCCATATTTATACCAGTTGATTTTAATCCTGTCAATTTCTATTACAAAGGTTAGGGCGTTTCTTATCTCCATTCCAGGGAGTAAAGATTATGTAGCTTAAGCATGATTGTTTGTAGTTAAAGTGATTAACTACCCGCCTGGCACTTAGTTAAGGAGTTTCATCCCCTCCCTGACTTCAGGGAAAAATTCCTACCTGGGGAAACAACCTTTCTCGGAGAGGTGACCTTGGTTAAAACACACAGCGCTAAGGGGAGCAAACATATTAAGAACAGTATGCTATATACGCCAGGTCCCTTGAAACATATGCTGTGCAGATGTTTCTTTCCTGCAGCGACTGTGTCAAGCAGCAAGGATGGACCGGCTTCCGGCAGAGTATAATAAAATTCACACCAGATTTGAACAAAGAAGGCTTAATTAGGCACAGATAACATGCCCAAATGGAACCACAGCTGACTTGAGGCTACACAAACACGGTATCGTTAAGTCCTGCGGATTCATTACTTTCCCCCTACATGAGCAGTTACTTCACCATTTATTAATCTACCTGCAAATATATGTGAAATATCAAGGTTTAGATACTTGTTGCTTACTTTTTGACTCTGAGATTGATCTCTGTTCCATCTTAGGACTCTGAACTTAAAGGAGAGATACTCAGCAGAGGCCCCGAAGAATGTAGAAACCTTGTCTTCCAAATATTCTGATGCAGCATAGTCCAGACATGGTGGGGTCAATGTTTGTTCTGTTTCTGACCATAATGGGAATGAATAGAGAGAGGGCATATGTTTTTGTACAAAAACAAATCTATATAATTGGTCCAGTTGTGCGTCCTGGAAAAACGTGGCTGAGATAGTTAATATTTCTTACAGCCTCTTTTAGTGCTAATAATCCAATATTTTTTTTTGGTCACATCTTAGTCTCAACTAGCTATAGTCTAAGCAGGAGGAGGTGATTTGAATCATAAAAAGGAATGGAATGAAGTATGTGGTTCCTTCAGTTCCATTTACTTGAGTCCAATGATATAATTTCTTGCATCTAGTGTCCAGTGCCGATTTCTAATGGGGGAGGATATTCAAAATCCATGTCACAGCCAATAGCAATTTCTGATACTGTGGGACTCAAACTTCTTTTTGTCTCCCCCATTAAGTCTTGAAATTTACCCTTGGTTTTATAGTGCATTGGATTACACTGCCAAGTTATTTCTGATATTTTTTTTAAATATATTTTATTGATTTTTTTACAGAGAGGAAGGGAGAGAGACAGAGAGTTAGAAACATCGATGAGAGAGAAACATTGATCAGCTGCCTCCTGCACATCTCCTACTGGGGATGTGCCCGCAACCCAGGTACATGCCCTTGACCGGAATCGAACCTGGGACCTTTCAGTCCGCAGGCCGACGCTCTATCCATTGAGCCAAACCGGTTTCGGCTATTTCTGATATTTTAATCATTTGTTCAATTTGATGTGAGGAGACTTGTGTGGGAACTCATTGTAATAATAGAGTTACTGAATATTCAATATTGGAAAGACTAAGAACAAAGAAGGAAAACTGCTATAATTCTTTTCTATAGATTGTGTTCAATGGTTTATATCCTAGAGATTAGTGGTTGTATGGAGTGATATGATGGATGGAGTAGAATGGTTATAGTTATTTTAATGGTGATATTTTTCAGGAAACCTCAATGGTTATGAGAAGAAATAGATAGTGGTATAGGCAGGGTTCTTATCTCTGGCCAGTTATTGCTATCTGAGGAGGAAATAAAGCTCGTGGTCATAGTGGTCTGGTTAAAAAGAGGAACAAGATGTGTAACAATATTTGGCAGATTGTCCATACTTGAACAAACTGATATAAAGTAGATATTATTATATTTATATATAATACTTGGAGATTCATTGGATTTTTAATCAATGTTTTGGGAGTTTCAATTTTAACGAGTCACATGAATTACTCTGTTTAATTAAGGATTGTAAGTAAAAAAGTAGTTGAAGCCTTTGGTAAATCTTCCATGAATTTCCACATGTACAGGATTGAGAGAAGGGGATTGTTGAACTCTGGGAGGAACTGTGAGTTTAGCACATGCCAAGGATACTGTAATATGAATAAAGGATATTTGCTTAACCACCCCATCCAGGTATAGGTGTGTTCTTTGACGCATTGCTCTTTCAAATGTGTGAAAATGTATGGGATGCCTGTCTCCAAGGGGCCATGAGGGTTTCAAACTTTGTTAGATATTAGTGGGGAATACTTCCACAATATTTCACAGATGTACCTCTTGATGGGTTCAGATGAGCTCAGGGAGGAATGAATAGGAACTGCTGATGGTAAAGAGAAATTAACATTCTGAGACTGCTGTGCATGGGTGAGGTTGCTGAGAAGTGCTGTCTTCCAGGAACTGTCTCCATGGGCTTCTGTTGAGAACAATTAGCTAGAGCTACTGATGACAAATGCCATTAAATTATTATTTTAAAGAAAAAAATGGGGAAAATAAAACACAGTTATTCAGACTTTCCCCTGAAGAACATTTAGACCAATGGGTACCTTGTTAATGGGATAGTTTTCTTTATTTCTTTTCAGATGTTTGGAAATGCAACTAATTTCTCTATGTTGATTTTGTATTTTGCAACTTTACCGAATTTACTTTCTAATTCTAACAGCTTTGGTGAAGTGTTTAGTATCTTTTATATATATATAAAATCACCACAAGCGAATACATAATTTTACTTCTTTTTTCCCCAATGTGGATGCCACTTACTTCTTTATCTTGCCTGATTGCTTTAGTTCTATGTTGAATAAGAGTGGTGGAAGTGGCTATCTGTATCTTGTTTCTGATTTTAGAAGAAAAACTCTCCATCTTTTCCCATTGAGTATGATGTGGTGTTTTTTTTTTATTTTTTGTTTTTTTTATAATGTCCCTGATTTATTAGCAATTCATTCTAAAATGCTACAGAAAGATCAAACTGAATTCATTAATGCACTGCTTTTTAACTACTACTTATTCAGCTGTTATGCTTAAATATTTCTATAGATTATGAACACATATGCATTATTATCAATAACTCAAATAATCTGCAAAGGATTTGAAGACTCCAGTTAATTGTTTTATCCCTCCTGGGAAATGGATACCTTATATGAGAAAACATCCAGGAGCTATTCCAGCTTTCTGAAAGGAGCTGAAAAGAGTGTGGCTGTGAATTCTAAACAGTTTTTCTCTCAGGACTCAACGAATCCCAACAGGCCACGGAGCTTGTCATATATTGCCTTATTATGTTGAGATATGTTTCTTTCATACACAAGTTATTGAGAGTTTTTATCATGAAGGAATGTTGTGTGTTGTCAAATGGTTTTTCTACTCTATTGAGATGATCATGTGATTTTTATCTGTAATTTATCAATGAGTTGTCACATTTATTGATTTGTGTATGTTGAACCATTTAAAAATATTTTATTGATATCAGAGAAGAAGGAAGAAGGAGAGAGAAATATAAACATCAATGATGAGAGAGAATTATTGATTGGCTGCCTCTTGCACACCCATACTGGGAATTGAGCCCACAACTTGGGCATGTGACCTGACTGGGAATCACACCATGGCTTCCTGGTTCATAGTTCAATGTTCAACCACTGAGCCACCCATGCCGGGCTGTTGAACCCTTTTTGCATCCCAGGCATAAATCCCAGTTGATAATGGTGCATAATACTTTTAGTGCATTGTTGAATTTGATTTGCTTATATTTTGCTGAGATTTTTTGCATCTCTATTCAAGAGGGATATTGAGCTAGAGTTTTACTGCTTGTAGTTTTCTTTCTTTCTTTGGTATCGGGGTAATACTGATCTCATAAAATGTGTTTGGAACACTTTCACTTTCTAAAGATGTGTGTTTATGGCTATTTACCTGTAAGCATTGTATGTTGGGTGTGTGGAAAAATAACTTATTTAGTCCACATGTTTCCAAGCCAAGAAAAACTATGACATTATTAAGAGACTGCGTGGAATCCCTAAAAGACTCAGTCCCAATTGGTGAAGATACTAATATGACCCCAATTTGGTAAAAATCCTATATAATAAAAGGGTAATATATAAATCAAACAAATGGCAGAATGACCGCTTGCTAAATGCACACTGACCACCAGGGGGCAGACACTCAATGTGGAAGTTGTCCCGTGGTGGTCAGTGTGCTCCCACAGGGGGAGTGCTGCTCAGCCAGAAGCCGGGCTCCTGTGGGGAGCAGGCCTAAGCTATCAGTCAGACATCCCCTGAGGGCTCCTGGACTGCGAGGGGGTGCAGGCTGGGCTGAGGGATCCCCTGAGAGCATGAATTTTGTGCACTGGGCCTCTAGTATGAACAGCTAAATGGAGAAATTTCGATGATAATATTAGTAATAACAAATTTATAACAGTTTCAAGTGCTTCCATGCACTGGGCAGGTATTATTTTATCTAAGTTCACCACAACCCTTTTAGGTAGTTGTGCTATTATTGCCTTCATTTTACTACATAACCAAGGCACAGTGAGATTCAGTAAAAAGGTCAAGGTCACAGAACTCATAACTAATTAAGTTAGAATTCAACCCAGGTAGGTCTGTCAAGAGCCTGAGCACATAATCACCAAAACCATAATGAATGATTGTTCTGATAAAGACCTTAAATTTTGGGTGACCATACAACCTGGTTTGCTTGGGACAATTCTACTTATTGTCCTGACATGGTTATTAATAACTCTCCTTTTCATGACCGAAGTTGTTGAGTTTAGATAATGAATGATATGATCACCCTGTGTTGAGAGTTCCTCCCAGATGTCATAATACTGAAAGTCTAGAAAGGAGAATTGGAACTTGCTTCAATTAGGTCATGAGGGCACATGAAAGTGTGCAGAAATGGAATCAGCTGGGAGCATTTCTCATTTTCTCCATCCATCACTCTAGAGAGCAATTAACTGAAAATGGTGCTTTCTGTTAATTGTCTCTTCTCTTTCCACTCTGGACCCCAAGGAGACATTTAAGAGAATCTTTATTTGGAAGTACCTCTCTGGCAGCAATGGCTAGCAGGAACCATGGCCAAAAACCCCGGAGCCTAGGGGAAGTAAATGTCTTCATCCTGAATGCTCATATGATGTCTATAGCCTCTAATTCCTGGAAGCACTCTATGCACATTTAGATACCTGGAGTGCAGTCAACATTCAGGTCCAGCAGAAGGCAGCTGTGGGGGCAGCACCTCCCAGATTTCTACAAGACACCTGTTGAAATATCTACAAGACTACCTGGGTGAGTAAAATAGAAATAGCTTTCTTTCTTCATATTTGGCTTCTCTTTCACTCTTGCAATCCCGTTCTTCTGTGCCCTCAAACCAGAAAGCTCATGCATTCAGGTTCAATGACCATTTCAACTTTTCATTTTCTCACAGAGGCCATGCTCCATATCCTCTATCCAATGGGATTCTTTGAATTTTAACAAAACCCAAGGTATTTGAACCAAAAGAAAACCATCTAACATGGAATTTCAGGCATTAGTAAGTAGGTGGAGTGAGGATTGGAGGGCATGGAGATTTGCTGATAGGTCACCAATTGGGCCGAGGAGCCCTACATTTTAACCACCAAATGATCTATTTTTCCCCCTGTAAAAGATTTTTATTTAGCAAAATACCTTTCCGATATAATCATTATTATTCATTATTAATATAGTAATTCTCATTTTTGATAGCTTACTGTGACCAGAAATCTATTATATACTTTACATACCATCCTAAAATAGGTCTTCACAAAAACCCTATGAAGTGATGAACATTCTTCCCTTACAGATGAAGAAGTGTGGCACATACAGAAATTATTTTTGCATGATTAGAATTATTATTTTCTTTTAATTATTTTAGTACAACTTGGGTTTTTTTTATTGTTTAAAGTATTACAAATAGTAGGACATATATCTCCTTTTTCCCCCCCCAATTGCCCATAGTACAACTTGTTGATAAAAACCATTTTGGCCTCAAGTTTTCTTCAACGGAAGACTTTTATCACTGATTCAAACTTTTTAGTGTTTATATAATATTCAAATATTCAAATTTTCTATTCTAGTTTTGGCAAGTTATATTTTTTATTTTATTTAAGTTTTAAAATTTATTGATATAATGTTGCTTAGAGTATTCTCTTATTACCTTTATAATATCTCCAGGATCTAGCACTATATTCCCATTTTCATTGTTTTAAAATTTTTTGTTTTGTCTTGGTGTCATCAGATCTATCAAAAATTTACTTTGATTTTCTTGTACTATTTTGAAATTATACTTAATTTTAATATATTTTGTTCTTTCCTCTCTAAGAATTATGATGAAATCATTTGTTTTTTTAAATCTTTTATATGCACTTAAGACAACTGTATGTCTCGACATACACTTTTAGTTTAATCTACAAGATTTGTTAAGTATTCTCACCAAAAAAAGAACTAATAATTATGTGATATGATAGAGGTATTAGCCAAAGCTATGATGGTAATCATACTGTAATATATAAATGTATCAAATCAATACATTGTTATTTTTAATCTTTTATGATGTACATGTCAATTATATTACAATTAAAAATCCACAAGATCTGATAAATAGTATGTCTCAATATATTTAAGTTACAAATGTTTTATAATTTATTATTCAGCTTTTTAATAGTTTATAAGTATATATTTAGTTTTCAATTATAATGTGTCTTCGTTATGAATTTGTTAATGATTTGTAACAATAAATCAACAACAGTCTGATAATGTTATCTCTAAGACCAACCCTTTAACATTTAAACTTTAAGTTTTTCACAAACCAAAGGAGTGCTTCAAAAGTGTATTAGAAAGCTATATCTAGCTGGAACCGGTTTGGCTCAGTGGATGGAGCGTTGGCCTGCGGACTGGAAGTTCCCGGGTTCGATTCTGGTCAAGGGAATGTACCTGGGTTGCGGGCACATCCCCAGTGGGAGATGTGCAGGAGGCAGCTGATCGATGTTTCTCTCTCATCAATGTTTCTGACTCTCTATCTCTCTCCCTTCCTCTCTGTAAAAAATCAATAAAATATATTTTTTTTTAAAAAAAAGAAAGCTATTTCTAGGAGGGGAAAAAGAGGGGTATGGGAGATATCTGTAATATTATCAACAATAAAAAATATATTAAAAAAAGAAAGCTACTCCTTACTGACTTCACTTCATATAATACTATATGCATGGCAGGCACTGTATAAAATGGAACTAATTTAACCTCAAAGAGCCCTCTGAGATAGGTCCTATTGTTATTGTCATCCCTATTTTACAGATGAAGTAACAGGCAGAAAGATCATAGACAATCTGTTCAGAGTAAAAGGCTCACAGATAGCAGAGCCACAATCCAAAACCAGCCATATGACATCTAAGGCCATGCTCTTAGTCACTAAGCTTTCCATAGGAGTTATAACCCCATTACTAATATCCTAAAATTTCCAAAGCACCTGTTTAAATGGTTTTTTTAAATGTCAATATACTTTCTTTTGTGTTTAAAGAGCCTGATGGGTAATAATGAAGAGTATATTTATCCTCTTTTATATGTGAGAAAATTGACTCCTAAAACCATTAGAGCTATTTAGAGGCAAATTTAACGAGTGCTGTGTCATCTAAAATGGCTGAATATTATTCTTTTTTTTAATATATTTTTTTATTGATTAAGATATTTCATATGTGTACCCTCAACCCCCCCCCCCCCCCCGCTCCCGCTCATCCCCTTACCCCCCCGGTTGTCCGTGTCCATTGGTTAGGCCTATATGCTTGCATATAAGTCCTTTGGTTGATCCTTCCCCCTTGCCCCCATCCTCCCCTACCTTCCCTCCAAGGCCCGACAGTCCAATCAAAGCCTCTCCGTCTCTGGATCAGTCCTTGTTCATCAGTTTATGTTGTTCATTATATTCCACAAACGAGTGAGATCATGTGGTATTTATCCGCTCTCCAGTTCCATCGATGCTGTGGCAAATGGTAAGAGTTCCTTTTTCTTCTTCCTCTTCTTAAAGAATACCTTTCAGCATTTCATATAATGCTGGTTTGGTGGTGATGAACTCCTTTAGCTTTTTCTTATCCGTGAAGCTCTTTATCTGACCTTCCATTCTGAATGATAGCTTTGCTGGATAAAGTAATCTTGGTTGCAGCTTCTTGCTATTCATCTCTTTGAATATTTCTTGCCACTCTCTTCTGGCCTGCATGGTTTCTGTTGAGAAATCAGCTGACAGTCGGATGGGTACTCCCTTGTAGGTAACTGACTGTCTTTCTCTTGCCGCTTTTAAGATTCTCTCTTTATCTTTTGCTCTTGGCATTTTAATTATGATGTGTCTTGGTGTGGTCCTCTTTGGATTCCTTTTGTTTGGGGTTCTCTGTGCTTCCTGGACTTGTAGGTCCATTTCTTTCACCAGGTGGGAGAAGTTTTCTGTCATTATTTCTTCAAAAAGGTTTTCAATATCTTGCCCTCTCTCTCCTTCTGGTACCCCTATAATTCTGATGTTGGTACGCTTGAAGTTGTCCCAGAGGTTCCTTACACTATCTTCATATTTTTTGAATCTCTTTTCTTTTTTCTTTTTCGGTTGGGTATTTTTTGTTTCTTTGTATTTCAAATCTTTGACTTGATTCTTGGGATCCTCTTGTCTGCTGTTGGATCTCTGTAAATTATTCTTTATTTCAGTCAGTGTATGCTTAATTTCTAGTTGGTCCTTTTTCATGTCCTCCATGGTCTCACTATACTCCTTGAGGGATTCATTAAATTTATCGGCGGTTTCCATAAAATTCTTGACAAACCTTATAAACGTGGCCTTGAACTCTATATCCAGTCGTCTGCCCTCCTCCGTTTCTGCCAATTGTGACCTGTTTCTTTGTCTCCGCATTTTGGCTGCTTCCCTGTGTTGATAGAGTGGCCCTGCGTGCCAGGTGTCCTGTAGGGCCCAGTGGCTCAGCCTCCCCAGTTACCTGGGGTGGACACTCTTGGTGCACTCTTGGTGCCTTGGTTGATGTAGGATCACTGGGAGGAATTGACCTCCAGGCCAATTGGCTGTGGGAAGCAGCTGTGTCTGAAGTGGGAGAATGGTCCTCCTCTGACCACTGGGTACAGTGGCTCCTGGATCTAAGGAGGTGCTAATTCAGCCCCTGCCTGAGGCCTCACAGCCGGGGCCACGAAGAGGCTCAGCTGTGAAGCAATGCAAGCCGCTGCGGGGCCTTGGGCCTTCTCTTGGAAGTTCCGTGTCTGCTTGGCTGGGCTATAGTTAGGTACATTCACATGCAAAAGCCTCTGCTGCAGCCTGGGTGGGGCGGGGTCTCAGGGAGTCAAAAGGGCTGAGAAAGAAACAATGGCTGATTCTCCGCGCCCGGAGTCGCGCGTCTCAGTGTCCCGGTAATGGCTGCAAGCGCCTCTGAGGGAAATCCGCCCTCAAGTTCGCCCACTGCCGCCTGACAGAGCAGCCTCTCCCCGTATGAGTCCTGGGTCCCCAGAGACTTGCTGGAACCGGAGTTCAGAGCAGTCGGGAGCTTGTGATTCAAAAAGACAGCCGCGTCCTCAGGTGCCACCCCATTTCCGCGGGCGCGAGCCGCCGCCGTACCTCTGCACTCAGCCTCCGAGGCTCCTCTAGCTCTCAGCGTGCTTTTCTTTTCTTCTAGTTGTAGAAATTACACTCAGCCAGCCTTCCTGTTGTTCTGGACGATGTTTGCTCCGTCCTTTGGGATAATTTTCAATTGCTGTGGGAGGCGACTATTTCCCGGTGTTTATCTATGCCGCCATTTTAGTTTCTCCTCAATATTATTCTTGACTCTATGTTCAATGTGGGTAGAAGGTAGTTTATTTTAATAGAAATTGCTATAACAACTGACTGAGAGATTTATTCTCTTCTCTGCCTACAGATTCTAGGATCACCAGTGCAATGACTGGGAGAAGGAACAGTACAATGATTATAAAGTTCATTCTCTTGGGATTCTCTGAATTTCCGAAGCTCACCATTGTCCTCTTTTCAATATTCCTAGGGATCTACCTGATGACAGTGGCCTGGAATATGGGCCTCATCATTCTCATCAGGACTAACTCCAATCTGCACACACCTATGTACTTTTTCCTCAGTTACTTGTCCTTGTTGGACATCTGCTATGTTTCCACTACTGTCCCCAGGATGCTCTCAGACTTCTTTAAGATGCACAAATTCATCTCCTTTATGGGGTGCACCGTGCAATACTTCTTCTTCTCTGGCCTGGCCCTGACTGAATGCTGTCTCCTGACAGCCATGGCTTATGACAGATATGCTGCCATTTGTAATCCTCTGCTTTACACAGCCATCATGTCTCCCACCCTCTGTGTGCAGATAGTGGCAGCATCTAGTGTAACTGGATTCTGTGGCTCATTTATCCAACTGTGTGCCTTACTTCAGCTGCATTTCTGTGGGCCAAACATCATCAACCATTTTTTGTGTGACTTGCCCCAGCTGCTAATCCTATCCTGCTCTGACACTTTTTATGTTCAAGTCATGCTGTCTGTGCTGACAGTAATCTTTGCGGTTTCATCTGCCCTCATTATTATGATATCCTATGGTTATATTGTTGCCACCATTCTGAAGATCACTTCAGCTGAAGGCAAGTCCAAAGCCTTCAACACCTGTGCTTCTCACCTGACCGCAGTGACCCTCTTCTTTGGTTCTAGTACCTTTGTTTATCTGTATCCTAATTCTCCTGATTCTCTGAGCCAAAGCAAGTTTGCGTCGGTACTATACACCGTTGTAATCCCTATGCTAAATCCATTGATCTACAGCCTGAGGAACAAGGAAATCAAAGATGCCCTAAACAGATGGAAGAAGAGAATCTACTCCTGCTGTTACTAATGATGAAATTCATTTCAGGTGTACAGTGTAGAAAATGTCAACTAAAACATTGACCTACAGCTCTTCTAATTGTGGGCTGAGTTACAGTTTCCTCACTCTTCTAATGGAAACCAACAACTGGCACAGGGACAGGAAAATGCACGAGAAGTATCTGGAAGCTCAATCTGTCATCCTTCATCAGATATGACCTAATACATCAATAGGCCAAGTAATCCACAAGTATTTTTGCAGTTAGTAGAGGTGGTGTGCCCCATCACCCTCAATAGTCTATCCTTGCCTAACATATACTACCTTAAGGACCACAGATGTCAGTACTGATCAAGGCTGTCAGGAGACCAACCAGTCTCCTCATAGCATCTCATTGTAGGTAGGGCTAAGATTAGTATTAGTAAAGAGAGATCTTTTTTATAAAAGAATTGCCTAAATAATTGTGTTAGTTCTCCTACTTAACCTATTTTTTACTGGTGGGATTTATGGATTAATTTCTTCACTTATGAGTTTGTTCAAAGCAAAGTAACCATACCAGATCAAAGATTTGTCAACTTCACACTAAAAGAAATTTGTTGTAATAGGAATGCTTATAGTTTGTCATATTTAATATTTGATTGACCAATTGGCTCACTAGGGATCCCTAGACAATTCCTTGTCTTCTCTTGCTATAGCATCACCTTTGTTCTTCCATCTTCACTATGTAACTAGAAAAGGGAATTATGAACTGGCCCTGTAGGGCACATATCGCTGTGCAGAAGTTTATGATGAATGACAAAGAATCAGAGACTAAATAGTCATGATAGAGACTCAGTAGTAAGACAGACCCTTGGACAAAACTGTGTGTTTCCCCTTCTGTACTTACATGTGCTTAACATTTTTGCATTAGTCATCTGTTTAAATACACAAGTGTACTTTATGTGGTATTGTCATAGGGGAAAATGGTCTGCATCTATTAATTCTATTATACAATATTTTCTGGGTTTCTCAGCTGCTAACAAACCTGAGCACCATGATTGAGAATGGAAGGGCTCTGAGATAAGGTGTTCGAAGAAGTTGTATTTTCTTTGCTGTGTTAGCAGAAGAGAATGGGGGTTAGTATCTTATAGGATTCTGAGAATAGGTTAAAAGCTCCTAATCAGCACTGATTGCTCATGGTTTGCTCTGTTTATCATTATACATCTCAATTATTTTATATTCAAATGTGGAAGATAATGCTATATATACCTGTATCCCACTTTGCATAAGTGCCCTAATATTTTATTTCAGTGAGTGAAAGTAGATGTCTAAAAGTGAAGATCAAAGTGAGGTTTGGAAAGCTTCCTAAGTTTCTTAAACTGAGAGCATGCAGGGGAGTGGATCAATGGATGGCTCTGCCTGTGAAAGAGCAGCTTCAAGAAGGTTAAGTTAAGTGAAAGAGGCAGGCACAAAGGACCACATATTGTATGATTCCTTTTTAATTAAACCTTCAGATAGGCAGATCTGTAGAGACAGAAAGATTAGTGGTTGCCTAGGAAAGAAGGGGTGGAGAGGAATGGGAGTGACTGCTAGTGGGTATGGAGCTTCTTTTGATGAAACTATTCCAAAATTAGGTTGTGGAAATGATTGCAAAATTCTGAATATGCTCAAAGTTACTGGATCATATGCTTTGAAAGGGTAAATTTTGGGATATGTGAAGTATACCTCAATAAAGCTGTTTAAGAAAAAAAAAAAGGAAAGAGACTGGGCAGGTGTATAGGACTAAGGGTGACATTCATGGGAAGGCACCATGTCTATTGTGGGTATTCCTTAGCGATTTGATAATGAAAGAGAAAAAGGAAGTGAGCCATGGAGTTTAAAGTTCCTTAGAAAATCAAAAATCAAAAATCAAGTAAAACACGAACACATCCCTGTTCCTGCGGGAAGCAATCATATACAAAACAAACTTCCCTTCTCCATATCAGCAAAATATGATACGCTTAAACTAACAATCTTAGTCAACTTGTGTCCTTGTTTGACTCCATAGCCCTGCACAGTCTCGTACCTCAGGTTCTGTTAGAACTGACCATTATTGCCAGGATTCTTGCAATTCCCTCACCCATTGCGCTGTGGCATGGTCCAGATAGATCATTCACCAACAGGACACTTAATGAACAAGTAGATGTTCTTGGGACAGGACTGAGCCAAATGCAGAATTCAGGAGGAGGAGAGGGCAGCAGCCCCTTTTGGTCAGAAGTAGAAACAAAGAAATTAACCATACATTTCCTCTTTTTAAAAAAATTTTTTTATTGCTTAAAGTATTACCAAGAGTGGTACATATGTATCTTTCTTTTCCCCCTTGACCTTCCCCCGGCCTCTCCTACCCCCCAGTGTCTTATGTCCATTGGTTATGCTTATATGCATGCATGCAAGTCCTTTGGTTGATCTCTTACTGCCCCCCCACCCCAACCCTCCCCGACCTTCCCGCTTCAGTTTGACAATCTGTTTGAGGCAGCTCTGCCTCTGTATCTATTATTGTTCAAAAGTTTATAATGGTCTCTATTATCCATGAATGAGTGAGATCATGTGGTATTTTTCCTTCATTGACTGGCTTATTTCACTTAGCATAATGCTCTCCAGTTCCATCCATGCCGCTGCAAATGGTAAGAGTTCCTTCCTTTTTACAGCAGCAAAGTATTCCATTGTGTAGATGTACCACGGTTTTCTAATCCATTCATCTACTGATGGGCACTTAGGCTGTTTCCAGATCTTAGCTATGGTGAATGGTGCTGCTATGAACATATGGGTGCATATATCCTTTCTGATTGGTGTTTCTGGTTTCTTGGGATATATTCCTAGATGTGGGATCACAGGGTCAAATGGGAGTTCCATTTTCAGTTTTTTGAGGAAACTCCATACTGTCTTCCATAGTGGCTGCACCAGTCTGCATTCCCACCAGCAGTGCACGAGTGTTCCTTTTTCTCCACATGCTCTCCAGCACTTGTCGTTTGTTGATTTGTTGATGATAGCCAGTCTGACAGGTGTGAGATGGTACCTCATTGTTGTTTTGATTTGCATCTCTTGGATGATTAGTGACTTTGAGCTGGATGCCTTTTATTTCTTCTTCTTGTCTAATTGCAATGGCTAATACTTCCAGTACTATATCGAACAGGAGTGGTGAGAGTGGGCATCCCTGTCTTGTTCCTGTTCTTAGGGGAAATGGTGTTAGTTTTTGTCCATTGAGTATGATGTTAGCTGTGGGCTTGTCATATATGGCTTTTATTATGTTGAGATATGATCCTTCTATTCCCACCTTGCTGAGAGTTTTTATCAAAAATGGGTGTTGGATTTTGTCAAATGCTTTTTCTGCATCAATTGATATGACTATGTGGTTTTTTTCTTTCAATTTGTTTATGTGATGTATCATGTTTATTGATTTGCGGATATTGTGTCATCCTTGCATCCCTGGGATAAATCCTACTTGGTCATGGTGTATGATCTTTTTGATGTACTGCTGGATCCTATTTGCTAAGATTTTGTTGAGGATTTTGGCATCTATGTTCATGATGGATATTGGCCTGTAATTCTCTTTCATTGTGTTGTCTTTACCTGGTTTTGGTATTAGGGTGATGCTGGCTTCATAGAATGAGCTTGGAAGTGTTCCTTACTCTTGGATTTTTTGTAGCTGTCTGAGGAGGATAGGTTTTAGTTTTTCCTTGAATGTTTGGTAAAACTCTCCTGTGAAGTTGTCTGGTCCTGGGCTTTTGTTTGCTGGAAGCTTTTTGATGACTGCTTCAATTACATCCATAGTTATTGGCCTGTTGAGATTTTTAGATTCTTCCTGATTGAGTTTTGGAATGTTGTATTTTTCTAGGAATATGTCCATTTCCTCCAGGTTGTCTAATTTGTTGGAGTAGAGTTGTCCATAGTATTGTTTAACAATCATTTGTATTTCTGTGGGGTCTCTTGTTATTTCGCCTCTATCATTTCTGATTTTGTTTATTTGGGTCCTCTCTCTTTGCTTCTTGGTGAGCCTGGCTAGAAGTTCATCAATCTTATTTATTCTTTCAAAGAACCAGCTCTTGGTTTCATTGATTTTCTGTATTGTTTTTTTTTTGGTCTCTATGTCATTTATTTCTGCTCTAATCTTTATTATCTCCTTCCTTCTGCTCACTCTGGGCTTTTCTTGTTGCTCTCTTTCTAATTCTTTGAGTTGTAGAGTTAGATGATTTACTATCATTTTTTCTTGTTTTTTGAGATAGGCCTGTAGAGCTATAAACTTCCCTCTCAGGATTGCTTTCATTGTGTCCCATAGGTTTTATATTGTTGTGTTTTCATTATCATTAGTTTCCAGAATGTTTTTAATTTCTTCTTCGATCTCATTGGTAACCCAGTCAATATTTAATAAAATGCTATTCAGCTTCCAAGTGTATTTTGGGTTGTTTTTATTGTATTTTATTTCTAATATTATGCCCTTGTGGTCTGAGAAGATGCTTGGTATGATTTAAATCTTCGTGAATTTGGGGAGACTTTGTTTGTGACCCTATATGTGGTCTATTTTTGAATATGTCCCATGAGCCCTTGAGAAGAATGTATATTCCGTGGCACTGGGGTGAAGTGTTCTGAAGATGTCAATTAAGTCCATCCGATCTAGTGAGTCATTTAGGATTGCTGTTTCTTTACTGATTGTTTGTCTAGAGCAGCCGTGGGCAAACTAAGGCCCGCCCGCGGGCCCGATCCCGCCCGTTTGAAATGAATAAAACTAAAAAAAAAAAAAAGACCGTACCCTTTTATGTAATGATGTTTACTTTGAATTTATATTAGTTCACACACACACTCCATCCATGCTTTTGTTCCGGCCCTCCGGTCCAGTTTAAGAACCCATTGTGGCCCTTGAGTCAAAATGTTTGCCCACCCCTGGTCTAGAGGACTTATCCAGTGATGTCAGTGGTGTATGAAAGTCCCCTACTATGATTGTATTGTTGTCGATCTCTCCTTTGATATCTTCCAGGAGTTTTTTTTATGAATTTGGGTGCTACTGCATTGGGTGCATATATGTTTATCAGGGTTATATCTTCTTGTTGTATTGATCCCTTTAGTATTATGAAGTGGCCTTCCGTATCTCTTGTTACGGCCTTCACTTTGAGGTCTATTTTGTCCGATATAAGTATTGCTACCCCAATACTTATACTTACTTTCTTTTCCTTTCCATTTGCCGGAAAGATATTTTTCCATCCCTTCACTTTCAGTCTGTGTGAGTCCCTTCTAATGAGGTGGGTCTCTTGTAGACAGCAGATGTATGGGTCTTTTTTTTTTATCCATTCAGCCACTCGATGTCTTTTGGTTGGAGCATTTAGTCCGTTTACATTTAAAGTTATTATTGAAAGGTACTTGTTTGTAGCCATTTCTTTTTTTGTGTGCCTGTTTTCTTTCTGTGCTTTTATTTCTTCTTTTTACACCAGTCCCTTTAGCATTCCTTGCATTGCTGGCTTGGGGGTGATAAACTCCCTTAGCCTTTTTTTGCCTGTGAAGCTTCTTATTTCCCCTTCAATTTTGAATGATAGCCTTGCTGGATAGAGTATTCTTGGATTCAGTCCTTTGCTTTGCATCACTTTGTAAATTTCTGTCCATTCTTTTCTGGCCTGATGTGTTTCTGTTGAGAAATCATTTGATAATCTAACAGGAGATCCCTTGAATGTAACTTTCTGCCTCTCTCTTGCAGCCTTTAAGATTCTCTCTTTGTCCTGAACATTTGCCATGGTAATTATGATGTGTCTTGGTGTGGGTCTTTTCGGGTTCACCTTGTTTGGGATTCTCTTTGCTTGTGTGACTTTTTTTCTTCCCCACCTCAGGGAAGTTTTCTGATATTATTTCTTTGAATAGGTTTTCTAATCCTTGTTCATCTTTCTGTTGTTCTGGCACCCCTATTATTCGTATGTTGTTTCATTTCATGTTGTCCCATAGCTCCCTGAGGCTCTCCTGTCTTTTAATTTTTTTCTCCAATTGCTGTTCAGTTTGGGTGTGTTTTGTTTCCCTGTCTTCTAATTCGCTAATTCGGTCCTCTGCTTCTCCTAGTCTACTGTTGAAACTTTCAATGGTGTTTTTTATTGCAGCTATATCACTCTTCATTTCTTCTTGGCTCTTACATACTTTATTGATTTTTTCATCTGTTTCTTCTTGCTTCTTGCATAAGTTGTTGATTTTTTCCTCCATCCTGTTTATGCACTCTAGGACCCTTAATCTGAATTCTTTTTCAGTTGCATGCCTCTGTATAACTTAGCTGCTTTTCTGGCGAGTCCTACTTTTCTTTCTTTTGGCGGATTCTTTGTCTACCCATGTTTGAACATAGCGCCATGTCTAGATGTTGAGTTGTTCAGTGGCTGCTCCTTGGGTGGCAGTAGCTCCTCAGGCTGCAGTTGCTCTTCAGGTGGTTGTGGTAGCAGCTGCTCCTCAGTTGGTAGCAGCTCTTCTGGTGGGTGCTGTTCACAGTTGTTGTGACTCCTCTGGCTGGTGGTCCCCCATCATTCTATGTGCCACATATGAAAGAGAGAATTTCAAGAATAATCAATTTATTTCAAGATGAATTAATGATTCAGTAAAATAAATAGATACTGGATGACCCATAGCAATCTTCTCCTTTCTTCCTGTATCCCCACCCCACACCATCAACATCCCCATTGAAGGATGTGTCCACTATTCACCTGGCTTTTTATGGCCTCGCATAGACAAGACCTTTTCTACCATCTGGGAACCAGCTGGATAGCCCTCGCCAGCAAATATTTATCAACCTAATGTCGTGCCTCCAACCACAGCTGCCTCTTCTTGAAATTGAGCCCTGCTGACAAAATGCTACTTTTAAGATCAAGCAAGTTCAGGGCAGTTGCACATTTCCCAAGTCACATCAGCTCTTGATGGTTTTCAGGTCAATTTTAAGGGCCAACTCAGTGTTGCAATGCACAGGAATTAATTAGGTGTGTGATTCCCAGTGGTTCCAGGCTTGTCAGTGTTCCTGGTCTCAGAAAGGCTTCTGTAGGAGAGGCTTGGAGAGGGATCTCTCAGCAGGACACCTATGAGGTTTTCCAGAAGAGGTTCTACCCTTCCCATCACTCCAAACAGGACTGAAGGATCAGAATCTCTTTAAATAATAAACAGTAAAAAAGAATAAACAATAGACACTGTGTGTAGGGCCACACCAGCTCAACAATGTGGTAGGGCAACTATTTTCTAGTTTTTATCATGCTGGTTTATAAATATATTCTAAGACTTAGAATGAATGTCAGAGAACACCTTCATTTATCCTGGATCGAGGAAAATAAATAAACTTCTATGTCATTTTCAATGAGCTAAAAACAACTGTTTGCAAAGACAGACAAGACCAGCTTTAAGCAAAAGTATGAAGTCCTACAACTTTGTCCTTTGTGCCACTCCCTCTGGTTTTAAACCCTTCTCTTCCCAATTTTGGGTTCCTGGCCTTTCCCGTTACCGCTTCCGTCTGTGTTGTCATGCAGCCTTCCTTGGTCCCCGGTGACTGAGGCACAGGCTTACACTCTGGCTCTGCCAATGACTGATTGTGACCTGGTGAGCAGGCATGACTGAGAACCTGTTTCAGAGCACCCCTCTCCATGGCCTTCAGTCTCCAAACCTGCTTCAGTTTCCCAGTCTTGAGAATTCTTCCCCTGACATCGCCAGATGCTGTACCTATGTTTCAATTTCCTTCTCGCCTTTCACTGCTAAACTGGCACCACGCTTTCTTTAGTCCCCCCTGAGCACCACTCCACATACCTGATCTGCGATTAACAGGCTATTGAAACTGTGCTGAGAAGATTTCACTTTCCTTCCTTCTTGCCACATCCAATGGTCTTTTATTCATGTGTTCTTTTTCCTCTTTGATTTCTATGCCATGTTCACCAAGCATCACTGGGTAGTGAGAGCTTTGAGGATTAGGATAGGAACTTGATTGTCATCAAGTTATGAATGAACAATAACAAACTAACAAATATTCTCAAGCCAGGAGTAACATGAATGGATCTGTGCTTTAGGGAGGTCCTTCTGCACGTTAAGAACGAGGGGTTGAACTGGAGAGAGTGTGAAGACAAAATGACCAATTAGAAGATTTTGGAAGATCATGAACAATGGGGTTAAAACTGCCTGACAAAAAGAAGTTGGGGTGGAGATGTCAAGAGGCCTCATTGATTCTACTGATGATATTTATATTCTGTAAATATGAAAGAAAAAGAGAATCCTTTCTGAAATTTTGCCTTGGGAACAAGGGTGGGAGGAAGAGAGGGAAGGAGAGAGGCAAGAATTAAAAACACACCACAGTCTTGCCAGGCCAGTGGGCTCAGTGTTTGAGCATTGACCTATGAACCAGGACATCAAGGTTTGATTCTGAATCAGGGCACATGCCTGGGATGTGGGCTCAATCCCGAGCAGGGGGGGTACAGAAAGCAGCTGATCAATGATTCTCTATTTGTTGCTAGTTGGGGTGGATTTCTTGCAATATCCTGAGACTTGCACAGGAGAATGAGTGGTTTTTATGTCTGTGGAATTACATCCCTGGGTTTCCAAAGTCCCATTTGCCTTTGGCCAGTCATAGAAGAAATGTAGCTGGGGCTTTGGCAGAGGTAAAATCACAGCCAGTGTCCAGAGTTTCCATTCCATATTGGAGCAGGGTCCAGTACAACATCAGCCTAGCTGTAGTCCATCAGTCCATTGTGGACCACATGAGTGAATGCAAGGAAACCAAGAGTCACAAGCTAAGTGTGCCAGGAGCAAAAAGAGAGAGAGAAGTCCTTCATTTACGATGTTATGTATTCCCAAATTTTCACACACTTGCAGTGGTGATGCCCATCTGGTCAACCATCTCTGTCCCCAATTGTGATTGACAGACAAGTGCCTTCCCTATGTCTCCTCAGCTTTACTGGGCATGCATCTATCTTATCTTGTTCAGTCCCCTTCCCCCAGTGTTTTGCAGGGAATAGACTGGTGGGTCCTGGGGAGTGTAAAGTTGCAGCTTTCTGGTGGAACTGCCCAAATGACATGCCTATAATATCTGGCCATTCCTTTGCTCCTTTCCTATATACACTAATCAAAGGGTAATATGCTAACTAGACAGGACATCTTCTGGACATTCTTCAGTACAAAGCGACAGTGGTGAGTTCTCAGCAGAGGCAGTAAGGAGCAATCAGGGCTGCAGGGGAGAGCAGTTAGTAGCAATCAGGCTGGCAGGGGAGGGCAGTTAGGGGGCAATCAGGTCAGCAGGGGAGTAGGTAAGGGGCGTACAGGCTGCTGGCGAGCAGTTATGGGGAGATCAGGCTGGCAGGCAGAGGTGGTCTGGGGCGATCAAGGCGGCAGGCAGAGGAGGGTATGGGCAATCAGGCAGGCAGGGGAGCTGTTAGGGGCATCAGGTCAGCAGGCAGATGTGTTTAGGGTTGATCAGGTATGCAGGCAGAGGTGGTTAGGAGTGATCAGGCAGGCAGGCAGGTGAATGGTTAGGAGCCAGTGGTCCCGGATTGTGAGAGGGATGTCCCCCAAAGAGTCCCAGATTGGAGAGGGTGCAGGCCAGGCTGAGGGACCCTCCCACATTTCTATGCATGAATTCCATGCACGGGGCCTCTAGTTATTAATAAAAAGCTAATTACAGCAGTGTCAGTACCACCCACATTCACCTAATTTTTCGGTAGGTACATATGATTACACACAGACACACACACACAAACACACACTCATTCACATACTCATGACTGGTACATTAAATGGGTTCTTATTAGATTTAAAACTTTTTTTCAAAAGATTAATAATCTCATGTTTCTAGTCTTACTCCTAGACAAACCTAGAACTTGCCTATTCTGCTATCATTCACACAAATGAGGAAACACTCGTGTTTCGAGCTCCTATGCCCATATACCTGGTGTGAATTTTTCTGACCTACAATTGAGCAGGAAGAGCCTGATTGTTTTGCATATAAGGAGTTATACCATGTATCCCCATATCCTCCTATCATCTTGGTCTACTACTACCGTCCCTGAACATCTAAACAGCTGTGGAAAATAAACCAGTTTTTATGTTTGTATGTGACCTCTGTGCTTTTATTTCATACTCACTCTTCCCATGCTTCTCTCTCCCCTTCTAATGCTGACAGCCTGTGTGCAATACAGGTTATGGGTCTGGCAGAGATGAGAGCCCTATCTTTCCCACAAGTAAAGGCATTGACATAGCAGGCTCTTGCAATCATGGCTTGGAACAGTTATAAACTGGGTGTGGCAGCATCTCTCTTTACTGTTGGTAGACTAGATGGCGGGCATCATCTAGTTGGAAGACAGACAAAACACACACTTTGGTACAACCACACTCCAGAAATAAACAGGCATTTGGACCCAGGGAGACCTTATGGAAGAACAGAGGTTATATCACTGTCTCAAAACAAGGGTTTTCAGAAATAGAGCCACAATATCTAATGGATTTCAAAGTGAACATGTCCTTTCCATGTAGTGTCTAGGGAACGAAAAGCCAGACTCAAAGACCAAAGGCTTAATCTTCTACAGTGGCAGGTAACAAAACAAAAATTGCTTCTCTTTTGGTATATTTGGAGAAAGAAGATAGCAAAATGGGGTAGAGGGAGGTGGAAAGGTTCCTTCTTAATGTGTGTTTGGGGAGATTGAATATAGTATTTACTTTTTCAGAGTTTCATACACACTTTGCCCTATTCTCCCTGTTTTCCTCCTTGTCTTTCTACCTTTTTCATACAATCATTTTCTCCTTCTCTCATTCTCTATCGCCCACTCTTTTAAACCTTCACAACAAGTAGTCCCATCTAAAAGTAAACAAACAGCCTAAGTGCCCATGAGCAGATGAGTGCATTAGAAAACTGTGGGACACCTACACAAGGGAATACTACGCTGCTGTAAGAAGGAAGGAACTCCTACCATTTGCAACAGCATGGATGGACCTGGAGAGCATTACGCTAAGCTAAATAAGTCAGTCAGAGAAAGATAAATATCATGTGGTCTCACTCATTTGTGGACTATATTGAACAACATAAATTGATGAAAAAAACGGATTCAGAGACAGAGAAGCATTGTTCAGACTGAAAACCTCAGAGGGAAGGCAGGGGAGAGAGGGGAAAGGGGAAGAGATCAACCAAAGGACTCGTAGGCATGCATAGAAGCATAACCAATGGACACAGACACTAGCGGGGTGAGGACACTAGCTGGTTTGGCTAAGTGGATAGAGCATCAGCCTGAGGACTGAAGGATCCTGAGTTCGATTCCGGTCAAGGGCACATGCTTAAGTTGCAGGCTTGATCCCCAGTAGGGGGTGTGCAGAAGGCAGCCGATCAATGATTCTCTCTCATCATTGATGTTTCTATTTCTCTCTCCCTCTACCTTCCTCTCTGAATTCAATAAAAATATATTCCTTTTTTAAAAAAGAAAAAAGAACGGTATGAGAAAAAGCTGGCCTAAGAGAGCCAAGATAAGCTTCACCCAAAACAAAAGAAGAAAGCTGAGGAGTCCTTGATAAATAACAGGCAACTAAAAATAAGGTTTAATTAGAAATGATAGCATCTGAACTGGTTGAGAAAAGCAATGTGGCAAAAAAAAAGGTGCTCTGAGATTAACATCAGCTTCCCTAGTTTCACATAGTTCTCTGTGTACAGTGGAGTTTTCTGCGGCAAGTTGAGCTCTCGGGCATCTGTGGACACAGGCTCTGCAGTGGTCACCATCTAAAGGCTGAAATGTCCCTTCCCCTCAGGTACACATAAGATGTATTGCAAAACATTTTAATGCTTCCAGAAGGGACATGGCAAAGTGGACATGAAATTAGCAGGGAGAAAAATTCCATGACAACCATGACTCCAGCTGCTGGAAGTCAATTCCAGCATGTTCAGCAGGGCTGAATCATCTGGAGTGGCAAGGGCATTTCCCCAAACCTGAAAAGGGATGATTATCTTGCTGCCAGACAGCTCAGGGCATCTTAATCTACATGTTATTGCCTCCTACTGGTGAAAGAGCTGAAGAGCCAGAGGCATTTCCTCAAATCTGACCATGGAGTGTGTATAGGAAACCCTACCCTTTGAAGTGTATATCTCCACCTCACCTCAGGACAATTTGTGTTAATAACAAGCATGGGGTCCTGAGACCAGAACATCTTAGTTTCTTTAGCTAGGCTCCTCTGACCCCCAAATGCCTTTCAAAATTATATTTCATCTCTGGACTCTGACTTAAGTTACACACAGCCTTTCCCCAGATTGCTGAACCCTTCTAAATGCTGGAACAAGAACCCTGGCATCCAGCCAGGTTTCCTGCTTGAGCAGCGTTTGGGGCACCATTTTGCAGTATACAGGACTATTCATTAGCTTTCTTGTCTATGAAAGGTGGGAAAACAGCCTTCAAGGCTGGCAGAGCTCATTTTTGGCGTCCCAAACCAGGCAAAACTGTGCACTAAGCTCCCTGGACAGACAGGACCACTGGTCAGCTCTGTAGAAGGTCAAAGTCACTGGCTGGGCTTTTGCCTCAAGTGCTGCTGAGCTATACAGGTTCTCTGGCCAGGTTTTCTGGTCGGATGAGCCAGGGGATACACTCAGCAGTAGGTGGGGCTATGAGTTAGCTTCCTTGCCTGGGAAGACTGTGTTGGGGGCCCATAGGTGGTGTATTATAGTAAGAATATGCGTGCCAAAACCGGTTTGGCTCAGTGGATAGAGCGTCGGCCTGCGGACTGAAAGGTCCCAGGTTCGATTCCGGTCAAGGGCATGTACCTGGGTTGCGGGCACATCCCCAGTGGGAGATGTGCAGGAGGCAGCTGATCGATGTTTCTCTCTCATCGATGTTTCTAACTCTCTATCTCTCTCCCTTACTCTCTGTAAAAAATCAATAAAATATATATTTTTTTTTAAAAAAAAGAATATGCAGATTATGACCTGCTGAATGAAGAGGCACAGTTCAACCACATCAGGTTGACAGGTATCTCATTCAGTATCCAAGCTCTCACTTTGGAAAGGTAAGAACCCCTAGGTTGTTTTGATCAAAGGCACAGTTTCAATATACTCACATAAAGAAAGTAAATTACCAGACGTTTCACTGACAGATGCTGGAAATTGGAATGAGCCAGGGGTTGGGTAGTTCTCCATCCCAGAACATGAGTGAGCAGGAGATAAAGAATCTTCCCTCCAGGACAGTGAAACATTTCCCCTTGTTTCCAGTGCTCATTGGAGAAAAAATGTCACACGTGAGAACTGTAATGCTATTATTTCACCTGAGTCAGTGATGCATTCTCTTGTCTCTTTCTGATTTTAGGAACAACAAGCCAATGATTTGTGGAAGAAATATTACAGAGATCACCCATTGCATTCTCCTGGGATTCTCAGATTTTCCAGGAATCATAGCAGGGCTGTATGCTGTATTCCTGTTGATCTACATTATGACTCTGACTTGGAACCTGAGCCTGATCATCTTAATAAGAATCAACTCCCACCTCCAAATGCCCATATACTTCTATCTTAATAATCTGTCTTCATAGATATCTGCTTTCTGACTTCCACTGCACCCAAGTTGCTGTCGAACTTCTTCCAGGAACAGCAAATGATAATCTTTGTGGGCTGTGCAGTTCAGTACTTTGTCTTTTCAACCATAGAAGTGAGTGAGTCTTTTCTCATAACAGCAATGGCTTATGACGGATATGCTCCCATTTGTAACCCACTTCTCTATTCATCAGTCATTTTGCCTAACCTCTACGTTTGGGTTGTGCTTGGGTCCTATTTGGCTGGACTTTCTGTTTCTATATCCCAATTGTGTGCCATACTTCAGCTCCACTTCTGTGGGCCTAATGTCATCCACCACTTCTCTGGTGACATATTTCAACTGGTAGTCCTGTCCTGCACTGACACTTTCTTTGTACAACTCATGATGGCTATATTGACACTGATCTTTGGAATAGTAAATGCCCTAGTTATCATGACATCCTATGTCTATATTGTCTTCTCCATCATGAACATCACTTTATCTGAAGACCGGACCAAGACTTTCATCACCTGTGCTTTTTATACCTCGGGTATGTTTGTGTACTTGAGTTCCAGCTCTGGTGTTTCCTCCAGGTTCAACAGATTTGCATTGGTCTTCTACAGTGTGGTGATTCCCACACTGAATCCCTTGATTTACATCTAAGGAAAAAGGAAATAAAAAATTCCTTGAAGAGGTTGCAAAAGAAGAGAGGGTATTACTGAGGTAAATAGTAATGAGGTTTTTGACAGATTTATCTCATTGGAATCACTTTAATCCACAATAATATGCACATTAATGGAGTGTAGTAAAATTCATACCAGCTTCGAACAAAGAAGACTTAATTAGGCACAGATAACATGACCAAATGGAACCACAGCTGACTGGTGGCTACACAAACCCAGTATCGTTAAGTCCTGGGAATTCATTAATTTCCCCCTACATGAGCAGTATAGGGGGAAATTTATTTCACCATTTATTAATCTACCTGCAAATATATGTGAAATATCAAGGTTTAGAAACTTGTTGCTTCTTTTTTGACTCTGAGATTGATCTCTGTTCCATCTCAGGCCTCTGAGCTTAAAGGAGAGATACTCAGCAGAGGCCCCCAGGGATGTAGAAACATTGTCTTCCAAATATTCTGATGGAGCATAGTCCAATGTTTGTTCTGTTTCTGACCATAATGGAAATAGATAGAGAGAGGGGAAATGTTTTCGTAACGAAACAAATCTATACAATTGCCCTAGTTGTGCCTCCTGGAAAAACGTGGCATCTTTTAGTGCTAATAATCCAATATATTTTTTCGTCACATCTCAGTCTCAACCAGCTATAGTCTAAGCAGGAGGAGGTGATTTGAATCGTAAAGAGGAATGGAATGAAGTATGTGGTTCCTTCAGTTCCATTTACTTGAGTCCAAGGATATAATTTTTGCTTCTAGTGTCCAGTGCTGATTTCTAAAGGGGGAGGATATTCAAAATCCATGTCACAGCCAATAGCAATTTCTGATACTGTGGGACTCAAACTTCTTTTTGGTCTCCCCCATTAAGTCTTGAAATTTACCCTTGGTTTTATAGTGCATTGGATTACACTGCCAAGTTATTTCTGATACTTTAACCATTTGTTCAATTTGATGTGAGGAGACTTGTGTGGGAACTCATTGTAATAACAGAGTTACTGAATATTAAATATTGGAAAGACTAAGAACAAAGAAGGAAAACTGCCATAATTCTTTTCTATAGATTGTGTTCAATGGTTTATATCCTAGAAATTTGTGGTTGTATGGAGTGATATGATGGATGGAGTAGAATGGTTATAGCTATTTTAATGCTGATATTTTTCAGGAAACCTCAATGGTTATGTGAGGAAATAGATAGTGGTATAGGCAGGGTTCTTATCTCTGGCCAGTTATTGGTATCTGAGGAGGAAATATAGCTCGTGGTCATAGTGGTCTGGTTAAAAAGAGGAACAAGATGTGTAACAATATTTGGCAGATTGTCCATACTTGAACAAACTGATATAAAGTAGATATTATTATATTTATATATAGTACTTGTAGATTCATTGGATTTTTAATCAATGTTTTGGGGGTTTCAATTTTAACGAGTCACATGAATTACTCTGTTTAATTAAGGATTGTAAGTAAAAAAGTAGTTGAAGCCTTTGGTAAATCTTCCATGAATTTCCACATGTACAGGATTGAGAGAAGGGGATTGTTGAACCTCTGGGAGGCAACATGTGGGTTTAACACATGCCAGGGATACTGTAATATGAATAAAGGATATTTGCTTAACCACCCCATCCAGGTATAGGTGTGTTCTTTGACGCATTGCTCTTTCAAATGTGTGAAAATGTATGGGATGCCTGTCCCCAAGGGGCCATGAGGGTTTCGAACTTTGTTAGATATTAGTGGGGGATGCTTCCACAATATTTCACAGATATACCTCTTGATGAATTCAGATGAGCTCAGGGAGGTAATAAATAGGAACTGCTGATGGTAAAGAGAAATTAACATTCTGAGACTGCTGTGCATGGGTGAGGTTGCTGAGAAGTGCTGTCTTCCAGGAACTGTCTCCATGGGCTTCTGTTGAGAACAATTAGCTAGAGCTACTGATGATAAATGCCATTAAATTATTATTTTAAAGGAAAAAATGGGGAAAATAAAACACAGTTATTCAGACTTTCCCCTGAAGAACATTTAGACCAATGGGTACCTTGTTAATGGGATAGTTTTCTTTATTTCTTTTCAGATGTTTGGAAATGCAACTAATTTCTCTATGTTGATTTTATATTTTGCAACTTTACCGAATTTACTTTCTAATTCTAACAGCTTTGGTGACGTGTTTAGGATCTTTTATATATATAAAATCACCACATGCAAATACATAATTTTACTTCTTTTCCCCCAATTTGGATGCCTCTTACTTCTTTATATTGCCTAACTGCTTTAGTTCTATGTTGAATAAGAGTGGTGGAAGTGGCTATCCTTATCTTGTTTCTGATTTTAGAGGAAAAACTCTATGTCTTTTCCCATTGAGTATGATGTCAGCAGTTGGTTTGTCATATATTGCCTTTATTATGTTGAGATATGTTTCTTTTATACACAAGTTATTGAGAGTTTTTTTTTTATCATGAAGGAATGTTGTGTGTTGTCAAATGGTTTTCTACTCTATTGAGATGATCATGTGATTTTTATCTGATTTATCAATGAGTTATCACATTTATTGATTTGTGTATGTTGAACCATTTAAAAATTTTTTTTATTGATTTCAGAGAAGAAGGGAGAAGGAGAGAGAATTATAAACATCAATGATGAGAGAGAATCATTGATTGGCTGCCTCTTGCACGCCCCATCCTGGGAATTGAGCCTACAACTTGGGCATGTGACTTGACTGGAATCACACCATGACTTCCTGGTTCATAGGTCAATGTTCCACCACTGAGCCACGTATTCTAGTCTATTGAACCCTTTTTGCATCCCAGGGATAAATCCCAGTTGATAATGGAGCATAATACTTTTAATGCATTATTGAATTTTATTTGCTTATGTTTTGCTGAGATTTTTTGCATCTATATTTATGAGGGATATTGAGCCTGAGTTTTATTGCTTTTAGTTTTCTTTCTTTCTTTGGTATCAGGGTAATATTGATCTCATAAAATGTGTTTGGGACACTTTCACTTTCTAAAGATGTTTATTGCTGTTGACCTGTAAGCATTATATGTTGGGTGTGTGGAAACATAACTTATTTAGTTCACATGTTTCCAAGACAAGAAGAACTATAACATTATTAAGAGAGTGGTAGGAATCCCTCAAAGATTCAGTCTGAATTGGTGAAGATACTAATATGACCCCAGGTTTGGTAAAAATCCTATCTAATAAAAGAGAAACATGGTAATTAGCCGTAACTTCGCTACCCTTCCCATTGGCTAATCAGGGCGATATGCAAATTACCTGCCAGCCAAGATGGCGGCTGGCAGCCAGGCAACTGATGCGAACAGGAGGCTTGCTTGCTCCAGTGACGGAGGAAGCCAACGTTTCCCGCCTGCTGCAGCCCAGCTCTTAGCTGCTGTCTAAGAAACATTGTTACAAATATAGAAGCTAAACAAAACCCCAGGAACCTGTTTTCAGTCAGCTGGGATCTCAGAGCTGGAGTCGCAACAAAGTTTCAAATACAGAAGGTAAACAAAGCCAGAAACCTGCTTTCAGCAGCCGAGGTCTGAGCTAAAGCCAGCTCTCAGCTCCAGTGACAGCCATAGAAGGTAAATAAATCCCAGAATTAAAAAAAAGGAAAGAAGTAGAGGTTGGGAGGAGCTTCAGTAACCGCCAGTCTGGAAACGGCCCTCAGTCCCTCACCCAGACTGGCCAGGTACTCCAGTAGGGACCCCCACCCTGAAGGGGGTGTGACCAGCTGCAAACAGCCATCATCCCCTCACCCAGGCTGGCCAGGCACCCCAGTGGGGTCCCCCACCCTGAAGGGGGTGTGACCAGCTGCAAACAGCCATCATCCCCTCACCCAGGCTGGCCAGGCACCCAAGCGGGACCCCCACTCTGATCCAGGACACCTCAGGGCAAACCAGCCAGCCCTCACCCATGCACCAAGCCTCTATCCTATATAGTAAAAGGGTAATATGCCTCCCAGCACCGGGATCCGTGGAGCCATGAGGCCTCCCAGCACTGGGATCAGCAGAGCAGCGAGGTCTCCCAGTACTGGGATCAGCGGAGCCGCGAGGCCTCTTAGCACCGGGATCAGCTGAGCAGTGAGGCCTCACTGCCCCTGTGTCAAGCGGAGCCCCAAGGCCTCTCAGCACCGGGATCAGCGGAGCTGCGAGGCCTCCTGGCCTGGGATCAGCAGAGCCACGAGGCCTCCTGAATCTGGGATCAGTGGAGCTGCGAGGCCTCCTGGCACCGGGATTAGTGGAGCAGCGAGGCCTCACTGCCCCTGTGTCAAGGGGAGCCGCAAGGCCTCCCAGCACTGGGATCAGCAGAGCCATGAGGCCTCCTGGCCCATGGAGCAGTGTACAGGGGTCAGAGCCCAAACCCCCTGATCACCCTGCTGCTCTGTGTGTGACAGGGGGCGGGGCCACAACCTCCCTATCCGCCCTGCTCTGTTCGTGAAAGGGGAAGGCGCCCCAACCCCCTGATTGGCCCTGCTCTGTGCATGACAGGGGGGAGCTCCCCAACCCCCTGATCGGCCCTGCTCTGTGTGTGACAGGGTACAGTGCCCCAACCCCCCTGATGGGCCTGCTCTGTGTGTGACAGGGGTGGCGCCATAACCCCCTGATCCGCCCTGTTCTGTGCGTGACAGGGGGTGGCGCTGCAACCTTCCCATCGACCCTGCCTTGAGTATGACAGGGGGCGGCACCCCAACCCCCCAATCGGCCATACCCTGAGTGTGACTGAGGGTGGCATCACAACCTCCTGATCTGCCCTGCTCTGTGCATGACAGGGGGCTGTGCCCCAACTCCCCAATCGGCCTTGCTCTGAGCCCGACCAGGGGCTGCGGGGCAGGCACCTAGGGATTGGGCCTGCCCTCTGCCACCTGGGAGTGGGCCTAAAGCAGCAGGTCGTTATCTCCCAAGAGGTCCCAGACTGTGAGAGGGCACAAGTGGGACTGAGGGATACCACCCACCCCCACCAGTGCACAAATTTTTGTGCACTGGGCCTCTAGTACTATATAATAAAAGGGTAATATGCAAATCAACCAAATGGCGGAACAACCACTTGCTATGATGCAGACTGACCACCAGGGGGCAGACGCTCAATGTGGAAGTTGCCTCCTGGTGGTCAGTGTGCTCCCACAGGGGGAGTGCTGCTCAGCCAGAAGCCGGGCTCCTGTGGGGAGCAGGCCTAAGCTATTAGTCAGACATCCCCTGAGGGCTCCTGGACTGCGAGGGGGTGCAGGCTGGGCTGAGGGATCCCCTGAGAGCATGAATTTTGTGCACTGGGCCTCTAGTATGAACAGCAAAATGGAGAAATTACAATGATAATATTAGTAATAACAAATTTATAACATTTTAAGTGCTTCTGTGCACTGGGCAGGTATTATTTTATCTAAGTTCACCACAACCCTTTTAGGTAGTTGTGCTATTATTGCCTTCATTTTACTACATGACCAAGGCACAGTGAGATTAAGTAAAAAGTCAGGGTCACAGAACTCATAACTAATTAAGTTAGAATTCAACCCAGGTAGGTCTGTCCAGAGCCTGAGCACATAATCACCAAAACCATAATGAATGATTGTTCTGATAAAGACCTTAAATTTTGGGTGACCACAAAACCTGGTTTGCTCGGGACAATTCTGACATGGTTATTAATAACTCTCCTTTTCATGACCAAAGTTGTTGAGTTTGGATAATGAATGATATGATCACCCTGTGTTGAGAGTTCCTTCCAGATGTCATAATACTGAAAGTCTAGAAAGGAGAATTGGAACTTGCTTAAATTAGGTCATGAGGGGACATGAAAGTGTGGAGAAATGGAATCAGCTGGGAGCATTTCTCATTTTCTCCATCCATCACTCTAGAGAGTAATTAACTGAAAATGTTGCTTTCTGTTAATTGTCTCTTCTCTTTCCACACTGGACCCCAAGGAGACACTTAAGAGAATCCTTATTTGGAAGTACCTCTCTGGCAGCAATGGCTAGTAGGAACCATGGTCAAAAAGCCCAGAGCCTAGGGGAAGTAAATGTCTTCATCCTGAATGCTCATATGATGTCTATAGCCTCTCATTTCTGGAAGATCTCTATGCACATTTAGATACCTGGAGTGCAGTCAGCATTCAGGTCCAGCAGAAGGCAGCTGTGGGGGCAGCACCTCCCAGATTTCTACAAGACACCTGTTGAAATATCTACAAGACTACCTGGGTGAGTGAAATAGAAATAGCTCTCTTACTTCATATTTGGCTTCTCTTTCACTCTTGCAATCCCGTTCTTCTGTGCCCTAAAACCAGAAAGCTCATGTATTCAGATTCAATGACCATTTTAACTTTTCATTTTCTCACAGAGGCCATGCTCCATATCCTCTATCCAATGGGATTCTTTGAATTTTAACAAAAACCCAGGTATTTGAACCAAAAGAAAACCATTTAACCTGGAATTTCAGGCATTAATAAGTAGGTGGAGTGAGGAATGGAGGGCATGGAGATTTGCTGATAGCTCACCAATTGGGCCAAAGAGCTTTACATTTTAACCATCAAATGATCTATTTTACCCCCTGTAAAATATTTTTATTTAGTAAAATACCTTTATGATATAATCATTATTATTCATTATTAATTTAGAAATTCTCATTTTTGATAGCTTACTGTGACCAGCACTCTATTATATACTTTACATGCCATCCTAAAATAGGTCTTCACAAAAACCCTATGAAGTGATGAACATTCTTCCCTTACAGATGAAGAAGTGTGGCACATACAGAAAAATTTTTGTATGATTAGAATTATTATTTTCTTTTAATTCTTATACAACTGGTTTTTTTTTTTATTGTTTAAAGTATTACACATAATAGGACATATATCTCCCTCCCCTCCCCCCACATTGACCTTAGTACAACTTGTTGATAAAAACCATTTTGGCCTCAAGTTTTCTTCAAGGGAAGACTATTACCACTGATTCAAATTTTTTTAGTGTTTATAGAATATTCAAATTTTCTATTTTAGTTTTGGAAAGTTATGTTTTTTATATTTCATTTAAGTTTTAAAATTTATTGATATAATATTGTGTAGAGTATTCTCTTATTACCTTTATAATATCTCCAGGATCTAGCACTATACCCCATTTTCATTGTTTGAAAATATTTTGTTTTGTCTTGGTGTCATCAGATCTATCAAAAATCAACTTTGATTTTCTTGTATTATTTTGAAATTATACTTAATTTTAATATATTTTGTTCTTTCCTCTCTAAGAATTATGATTAAATCATTTGTTTTCTTTAATCTTTTATATGCACTTAAGACAACTGTATCTCTCTATATACACTTTTAGTTAAATCTACAAGATTTGTTAAGTGTTCTCACCAAAAAAGAACTAATAATTAAGTGATATGATAGAGGTGTTAGCTAAAGCAATGATGGTAATCATACTGTAATATATAAATGTATCAAATCGATACATTGTACTTTTTAAACTTATATAATGTGTACATGTCAATTATATTTCAATTAATAATCTACAAGATCTGGTAAATAGTATATCTCAATATATTTAAGTTACCAATTTTTTATAATTTCTGTTATAATTTATTATTTAGCTTTTTAATAGTTTATAAATATATAATTGGTTTTCAATTATAATGTTTCTTAGTTATAAATTTGTTAATGATTTGTAACAATAAATCTACAATTGTCTGATAATGTTATCTCTAAGACCAACCCTTTAACATTTAAACTTTAAGTTTTTCATAAACCAAAGGAGAGCTTCAAAAGTGTATTAGAAAGCTATTTCCAGGAGGGGGGAAAAGAGGGGAATGGGAGATATCTGTGATATTATCAACAATAAAAAATATATTAAAAAGAGAAAGCTACTCCTTACTGACATCACTTCATATAATACTATATCCATGGCAGGGACTATATATAATGGAACTAATTTAACCTCAAAGAGCCCTCTGAGATAGGTCCTATTGTTATTGTCATCCCTATTTTACAGATGAAGTAACAGGCAGAAAGATCATAGACAATCTGTTCAGAGTAAAAGGCTCACAGATAGCAGAGCCACAATCCAAAACCAGCCATATGACATCTAAGGCCATGCTCTTAGTCACGAAGCTTTCCACAGGAGTTATAACCCCGTTACTAATATCCTAAAATTTCCAAAGCACCTGTTTAAATGTTTTTTTTTAAATGTCAATATACTTTCTTTTGTGTTTAAAGAGCCTGATGGGTAATAATGAAGAGTATATTTATCCTCTTTTATATGTGGGAAAATTGACTCGTAAAACCATTAGAGCTATTCAGAGGGAAATTTACCCAGGGTCATCTAAATGGCTCACTATTTCTCTTGACTCTGTGTTCAGTGTGGGTAGAAGGTAGTTTATTTTAATGGAAATTGCTATAACAACTGACTGAGAGATTTATTCTCTTCTCTGCCTACAGATTCTAGGATCACCAGTGCAATGACTGGGAGAAGGAACAGTACAATGATTATAAAGTTCATTCTCTTGGGATTCTCTGAATTTCCAAAGCTCACCATTGTCCTCTTTTCAATATTCCTAGGGATCTACCTGATGACAGTGTCCTGGAATATGGGCCTCATCACTCTCATTAGGACTAACTCCAATCTGCACACACCTATGTACTTTTTCCTCAGTTACTTGTCCTTGTTGGACATCTGCTATGTTTCTACTACTGTCCCCAAGATGCTATCGGACTTCTTCAAGAAGCACAAATTCATCTCCTTTATGGGGTGCACCATGCAATACTTCTTCTTCTCTGGCCTGGGTCTGACTGAATGCTGTCTCCTGACAGCCATGGCTTATGACAGATATGCTGCCATTTGTAATCCTCTGCTTTACACAGCCATCATGTCCCCCACCCTCTGTGTGCAGATGGTGGCAGCATCTTGTGTAACTGGATTCTGTGGCTCATTTATCCAACTGTGTGCCTTACTTCAGCTGCATTTCTGTGGGCCAAACATCATCAACCATTTCTTTTGTGACTTGCCCCAGCTGCTAATCCTATCCTGCTCTGACACCTTTTATGTTCAAGTCATGTTGTCTGTCCTGACAGTAATCTTTGCGCTTTCCTCTGCCCTCATTATTATGATATCCTATGGTTATATTGTTGCCACCATTCTGAAGATCAGTTCAGCTGAAGGCAGGTCCAAAGCCTTCAACACCTGTGCTTCTCACCTGACTGCAGTGACCCTCTTCTTTGGTTCTAGTACCTTTGTTTATCTGTATCCTAATTCTGGCGATTCTCTGAGCCAAAGTAAGTTGGCATCAGTATTATACACTATTGTAATCCCTATGCTAAATCCATTGATCTATAGCCTGAGGAACAAAGAAATCAAAGATGCCCTAAACAAATGGAAGAAGAGAATCTACTCCTGCTGTTACTAATGATGAAATTTATTTCAGGGGTACAGTGTAGGAAAATGTCAACTAAAACGTTGACCTACAGCTCTTCTAATTGTGGGCTGAGTTACCATTTCCTCACTCTTCTAATGGAAACCCACAACTGGCACAGGGACAGGAAAATGCACAAGAAGTATCTGGAAGCTCAATCTATCATCCTTCATCAGTTATGAACTAATACATCAATAGGCTAAGCAATCCACAAGTATTTTTGCCGTTAGTAGAGGTGGTATGCCCCATCACACTCAATAGTCTATCCCTACCTAACATATGCTACCTTAAGGACCACAGATGTCAGTACCGATTAAGGCTGTCAGGAGACCAAGCAGCCTCCTCATAGCATCTCATTGTAGGTTGGGCAAAGATTGGTATTAGTACACAGAGATCTTTTTAAAAAAAGAATTGCCTAAATAATTGTGTTAGTTCTCCTACTTAACCTATTTTTTATTGGTGGGATTTATGGATTAATTTCTTCACTTATGAGTTTGTTCAAAGCAAAGTATCCATACCAGATCAAAGATTTGTCAACTTCACACAAAAAGAAATTTGTTGTAATAGGAATCCTTACAGTTTATAATATTTAATATTTGGTTGACAAATTTGCTCATTTGAGGTCCCTAGACAATTCTTTGTCTGCTATTGCTATAGCATCACCTTTGTTCTTCCATCGTCACTATGTAACTAGAAAAGGGAATTATGAACTGGCCCTGTAGGGCACATATCCCTGTGCAGAAGTTTATGATGAATGACAAAGAATCAGAGACTACATAGTCATGATAGAGACTCAGTAGTAAGACAGACCCTTGGACAAATCTGTGTGTTTCCCCTTCTGTACCTACATGTGATTAACATTTTTGCATTAGTCATCTGTTTAAATACACAAGTGTACTTTATGTGGTATTGTCATAGGGGAAAATGGTCTTCATTTATTAATTCTGTTATACAATATAATTGAGTACCATGATTGATAATGGAAGGCCTCTGAGATAAGGAGATCAAAGAAGTTGTATTTTCTTTGCTCTGTTAGCAGAAGAGACTGGGGTTTGGTAGCTTATAGGATTCTGAGAACATGTTAAAAGCTCCTAAGCAGCACTCATTGCTGATGTTTTGCACTGTTTATCATTATACATCTCAATTATTTTATATTTTAAATGTGGAAGATAACGCTATAGGAGGGAAACCAAGATGGTGGCATAGGTAAACACTGGAAATTGTTGCCTCGCACAATCCCTTCAAAAATACAACTAAAAGACATCATCCAGAACCACAGGAAGGCTGGCTGAGTGGAAGTTCTACAACTAGCAGGAAAGAGAAAAGCACACTGAGACTCAGAGGAGGTGCGGAAGTAAAGCACGGTGGTACGGAGGTGCGCAGAAAGGGCTGGCAACTTAGGACGCAGTTGTCTTTTTCAATGAAGAGGGAGTCTCAAGCTCCTGATGGCTCTGAACTCCAGTTCCGGGCGAGTCTCTGGGGACCCAGACTCATACGGGGAGAAACTTGACTGTCCAGCATCGGGCGGAACTCGAGGGTGGCTTTCTCTCAGAGATGCTGACAGCGATTACCTCAGGACACTGAGACCTGGGCCCTCTTAGGGCAGGATTGAGGATCAGCCATAGCTGTTGGCTCCGCCCTGTTGATACCCAAGACCCCGCCCCACCCAAGCTGTGCCCAGAGGCTTTTGCATATGAATGACCTGGCCCTTTGCAATCTAAAATTACCTAATAAACTGCAGATGGGTCAGAGAGACCCAGAACATCCAAAAGAAGGCACAAGGCCCCACAACAGCTTGCATTGCTTCACAGCTGGGCCTCCTCTGGGCACATCCAAACCCCAAACAAAGAAGAGGAATCTGCAGCTCTCTCCATAGCTCCTGCTGGGTAGCCTCAGGCAGAGGCTAAATTAGCACTTTCTTAGAGATCCAAGAGCCAGTATACCCAGTGGTCAGAGTGGGACCATCCAGATTACAACTCCTCAGATCCATAAGGGACACACTCAGGGGGCAGACTTAGTGAGCACCAAAGCCTCACTGAAGCAAGTCTTGCCCCAGAAGGGTGTCTCCATCACAGAAGTTCTTCCACCGTAGACACAGCTGATTCTCACAGCCAATTGGACTGGAGGTCAATTCCTCCCAATGATACCAACTACAATCAAGGCTTAACTACAACAGGACTGTGCGCACAGCCCACAAAGGGGTGCACCAAGAGTGTCCACCTCAGGTAATTGGGGAGGCAGAGCCACTGGGCCCTATAGGACACCTAGCACAGAAAGCCAGTCTATCAACACAGGGAAGCAGCCAAAATGAGGAGACAAAAAACCAAGTCACAAATGAAAGAAATGGAGGAAAGCAAACTACTGGATATAGAGTTCAAAACCACGGTTATAAGGTTACTCAAGAATCTTCTAGAAACTGCCGATAAATTTAGTGAGACCCTCCATAAATCTAGTGAGACCCTCAAGGATATGAAAAAGGACCAACTAGAAATTAAGCATACACTGACTGAAATAAAGAATATTATACTGAGATTCAACAGCAGACTAGAGGATCCCAAGAATCAAGTCAAAGATTTGAAATACAAAGAAGCAAAAATCACCCAACCGGAAAAACAAAAGAAAAAAGAATCCAAAAATATGAAGATAGTGTAAGGAGCCTCTGGGACAACTTCAAGTGAACCAACATCCCAATTATAGGGGTGCCAGAAGATGAGAGAGTGCAAGATATTGAAAACGTATTTGAAGAAATAATGACAGAAAACTTCCCCTACCTGGTGAAAGAAACAGACTTTCAAGTCCAGGAAGCGCAGAGAACTCCAAACAAAAGGAATCCAAAGAAGACCACATCAAGACACATCATAATTAAAATGCCAAGAGCAAAAGACAAAGAGAGAATCTTAAAAGCAGCAAGAGAAAGACAGTCAGTTACCTACAAGGGAGTACCCATACGACTGTCAGCTGATTTCACAACAGAAACTATGCAGGCCAGAAGGGAGTGGCAAGAAATATTCAAAGTGATGAATACCAAGAACCTACAACCAAGATTACTTTACCCAGCAAAGCTATCATTTAGAATTGAAGGTCAGATAAAGAGCTTCACAGATAAGAAAAAGCTAAAGGAGTTCATTACCACCAAACCAGTACTATATGAAATGCTGAAAGGTATCCTTTAAGAAGAGGAGGAAGAAGAAAAAGGTAAAGATAAAAATTATGAACAAATACATATCTTTCAACAAGTGAATCTAAAAATCAGGTGAATAAATAATCTGATGAACAGAATAAACTGATGAATATAATAGAATCAGGGGCATAGAAAGGGAGTGGACTGACAATTCTCGGGGGGAAAAGGTTGGGGGGGGGGTGTGTGGGAAGAGACTGGACAAAAATTGTACACCTATGGATGAGGACATTGGGGGAGGGGGGTTAAGGGCAAAGGGTGGGGTGGGAACCGGGTGGAGAGGAGCTATGGGGGGGAAAAAAGAGGAACAACTGTAATAATCTAAACAATGAAGATTTAATTTTTAAAAAAAGATAATGCTATATATACCTGTATCACATTTTGCATAAGTGCCCTGATATTTTATTTCAGTGAATGAAAGTAGATGTTTATAAGTGAAGATAAAAGTGAGGTTTGGAAAGGCTCCTAAGTTTCTTAAACTGAGAGCATGAAGGGGAATGGATCGATGGATGGCTCTGCCTGTGAAAGAGCAGCTTCAAGAAGGTTAACTTAAGTGAAAGAGGCAGGCACAAAGGACCACATGTTGTATGATTCCATTTTAATTAAACCTTCAGATAGGCAGATCTATAGAGACAGAAAGAAGATTAGTGGTTGCCTAGGAAAGAAGGGGTGGAGAGGAATGGGAGTGACTGCTAGTGGGTATGGAGCTTCTTTTGATGAAACCATTTTAAAATTAGGTTGTGGAAATGATTGCAAAATTCTGAATATGCTCAAAGTTACTGGATCATATGCTTTGAAAGGGTACATTTTGGAATATGTGAAGTATACCTCAATAAAGCTGTTTAAGAAAAAAAAAAAAAGGAAAGAGGCTGGGCAGGTGTATAGGACCAAGGGTGACATTCATGGGAAGGCACCATGTCTATTGTGGGTATTCCTTAGCGATTTGATAATGAAAGAAAAAAAGGAAGTGAGCCATGGAGTTTAAAGTTCCTTAGAAAATCAAAAATCAAAAATCAAGTAAAACATGAACCCATCCGTCTTCCTGAGGGAAGTAATCATATACAAAACAAACTTCCCTTCCCTATATCCGCAAAGAATGATACACTTAAACTAACTAACCTACTAAATTGCATCCTTGTTTGACTCCATAGCCCTGCACAGCCTTGTACCTCAGGTTCTGTTCGAAATGACCAATATTGCCAGGATTTTTGCAATTCCCTCACCCGTTGCGCTGTGGCATGGTCCAGATAGATCATTCATCAACAGGACACTTAATGAACAAGTACATGTTCTTGGGACAGGACTGAGCCAAATGCAGAATTCAGGAGGAGGAGAGGCCAGCAGCCCCTTTTGGTCAGAAGTAGAAACGAAGAGATTGACTATACATTTCTTCTTAATAGTCATTTCTCTTTCTGCATTTGCAGTACGGCTTGACTTGTATTGATTAGAGTTATATATGGATTGCTAGAACTATATTACATGACTATAAAGATGATCAAATTAACCAATTAATTTGATGTGGCAAGTTGCCAAAAGCCAATTCCAGCATGTCAGCAAAGGCTGAATCATCTGGAGTGGCTGAAGGGCATTTCCCCAAACCTGAAAAGGATGCAAAAATTGATTATCTTGCTGCCAGACAGCTCAGGGCATCTTAATCTACATGTTATTGCCTCCTACTGGCCAAACACCTGAACAGCCGTAGGCAAATTCTCCAATCTGACAATGGACTCTGTAAATGAAACCAGACCCTTTGATGTGTATATCGCTGCCTCACCTCATGACAATTTGTGTTAATAAAAAGCATGGGGTCCTGAGACGACGAGATCTTAGTTTCTTTAGCTAGGCTCCTCTGACTCCCAAATGCCTTGCAAAATTATGTTTTGTCTCTGGATTCTGTATTAAGTTATGCACAGCCCCTTCTCCAGATTGCTGAATCTTTCTAGATGCTGGACAAGAACCCCGGCAGCAAGTAAAATGGAACAACGTTTTTTGTTGTTGTTGTTGTTGTTTCTTTTTAATAATACATTTGTATGTTTTTAAAAAAATATATTTTTATTGATTTCAGAGAGGAAGAAAGAGGGAGAGATAGAAACAGCCACGATAAGAGAGAATCATGGATCTGCTGCCACCTGCAAGTCTGCCACTGGGGATCGAGCCCACAACCCGGGCATGTGGCTTTGATCAGAATCGAACCTGGGACCTTTCAGTTAGCAGGGCTGACGCTCTATCCACTGAGCCAAACTGGCTAGGGTTGGAACAATGTTTTATATATGTATATTATTTATTTATTTTAGTATATTTTTATTGATTTCAGAGAGGAAAGGAGAGGGAGAAAGAGATAGAAACATCAATGATAGGAGAAAATCACTGATTGGCTGTCTCCTGTATGCCCTACATTGGGGATCAAGCCTGCAACCTGGGCATGTGCTCTGACTGGGAATCAAACCATGACCCCCTGGTTCATAGGTCGATGCTCAACCACTGAGCCACACGGGCTAGGCTATATGTATATTTTTAAATGATGAGACAACAAAATGTGAAATCCTTATAGAGGGAGATCCATCACAAGCCTGTAATAACTGAGAAGTTAAGGGACAAGGAGGGCAGTAGATGGATCTGGCTAGTGATAGTGATGATACTGACTTCAGTGTGTGCAACTCTTTTCAGTTTATAGCCACAAATATTGGGTCATGACAGCTTGGCTATAAGCCCCTCATCTGATAGATGAGGGAGCAGGACCTCAGCTCACATTTGCTGATGGGACCTAGCAAACAGGCAGCAGATGAGGGACAAGGCAAACAAACGTACCATTCAAGAGGAGGGAATGTTAACATCTCTCCCACAGCGGTCCACGCAGGATACTCCTTTTCCCTCAGTCACTGCCACTTCAGCTGGGACTATCGCTTCACATATTTGGGCACGCATATCTGAGAGAGGCTGAATACACCCAGCTTTACTTGGTGCCCCGGGGATAGGAATTCCTCTCTTTAATAGATCTCTTCATGTGGAGGGTTCACAACTTCTTTGTCAGTCCCTTCTATCTTTGGATAAAGATAAGAAAATCCTTGCTATAAGAAAGTTTGTCTTTGAACTAAGCAACAAGTTCTTTCCAAATAACTTTAACTTATTACTTCTCATCTGCAAAAGGGACATTACAGTCTCCTCCCTCCATACTTCATACAATGCAGAAAAGGGTGACATTTTGCTTGAAGAGGTTTGTGGGGCTAAAGGATTCCAATATTCTTCCTTACCCTGTTCAGGAAGAAGACAGTAAGCAGAGAACCCAGTTTGGGTTTTCAGACTTCGGATCTACAGAACTGAGATAATATGTCTATTGCTTTATGTTGATAAATTTGAGCTAATTCGTTATGCAGCAACAGGAAGCTAATACTCTCATGGCATATTTTCATTTGCTTCTCTATAAAAATGCCCATTTTTGAACTTTTGCCGTTGATATCCGATTAAGCTATTATTATTTTTTTTAAGTTTCTTTGTAGAAGAGTTGTGCTATTGGATTAAGGAAACAGTCACTGAGCTTCTATTTGATGCCAGGCACTGGGATACAAAAATGAATAAGAAATAAAAACCTTAAAAGACTACAGAGAGGAATAGCACAATTAGACACACAACTATTATCTGAGTCAGAAAGCGATGGAAGCCATGAGGACATAACAAATACAAGCTATGAGAGTTCAGAAGAGGGAGAAATGATACCCATATGAGGGTGTCAAGAAAGGTTATCTTGAGGTGGCTGTGAGAACTATGACAGGAAATCAACATGAGGCTCAAGAAGTAGATGCCTTTATGGGGTTGGAGACCACATTTAAATAGCAGCTATCACCAACAATCTAAGTCTGGGAATTATACTGGAAAGAGAAGAAAATAGTGAGGGGTGGTGGTAGGAAACACTTGGAGCCAGGGTGATGGACTCATGAACTTGGGAGGGCTTGAGGATCAAGAAGTCACCAAGAATAGATTTGGTGAATTGCACAGTAAAACAAAAACAAAAACAAAAACAAAAAAACCACCAAAAACCAGGAAGTTTTGATAAAGGTACATTTTAGAGTTTGAGATTTTAAAATCAAGCATTTTCCAATTATGGTGAGGTTTGCGATGGGGCTGCCATATCATCTAATTGGGAAACTGGGATGGCATGAGTGTGAAGTCAGTGGAGGTTTAGAGGTCAAGACTGTGCAGTGAGGGAATTTGGAGGGGCATTCACCTTGAAACCATCTGATTTATCTTCCTGGTTGCCCTTAAACATAAAGGGCTAAATAAATGTTTACTTGAGAAGCATAGAGGAGAAGGAAATAATCACAATGAGGTGAAGTTCATCCAGAAATATTTCAAGAGCTCAAAATCTGGTCTTGAAGAGAGGCAGTGCCGCTCCTGGCCATGTGTGGTTTCTCTTAAGCTGATTACCCAAACCCGTTGGTGACCAACTTGAGAAGAGAAATGTATTGAGACCTTAATAAAAGACATAATATGAGTAGTGCACAGAGGAAACCTGTTGGCTCCCCCATCTTTCTATGTGCCACATATGAAAGAGAGAATTTCAAGACTAATCAATTTTTTTTCAAGATGAATGAATGACTCAGTAAAATAAATAGATACTGGATGACCCATAGCTATCTTCTCCTTTCTTCCTCTCTTCCATCCCCACACTTTCAACATCCCCATTGAAGGATGTGTTCACTATTCATCTGGCTTTTTATGGCCTCTCATAGACAAGACCTTTTCTACCATCTGGGAACCAGCTGGATAGCCCTCGCCAGCAAATATTTATCAACCTAGCGTCCTGCCTCCAACCACAGCGGCCTCTTCTTCTTGAAATTGAGCCCTGCTGACAAAATGCTACTTTTAAGATCAAGCAAGTTCAGGGCAGTTGCACATTTTTCAAGTCACATCAGCTCTTGATGGTTTTCAGGTCTATTTTAAGGGCCAACTCAGTGTTGCAATGCACAGGAGTTAATTAGGTGTGTGATTCCCAGTGGCTCCAGGCTTGTCAGTGTTCCTGGTCTCAGAAAGGCTTCTGTAGGAGAGGCTTGGAGAGGGCTCTCTCAGCAGGACACCTATGAGGTTTTCCAGAAGAGGTTCTACCCTTCCCATCACTCCAAACAGGACTGAAGGATCAGAATCTCTTTAAATAATAAACAGTAAAAAAGAATAAACAATAGACACTGTGTGTAGGGCCACACCAGCTCAGCAATGTGGTAGGGCAACTATTTTCTGGTTTTTATCATGCTGGTTTATAAATATATTCTAAGACTTAGAATGAATCTCAGAGAACACCTTCATTTATCCTGGATCGAGGAAAATAAATAAACTTCTACGTCGTTTTCAATGAGCTAAAAACAACTGTTTGCAAAGACAGACAAGACCAGCTTTAAGCAAAAGTATGAAGTCCTACAACTTTGTCCTTTGTGCCACTCCCTCTGGTTTTAAACCCCTCTCTTCCCAATTTTGGGTTCCTTGCCTTTCCCATTACCGCTTCCCTCTGTGTTGTCATGCAGCCTTCCTTGGTCCCCGGTGACTGAGGCACAGGCTTACACTCTGGCTCTGCCAATGACTGATTGTGACCTGGTGAGCAGGCATGACTGAGAACCTGTTTCAGAGCACCCCTCTCCATGGCCTTCAGTCTCCAAACCTGCTTCAGTTTCCCAGTCTTGAGAATTCTTCCCCTGACATCGCCAGATGCTGTACCTATGTTTCCATTTCCTTCTCGCCTTTCACTGCTAAACTGGCATCTCGCTTTCTTCAGTTCCCCCTGAGCACCACTCCACATACCTGATCTGCGATTAACAGGCTATTGAAACTGTGCTGAGAAGATTTCACTTTCCTTCCTTCTTGCCACATCCAATGGTCTTTTTATTCATGTGTTCTTTTTCCTCTTTGATTTCCATGCCATGTTCACCAAGCATCACTGGGTAGTGAGAGCTTTGAGGATTAGGATAGGAACTTGATTGTCATCAAGTTATGAATGAACAATAACAAACTAACAAATATTCTCAAGCCAGGAACAACATGAATGGATCTGTGCTTTAGGGAGGTCCTTCTGCACGTTAAGAACGAGGGGTTGAACTGGAGAGAGTGTGAAGGCAAAAAGACCAATTAGAAGATTTTGGAAGATCGTGAACAATGGGGTTAAAACTGCCTGACAAAAAGAAGTTGGGGTGGAGATGTCAAGAGACCTCATTGATTCTACTGATGATATTTATATTCTGTAAATATGAAAGAAAAAGAGAATCCTTTCTGAAATTTTTCCTTGGGAGAAGGGAGGGAGGGATAGAGGGGAGGAGAGAGGCCTCCCACAATCTTGCCAGGCCAGTGGACTCAGTGTTTGAGCATTGACCTATGAACCTATGATTCTTGATCAGGGAGCATTCCTGGGATTCGGGCTCAATCCCCAGTAGGGGGCGCACAGGAGGCAGCTGATCAATGATTCTCACTGATGTTTCAATCTCTCCCTATCACTTTCTTCCTCTCTGAAATCAATAAAAAATATATTTTTTAAAAAACCATAAAAATAAACAAACATCACAATCTTCCTGCATCCTATCCTTACGTTCTTCACCCTGCAATAAGAAGTAAGAAACAAGTGGTTTGTTTTTGTTATTTCTTCAATCTAGCAAAGATTGATTACGTACAAATGACTGCATTGGCCATGGTGATCCCTTTATCCAATATCAAATCTTAGAGAGACCCAAGACTATAGGCATAAGGCCAAGAGCTGGGGATTCGGGGAAGGGGTATAATATTTTAGCTTCACAGTAGGAGGCTATGGCTCTGGTAGAAGAGAAACGGGTGGGGGTGTGGGAGTGGACAAGAGAAACTGCAGATTTTTTTCATCTGGATACAAGTTGAAGAGCTGCCAACATCAACAGGGTGTGACCACCATCTTTCTCAAATCCTTGAAAGAAGCCACAGAGTCCTGTGGGTTTGTGCAATGCCTACTTCCTCCTGCTCCTTGCATGTCCCTTCCCAAGACACACAAATAGACCTCAAATCTTTTCTAGTTGGATATTTGATAAATCATAAACAAAGCATGTACATGAGGGAAATCTGGCCCTAGTCAAACAGCAAATGATTGTTTTCTTTTAAACTCCCTGCACTTCGATATTTCGAAAAATGAGGTATATCAAGTGATATCCTCGCCCCTCCCCCACCCCCCTTGCTACCCATTCTTTTATGTCCTCATGGGGGCAGTGGGGTGTAGAGGACTGAGTGTGGACTTTGGATTCTTGAAGACCTGAACACAAATTCCATTTTTGCCACAATCTTTCTATATGGCCTTTGACAAACACATCTCCAAAATTCCATTTTCTCATCTGAAAATGTGTTTAGGAATGCTTCCTTTTGGGAGAAATACTATGAAATGAAGTTTATTAAGGCCCAATCCACACTACCAAAAATAGTAACTGTCTGTCTTCTTTTCTCTTTGTTTCACAGAATCATTGAATCTTAGAATTTTAAGGAACCTGTAAGGTGGGCTAATTCAGACTCTTTTGTTTTGATAGTGTATTTATTTATATTTTTTCCCAGTTTTATTGAGCTATAAATGACACATAACATTGTATTAGTTTAAGGTGCATGACATAATAATTTGATATATGTATATCCTGTGAAATGATCCCCACAGGAGGATAGTTAACATCCATCACCTCACACAGTTATATTATTTTCTTGTGATGATAATTTTTAAGATCTACTCTCTTAGCAACTTTAAAAAATACAATACATTATCATTAACTATAGACAGCACGTTATACATTACATCACAGGACTTATTTATCTTATAACTACAAATTTTGACTCTTGACCCATTTCCCCAACCCTCCACCCACTGCATCTGGCACCCACCAATCTATTCTCAATTTCTAAAGTTTGCTTTTTTTTTTTTTTTTTTTTTTTAGGTTCCACATATAAGTGAGATACTCACTGTTAAGTGTACTATCTTGTACTTACTTCTAGTAATGGAGAATTTACTCCTTTCCAGAACATTCATTCTACCTTTAGACTGTTCTATTGTTTTCCCACAATCTCTCCTTCCCCCTTCTTTCCCTCCCTCCTCCTCCTCCTCTCTCTCTCTTTCCCGCTCTCTTTTACCCTTTTAGTCCTATATCCAACTCATCCAATAGATATTCTTACACTAGAGAGATTCTGTGTAAAGCATCCAGTGCTTTACAAAGGTAACTGTTGATGAAATGGTTACATAGTTTGAGACCAAAAGCCACTCTTGGCTTTTACTGCCTCTAGGGATATCTTATTGGAACCAGACCAAGGACTAAAATTATAGTGGAAGTAGGGTCAGTTGAAATTAGCTCCACCCAACCAAAGCTGGCATCCTCTCTACCGCTGAGCCCAGGCGTTAAGCCAAGCTGCCAGTCAGTGCTCCCTGGGCTGTGTCACACCCCACAATCTAGAGAGGCCCATTGGTACCTAGGAGAGAACTGGCCTTCTTTTAAAGCCCCATCAGGTCCTTTCCTTGGTGGCCAATTTAAAGTCACTACATCCAAATTTTATGTATTTCTTTGGCCAAGACCAGCGCTCCAGGTGCCGGAAGAGATATGTTTTGCTCCAAGATTCTGGGATTACCCATCTGACTGAAACTCAGAGTTTAAGGTGTTGTAGGTGAGTCTGCTCTTTGCCCTTCTTTATGAATGGTTACTGGTAAATTCTAGAATCATAGAATGGATGAGTTAGAAGGAGAGGAAGGTGAAGCAGGCATGCAGTATTTAAAATAGGAAAGGTTCAGTGATCTTGAAGAAAAGGAAGGAGAAGCAGGCAAGATGCTGATATCCCCTCTCCCTACTGCTGGATTTTGACCTGAGGATCTGGACTTGACTTGATATTCTATAATTCTGCAAAAGATCTTGTTTTTAAAAATGATCTGCTATTTACAAATGGAAAGAAAGAAGAACTTTGGACTAGAATTTACACTTACCTAAGCTAATACATTGTGTAAACAGGAGATGAGAAGATTAAGATTCAGAAATGCAAATATTTTTTCCCCAAGGTCACAGAGCAAAAAGGTAGAAGAGATGGGAATTAAATCAGAATTTTTAAAACTTTCAGGTTTGTGCTTTTTATGCTATTCTAGACACATGAATGTGTGCACGTGTGAGTATGTATGCAATTTAAAAAATCATCTCGTTTCCTTGGATCCTCTATAGTTACCATTGAGACCCCAGGTTGTAAATAACATAAAGCAGAAAGAGCTACTCCTGGAGAATGGGATACATGTCCTAACTTCATCTCTTGTCCCAGCAACTATACAGACATCCATTTTCTCTTTTGTCTTTAGTCTCATTATCTAATAGGGAAAGTATAGATTAACTGGTTTCTACCTCTGGTATCCTATTATTTTTGGTATATTCCCAGAATTTTCTGGACATCCATGCAGTATTTAAAATAGGAAAGGTTCAGTGATCTTGTGATTAGGGCAAATATTTTTTAAAAAAATGTTTTTATTTTTTTTAGAGAAAGAGAAAGGGAGAGGGAGGGAAAGATGGAAACATCAATGATGAGATAGAATAATTGATTGGCTGCTTCCTGCATTGCCCCTACTGGGGATTGAGCCCACCATCCAGGCATGTGTCTTGACTGGGAATCAAACGGGGGACCTTTTGGTTCATGGGTCGACACTCAACCACCGAGCCACACAGACCAGGTTGTAATAAACATCTTAAAACCCTGTATTTAGCCAGTCAACAAATAATCACTGGGAATCTATACTATGCCCAGTACTGTAACAGATGAGGAGAAAGGATGGATGAAAACAGAGAACACATATTTTTTCTACAGACTAGTCTCTAGGTTTCCTTCTTCATACCCTACAAAGTCACCTGAACTGCAATGATCCCCTGTACCTCAAGTATAGAATTCATTTGAGAATTACCATATTAGAACTTTATTCCTTTTTATCTTGATGTAGAGCTTTGTTAAAATATAAATGGACCTGCCCAGGTTAAGGAGAAGAAAACTCTGTACAATTATTTTAAGCATTCAGGTTCCAGTCTTGTCCAGTCCATTGGGATGGGGAAAAGGTCATATTTACTGTGGTTAGAGTTATAATACAGTCTTCTGGATTGTCCAGCCTTGTGGCCATGTTCTTTTATAGTATTCAAGAAAGAGAACAGGCTCTGGGATCAGAGAATAAAAGGCTAGTAGAATTGCAGCTCAGTAACTTAATAACTCCTTGAGCTGTCTTAACCTCAATGAGCTCCTGGTCTGAAATATGTGTCTTTTGGAATTATTGCAAACTGAACTTATTCAACAAATACTATGTGATGTTTACTATGTGCCAGGCACTGAGAATAAAATGCACTCCCAGTCTTTACAGTCAAGAATACAGACAGAACAAATAAGCAAACAAATGTAAATACAGCCTGGCCGCAGTGGCTCAGTGGTTGAACATAGATCTATGAACCAGGAAGTCATGGTTCGATTCCTAGTCAGGCCACATGCCTGGGTTGTGAGCTCAATCCACAATGTGGGGCATACAGGAGGCAGCTGATCAATGATTCTCTCTTATCATTGATGTTTCTATTTCTTTCTTCCTCTCTTTGAAATCAATAAAAATATATTCAAAAGTAAATATAAAGTGTGGTATTATGAAATACATCAACATGTTGCTATAAATTTTGGGGATAGCATAAGTAAAGGACATTTGGTCAATGTAGCCATTATTATCATGTACAAGCACATATACTTGGGTTCAGGCAGCAGTGCAGTGGAAAGCAGATCTTGGATTAGGGATGAAGAAACCTGGGTTCAAATTCTAACAGTGCTGATTATTTGTTAAGTAATAAAAGTCATTTCTTTTTTCTTTTCAAAACTTTATGTCAGTTATTTCATTTAATTCTTGCAATCTGTGATGTGGTTCTTTTATTGCCTCTGTTTTTATTTTTTTATCAAATTTTTTAAAAATATATTTTATTGATTTCTTATAGAGAGGAAGGGAGAGGGATAGAGAGTCAGAAACATCTATCAGATGCCCCCTGCATACTCCCTAACTGCGGATGTGCTCGCAACCAAGGTACATGCCCTTGACTGGAATCTAACCTGGGACCCTTGAGTCTGCAAGCCGACGCTCTATCCACTGAGCCAAACCGGTCAGGGCTTGCCTCTGTTTTTTTAAAAAAATATTTTTATTGATTTCAGAGAGAGAGAGAAAGAGGAAGAGAGAGAGAAACAACAATGATGAGACAAAATAATTGATTCTCACACTGGAAATCGAGCCTGAACCCGGGCATGTGCCCTGACTGGGGATTGAATCGTGACCTCTTGGTTCATAGGTTGATGATCAACCACTGACCCATGCCAGCCGGGCTATTGCTTGTTTTTACAGTTGAGGAAAATCAAAAGAAATTGAAGAGTGATGTGTCAGCTTGACCAAGGCCACACAGCTAGTGAGTAGCAACATACGGATTAGAGACTAGTTCTCTCTGACATCAAAGCCCTGCTTTGGATTACTGCAAATAGGATAATGGATGTGAAAATGCTGCATAAACTCAAATGCTGTAAAAATAAGTGGCGAGGATTCTCAGACCGTGCAAACTAACACACACACACGCACACACACACACACACACACACACTACATTCATATACTCTATTTCTTTCTATATAATTCCTATGTACTCTATATCTATATATAAACTCTATGATTTATCAGAAATGAATTTTTCTTATAAATTTAATGTATGTCATATACTCTATATTTCTACCTCTATATTTCTAGGTAATTTAGGTAAAAATAACCAGGTTATTAATAATCATCCTGTCTAATAAAAGAGAAACATGGGAATTGGCGTACGGCCACTACCCTTCCCATTGGCTAATCAGCGAGATATGCAAATTAACTGCCAGCCAAGATGGTGGCCGGCAGCCAGGCAGCTTGAAACTAACATGAGGCTTGCTTGCTTCAGTGACGGAGGACTGCAAGGTTCCCCGTCTGCCTTGCCGGCCTCTGAGCCTGCAGTTTCAAACATTGTAACAAATATAGACGCTAAACAAAACCCCAGAAACCAGCTTTAGGCCGCTGGGATCTCAGAACTGGAGTTGACACAGAGTTTCGATTATAGAGCCGAAACAAACCAGATACCTGCTTTCAGGAGCGGAGGCCTAAGAGCTGGAGCCTCAGAGCTAAAGCTGGCCCAGAATAAAAAAGAAAAAAGAAAAAAAGAAGCAGTTGGGAGCTTCAGTCCCAGCCTGAAAACAGCCCTCAGCCCCTCACCCAGACTGGCCAGGCACCCCAGTGGGGACCCCCACCCTGAAGGGTGTGTGACCAGCTGCAAACAGCCATCATCCCCTCATCCAGGCTGGCCAGGCACCCCAGTGGGGACCCCCACCCTGATCCAGGACACCCTTCAGGGCAAACCAGCCAGCCCCCACCTATGCACCAGGCCTCTATTCTATATAGTAAAAGGGTAATATGCCTCCCAGCACTGGGATCAGCAGAGCTGAGAGGCCTCCCGGCACTGGGATCAGCGTGACAGGGGGCAGCGCCCAAACCCCCTTATCGCCCTGCGGCTCTGTGTGTGACAGGGGGCGGGGCCACAACCTCCCTATCCACCCTGCTCTGTGTGTGACAGGGTGCGGGCGCCCCAACCCCCCCACCCCCTACGGGCCCTGCTCTGTGTGTGACGGGGTAGAGCCATTACCGCCCCATCGGCCCTGCCCTGAGTGTGAGAGTGGCGGCGCCCCAACCACCTGATCGGCCCTGCTCTGTGGGTGATAGAGGGTGGCGCCCCAACCCCCTGATCCGCCCTGCCCTGAGTGTGACAGGGGGCGGTGCCCCAACTCCCCTATCGGCCCTGCTCTGTGCATGACAGGGGGGAGCTCCCCAATCCCCTGATTGACCCTGCTTTGTGCGTGACAGGGTACCGAGCCCCAACCCCCCTGATGGGCCTGCTCTGTGCGTGACAGGGGGTGGAGCCGCAACCTCCCCATCGACCCTGCCTTGAGTGTGACAGGGGGCGGTGCCCCAACCCCCCAATCGGCCCTACCCTGAGCGTGACTGAGGGTGGCATTGCAACCTCCAGATCTGCCCTGCTCTGTGCATGACAGGGGGCGGCGCCCCAACTCCCCAATCGGCCCTGCTCTGAGCCTGACCAGGGGCTGCACCTAGAGATTGGGCCTGCCCTCTGCCACCCGGGAGCAGGCCTAAGCCAGCAGGTCGTTATCTCCCGAGGGGTCCCAGACTGCGAGAGGGCACAGGCCGGGCTGAGGGACCCCCCTCTCCCCCGCCCCCCGAGTGCACAAATTTTTGTGCACCGGGCCTCTAGTATAAAATAAAAGGCAATCAGCTTTTATCACATCCTTGAAATACAATAGACTAGATATAATAGACTCTTGGAGTTGAAAGAAAAAAGAATTATGATGGATCTTGCTAAAATATACCTTTAATGATAACTGTAAAAGTGAGAAATAAGGGGAGGGCACGGGGTAATTGTCTGGCCACGGATAGTATAATTTCTCTTCTGAATGACTGGTGCTGTTACATCTCAGGGGAGTGTTTGCTTCTAAATCGACCTGTCTCAATTCAAATCATCAAAGCCTTTTTTCCTGGCTTTGGAAGCAACTTTATAATATTCCTGCCCGGTCTCTTGCACTCCCATCCATCTTTCACACAGCTTCTATAGTTCCATATTGCTCTCCCTTATATGGTTAAACTCATATTTGATACCTACTTCCCTGTTTACAAAGATGTAGGTAAAATTAAAAACACAAACAAAAACAAACTTTCCTGTTTTCACTCTTGTCCATAGAAGAAAGGCCAAACTCTCTAACATGATATTCATTCAACATATATTTATTGAGCACCTATTATGTGCCAGGTTGAGCTACTTGGGATACTTTAATAAACAAAGGAGATTAATGCTTTTCAATTCACACGAAATATGAGTTTTCAGAACAGGTTTTTCAAATATAACTTAGTCATAGCTAATTTAGTTTATTGGACATGCTGTTTTTTTTATTCAGTGTAAAATGAGCAATTGCTAATGATGGAAGCATGACTTTCTCTACAAGAAGAACATAACAGAATAAAGAGAAGAAAAAACATTAAAAATAAACAAAAGAGACAAATATTCCTTAAAATCCTCCTGTTTTTAAAAATTGAATTTATTGGGGTGACATTGGTTCACAAAACCATGCAGGTTATACTGTACAACTCAATAAAACATCATCTGCAAACTGCATTGTGCACCTACCACCCCAAGCGAAGTCTCTTTCTGTTCATACACCCTTGTCCTCTGGCTATCACCACGCTGTCATCTGTGTCTATGTGTTATGTATATATGTTTTTTGGTTAATTCCTCCACCTTCTTCCATCCAGTCCCCCAAACCCTCTCCCTTCTGACAGCTGTTCCATTTATCGATGCCTCTGTTTTTATAAAAATCCTGGTTTTCAGTAAGCTTACATTCTAGTAGAGGGAGAAAAATCAGAAAGATCAATAATCAACAAACCAGCCCTAGCCAGTTTGGCTCAGTGGATAGAGTGTCAGCCTGCAGACTGAAGGGTCCCAAGTTCGATTCCAGTCAAGGGCACATACCTCAGTTGCAGGCTCCATCCCCAGTAGGGGGCATTCAGGAGGCAGCCAATCAATGATTCTCTCTCATCATTGATGTTTCTGTCTCTCCCTTTCTCTCTGAGATCAATAAAAATATATGTTCAAAAATCAACAAACCAATTATATGCTATGGTAGAAGGTGATAAGTATTATCAAAGGAGTAAGGCAGGGTAAAGGGGACAAAGTCTAGAAGTGGAGAGAAGGTTGAAATTAAATATAAATATGCACACATATATACAATTAAATATACAGTATGTACAATTAAATATGTAGTACTAGTATGTGCAATTACATATATGTTAAACAATTAAACAAATGTCCGTGCCAACTTTACTTTGGAGATCTTTCACAATTTGTCCACCTCCCACTGTCTCTCAAAACTAGACTGCTATTTTCTTCTCTTAACACTATTTACCCTGTGCTCCCACCATGCTGACATGTTTAAGGCTCCACAAACACTGTACTCTTCTGAGCTTCTTACATCTTTGATGTAAAGCTCTCTGAACCGACCCCCTCCCAACCCCTCATACACCAAATTTTCATCCTGGTGAGCCGTACTCATCGTTGAAATCCTCCTCCAACACGTCTTCTCATTGAGGACTCCACCTGCTGTGTCCAGGGTCCCAGGTGCCCCATCCCACTGCTGTGAATAATCTGTTTCCTGTCTGTCCCATGCATTATAAGGACCATCTTGAACTTAATAGTCATGTTTTATTACTTTCCCTATCATCCTCATTTAGCTCTATAAACACATGGTGCAAGGTGTTTGATCATTGATAATGTTAATGCAAAATGAGCATTAGCATTTCAGTGTTGAGGTTTTTTGTTTTTTTTTTACCTCTTTCTTTAATCTTTAAAGGGGATGTCAGCTTTTCATACCTCTAAGTGCTTCACTCTACTGCTTAAAAACAAAGAACACCGTGACCCCATACAGAAAAACTATGACAAAAACCACAACGTTGCCTCTTTGGGCACTTAAAGTCTTGACATACTTATTTTCTTTTAAAAAAAGAGTACCTAAGATAAATTCAAGTGCCTCAGTAAGTCAACTGCAATGCTTGGAGCAACTGAAAAAAAGGGGGATATTTGGTCAATGTAGCCAAAATACCTCTTTTGGTATAGTGCCTTTGGTACAGTGCCTTTGGTATAGTGGTAACATTGACAGTGAAGGTGATGATGCCGATAATGCAAAAATGCCAGTCTATTCTGGGGCATGTCACTTTTTCATAAAGAAAGGCATCAGATAAGGATGATCATGAACTCTATGGAAGACCCAATAAATGTTGCAGAGGGGAATTCTGCGTCAAAGAGAGGTAGGACATTTGCATTCCAGTTTCTTCTGACCTTGAGAGTTTATGATTCCAGGACAGAATGAAATGGTTTCTTCACTTGGACTTTCATTGCCACAGGAATCCCCCTATGCGGCTCTGAAGGCAGCAGAAAGAAGATACATGGCTATGGGAAGGAATATCAGCACAATGACCGATTTCATCCTGTTGGGATTTTCAGAGCATGCAGAGCTGCAGGTTTTCCTCTTTGTGTTGTTCCTGGGGATCTATTTCATGACTCTGGCTTGGAACCTGGGTCTCATTGTCCTGATCAGGATGGAGTCGCACCTCCACTCCCCTATGTATTTCTTCCTTGGTAACCTGTCCTTTGTTGATATCTCATACACCTCTTCTGTAGCCCCTAAGATGCTCTGTGACTTCTTCAAGGAGCAGAAGACCATCTCCTTTGTGGGTTGTGCTGCCCAGTTTTTCTTCTTTGTTGGGATGGGAGGCACTGAGTGCTGTCTCCTGGCAGCCATGGCATATGACCGGTATGCTGCCATCTCCAACCCTCTGCTCTACACTGTCCTCATGTCACCCACCACCTGTGTGGGGATGGCCATTACAGCATACACCGGAGGATTCCTCACTGGATTGGTCCAAACTAGTTCCATATTTCAGCTTCATTTCTGTGGGTCGCGAGTCATGAACCACTTTTTCTGTGACCTACCACCCCTGCTGGTCTTGTCTTGTTCCAGTACCTTCCTCAGCCAGGTGGTGAACTTTCTGGTTGTGTGTGCAGTTGGTGGGACATCAGCCCTTGTTGTCCTGGTTTCCTATGGCTATATCATTGCTGCTGTTATGAACATCCATTCAACCCAAGGGCGGACAAAGGCTTTCAACACCTGTGCCTCTCATATGACCACAGTAATTCTCTTCTATGGCTCTGGTCTCTTCTCATATCTCCATTCTAGTGCTGGATACTCTCGGGACCGAGATAAGGTGGTGTCCATCTTCTACGGAGTTGTGATTCCCATGCTGAATCCTATCATATATAGTTTGCGAAACAAGGAGATCAAAGATGCATTGAAAAATCTCAAAAGAAGAAGAAGCAAATGTCTTTTATGGGTCTTATAGTTACTTGAGTTAAAAAATCTTAAATTTTTCTACATGCATATGTGTATAGACATAATAATGACTCACAGAATCTGAACAATAAATTAAAGAAGCTATTTCAAATAAGACCCCTAACCTACATTCCTACTATATAATTAGGCTCAACAAAAGTTTGTTTTCTTGCCTTTACTTTTCTTGTCATGGTCCTATAGAGTTTTAATCTTGGTCATCTGCAACAGAAAATAAATATGCTTTTTCATGACATTCTTTAGCTTTATGGCACCAGATGGTAGGTTCAGGATATCATGCCTTAGAGCCAATTAGGACATGGCCCCAGGACCACAAACATTCAATAGAGACTGCTTTATAATATAACACTACTCATATCAATCCATTCACCACTTGGGACAAATTTTAAGTTTCCCTTGCCATGATTCCTACTTATTCAAGGGTTGATGCTGACCAGGAAGGCTGAATCTGGATTAAAAACCCGAGAACCCTAAGTGAGTTGGGTTCAGCAATGGTTACTCAGAGCCAGGAGAGCAATAGAGTACCTGCAAACATGTGGGAGAAGAGCCAAGGATCACACCTCTGGAATCAAGTCTCCTGGGGCCAGAAATAGAAACCAAACCCAACAGATCCAAAGTTGTAAAGTCACAGTGAGAAAAGAGCAGAAATAAAAGCAAGTGAGAAGACCTAGAGGATAGAGGGCCATGAGGTTAATTTTCATGGCTGAGCCTCCTGGTGACTGGGTGTTACCACCTGGTTGAAAGCATAGGGTCAAAAAAAGAGACAATTCCCTTAGAAGCTTTGATTCCATATCTGTTTTCTCGACCAGTTCTCACTCTCAACCTTGTATGGATATTTGACTCATTTACTCTCCTCCTGACCTCCAATTGACTTCCACTTTATATGTTAGACTTGGATTCTGTCTGCTGTATCCCTGGAATTTGAGTCCCATGATTCTGACATCCTTGCCTTCATCTTCATGCACTATCAAAGGGCCCACAATCTGAGAAAGGTCATGAACTGAGGTAGGATAACCAAGTTGCAAGAGTTTGCAGCAGAACTGAATGTGAATTTTAAATGGTCTGATTCTATTTTATAGGGTGGTTCTTGAACGTTTCTGAAGTTCTGCTTCTTTAATGTGTATATAAATCCTGGTGAGTTGTGACAGACATCCCTAAGTCATATCAACTTTAGCTATAAACTATTCTGCCTCAATCTTTTTTCAATTCATGCTGTTATTTGATTTGTGCTCTGAACACTTGGATAAGAGTTACTCCAATATGTTCCTATGCCATCCTCTATTTAACCTATCAACACCTATGATAGGTTATGAAATGTTATTATTTTTTCTTGTGTAGCTATCTGTCTTCTCCCTAAGTTGTTAACATCTTTCTCTAAACTGCTTTCTATTCCTTCCCCAAAACATAGGACATGACTGGAGCAAACTGTATGCTTAATAAATATTTGTTTAATCAAAGAATAAAAAATCCAAATTCACTTGACAAGTGATTTAGAGATTTTTATGCCAGGCACTTGTCCAGTGATTTAAAAGAAATTGTATTTTAATTCTTTAACATCTGCACACCTTCATTGTTAAAAAATTAAAACATATAGATAAGAAAATTTATCTTTTGACCATAACCCTCAATTTCAATCTGAACTCCCCAAGAGGTAACAATTATTTATATCGGTATGTAAATTGACATATTTTTTGTATATAAATATTTACATATGTTTCAATTGAGAATATTTAATACTGCTTTATGTGGCTGTATGTGTATTTACATAATGGTATTGTACTGAATATTCATTTTATACCTTGTTTTAAAAAAATTAATACTATTTCTTGGAGCTCTTTTTTTTTTTTTTAAATCTTACCTGAGGATATTTTTTTGTTGATTTTGAGAGAGAGTGGGAGGGAGAGGGAGAGACATACAGAGAGAGAAACATCAATGTGAGAGGGATACAATGATTGGTTGCCTCTGGGAGCCTGCAAATGAGGTATGTGCCCTTGACTGGAATTGAACCCAGTACTTCAGTCTGTAGGCCGATGCTCTATCCACTGAGCCAAACTGGCTAGGGCTCTTGGAGCTCTTTTTATGCTCTACATAGAAATATACCTCAGTCTTTTAAATTGTTTCATAGAATAGATACACCAAAACTTACATACCTCTTCCTGCATTGATGGACATTTAGGTAATTTCCAGGTTTTGCTAACTTATTACAATAGTGCTGCAATATGCATGTTTGTGCATCCCTCTTCATGCTAATATGCAATGATTATGGTAGGAACTGAGAAGTTGAATTGCTGCTTATAGGATGTGGATATTTTTAAGTTTTAATAGATATTGCCAATTTGTCTAAAGTGTCTACCAGTGGGTGCTCCTGTCAGCCGTGTGCTAGGGCATGTACCTGCTCATACCCTTGATGAAGGATAACATCATCCAAACCTTTTTTCCCTACCTGATTGGCTCTTTATAAAGAAAGGAGCAAAAGTAGGTTTACAACAGTTGTGAGTATGCAAAACAGAGTTTATTCTTGTATTATTATTTATTAAATATTGTATTATTTCCCATAAAATAACTACAAGCCTACTTTTGCCCCACCCTGTATGAACTCTTTTAATCCTTGAAATGACCTTGCTGGACAGGGTTGTGTATTGTTCTCATTTACACATAATGTCCTACATAAAGGCTCTTTATACACTTTTTTAAAAAATTTATTTATTTATTTATTTATTTTAGTTCTCACAACCACATTATGAGATAGGTGTTTTAGCCATTTTTATCTAAGAGGTGAGATATGTAAGGCTCAGGAAGGAGGTTAAGTAACATACACAGGTACACACTAACACAGGGAGATCCTGAGTGTGAATCTACATGACACCAAACCCATTAATTGAAAATACATAATCTCGCACAAATGCTTGGCATCATCCAGAGAAAAAGAAAAATGTATTAAAAACACTGTGTGGTGCCAGGTGTGTATTTGAAATGTCAGAGGGACCGCTTTGTAAAGTATATGATTGCCTAACCAACATGCTATCCACCTGAAACTAATACAAAATAATACTGAACACCAACTGTAAGTGAAAAATAAAATTAAAAAAAGAAAAATATATTAAAGCAAAGTTGATCAAAACTATTATCTCAAGTCAGCATGATTTAAGTATATGAAGAGAAAGGAGAATAGACTTCTATACAGTAAGGGTTAGTTTCAATAAGATCATCATTTAAGTTACATAGCAGCAATAAGGAGCTGTAAACCTTGAGAGAGAGAAAAGACCCGCTAAGAAGGACTCCTGCTGGCTAACTGGGCTCAAATTAAAAAAACAGCAACACAGAGCTTAGCTGCCATTTTTGCACAGGGGCCTCGTACTCCATCTGCACTTCAGGGGGAAGCCTGCGCTGAAACTGCCTGCCGCTGCACTGAACTGCCGGCCTGCACTGTACTCCTGCCAGCTGTGCCAATCCTTGGAGAGGTTCCTGAATCTTATTTCAACCAATAAGAGTGAGGTTTTTCTCATCCAATCAGAGCTGTGCAGCTCTGACCAATCAGAGCGGATCAATCAGGACAGTGCCTTTGGACCAATCAAATTGAGACTTAGAGTCTTCATGTGCATGAGGATGGACCAATCAGGGACCAGGGGCAGGGACTTCTGCCCAAATAAGCCAGCTGCACTCGGGCTTAGGGAGCATACTTTCTACGGAAGACTTAAGGCTGCGTTTCTCTGGCAAGAGCTGAAACACCAAAGCGGTCTTGCTGGAGCAGAGCAACCTGCAGGAGCACCATGGAGCATGGCGGAGCGGAGCAGAGCAGAATGGAGCTGAGCAGAGCTGCCCATCCTGAAAGGGGCCTGGCCTCAGGGCTGCCTGGCCCCAGAGCTCTTCAGCAGCCATGCTGTTTTCACAACCATGACGCGGCACTGTTGAGCGGTTTGCACTGAATGAAGTTTACTTCATCACACCCCAAATTGGGGATTCCTGTTGATGCTGAATTGGCACCAATGACCATCGGTTGTCAGAGCTTTATTTAAAACGCATTATTCAAAAATTTATTTCTCAGTGGAACAATTTTATAAATGGACTTATTCCCAAATGACTAACAAGGAAGAAACCAAAATGTTAAAAACAGAACTGAATAATACTCTCGAAAGGTAGCAAAAGTAAGGAGGATCCATCTCAGTTACAGCAGATACATCTATATTCAGATTAAAGAAACCATCAGCTGTGCTGTAGGCTCTGATGAAGAAAAACAGTCATAAATGGCAAGTATGAAGACATTGGGGCCAAGCCAGATAAGGAGAGATTTAGCCCAGAACATTGTATCAGCTTCCACATTGAATTGTTTATACTGGAAGATTTTGCTCTCAACTGCTTTCTTATTAACAATTCTTCTTTCATTGACCTTGTGAATTGTATCATTGGACATGGAAACATGAAATCTTTCTACATTGGCTGCTGAGAAGTTTCGAGTAAAATTTGTGCCCCATCTCTAGCAAGAATTTAGGTCACACCAGCATGTGCTTTTATTCTCATTCCTGGCTAGAGTCTGCATCACTACTTTTTTTTTCCCTCCCTGTTCTTTGAATCTGTTTTCTTGTATTTTTTTTTTTAATGTATCTTTGCAAGCTGCTTGCTCCAACATTTTGGAACAAAGTAGAATATACAAATGACCAAGAGTTTGCTTTACGCCCCATCTTGGTGTATTAGGAAGGGAAGTTGTCATGGATTTTAGTCACCAGTGTCTCTAATCTCTGCCCAGATCACACCCATCTCCCTAACCTGGAGTCATCCTAGACTTCTTCCTCATTATTCTCCCAATTTCCTCTCAACTCGCTCCCCCCTCAGAAAACATTCGGATTAATGGTACATAGACCCTGGTCTATGTTCTCTTAGCGCCTTGTACTTCCCTTTCCATGCAATGCATCATTGTTCAATGTCTGTCCTCCCATGGGACTATGGTCTCCTTGACAAACCAAGTGGTGCCTGACATGTGGTATTTGCACAGTAAATTTATGTGAGAACATTAACCATATGACTATACCTCAGAAAGTTTTTAGAGCCATCAGTGACCTCCTAGTGACTACTCTATTCCACTCCCCTCTTTTCAAAAGAATAGAAGCTCTGAGTGGTGAAATAATTTGCTAGTGACTCACAGCTGGTTAATTTTTCCAGCAATCTTTTCATCTGTTTCACAACAGCTGGCCGTTGGTTGCCTGTCAACACATTATCCAAAAGGAGGTGAAAAGTCCCATAAGGCAGAAGTCTGCATGGTCTGAAAACCCTTGCTTGCAGCTCTGACTTCCTCTTTGCAGGGAAATTATGCTGCTTTAGTTCTGTCTCATGACTTACGTCTGGGGAAGGTTTTCTTCTTCTCATCATAATTACAAGGCCTCAGCTGGAAGAAACTGTAGAAAACACACGTTGATTGGCGATCCTTGAGCTGTGTTCCAGGTGACCCAGGGATCTGTGCAGGCCTCCTCTAAGGGGTAAACTGAGGCAGCTCCTTTGCTATGTGTTTTATATCTTAGTTTCTAATGCAAGCTTGCATTTGTAAATAAACCTTCCAATGCTAAAATTAGGTTTATGATCTCCAAATTTAATAAAATATTCTTTTTGTGAATGAGGAAATGAAAGTCTAGAGAAAAGAAGCAGTTTTCCAGAAAGTGATGAGGCCAGGACTCAAAGCCAGGCGTCCTGATTCCTAGTGTCTTCACTGTGCACTTTTCTCCACACACACTCACACATATACATACACGGACACCCATGCAAACACATACACACATAAACACACACAGAGCCACATTCACACACTCACACTCTCACATACACACACACACCATAGAAGTGACAGGGAAAGAGGGAACACCTGGTTCTTGTGAGTGTTCTATTGCTTGGACAGTGAGTCTCCGACTTCCTCTACCCAGGATGTGGGCTTTCTTCATCTTTCTCTCTCCACCTCTGGGCACTGACCAGCTGCTCTCTTTCCCTCTCCCTGCTCTCGTCACCTCATGAGAACTGCCATTCTCCACCTTTTTTCTGGGGTGCAGGGAGACAGAAAGGCAGATCACATTGGAGCCTGGGCATCCCCTTGTGGAAAGAAAGTTGTTCCCCTGGAAGAAGGGTTTCAGACTTCAGTGAAGGTGTTCTTTCATTGGGAGGAGGGGGTATGCTAGGAGGAAAGTTTATTTCCCAAAACTCCTGATACCACAAAACATGTGTAGCCACTCATTATATCTATGAAAAAGTTAACTGTACAAAATAACCACAACAAGAGAATTTGGCTGGTTGAGCTGGCACATGAAATATGCTCCTCTCCCTTAGACACGAGCACAGACACATTTCTCTGAACACAAAGATAGAGGCTCAACACCAAGAAAGGGACCCCGTTGAGTGCTAGAAAGAGAGAGCTCAGAATCAGAGAAGTGAGTGGGAGCTGAAACCCTGTGGCTGAGGGCATTTCTGAGCCAGACGGAGACCTCATCACAGAGTCCTGGGGCTTCCAGTGTCCACTGGTCCCGTGTACAATGCTCCAGGGGGGCTGCCACTGTCCTGGGAGTTAAGAGAGGATGTCTCAGCCACCACACACATGAGAAAAACTCCAGCCACTCACCTGTGGCAAGTGGCTAGGAAGTTTGCCAACTTCCAAAAGATATCAGAATCCCAGTCTTGTGTCCACACGGATGTGAGGTTTTAATTCACGTGGATGCCAAAGCAAGAAACTAACATAAACATTGGTCCAGTGGGAGCATAAGGCCTCAGCAGAGACAAATTTACCTGCAAATCACAGGGCAAACAGCTTCTCACAGTAAACCGCAGTAGACAAAGAACTCAAGAACCATAAATTACAAACTACACAAGGAAACAAGCCACCAAGTATCAGCAGGAAGAACACTGGGAGGACTGCAGGCCTTGACCTGTATAGAATAGAACATCCTTAACATTTTTGAGTAAAAGACCTGATATAGCTTTCCAAGTTGTAATTGGATTGAGGATGCACGGATCATGCCTCATGCAGACGCTGGAAAGGATCTCATCGAACCTTCTTATCTTACAGATGGAGAAACAGAGAGTCAGAGTGGGGAAGTGTCTACAGTCACCCACAGGTTAGTTAGTGGCAGAATGGGGAATAGAATCCAAGTTTCCAGAATTCTAGCTCTGTGCTACTTTTACTGTCCTGTGCTGCCCTCATTTCACAAGGCAGAAACCGAAACCTAGCTTCAAGAGAGGAACCAGGGGGAGAGGGACAGCAAGGCCTACTCAGGACCTGGGAAACCCCAGAACCAAGGTACCTAATTCTTATTAGCAAAGTTCTGATTTAGCTCGCTGATGACTAGCATTTTTAAATAAATCCTCCTATCTTCTTTTTGCATTATGCTGGCTGTCTTTTCTTTTTTTCTTTTTTTTTTATTGCTTAAAATATTACAAAGGGTATTACATATGTGTCCATTTTATCCCCCCGCCCTAGACAGTCCCCTAACTGGCTGTCTTTTCTATTCTTCTCCTTAGTCCTACTCCTGGCTGTCAGCATGATGAATCCAATTATGACTGGATTGGGAAGCAATTTGCCAGTTAGGCAGTGACAAGGCAGTTTAGCTCTGTGATAGCTCCTCCTTCCTTCTGACCTCTGCCCTACCCTCCAGTCAGGCCCTGCCTGCACCCTGTGTAGGAGGATTAGCTGCAGATACTTGGCAGGGATGGAGACCAAGGTGGGTCTGGAATGAATATGGGTTCAGTCCTGCAGGGCCAGAGTCATAAATACCAACTCAGAAAGAAGGCAAAAGCTCTTGGCACATAGAAGCTCTCCCTCTGGGCTCTTATAAATAAGTCATTTATTACTTATTATGTAAGACTCTGGGCTCACACCGTCTCTGATTCACCCAGGATACAATTATAGAAAATATAGTTATTTTATAATATGAAGTACAAAGAGCACAAGCTAGACCCAGAGTATGTGTTCAAAAATATTGAAGTAAATTCCTATAATGTTTCGGCTTCACTATTCATTGCCAAGCAGTCATGGTCTGATTTTCCAGGGATATGTTTAAGAAATACTGTCAGCTTTGTCTGCTCTATTTAATAGTAATAAGTATTGATTGGACATCTGCTATGTACCAGATACTGCACTAGACTCTGGTAATACAATGATGAACCAAAAAACACACTCTCTTCCCATAAAGAGCTTACAGTTTACTAGAGGAGAGAATCAAACAAAAAGTCCATTAAAATAAGTAGTTAAAAATGAAAGGGATGCTAAGGAGCATATGAGAGGGACATTAATAGTAATTAATGCTCTCCACCAATTAATGTTTCCTTGGGGGGTACACTCACAGAGCAAGAAATGTAAGGGAAAAAAGGAGAAAATGCGGGGAGGGAGACCAAATACATCTAAGGGGGTATATTACTGAGATGACAACAGCTTAAGGAAAGACACAGACAGTTGTCTAATCATGCAAATGCCCTCAGACAGACCACAGGAAACCTTCGGTCCTCAAAGCAGTCCATTGTAGGAAGAGCAAATACTTGCCAGATCCCTCATCTCTCATCTTTAATGCATCAACATTCATTGGCATGTGGGATTAAGTCCTCTGTACTTCTGGAGGAAGTTATCTAGCTCCTCTGACAAACTGCTGGAAAAGTCATACCCCAATCCATGGCCCAGTGCTTCATCTGAGCTCAGAAGTGAGGAAGCAGCCAGAGTCTCCCTGTGTTCAGAACTACTTAGGGTCTCCAGATACAATATGAGATGCCCAGTTAAATTTGAATTTTTGATAATCAATGACTATTTTTCTTAGTATAAGTGTGCCCCAAATATCGCATGGGACATACGTATACTAAAAATTATTTGTTGTCACAAAACTCATACACACAGACAACAGTTGGGTGGTTACCAGAAGGAAGGAGATTGGGCGGGGGGAGGGGCGGGGGAGAAGGGGGCAATAGTAAAGGGTAAAGGGAGTTAAATATATGGTGACATAAGATGATTTGACTTCGGGTGGTGGGCACACAATGCAATATACAGAGAAAAGCCAAGATCCTGAGATCGCCAACATGCCTTTGCTCACATTCCCATCCTATAAGGACTGAACCATAGATTCAGTCTAAAGATAGCAGCAAAAAGCCCAGCAAAGCTGAAAGCTGATAGACATTGATCTCCTACCCAGGTCATAAAGAGTTTTACTTGCATGATTTCCTGATTTCAGTCAATCCTCTTAACAACTTCATCTATAACATAGAGGTAGATGCTGTTGTTTGTGTTTCACAGTTGAGTACCTGAAGGCTTAGGTAGAGACTCCAGAACTTGCCCAGAGTCATATATGGAGCCAGGATGTTGCCTGTATTTCAATTCTGAAACTTCTGTTTCACATCCATATTTATCATTCTCATACCTGAGGTATTTTGAGTGAATATACAAAGCAGAGCAAACTGCAGAAACCAAGTAGACCCATAACCCAGCTCATGCTCTTAATTTCATACTTAGATCACAAAAAATAGTAGACTAGGAACATTTCAGTGGAGGACTCAAAGCTCCCAATTACACATAATTCTGGAAGATTCACCTCACCTAGTTCATTTGTTTTTGATTTAATCCTCGCCTGAGTATATTTTTCCATTGATTTGAAGAGAGAGGGAAAGACAGAGAGAAATATTGATGTAAGAGAAACACATTGATTTGTTGCTTCCTGCACGAGCCCCAACCAGGGCCTACAACCAAGTTACATATCCTTGACTGGAATTGCACCCAGAACCCTTTAGTCTGCAGGCCGACACTCTATCCACTGAGCCAAACTGGCTAGGGCTAACTCACTTGTTTTTTACTTTAATCTACTTATGATTAAAACATACTTATGATTATTTTAGGTAGAAAGAAAAGTGGTGGTAATTTTTACTTTGTCACTGCTCAAAGTCCATCTGGAGATCTTACGGTAAAAAGGGAAAAACTGAATGTTAGATTGGGTTTATGTTACCCAATAACGAAACAAATATAGAAACATGCAATCTGCCAGGAGTTAGCCCAGAGAGGCCAGATGCCACTCAGTTACTTCTTTTGCTCAAATCATCCTCCAAGAGGAAGTTTCATGACAGGAAAGACATGGGGATGGAGCAGTGAGGACATCAGAGAAATCCCACTGCGTTTCCAGTCCTGTTGTGTGTGAGGCCCTTGTCAAGCTGTTTTCAGCTGAAGCAGAACACAAGAGGCATTCTTCATACTAGGCTGATGTTATTAGGAAACCTGAGGCAGAGGGGAGGAGCGTGGTCCTAACTGCTGGGTCTCTATGGGACTCAGCTTGGAGAGCAGATGGAAAGGAGGGATGGCTTTGAAGGCTTAGTCAGTCAACAGACTCTTAAAAGAGCATTACATTTGACACTAGGTGATGGGCACCCAAAGCAATATACAGATGATATATCATAGAATTGTACGCTCAAAACATATATACTCATATAGCCAATGTCATCCAAAGAAATTTAATTTAAAAATTAAAAAAAGAGAAAAGAAATAAATAAAATTTGACCCTGGGTGGGGGTGGGTGGGTGGGGGCGGGGAGACTAAGTCTTTGCCAAATCATATTTCCTTCTTTAGTGCAGTGGAAGTATCACCTCAAATCACAGACTTGTATCCTCTGAACCTAAATATGGAAATGGTGAAGAGATAAGAGCAGAAAAAGAAGAGTGGAAGAAGAGAAAAAAGAATTAGGAAAATTGGGAGGGAAAAGTGTTAGTAGAGAAAAAAATCAAATGCCTGAAGGCTGCCAAATTATGACCTAGCTTTTAATGGGAATATGCAGAATTTCACATGGGCCTTCGGTTTTTGCCCACAAGATTAATTGGAGTCAAGAAACCCCTATGTTCCTATTTATGTGGTCAGGACACAAACAATCTGAATGGGAGAACAGTCTTTGAAGGGAAGAACTGAGAAAACAACTCTATCAGGTTAGGAATCAACAGTTCAGGAAAAAAATATTATCACTTGGTTGACTGATACCTTCTAGATTTTTCTAGAACCAAGTTTATTCCAGAGTCTATAAAAGTCATAGTTCTGTGATCCATTTAGAAATTGTTTGAGTGTAAGTTTTCAGACAGTTTTTCGAGATTTCTGCTAAAAATAAGAAAGGAAACGGTCCCTGAAAACACAGCCAGACTCTTCCCCCCAACATCCCCCCACCAACACACACCATTTCAGACCACAGTGAAATGCGGAAGTAGGAAACACCTGGACCAGCTCCAAGCCCACACAGAAGTGAACCTCAGGCCTGAATCATGGCTTGGCTCTGCATGAGATGATGCCAGAAGGTTGCACGCGCTCAAACTGAGAAAGAAAGCAGACACGGGACTTCCCTCTTGCCTCTTTTTGGAGGAAGTGAAATTATTCTTCTGTAACACAGATGGATACCTTATGTAGAAAAGTTAGCTGTTTCTTTTAGAGACCAAAATTCAGTTTTCAGACAGGGGCCCTTGAGGGTAGCCATCTGGAGAGTTTATGCGATTGCATAAGCATTTCTGTACAAGAAAAAAAGTAGAGGAAATTGCTGGTGAACAGAGTCAAGCAAGAAAGAAGTGAGTGTAACACTCAGGTCAAACTCTGCGGGCTGCTTCCTCACCTTTGACCATTGTGAGCAGCAATGCCTGCTGCTGGCATGCAAATTGAAGTTGGACTGAAATTCCCATCATTTGCACTTCTCTTTTCATTGTTTCCCAGGGAATACAAAAGAGAACTTCCTTGAGCATAGCAATCAGAGTCATAGGCTTTGAGATATTTCAGATATATGGAAATTTCAGAAATAATTTCTTTCTTTTTTTTAAAATGTATATTTGTCAGTTATTTTCTTGAGTACAAAAGTAATGATTACTCAGTACTCATCCCTGTGTTTGGTACTTAGTAGATTCTCAAGAAAAATTTGTCAAATGATTAAAGACATGCTCATTGTTGAAAACTGAAAAACCACAGAAAAGAGGAAAAAGTTCAAATAATTCATACAACTATAAACCAAGATTAACTGTAGGCTAATAAAGAATAAAAAGCATTTATTTGAGGCAAAAGGAGCTACAGCCTGGGAGACACAGATTCAGGTAGCAGTCTAAATTGTGTTCCACTGAAACAAAGGGGAGGCAACATTTGTATAGTGAAAATTTCCACTTCAGTTGTCAATATGTAAATGAGGTATCTAACTCTGATTCATCTAAATCATGCAGTTTTGATTGGCCGATATAGGTGCGAGTGACTTGCACAGTTCTGATTGGACCGGGCATGTCTCATTGATAGAAAGACTAAATCAGGGCTTCCCTGCAATGATTGACTCTGATGGTATAAATGGGGGTGGAGGGCATAGTGTGGGAAGCTAGAAGTCCAGTCTGAGGTTCTTCCCAGTATACAGAGTACATGTGGAACCCCTGTCAGTAAGTGGCCACTGGATTCTAGTATTCATAAGATTGGGGTCCTTGGTTGAACATGGGGAGTCCACCTCAGCAGATAAACTTCTTGGTGGGTCATATCAAATGATTCTTTTATCTCAGGGTCCACAAAACCTACCAATCAGATATAACTACTGTCAACAGGTATATATTTATACACAGCTGAGGTCATGTTGAATGTATACCATGCTTTTTTCACTTAACATTATGGCACAAGAGTTTCTCATGTTCTTAAAATTGTTTGAATATTCAACTATGATGGCTATAATATATTATGTCATATGGATGCAATATAATTTCACTCCTATTTGCTCTTTTAGCTATTTTCAATTTTTGCTATGATAAAAATGAAGAAGAAAGCTGCCTAAAAAATGACAATGACTGGATGTGTTAGGATGTTGGAACACCTGAATATAGAATTATCAATATTTGCCTTATATTCTCATTGCAGAAGATTTATTAACAGGATTTATTAAAGGGATAATCAAGAGTACAATATTGTTAGCATGTCTTCAAAACTGTATGGGAGAGTTTTCTCATTCTGATGAATTAACCCTGAAACAATTTGAAGAAAAATGTGTGGATATTTTAACAGACTTATTGGAAGTACTAAAGGGCATTGAATTCTACTTTTTCTAATTCTTGGATTATTCTACTGAGCTATACATTTATAACTGATTTGGAAATTGACCAGGACATCCTGTGCATCGGTTTGCTTCTCTAGCCAAGTATATACTGGGCACTGGTTGATAAATCAATCCTTCTTGGGTGTAGGTGAATTCCCTGAAGCGTGATAACTGATGCATGAATAGGCCCACAACGTCTGTTTCTAGATTTACAGAACACAATATAATTATTATTTTAATAATACTAGTGAAGCTCACTCTGTGAAACCAGGCAACTGGCCTCATGATTTCTGAAAACACGGTGACAATCTGAGGTAATTCACTTCCTTGAAACTGTCTTTCCAGGATGCATACAGGTGATAGTATAATGATACTTAACAAATCAAAGCATAACCCTTTCAACCTCAGCACTGCATCTCCTTCATGATCTGATCTGGGGAGCCATGAGAGTGCATTGAGAATCCCATGAACGCCCCTGGATTCTTTGGTTACCACCAAATATCCTAAAATGCACCTTAGTTGTCCCAAAGAATTGACAGATCTGGGCTTTAGTTAATCCTGGCACGAGATCAATTAGCCTAAAAACACTATTCTAAATTATGGGCTCTAATGCCCTAACATTAGTACACTAAAGAAAATTTGTGAAATTGTGTTCTAATGATATAACAAATGAACTGTTGCTTTAAAAAACTGAGTAATGAAGACCTACATTCTTTTTTAGGCACCTGTACTCATTACATGGGCTTAAGAATAGAATGAGAGGCATAACAGCAGGTACCAAAGTATTACACACACGAGCGTGCGCGCACACACACACACACACACACACACACACACACGGTGTATAAGGGTGTATATACATACTGTATATTCTTTGACCACTGTCTGCTATTTCCAAATCAAAAATCTAGACTATAGTGTGGGTTTTCTCTTTGTTTAAACATTTCTATCTGAAAAGAAACGGCAGCACAGAGTGGGACCCCTCACCTTCACTCTGAATGCTGAGGACAATGCAAACTGAGGTTCCCGGTGTGTAGCAAGTGGAATCCTCTTCAGATCCCTTCAACTCCGTCTCAGATAATGCCATCTCCAAAGCCGGGACTATTAGGGCTTATCACAATGAAACTCCACAGGACTCATGTCCAAGATTTTCTCTCCTTTCTTCTGTGGGAACAACCTTCACCCTCAGGTGAATGGGAAATCCGGGCTTTGGCCATGAGCTACCTCTAGAATAGGTATGGAGGAGTCGGTGTCTTGGCAAGCGTGATATTGTCATTTACCTCTGCATTTGCAGTTTGAAGAAACTAACATTGGAGTTCCAGGAAAGAGCAGTCAGAAAAACTTTGAAACATCAAGAGAATGAATCAAAAGCAAAACCAAAGCTTTCTTTTATAGCTAGAAAACTCGTGTGGAGGAAACAGTAAGGTGTGTGGTTGAACTTCTGAGTACCCCCTACTGCCACAACGTAACCACCTGGGAGGCTGTGGGGGAACAGTTAGAGTAGTTAACTGTTAAGGCTATTTAGTACACCATAATTTTTTCAAAGTCCTGATGGACCACAGTATTCCAGTCGACTCATTTCCCCATTTTGAAATTACAGTAGCCTAAAGCGGAACTGGTGGCTTTAGGAGAACTATTGCATTTTTTTTTTTTTGTAGTTTCAGCAATTGCTCTTTCACATTGGTTCAGCTTGCACCACACTTGCTGGACGCTGCTTAGGGCTGGCTTGCCGCTGAGTCTGTCTGAACCATGACCAGCTTCAGGGGTGCTGTCCTCTTCTGGGTAGTGGCAGCATGGGCTAAGATGGACAAGCCTCTGGGCGAGGCCGATGAGGCTGGATTTCAAAAATGCAAGAATGCCTTAAACCTACCTGTGCTGGAAGTCTTACCTGGAGGTGGCTGGGATAATTTACGGAATGTGGACATGGGACGGGTGATGGACTTGACTTACACCGACTGCAGGACCACGGAGGATGGACAGTACATCATCCCTGATGGAATCTTGACCATTCCTCAGAAACAGAGCAACCTGGAGATGAACTCAGAAATCTTGGAGTCCTGGGTGAATTACCAGAGCAGCACCTCCTTCTCCATCAACATGGAGCTCTCCCTTTTTTCCAAAGTCAATGGCAAGTTCTCCCCAGAGTTCCAGAGGATGAAGACGCTTCAGGTGAAGGACCAAGCTGTAACCACCCAGGTTCAGGTAAGAAACCTGGTCTACACAGTCAAAATCAACCCAGTTTCAGAACTAAACTTGGAGTTTAAGAAATTGCTCTTGGACATCTGTGACCGTCTGGAGAACAACCAGACACGAATGGCCACCTACTTGGCAGAGCTCCTGGTCCTCAACTATGGCACCCATGTTATCACCAGTGTGGATGCTGGGGCTGCTCTCATTCAGGAAGACCACATCAGATCCTCCTTTCTCCTGGACAGCCAGAGCAGCCGTAGTGCTGTGACTGCATCTGCTGGAGCTGTCTTCCATAACATCGTGAACTTCAAATTTGAGGAGAACTACACCTCGCAGAATGCCTTCACCAAGAGCTACCTCTCAAACCGCACCCACTCCAGGGTGCAGAGCATTGGAGGGGTTCCTTTCTACCCAGGCATAACCCTCCAGACCTGGCAGCAGGGCATCACCAACCACCTGGTGGCCATAGACCGTGCTGGCCTGCCTCTGAATTTCTTCATCAACCCTGACATGCTGCCTGACTTGCCAGGGCCGTTGGTGAAGAAGTTGTCTAAGACGGTGGAATCTGCTGTGAGACGCTACTACACGTTCAACACCTACCCTGGCTGCACAGATCTCAACTCGCCTAACTTCAATTTTCAGGCCAACACTGATGATGGCTCTTGTGAAGGGAAAATGACCAACTTCTCCTTTGGTGGGGTTTATCAGGAATGCACTCAGCTGTCAGGGAATGGGGCTGTCCAAGTCTGCCAGAACTTGGAACAGAAGAATCCACTAACTGGTGATTTCTCCTGCCCCTCTGGCTACTCCCCAATCCACCTCCTGACCCAGATCCATGAGGAGGGCTATAATGGCCTGGAGTGTGTCCGGAAGTGCACCCTCTTCATCTTCTGCAAGACGGTGTGTGAAGATGTGTTCCGAGTGGCAAAGGCCGAATTTAGGGCTTTTTGGTGTGTGGCCAGTGGTGAAGTACCAGAAGACTCAGGACTACTTTTTGGGGGTCTCTTCAGTGCTAAGAGCATTAACCCTCTGACAAATGCACAGTCATGCCCAGCTGGCTATTTTCCACTAAGACTCTTTGAAAGCCTCAAGGTATGTGTCTCTCAGGACTATGAGTTGGGATATAAGTTTTCAGTCCCCTTTGGTGGGTTCTTCAGCTGTGCAGTTGGGAACCCCTTGGTGGATTCTACCATATCCAGAGACTTAGGGGCACCTGCTCTGAAAAAATGTCCTGGGGGCTTTAGCCAACATCTAGCCTTAATCAGCGATGGGTGCCAAGTATCCTACTGTGTCAAGTCTGGGCTCTTTACAGGAGGGTCTCTGCCCCCTGCCAGGCTCCCACCTTATACCCGGCCACCCCTTATGAGCCAGGCTGCCACCAACACTGTCATCGTGACTAATACTGAGACTTCAAGCTCCTGGATTAAAGACTTCCAGACCAACCAGTGGAGGTTGGGAGAGCCGTTAGAGCTTCGCAGGGCCATGAAGGTCATCCATGGGCATGGTAGTGGTCTGTCGGGGGGAGCAGCTGCGGGGGTTACAGTGGGGGTCACCACCGTCCTGGCAGTTGTCATTGCCCTGGTGATCTATCGCATCCGGAAGTACAAGAAGAGGGGATACCAGGCAATTGAGGAAGAGAGGCAGAGTTTGGCTCCTGGCACTGCAGGGACGGAAGACACTCCTGACCAAGAGCAGGAGCAGTGTCCAGCCTAAATTTCTCCTGAGAAAATGCTTCATTTGCAGGCAGAGCTTCAAGCATGTCTTTCATTCCTTCTCTCTACATTTCTGCCTTTCTAACTATTAAAGTGGCAAGTGCAACCAAAAGCAGGTATACCTTTGATCTCTGGGCCGGAAATTAATAGAGCTACATGGGTGAGTTTGGGGTGAGGATTGGAGAGGAGTTGTGACTTTCTAAGCAAATGTCATTCTGGGCATTAAAACATGAAGGGGGTGTCTTTTCTCTATGTGCACCATTAATTATTTTCACCTGAATGCATACATGTAAAGAGTCGGGTATAAGGTGGGAGAATGTTGCTATTTGAATTTGGAAATGATGTATTTAATCTGAGGTTGGCCATGGTTTCCAATTCATGAGCTATAAGAATTTCTGTCTTGAAAAAAAAAAATAAGAGTTCCTATCTTTAAGTGTTACCCTCCAGCTATCTTGTTTTTAAGAGTTGTCTGGATCTCATGTTCCCAGAGGCTGACAGAGCCCCCAGAGGACACAAGAGTCCTGCTTGGCCACAGCTTTTTAGCTTTGAGGGCTCTGCGTTGATGGGCTGTGTCATCTCCTCTGGGTCATCTCAACATCATATGAACAGAAACATGTTGCTTATACCAAATCTATGTTTTCCAACTTCCACACAATTTAATGCTTACTTAAATCAGATCACCTTTGGACTTTGGTCTAGTTCATAAAGTCCTCAGAAATATTTTAACTTATAAACTTCTATTAGGATGTCAAGTGAGAAGGAATAATATGCAGAAAAGGAGTAAATGAAAATAGGATAAAAACTGGAAAAGGGTTTGGTACTCAGAGGAAATTGGAACTCTTACCCACAACCAACTACCTGGCTTCTTTCTCTTAGCTCCTCATAAACAGGGCAAAGAAAAGGGCATAGATTTGGTGGATTAAGTATTGCAGTTTCCTGGTCTATGTTACGAAAGTACAACCTCTTCCTCTTCCATGAATGGCCCTTGTCTTTCCTGACTCCTATCACATGCACCCCCCAGCCTCATACATCACATTCCAACAAGAAGTTTGCGTTTTTCTGGGGATGGGAGACAAGGAATAAAGCAAAAAGTCAAAGTCAGCCCACAGCTAAGTTTTTCATTCTCCTGACAACCAAAACAGACTAGACACCGCATATGTACCCTCCTGCCTTTGTCTTACCAGAAGCAAGGGGGCCAGCATGATCAAATCCATGCTTTTAAATGAAGTGAAAAAGGCATTCAACAGCATTTGTGACATATTCCCTTCAGTTCCAGGCTGACCTCCTGGAGGCACCTGACAGGATGCATGCCTGTTACCTGGCACTTGAGGCTTCACCCAGTTTTAGTACCAATCTTACCTAACTGCAATGATCAGGGAGACTCTATCAATGTTCCTCCACCACATTTTAAAAAGTTACATATTTCTCACCAAATCAAATCACTAGTGAGTGATCTTCTGTGGAGGATAGTTTGTCCTCCCCCGGTTCACATTCACAATCAGAAGCTTAGGTTTACAGTTGGTCCTTCGGAGGAGGAGCTTGGAGCATCCCAGCCTGTGAGTCCATGAGAGGGAGGACCATCCCTCAACCCCTGCTGTGATGAAGAGAAATAAGTGACAGAAGTGGAGCCCAGCCAAGGGCACCAATGTCTACAACCACTTCACTTGACCTCACCTCTTAAGCATTAAAATGTTCCTCTAAACTTCTGGGTGTTTTGTGGATTAATTTCAGCCAAACTAGCCACTCTTCTACTGCCTTTCCCAGGAATTCTTTGAAGAGGACTGAGTCAGAGAGACAAAATAGAACTGTGGCTTCCAGACTTTCAATGCAATAACTGCCCATGCAAGTGGAAACCTTGGCTAACTTATTTAACTTTACTCTTTCCCCATCACCATGTATACCCCTATACCCTTTCCCACCTCCCCCGTGCAATCATCACACTGTTGTCATGTCCATGAGTTCTCCCTCTCTGTTTCTTTACAAACTTATATTTCAACTAACAAAATTGCACATAACTAAGCCTTGAAATATGTACTTAAGGAACACTCTGTCTGATTGTTCACCCAGAGGAAATCGGAACTTGGGAGTTCACAGTGCTTTTACCAAGCCAGAGCTCGAAGGGGAGGGCTCCCAGGCCTGCTTTCCTGCTGATGAGCCCAGGCTGGGGCCTGTGGGAAGGCCAATCCAGATTTCAAGAAAACCACACTGTGTGACCTCTCAGAAATGCAGACAAAGGTGGCTTTGGGGAACAAAGGTGGCTCTACTGTTGCATTTTATTTCTGTGCTCTTGTTAATATCATGATGATGCATGCTAAACATTTATTTGAAAAACAACAGCCTGTGAACTATTGAAACATACACTCTAGTGTGGTCAGGTAAGGGGAACTGTAAGAAGTGAACATTCATAGTTGTTAAAAAAAGTTTTTCCCTCAGGTTCATTTACTTCCCCTGTCATGTGGTCTGTTTTCTTTAGAGGAACAAGAAGTCAAGCCAGGTCCCTTGGGCAAATGTGTGGTTGGAAAGATGTGTAAAAAATAGAGAAAAGGGACCCCCCCTACTCCACCCAGTAGGAGGGCTTTGTTTATTTACAGGCTCAGGGAGTTACCTCAAATGCCTCACGGATAGGCACCTGGTCTATAGAAAGAAGAAGGTTGACAACAATTTGTGGTTGTTTGCCATTTATTGTTCTGCATGTACAGCTCATGAGCACCAGGTGGCGATGTCCTCTCACAGAGCAACACCAACAACTTCAAAACACAGCAGTTACAAAGATTTACATTAGGACAGTCACCTGCCCTCTCCCAGAAACCCACCCCCACTCAATGCCAGTGACCACAGACAAAGAAAGGGTACAGGACCCTTTCTTGTACCACATGGGGCCTTCCCCCAGTCTTCTCATGCACACAACAGTGCAATACCAGGACGAGTACTTTTGACCAAGTCTAAAATCACAGAGGAAAGGGATGAAAACATAAAGGCACACACAACCACATATGCACAATTAATCTTTATGGGATGAGCATCTGACAGGGTTTGTCATCCCTGGAGACTCAGGGAGGGCGGAACTGGGCTGCTGGTGCTAAGACGATGAAAGGAAAGGCATGGACATCCCTGTGTGGGCTAGGGAGTTCAGTAGGCCTTCTGGTGGGGACACACCTGTTCAAAGTGCTGGATGCCCAGGGCCTCTGCTGGCAGGGTCCTCACCGAACCCGAGACTGTACCTTTTTAAGCCGGCTCCAGAGAAAGGGCAAAGGAATGCTTCCCACCTTGCCTGGCACAGTGTTAGAAAGGAAATGCAAGATTCCCTCTGCCCAGAATGTCCCACAAGAAGATGAGGATGAGGTAGCCCCGACTGAGCATCCTCAGAGAGGAAGAGAAATGGGGAACAGATAATCAACGCCCCAGGGGAAGGGCTTGAAGGTCTGAAGACTTACTCTCAAAGTGGCATTTCCCCTGGTATACATCCTGCGTTGTATGCTCTCTGGGTCCCCTTTCCCACCCACACTTCCTTTTGCCTGATGCAGAAAATCAGTTTCTCCCCATTGCCCATTGCCAGTTGTCAAGGCATGTCTTCTTTCTTCCCCTTCTACTACACAACTGGGCTTCTATCCACTGACCCTCCGTCTGATTCCTCATCACTGCGGGTGACAAGGGTGGAGGCGGAGATGGCAGTGGCCCATTGTAAAGCTCTCTAATGACCCCTCCTATATGGGAGCCTGGCGAGGGCATGGGGGTGACATTCAACACTGCAGGGGTGTCTCTTGAGTTTGGGTGTTCCCTTCCCAACAGCGGCAGGAAATGACTCTGTGGTGCCGTGAACGCAGGACCAACCACCCAGTTTGCTGGTGAGATAAATGACTGCTGACTTATGAGAGAGACCAGAACCAAGATGGCAGACACAATTCTCCCCATCAGAACTCCCCCTGCTACAGCCTATGACTGTCCAGACAGCCAGTGGGAAAATGAGGAAAGGCTCAGCACCAGCGTCCCCGGGGAACTGGGTGATACTTAGGTAAATCCACTGGTCACAGCTGCAGGCCTAAGAGCAGCAGCTCTGAAAAGCTTGGTTTCTGGTTCTAATTTAAGTACCATTTTTTGAAGGTTCTTTTGTTTCAAATTTTCTAGCATCAAAAACCTCCCAAATATTATGAAATATATATGCATATATATATATACGTCAAACCCCCAAAACATGAGGTATATAAATTCAAATTAGTATCCAGAGGAATTTCCCCAAACATATAGTTCAAAGAACCCACTTTCAAAGGGGAAATTGGGTTTCCCTGCTTGATCCCCCTTCTCTCCTCACTGACCCCCAATTCATTTAATAATGGGAGCAAGCCAAAGGCAAGAGGAATATTGGGGAAGAGATAGATAGGGTCTTGGGACACAACCCATACACAGGTTGGACTAGACCATAAGATGGTGCTAAGCCTGTTACGAATGAGCTAAAGAGGCTCTCTCCATGTTCTAGGTCAATCTGCAATGGACAAGGGAAATGGGAGGCCCAGCACCACCCCTGGCCTCTAATGAACAAATTTGCATGGATACAGATTGAAGCCCTCAGAGAAACAAGGCTGGATGGATATTGGCTCAGATCCAATCTTGAAAGAGATTGAAAAAGGGGTCAGTCCAGCCCTCACCTTGCATATCTCCCCAAACACAGTTCTGACTTGATCAGAACCCAAGTTTACTATGTGATGGGTTGGCAAAGGGTGAGAGAAGTCGAGGGGTCACGGCTGGGCTGTCTGATCCCCATCAGAATTGGGGTTTGACATCTTGCAAAACAGACTGTGAGAACATGATGGGACTCTCCACCAACCTAGCCCAGTGGTATACATGTGCACGTACACACACACACACACACACACACACACACACGCATGCACATACACAGATGGCACAGAGCCCAGCACAGGCTCTACTCACAGTGACTTGATGAAACTCATGGAATCTTTGAGCTGATCTCGGATGAGTTTGGAAGAAGACTATGGACTCCTCTCCCTGAGGACAGTTCAGATGCTAAATGGGATGCAGGCTCTGGTCTGATCAATGAGTGGCTGGAAACACCTTGGGATGCCACCCAGAGAGGAATCCCAGAGCCCATCCATCTGCATGAGAGAAGCAGATGCCTCTTTGGACCGGTCAATGGTGTGAGGAGGAAGGAGGGCCCAGAGAAGCCAAGGACTCTCATGAGAAGTGAGTGTGCTCTCAGAGGCCTTTGCCTCCCTGACCCTCTTGGCAAGAAGCGCTTCCTCACTCTACGCCGAGGCATTGGTTTCTGATGTCACAGCATTTTAGCGGTTCACCTCTTTGCCCCCCAAACTTGCACAGTGAGAGCTCCTCGCCTCCAGCAGAGGAGAGAAAAGCGGAAACTCCACTTTTGGAAGTGGAAGCAGCAAGAAGCCAGCTAAGGCCATGACCCTCAGGCTTCACGAGGCCAGGATATGGAGTGCCCATGCACTGTCCACACCTTAAGTGTGCTGACCATGCCCCCACTTAGGGGGTGAGGGACGGTGTTCTTGACTACCCAGCACTGAAAACCCCATGGGAACAGACTGGGGATGGCCCTCATCTCATGTCCCTTTTGTAATGGATGAGGTTTATGAATAACATTCCCTTACTCAATCTGGCTCCCCGCTGTGGCTGGGAGAGATGGGGAATGGAGACAGGACAGGAGGGGAGATGAGGGAGTCGGGAGGGCACTGCACCAACTTCTACCTTGACTCTCCCCACTTCCTACCCTGTGGTCCCCACAGCCCCTCTCCCCCAAAGCCCTTCCTGTTCAGTCCTTCTCCTGGGCAGTGCTGTCCTCAGAAATGCCCTGGGCAGCCAGTTCAGCCAGCACATTATCTAGGTAATTGGCATCTGGGTAGCCATGGCCAGTGAGATTCGAGCCAAACTCTGTCTTGTGGTGAACCTCATTCCAGATGACGGTGTCTGACTCGCCCGTCGTGCTGGAGGTACCAATGGCAAAAATGAGGCGGCGATCCCAGGCCACCAGCAGCAACTTCAGAACCTACAAGAGAAAAGGCAGGAGATCAAAGTCAGGCATTTAGTGTTGACCAAAGGCTATCATTTGGATGGTAGAGAGTCCTGCAAAGGGCCCCACCCCTTCCTGCATCGTGATGCCCTAAGTCAGCGGTTCTCAACCTGTGGGTGGCGACCCCTTTGGGGGTCGAATGACCCTTTTACAGGGGTCACCTAAGACCATCAGAAAACACATATATAATTACATATTGTTTTTGTGATAAATCACTATGCTTTAATTATGTTCAATTTGTAACAATGAAATTGGGGGTCACCACAACATGAGGAACTGTATTAAAGGGTCGCAGCATTAGGAAGGTTGAGAACCACTGCCCTAAGGGAAGGGAAGATTTGGATGTGGATTCAGGGACACGCAGGTAAGTCTTTGCTCTGTCACTGCCTAACTGTGTGACCTTGGACAAGTTAGATCACCTCTCTGAGATTTAATTTCCTTATTTATAGAACGGCAATGGTATGACCTACCTCTAAAGGCTGTGAGTAGTTTAGCAGTTGCTACGTGAAAAGTAGCTTAATAGCAGTGTCTGGAACACACTATTCAACAAATATTAGCTACCAATATCACAGCTGCATTTTGAAAGTTAGGACCTAGGAGTTCAAGGAACTTCTTTTTTTAAAATAAGTATATATATATGTATATATATACATATTGATTTCAGAGAGGAAGAGAGAGGGAGAGAGAGATAGAAACATCAATGATGAGAGAGTATCATTGATTGACTGCGTCTTGCAGGCCCCCTACTGGGGATCAAGCCCGCAAACCAACCATGTGCCCTTGACTGGAATCTAATCTGGGACTTTCCAGTCCGCAGTCCAATGCTCTATCCACTGAGTCAAACCAGCTAGGGCTCAAGGAACTTCTGATCTGAGACTTTCAGAAGCTGTGCCCGCCACCCTCACCCCACCCCACCCCACCCCCAAGTTTTGCTTGGGTCCGTAACACAAGGAATAACCTGACACCCCCATCTGGATGTGGTATTCATTTACCCACAGCTGAAGTTGTGGAATATTTCTGCAATGACAAGGTCGAAGCGCTTTGACCTCTTCAAGGCCATTTCATATTTATTTGCTCATCCGGTCCTCACACCCACACTTCGAGTGAGGTCTCGCTAGCGCTTAATCGTCTCTATATTACAGGTGAGGCCCAGAGAGGTGTTAGGGCTTGCAGAATGTTCTAATTCAGCTAAAATTTAAAAATATGTATCTTTGTTAAGCGAGACAAACGCCTAACACCGTGTCCAGCACCTGATAAAATGCATTGGGTTAAAAACTGAACAACCGTAAACATGGTATGGGCTGGAGGTGGGGAACCGTAGTAATAAGGTAGCAGACATTAACACTACGAGCCACTGTTCCCTGCCTCGCAGCACTGCTTCTCAAGCTTTAATGTGCTTTCAGTCACCTGGGATCTTGTTAAAATGAAGCAGCTTCTATGGTTCTGAATTTCAATCAAGTTTTCAGATGTTGGTCCTAGGACATCTGTCAAGCAGCAAAGTCCTAAGGGGAGGATTCTAAAATAGATTAATTATTGCCCCACCATCCTACAAAAAAATTTCTAATCATATCCATCCTTACCTATGGTTGACTCAACTATGATCTTGTGACCATGTGCACCTGTAGCTAAGAGAGACACAGTTCTCTTTACCTTGAAAGCAAAATTGGGTCCTTAACATAGAAGTAAATAACTTGATACCCGGGTTCTTACTTTTCTCCCTTTCTCACTGTCTGGAAGGTAACAGTGTCTCGGGAAACCACGGGCACTGAAGCTCTTCCCAGGATTTGGGTGTTCTGGTCCCTGAAAGTAAAGAAAGAAAACAAAGGGCATTTAAAAAATCAGTATATATATTTCAGAGAGAGGAAGGGAGAGGGGGAGATAGAAACATCAATGATGACAGAGAAAAACTGATCAGCTGCCTCCTGCACGCCCCCTACTGGAGATTGAATCTGAAAGCTGGGCAAGTGCCCCAATCGGGAATCAAGCTGTGACCTCCTGGTTCATAGGTCAATGCTCAACCACTGACCCATACCAGCCAGGCAACAAAGGGCATTTTTCAACATATTTCTGATGAGGGGATGTAGGCTGGGACTAATGTAAATAATAAAGACAATAATAATGGTCTTAGGGTCTAGACAGAGAACAGACCCCAAAGGCAGCAGGAGTGAAGCCCTGGGCTTGGACCCAAGCTGCAGCCTCCCAGCTGTGTCAGCTGGAGCCCTCTCTTGGGGGCATTGGTTTCCCATCCATTAAACAGGATGGATGTAGAATCTCATCTTGTGTGATTGTTATGAATGCTAAATGAGCGTGGCGCCTGCTTGCATACTAAGAGCTCAGTGCATGTTTAGCATCACATCTATTCTGACTGGTTTTACAAAAGAGGAATACAGCCCTTACAAGAGAAATTACTTCTATAGTGTTAGTGGCTTTGCCAATACTCAAGCCCAGGATCTCTGAGGCACAATCTGGACTTTTTACCTCCAAACCGCTCAGAACAATACAAGTGCCTCTCAGCTCTGAGCTGCACAGTCAGAATGATCTGAATGATCCTTGTGCATTTTCTCCTTTGTCCTCATGGTTGTTTGTTGTTGTTGTTGTTGTTGTTGTTGTTGTTGTGTGTGTGTGTGTGTGTGCGTGTGTTTTGGTTTGTTTTCTTGTTTAATAATGTGGATTGGGAAATTCATGACTAAACATCTAACATTTCAACTGTTGACACCCAGTCCCATGAAGCAGTCCCAGGCCACTGGGTGGAAAAGAAACTAAAGTAGAATGTAGCTAGAAACCAGGATGCCCAGTCAGGGTCCACAGGCCCTTTTGAGAAATTCATCAAAAGTGAGGGATTTTGCCAAGTAACATATTTTTTCATTATATACAAATGTTTGTATATTGTTTCTGATTATCCCAGACCCCTTCAAAATCTGTGAAACCTGTTTTAACATCTCTTCCAGATTAATGTAGAACCAATATAATAAAACGCTAATATGCAAATTGTCCCCTCCACTGGAGTTCAACCAGGGGGTGGGGCCAGCTGGCCAACCACCTGTGGCCCCTTCCCCCAGCTGGCCTCAATTCCCCACTACCCCCACCCCGCCATCGGGGCTGGCCAACTACCTGCGGCCCCTCCCCCTGGCCGGCCTGCTCCATCAGCCCAACTGGGGCAGGCCAGACCCCACCTGTGCATGAATTCATGCACTGGGCCTCTAGTATAATATAAAACCTATATAATATTAATAATTCCAAGCTTGTCCTGGTACTGGCTCCCCACACAGATGATCGGTGAATATGTCTTGGTGAATGAATAAGCGTGGGAACGTAGGAAACTGCAAGAAATCACAAAGTCTTCACTTTCTTTTATGATGCACAAGGATGATTCCAAAATGATTTTAAAATTCTGGAATTTAAAATATTTCTAATGGCTTGGTTCAAGAGAACCTATGACTTTGCAAACCGAATGGCATTGTAAGTGTGTCTGGTCTCAGAAAGAGCTACCATGTCCTCTGGGAGATGCAGGACTGCACAGTCCTGGATTTCATAGTCACATGAAATCACTCCACATTTGCCACATCCCCATGGCCACGCCTGTTTCTGAGCCAGTTTGCCTTACTGAAGGGTCAGTTCCTAGCAGGGCTCTGCCTGCCCCTCTCCTGCCTGGGACAGGCCCACCCTGCAAAGGCACAGATGCTTGTTGGCGCTGACCCAGCAAGGCTGAGTGCTCCTGGTGCATTGCTAAGTGAAGCAGTCACGACTGGGCTTGAGTTTCTCCCCCAGGGAACTGTTCTCTGCAGTGAAGGCTGAGCTGAAGGTCTCCACTCTTCATGAAATCCCAAGCCTCCCGGGGCTGAGAAAGGGCAATGAAATCATGACCTTAACCAGTGATGCCCCAAATGAAACACTTCCTCATGGCCCTTCAACACCCCAACCTTTTCTCCTCTAGGACTCTATGGTCGCCTCCTACTAAAATCTCTCTTCTCCATTTCTTCATGTCTTTCAGAGCCTATTAGCAACTGCCCTGCTCCAGAAAGTCTCCTCCGACCCTCCCAGTGAGACAGACACGAGCCCTCCTCCTTACCCAGACAAGTGGGATACTCCAATAATGAGGATATTCCCATAACGGTGGTGACCAGGGATTGGGCACTGCAGTGCTGTGCCCAGCACCACAATACAGTGGGGCCTTGACTTACGAGTGTCCCGACTAACGAGTTTTTCGAGATACGAGCCGTCTCTTGGCCAATTTTTTGAGTTGCGAGCTAAAATTCGGGTTACGAGCCAGCTTCAGATACCCCACCGCTAGTTGGCGCAGCAAGCGTCACAGTGATTTGACATACGAGTAATTTGAGTTACGAGCTCCATCACAGAACGAATTAAACTCATAAGTCAAGGCCCCACATTATGTACATATAATGATAGCTCCCATCCTCAGAAAACCCCTGCATAATAGGTTACTGGCTGCACAGATAAGGAAACTGAGCCAGGAAGGTCATGTGCGGTCCGAAGTCCCCAGCTGGTGAGGATCAGCAGCAATTGGAAGCCGCCCACAGCTTTTACCGATGGTGCATGTCCTCTTTGCTGTGTAGCTTAGTGATGTAGTTAATTTCCCCCCTGAGTGGTTGGTAGGTCCCTGGAAGAAGACTATGTTTCTCATTCAATTCTTTTACAGGCTATCACATCCCGTTGTTTTGTTTCTCCCACGTCATGTCTCACTATTTGGAAGAACCTTGTTTATTTATCTGTTTACTCTATTGTTATCCTTCTCCCACTAGAATGGGGATTTCAGGGGAGCAAGGACGGTGTCCATTTTGCTCACCATTGTTTCTCTCGCATCTAGAACATGCCTGGCTCAGAACCCACACCCTAATGTTTGTTAAATGAAAGAAAAAAATGGAAAAAGGCAAGGAGGAGAGGGAAGGGGAGGGTGAACTAATAAATATTTACTAATGAAATGAAACCAGTAAACTCCCTAGAGCATTTAGAAAAAGCTTCGATGTGTGACAAAGGAACGCGTCTGTATTGACTGCCAGGAAAATTGTTCAATTTGTTCCTTAGGACCGTCTTTCAAAGAATCAAAAGAGGAAATAAATGCCCACAAAAATCAGAGCCAAGGAATAGCTATCAAATTACAAATGCTAATACCATTTGACAAGGAAATTCCACTTCTAGAAAATTATTCTACAGACATACTCACAGGCATACAAGGTTATTCATTACAGCATTATTTGTTGTAGCAAAAGATTGGACACAATCCATATGCCCATCAAATGGAGACTGTTGAATATGAATTACGGTAGCTTTATACAATGGATTATCACACAGAGCTGAGAAAGAATGAGGAAGCTCTCTCTATGCGGACAAGGGAAGATATACAGTCTACATTGTTCATTGAAAAATGCAAGGCGCAGAACAATATGTCTAATATGTCACACTTTGTGTAAAAATGGGAGGAGTGGATGCAGTCTGCTGCATGTGCACAAAGAATACGGGAAGGAGAGAAAAGGAAGTAGGCACAATGGTGGAGAATGGGGGAGGGGGAGGCCCCATAGATGGGGGATGAGAGTGGAAAGAAGACTTTTCAGGGTACAATAATATTAGTCAGTTTGGGCTGCTCTAACAAAATACCACAAACTGGGTGGCTTTCAAACAACAGAAATTCATTTCTTATAGTCCTGGAGGCTGGAAAGTCCAAGATCAAGGTGCCGGCAGACTCAGTGTCTGGTGAGGCTCGACCACATAACTTGTTTGGTTTCACAAGTACACAGCTGGAGAAGAACTTGCTCCAGGATGAATCGTACCTGGAGTCTCATCTCTATCTGATTTAGGTGTTATTTAGATGAGACTTTGGATTTAGACTTTAAAGTTGATGCTTGAGTGAGTTAAGACTTTTGAGTTTGTTGGGATGGAATAAATGTATTCAAGAAGGACATGAGTTTGGGAAGGGCAGGGGTGGAATGCTATAGACTGAAAGTTTGTGTCCCCCCCCAAAACTGATATGTTGAAACCTAATCCCCAACAAGATGGTATTAGGAGGTGTGGGTTTTTGGTAGCTGATTAGATTAGGAGGGTGGAACCCTCATGAATGGGATTAGTGCTTCATAAGAGAGACCCCAGAAAGCTCCCTCTCCCCTTGCACTGTATGAGGTCACAGAAAGAAGATGGCTATCTATGAACCAGGAAGCAGGCCCTCAGCAGACATTGAATCTGCTGGCATGTTGACCTTGGACTTCCTAGCCTCAGAAATAAATTATGTTGTTTAAAAGCCATCTAGTCTGTGGTATTTTGTTACTGCAGCCTGAATGGACTAAGACAAACATTTACTTACAAACATTTAAAATGATAACAGTTGATGGCCGAGGATGGGCTCACCTGAATGCCAGGGGGGATGCTGTAGATGATCCGGATGGTTTTGCAGTCTGGGTGGCCAGGCAACGAGTGGGGGATGAGGTGGTACTCCATCTTCCCTGGAGGCTGGGTGCCTGTTTTCACCCCATAGATGGTCTTACAGGTTGGACACTGCAAACTGCCATCCTGAGGGACAAGGCCAGGACAACCAGACTGGAAGACAGTTTTGGTAATGACCTCCCCACCCAACCCCAAAAGGTACCATAGACAAAGGGCCTGGGGGACAAAATACTCCCAAGTGAGTAACAGACCTTGGTTGTCCTTGGCTCTCAAGGCCATTTTTGCTTTCTCCAAAGTAGCAGGAGGCAAATTCCACCAACAGCCCCGTACCCCATACTAAGGGACATGTAACAGAGACCCTGTCCTTGAGAGGGAGGCCAGGCTTTGCACTGCACCTCAGGGCTCTGTTGGCGGTTCTGTGAATGTGTGTGTGTGTATGTGTGTGTGTGTGAGTGTGTGTGTGTTTGTGTGTGTGTGTGTGTGGAGAGAGTCCAGCTGCTGTGATGTAAGGGGTCACTGTTTCACAGCAGGGACTGGTGAGGTGTCATCTGAGGGGAAGAGAACCTGGACAGTAAATTCTATTCCCAGATTCCCAAGAAGAAATGGAATGAGAAGAAGGAAGGAGTGAGTGCACAGGGAGTATGTGTGTAGAAAATGCTGCTACACAGCTGGGACCAAAGCTCTCCAGGACACCTGCGTCTCGTTGAGAAGGCAGGAATCCTCTGTGGAGCTATTTAGGGATATTTCCATTCAAGCTCGGCTCATTTAAAGGCATAGCTTGTATTCAGGGCAATTACTCCATGTGATCAAGGAACAGGAATTCAAGGCTTGGGGCTTGGAAGGGTCCTACTCTCTGCTCTGGCCTTAATCTGCTTCATGACCTTGAGTGAATCACTCCATTTCTCTCTGGGTCCTTTTCGCTCCTCTTTTGTGTAAAGAAACAACAACAACAACAAAACACCCACATGCTTCAAAGTATTAGTGCCAAAAAGAATAAAGAATAGTGTCTAAAGAAATATTTTTAAAGAAGCATGGAAATCAATGCAAAGCGGTACTAGATTAATCTTGAATATAGTCATCAGAAAGGAAGTGTGTTAAGAAATCCCTTTAAACCCAAAACAACCTCTAAAAATGCAGAATCCCAAAGAAACCTTTTACTTTAGGGTCAGGAAAGTGTGCAAGGGTTCCAGATATGCATCACCCATCAGTGACTGAACATACACTTCCTAAGACATTGAGAAAGGTGCCCAGCACTTTGAAAAATCAATCATAGGGTTACATAAAGATGAAGGGAAAAATTATAGCCATAGTTAACACAAAGAAGGAATCAATTTGAATCATACGAGTAATAACACCCTATAAACTAGGCATTGTTTTATCTCCATCTTCCAGATGGAAAATGAAACCTCAGAGTTGAAAATCTTGCCCAAGGTCATTCAGCTACTAAGCTAGGGTTCAATCTTGGGTCAGCTGTCTCTCTTGCTTCTACTCTTTCCCACAGCAAGAGAAGCACACAGCTGCCCCCTGAAAGCCAGACATTTTTTGGATGAGTAAGAGGTTGGAGGAGATCTGGGAAATCTCAGATCTGAAGCAATCCAAGCTGGGCCTGAAGAAACAAATACAGTTTGAATTCATGGAAATGGGGGTTAAAGGTTATTCCAGGTATAGGAAAGAACATTGGAAAAGACAAGGACTTAGAAAAAGCTGGAACTTTGTAAGGAGAGAGTTATCATCCAAGGACATTCCCAGATTCCCAGAAACCAGCTTTAACGGAGGGAATACCACACCACCTTCAGTAATGGACAAGACGGGAATCACAGCCTCTCTGCCTCCAGCAGGGGGATTGTCCAGGCCGACCTTGGCAACTGTCCATAATGCCTTTGAAGGGCAATCAAGGGTGTTTGAAAATGTTCAAAGAAAGTGAATTACAACTGGAAATCACTAGTCTCAGAGAAGGAAGGATGATCAGGAAACCCATTTATGTCAGTATGAATGAACACTCACCATGGGCCCAGTGCTGTCATGAGAACTTCCTTCTCCTTCATTGATGGGGCTCATTTCACCTAGCAATGGGCCATGACAATGACCACTCCCCTCAAAAACCTCAGGGACAGAAGTCTATACCTCTCAGACCATCACGCCTAGTGTAGAGATTGGGGGGTTGGGTAGCACAGCCCACAGGGAAGGAAAAGACAGGTGTTTTGTTTTTTGAAAAATATATTTTAAATATATTTCTTTATTGATTTCAGAGAGGGAGGGAGAAGGAGAGAGAGATAGAAACATCAATGATGACAGAGAATCATTGATTGGCTGCCTCCTGCACACCCCCTACTGAGGATCAAGCCCACAACCCAGGCATGTGCCCTGACCAGGAATCAAACTGTGACTCCTGGTTCATAGGTTGACACGTAACCACTGAGCCATGCCAGCCAGGCTAAAGACAGGTTTTACAACATTATAATTCTGTGGAGGACGGATCTTACTGAGAACAGCCAAGATGATCACTCCTGATGCCCTGGGATGCCTTTAAGACTCCCTACATCACCTGGAACACAACTCCAAGAGAGCCTTCATACTCTTGCTCCTCCAGGGCCCAGTGCAGGAGGTGGCAGCAGCCCCACAGGCTGGCACTCACCTTGTTGCCATTGTTGTACATGGCAACCAGGCAGTAGATGTGGTAGATGTGGCCGCATCTGGACAGCTTTCCCACCAGGTCAGGCTTGACCGTTGGCTGCGGGCCCTTGTAGCCTGAGGGGGCTGTGAGGCGCTCCATACAGATGGTGCAGTCCTGGGGGTGGCAGGGGATAGAGCAGACAGGCTGTCAAGCCTCTCCCAGCCTGGGAAGTTGGAGCATCCCCACACTGGTTCCCAAATGATCAGGTGAGCTGTCACGGGTCCTCTTCTAGAAAGCCCACAAACTAGGGTATAGGTGCCTTTGGGAATCTAAATATAGTTTTGTCTTGCTTTACACAACAGAAGAATTCCTGAAATAATTCCTGGTGTCAGTGCCTGTGAACTTGGAGCTGGCCAACAAAATTACAATCTCCTTGTGAGCTGGGACGATACACTGTCCTTCCTTGGTGTTTTTCCATGGCTTGTGAAGGAAACGAATGTCTGCTGACAGGCCCATTGATAAGCTTTTTTAAAGCTGAACTAGGGTAAAGGAATTATAATTCTAGTGTACTAGAGGGTCTGCTCTTTAAAGAAAGCTATAACAGGGTTTCTCACCCTTGGCACTATTGACATTGGGGGCTGGATAGTTCTTTGCTGCAGGGGTTGTCCTGGGCATTGGAGGGTGTTTAACAGCATCCCTGACCTCTACCCACTAGATACCAGTAGCATCCCCTCTCCCTACTCCCAAAGTTGTGCAAATCCGCCGCTGGTTGAGAACCACTGATCTTTATCCAGCCCATTTTAAAGTCATTCCAACTACTCATCATCCTGCTTTTCTTAAATTCAGACTGTCATTTTAAGGTAGTTTAGAATCAATCAGCTCTTTGCTGAATGAGGAGATGAGAGCTCGGAGCCCAGGTGGGAGTGCATCTGACCAGTTCTGGACCTGCCAGGACTTAGAAAGCTGCTCTTGCTGCTAGTTGCGAAAACTCCGGAGGAGGAAATGCTGGTGGGTGATGGAGAAGGTGAGCCCTGCCCTGCCTCCCCCGCGCTCACCTCATCTGGCGGGTGCCGGACCTTCTGCAGATACTTCTTCAGCACTTCTTCTGGGGTTTTACCTGTGGGGACAGGATGGTCAGTGCACCACTGAGAAACAAGGGTTCAAATCGCCTCACCAAGCTGGACATACCAGAGGAGAACCTTACCAGCCAGGCTTACAGCAGGAGAGGAAATGAATTTGTTCTGCAATGGGATTTAAGAATTAGAAAGGGAATCAGGGGGCAGAAGAGGCAGAGAGGTGGTCTGAGGAGGTAGGAAGTGGTCCCACCTGCCTTTACCTCCTGCATCACTTCCCTGACATCCCCCTGCCTGTTTGCAACAAACCCACTTTTTAGTGAGAAAGACTGAGTGGGTTTCTCTTTCAGATAATCAAAGAGCCTGGACCTGCCCAAACAATGTGATAAGAGCAGAAATAAAAGAACTCTGTACACTGTTACAGGTTTAAAAAAATGAGGTAGAATGTGCCAAGCACTGTCTCGATCTGCAATGTGACATCAAAGTGATATTATTTCCATGGGAAACCAGGAGGCTGTGAGCACAGCTTCAGAACGGTCTTCCCTGGCTGTTGACAGTGCGGTCGCTGCCAGTAGATGTAGCCCCGCATCAGGGAAAGGCTGATGCTCTGGGAAGGACCCTGCCAGGTGCAAGGATTGTGGAATTTCTTTGGGGACTGGACCCCTTGGAGACAGCCCAGCCTGAAGGCAGGGAATGAGAGGATCCGGCCTCACAAGCAGGCAGAGAAGGAAAAAAGGGTCAGTGCCTCCTCTTAACTTCTCTGAGCTTCCGTTTCTCACTTATAAAATGGGGAGGGGCAATAGCATCTCCTCAAGGAGCAGTTTTGACAATTAAATGAGCTAATGGACATACAGCCCTTTTAGCACATTGCCAGCTAAGGATCCGATATGTGCTATTAATAACAACAGGAAGAGTGGGAAAGTGCAAATTCCTGTCATTTCCTATCAGATTATGAGCAAGGCAATAGAGTTCACTTAAGCAGAGAAAGTCTGATAGACTAGAAAAGTAGGACAAGGGTTTGAGGAAGTGGACCGGGCAACAGCCCAAAGCTCAATGCCGGCCCTTCCTTTCCACTGTCCTGCTGCATAACAAGGTGGGGGCTGAAGGGTGACAGTCAACACACTGAGCCACTAATACCAGTGACCAGAAAGACCAGCCACAGGGCTGAGGCAGGTTCCTTTGGTACCAGGGCAGGCACAGGTATGGACCCCTTCGTTGTGGGATTGTGGGCACGTAGGAAGGAGCTCCTGAATGGGGGTTCAAGTGGCCAGAGTGTCTGGGGGCTTGAGAAGGACACAAAATAGTGGCCACTTCCCAACTGTCATGGATGCATTCCAAGACATCCTTGTTGGATACTGGTTGTGACTGGTTTCACTCCAAGTAAAGGGGAAAAAAACAGAGGTTCTCTGAGGTCATGACTTGCAAGTGACAAAGTTGGGACTTTAATTTAGTCTATTTTAGTTCCAATTCCAAGGTGGTCTTTCTCTCTAACATATTTTATTTGTGTCACACTGGGTGGTGAAGGGGGTGGGAACTCATAATCTTTTAAAATAAGTTGTTTCTATAGCTTTGCACTGCATTGCTATATTTCTTAAGAAGTCTCCATCTGATCCATACACACTCCACTGTGGTATAATCACCAGAACAGGTTCGAGTTAGGCCTGTTTAGCCTATGCAGAAATTATGGCACAGAGTGGGTAAGCCATGGGGATGACCCTCAGTGGTGGAGGCGGAGCTAGGGCCAGAAGCCAGAAGCTAAGGAGGCTGATACCTTTCTTGGCTTGTTTTTTGGTGGTCTTGCGGCTTGTATTGGAAACCCCTGGGATGGATTTTATTTCGCTCTTGCTGACGGGGGGTGGGTGGAGGACCAGCTTTGGTGGCCTGGTGAGACACACAGGCAGCCCCGCTGCACTCATGAGGATCCCAGTGATGCCTGGAAGGGCAGAGCAGGTGTCAGGAAGGACTGGGGAGTTAGCTTCCCAACACCCCCTCAACTCCTCCCTCACCATTTAACCTCCTCTTCTCCTCTCCACAGAGTTCTCATAACTCAGGGATTCTCTACTTACCCTCCACCTTTCCCAGAAACAGATTCATTCACTCCTCTTCAACAACATGCTTTCCTTTTAGCAATCAGTTCTCCCCAAGTCCTTTCTACTCATCCAACCCAACTCCTACAATCCCCATTTGTTTTAATTAACTTCCAAATGCTCTCTCTTTTACAAATGCTCACTATCTATTTTGTCACTCATTTTTCTACCTTCAGCAAGACTAGCCCAGGGTTTCTCTTACCTGCCAAGGCAGGATTGACAGGACTGGACCCATTTAGGTTCTTCACTGGGACGGTGGGGACCCTGTGGAAGGAAAGAGCAGATGCATTATGGTTTTAACAAGTGGGACAAAATGAGTCAGTGGTGGGACCTCAAAATTTCCCCCAGTGAAGAGCTTCCCTTTCTTACAGAAACTAATTGTCCCAACTAAAGTGCAACAAGTTCTTAGTGTGACCAGTGGGGAGAGGTCCTCGTCCCAGCCTATTGCTAGTGGGGGTGGATTTCTTGCCACATCCCGAGAAAGAATTTTCCGAGACTCGCACAGGAGGATGAGATATTGTAGAAAGTTTTATTTCCCTGGAGTTTCCAAGGTCCCATTTCCTTCAGTCCAGTCATAGAAGTAGTGTAGCTGGGGCTTCAGCAGAGTTAAAATCAAAGCCAGTGTCCAGAGTTTCCTTACCATGTTGGAGGCAAGTCCGGTCCAGCATCAGGCTAGCTTGGCTTAGGTTTCCTGCTTAGTCCATTGTGTGTGGCACCCGCATGGCCAGGGGCCATACAGGTAAATGCAAGGAAGCCAAGAGCCAAGAGTCAGGAGCAACAAGAGAGAGAACTCCTTCGTTTAGGGCAGTGGTCGGCAAATTGTGGCTCGCGAGCCACATGCGGCTCTTTGGCCGCTTGAGTGTGGCTCTACCACAAAATACTGACTTCTGCGCATGGGCCACGCACTGTAGGTGCGTGCCCGCAAGTGGTATTTTGTGGAAGAGCCACACTTAAGGGTCCAAAGAGCCACATGTGGCTCGCGAACCGCAGTTTGCCGACCACTGGTTTGGGGCATTGTGTATTCCAAAATTTTCATGGGCTTTCATTGGCTTCACCCATTCTGGCCAATCCATGGTTCCCCAGTTTTGACCTACAGGCAAGTATCTTTCTTCCCTAGTCACCCCAACCTTACTGCGTACCCGTCTATCTCCTCTTTGTTGGAACCCTTCCCCCAGTAATCTTCAGGGAATGGGCCGGTGGTTCCTTGGGGAGTGCAAAGTTGCAGCTTCCTAGTGAAGCTGCCCATATGACCATGCCTATAATGTCTGGCCTTCCCTTGCTCCTTTTTTATTATTAACAACTAGCTAATTACAAGAGCATCATTGGCACCATAGCCAGAGGTGATATCTTCCAAACAAGATCATGTCACTCCTCTACTCAGAACCTTAAACTCAGAATGGCTCTCCTCAGTTAATTCAAAGTCCCAGCAAGGCCTACACAGCCCTGAATGTTCTGTCCATGCTCCTCACCCCAATCCTCCTCTCTCTCTGCTCTCCCTCATATAACTTGCCTCTTTGCCTGTTCCTCCCACATGATTGGCACATCCGGCCTCAGGGCCTTTGCATATGCTGTTCCCTCTGCCTAAAATGCTCTTCTATCAGAGATATTCCTGGCTCCCTCCTATAACTCCTTCACTCTTGGCTCACATCTTGCCTTCTCAGTGAGGTTCCTGAGACCATCTTATTTAATACTGCTATCAGCTTATCCATTTCACCCTGGGACCCCCAAACCTTCATGTACTGCTGTGTTTTTTAATTTTTTCCCCCCATGGAATTAATAATTTTTTAAAATAAGTTGTTTCTTAGTATCTCCCCTTCTAGAATCTAAGCTCTACAAGGGCAAATTTCTTTGTCCGTTTTGTTCAGAAGCCTGACACTAGCAGGCATTCAATGAACAGTTACTGAAGGAATGAAAGAATAAAGAAACAAGTTCAAACCTTGGTGGACATCAGAGTCACCTAAGAAGCTTTGAAAGAGCCAGAGCTCCAAGCCTGCACTGGGGCACAAGAACTCGCATTTTGACACGCTTCTGCGGAGAGAATGCAGATGCCACCAATCCCCAGTCCAACATTTGGAAACCATTGCTCTAACAGCTGTTACTTCTCCCACTCTCTGAGAAATATAAATATCAGGCAAAACCTCCTCCTCTCTCTGTTCCTCTCCCAGCAACTCAAGCCAAGCTGGAGAGGAGACGGCACAGCTGCATGGGATAGACGAGGTCTCCCGGCGCCAACTAGAAAAATAGGGGACATGTGGGGCTCAGTCTTGCGCCATCTCTCCCCACCCCCTTCACCACCCAGGCTTCCACAGCTGGGCTTGGAGGAAGATGTGGGCTTGGAGAGGCCAATGCACCGGGTCACAGATGACTCCAGGAGCCAGGCAGCCTGAGAAGCCGGCAGTTCTGCTATGGGGGTAGGGTGGTGCTGGGAAAACAGGAGGAGGGAAAGAGAGCATGTTGGTTCGTTTACTTACATTGTTTATTATTTGTTTATTTGCCCATTCATATTGAGCCAGGGACACAGCAGTGAACAAGACAGCCCAGGAGCCTTTATCCTTGTGTTATAATTGCTAACATGCACAGAGCCTGCCTTGTACCCGGCACGTCTCACTGCTCACAATACGTAAGTCACCCAATCCTTCCAGCAACCTACGCAAGAGGTGTTATTATGATCAACCCTACTTTAATAGGCAGGGAAGCTGAGGCACAGAGCGGTTAAGCCAACTTGATAAAGATCACACAGCTAAGGATCTGAATGCAGGAAATCTGGCTCAAGAGCCCAGCCGCCTATGATGCTGTGCTCTTATGTCTACTACATCATCTGGTCACCTGATACTGCAGACAGAGTACATGAAACTCAGAGAGTGAAGGAATACACACACATCTAAGAGGCAGCAGAGCTCAGCTGGGACCTCAAGGCTGGGCAGTGGATCTGCCTGAGCCCCACATGCCCGGGGGTGCTTCTCAGGAGATGTTGAGTCTTCCAGGGCCCCTGTGCCTGCCCAGGGACCATGACATGTGCACAGCGTTGTGAGAAGGATGTGGAAACAACAGATGTGGGAGTATTTGTGTCTCAGCAGGCCACTAAGGGATACTTTTCCCCAGAAACTGTCCTTAGGATAAATCAAACCAGATGAGGGGGAGGGGAATTCAAAACAAGGGAATGTAGGCCAGGAAAAGAGTATGGTCTAGATTCTGGATCCTGTGACCTGCTCCTCGGGGACAGGCATGCTATGGTGGGCCGGGAGCCAGGAAAACTGGTTTCAAATCCCAATCCTGCCAGTAAACCTCACACAGTCCAGTAACTTTTCTGAGCCTCAGCATCCTTATCTATAGACCTGTGAAGAACTGGGGTTAAAAGATGCTAAGGAGATTTTCTGACAATTTCGCACCCCAGTACTCAAGAACTCAGTCCTCCACCCACAGCGGAGTCTAGTCCTCCTCACAGCAAGTCCCCACTCACAGGGCTGCAGAAGCTGGTTGTGGAGGCCTGGCCTCCTGTGCCTGTCCTGCTCCCCACCAGGGGGCAGCACCCCACTCAGCCCCGCACCTGCCTGACCCCTTCACCACTCCAAGGCCCCCACTCCCGCTGATAAGTAGTTGTGATCTGGGTGACAAAAGCTACCTTTGTTCCCACAAACTGGACTGGCAGGTTTCCACACCCAATCTGCTTAACCAGGAAATATTCCAACCCGCACAGCAACCCCCCAGGCAGCCCAAGAACTCTGGGGAGAGGCAAGGTCTGGAGAGAGGGAGGGTCTACACGTGAGGCCTGGGACTCCTGTGAACACTGTGGGAGAGGTGGGTGTCTCTGCTATGCCAGGAAAGGGGAGCATGGCAGAAGGGTTTGTCATTGGATTCTGGTGGCACTGGGGCTCGGGGAAGAGGAAATACTTGTTTATGAAATACAGAAGGCTATATAGGAAGGAGCCCCTCCCCCAGCCAAGGGGCCTGGAAGTCACCTTCCAATCCAGCTGAGCAGGGACATGTGACATGTACCTTTGGAAGGGCCACCACAGCCACTCTGCTCTTGCTGGCTGGGGCCCCTGTGAGGATGGAGGATCTGGAGCAAATACTTTGTAAATAGCCAAGCCCTATGCAAAATTGGGTGATTATTTACATTTTTGTTTCCCAACTGTGAGAGGAATTTGGGCTTGATACAGTCTTCTCCTGCTGTAATATTCCAGTTTTCTCAGGTTCTTGAGGGCATCAAGTGTAAAGTTTCAAGTTGAGTGTTGGGCAGTCCTTAGGATTGTCGAGTTAGCAACAACTGGCTACCCCTCCCCCACTGTTATTGGTTAAAATGAGAGCCATGGAGACTGGCCCATATAGTCCACACCAGTCATACCCTGTTGGGGCCCCAGCTCCATATGCCTGAACCCTCCTTCTGGAAATCAGCAGCCCAGTGGCAGGCATGCTTCCAAGTCCTCCAGGCAACTCAGCTCAGCCAAAGCTGTTGGCCTAACCACTTGTTGACCAATCAGAAGACAATTCCCCTGCCCCCATTCTGTTGGGTTGATCCCAGGTATGGAGGGTGCAAGTTTTAATTTCTGTGTCTAAAATATAAAACTAGGAAAAGAGAAGAGCTGGTAAGGTGGCAGGGGAGGGGAGTTGAAGACGGGAGAACAGCTCTGCAGATGCCCTGGTGAGAGCCAGTGTTTCTCTTGAAGTCATGAGCCAACCCAGGAATCCTCAGGCAGAACAATGGTCTTGTCTCTCCAGCGACTATGGCCTCATTGGAGATAGAGAAGCCTCAATTCTGGAGCAGAGGGCCAGAGGGGCGCCTCTCGCCCACCCCTGTACAGCCCCCCTCTCTCTTCTCTTTAGAAGCCCCCTGCTTGTGTCCCTGAATAATTTACTGGGTCTTTTGTTCCCCCCAAACCCTTCTCTCCATCCCACCTCTCCCACCCTCCCTGGTCTTCTTTTTTTCCGTGGGAAAGTTTCTTGAAGAGGTCATGGGCAGCGAGGGGTGTGGGGAGGGGCCACTGGACGACAGAAGGTCGATGGCAATGCCAGACAAAGGGAATAAACACGCTAATTAAATGGCCAAGAAAGACTGGAGCAGAAGATGGTAGTGGGGGTGAGGGAGGTGGTAAGAGGTGAAAAGAAAAGGGCTGGAAGCTAGGGAGGGGCCTCCCTTGTCAGGAAAACAGAGCAGAGAAAAAAACAACTTGTTTCTATAGCTCTTTTGAAACTGCACTGGCCGGCCCTTCAGCCTATTCTCTCACTCCAATTCTACTGGCTGGCAGAGGGAATAAAGCAGAGAGATAAAGAGCTGCCGACTCCCTCATTGGGATTTAAAGCGATCTGGGCTTCCTTTCCCTCAATTATGGCATGGGGTCACTTGGCATTTGTCAAGGGCGCCAGAAATGAGGTAAGGCTGCTCAGCTTTGACTTCAATTCAACAACTACATAGTGCATATTCAATAGATACCTGAGAATAATTGTAATAACAGCAATAGCAGCTAATTCTGACCCAACTCTTACTATGTATCAAGCATTGTGCTAAATCTATACACCAAATATTTCATTTAATCCTCATGATAACCCTATAAAGAAGGTGCTATTATTATCCCCATTTTACAGATGAACAAAGTGAAGACAAGAGGATGCAAAACTTACCCCAAGTTACACAGCAAGGAACTTGGGTTCAAGTCTAGGCAGTCAGTTCTGGAGGCTGGGTTCTTACAAGTGCCAGCCATCACTCTGAATTGTTAGAGGCCCTCAAGATGTTATTGTGTGACAGTGAGTAGAAATTGAGTGGAGGCACTGTTTAGGTACCCAGTGCCCTCTCCCACATACTTCTGCCCACTCAGAGGAAGTCATATGAAAATCCCATGCACCTGACCAGTATTCGACTATTTTGTTAATTGTTTTCCCATAACTGAGGAGCCAGACTTAAGCAAAAAATAAAATAAAAAAGTAACAACACACCAAAACAACAAGAACAGTGGATTAGGAGACTAAAACTTAGGTTCCCAGCCCACTCTGTGTGTAACACTCAGCTACGGGGCTCTCCGCCGGGAGCTAATGCATGCCTGACACTTGCATCACAGGGCAAGGGAATGGGATAAAGCTGGGGAGTGCACGTGGTAAAGGTTCACGATGACCCATGGGGCAGGCAGGGCAAGCATGATGATCCCCATTTCACACGCGAGGAAACTGGACCTTGCTGAGATTCTGTGGCTTGCCCAGTGGCAGAGGAAGGTATACCCCCAGTCTATGGTATACCCTCCTTCACTCCTCCCAGGGCTGAATATCCATGTGCAGAGATCACCCTCTGGGCAGCCTGAATTTCACACTCAGGTGTCCAGTCTAACCCTAATCATCCCTACTGCCTGGGGCTCCTGGGCTACAGGCCAGGTGCCTCTGGAGAAAGGGAAATTGGGTGACGATGAGAAGCCAATCTCATAAGAAACCAGGGCTGGCAGGCAGAGGCTGTGGGCACTGCATGGCCCTGGGTTTCTCCCATGTTATGGTCGAGCAGATCACGAAGATCATAAAAAGCAATACTCATAAAACATATGTCATCACCAGCTTGTCACAGGATTAACTGAGACAATGCAGGGAATGTGTCCAGCACATGGTAAGGACTCACTACTATGGGCTGTTATTCCAATCCGAAGGCACCCCTCCAGCTGCCACACAGACCAGAGGAAAGGGACAAATCCTTGTTTGGCACCTACTATATGCCAGGCACCGTGGTGCATGCTGGACAGGGAAGGGGCCCTGCAGAGTCAGACAGAGTCTGGCTCTGCCGTCAGACTTTCTAAAGTGTGAATCCTGGTCTCTGGACATGATTAGCTGCGTGCCCTTGAGCAAGTTAACTGGTAGTGTCTTCATGTGTAAAATGGGGTCAAGCTGCCTTCTTCACAGAGCTGCTGTGAAGGATTAAATGAGGTGATACCCACTAGCCCCCAAACTGAAAGAACCTGAGTGCACAATTAATGTAGCCTGCTATTACAATCACACCTGATCTCTTTAGTCTTCACAGCAACCCCCACGTGGGTATGGCTGCCAGAACTCACAGAGGAGGAAGTGAGGGACTGCCCCATCTCAGGGCCAGTAAGAGGCAAAGTCTCCATTAGAATCGCCCCAAAGGCCGAAGCCTCCTCATCCACCTGCAGGTAGGGTGGTAGGACATGATGACAGGGAGCGGAAAGTCCGTCGTTTGCTCTGCCTGGGGAGTAGAGACTCGAGGCAGCCATGCAAGCACCTACCCAGAGGCGATCAGCACCCGGGACTGCGCCATGGCCAGCCGCTGCAGGTTGGTCCGATTCAAGGTCGCCAGGGCCACCCTTCCTGTCTTGCCGTTGGTCCCCGGGGGGCTGGCAGGAGAGCCCACAGCCGCCCCTGCCGGAGTGCTGGCAGCCTGTCGCTGGACTGGCTGGGATGGGGCCATCTTCACGGGGCCTCGGATGGTGCCCGTGCTGTCCAGGAGCTTGGCCCCAGGTCCTGGTGGTGGTGGGGGCAGCTTGACCGCTCCGGATGGGGGCACGTTCTTGCGGGCTGCTGGAGGCTGCGGGGGCCCGGCTGCCTTGACGCTCATCACCAGGACGCACTGTGGGCAAGAGCAGGGCGGGCCGGGTGGTGAGGCAGCTGATCCTGCGGATCCGGCTGATCCCGGGCTGGCCGGCCAGGACTGGGCCTTGGGCAAGGTGCCGGTGACCATGGGGTAGATGAGGTCCAGACGCCGGCGTATGCGGCGCTGGCGATGGGTCTGCCGGTTGATCTGGCCCATGGTGCTGAAGTCAATGACGTAGCTAAAGCCGATGGAAGTGAGGTCGATCCAGGGGTGCTGCCTCTCGTAGGCCTGTTGGATGGTGATGCCCACTTCCATGTCGTAGGGCGTCCAGGAACCGTTGTCGTTCTCCCACTCCCATACCACGCCCTTCCCAGGGGCCGAGGATGGGTCGTAGTAGTTACGGCGAACTGGGCGGAGGGTCCCTGCCAGAGGGGGATAGAGGATTGGGTCAGGGTCAGCAAGGAAAGAAAAGGAATTCTGTTTCATTCATAGGCAAATATCAAACGAGTCCTACTGTGTGCCAGGCACTGGGCTGCCTGTTGAGATATCAGCTATGAATGAGACTCATTCCTGTCTCTTAGTCACATCAGGGTAAAAACAGATGAGTTATAAGGCAAAGGATATGGGAGGCAGTGCTGCTACCAGAAGGAGCAACTCCTGGCTTGGAGTGGGGACACCTTGATCTGCAGCCAAGTTTGTTCCCTTACTAGCTAATGTAGACCCCTCAGCCTCCGTTTCTCCCTTGAGAAACAGGATGACTCCTTTGCTGAGTTTTTGTGAAAAGCAAGTGTGACTCCTCATTAACTCAACAAATACTCACCTGTACATCCCAGATTCTGCATTTCTCTTGGCCCTAAGGCACATCATACTCTCAACACCCAGTAGGTGCTCATAAATATCATATCCTTTCTCCCCTATCCCTCCAAATGTTCCTGCCTCTAGGGTTATGGATGAAAGGAACACAGGGCCATGGAAACCTAGAGGGCAGAGGAAGACCCTGCCTCTGTGGGGAAAGGATGCCCAGAGACAGTGGTCACTGAGCTGGCCTGTTATTGTGAGAAGAGAAAGGAAAACCGGGTTGAGAGCACACTCCCAAATTTCCCAGCATTAAGTCTTATATCAACAACAATAATGGTCATAAGAATAATTTTCTATGTATCAAATGTCGTTCTTTCAAGAAACCCAAGCCCTCCTAAAGAGATCATCTTCACTGTTACAATCTTGCTGCGGGTAGGGGTTAGGGATAGGGACAAGGCCAAGGTCATTGCAGGGGAACAGTACAGCAGAAATGAGCCTGCAGGACAAGAAGGGTATACTAAGCCTCTAACTGCTGCCTCTTTCTCTCCTACCTACCCTCAACCTGAGTTCAGACTTCATTTCATGGATATCATCAAGGCTACAGAAACTCAGCTCAAGGCAGGATGGGGAAGCTGGTGAAACCTTCAGGGTGGCTGGATCGCCAAATCTGTCATCTTGAGTCCTAGCCATCAAAGTGGTGGGAAAAGGCTCCCCTTCTCCCGCCTCTGACTCACCCCTCCTCCAACCCAGAGGAAGACACCAGGACTTGGGACAGAATCCCATTCAAGGGGGGAAGAAAAGGAACAATGGCTATTCAGGCCTTTGCCAGGGTCATAACCCGTCCCCCCCCACCATCTCCAACCCCCTTAATGACCCAAAACATCAACATTCAGAGGCAGGAGGGAGAGGCAGAACAATCCCCTATTCAGCAGCAGGACCTCTGCTGGGGGACATGGGGTAGCTAGCAGGACAGGAGGAAGCGGGGAGGCAATAGTCCCCTGGTTTGCTTCTATTTCCTTCCTAAGCAGCCAGCCCGCTGGGGAACAAAGAACACAGGCTTTGTGTCCAACAGCAGAGGACCTGCCCCTTCCAGCTGTGGGATTAAGCCTCAGTTTCCTCATCTGTTTGGAACCTGGGGAAGCTACTTCAAAGGGTGAACTTGAGGATGAAGTGTAGAAATGAATATAAAGTACTGAAATAACACCTGTCACGTGGCAAGAGCTCAAGAAAAGTTGGTGATTATTATTGTAATTTTTTCCAACTATTTGTCTGAGCAGGATGGAAGAGGAGGAGAAAGAGAAATTTTATATGTAACTCATATTTGTACAATCCACGTGATCTTCATGGCAATCCTATGAAACACCTTTTAGAGATGAGGACATGAAGTTTAGAGAGCTTAAATGGCACTCTTTTGTATTCCTTCCAGGTAGCAGAGACAATGTACTGGACCAATTTTCACAGATGTGCTTAGAGGGTGTTTTTTTTTTTTTTTTTTTTTTTTTTTTTTACACCAGTGTTACCAGTCCCAGAGATGCCTGGGAATTGCCCCAGAGCTTCTGGAGATCCTGGCTCCCTAACCATCCCAGGTTTATCTTCTTTTGTGCTTGTATTGCCTCCACTCCTGACAAATAGACACCCCTTTTACCCTCATGGGTTCCCTCAGAGTGCCTGGACCTCCTCCCCTACTGTTCCCTTCTATTGAAATGCCCCCCTTTGCTTTTTTTAAAAAAAATCTATTGAAATTCTCCTGACCATCCAGGTCCTATGCCATTTACCACCCAGCCCTTGAAAGGTTCTCCTAGTCAGGAATCTGGGGTGCACCAGGGTCTCTTTTCATGCTGGCGCCTTACATGGAAGCAGTCACCACAGTGCAGGTCTTTGCTTTCTAGTGCCCACTGCAGTGCCTGGCAATAATGAGGGCTCCAAAAAGTGCTGTGATTGATTGACGACTTCGGGCTAATTTGGCATTGCATTATTTGCCTCATCTACTGAGTACTCACTAGTGCTGTGAGGAATGCCAAGACCTAGTCACTCCTCAAATAGCTTACAGTCTAAAACAAGACAGGTATGCTAATGACTATTTATGAGGCAGAATAGCCACAGGAAGGGTGCCAACAAAATGCCTGTTGGCAGAAAATCTGACCACATCCTTAATGCTTAAATCCTTTTCATGACTTCCCCTGAGTTCAGCACGGAAATCCTCTCCCCCCACTCTGCTCACATTTCTGTCACCCCAGTCTCCTTCACTCTCTGTCCACTGCCATGCTTCTCTGGACCTTTACATAATGCTGGTCCCTCCCTCCAAACATTCAGGCAATCCTCCTCACTGTTCATCCTTCACATTTCCTCTGTGTTGCCTTGACCAAATTCCGACTCCTATTTTTCTTATAGCATTTATCTTGATGTGCAATTACACATTTATTTGTGTGATTAATTAGATGAAAGTCTGTCTCCCACCACTGGACTCCCAACCCCATAAGAGTGGGCATCCAGGTGTTTGCTCAGGGCTGTATCTCCCAATGCTTGGAATGTCCAAGAGGCTCAATAAATATCAGTTAAATATTAAATAAAGTAATGATGGTTTGGAGAACATTTTAATAAATGGATGATAAATAGCATAAGACCTGAATATAAGGAGAATTTCAATAGTCAGACATGACAAAGGACTGCTAAGCTGTCATGGATTTTATTTGGACACAATAAGGAGCCAGTGAAGTTTGTGACACAGAGAAGTGACAAGAGCAGAGCAGGTCTGTTAATTGTGTCTAAGTGAGAATAATGAGGGTGTTGGCAGTGAAAATGAAAAGGAGGTGACAGGTCGGAGGGCCCTACAGAGAGGAAATGGGTAGGACTTGACCACGAGGAGCTGAATGCTTTCCAAGAGCAGTTCCAGGATCACCTGCGTCAGAATCTTTAGAGGTACAATGCCTTCCAGCCCTGGGAGAGGGCCACCCTGAGTTCCCATGCACACTAAAGTTCTAACTGCTGGGCCACATGGTCTATGTGCCTGCACATGCCTAGCACCCCAGTAAGACTCTGAATGACAGGATGTGTCAAACAGTCCTGGGTTTAGACCATGGGCAAGTGGTAAAATGGAAGCACAAATAACAGGCAGAGGGGTGTCAAGATAAAGAGCTGGGTTTGGAAGGAGAAAATGTTGAGTCCAGTTCAGTCCTACCAGGTTAATTACAGACAGAAGGCAGACTTCAGAATCAAAGTTGTGGGACAAAAGAGATGGTGGGATTTAATTCTCTGATTATTTTCCAAGGCAATTCCATCTGGAATGGGCTAGTCCTGGACCTTCTATAACCAGGACTGTGAACTAGATGATCTGAGGAAATCCGCTGGATCCTAAAGGTGCAGTAATCCAAGGAAAAGGCCTCTAATGGGATAGAGATAAAGGATGTTCCCAGACTAAGGAGGAATAAAGAGAAAGAAAGTCAGTTTTTCTTGGCAACTCAGACACCTGCATTTCAAAGCACCTAAGATATTTAAGCTTCTGGAAAATGGGAGACAACACTTTCTAAGATGACCTGAGGTCTCTAGGGCATTTCATCCACATCTATGCAACACTGTGTTAGAGCATCTACTCTGTCCAAGAAATCTCAGCACCCCTCATCCTTACTAGAATGATTCACGAGGGCAAAACTTAGGTACTTAGGTGTTTGTTACTGCTACACTCCACATGCCTAGAACAGCACTGCATGAAGCAGCCATTGGTGTTCACCACATAAAGGAGTAGAGCATAGAACAATTGATTTCGAACCTCAGCTCCCCCATTGACTGGATATAAACCTTTGAATAACTTAATCTCTTTGAACTTGCTTCCTTTCCTATAAAATGGGAACAATAGGTCTTTCATAAGGCTCTTGGAGAATTAAACAAGATAATGTGTGCAATGTGCTTGGAGCATCACTATATTGTAACTGTCACGTGGTCATCATTCCCTTTGCCTCCTCCATTCCTGTGCTCACAGAGGATACAGGACATTGTGGGAGCCTAAAAATCAGCTGCATCAGCTTCTGTCAAACCCTTTAATCTCTTTCCATCTGACCCTCTCACCACATGAAAGTCATAAATGAGGACACAGCTCTACAGACATCTCTGAGCTGGAAAGATCCCTCCCTCACACCACACAGCTTCTAAGCAGCAGCATCACTGGAGGAGGGGCCAAACCCACTCACATGCTGATCTGCATGATGGGAAGAAATTCCACAAGGAATCTTAAGCCTGTTCTTCATTCTGCAGAGGAAAATGAGGCCTGAGCAGTGAAGGGACTTGCTCAAGGTCACACTGTAAGCCAATGAGTCTGGGATGAGAGCCTGAGTCATGTCTCCCCCTCCCAGTCTGGGTGTTCCCCCTTCCATCCTGCTGCCTGGGCCTTGGAGATGGCAGCGATCAGGTGCATTGGAAGATGCAGAGCAAAGTGATGCTGAAGTATAGAGCTCACTATCCTACAGCAGGAGGTTAGCCCAGGCAAGGTAAATGACTGTAGGTGAAGAGGACCCAACCAAGGCCTTTGGAAGCAGCCAAGACCCAGACGCCCCCATCTCTTCTCTTCTTCCAGATTCTCTAGCCTCAAATGCTTAGAGGAGACCAGCATGGAATGCAAATAAGCTCTGACTGGGAGGCTGTCTGGGGTAAGAAGTGTACAGGGCAAACAGAGGCGGCAGAGGGTGTCTGCAGCCTCCTAGGTATCTCCCTGGAGACAGGCTGGATGAAGTCAGAGCCCAGGAAAGCTGAGAGTCTGAGGACTCCCTTGGCATTAGGGCAGGCTATTTCTGAAAAAACAAAGCTCCCATCTCAGGAAATGTCCCCACATAGAGGCGCCAACAAAAAAAAAGAGAGGAATTGCCTCTACACAGGGGACTTCCAGCTCTCCTTTGTTTATGGGGATGTTTCTGGTTCCCAGCTTCAAACTATGGCTTAGGGGACAGTGGGTAATTTAATTAGACATTGCCAGGGCTTGGCCGAGGTTGCCTGGGAGCTGGTGGTTTAAAGTTCCTACCCCATCATGGCCTCATCAATGAGCTATATTGAGAGGAACTGTGTCTCTGGTGGTGGAGAATGGAGATGAGGGGGCTCCAAGTCCAGAAACCCAGAAGTCCTATTCTATTTTGACAAGCTCCCTGACAGACACAGCATTCCTGGGAATTCAGCCCAATGCCTCTAGCACCCAGTGCAGGGCCTGGCACTGAGGAGACAGACAAGAATGCGAAACACACCCCGAGGCAGTCTTTAAAATGATCCAGGGCCAGCTCTCTGCCTCTGGTCTAAAGTCTGCAGAGCACCAGCAAACTCTTCCCCATGGAGAGGCTGACCACCACCTGGTGCCTACCCTTGAACTAAACTGAGGGCCAGGTAGTGGTCAGCCTGTCCTTAGGAAAGAGCAATCAGACCTGGGGGAGGGGGCTTCTGTCCTACAATCCGGTTTTCTCCAGAACTTCGCTTCTGTAGAAAGGACCCTTCAGGCCATGACCCTTTCTAGGCACCATGTCCTTAAACACTGATTAAACTTTCTCCTTTCCCAACTGTGAGACAAGGGCTGGGACCTTTATGTCACGAGGGTGGCTCGCCATGTGCTGCAGAGACTTAGTTTCAAATAGAAAAGCTCACACCTGCCTGTTTATTTTGAGCAGGACTGGAATTCCCTGTCAGGTGTCTTAGCTGCTGGTCTTCCTGGTCCCACCTCCAAGGCTCCGCTGACTCCCTCTCCAGACACATGTCCACCCCCCAATCTGAGGCCTCATCTCTTACCTCCACAACCTCTGTCCAAATTACACAATTACATTCTCTCTCTCCACCTCAGCGGCACTTAATCCTCTTTCTCAATCTCCCATGTCCTCCTTACTCCCTCTTCCTCTCAGCCATCTGAGCTCCACCTCCCTCCCTTTCCCACCAGGGTTTAAGCCTCCTCTCCCCTCCCCCCATGGTAACACGTCTGGAAGCCTTTCCCCAGAAAACTTTACTCACTGGGCCAGTGTCTGCAAAGTCTTTGGCAAAGAGGTTCTTGGGAGTCATGACTGAAGATGGGACAGGAGGGTGGAAAGCTACCCCTTTCCCATGAAAATCCTAATTAGCACACAGGATGTGGGGCTTTCCAAGGGGGCTGAGATGCCCAGCTCCAGCAGCTGTTCTCTGGCCTTCTGGGACTCTCCCAGTCTTCCTCTCCAGTCCCTCCTCCCCACACCTGCCTCTCCAGGCTCCTCTGCACACTCTTGGGAAAGCCCAGCCAGAATTCCAGAAACAACCTCCACCCCCTCCCGCCCCCCATGAGGAGACTAGGGGAGACAGACTTGTCCCAAGTCATCAACGAAGTCTGGACACACTGGGCCAAGCAAAGGGGCAGCTCCGCCCTGCCCCTCCGCCAAAGACCCGCCACCCTGACCTCTTCCCTGCCGCCTCTCTTCCTTGCTCTGATGGGAAGGCTGGTCAGCTGGGAAGTGAGATTGTGGTGGCCACAGTGGCAACTTGCATCTCACAAGAAGATTGTTTGTGGTCTGGGAGGCCGGAGTGTCCCTCACAGTCGACGGTTTAAGGAGGAAGCTTGGGGGCAGTTTCTCCTTAGGAATCTGCCTCCTCCTCCTCCTCCTCCTCCTCCTCCTCCTCCTCCTCCTCCTCCGCGGACAAAGGGAGCGGAGTGGCTTCCCTGCCAGGCATTCCGAGCCCGGTGCCCGCCCCCTCCCTCTCTCCATCTGCTCGGCCTGTTGCTTCAGCCCTGGGACTGCACGAGCAGCCGCACCGGCGGATGCCACAGCATCCAGGGCGCTTCAAGCCCTGGAATCCCCCAACTCCAGTCTCCGCTTCCAGGGAGCCCAGCCCTTCCCATTGGAGACTGCCGCTAGAGCCTCCAGGGAATCTCTGCTTCCTTCCCCAGTTCCCACACCCAGCACCCCGCTGTGGGAAGGCACCCCACACAGGGGGCAGAGGCAGTAAGGTGCGTGAGAAGGAGGATGTACGGCAGGCCCAAGGGTGCCCGGGCAAAGCAGGGTCAGCCGAGGTGTGGGCGATGGGAGCAGGAAGCCTTTACTAGGGGCTGGGATTGCTTGTGGCCGAGGTGGCGTCACAATTTCCACCGGGGAGGACCTGGGTCCACCAAGCGCTTAAAGGGGGGCGCGTAAAAGAGGAGTTGATAGGGGCTAGGGTGCAGCTGGGTTTGCATAACCAGAACACTGACATCAATTGCTTGGGGCTTATTGCAGGGGGAATCTTAGGATCTTGGGCAAGAAGCGCCCCCTCCACGACCACCTCTGGAGCCACCACAGCACGGAGGTGCAGACTGGGTGGGCCCCTGTGGGCTCGCGCCGCGGGAAATCTCAGGGCGGGGAGGGGAGGTGCGCGCGGGCGGGGCAGGGGCGGCCGGCTCACCCGTGTCCTGGCGGAACTGGTTCATTGACTGCAGGTCGATGATGTAGGGCGCGAGCCGGCTGTCCACCTGGCCCAGCACCACGCTGCCCCCGGCGCGGGGGCCGGCGCGGACCACCGCCTCGATGTGGTGGCTCACGGCAGGGCTGTAGGGACGCCAGCGGCCGTGCTCGTTCAGCCATTCCCAGACCACCACCGCCGAGGCCAGGAGCATGGCGAGCCCGGGGACGCGGCGGCGGCGCGGCGCTGTCCCTCTCCCGGGCTCGGTGCGCCCTCCCTCCTCCGCTTCCTCCTTCGCCGCCGCCTCTGGGCCTCGACCGCGCACCCCGCCCCGCGCCCAGACGCCCCGGGCAGTCTCAGCTCCGGCCCATGGGCCGCTCCCCGGCCGCGCATCCACCGGGGCCCGGAGACCGGGGCCGCCTGGCTCGGACCGCGCGCCGCCTCCGGGGTCCGCCGCTGCCGCCGCCGCTGCCACTGCTCCGTGGGGTCGGGTGGCTTCATGCAAATGTCCGGCCTTCTGCAAACAGGCCCCCGCCTTGCCAAGCCACCCGGCGGGCGCGAGCCGGAGCGGACTGCCAGGCGAGGACCGAGCCCTCGCACCAGTTGCGCCTCGGGCTCTGCAGTCGGCCGGGTGGGAGCTCGCCGCGCGCTCGCGCCGGGAATGGCTCGCTGCGTTCCCCTCCCTTCCCCACTCTTCGCCGCACGAATTGCTGTCTCCGCCTGGGCGAGAGCTCCCCCTCCCTGTGGTTCTGCTCAGTTGCTTCCAGAATGAATCGCTCCTCCCAAGAGAGACACTAAGGCAAATCCGCGCCCGTGGGGGTTACCCCAGCCCCTCCATGACGCGGCCCAAGGACCGCAGTAGTGGCCCGGCCTCAACTTTGCCACCTCCCTCCCAGGACTGAATTGTCTTTTTTTTCTTCTTCTTTTTAAAAATGCAGCGTGATCCGTGTCTGCAGTGCCAGCTTTGAGACACGAAGTGTCTCCCGCTCGCGCACGCACCCGCACCCGCACACTCACAGCCGCGCACACAGGTGCCCATACCCCAACGCCCTTCTAGTTCGGGGTGGTATTACCTCATCTTCGCCAGCATCCTTTGCTGTCTGTCAAGGATGCATTGCCACGCCCGCTGACTACTCGGGCCGGTGCCTAGGAGCTCACACGCCCCCTACTGGCCCAAAGCGACGCCTGCCGGCCAATGGCCACACACTAGCTGCCATTCAACTCCAACCTCTGCTCAGGAGTCTCAGTCCGAAGGGATGCAGCAATTTGGTGAATGAAGGATTTACACCTACTTCAGAGTAGAAGTAGTTTTTCTGGCCTGCTTCGACATTGCTTGAGTTAAGAAGACAGATGCTAAATTGATTTATTCTTCAGGGTTTCTGTGACCAAAATACTGAGACACGAAGACAGACACAAGCTGGACTTGGTTATTATGGTCTTAAATAATTAATGTGGAAAATAATCTAAAAGGGCAGATTGACATCAGGATTACATGTTAATCTTACCCTAGAATACAAACTTTGTTTTGCTGAGGTTGCAATCACATGAAACACTAAATTTATATGATCAGGATCCAGGATAGGATATCGAAAAATAAAAATTATGTGTTAGGGACTGGGATTATGAATTTTTTGAAGTAATAATTTTTCATAATATCTTATAGTCATTTTTTGTTTGTTTCCCTTTCTCTTTCTTATGCTCTCTTGAATTACAGAGATATTATTAATATTATTATTTGTATTTCCCACATCTCTTTCACCCTTTACCTGCTCTTCACAGAGTTCCAAATGCAAAGAAAAAATATCATACATGCTTCTCTTTGAGTCTCCAAAAGCGCCAGGCTCCAGGCTACCTCTGAGCTTTTCCTTGCTGGTGGTGCCCTTGCCCAGAAATCTCCCTACCATGGCCTCCAGAAACCCCAGTATCCCAATCAAACTCAATCAACACTATTCATTAGAACATCAATTTTTAGCGTTTGAAGGATGAAAGGGACAGGAGTAAAGAATACCTCAATTAATCCTACCAAGAGCCATTTATTATTCCTATTTCACAAATGACAAGGCTTATAGAATTTATGCAATTTGCCCCAGAATATTATTTAGCCAGAGGGGAAATTGGTATTCAAAACTTAGTTGGAATCCCCTCACAAAAAGAAAAAAAAAAACCCCACACATGTTATATGGCCAGGCATGTGGCAATGTAGACGTGTCTCAATGTATAAGAAGGGAATGGATAGTGTTACAAATGCCTTCCCCCCAAAATATATGCATATTAAAAGAAAGAAAGAAAAAGAAAAAGAAAGGAAGGAAGGAAGGAGAAAGAAAAAAGAAGGGAAGGGAGAAATTTTATTGAGCTATTTTTACTTTCAACCTTGAGACCAAGAGTATGAAGAAAGTCTGGGAACCTTCTTGTGGTCTGCATCGGTATAGATCCAGAAACCATCAGTTATGATGTAAGGGGATGCTAGAAGGACCAGGGAGAAAATAGCATCTGCCCAGCTAAACCAGAAATCCCCAGGCAAAAAAAGATAAGGGAGAAAGTGTCTCTTACTTAGGTCCAGCCTGATTTTGTATCTGGTCTTCATGCATGTCATGTTAAACATAGAAAATTACAATAAAACAAAAATAAATGTCTAATCACACATGAGAGGTTTGTGTGTAGCCTGATTCATTTGCAAGCAGAAGTGAGTATATGCTTGGCATTAGTAATCAATTACAGTTGTAAGATGTATGTATTTTTGATATTCTATGTTAATTTAGAATTTATAATAATCTATGTGGCAATCATAATTTATAATTATATGACAATAATAATAATATATTTCTATTTATGTTTCTTAGATCTTCCAGTTCAACAATCCTAATTTCAAATACTCTGTAGCATGCCTGAAAAACTCAGACATTTCATTTTCATATCCAACTATCTCTTAAATTACCTCCTGTTTCCGCCCATAAGTGGCATAATAATTTTTAACCAAATGATGTGCCCAATTTTTAATTTGGGATATGACAGCTATAATTAAACCTCACTAATTAAGACCAATTGGAATGAAGCCAGTCTGTGTTGTTCAAAGCTACAATTTAAAGCTACTTCAAAAATTGCCATCATTGCTTAACATCAAGATTCAATGAAAAAGTCATTGTCTTCTTTTCCCGTGGAACATTCATGGACAAAAGTGATCCTTTTGGGGTTTTTTTCCAGTTACTTATCGCTGTGTAACAAATGGCTCTAAAATTATATGCTGAAAACTTCAACAAGCATTTATCAACAAGCATTTATTTTGCACACAAATGTGCAATTTGGGAAGGGCTTGATGAAGACAAGCTAGTCTCTGCTCCACATGGAGTTCAAGTTAGCTCAAAGGATGCGTGGGGGCTGGAATCATCTGTGGGCGTGCTCATTCACAGGTCTAGTGCTTGATGCTAGCTGGCACCTGGCAGCTCAGCTAGGGCTACAGCCCAAGCATCTACACATGGCCTGTCTATGTTGTTGATTGGCATTTTTATCACATAGAGGTGGTTGGGTTCCAAATGCGCATGACCCAAGAGAAAGAGCTGGACTGGAGCTGCATTGGCTTTTTGTAAAATTAAAGTTTTTTAAAAATTTTGAAATAATTGTAGATTCACATGCAGTTGTAAGAAATAAGACAGAGAGATACCATATACCTTTTTCCTCCATGTTACTCAGTGATAACATCTTACAAAACTGTTCCTACAAAACTAGTGCATCACTATGATATTGACACAGTGAGGATACAGACTAGTTACAATTCTGCTGCTTATTGAAACAATATAATTGTATTATATAGTACACAATATATGTTATATTATATTATTTATATATTAATGTATGTTATAATAAATGTATATTATCAATATCCATTTTGTTTATAAATGTATGCAATATAGTTTGTATCACCACAAGGATCCATGATGTTGTCCTTTGATAACCATATCCAATCCTCCCCACTATCATTTTGTGCTTAACCTCTGGCAATCACTACTATGTTCTTCATATCGGTAATTTTTTCAATTCAAGAATATCATTAAGTAAATGGAATCATAGAAAATGTAACCTCTTGTGTTAGTGTAGTACATTTGCTACAATTGGTGAGCCAATATTAATATGCTATTATTAACATAATAAGCCTGTTTTTTACATTAGGGTTCGCCTTGGAGTACATTCTATGGGTTTTGACATGGACCCCATGGAACACAGGTAGTGCTATCTCATTGCTGCTTTCAGTTGCAATTTTCTAATGACATATGACATTGAGCATCTTGTCAACTGCTTATTTGCTATCTATCTGTCTTTGGTGAAATGTCTGTCAAGGTCTTTGGTGCATGTTTTTAATTGAGGTGCTTGTTTTCTTATTGTTGAGTTTTAAACGTTTTTTTGTATATTTTAGACAACACTTCTTTATCAGAGGCGTCTTTCAGAAACATTTTATCTCAGTCTAAGACTTAATTTTTAAATGTATTCTTTCTCTCTCCCTGTCTCTCTAACTCTCTCTCTTTTAAGAATGGGTGCTTCCCCCATCTAGCTTGCTGCAGATGTCACAGGGCCCAGGGGTGGTAAGAAGTGTCTCTGAGTCCCATTGCTCAGGCTCACATGGACTTTCTCCAACATTGTCCAGCACTTATCTCTGCACCACATGGCATTGGGCCTTTATTTCCCTAACAGTGTATTTCACAGAGCAGACATTTTAAATTTTAAATAAAACAACAATTTTTTCTTCCAGGGATTATGCTTTTGTGTTGTATCTGAGAAAACAACACCAAATCCAAGCCCACCTAGATTTTTCTTTGTTAGTTTCTAGTAATTTTATAGTTTTGTGTTTTACACTTAGATCTATAATCTATTTTGACTTTATTTTTGTGAAAAGTATAAAGTCTGGGTGTAGAGTCTATTTTTTCGTGTGTGTGTATGTGCGTATGAAGCTGTCTAGTTTGAGCAACATTGGTGGAAAAGACTATTTTTGCTCTATTTATTATTGCTTTGTACCTTTGTCAAAGACCAGTTGACTATATTTATGTGGGTCTATTTCTGGGCTCTGTTTTTTGTTCCATTGATCTAGTTGGCTATTCTTTCATCAATACCACCCTGTCTTGATTATAGCAGCTCTATAGTAAGTCTTAAAAATCAGTGTAACAGTTTTCTAACTTTGTCTTCTCATTCAATATTGTGTTGGTCTTTCTGGGTGTTTGGCCTTACCTTATAAACTTTAGTATCAGTATCCACAAGATAACTTGCTGGAATTTTGATTGGCATTACATTGATTATGGATCCAGCTGGGAAGAGCTCACAACCTGGCAGTATTGAGTCTTCGTACACTTGTATATGGACTATCTCTCCATTTATTTAGATTTTTTTTATTTCTTTCATCAGAGCTTTCCTCATATAGATCTTGTACTTATTTGTTAGATTTATACCAAAGTATTTCTCTTTTGGGAGAAGGGTGTAAAAAGGGCATTATATTTTAAATTACACACACCGTTTGTTCATTGCTGATACATAAAAAACCAACTGGTCTTTTTTTTTTTTTTGTATATTAACTGTGTATCTTGTAACTTTGCTATAATCATTTATTAGTCCCAGAAGTGTTTTTTGTTCATTCTTTGGTATTTTTCTACACAGTACATAGACAATCATGCCATCTGTGAACAAAGATAGTTTTTTATTCTTTCTTCCCAGTTAGTATATCTTTTATTTCCTTTTCTTATCTTATTGCATTCTCCAGGATTTCAGTATGATATGAAACAGGAGTGATGAACGCAGACATCCTTGACTTGTTTTTGATCTTAGCAGGAAAGCACCTAGTTTCTCATCATGAAGTATGATATTAGCTGTAGCTTTTTTGTAGATGTTCTTTGTCTACTTGAGGAAGTGCCCTTCTTACTTTGCTGGGAGTTTTTATAAACAGGTGTTGGATTTTTTTCAAATGCTTTTCCTACATCTATTGACATGATTATGTGGCTTTTCTTCTTTAGCCTATTGATATGATGGATTGCATCAATACATTTATAAATGCCGAATCAGTCTTGCATGCCTGGAATAAATCCCACTTTTTTGCTCATTTTAATATGCATCCTTTCACTGTAATAAACCATAACCATGACTATAGTAGTTTTCTGAATTCTATGAATCCATTTATTAAATTACTGAACCTGAAGGAGGTCGTTGGGACCTTCTTGAACTTGTATGCTGAAACAGTATTGGCCAACAGGGAGCTCTGTAGTTAAAGTGGCCAATCAGAGATGCCCCACATTTTCCCTTTGCCAAGTAACCTAACATAGTCCCAGGTTCCAGGAATTAGGATGTGGATGCTTTGCAGGGATGCTCCCCACATTGTTCATGGAAATCACTTGTGATCTTTTTCTTGCTCAGACTCAATCCTGGGTGCATCACTTCCATATTACAAGAGAGAGTTTTTGACCTCGCCTGACATGTGACTTGGTAAATCTAATGGAACCCACCACTTCATGGCAGTTCTGGATGCACAGTCACTTGGTGTCTCAAGGGCAGATGCACCATCTTTACTGAGCCAACAGCACACCAGGAATTGTCACTCAACAGGCATATATTTCCACTGCAGATGGAATGGCCTTGCTCCAGAGCCCCAAGAGGAGTCTGTACTGTGCTTCTTTGTATGTTTGCCATAAACTCCACCTCATATCTTTTCCCACATCTGATACTTCTAACACCGTAGGATCACCTAGGTTACACGGCACAAGTAGCAGCACTGTTTTCACCATAGCCAGGATCTTTTTTGGACCTTTTCCTAATCTAGGCCTCATTTAAATCTGGCAGCCTATTGTGTCACCTTGTAAATGGACTGAAGCAGTATGTCCAGATGTGGAATGTGATACTTTCAGAAACTGAAGAGGCAGTGCACTTTCTTCTTCATAGTGGGGTATGCAAGATTCAATAATTTATCTCTTACTTTGGATGAAATGTCCTGGGCATGTACCTGATTTAGTGGACCTCTGATTCTTCATAGGGTTCATCTCCAGTACTCCCTTAGAGGACCATGACCTCTAAGGCAGCGGTTCTCAAGCTGTGGGTCGCGACCCCTTTGGGGGTCGAACAACCCTTTCCCAGAGGTCACCTAAGACCATCGGAAAACACATATATAATTACATATTGTTTACAGTAGCAAAATTACAGTTATGAAGTAGCAACAAAAATAATTTTATGGTTGGGGGGTCACCACAACATGAGGAACTGTATTAAAGGGTCGCGGCATTAGGAAGGTTGAGAACCACTGCTCTAAGGTGTTGGCTACTTCTTGATCATCTGCTCTGATTAGCATGATATCATTGATAGATGGTTCACAGGAAGTACAAATAGTCTAGATTTTTCCTATCTATATTATAACTAAAGAAGGGAGTGTTAATATAGTCTTGGGCCTAAACTAAAAATATATATACTATTGTCTTCTCCATCCATATGAGTTGAACTGTTTCTGGTTATATTTTTTCCATTGATTTTTATAGAGAGTGGAAGGGAGGGAGAGAAGGGGAGAGAGAGAGAAACATCGATGTGAGACAGATGCATCATTTGGTTGTCACTGTGGGGGCCTCGGGTTGGGGATCAAAACTGCACCCCTGGTATGTACCCTTGATCAGGAATTGAACCCATGACCTTTTGGTTGGTGAACAAATGCTCTAACCACTTGGAAACACTGGCCATGGCTGATCCCCTTTCTTATCCTGACAGAAAAAACACATTCATCCAATCAATGTCCACACACCATGCACCTGAGGCAGTTGTAATTTGCTACCACATCTGGCGCAGTGGCTGCAGTTGTATCTATACTTGGTTTGACTTTGTAGTAATCAACTGTTATTCTTGGGCACTTACTTGGTTTCTGCAGGGGCTAGTCTGATAAGTGAAATGCACATATGACAGAGATCGTTATTTTTATGTCCCTTAGATCCTTAAGGATTACTCTACTTTTCATGCCCTGCTGCCCATCTCCACCCTGGTGAGTCAATGAAAAGTGGGGCAGAGTTCCCTAAAGACATAGTACTGACAAGATAAAAATTGGAGTTCAGGTTGGATAAGAGAAAAGGCTAGTAAATATCCCAAGCTCTTGGAGGGCTAAACTCAAGAAGTGAGAGACCAGAGGTGGACAGAGCCTCGACATTCTGTAATTCCGTCTCAAGTCACTTTCATCCCTGATAGAATTAGGATGATCTTATTACGCTCTGCCTATCAAAAGACAGGGTGACCCCTTCCTGGAGGAAAACAACAAAATCCAGATGATAAAGTAGGGGATAAAGTTTTCCCCAGAAAGTCAACTGCTACTTTTTCATGTGAAATCCAAGATGTTGCTAAAGCCAGGCTGGCTGAGCTCCTGAGTATACATAACATTTGTATTTTGCTACCAAGGCGGTTTTTGGATTCTTCTTTTGTTAGTCAACGAGTTTATCACCAGATTAATAAAGGCTGCCTTTGTTTAGAAGGGGTGCACTGGTGGCTACATCCAGCAGGTGGCGATGTTGTACCAGAAAAATGGCCTCTGAGTGCCTGGGGGTTTTTCAGTCTTTAACTGAAGCTGGGATTTCCCTTTCTACTTTTGGGATTTTATCTTATAGGAGAGACCTGGTGCAGAATTTGTGCACTCGGGGGGGGGGGGGGGGGGGTGTCCCTCAGCCTGGCCTGCGCCCTCTCACAGTCCAGGAGCCATCAGTCATACATCCTTAATGCTGCCACAGAGGTGGGAGAGGCTCCTGCCACCACCACTGCACTTGCCAGCCATGAACCCAGCTTCTGGCTGAGCAGCACTCTCCCTGTGGGAGCGCAATGACCACCAGGGGGCAGCTCCTGCATTGAGCGTCTGCCCCCTAGAGGTCAGTGTGTGTCACAGTGACCAGCTGTTCCACCGTCAGGCTGAAACCGGCTCTCCAACATCCCCAAAGGGGTCCCAGATTGCAAGAGGGCGCAGGCCAGGCTGAGGGACCTCACTGGTGCATAATTGGGACTGGGAAGGGACACGGGAGGTTGGCCAGCTGGGGAGGGACTGAGAGAGGGTTTCAGGGCATGTCTGGCCTGTCTCGCTCAGTCGCTATTGGCCAGACCCCAGCAGCAAGCTAATCTACCAGTCAGAGCATCTGCCCCCTGGTGGTCAGTGCACATCATAGTGAGTGGTTGAGCAGCCTTAGCATATCATTAGCATATTACACTTTGATTGGTTGAGCGGCCGATTGGATGACTGGACACTTAGCATATTAGGCTTTTATTATATAAGACTAGAGGCCCAGTGCATGAATTTCTGCACATTGAAAGGAAATTAATTAGAAGAAATATTTTAGAGGCCAGAGAGGGACCGCGGGAGGTTGGCTCCAGGGCATGTCCAGTCCGTCTTGCCCAGTCCCAATCAGCCGTATCCCAGGAGCAAGCTAACCTACTGGTCAGAGCGTTTGCCCCCTGGTGGTCAGTGTGCATCATAACAACTGGTCCAGCAGTTGACCAAACAGTTGATCAAACGGTCAGACACTTAGCATATTAGACTTATATATACTAGTAGCCCAGTGCATGAAATTCGTGCACATTAAAAGGAAATTAATTGCCTTAACCGGTTTGGCTCAGTGGATAGAGCATCGGCCTGTGGACTCAAGGGTCCCAGGTTTGATTCTGGTCAAGGGCATTGTACCTTGGTTGAGGGCACATCCCCAGTAGGGAGTGTGCAGGAGTCAGCTGATCAATGTTTCTCTCTCATCAATGTTTCTCACTCTCTATCCCTCTCCCTTCCTCTCTGTAAAAAATCAATAAAATATATATTTTTTTTAAAAAGGGAATTAATTAGCGGAGATATTTTAATATTGCTATTTGCCCTTTCTCTATAATAGAAGTGTGAGAGATTAAAGGAAATTAGTAAAATGTATATGAAAATCATATATAAATTTATTAATAAATAAACAGTAACAAAAGGATATAACAACAAAAGAGGCATGATATAAAAACAACAAAAACATGATATGAAAACAACAAAAACATGATATAAAAACAACAGTGATGCAAACAATGACTGATAAATTGATTAAACTTATTCTAATATCTCCCTGTACACCACATTAAGAGTGAAAACACTTTCAGAGTGCTTGACTAATTTCCCTTGTGATGAAGTACTTAGAACTTTAACTGTAACATCGCATGCTCTTCAAATTTGAGAGAAAGCAACATATAACTGACCATGTGCAAAAACGGGTTCAGGTAGGAACATGCCTACTCTGTCTTGAGTTTGTCCTTGTGATTTATTAATAGTCATCACAAATGCTGGCATCACGGGAAACCGTTGTCGAATCAATTTAAATGGGAGGCCAGTGTCAGATGGGGACAAATAAATTCTTGGAATCAGAACCGCCTCTCCCTCTGCAGATCCTGTTACTACTTCAGCTTCGATAATGTTAGGTCGTAATCTTTTGATAATAAATCTGGTACCATTACAAAGACCCCATTTACTATTGAGATTTCTCAATAGCATGATGATTACACCCACTTTCAATTTTAATTTATGACACGGCATTCCCGAAGGAGTAATACTATTCAGAAATTCGATGGGGAAATTTCCCTTTGTTTCTTTGTTATGGGGTGGAGCCACGACATTAGTAACAAAGAAACAGAATTAAAACTTTATTGTGGGGAGCCGCTACAGTGTTTTGGACAGGTTCAAGCCTTGGACTGATGAGAGATGGGCAGTATGAAAGATCAAAAGGAAACAGGAAAAAACTTGTTTTTTCCTATCTGTGTGGAATTTTAGCCTGGTCTTTTACTTGATACTTCTCTGTGTCAAGAAGTACCTGGTGGTAGGATTTGTTTATAGCACAATTAACTTTCAGACATAGTATGTGTGTGCAGATGACTTGCAGTTAGTAATCTGCTAAAGTTGTGACATACACTTTATGAGAAAAACTGTATTATAACCTCACTGAAAATAATTTATGATTGTATACATGTTCATGTATTTTGTGTGTATATGCTTGTGTGTGCTGGTTACCTAGCAACACCACTTCCTTACAAAGCTAGGAACTATTTTTTCTAGAATCTCTGTGTTCTATGGGTTAGCATTTGCCCATGAGAAAAACTCATGAGAAACTTGGAAGGTTAAAATGAAGTGGTAGGCACTGTTTCTTGGACAATCATGGAGGTCAGACAGTACTGTGTAATGTCTTCACAAGCTCCCTCTTAGAGGTTGCATCTGATGTAACAATTTTGCAACCTCTCTGGAAGTTGCGACTCTGTCATCATGGTGACAAGAGGTGAGACCATCTCTTCTCTCCCCGTCCCAATGCTTTGGCTGACACCCTCCTCCTGCAGCCTTACAGATCTCTTCCCCTGCTCCTCCCACATTCATCTAACTCCTCATTCCTAATTAAATACCTTATTCTTCTAATATTCATAGTGGCTTTATTTTCCTGACAGAATATGAACTGATACCATAACTATAAACTATACATATGCTAGATCATCCAAGACTGTCCCAATTTCATGATAAATCCCATAATATCCTGAAGAATATCATGCATTTCAACAGGATGAATATATTCAAAATCCAAAAAAAGTGACAATATCAAGAGCTGGTGAAGATGTGAATCAATATGAACTCTCCTCCATTGCTGGTGGGAGGGCAAAATGGTACAGCCACGTTGGAAGACAGCTCAGCAGATGCTTACGAAGTTAAACAGATTTTACCATACAGCCCAGTGATCACCCTCTTTGGTATTTACCCATTTGAATTGAAACATATGTTCACACAAAATATTGTACACAAATGCTTATAGCAGCTTTATTTATAATCACCTCAAACTGGAAGCATCTGAGAGATTTAACAAAAGGTGAATGAATAAACAAATTGTGGTATTCTATATAATAAAAGCCCAACAATCATAAAGGCAGAACAACCAGAACAACCATTCGACCGGTCACTGAGGTGCATTGACCACCTCTTGGTCCCTTTTCCCGGCTGGCAGGCTCCCATCGCCCGATGATGAATGGGGAACCGGGGTGGGTGGTGGCGGGGAGATGGGCCTGGCAAGCGGGCAGAACAGGCTTGGTCCCTCCCCCTGGCCTGCAGGCTCTGATCGCCGATGATGAACAGGGAACTGGGGTGGGTGGCAGGGGATGCGGGTGGTGCCAGGTCAAGACCCCCTCCCTGCCAGTCACCCCACACACAGAGGGTGACCCGCAGTGGGGGTGTGGCCAGCGAGCAGGCAGGAACAGCCAACCTCAGGCTCCCATCGCCTGATGGAGAACGGGAACCAGGGTTGGTGGCCTGGCTGGCTGCCAGCAGCTGGGGAAGATGGCCCTGATCACAGGCCAAGGGACCGTATCTGTACACGATTTCATGCGCCGGGCCTCTAGTACACATGTAATAGAATATTATTCAGTGATTTTTTAAAAAAAAGCTATTAGATTATGAAAAGACACAGAGGAACTTCAGTTGCATATTGCTAAATGACAGAAGTCAATCTGAAAAAGCTATATACCAGTGGTGGCGAACATTTGAGCTCAGCGTGTCAGCATTTTGAAAAACCCTAACTTAATTCTGGTGCCGTGCCACATATAGAAATTTTTTGATATTTGCAACCATAGTGAAACAAAGACTTATATTTTTGATATTTATTTTATATATTTAAATGCCATTTAACAAAGAAAAATCAACCAAAAAAATGAGTTCGCGTGTCACTTCTGACACGCATGTCATAGGTTCGCCATCACTGCTATATCCTATATGATTACACTTAGATGATATTCTGGAAAAAGCAAAAGCATGAAGATAATGAAAAGATCAGTGGTCATCAAGGGTTCAGAGGAGCGGAAAGGGATAAGTAGGTGAAGCCCACGGAAATTTTAGAGTGGCCTTCTCTTTAGAACCTACTAGCCCAGTCTATTCATTACAAAAGTATAAAATTCCAGAAGAGCATCCTATAAAACACCTGATCAGCAGTCTTCCTGTTAAAGTCATTAAGATAAAGAAACTTCCAAAAACTGTCACAGCCAAGAGGAGCCTAAAGAGATATAACAGTCATATGTAATGTGGTAGATTGGATGGAGTTCTGGAACAGAAAGAGGACATTTGTTTAAAACTAAGGACATCTGAATAAAATGATATAATCTTTAAGATAGCTCTCTGATAGCCTATAAATACACGAGGAGTGGATATTACTCTCTGAATTTCAGGACACTTATATCCTGACAATTTTAGTAGTATGAGGATTTTGGAAATTCTAAGATTTTATTTGAGATAACTTCTAACCAAGCATTTAGCTCCTCAGTTAGATTATTATGCTAAGTGAAATAAGCCAGTCAGAGAAAGACAAATATCACATGATCTCATTTAAATGTGGAATCTAATGAAAAAATAAAGTGATGAACAAAATAGGTCCAGAGACATGGAAGTATGGACAGACTGACAGATCTCAGAGGGGAGTGAGGAGGGATTAACCAAAGAACTTATATGCAAATATGTATAGCCCATGGACACAGACAATAGTCCTGGGGTAAGGTGGGAGCTGGGTGGAGGGGGCAAATGGAGAGAAAATAGGGGACATCTGTAATACTTTCTGCTGGAGGCTAATTCCAGCATGTCAGAAATGCAGGAAGTTTCATGAAAAGGTTGATGGAACTTGGGGCTTCAGCAGGGCTGAAGGTACATATTGTTGCCTGCTGGAATAGCTGAAAGCATTTCCCCAAACCTAAAGAATTGCATATATTATTGCCTGTTGCCTGACAGCTGAAAGCAGTTCTTTCAATCTGACAATGCCTACTGTATACCAAACCTTACCTTTCAATATGTGTATCTGCTTTGCTTTAGGGAAATTTGTGTTAATAAAGAGCTAGGGGTCCAGAGATTCAGAGAACTTGGTTACTGAAGCTAGGTCTCCTCTGGCTTCCCAAAATGCCTTCCAAATTTATATTTCGAGTCTCTTTATTAATTTACATGCAGCCCCTTCTACAGATTCCTGAACGCTTTTATTTATTTATTTTTAAAAACATTTTTATTGATTTCAGAAAGGAAGAGAGAGGGAGAGATAGAAACATCAATGATGACAGATAATCATTGATTGGCTGTCTCCTGCAAGGCCCCTAATTGGGATAGAGCCCACAACCTGGGCATTTGCCCTTGACCAGAATTGAACCTGGGACCCTTCAGTCCGCAGGCCAACACTCTATCCACTGAGCCAAGCAGGCCATGGCTTCTGAACTCTTTTAGATGCAGGGAGAAACACCCTGGCAACTCTCAACAATAACAATCAATTAGGAAAAAAAAAAGATTAACTGGAGCCCTAAGTTTTGCTACTGATTGACTCACACATTTTCTAATCACTTACTTTCTATGTGCCAGACTTTGGGGATAATGAGATGAACAGGGAAAAGATATGGGAGGTGGAAAAAACCACAATGGTTATACTAGTTCTAGTGCCCTAAACATAATTACCACTTAATCTTATCATTCTTCACATTGCTTGACTTTAAAATAGGGATATAATAGCCAAGCTCATAGAATTGTTACAACTTGTTTCTTCATGTGCTTAGAAAAATGCTTGGTGCATAGAAAGTGGTCAATTATATGAATTATTATTATTATTGATGAAATTAACCATTTTGGAGTTTAGAAAACTACCATCGCCTGTGGAATTACATTCCATAGGTAATTCTCTTAAAGCTCAGAAACAGACTGAATTCTCACTTTTCTTCCTCCTCACCACACACCATTTCTACATCCTCCTGAGTTATGCATAATTCTTTATACCATGTTCCATAATTTTGTTTAATATTATGGAGGATGGATTTCATAATGGAGCCAAACTCAATGATACTGGAATATTCACGCGTGTAGAGATTACGAAAGCCAGCAGTATGCATGGCCACCAATGAACCATTTGAATCAAACACTGGTGAGCCAGAAGACCCAAAGTAAAAACTGGTGTCATAGGTAACCACATCAGGTCTGGGACCAATTTCCTGGAAACTTCTTTGAGTGTACATATAGACATACTCTATGTTGTCATCATTACCCCCAGCCTGAAGATGTTCCCAAAATTTCTGTACTCGCAGACCCTGAGGGATTACAACACAACCATCAGTAGACTTTACCTCATTTCCTGGATAGCCAATAATATATATCAACCCACTAGATGGAGCAGGACCAATTCCGTTATATAGTCCAACAGGTACTTGTTGTCCATTGTCCTTCAGTTTCAGAACAGCATAATCAAGATGTACATCAGCTATCTCAAACCAAGGTTCAACGGAAAAATACTCATTTTTTTCTTGTCTGTCTTCGTAACCAAATGTCACCTTTACACATTGACCAATTATGCCTGCCCAGTTACTTGGCTCTATTCCGTTTCCCACAATGTCATTTATTACATGCTGACAAGTAAAAATGTACAACCCTGTAAAAACAAAGCAGGTGGCACAACCCGTATTCCCATTGTTGTCCCATTCTATGTGTCCAACTGAAGCACTATGACGAGAAAGAATTTTGAGTGTTTTAACCGGGATAGAGTTTTTTGCCTGTTTCCCAAAGTTCGTTTTATGAGCCTCAAATATTGCTTTCCCCGTTCTTGTTTCCAATTCCCTTTTGAAGATTTCTCTAATTTTTTCAGTTTCTCTTTTCAAACTAGGGCACTGGGCCACAATTTCTTCTTTTAACAGACAGGTGTTTCTTTCCTCCAACTCCAAATTCTGAAAGTCTGCCGAATCAAAATTCTGAGTGGCTGCTACCTTAGAGCCCCCCATTTTCTCAACCTCAACCTGAAAGAGCTTGCCCTCTAAGTCATCAACTCGCTGTGTGCTTTCTACAATGGAGTCCAAGTTTTCAATGAGTTTCCAATCAGCAGTCTCCAGAAAGGGAAGAAATCTGCTGTCCTTGCACACAGCATCCTTGACGGTTTCTCCTTTGAAAGCATAGACGCAGAGTTTGCACCCTTCTTTGTGAAGTTCCCCGCATTTGACAATCTTTTTTCTCTTCTTCCCAATTGCATGGATAAGAAATTTGACACAGTCAACAGATGCCTTGTCATGCCGCCCAAATATCTGGTTCCCTTCTTTCTGCTTACGTTTACTCCGGGCAAATGTAATTTCCAGGTGGCACTTTTCAGGAAAACAACTGAGGGACATTCCAAGGTTTATGTAGCCTTCAATTCCTTCTATGCCCCTAACCAGCATTTCTTTGCCTTGCTGTCGTTCTCTCTCTTCTTTGACAGCCTGAAGAGTGTCAAGTGCCACGGATAAGCTAGCCCTCTCACTATGCGTGAGCCTGTGTTTCCTTTTTTTGTTTGTCCTGTGGTGTACTCCCAAGGTAATGTAAAGTACCTTATTTGGGGATATAGCCTGGTCTTCAGGTCCTTGAGCCTGGGCATTAGTTATAACATTTGGTGTTTTTCTGGAGCCTGTCTTCACTTGAGGAATATTGGGATTATCCTCTTCTTTTTTGACCTAAAAGGAAATATTGAGACTGTAAAACTATGGAAGCAACTCTTGTCTTTTGTTTCTCTTTTTAGTATGCAATGCACAAAATTTCTCTAGAAAACTCAGAACCAATCTCCAAAGACCAGTGAATAGAATTAAATCAAAGTTTGAGTTAGGAGCCAAAATATAAGTTGAGTTTCCTGTCCCATCAATTATATAAGCCTTTAATTGTGCCAGATTGGTGCATTTTTTCTTCTTCTGAGAAATAGGAAAGAAATAACTGTTTCTAGGTCCATAAAAAACAGAGATGCTTAAAAGTCTGCCAGCTCTCTTACAGAGTTCTATCAGGTCTCTGTATAATTTTTACTTTTACTAATCACAGTGATGGACTGTACCAAAAATTTGTTCTTATCGCACCAAACTCAGCAAGAATAAGGTACTATAGCTTATTACTGGGCATTTAATGTTAAACAAAACCATCATCAGTTAACTATTTGGTCAAAATAACATAGTTATTTCTAATAGTAAAACCCTGATTCACCTAGCATCTTTCATGTAAAGAACTTAAATTATTTCCTCTATTACCTCAATTTATTCCAAAATCTTATGAAACGAAGAGCAACAAATATGGCATCTCTGTCCTTTTGATGGAGAAACTGAGGCACTGAAAGTTTTTCCTGTAAGTGCCTTTCTTAGGATTACATAATAACCAATTAATAAAGACAGTATCAGAACTCCAATATTTAGTACAATATTTTTATATTAGACTACATATTCTTTTCCTGTAAATTTTATATCCGCAATTCCTGTTTTTATATGTCATTGTCTTAAAAACCAGGGATCAGGGAGGAGAGAGGAATTACATAAGGAGGATTAATCAAATAGCAGAAATTCAATAAAAATTTAAGAGCATCTGATCCTATGTCTAAAAGATACATATTGGCCAAGAAATATTTATCATGGCTTGAGTGGCAACAGATGCCACTTGCTGGTAATGGGAATAACAATGCCAGGATTGTTGCAAAGATTAAGTGTAACATCCTGTGGGACAATCCCTAGCACAGTGACTGGCACATTAGTGAATTAACTTTTATTTTCCTTCTTTGTAATGGTACTAATATTCTGGATTAAAACAAAAGAAACATAAGGTAATATAAATTTATTCTGGGCATAAATATGAACTCTGAAAGGGCATCCCTCCAGCCTAATGCTGTCAGAAGCATCTTTGTTGCACAGCCCATTGGAACACTAGGATGGATTTCCAACTATTCAAAGAATTCTTGGGCAGATATAAACAGTTTCAAAGAGGAACTTTGGGTCTTACATGATTATTAGCTTGCACTGTCATGGAGTGGGACAGAGAAAAATAAAACTAGGCTTCGCTTGGCTTTTCTACATACTTGGATGTTCTAGTTAGAATGAGAATGAAAGAAAGGCTTTTAAGTTGCATTCTCAAATGCTCACCATCTCGCAGTCTTTCGTAATAAATTCAAGGAGCAGTTTAGACTCAAGAAGAAATACGATGGTTTGCTAATAACAGAGTTCAATTATTACAAAGGGCCCCCACTTAATGTCAGTAAATTTGAGTCCAAGTATTCATTCCACTACTGCCTTAAGAAGCAACGCACTTCTTTTCCTCTCTTCATAAATAAATCGAGGATAAGAAAGTCCTCCCTGCTTGCTTAGTAAGCTTATAGTAAGACTAAATATTTAAAAAATATTTTATAAATTATAAAGCCCTATGCAGATGTATTATTGTTATGAAAAAGATCAGCCATATTTGCATGGTATATATCCTCAAGCTATGAAATAACATTAATTTTGTTTTTATTCCATATTTTACTGTAATACATTATATTGGATTTTTGTTGTTGTTCAGGAAATGTTACAATAGCTTTTTGGTAAAGACTGCTTTGATAGGGCACCAAACTCAGCAAGAATAAGATTTTTGTTAAAATTCTTCACTGCCACCCCTCCAAACGGAAAGAATACAATGAATGAGAAAGATTTTAACTTATTTAACATTCCCTACATTCAATGAGGTAATGTCTTGGCAGGAAGACTATAAACCCAGTGTGAAGGATGGCTAAGTATAATATTGATATATTCTATAAATAGTATTTACAGACATACCTGAGGAAAATAGTCCTTAATTTTCATATTATTCCTTGCATTGAATGAGACTTTCTGTGACCTGAGTTTCTTAGAGCTCATGATGGCTTGAAGATGAATAGGCAGTTCAGCTGAAACACTACAAAGGTTCAAGTTAGAGCAGTATCATCATAGCAACCATTATTTGTACAGAGGACAGATTAACAGGGGCCTTTCCCTGTAGCTCCAGCTTCCCCCTTCTCAGAGATGTTGACTTACCAAGTAGACAGTTTATCCACCAACTATAATCACCCCAATCATAAAGGCTCTCCTTGATAGAGAACAATCCTGAACACTTTACAAAAATTATCTCTAATTGCCAGTGTCCACAGATACCATGCCAAGTAGGTACAGCTGCTTTTGCAAATGAGTAAAGTACAACTCAGACAAGATAGGTGACCTCCTCAAGGCCAGAGCTATATGGCAGAGATAAAATTCAAAAGCAGATACACTTGAGAAGGAATTGCATTTGGAGAATTCAAAAGTGTGTTCTAGCTATGCTGATGTTAAAATCTGGCCTCCGCTTAAATTGCATATGGCATAGGGGGATGGTGTAATTTCAGGAAAATGATGGGAAACGAACCATAAAGACAAAATAGATGTACAGTGAGAGTTTGCCTGGAGAGTTAGGAATGTTAGTTGCTGCTTTACTTTGTTTGTTTAAAGAGGTATTTCCCCCTCTGTTTCCTCTGATGTTTCCCCAGAGGAGAATGAACAATGTAAATAAAAGAGTGAAATGTTTAATCATGATAAATATCACTAGAATGGAAGCCATGGAAAGGCAGCAGCTGCCTGTCTTCATCTAACACAATGCCTGTCACATGGCAATCCCTCAGTAAAGATACATTTATAAAGATACAATCAATCAATGAATGGAGTATGTGTATGATGCACTATGCCAGAGGTTCTCAACCTGTGGGTCGCGACCCCTTTGGCGGTCAAACGACCCTTTCACAGGGGTTGCCCAAGACCATCCTGCATATCAGATATTTACATTACGATTCATAACAGTAGCAACATTACAGTTATGGAGTAGCAATGAAAATAATTTTATGGTTGGGTCACAACTTGAGGAACTGTATTTAAAGGGCCAGGAGGTTGAGAACCACTGCACTATGCCCTGCTATGTGCTTTTCATAAACTACCCAATATAAATCCTTTTTGTTATTGTTTTGTTTTGTTAATCTTCACCTGAGGATTCCATTGATTTTTAGAAAGAGTGGAAGGGAGAGGGAGAGCTATGTATAAATATCCATGTGAGAGAGACACATGGGTTGGTTGCCTCCTGCATGCACCCAACCAGGGTCCGGGATGGAGCCTGCAACCAAGGTACCTGCCCTTGACTGGAATCAATGACTGGCGAATGCTCTACCCAATGAGCCAAACCAGCTAGGGCCCCAATATAATTCTTACAACCCTGTGAGATAGGTATGATTAGTCCATTTTACTGGTAAAGAACCTGAACACCCATAGAGATTAAGCTATTTACTCAAGGTCACAAAGCCTCAGAGAATATACTTTTGATGACTTTTTATAACCATTTTCAAATAGAAAAAAAAAGAATCATATGAGCCTCCACCTACTTATCAGATAGAGCTAACAAGTGCTCTTTTTTTTTTTTTTTTTTTTGGCAAATTGCATCATTTAAAAAAATTATTAGATTATTTTACAGTTAGAGACATCATGACATTTTAACCCTAATCATCACTTTCTATCTCTGAAAATTTAGGACTTTTTCATATATAATCACAATACTAATTTATTCAGACCAAGATACAATTGAAGTACAGAAGTTGTCTTTAATTATTATATCTCTTAACTTTATTTTATTCTAGAAAAAGCATTGATTTGTTGAAGAGAACAGAGAAGTTATTTGCAGAAATTTCACCTCCTGGTTTACTTCTTCATGTTGTTGCTTAATTTATGCTCTGGTTCCCCTTAAGTGGTGCAGCATCAATTTAGATAAGTTCTACTTGAGCTTGTCAAGTAGAACCTATCTAAAGACCACATTCTAAAGAAGCTCTGGTACATATGCAATGGAATATTACTTGGCCATAAAAAGAATGAAATCTTACCATTTGCGAGAACATGAATGGATCTAGAGGGCATTCTGCTAAGTGAAATAAGTCAGACAGAGAAAGACAAATACCATAGAATTTCACTTGTATGTGAAATTTAAAGAATGAGATAAATGAACAATAAAACAAAAACAGACTAATACAGAGAACAAACTGCTGGCTGCCAGATTGGGTGGGGAGAGGGCTGGGTGAAAAAGGTGAAGGGATTAAGAAGTGCAATTGGTAGGTACAAAATAGTCATGGGGACGGAAAGTACAGCATAGGAATATAGGTATTGTATTTACTGTGGCGCCAGGTGAGTGCTAGACTTATCCAGGGGAACACTTTGTAAGGTATATGATTGTTTAATCACTATGCTGTACACCTGAAACTAATACAAAATAATATTAAACGTAAACTATAATTGAAAAAGAATAAATTAAAAAGCATGAATAAGTAGTCTCTAATTTAGCTCTTTCTTAATTACACTAATAAATACCATTTTTAAATTTTGAGATGAAAATAAAGAGACTATGCTCATACTCTTAGCCATTCCACTATGCAGTGGGAGCCCCGGCTTCAACATTTTTGGGAATGAGCTTCTCAGGAAACGCACTTCAGCCTCTCTCAGCCTTGGTTTTCCATTTGTTCATTTTTTGGATGCTTTGAGCATTTATTACTTTTTTATTTTCAATATAATTTATTTATTGTAAGTTTACATAATTTTAAAATAATGGCTACATTTTACAACTGTTTCTCAGTTTCTGAAAATTTGACAATTGGCTTTTACAAGCTGCTAGGCTCTTACTCATACACATCACTACCCCTAAGACTTAGAACCATAAGGTAAAAGGTTTGAAACTTTCTGAAATATTTAAACCATAACAAAGTTAAAAAATAAGATGTCAGTAACAAAAAATAGATTAATTGCCTTTCTGCAAGGCAATTTAATAATACATAACAAAATATAAGCCTTACTAATTCTTTGTCCAAGCCATTTCACTTTCATTCATTCTGCTAAGCATATTTATTGAGAACCTATTACTGTATGTGCCAGGAACTTTTTATTTTTATTGAATTTATTGGGGTTACATTGGCTAATACAATTATATAGGTTTCAGGTGTACAAATTGCTTCAGCTTCTCTCAGCCTCAGTTTTTGTTTGTAAACTTGGGTGGGCTGGTCCATTTCCAGCCCACTCAATGGCTCCCCCTTGGAATTCATCTCCCCTCTCATCTCTCTCCTCTGTCTCCCCCTCCTCCCTTCCCCCTCCCCTCCTTTCTCTCTACACCTGGTTCTTCTGGTCTTTCTGGTTCCTCCTCTCTCCCCTCCCCTCCTGTCTCTCCCTCTCCTTTCCTCCCTTCTCATCTCTCTGGCACTGGGCTGGCCCGCTAGAGCTGAGCTAGGCTGTAGAGAGCAGGGACCTGGTCTCCGCTGACCCTAGGCCTCCATCAAGCCCACTGCCACTCTCCCCCAGAACACAGCCCGTGACAAGAAGCATCCGCTGAAATAAAACCTGTGCCCGCTGGACCCCGCAGGTGGGCAGCGCTGTCTGGCCCACCTGGGGTAGGGGGCGGGCAGCTTCTTCCACACTCCAGGCCTGCAGACTCCCGAGCACCCGCACGCAGGCCCAGCAGAGCACCCCTGCGTCCCAGCACCCCGCCTTCACCCATTCCACGGATCACCTCGGCACCACCAACACCGGAGGTCGGCTCTTGTGGGAGCTGCGGAGATAGCTAGCAGGCCCAGGAGAGCGCACCCTGTTAGCTCGGACCCGGACCCGGACCCGGACCCGCTGGACAGGCAGAGGGTGGGGAAGAGATCTGAAAAGACGCGGAACAGCCGCTCTGCTGGCCTCAGGGCTACTTTCGCTTTCATATCTGCCTAAACTTCCCCTTCCCCTACTTCGCCCCATGCCATCTTCTTTGCTTTCTTTGGACACGGAAGAAGCAGTAGTCAGGTGAAGAATTTGATGTTGGTTTCAGAAAGTCCCACCAGCTTGAAACAACCTTCGGGAGAGATCGACCAGAGCCTATGTTGACAAGGACCTGGACACCATTGGGTTGGGGGCAGTCACAAGTGAAGTGCACCCTGTGGTTACAGGGGTGGCTGCCTGGAGACATTCACCAGGCTGCAAGGGGGGGCAGCAAGGCAGAGCGGGTTTTGAGGAGCTAGAGCTGGTCTCTGTTCCTCAAACAGGACACAGGGAGAAAACTCTGGGTTATGTGCAGAGGGCTCCCCTCAGGTGTTCAGCTGAGAAGGCACAGGGCAGGAATGGTGGAGACAACCTAACAGCAGGAAAGAACCCCTTTCCCCCCCTCTCACCTCCCCCCCCCCACCCCCCAACAACAAAAATACAAATAGATGGTATTTTCCCCAAACCCTTTCCCTACACCCCGCTGGGCATCTCAGTTTCCTCATTTGTAAATTAAGGAGCTTGGCTCAGGTTACACTTTGTGCCTGTGAATCGCCTCCCCGCTGTGCACTTGTGACCATGGAAAGCAGGGGGCCCCACCCTCCAGGATCACCATGCAGTACTTCTGGAGCTGCTCACAGCCTGTCAGTTAGAACAGCTGCCTAGACGGTCTCCAAGTGACTTCCCAGGTGTAAAACTATTCAGCTTGGAAGGTGGGGAGCAGGAAGGAGGTCCCACAATGGAAAGCTGCCTATCCCCCCCCTCCATACTGACATGCCAATCACCACTGAGACCCCCAGGCCCCACCCAAATGCAGAAGAAACACTCACAGAAGCAGGGGATCTGCCCCAACCGTGCCAGTGGCCGCTGCAGTGGGAGAGGAGCTTCGCAGATGGCGCTCAGCTGGCTCTCCCGTGAGCTGCCACCCCACAGGAAGTTAGAAAGCCCGCGCTTCTCACCAGGACACAGCTGTGGCCAATAGAAGACCAGGTTGCTGCCGCCAAAAGGCATGCCAGAAAGGGCGGGCGGACTGGGGAATTTCCAGGGGAAGTCCAGGGAGGACTGGGGAGTTTCCAGAAGTCCAGGACCGGCCCGCGCAGCAGCCCTCGCTGTCACTAGGGTCCTGCTGCGTCTCACTGCGTCTTTCGCAACTTGGTCCACAGCCAGCTTCGACCTTCAGTGACAGACTCTCGCAATCCTGTCCCTCCATAGTTTCCCCGCCCTTCTGGGTCCATTGTAGTCACCCCAGAAGCTGAGTCAGGACTGAGCTGGTGTGGGAGGAGCCAGGGGCCCCGTGATTTCCTGGCGGGAACAGATTGCACTGAGCGGGAACAGTGCTCCAGGCGACCAGAATTGCTTTGTGCGCCCTGTCACCGCTCTCCCGCCCCCGCCCTGTGTGCTTTGTGCCGGGTGGGCGATGCCTTCAGACACAGCGAGGCGGGCGGCTGCAGTGGGACTAGCATCCCGGGCCAGACCCGTAGACTAGGTCCAGCTCCCGCGGACGACCATTCGCGCCCTGCGCTACACCACCTCCCATAGGTCAGAGTGGCCCCAAAGCAGAGAGCTGAGGTCTAGTGAGACTTGGGGACCCCCACTCTGCCTCCCACTTTCCCGCAGGCAAATGAGCCAACTTGTCGGAGGGGCTGATGCACAGCAGACGGTGCCCAGCAGGAGGAAGGAGAGGCCAGCGCCGCACTCCCGGTGTCCAGGACGCGCCTTAATAGCGGGTCCTGATGGAGGACTCCAGAGCCAGGCATCTCCCAGCAGATAGTCAAACAGTGCTTTGCAAGGGGCTCAAGGAAGCATCTTAGTGTTTAAGAACCGGAAGAAAAGCAGATGCCTTCAGTATTGGGCGCCATGTTAGAACTTTTGGTTAAAGAGGGGGACAACGTAATTGGTAGGTGATGATGGTGACAACTCTAGTGTAACTTACAGAAAAATAGATGTTTTTGTGTGGGTGGGATGATGGGCAAAGCTTTTCCTAACTTGACCTAATGTAAAGAATACACTGAGAACTGCCATCACTGCTTTGATTCTGGGTGCTGGGTGGGGTTTGCAGAGAGCACACTTTCAGAGCCAAATTGTAAAAATAGTATGAAAAAAGTTAGGGACAAAACTGATGGTAGCAACATGTATGTAAAGGTGGAGAGCAAAATTATTGTCTGAGGGGACTTGCCGATTGTCTTTGTAGAATCTGAAGATGTGACAAAGTTAGGAAGGGCAAGAGGCGGTAGAGAAAGGTGCTGTGGAAATAGTCTGGCATCTCTGGGGAGAGAATGCGCCCTGGGAATGAACGTAACTTAAGGACCATCATTTCACTAAGCTCCTTGTAGGTGTGTTTCCCCATTAACTTGCTGCACACAGAACAAGAATCACTTCAGCAGGGTGGTGTTTAGGGTGGCAAATACTAGATTCTTTGTATGTGAATAAGGAAGATGCATATTTTAACTGAGGCTTGAGATTGTTTCCATTTTTTTTAAAGCCAATGAGAAAGAACGTCAGCATTTATTTCAACTCCACTATGTATTTTGCACATGCACATGATTCTCTAAATGTTCTTTAATCAAGAAAGCACATTTATTATACTTTAAGAAAGCAGCCCCACATACGCTAAATTCTTGGGATATTTTCTTCTAATGTTCCATGGGTTCCACCTGATGATGTTGGAGTGAAGACTCTTGTTTATTATTTTTCTCTTGATCGAGGTTCTCATTTTTCTCTTCGGTTAACAGTTTATAAAAGGCCTCATTTTTCTGTTTAATATCATGAATAATAGCTTCCATGGAATAGGCATATTCAATTAAGGCACATTCCCTACCTTCATGCCTATAAAACCACCCTGTGGAGTGTATAGCAACGACTTGGTGGGCTGCATTAAACACTGGGGAGCCAGAGGACCCACTTGAAAAACAAGTGTCATAACTAAGTGCATCACCTCGCCAAGCCACAGGTGGGAAACTTCTTGGGGTAAAGATAGAGAAAGCAAGGTCTGAGTGTCTCCCTACACGATCGACTATAGTAATCACAGCACACTCATCTATTTCCTTTACCCGTTCTTCTGGGTGACCAATTAAATAAACGGAACCACTAGATGGCAAAGAGGAAATGTGTTTAAATAGGCCTGGAGGAAATCCATTTCCATTTGCTCTTAGTTTTAAAATGGCATAATCCAGACCGTTATCAGACACTTCAAACCATGGCTCAATGAAAAACCATTCTTCAGGAAAAGTGTAGGGTTCTTTATAAGTGAAAGTTACCTTTGCACATTTGCTTATTATATCTGGCCACAAACTTGGATCTGTGCCTTCTCCCACCATCATGTGTACAACATGTTGACAGGTGAAAATGTAACCATCATTGAAGACAAAGCAAGTAGCACTGCCTCTGTTTCCATTATTGTCCCAATAGATGAACCCGACTGACTCACTACGTTGGGTACGAAGCTCATAGGTTGCAACTGTAGTAGAATTTTTAGTCGCTTTTGCGAAGTGCTTTTCATATATGTCGAATTGCTGAGCTGGTGACAGTTTGTTTCTCCTCTGTTCTTCCCGAAAAAACTTTTTCATATGAAGTGCATATTTACTAAAATTTGGATATTGCTGAATTATAACTGTAGTCAACATTTTGCAATTCTTTAGCCAGGAACCAGTTGTCTTCTCCCGGATATCCCACTTAATAACAGATTGCATACCCAGACGTGGCCTTTGCCAACCAAGTGAGATTTGTTTGCTGTATTTTCTTTTGTGATTTTTCCGATAATGATCTTTAATTTCGGAAATTGTCCGGCGTCTTTTATTTTCAATGTCATGTCCTAAACTTTGAGGTGGGAAAACTTTTTTTCGGCTGTATTCTACATCTTCAGCCTCTCCATCTGTCTCTGGTTCGAGAACCTGGACCTGAGATGGCATTTGATCCCGGGGACTGATTTCACCAGTGGCACTTTCATTCTTCTGCTCAATTTCCTTATGGGTACGTTTCTTGCCAGATGGCTTTTTAGGAATTTCCATTTCTAAGGTTTTCCCAGATACGTCCTCCACTTTGGACTGTTTTTCATAAACCTTCTTATGATTTTCTATGAGTTTCCACTTTAATTGGTCCAGGTCAGGCCGAAATCGACCATCCTTACACAGGGCTTCTTGGATAGTCTCACCCTTCAAGGCGTAGACACAAAGTGTACTTGCCTTTTCATGAAATTCCCTGCTCTTAACAATAGTCTTAGTTTCCTTCCCAATAGCCAGAACATGAAAAAGAATGCATTCGGCGTCCTTGGGATTTCGATATGGGCGTAATAGCTGATCATTTTCCCCAGTGGAAGAAGTATCATTTTCTTTCTTGTTTGCCTTTCTCTTACTAAAAAATATTTTCAAATGAGAACCTGTAGGGAGGCACTTGAGAGGCATTCCTAAATTTACACATCCTCTTATTGTTTTCTCTTCATAAGCATTAATGTTCTTATTAAAATGCTTCTCCATCCTTACACAGAAATTTTCATTAGCTGTCAGAGCTGAGTAGATACTCTCATTGAGTTCGCCGGATGCTGCATTTTCACTATGGTCTAATTTTCCGGATCTTTCAGCCCAACTAAAAGTGAAATTACGTCTTTCACTGACTCTACCATTTGGGTTCTGGGTTTTAAGAGGTGTTTCATGCCCACTGACTTCGCATTTAAGTGCAATGGTGCTGCTGCATCCTCTGTTGTCAGATGGAGAGTGATCATCAGGTGAGCCAGCACACGTCTGCTCCATGCCAGTACCCTTAAGAAAGAAAAGAGGAAACTTTCTATCAGAGTCACCCTAAAGAATAGTGTTTCATGTCCTTATAATTGGAAAAGTAATTGATAATATGGTGGATAGTGAAGAGTGGAGGAAAATGTCCATCATTAGTCCATTGCCAGAGATAAACGTGTATTTTGTTTTCTCCCCTAAGATTTAATATAAATCTTATGTTACTTAAATGATATTATTCTAAGAGTTGATTTTTCATTAAGCCATCCACCAGTGCTTTCACTTCTGTAGAAAACCTTTGAAAACAATATATAATATTTTCGTGTACAATAATTTTTAATCCATTCCTCTTTGCTATATATATATTTAGAATGTTTTCAATGTTTCACTACTCTGATATGATAAACAGTTCTACACTTAAAACATTTCTGTCTGCCCATCTGATTATTTCCCTAGGCCAGATTCTTGGCAGTGGAAATACTGGTACTAAGCTTATAAATGTATTTCACAACAACTCCACTGCCAAACTGCTTTCCAGAAAAATCTCATCAACTCACCCCCATTGTCCAACAAGATTAGTGTGTGGTTTAATAATAATAATTTCAGTATTATAATTTTAAATGTTTGGCAATTTGTAGATGAAATGTCATCTAATTTGACTGTTTTTAACCCCTAGAGTGCCGGGGAGGGCAATCGCGCTCCTCCCTGTCTTTCGCCAAAAGTGCCAAGAGCCCTATCGCGCTCCTCCTGCAGTTTTTTTTTCCCCTACTAGTATTGTATAATACAATCAGCAAACAATATATGTCAAAGATGAAAGCAAATGTAGTAAAGGTTTCCTTAAATTTTTGAATATGTAACTTCATTTACTTGCGATTCATAATTTTTTTCCTAAACTGCTGTAAAATCAGCAAAAATGCCCTGGGAATTTTAGCATAGTTCCTAGGATATTGGTTGGCACTCAAATTAAAATCTGCACTTGTTTAGTGCAGTGGTTCTCAACCTTCCTAATGCCACGACCCTTTAATACAGTTCCTCATGTTGTGGTGACCCCTAATTTCATTGTTACAAATTGAACATAATTGAAGCATAGTGATTAATCACAAAAACAATATGTAATTATATATGTGTTTTCCGATGGTCTTAGGTGACCCCTGTGAAAGGGTTGTTCGACCCCCAAATGGGTCGCGACCCACAGGTTGAGAACCGCTGGTTTAGTGACTGGTAAAGCTGGACATACTTAACACATCATTTGGACATTTGAACATCATCTTTCAAAACTTCCCATTCGACATCTGTTGAGTTTCTATTGTGTATACGGTATCAACAGCACTAAAGAAATATAATGCTCGATAAATCACAATATTGACTAGATATACAGACAGGTATACATATTCAAATACAAATGAACATACATATTCATATACAAATAAATAAGTATTCTTCTCTCTGCACACTAAAATCACTTATGTCTGGCTCAGTTTAATATTAGCATTTTGCCTATTTTTAAATAAAAAGTGTGCTGGTCAAAAACTGGGCTCTGATTGCCTGGGTTCAATATCCTTGCTCTGAAGTCCATTGCTTTTGTGACTTTTGGAAAGTTGGCTTTCATTGTGGGTTTTTGTTGTTGTGGTTTTTCATTTGTGAAGAAAGGATGGTGATAACATGTACCACAGAGAGTTGAAGTTAATGTTAAATGAGATAGTCCATAGCAAGTGACAAGCATAATTCCAGGTACATAATAATTTGTCAGTAAATATGAGCTCTGTTACTATTTAGACTTGCCTATATTTCTAATATTAAGTGTCTATATTGTTGATTAGCCAACCTGTCTAACAAGGCAGTTTTTTGCATTGTTAATTCATACACTATCCCTATAGAAACACATATGTGGGTGATGTCCCCAAACATATTTGGAACAACACAAGCAGAGACCATAACTGCCATTCTTTATTGAACAGTCCCCTCCAAGGACCTAATGTAGCACCATGGCTGTAGAACGCTGTTCCAGCCCAGAGGTGTAAAGTGCAGACATACCTGTGAAACTTCAGGTCTGGTACTCTGGTCATATTCAGTAGCACTGAGTGACGTGTTCTCTTCACGTTTCACGGGGTTCATGATGAGTGCCAAGAGAATCTAGCACACTTCCACTACTGGCAAGATGAAGAGAGAGGAACGGGCTTATCTCACACTTGAAAGGACTAAAACAACACAAGATATACAAAATGACAGCTTTCAAATACTGGGAAGCAGGCAGCTCAGAACCATGACCTCTGGTCCCTGAGAGTGGGAGTGAACTGAGGTACCCCACGGATATCTTGCTCCTTATCTGGGACAGTTTCCAGGCCACAACTCAGGGTGGGGAGCCTGGGTTTTTCCCAAATTGAGAAGACAAGCTGAGGGTCATGGGAGGCGTAGGGGGTTCAAGTTTGTGAGTCAGAGTGTTGGAGAGGAGAGCAGCAGCTATACAGACAGACAGATGGAGAGTCGGAGACCCTGCAGTGTGTTCCCCTAGAAATTTCAGCTAAGTCTCTGTCAGTGCACGGCAGTGATGAAACTGTTGGAAGCCAGGGGAGGAACTCCACAAAGGGAAAAGATAGAACAATTCTGAGGTGCAGACAGGGCCGAGAATAGTTTCTATGCCCAAAGATCACACTAGAAAACTTTATAATTCATGAGCTACTGAGGCAGAGTACTCAGAAAGCTGCTGCCTCCACAGCTGGACAGAACCAGCCCTTCTGCAAAAGGCTGCTATGGTGCCACCTGACAAACTTGAAAAGCACGATTTGCAAGAATACAACTGTTTCCAAGGACAGTAACTGTGTGTGAGAACAAAGCTGGAAAGCACTGACAGGACTACAAGCATCTCTAGCACCCCCCCCCCCAAAATATAAAAGTAACCAAGCTTGCTTACCAATCAAAAATGATCAGGCATAAAAGAAGCAGAAAAATATTGCCAATAACATGGAGAACGATCAATGAACAGAAACAGACCCAGAAGTGAGACCTGTGGCAGACTGGTAGGCAAGAACATTAAACAGGTATTACCTCGGATTTCTGGCCAAATGGAGTGACAGGGGCCGGATTTACTCTCCTGTCTGAAAATGAAACAGGACAAAATGGACAAAATATATGAAACCCTGATTGGCAAGGAACTGAACACCATGCAGTTAGGGACAGTCACATATGAAGTGCACCCTATGATTACTAGGGGTGACTGACTGCCTGGAGACATTCCAGGCCAGGCTGCAAGGAGGGACCACAAGGCAGAGCAGGTTGGAACTCCTGTTTTGAGGAGATAGAGCTGACAGACCCAGGTGGTCTCTGTTCACAGGACACAGAGAGTAAGTGCAAAGGGCTCCCCTCAGGTATTCAGCTGAGAAGGCACAGGGCAGCAATGGTGGAAACTGCCTGAGGATAGGAAAGAACCCCTCTCCCCCAGTAACAACAACAACAACAACAACAACAAATACAATTAGATGGTATTTTCCACAAAATGTCTCTCTACACACCACCTGGTCACCTCAGTTTCCTCATTTGTACATTGAGGAGTTTGGCTCAGATTAAACTTTGTGCCTGTGAACTCCCAGCTGTGGACCTGTGACAAAGGAAGGTAGGGGATCCCAACCCCAAGATCACCAGGCAGTACTTCTGGAGTGCAGTTCTGCAATTTGCACTTTAACACACACCCCACCCCACCCCACACCAGCTGCTCACAGCTGGTCTGTTGGAACAGCTGCCTGCACGGTCTCAAGTGACTTTCCAGGCGTAAAACTCTTGACCTTGAAGGCAGGGAGCTGGCAGGGGGTTGCTACAATGGGAAGCTGCCTATCCATTCCTAGCCAACCACCCACCGGGAAAATGCCTCCATGTCAACCACCCCTTAAAAACTGCAGGTCCCACTCAAATGCAAAATAACCACTCACAGAAACAGAGAATCTGCTCCAAAGGTGCTGGTGGCCGCTGCACTGGGAGTCACAGCAACTGCAGGGGTGGTGCTCAGCGGGCTGTCAAAAGAAACTCTGCCATGCAGCCTGTAAATAGAAAAGCCCGCGCAATAGTCGGGGGCACCGCTTCTGGCCAATAGATGGCGAGGTAGCGGCCGCCACGTAGAGAAAGGACACGCCCGCGCAGCCGCCCTGGCCATCAGGAGGATCCCGCTGCGTCCCGCCCACCCACTTGCGGATCACCGTCAACTTTCTGGACAAACTTTGAGCAATTGTGCCCCTCCATCCCTTCCTCACCCCACTCCCATTCCCACCCCCAGAGTCCGCTGTTGCGGCTTGAGGAGCTGAGCCAGCGCGGGGAGGGTGTGGGAGGAGCCGGACCCTGAGCTTTCCCGGGCTCTGATTGCCTGGCAATGCGAGGAGCAGAACAGCGCGCCCAGCGACCTGAGCTGCAGGGCAAACAGCCCACCAGCGCCGCCCCAGGGCGCTTCAGGCACTGCACTGCGAGGTGGGCGGCTGCGGTGGAACTAGCATCCCGGGCCACGCCTGGTGGCCGCTGCGGAAAATCGCCCAGACCCCACAGAGGCAGCGGTCTGGATCCCGGGGGCGTCTGTCCATGCCCTGCGCTCCACCAGCTTCCAGGGACCCAAAGGCCCCGAAGCCGGCAGCAAGCAGCCCGCTCCTGCGGTGGGGTCTGTGCGACTTGGCCACCGCCACTCCGCCCTAAAGGGAGGGAAGAATCACCCACCGCCACCAGCAACAACAACAACAACAAAATAGGAGGGTGTCTCTCAGCAAACTCTCCCTACACACCCGCAGGGCATCTCAGTTTCCTCATTTGTAAATTAAGGAGCTTGGCTCAGGTTACACTTTGTTCCTGTGAATAGCCTCCCCCCTGTGCCCTTGTGACCATGGAAAGCAGGGGGCCCCACCCTCCAGGATCACCATGCAGTACTTCTGGAGCTGCTCACAGCCTGTCAGTTAGAACAGCTGCCTAGACGGTCTCCAAGTGACTTCCCAGGTGTAAAACTATTCAGCTTGGAAGGTGGGGAGCAGGAAGGGGGGCCCCACAATGGAAAGCTGCCTATCCTCCCCTCCATACCGCCATGCCAATCACCCCATGAGACCTCCAGGCCCCACCCAAATGCAGAAGAAACACTCACAGAAGCAGAGGATCTGCCCCAACCATGCCAGTGACCGCTGCAGTGGGAGAGGAGCTTTGCAGATGGTGCTCAGCTGGCTCTCCCTTGAACTGCCACCCCACAGGAAGTTAGAAAGCCCGCGCTTCTCAGGACACAGCTGTGGCCAATAGAAGGCCAGGTCGCTGCCGCCAAAAGGCATGCCAGAAAGGGCGGGCGGACTGGGGAATTTCCAGGGGAAGTCCAGGGAGGACTGGGGAGTTTCTAGAAGTCCAGGACCGGCCCGCGCAGCAGCCCTCGCTATCACTAGGGTCCTGCTGCGTCTCACTGCGTCTTTCGCAACTTGGTCCACAGCCAGCTTCGACCTTCAGTGACAGACTCTCGCAGTCCTGGCCCTCCATAGTTTCCCCGCCCTTCTGGGTCCATTGTAGTCACCCCGAGAAGCTGAGTCAGGACTGAGCTGGTGTGGGAGGAGCCAGGGGCCCCGTGATTTCCTGGCGGGAACAGATTGCACTGAGCGGGAACAGTGCTCCAGGCGACCAGAATTGCTTTGTGCGCCCTGTCACCGCTCCCCCGCCCCCGCCCTGTGTGCTTTGTGCCGGGTGGGCGATGCCTTCAGACACAGCGAGGTGGGCGGCTGCGGTGGGACGAGCATCCCGGGCCAGACCTGGGGCCGCTACGGAAAATCGCGTAGACTAGGTCCAGCTCCCGCGGGCGTCCATTCCCGCCCTGCGCTACACCACCTCCCATAGGTCAGAGTGGCCCCAAAGCAGAGAGCTGAGGTCTAGTGAGACTTGGGGACCCCCACTCTGCCTCCCACTTTCCCGCAGGCAAATGAGCCAACTTGTCGGAGGGGCTGATGCACAGCAGATGGTGCCCAGCAGGAGGAAGGGAGAGGCCAGCGCCGCACTCCCGGTGTCCAGGACGCGCCTTAATAGCGGGTCCTGATGGAGGACTCCAGAGCCAGGCATCTCCCAGCAGATAGTCAAACAGTGCTTTGCAAGGGGCTCAAGGAAGCATCTTAGTGTTTAAGAACCGGAAGAAGAGCAGATGCCTTCAGTATTGGGCGCCATGTTAGAACTTTTGGTTAAAGAGGGGGACAACGTAATTGGTAGGTGATGATGGTGACAACTCTAGTGTAACTTACAGAAAAATAGATGTTTTTGTGTGGGTGGGATGATGGGCAAAGCTTTTCCTAACTTGACCTAATGTAAAGAATACACTGAGAACTGCCATCACTGCTTTGATTCTGGGTGCTGGGTGGGGTTTGCAGAGAGCACACTTTCAGAGCCAAATTGTAAAAATAGTATGAAAAAAGTTAAGGAAAAAACTGATGGTAGCAACATGTATGTAAAGGTGGAGAGCAAATTATTGTCTGAGGGGACTTGCCGATTGTCTTTGTAGAATCTGTAGATATGAAAAAGTTAGGAAGGGCAAGAGGCGGTAGAGAAAGGTGCTGTGGAAATAGTCTGGCATCTCTGGGGAGAGAATGCACCCTGGGAATGAACATAACTTAAGGACCATCATTTCACTAAGCTCCTTGTAGGTGTGTTTCCCCATTAACTTGTTAGACACAGAACAAGAATCATTTCACCAGGGTGGTGTTTAGGGTGGCAAATACCAAATTCTTTGTACGTAAATAAGGAAGATGCATATTTTAACCGAGGCTTAAGATTGTTTCCATTTTGTTAAGCCAATGAGAAAGAACGTCAGTATTTATTTCAAGTCTACTATGTATTTTGCACATGCACACAATTCTCTAAATGTTTTTTAATCAAGAAAACCCAGTTATTATACTTTAAGAAAGCAGTCCCACATACTCTAAATTCTTGGGATATTTTCTTCTAATGGTCCATGGGTTCGTTCCATCTGATGATGTTGGAGTGAAGACTCTTGTTTATTATTTTTCTCTTGATCGAGGTTCTCATTTTTCTCTTCGGTTAACAATTTATGAAGGGCCTCATTTTTCTGTTTAACATCACAAAGAATTGATTTCATAGAATAGCCATATTCAATAAAGGCATACTCCTTCCCTTCACGTTCATAAAACTGCCCGAAGGAGTGTATAGCAACGACTTGGTGGGCTGCATTAAACACTGGGGAGCCAGAGGACCCACTTGAAAAACAAGTGTCATAACTAAGTGCATCACCTCGCCAAGCCACAGGTGGGAAACTTCTTGGGGTAAACATAGAGAAAGCACTGGGTCCTGGAGATCGAACATGGTCTAAGTTCCTCTTTATACGATCCATTAGAGTAATCACAGCACACTCATCTATTTCCTTTACGTTGCTTTCTGGGTGACCAATTAAATAAATGGAACCACTAGATGGCAAAGAGGAAATGTGTTTAAATAGGCCTGGAGGAAATACATTCCCATTTGCTCTTAGTTTTAAAATGGCATAATCCAGACCTTTATCAGACACTTCAAACCATGGCTCAAAGAAAAACCATTCTTCAGGAACAGGGTTGAATTTTTTATAAGTGAAAGTTACCTTTGCACATTTGCTTATTTTACCTGGCCAGTCACGTGGATCTGTGCCTTCTCCCACCATCAGGTGTACAACATGTCGACAGGTGAAAATGTAACCATTATTGAAGACAAAGCAAGTAGCATCGCCTTTGTTTTTATCATTGTCCCAACGGATGTACCCAACTGACTCACTACGTTGGGTACGAAGCTCATAGTCTGCAACTGTAGTAGAATTTTTAGTCGCTTTTGCGAAGTGCTTTTCATATATGTTGAATTGTTGAGCTGGTGACAATTTGTTTTTCCTCTGTTCTTCCCGAAAAAACTTTTTCATACGAAGTGCATATTTACTAAAATTTGGATATTGCTGAATTATAACTGTATTCAACATTTTGCAATTCTTTAGCCAGGGATCAGTTGTCTTCTCCTGGATATCCCACTTAATAACAGATTGCATACCCAGACGTGGCCTTTGCCAAACAAGTGAGATTTGTTTCCTGTATTTTCTTTTGGGATTATTCCGATAATGATCTATAATTTCGGAAATTGTCCGGCGTTTTTTATTTTCAATGTCATGGCCTAGACTTTGTGGGAGAAGTTTTTTTCGGCTGTATTCTACATCTTCAGTCTCTCCATCTGTCTCTGGTTTGGGTACCGGGACCTGAGATGGCATCAGATCCCGGGGACTGATTTCACCAGTGGCACTTTCATTCTTCTGCTCAATTTTCTTATGGGTACGTTTCTTGTCAGATGGCTTTTTAGGAATTTCCATTTCTAAGGTTTTCCCAGATACGTCCTCCACTTTGGACTGTTTTTCATAAACCTTCTTATGATTTTCTATGAGTTTCCACTTTAATTGGTCCAGGTCAGGCCGAAATCGACCATCCTTACACAGGGCTTCTTGGATAGTCTCACCCTTCAAGGCATAGACACAAAGTGTACTTGCCTTTTCATGAAATTCCCTGCTCTTAACAATAGTCTTAGTTTCCTTCCCAATAGCCAGAACATGAAAAAGAATGCATTCGGCGTCTTTGGAATTTTCATATGGGCGTAATAGCTGATCATTTTCCCCAGTGGAAGAAGTATCATTTTCTTTCTTGTTCTCCTTTCTTTTACTAAAAAATATTTTTAAATGAGAGCCTGTAGGGAGGCACTTGAGAGGCATTCCTAAATTTACACATCCTCTTATTGTTTTCTCTTCAGAAGCATTAATGTTCTTATTAAAATGCTTCTTCATTCTTTCACGGAAACTTTCATTAGCTGTCAGAGCTGAGTAGATACTGTCATTGAGTTTGCCAGATGCTGCATTTTCACTATGGTCTAATTTTCCGGATCTTTCAGCCCAACTAAAAGTGAAATTACGTCTTTCACTGACTCTACCATTTGGGTTCTGAGTTTTAAGAGATGTTTCATGCCCACTCACTTCGCATTTAAGTGCAATGGTGCTGCTGCATCCTCTGTTGTCAGATGGAGAGTGATCATCAGGTGTGCCAGCACACGTCTGCTCCGTGCTAGTACCCTTAAGAAAGAAAAGATGAAACTTTCTATCAGAATCACCCTAAAGAATAGTGTTTCATGTCCTTATAATTGGAAAAGTAATCGATAATATGATGGATAGTGAAGAGTGGAGAAAAATGTCAATCATTAGTCCATTGCCAGAGATAAACATTGTGTATTTTGTATTCTCCCCTAAGATTTAATATAAATCTTATGTTACTTAAATGATATTATTCTGTCTAAGAGTTGATTTTTCATTAAGCCATCCACCAGTGCTTTCACTTCTGTAGAAAACCTTTGGAAACACAATATGATATTTTCGTATACAATATTTTTTAATGCATTCCTCTTTGCTATATATATATTTAGAATGTTTTCAATGTTTCACTACTCTGATATGATAAACAGTTCTACACTTAAAACATTTCTGTCTGCCCATCTGATTATTTCCCCAGGCCAGATCCCTGGCAGTGGAAACACTGAGACTAAGCTTATAAATGTATTTCAGAACAACTCCACTGCCAGACTGCTTTCCAGAAAAGGCGCATCAACTCACCCCCATTGTCCAACAAGATTAGTGTGTGGCTTAATAATAATAATTTCAGTATTATCATTTTAAATGTTTGCCATTTTGAAGATGAAATGTCATCTAATTTGACTGTTTTTAAAATCTGCATTTGTTTAGTGACTGGTAAAGCTGGACATACTTAACACATCATTTGGACATTTGAACTTCATCTTTCAAAAATTCCCATTCAACATCTGTTGAGTTTCTATTGTGTATACGGTATAAACAGCACTAAAGAAATGTAATGCTCGATAAATCACAATATTGGCTAGATATACAGACAGGTATACATATTCAAATACAAATGAATATACATATTCATATACAAATAAATAAGCATTCTTCTCTCTGCACACGAAAATCACTTATGTCTGGCTCAGTTTAATATTAGCATTTTGCCCATTTTTAAATAAAAATGTGTGCTGGTCAAAAACTGGTCTCTGTTTGATTGCCTGGGTTTAATATCCTTGCTCTGAAGTCCATTGCTTTTGTGACTTTTGGAAAGTTGGCTTTCATTGTGGGTTTTTGTTGTTGTGGTTTTTTTTTTTTTTTTCATTTGTAAAGAAAGGATGGTGATAACATGTGCCTCAAAGAGTTGCATTTAATGTTAAATGAGATAATCCATAGGAATTGACAAGCATAATTCCAGGTACATAATAATTTGTCAGTAAATATGAGCTCTGTTACTATTTAGACTTGCCTATATTTCTAATATTAAGTGTCTATACTGTTGGTTAGCCAATCTGTCTAACAAGGCATTTTTTTGCATTGTTAATTCATACACTATCCTTTCATGCTATAGAAACACATACGTGGGTGATGTCCCCAAACATATTTGGAACAACACAAGCAGAGACCGTAATTGCCATTCTTTATGAGCAGTCCCCTCCAAGGACCTAATGTAGCACCATGGCTGTAGAACGCTGTTCCAGCCAAGGGGTGTAAAGTGCAGACATACCTGTGAAACTTCAGGTCTGGTACTCTGGTCATATTCAGTAGCACTGAGTGACGTGTTCTCTTCACGTTTCACGGGCTTCATGATGAGTGCCCAGAGAATCTAACACACTTCCACTACTGGCAAGATGAAGAGAGAGGAATGGGCTTATCCTCACACTTGAAAGGACTAAAACAACACAAGATATACAAAATGACAGCTTTCAAATACTGGGAAGCAGGCAGCTCAGAACCATGACCTCTGGTCCCTGAGAGTGGGAGTGAACTGAGGTACCCCACGGATGTCTAGCTCCTTGTCTGGGACAGTTTCCAGGCCACAACTCAGGGTGGGGAGCCTGGCTGTTTCCCAAATTGAGAAGACAAGCTGAGGGTCATGGGAGGCCTAGGTGTTTCAAGTTTGTGAGTCAGAGTGCTGGAGAGGAGAGCAGCAGGTATACAGACAGACAGATGGAGAGTCGGAGACCCTGCAGTGTGTTCCCCTAGAAATTTCAGCTAAGTCTCTGTCAGTGCACGGCAGTGATGAAACTGTTGGAAGCCAGGGGAGGAACTCCACAAAGGGAAAAGACAGAACAATTCTGAGGCACCGACAGGGCTGAGAATAGTTTCTGTGCCCAAAGGTCACACTAGAAAACTTTATAATTCATGAGCTACTGAGGAAGAGTACTCAGAAAGCTGCTGCCTCCACAGCTGGACAGAACCAGCCCTTCTGCAAAAGGCTGCTATGGTGCCACCTGACAAACTTGAAAAGCACGATTTGCAAGAATACAACTGTTTCCAAGGACAGTAACTGTGTGTGAGAACAAAGCTGGAAAGCATTGACAGGACTACAAGCATCTCTAGCACTCCCCCCAACCCCCACCGCAAAAAAAATGAAAGTAACCAAGCTTGCTTACCAATCAAAATTATCAGGTGTAAAAAGAAGCAGAAAAATATTGCCAATAACGTGGAGAACGATCAATGAACAGAAAGAGACCCAGAAGTGACACCTGTGGCAGACTGGTAGACAAGAACATTAAAGCAGGTATTACCTCGGATTTCTGGCCAAATGGAGTGACAGGGACCGAATTTACTCTCCTTTCTGAAAACAAAACAGGACAAAATGGGCAAAATATATGAAACTCTGATTGGCAAGGAACTGGACACCATGCAGTTAGGGGCAGTCACAAGTGAAGTGCACCCTATGGTTACTAGGGGTGACTGACTGCCTGGAGACATTCCAGGCCAGGCTGCGAGGAGGGACCACAGGCAGAGCAGGTTGGAATTCCTGTTCTGAGGAGACAGAGCTGACAGACCCAGGTGGTCTCTGTTCACAGGACACAGAGAGTTAAGTGCAGAGGGCTCCCCTCATGTGTTCAGCTGAGAAGGCACAGGGCAGCAATGGTGGAAACTGCCTGAGGATAGGAAAGAACCCCTCTCCCCCAACAACAACAACAAATACAATTAGATGGTATTTTCCACAAAACCCCTCTCTATACACCACCTGGGAATCTCAGTTTCCTCATTTGTAAATTAAGGAGCTTGGCGCAGATTAAACTTTGTGCCTGTTAACTCCCTGCTGTGGACCTGTGACAAAGGAAGGTAGGGGATCCCAACCCCAAGATCACCAGGCAGCACTTCTGAAGTACTGTTCTGCAATTTGCACTTTTAACATACACCCCACCCCACCCCAGCAGGTCTGTGGAAACAGCTGCCTGGACTGTCTCAAGTGACTTTCCAGGAGTAAAACTATTGACCTTGAAGGCAGGGAGCTAGAAGGGGGTTTCTACAATGGGCCACTGCCCATCTGGAAAATGCCTTCGTGTCAATCACTCCTTAAGAACTCCAGTCCCCCTCAAATGCAAAATAACCACTCACAGAAGCAGAGATCTGCCCCCAAAGTGCTGGTGACCGCTGCACTGGGAGTCCCAGAAGCTGCAGGGGTGGCGCTCAGCGGGCTGTCAAAAGAATCTCTGCCAGGCAGCCTTCAAGTGGAAAAGCCCGCGCAATAGATGGCAGGTAGCGGGCACCCAGTGGCTTGGCGGAGAGGACCCTAGGGCTGGCAAGTGGCAGGGCGGGGTCCAGGGACACGCCCGCGCAGCCGCCCTAGGGATCGGGAGGACCCCGCGGCGGCCCGCCCATCCACTCGCTCCCACTCTAGGTCCACCGCCAGCTTCCGTTTTCCGGACAATCTTTGAGCAATTGTGCCCCTCCATCCCCTCCCCACCCCTCCGAGTCCGCTGTTGCGGCTTGAGGAGCTGAGCCAGCGCGGGGAGGGTGTGGGAGGAGCCGGGGCCCTGAGCTTTCCCGGGGCTGTGATTGCCTGGCAATGGCAAGGGGCTGAACAGCGCGCCCAGCGACTTGAGCTGCGGGGCAAACGGCCCACCAGCGCCGCCCCAGGGCGCTTCAGGCACTGCACTGCGAGGTGGGCGGCTGCGGTGGAACTAGCATCCCGGGCCACACCGGGTGGCCGCTGCGGAAAATCGCCCAGACCCCACAGAGGCAGCGGTCTGGATCCCGGGGGCGTCTGTCCATGCCCTGCGCTCCACCAGCTTCCAGGGACCCAAAGGCCCCGAAGCCGGCAGCAAGCAGCCCGCTCCTGCGGTGGGGTCAGTGCGACTTGGCCACGGCCACTCCGCCCTAAAGGCAGGGAAGAATCACCCACCGCCACCACCAGCAACAACAACAAAGTTGGAGGGTGTCTCTCAGCAAACTCTCTCCCTACAACCCCCTGGGCATCTCAGTTTCCTCATTTGTAAATTAAGGAGCTTGGCTCAGGTTACACTTCGTGCCCATGAACTACCCCCTGTGAACTTGTGACAAAGGAAGGTAGGGGATCCCACCCCCAAGATCTCCATGCAGTACTTGTGCAGTCAGTTCTGCAATTTGCACTTTCAACAACCTCCCTCCCTCTCCGCCTCCCCCCCACCCCAGCTGCGCAGGGATCCCGGTTGGAACAGCTGCCTGGACTGTGTCCTAATGACTTTCCAGGTGTAAAACTCTTGGCCTTTGAAGGTGGAGAGCCGGCAGCAGGTGCCCACCATGGGGAGCTACCTATCCCTCTCTCCTTCTACCCCCCAAACCTCCATGCCAATCACTCCTAATAATAACTCCAGGTCCCACTCAGATGCAGAAGAACCACTCACAGCGGAGAATCCACTCCAATTCTGCTGGTGATCGCGGCACTAGGAGTTGGTGATGAAGCTCGGCGGGCTGTGCGGGAATGTCTGCTGCTTGGCAGGAAGTGAGAAAGCCCATGCTCCAGACCGGGCGGGGCTTCTGGCCAATAGACTGCCAGGTTGCCTGGAGAAAGGGCGGGAGGCAAGGCAGGGTCCCGGGACATGCCCGGGCAGCCCCTAGGGACCCGAAGATCACACTGCGTCCCACTCATCCACTTGTTGGGCACAAACTATGAGCAATCGTGCCCTCCTTCCCTTCCCTGCCGCTCTGGGTCCACTGTCGTCGCGGGGCGGGTGTGAGAGGAGCCGGGGGACCAACGATTTCAGGGACCCTGATTGCACAGCCGCGCGGCTTCCAGGAGCAGGAACAGTGCTCCAGGGACCAGAGTTGCGGGGCGAACAGCCCGTGGAAGCCGCTCCGGGTGCTTTCTGCGCAGTGGTCGGTGCCCTTCAGATGCTGCGTGGTGGGCGGCGGCCTTGAGACGAGCATCCCCAGCCAGATCCGGGGGCCGCTGAAGAAAATCGCCCAGACTCTACAGAGGCAACGGTCCAGATCCCATGGGGCGTCTGTTCATTTGTGCCTTGCGCTTCACCAGCTCCCAGGGACCAATGGCCCCCAAGCAGGCACCAAACAGCCCGCTTCTGTGGTGGGGTCTGGTGGGACTCAGGCCCTCCCACTCCACTTCCCCACTTCCCTGCAGGCGAAAGAGTCAACTTGTCGGAGGGGCTGATGCACAGCAGACGGTGCCCAGCAGGAGGAAGGGAGGGGCCAGCACCGCACTCCTGGTGTCCAGGACGTGCCTTACTAGAGGGTCCTCATGGAGGACTCCACAGTCAGGCATCTCCCAGCAGATGATCAGAGAGTGCTTTGCAAGGGGCTTGAGGAAACATCTTACCCTTTAAGAACCGGAATAAGAGCCAGATGCCTTCAATATTGGGTGCTATGTTAGAACAGTTGGTCAAAGAGGAGAATATTTTGGGTAGGCAATGATGGTGACAATTCTTTTCAACTTGCAGAGAAATAGATGTTTATTTGAAAGCTGATGGTGTTGGTGGAATAATCGGGGAAGCTTCCCCTAATTTGACCTGAAGTAACATAGACACCGAGAACTGCCATCACTGTTTTGATTCTGGGTGCTGGGTGGGATTTGCAGAGAGTGCATGTTAAGAACATAATTGTAAATGTAGTATGAAAAAGGTTAGAAAAAATAAGAAAAATGGAGTTTTATAAATTCCAATTCTTCTTTAAATCATCTGAAAGTGGTACAGGTGACTGGTACCAACAGGGATACAGAGGTGGAGGACAAATTATTGTATGAGGGGACTTCTGGTTGTCTCTCTCTCCCTCTCTCTGAATCTGTAGATGTTAAAATGTTAGGAGGAGCTAGAGGTGGTAGAGAATGGTGCTGTGGAAATTGTCTGACATCTCTGGGGACAGAATTTGCCCAGGAATGGTTTGTTTATGGATGTGGTGTTCCAGAAATGAGAGAAAAAGATGGATCTCAACAAGTACTGTGCTTTCGACTTGAGCAACTAAAAGATAAAGTCTCTTAGCTAATATGGGCAAATCTGAGGGAGGGGCTGCTGTGTGTGCTAGGAATGGTGTGTGTGTGTGTGTGTGTGTGTGTGCAAGCATGCACACATGAGTGAGTATATCAATAATTCTGCTTTCGAAGTGTTGACTTCCATGGGTTCATGAAGCAGTCTCTATCCAAAAGCACTGGCTTGTTCCCTGACTTGGCCAGGCCTGGCTTTATTTTTTTCCCCATTTTTAAAAACACTTTTATTGATTTCAGAGAGGAAGAGAGAGAGATAGAAACATCAATGATGAAAGAGAATCATTGTTCGGCCGCCTCTTGCACGCCCCTTACTGGAGATCGAGCCTGCAAACCAACCACGTGCTCTTGACTGGAATCAAACCCGGGACCCTTCAGTCCACAGGCTGACGCTCTATCCACTGAGCCAAACCAGCTAGGGCCAGGCCTGGCTTTAGTATTTGATGCATTCCCACATCTTCCAACAATGTGAGTGTTCTTTACCAGTGTATGGGGCTGGTAAAGACCACACTGAACAGTAAATTTACTTTTACACAGCAGTAAATTTGCCTCACCTTCTGCCACTTGGCCAAAAGAATTTTTATCACATTTATAATGAAATGCAAACTACTTGCCATATACAACCAACAAGGTGCCTAATTTCAAGGGAATGTGCAATCGAGGCCTTTTCAGGGTGAACACTGTGTCCCTAGGGGTGTTGAATAATTTCAACAGCATCACATCAACAGCAGCTGAAGGTGAGGTTTCCTTGGTGGCTCTTCAGACTCCTCAAGCCCTGCCTGTTCTGCCACTACTGCCAAGTTGCTATGGGTTTACGTCAAAGCTCTCAGAGCACAGCCACAGCACCTGCTCTACTCTGTACCTACAGGTCCAGACCCAGCCTGCTCCAGGCAGTTGGTTTCTTTTTGAGGGTCAGCTTTACACTTAACCCAGAAATGGAAGATGGCTGCTTCAAATGGCATCTTGATAATTATTCCAAGCAACAGTGACTAGTAATGAAGAGCTATTAGGTAGGCTCAAGGAGCCAGGAAACTCTGGGATTAGCAGAAAGGGTGTGCTGGTTGGTATGTCATTACAGATGGACAAAAGTGTTCTAGTACAGCGGTTCTCAACCTGTGGGTCGCCAACCTGTGGGTCGCGACCCCTTTGGGGGTCGAACGACCCTTTCACAGGGGTCGCCTAAGACCATCGGAAAACACGTATATAATTACATATTGTTTTTGTGATTAATCACTATGCTTTAATTATGTTCAATTTGTAACAATGAAAATACATCCTGCATATCAGATATTTACATTATGATTCATAACAGCAGCAAAATTACAGTTATGAAGTAGCAACGAAAATAATTTTATGGTTGGGGGTCACCACAACATGAGGAACTATATTAAAGGGTCGTGGCATTAGGAAGTTTGAGAACCAATGGTCTAGTAAGAGCTAAAAATATACACGTCACCCAAGAAACAGAGGATCTTGGAGGTGAGGCAGTCTTTTTCTTTGTGTTCTGCTGAGATATCGCTCTGTGAACTTGTTTTCCTTTTAAAAATTTTCACTTTACCTCAAATATAGTTCTCAGTTAATGGCCAACATCATTATCATCAGGAGCCCAAGCTTCTCTCTCTCTCGCTCTCTTGGTTTTTCTTCCCTCCCATGTTCAGTCCCTCTCTCTTCTTGACCCTCCTGGGCTTTCACTGTTAAGTGTTGACTAGGCATCCCTCCGCTTCCTTCCTCATCTTCCAGTTGGAGTGGATTAGCATCTTTTGTTCTACATGTCAAAAGTAGAATTATTGGTAACACATACGTTATGCAACAGCCTTGGAAGATGGTCTGTTCTTCTCCCATGAGTTCAGAGAGGTCACCTCACTTGGGCTTAGAAGTTGCCCCTCTTTGAGAGAGGACTGGAGTGGGGACTCTAAACTTCCAGCAACCAACTTAGGGGCAGCCAAACCAAGAGGCCTAGAGATCAAACCCTCTCCCGGAGTCCGCTCTCCTGTTGACTCCTTTTTCCAAAGTGCCCAATTTTATCAAGGACTTCCTGGAGGGAAACAGGATAGTGTGCCTATGGCCACAGGACTATTTGGGGTAGCTGGCAGGGGTGTCTGGGAGGAGTTTGACCTTAGAGTCTCTCAGCTTATTAGGTCCCTGCAGGGAGACCTTGGGCAAGTTCTCTCCCTTCTTGGGGTCTCCCTTCCCTATTTGTAAATTAAGGAAGTCTGTCTCTTTGTTCTTCCCTATTCAATTTTGTTCAAACTTATTACTTGGGTAGTTTTTTTTTTTGTTTGTTTTTTTTTTAAAGATAGGTTCTGGGAATTAACCCTTATACATTTAAGTTCAATAGGTCTGGGGTGAGGCCCCGTAATATGCACCTTTTATTTTTATTTACTTAATTAATTTTTTTTGCCTAATCCTTCCCCAAGGATATTTTTCCATTGATCTTTTAGAGAGAGTGGAAGAGAGAGGGAAAGACAGAAACATTGATGTGAAAGAAACACATTGATTGATTGCCTCCTGCAGGGCATGGCCCAGGGAGGAACCTGCAACCAAGGTATGTACCCTTGACCAGAATTGAACCTGGGACTCTTTGGTCCACAGGCTGTCACTCTCTCCACTGGGCCATACTGGCTAGGGCTAATCTGCATCTTTTAATAAGCAGAGGCATCAACAGACCTGCCTGAGAAACAGACCAGTGCTTTGCAGAGCTGGCGAGGCACCAGCATCCTCTAGCCAGATGTTAGAATGCAGTCTTAGGCTCCTTTTGCAGACACTCTGATTCAGAGGGGCTAGGGTCGGCAAACTGCGCTCGCAAGCCACATGCGGCTCTTTGGCCCCTTGAGTGTGGCTCTTCCTAAGCCTTAGGAGTACCCTAATTAAGTTAATAGCAATGTACCTACCTATATAGTTTCAGCTTAAAAAATTTGGTTCTCAAAAGAAATTTCAATCGTTGTACTGTTGATATTTGGCTCTGTTGACTAATGAGTTTGCCGACCACTGGGCTAGACTATGTCCCAGTAATTTGCATTTCTCAAGAGATGATGGCAATGATGCTGGTGACCATCCTTAATGCCAGTTGTTAATTTCATTGGTCAAAAACTACTCTAAGTACATTACAAATATTAATTCATTTTATCTTCATAACAATCATAGGAGGCAGCTACAGTTATCCCCATTTCAAAGGAAACTATGATCATAGAGAGGTCAAGCAATTGGCCTCGAGACACACAGCTATTAGCAGAGCCAGGATTAAACCCAAGCAGCCAGACATGGTGACATTGCTTTCTCCTCTATTATTCCAATCAGCCTCCACCACCCCAGCCTACTTCTTGGCTCTGCTCCCTTGTAGCCCCGCTCCCCGCTGCCCCCATCCATTCCTCTGTGACACCCTTCCCGCCTCCCCCCCTTCCACGCCCCCCATCGCCTTGGCTCTCTAATGTGCACCTTCAAGGACCACTCTGGCACTTGCAAATAGAGCCCTTAAGAACCACGCCCAGCCCTAGGCCAGCAGCTTTCCCTGGGGCCAGAAGCTTCTTCAGGAAAGATGGAGTTCTGCCTCTAGTCTGCTGATGGCGACAGAGGATAAGCCTGATGGAATCGGACAATACAAGGAGGCGGGGAAAAGGGACATGAGGATTGACATTCATAATGGCCAATGGCAGCACGGTGTCGGTTTGCCCACTCTGATTCTTTGGTGCCCAAAGGCTTCCCACAACTTTAGGGTAATGCATTTGTGGCGTGGAATGGAAAGGTGGGAATGGGAGATGCTGCGTCATGTGCTCCCTGAAGGTGCACATGTTATTCCAAAGTCGCTCTAGCTTATGTTAACTCAACCTCCCCCCCCCCCACCCCCCACCTCCATTTATCCTCCTCTCAGTTAAGGCCCAACTCAACTGTCTCTGGCACAACTTGTGTGTTTGCCAACCTGTGTCCTTGGAGTTTTTGTAAAGGCCAGCCTGGTATTTGTAATTTCCAGTGCTGCGTGGGAGGGGGCATGAAGAGACTAGAGGAAGATTACTGGTGAGACTGTCCACCAAATGCCAATTCATAGGATTGTCTCATTTCATCCACTTTCTATTTCACTCATTTCCTGTTTCACAGATTAGGAAACAAGGTAACTAAACTTCCCAAGAGCAGTCCTTGGGTGATTTTGACTCACGTCAGCCGCCACAGTCCTAAGACTTTTATTGTGTCTATCCATTCAGCTATTCATTATGAGGGACCAATCTGTAAGGCATGGGTCTAGCTGCTATAAAAAACACAAAAGAATAGGTTTTTGCTGTAAAGTAGAGGAGATAAAAAAGATATGCACACAGAATATTCATACCTATTTTCCCCTAGATAATATGATGGGGTCTGAAGATACAGACATGGATAAAAATCTACCCTTCCCTTTCTAAAAATCATGCTTTAGGCAACAGTAATCTCTGGACTTTTCATTTCCCACCCCTATAATTTTTGATAAATTGAGCATTCACCCTGTTTATCCTTATTTAAAAATATTTTTTTTCATTCAGAATTAATATATTAAATGTCAGACACACTTCATTTCTTATTTTTCAGAATAAAATGTAAATGGAGTTTCAAGTATTTTCTTCATTTGCCCCAGTGATCATCTTGGGCACTTCCTGGAGAGCTTCCTCAGTTTGGGACCCTCCACCACAAGAATGAGGCTGACTCTACCTTCTTTATTCAGATCTCTGTTAAATAACAGGTTTACAGCAAGGCCTTCCCTGACAACTTTTTTTCTTTTTTTAATCCTCACCTGAGGATATTTTTCCATTAATTCTTAGAGAGAGTGGAAGAGAGAGGGAAAGACAGAACGGAATATTGATGTGAGATTAACACATTGATTGGTTGCCTCCTGCACTCCCCCTGACCAGTGCCTGGGCAGGGAGGAGCCTACAACAGAGGTACATGCCCTTGACCAGAATCAAACCTGGGACCTTTCAGTCTGTAGGCTGACTCTCTATCCACTGAGCCAAACCAGCCAGGGCCCTGACAACTTTCTATAACATATTACCTTCTTCCTCTCTGTTATCTTTTGGCCCCTTATCCTAATTTATTTTTTATACCCTATTTCAATGTATAGCAAATGTGATAATTGGTTTCATTTTTGCCTTCTAGTATCAGAATGTGAGCTTCAAGAGGGGCAGGAGGAGTCCTCAAGATTGGTGTATGTGAGAGGAAAGCAAGAAAGCCAAAAGGTTTGGGGATGGAGGGGAAAGCTTTGCCTAGCACCTCCCAACATCCCCTGAGGCTGGGCTGGGAACAAAAGCAAGACAAGTCATGTTTCTCCTGGTTCCTACATTCTTGCAATCATCAGAGCCTTCCCTCTACCTGCCTTATCTGCATTCTCTTCCTCTTCTCTCTGACTTTTAGTGAGGAATAGCACATTTCCGGTCCCCACCACCACAGGTAGAAAAGAGAAAGTTTTGATATGCAAAGACCTTCAGTGAGACACAGTTATAGTTCAGAGAAGGAAGTTGTCTCTCCCAGCATCTTCTCACCTTAGGCATTTGTAGAGTTGTAGAAAGTGCTCTGGGCCAGAAGCCAGAAGACCTAATCTCCATACCTGTGTTTGCCTTCAAAGAAAGGAATGAATGGAATAGTTAAACACCCTGTTCCCACACCATCCAATTCCCTTCCCATACACAGGAGCCATGGAAACTACGCATTGACCCTGAACTAAACTTCTTGTCCAAACTGTGTCCTGAACTAATAATAAATGATGAATCTTGCCTACTTACAAGTTTGTGTGCACTGTAAGGAGAACATCCTGGTAAACCTAAACAGAGAAGTTATTTTTGATACGATTGATACTGTAATATAGAGATTGTGCATTATATGATTTATAAACCATTGGCCATTGCACTGAGGATGGGAACCAGTTACTCACTCCTAAAGAGCTAGCTTGACCAGCAGGGAGTAAAGTTGAGTGTGCAGACATTCACTCGCTTCTCTAAATGGAGGTGGTGCACACCCATGCCAATCTCACACCCAGCAGCCAACTGTACTCCTTGCTGTGGCCTGAAGCTCTGAAGCATTTTTTCATGTCTATTGGCTAAGGAAGGATCTTTAAATAGAAGTGACTCACTGCAAGGGGAATTGTATGATATTGAAAGAAAACAGCCAGGGTTTGGGCTCCGAGGGACCATGGCAGAGGAGCAGAGGCATTTGGCTCATCCACCACACTCACTCTTCTGTCTGTGAAGAGGGCAAAGAATGAATCTTTTGAAAAGATGTCATCTTATTGGGATGCAGGGGGAAGCAGAGGGAGAATAGCTGGTACTTTATTTCATGTAATAGTAGAAAGATTTGAGTTCAACTCTGAGCGTTGGAAAATTTTTATTGATTTACTAACAAGTTAATAAGAGAATATGATAGGTAAGTAAATTTATAAGATTTTTAGTGGAGGGAATATCCCTTTTTGAAGCATTAAGCTTTGAATGGACAAAGTATACTTTTCAAAAGAAACTAACAGCATACACAAGGAAAACAAATTAATTTCACTGGATTCTCTAGACACCTGAAGTTTCTAGAGATAATCTATGACTCTACAAGCATGTTGTATAGTCATCTTGTATACTCAAGAGTGAGTGGACATCACTCGTTCATTTTGTCGGAGTTGGAGCCGACTTGATAATGGCATATACTAACGACATGCAAGCATGAGCTCCTTTTTAGTATATTTTCACAGGAACTAAGCAGTTCAGTGTTTGTGCATGAGATTGGCTGATCTCGCCCCAAATGAAAAGTTTTACCTCAGATATATTTCCCATGAATAGTTTCCAGGAGGTCACTGAGCATGCTCAAACAAGGATGAACTAAAGGCCTACAACACCTGAGTTTGGGGGCAGAGGGAGGTAAAGATTTAGATTAAGTTTAGATGACATCAGGGGCCAAAGGGGATAGCAGTGTGTGTGTGTGTGTGTGTGTGTGTGTGTGTGTGTGTGTGTGTTGGGGGACAGCTAATGAGAGGCCACAATCTCCAAGTCCTGAAGTAGGCCCTTGGAAGACAAACTGTTCTGAAAGGTTGTTGACCTTACTGGTATTTAAACACTTTTATTTCACTCCTGGACATCAATGTTAAATTTTTAAAAAGCTTACCTCTGGGTACATTGGGTACTCTTCCCATGGTGACAAGGCAAGGTGTGGCTGCCAAGAACTTCGGTTGAACTGTCCCTAATTTTCCCTATGGAAACAAGAGTTCCTTCAGGGTAAGGAAGGAAGAAATGGTTCTTTTACCTACTGTCTCTTCCCTGTGTCCTATAAAGGCACAGCAAGCTCACCTTCAAAGACAGTCTATTGGGATCCATTTTGGTGCTGCCCATATTCCTGAATTGAGACCTTCAGTGAAGCTAAAAAAAAAAAAAAGGAGTCCAGTGTCAAGGGAAGATTCACATGTAAAGCCTGAGACTCAGGTAATACTTTAGGGGAGGTGGAGCCCATGGTAAAGTAGGAACCTGGCCCAGATTCCTCTGACTGCAGTGGCAAGTGTATGAGGCAAATATGAGGGAACCAACACATGACCCAAACACGTGTCTGCCTTCTTCACACCAACAATGATATGGAGCAATGGAAAAAAAATAAAAAGAATCAAAAACAAAAGAAACGTGCAATGGCAAAGTGGGAAATAAACAAATAGTATGTCTTTGGACCAGAAACTCTGAGCAGAAGGATAAACCTAGAAGAAACATCTGAGGGTGCAGAATGTTGTGGAGATGGGAACCCTATAAATCCTTCAAGTTTGGGATGAGAGGGGTAAAAAGTGGGTGGTAGGTGGCCTAGGGCAGTGGTCGGCAAACTGCAGCTTGCGAGCCACATGCGGCTCTTTGGCCCCTTGAGTGTGGCTCTTCCTAAGCCTTAGGAGTACCCTAATCTACACTAATAAAAGAGAAACATGGTAATTGGCATACGACCGCTACCCTTTTCATTGGCTAATCAACGAGATATGCAAATTAACTGTCAGCCAAGATGGTGGCCGGCAGCCAGGCAGCTTTTTTTTTTTTTGCTTTTTTTTTTATTATTATTAGTTAAGGTATTACAAATGTGTCCACATCCCCCCCATTAACCCCCAACCTCCCCCTCCCCCCACACACAAACTCATGCTCCCATCCCCCTGTTGTCCATGTCCATTGGTTTGGCTTATATACATGTATACAAGTCCTTCGGTTGATCTCTTCCCCTTACCCCCGCCCTCCCCTACTTTCCTTCTAGGGATTGATAGCCTGATCGCTGTTTCTCAGTTTTTGGGTCTGTCCCTTTTCATCAGTCTATGTTTTCAGGCTGGCAGGTGACTGAAGCTCCCAACTGCTCCTTTTTTTCTTTTTTTTAAATTCTGGGCCAGCTTTAGCTCTGAGGCTTGCCTCCAGCTCTGAGGCCTCGGCTGCTGAAAGCAGGTATCTGGTTTGTTTGGGTTCTATAATTGTAACACTGTTGCGGTCCTGCTCACTCCAGCTCTGAGATCCCAGCTGGCTGAAAGCAGGGATCTGCGTTTGTTCTATAATTGAAACAATGTTGCGGTCCTGCTGGCTGAAGCCTGGCTGGCTGAAAACAGGTTTCTGGGATTTTGTTTAGCTTCTATATTTGTAACAATGTTTCTTAAACTGCAAGCTCAGAGACCAGCAAGGCAGGCGGGGAGCGTTGGCTTCCTCCGTCACTGAAGCAAGCAAGCCTCCTGTTCACTTCAAGCTGCCAGCCGCCATCTTGGCTGGCAGTTAATTTGCATATCGCCCTGATTAGCCAATGGGAAGGGTAGCGGAGGTACTGCTAATTACCATGTTTCTCTATTATTAGATAGGATTGAGATTTGGGTACTTATGTTAGTCATATTTAAAAGATCTTCGTATTTCCTATGCTTTCCTGTTGTTTCTTTAATCCAGGCGCATGATAAAGTTTGGGAATCACTGTGTTAAGGGAGCTATGCAGGGACAGGTATGGGAAGCTGCCAGGTAGACTGTGCTAAGGTAGCCTGAGCCCCACGCCCTGGATGCATATCCTCTTCTAGATATGGGATCTGAGGCACCATTTTCAAGTAGGCAAATTTTATTTGCTTTCTCTTTTTTTCACCTCTGTATTTGCACCTGCATTTTGAGTGACAAAATATAGTTGTTTTCTTATAACCATAAGCTCCAGACTTTATTTTTTAGCTAAGATTTCTCTACCCTTAAAAATTCAAAATATCTTTCCTTTATTTCTCAGACCACATTTTCATTGAGTCAATATAACATCAGCTATATCTTAAGAGTTTAATCATCTGATTAGACTGATTTATATTAAGGTGTAAATGACAAAGCTACCACAGTCTTCTAAGATGAATTGGAATTCATCTTAGAAGACTGTGGTAGCTTTAGAATTGGAATTTTTCTTAAAAAGCTCACTAACATATCATTCTTTAATTGCTAGAATTGAATTTTCTACAATCATATAAACATTAAATTCTGTGGAGATTTAATTTTTTAAAAATTTATTGTTGACAGTATTATAGATGTTCCCCATTTTCCCCATTCCACATAGCTCCTGCCCCACCCAGGCCTTCCCCACACTATTGTCTGTGTCCATGGGCTATGCCTAATATGTATATTTGTTCTTTGGTCAATCTCTTCCCATCCCCTCCACTCCCACCCCTCTGGGGTCTGTCATTCTGTTCCATGGACCTATTTTGTTCCTCAGATTATTTTGTTCATTAGATTCCATATGTAAGTGAGATCATATGATATTTGTCTTTCTCTAACTGCTCATTTTGCTTAGCATAATAATCTCCAGGTCCAGCCATGCTGTTACAAAGGGTAAGAGCTCCCCCCCCCTCCTCCTCCCCCTCCTCCTCCTCCTCCTCCTCCTCCTCCTCCTCCTCCTCCTCCTCCTCCTCCTTCTTCTTCTTCTTCTTCTTCTTCTTCTTCTTCTTCTTCTTCTTCTTCTTCTTCCTCTTCTTCTTTTCAGCCACATAGTATTCCATTGTGCAAATGTACCACACATTTTTTATTCACTCATCTACTGATGGGCACTTGGGTTTCTTCCAGATCTTAGCTATTGTAAATAATGCTGTTATGAGCATATGAATGCATACATTTTTTCTCATTGGTGTTTCAGGATTCTTAGGATATATTCTGAGAAGTAGGATTGCTGGTGAAACAGCAGTTCCATTTTTAACATTTTGAGGAAATGTCATATTGTTTTCCATGGTGGTTGTACAGTCTGCATTCCCAAGGAGAGGCAGGCTCCTCTGTGTCAAAAAGATTGGTAACACCAGATTGAATAATTAAAATCTTAAGGTTAGTTTTCTTTATATAGAGTGAAGTAAGGGTTCAGCTTCATTCTTTTGAGTATGACTATCCAGTTGTCCCAGCAACTTTTTTTGAAAACACGATTCTTTCCCCATTATATGTTTTGGCACCCTTGTTATAAATTGAGTAAAAATTAACCTATTGTAAATAATAATGGGAAAATGTTTGTATAATCTTGGAGTAGGTAAAACTCTCCTAACTAGCAAAAGCAAACATAGAAGACCCAGTGAAAAAAATAATGGATTACATGAAAACTAAAAATTTTTGGATGTCAAAATCTCTCTCTGGGGATCCTAGACTTATCAGGGTGACCACTTCATGCATTATGTAAATGTTCAAATACTATGTTGTATACCTGAAACCAATATAATATTGTATTTCAACTGTAATTAAAAATAAAATAAATTTTTTAAAAGCTACATCTAGAAAATAAAAATCATTATAAATTGGGAAATAAAATTTTAGAACCCACCTTAAGTGTTCATATTATTCCCAATAGTCAAAATGCTCTTAAAGAATTTTAATAATAACACAAAAGCGCAGTATAAAGTGGTCAAAGGATATGAACAGATGATTAGGAGTAAACCCCAAGTGACTGATAAACATATGAAAATATGTTCAATTTAATTAGCGAAATGAGAATGGAGTCTATAATAAGATGACATTTTTTTCATCCATGATTTTGGCATCAATTAACAAGAGAGGTAATATCCAGAGTTAGTGAGAATATGAGGAAACAGTTTGTCTATCTATTGCTAACAGAAATAAAATTGGGGTAATTTTTGGGGAAAGTAATCTGGCAGTGACTACTACACTTGCCTTTTGACTTGCTAATACACTTTTACAAATCAGTCCTATTGAGTTATGTTCCAGGATATAAACACATGTGCACAAGGATGTTTACTGAAGCACTGTTTGTAGTGGCAAAGAACCGTGAGTAATTTGAATCTAATAAAAGAATGGCTGACTAAATTACAGTGCATTCAGTCCATGGAGTATTATACTGTTATTAAAAAGAATGAATTAGTGCTATATTGATTGACTTAAAGGAATGTCTGTGCTGTGCTAAAGGCAAATTAAAAAGTTATAAAGAAAGGGAATTTTCTTCTACTTACTAGATAAGATGCTGCCCAATTCATGAATTGCTTAATAAAGCTACTTAGGTCGTTAAAACAAGTTATGAAAGAACAGATAACAAATAGCTTTATATTTGTTAGTATGAGCAAGGTGTGGGAAAGGGGAAGTGAGAGATTATTAACGTCTTAAAATAACATTGGGTTTTTTCACTTGTATAGCAGCATATGTTACCTAGGTGATCAAAAGTTAACAAAGAAAAAATTTAAATTTTGTTGACATCTCTGCCCCCAAATAATCCTATCCATTATATCTGGGTAAGACTTTACACCTGTAGCTTAAATGATCATCCCACTGATTTCATTGCAGAGTGAACCTCCTATTTTTTTTGTACAAGAGAACTGAAGTGCAAGAAAGATTGTGCCTTTCCAAGGTCGACTAGTAAGTGGCCAAATTAGATTCAGGACTAGCCCAATGTTAGTTCTATTCTTGCTGGATACTGCTCCAAAGTTGCAAGGAAGTTATCAAAACTTTTAGTTGTTTTTAAAAATTTTGTTTTGAACCTTTTATACTGCTATGTGTTAGCACCTTATTTAATATGTGCAGTAGCTCAAGTTATTATCATTGTTCAGATGAGGAAACCAAGACTCAAAAGGCGATTTGTGTAAGGCCATTCCGCTAAGACAGTGGCAGACACGAGACATGCACCACCTTGTCAAATTCCGGTTCTAGCGTTAGTTCAATCTGCCTCAAGGCCGCCTAGATTTCTTGCATGCACCACCTCAGGCTCGTGGCCAGGAGAGGAGTTTCCTTGTGGGCTCCCCTCCAATTTTTAGGGCTGCTGAGCTTGCCAGTTCTTTTGACCACTTGGCCGAACCAGTCTCCTTTGCAAATCCTTTATGGTCACCTCTGGAGGCTCTCTGGAGCTCCGTCCCTATACCTCCTTCCTCATGATATAACACATGGCATTTTTTGTTGTTATAGGCATAACTTTATAAAATATACACATTTTAAAACCACATAATAAGGCTACTATGATTTTTAACCACATTTGGTCTGTGTTTATTTTTTAATATATCTAGTACCACAAAGAATGCCTATGAACCAGTCACCTCTGAACCTCTGTGGGCTCTTACAGCTTTGGGATCCCAGGATTGGGAGTCCAGGAAGCTAGTGCAGCCTCACCCTCGGCATGCCTTCACAATGTGTCAGTGGTCTCTGGGATGCTCTTTGCATATCAATGTTCTTCATTAATCCTTAGCGGGAAAACTGGGACACAACAGCTGCCTTAGGGAGAGGCATGCCCAACGGATGGCAGTTAGCACTCACCTATTAAATCTTTAGGGATTCTGAGGCAACCTGTTGTTGCAAGATTTTTTGGAGGACTTTGGATGGACCTGAAGGTCAAGGGGTCATTCTATCTTTGACCTAGGTTATTTCTTAAATTTTACCTTGAGACATTGACTGGACACTTTCACATCTCTACTGATTGGTAATGAATTCCTGGTTTTAGTTCAACTGGAGTTCACCAAGTGATCCTTTTACTGTCAAACCTGGGGGGTGTTTTTCACAGAGTCTTTCTGGGTCCAAGATCTTCTTTGCTGGCTGCTGATATATCTTCTCTGTCTCAGAATTCCTAATGAGGTTCCCCTTGACAGTGCAATGGAGCAACCTGACTCTCAATTCAAGAACCTGGATGTGTGAGTAGATTATGCACCTCTGAACACTCAGGGAGGGATTGTTCAGCCAGACAGAGGACCTTGGACTTCTGGTGGCTTTAAATGTGGTTGTAAATCTTAGTGCCCAAAGAACACTGTTCTAGCTGACCAGTGTGGCTGGTGGCAAGGCATGCAGGTTCCTCTGGCTCAAAAAGATTGGCAACAGCAGTTTGAATATTTAAAATCTCTGAGTTAGTTTTCCTTATATAGTGTGAGGTAAGGGTTCAGCTTCATTCTTTTGAAAATGACTATCCAGTTTCCCAGCAACCTTTGTTGAAAACACAATTCTTTCCCCCATTAAATGATTTTGGCAGTCTTGTTGAAAATCAGTAGACCATAGATATATGGATTCATTTCTTAATTCTCAATTCTATTCCTTTTACCTAAATGTCTATCATTATGACAAAAGCAGTGATGGCGAATCTATGACACGCATGTCAGAGGTGACACGCAAACTCATTTTTTTGGTTGATTTTTCTTTGTTAAATGGCATTTAAATATATAAAATAAATATCAAAAATATAAATCTTTGTTTTACTATGGTTGCAAATATCAAAAAATTTCTATATGTGACATGGCAGCAGAGTTAAGTTAGGGTTTTTCAAAATGCTGACACGCCAAGCTCAAAAGGTTCGCCATCACTGCAATAGCATATCATATTGATTATAGTAAACTGCTTTACAATAAACTTCGAAATAAAAGTGTAAGTCCTCCTACTTGATTCTTCTTTTTCAATATTGTTTTGGCTATTTGGAGACTCTTGCAATTCCACATGGATTTTAAGATCAGCTTTTCCATTTCTAATAAAAACTGTCATTGAGTTTTTGATACGGATTACATTGAATCTATAAATCATTTTTTAAAAATATATTTTATTGATTTTTTACAGAGAGGAAGGGAGAGAGATAGAGAGTTAGAAACATCGATGAGAGAGAAACATCGATCAGCTGCCTCCCACACATCTCCTACTGGGGATATGCCCGCAACCCAGGTACATGCCCTTGACCGGAATCGAACCCGGGACCCTTCAGTCCGCAGGCCAACGCTCTATCCACTGAGCCAAACCGGTTTCAGCAGAATCTATAAATCATTTTGAGTAGTATCACCATTTACCAATATTAGTCTTCCAATCCATGAAAAAAAGGTTGTCTTTTCATTTATATATGTTTCTTAAATTTTCTTTCAGTAATGTTTTGTAGTTTTCACTGTACAAGACTTGCATCTACTTGGTTAAATTTATTTCTAAATATTTTATTTCTTTTGATGCTATTGTAAATGAAAGGTTTTCTTAATTTCCTTTCTGGATAATTCATTGCTAGTGTATAGAACTGTAATTGTGTGTGTGCATTGCTCTTATATCCTGCAACTTTGCTGGACTTACTTTAGAGCCTTAGTATCTTTTTTTGTGGATTCTTTGAGATTTTCTGTATGTAGAATTATGTTACCTGCAAATAGAGATAGTTTTACTTCTTTCTTCCCAATTTAAATGCCTTTTATTTTTATCTTCCCTAATGCTCTGACTGGGATTCTAGTACAGTGTGAAAAGAGGCATTTTTATCTTGTTACTGATCTTAGGGGGAAACTTTCATTTTTTTTCACCATTGAGTATGATGTAAACTGTAGGTTTTTTAAAAAAGCCTCTTATTTTTTTTGAAGAAGTTCCCTTCTATTTCTAATTTGTTGAGTGCTTTTTTTTAAAAAAATCATGAAACAGTGTTAGATTTGTTAAATATATTTTCTGCATCAATTTAGATGATCATTTTTTTTCTTCATTCTGTTAAGGTGGAGTATTACATTGATTGATTTTTGTACATTAAAACACCCCTGTGTTCCTGGGATAACTTACATTTGGTTATGATATATAACTTGTTTAATATGTTGCTGGACCAACTTGCTAGTGCTTTATTGAGGATTTCTGCATCTATATTCATAGGATATTGGCTTATAGTTTTACCAATATTTTTAAATTTTGTGATGCCCTGATATGTAATAAAACTATGTTGAAATGTCATCAAAGTATTAGGGAATATGGTGTGAAAAACAAGGCGATGGCACATGCAGAAAAGGTAGACAGAGTGGCTTTTTTTTTTTTTTTTTATCTGCTGATCTCTCAACCAGCCAATTCTGCTGACTCCATTTCCTTTGCCCTACCACCCCTGCCTGGTTACAACCCTGTGCTCACACCTTCAGACATTCACTCTTGGCTGTGCCTCTGAACTCAGCCACTGACATGTGACATGGCCATGGGCAACGAGCTCAGTGACTCACACTGGCAGGACCCTTTGTGTAAGGTGCCTTCTCACCATTTCTCCTCAGCTTGCTCAGCTGTAACACAGTAAGATTGGATTAGAACATTGAAGAGTTTCAACATGCAAGGATATGAGTAAATAGAGCAGGGAAGTGATTGCATGTTTACCATTATGTCATTGGTGGCATCACATATAAACCCTCTTACTCAAACAGTCACACTCCCCATCCATTGCTTTTCTTGAGTCAAAGCCCAGACTGATTTCCACAGAGCCCCCTGAACTTTGTCCTAGGCATATTTCTCTAAAGTTATCTTCCTTGTAGGAAGGACTGGTCACTCATTATCTTCTTTTCCCTCACACCCAGTTCTATTCTTCCCACAGAATTCAAAGTGTCTTAATGTTGTTGGCTAACACCTTTGGAAGATACCACTTTTACTTTTTAAACTTCATTTAAAAAAATCTTTGTTGTTTAAAGTATTAAATAAATCACCCCTTTCCCCCCACTGACCCCTTCTAGCAGGCCCCTGCCTCCCACCCCCGACCCCAGGCCTTCACCACACTATTGTCTGTGTCCATGAGAGGTCTTTGGTTGGTCTCTTCCATTCACCCACCCATCCTCACCTTCCCTCTGAGATTCAACAGTCTGTTCCATGCTTCTATGTCTCTGGGTGTCTCTGGATCTATTTTGTTCTTCAGTTTATTTTGTTCATTAGATTCCACATATGAGTGAGATCATGTGATACTTATCTGTCTCTGATAAACTTTATTTAATTTAATATAGAAGACTGTAGTCTTTTATCTAAAAATTTTAATTTTCTTTATAGTTAGGCTATGTTCTATACCTTACTATATCTGGGCAGTCTTGAATTTAGTTTAATAAATGTTTTATGCTTCATGTTTGATGCAGTCTATGGTGAGAGACAAAGTAATATTTTAAGCTATTAATTTAATCGACATACTAACCCATTAGAGATAATCCATAAAAATGACAGCTAATGTTTATCATGCACTGACAGTATGGCAGACACTGTTGTAAATTGCTTTTCATATTTTAAATCTTAGTCCCTAAATGCGGTAGGTACTTTTATCACCTACAAATAAGGAAATGGCTACTAATGCTGCCGGCTCTTTACTTAGAGTGAATCAGATCATCAAGACACAAAGGGATTATGTTCCTTGCCCAAAATTACAGTCCAATCAGTAAACGAGCCAGAAGTCAAACCTGAAAATCCGGCTCTAATTCCATGCGCTTAGTCACCAAACTATACAGAAGAGCATAGAAACAGAAAGCAGGAGAAAGCATGCACTGTAGAATAGGGTATAACTTTTGGGGGACTTGGGGTATTTATGGGCTTTCCACACTCTCCTCCTGCAGTGACCACTTTCAGCCACAACTTTGCTCAGCCTGGTAGCAATGGTGCTTTGTACCACGTTTCCCTGCCACTCTGGCGGCTATTACCTGGACAGAGGATGAACACTTAGTCTGAGCTGGGCCAAATAGATGCTAGATCTGAGGGATTTGAAGTAGGATTCTGGGTGTACCTGTGTGAGGATGGGAGATGGAAGTTTCTGGACTAGTAGAGAAAGAGAGTCTAGAAAGGGGAAATAAAGTCATGGAGGATGAGGTTGAGAGGAAATCCAGGGAAAGCATATCTTGGGTTTATCATGGCAGATTTTACAGGCTGGAATTGCACAATTGATTGGGCTGGCTGTCCTTATGTTCTGAATTTCCTTTCGAACTCAGAGATTCCTTCTAAAATATTTCCCTTTTCTTTACATGGAAAAAAAAAGTTTCGGCTGCCTTAACCCAAGAAATCTTAATGCATGTGCAAAATTTCTAAGCCCTAAGTTACTGCTGAAAAATTTTGTGTTTCCTCCAGACTTTTTTGAGTTATTATATTTTTTTGTCATGATTGAGAGCATAGTTGATACGCAGGTTGAAATATCTCTTTGAATATATCATGGTAATAAAAGGCTTTCTTCAGGTGGTATAGCCTTTTCAAGTATTTTTTTTTCTGATTCCTACATAATATTTTGTGGCTTTTTTATTTTCTATATGATTTTTCTTTTCTTCTTCTTGACTACCTGTGAGATGCCATGTCCTGTGTGGCTTAGGGTTTGGGATCTGGAGAAGGGCTGTGGGCAAATGACGAGACAAGACAAGAAATAATAATTTGGAAATTGGTGGCCAGGCAGAGTGTCCAATGTTAGGGGAAGGACTTCACTGGTGCCCAGGCCCTGCCAACCTTTTATTCAATTTTGGATACACATATTGCCCTTAGGCTGGCAATTCTGATAACAGACAGACTATCTTTTTTTTTTTTTAATATATTTTATTGATTTTTTGCAGAGAGGAAGGAAGAGGGATAGAGAGTTAGAAACATCAATGAGAGAAACATCGATCAGCTGCCTCTTGCACACTCCCTACTAGGGATGTGCCTGCAACCAAGGTACATGCCCTTGACCGGAATCGAACCTGGGACCCTTCAGTTCGCAGGCCAATGCTCTATCCACTGAGCCAAACTGGTTAGGGCGTGACAGACAGACTATCTTAAAGATCAGTAAATATTAGTAAAGATTTACTTTGATACTATTGGGTCAAGAAATTGCTTGAGCCACCATTGTCTTGACCAAACAATTGGTGCATAGCTTTGGCCCTTGACAGAGCTCAAGGTTCATCAGCATTCTGGGCTCCTTGTTTACACTTTTCTGATAGTGAAGACAATAGGTAGCTTCCAACAACTACCCACTATGTGAGTTAAAAATGCTCTATTTATCTTTACTCTATTTAAATAGATCCTGTAGGTGATATTCACTTTCCCAGATTTTTTTTTTTTTACCTCTTCCTCAAATTTTACAGGACATCCTGTGAGTGTATGAGGAAGAGAGTAGCTCATTCAACTTTATGGCAGGAGATGTGACTCAGAGTTTATTTTGGCTGGAAGTCCTATGGCTTTTTGAGACCCTATGTACCTGATAGCTTCTTGCCCTCCTGGCATTAATAGAAGGAGTACTGGAGCGTTATCATTTGAATCACCCAATACTCCTTGGTAATATTGGCTACCTTCCTTTTAAGGACATGATGTACCCTAAGCCAGCCCCCTAGTGGCAGATCCTGTAGTTTCTGTCGTTTCCTTCCTTGGCCCCTCTTATCTCTGAGACTATACTACTCCTGTCCCAGTCAACTCAGTATCCTCACCACATGAAAACTGAAAACTGCTGGGGTGGGTAAGAGCTTCAAGCAGGTCTGTCTCCACATTGGCAGGACCCAGTGCAAGGGTACAGATGAAGACTTAAATATTTATAGGCTAAAATTTGTTATGAAACTATAAGTAATTGTTATGCTCTTATCTTGACAAATATATTTGTATAACCACACAACAAAGGAAACCCTAGGGTTTCAATGTGATTAAAAGCTGACCATGTATCAAAGCTGCCTGGATTTAGTTATATTGAATATATTTGGGTGTTCTGTGTGATGGACTAGTGATATTTTAAAAAAAAAGATAAAATAAGGATCTATGTAATTTATACATTGTTAATGTATTTATTTAATAAAATTCATTTTCCTTGCTTTCACTTGATAATAATTACAAAATATGCTTTTATAAACAATTTTCACCTAATTTGCATCCTTTTGACATTATTGATAAATAAAATAGACTTTCTTGAATCATTTTAGTTCTTAGTTTGAGTTTGATTAATTTAAATTTGGAGAAACTTCACTCTGCTGAGACAGTAACGACTGATATTAAATTTCTTAAAGTAACATATAAATTTAGGAATAAACCATATATATATCAGACATTGTAATAAGGTGGGTTATATAAGATAAAATTAGTATTGTAGAGATATTCCAAAGTACAATCACATATCTTGCTATTTTACCATCTTTTAAAGTAACAACTACTATAGATCCTTAAAAGTATATAAATAATTGATGTCACATTTCAAGCATGTTCTTTCTACACCTACATGGATACAATTACAGAGCAATATTAATTACTAAACATCACCAAATGTTCTTTATTTCTTGTATGTGACTGTTGCAATATTAATTATGTAATATCATAAAATGTTTCTTATTTACTTTATTATTGGAACCTCCAGATCTATGACTTGGAACACGGAGAAAATAGACACATGAAGCTTATGCAATAATGCATTGCATTCAGGCTACCTGAGCGGATTTGGCAGGTTAGGTAATTTCTCTTTTTTCTTACAATGTGTCAGTGATGGCACCACCTACAAACCTTCATGGTATTTTGATGGTAGGCTTTCATTTTAAAATGTGGAACAGCATTTCCCTGAAGCCTGAACAGTGTGAGTCATAAGGACAATTGTTTAAGGTGATAGGTTATACCATGTTAGCACAGAGAACTGGATCCCCAGTGGTGGAGGAGCTTGTGTGTTATTGAATGAATTTGTTTTTGTGAATGTTTGTCATATACTGGTCCCTCTGAAATATGGTGCCCAGGTCAGAGGTCAGAGGCCTCTTTTGCCTGGATATAATTAACTTCAAGTTCTCCCTCCGATTACGATGCACCAAGTACATTTTGATGGTCTGCACCCCAAGGCTGTACAAGGAATTCCACAATGAGACCTTCTCCAAGTTACCAAGTGGGATAGAGGAGACAGGAATCTCTCACCGTAGTATTACCCTTCCCCTTCCCGCACCTGCTGTTCCTTCTCTAAAGCAGAAACATTTAGGGGAACAAACATAGATCTTACAACTAGACTCTTTCCTCTCCTCTTCTCTCTTACTGTATTAGACCACTGAAAGGGTGTCCTCCTTGTCATATCCCCTTTTGTTCATTAGAACAACAACTCACATGGCCTCAGTGGCATAAGCAAAAGGGAAGACAGTCTTTCCAGGTTTGATTTTTGATAAGATAGAGAGGAGGAAAATACTTTACTTTATTGTCTTATTTTGGAGAACCAGAAACTAATCATTCATTTTTTAAAAATTGCATTACTTTTCTAATGAAAGCCATATCTCTCCCACACATGTATGCTCCAGGTTAATACTATTTGTCAAAGCAGTATAACTATATACATCTATGTGACCTGAAATCCTGCCAACAACTTTGCATGGTTGGTATAATTGTCCACATTTTACAGCTAAAGAGTCTGAGACCTAGGTTACTTTTCCTAAAGTCATATAGCTAGTTAAAAGGCAGAAAACTGGGTTTCAATAAATGACTAAGTGAATGGAATCCTTGGGTACGTGAATAAATAAATGGAATAACAAATGAATGACTATCAAACCTACTGCCATCATATAAAGACACTGTATCAGTTAGGATTATTGGTTGCAAGCAACTCCCTGGCTGATGAAAGTTAAAAGGAATGCATTGTGGTGGAAGAGACAAAACTAGCTTTGGAAACAGAGAGTGACTATGGAAAGTTCTGGAGGCCCAAGCAGCAAAAAGTGGACCAGCAGTGTCCTAGAAGCAACCCTTTGGTCATCCGCACCCTATTGGCCTTGCATAACCCACTCAGGATTCAACATCCCCAGTGAAAGTGTCTGGTTGGCTCATCTTCCCTTCATACCAGGGACTCAGAGGAATAAATCATGTTCTTGAATAAGAATGTGACATTATTAGGAAAAGGGGATGGATGCTGGGACTCCATATAAAACAATAAGTACCAGAACACTGACATCATGGCAGAGAAATAATACTTTCTTTTTTCTTTTTCTGTTTTTTTGGTATGAACTATAAGCTTATTTTATTTTTTCCATCGCCATTTATCCCCTCTATGCCCTCTTCCATCTCTTACACCCCCCGCAATCACCATACTATTGTCCATGTCCCATGAGTTCTCTCTCTTTTTTTTTTTTTTTTTTTCTCAATCCCTCTACCATCCTACACCCACCACTAGGGCAGTCTTCTTGCTCTCTATCAAAGTGAAATAAAGCAGTCAGAGAAAGACAAGTACCATATGATTTCACGTACATGTTGAATTTAATAAACAAACTGAACTACCAAGCAAAATAGAGACAGAATCATAAAAAATAAGACTTTCAAAACATGCAATAGGTTCCAGAGAGTGTACTTGGTGCATCTCATGTGTTATCTTGTTTCATGCTGGCAACAACTCTATGAGTTAGACAGTATTATTGTTTAAATGTGGTAGTTTTGTCAACTGAGGCTATGGGAGGTTAAATTGGTCATTCAATAATACGTAGATTATAAATTGCAGAACCTAGACTGGAACCCAGGTCCAATCCCCTAATGCTCCCGGTTTTAACAATTATTTTATTGTCTTTCTACCAATGGCAAGCAGAGGAAACTTGCAGGAGAAGGGTGGATGCAGCAGCCTGTCGTCCAAGTTCCTTTCAGTTTATTTGCTGATCTCCCAGAGATACTGAACCCAGAGCATTGTGGACTACATTTATTCTAAACTAGCTTGATTTAAAACAATTTTTAAAATTTTTCTCACCTTTTGAATCAAATAGTGTTTTATACCTTTCAGAATTCGTTTTCAATAGGAACAAGTTGAACAAACTATCTCTAAGTATTTATTTACCTGCCTCTACCTTTTGTGGTCTTTCTGGAAATTCAGGCCACCACATAAATGAGGAAACTGGCAGATAATATGGTCTCAAATAGCTGATGGCCATCTGAAGCCAAATGGTGTTTGTCTTCTTATTTCGGTTGGAGGCTTTAGGCAAAGATTTTGGAGCCTTAAAACCTATGTAACCGGATTACATAGGTTTTGAGTCCTGGCTCAGCTATTTCCATCCTAAGTGATCTTGAGCAAGCTACTTAATCTAGCTGAATCTCAATTTCCTCATATATAACATGCAAATATAGTCATGTTTACCTCACAGTGTGGTTGTGAGGATCAAATAAAACATTATGTCAATAGTTAGATTGTGCCTGGTTTATTGCTACTTAATAACATTTTTTCAAATTGTTATAAATCTCCCCCCAATTTTCCAATATGTTTATTTTTTATTAAATTTATGGGGGTGACATTAGGTAACAGGATCATATAGTTTTCAAGTGTACATTTCCATGATATATGATCTTTATATTGTATCATGTGCCCACCACTTAAAGTCAAACCATCTCCTGGCATATATTGAAAAAATTTTTCATATAAGTGGACTGGTGCAATTTGAATCTGTTTTGTTCAAGGATCAATTGTAGTTTTTTTTTTTACAGTTTCCTAAGATAGGTTAATTGAAGTGTGTTGTAGAGAACATGTTTTGAGAGAGAGAGAGAGAGAGAGAGAGTTTGGTTTTCCATCCATATACCAATTCATTTCTGATATTAAGATTTGGAAGATGTTGGTCGCCACCTCCATCAGGCTTCCTTCTTCACTTTCAGATTTCCTCCTTTTCCCTCATTATAGCAGGTTCTGTTTGTGGTCACCAATATATGCATTCTCTCTCTCTTTTTCTTTAGACCACAGTTAGACCTCATTGCCCAGTCTCATTTGCAGTTAAGTATGGCCCACTGAATTGTGGTTAGTGGATTTTTAGTGAAATGATAGCCCCATTTCAGTGATGGGCCCTTGCTCTCTTTTACCATGAGCTGAATTGGAGAGAACTCTGAGGTCTCAGAGGAGGATAGAACTACAATATGGGAAAAGCTTGCATCCTGATAGGACTGTGGAGAGTGATATAGGCAAGAGTAAAGTTTTATTGTGCTAAGTCACTGAAATGTCGAGGTATCTACTCTGACTAATATAATTGTCCCTGCAATGTCTCAAAGACAAGATCTTTTAGGATACTACTTTACCATCCAGCTTCCCTCCCTTTTCTATTTTCAACCTTTTTGTCTACAAAAGACTGACAATTTGCATGAGAAAATACCAAAATGTCCAAGTTACATAAAGGCATGAGTCATAAAAGTGATTTCACTTGGGGCAGGAATATTTGGTGCAATAAGTGATTAGAAAAAAAATGTGACCATTCATACAGTTCTATAGAAGTAAGAGGGTGTGTTAAGGAAACTTACCTTAGTAATTATGTCTCCTAGGTAACTGGAGCTTCTAGGAAAGTCCAAATTTCATGGAATGAAATTCTTTCTGAGATGTGCAATTCAATTGTACAACCATTATGAACTGTATTTATAAAATTTTCTGATGGCTTGATAAATTACTTATGTAATACTTACTGTGGGATACAAAATTGCATCATCTTAACTATGCACAGTATGATCTCAACTGTGTAAAAATTATGTACTTACTGGAAGGAATAGACCAACATTTTAAAAAAAGGAGGATAAAATAACAGATAATATAACTACATACAATTTTGTGAACAAATTAATCACATAAAATTACCAATCTGTAAAATTTCTTTGATAGATTGTGTGATGCCAGGACTGTCAGGCAGACCCTGAGCGATGGATGAATGGATTACTCTGACACATGTTTCTGTGAAAGAGGGGCTAAGGGACTGCTTGGCTATAGGAGCAAATAGCCCTGTTTGCCTGTCTCCTTAGGCTTTTATTGTAGCAACCGCTTGAACTAAAATGAACTATTAGATACTATCAGCAGAGTAAGCATACTTCAGAAGACACATGTGTCTGTAGTGTCCTTTAAGCAAGGACATGTCTAAGTAAACACCCGGGGTGCTCAGACTTGTTTGAAAAAGTCAAAGCAGGAGCTGTCATCACTTGTAGCTGAGGCCTCCCTAGAGGACCCTGACCTTTTGGAGAACCCTCCTTACAGACTTTCCAACCAAGTCCCATGTTTCCCCACAGTGTGAACCATTTTTGGTTCAAAAAGATGGAATTACTAAGATTGTAAGACCCAATGCCTTACCTAACAAGCATATACATAGTACTAAATCATCATAGGTGGTTTTGAATATGTCATTTGAAGTGAATGAAGCAGGTTTGTAAGAAGATATAATGGCCATGGGTAGGGGACCACTCACTGAAGAATCATGGTGTCATTAAAAGAACCTGGTCTTTGGCGTTTGATTGAGGTACTGCTGCTGGCTAGTTTTGTGAAACTGGGAAGACTAATTCTCTTTCAACATTGTTTTTCTTATTTGTGTGAAAATAACTCTTGCTTTATAATTTCATGAATGATTAAAATTTGTGATGTTGCGCTACACTATTTTAGAAAGTGGGTAAAATTTTTATAGCTTCTTTTCTCCTTTCTCTGCATAACATCTCCAAAATGTTAATGTAAATCTGATACTTTTAGGTAGCTTTTTGTAAAATACAGATTCCAAAGCATTCTGGAAGACCCTGATTCAGGTGATTTGGAGAAGTTCCTGTATTTCTAACAAGTCAGCCCAGAAGATCTTGATAGGGATGGTGTGAGGAACACACTTTTATTTTTATTTTTTAAATAAATCTTTATTGTTCAGATTATTACAGATGTTCCTCTTTCCTCCCCCCCCCCATAGCTCCCCTCCACCTGGTTCCCACCCCACCCCATGCCCTTACCCCCCGCCACTGTCCTCATCCATAGGTGTAAGATTTTTGTCCAATCTTTTCCCACACCCCTCACACTCCCTTCCCCCAAGAATTGTCAGTCCACTCCCTTTCTATGCCCCTGTTTCTATTATATTCACCAGTTTATTCTGACTTAATTTTTAGATTCACTTGTTGATAGATATTTATTTGTTATCACTTTGTTGTTCATAATTTTTATCTTTTCCATTTTCTTCTTCTTCCTCTTCTTAAAGAATATCCTTCAGCATTTCATATAATCATGGTTTGGTGGTGATGAACTCCTTTAGCTTTTTCTTGTCTGTGAAGCTCTTTATCTGACCTTCAATTCTACATGATAGCTTTGCTGGGTAGAGTAATCTTGGTTGTAGGTTCTTGCTGTTCATCACTTTGAATATTTCTTGCCACTCCCTTCTGGCCTGCATGGTTTCTGTTGAGAAATCAGGTAACAGTCGTATGGGTACTCCCTTGTAGGTAACTAACTGTTTTTCTTTTGCTGCTTTTAAGATTCTCTCTTTGTCTTTTGCTCTTGGCATTTTAATTATGATGTGTCTTGGTGTAGTCCTCTTTGGATTCCTCTTATTTAGGGTTCGCTTTGCTTCCTGGACTTGTAAGTCTATTTCTTTCAACAGGTGGGGGAAGTTTTCTGTCATGATTCTTCTAATAGGCTTTCAGTATCTTGCTTTTTCTCTTCTTCTGGCACCCCCATAATTCGGATGTTGGTATGTTTGAAATTGCCCCAGAGACTCCTTACACTATCTTCATATTTTTGGATTCTTTTTTCTTTTTGCTTTTCAGGATGTGTGTTTTTTGCTTTCTTGTATTTCAGATCTTTGACTTGATTCTTGGGATCCTCTAGTCTGCTGTTGGGAGTCTGTATAATATTCTTTAAAAAAAAAAAAAAAAGCTTATCTGGCTTTATTGGCTTTTCTTTCTCTTGTTCAATGGGGGTGGGATTTTATTTGTACATTTTTTTAAGAGTCCCAATCTGCTCATGAAATTCTTAGACAGAGGGAAGCTGTGGGGCACATATTCCTTAAGGGACCCATTGGGAGAACTCTTATCAGGGCAAAGTAACTGCTCACTTCCTTCCCTTCTGCTTCATGTGTACTACGAAATAGTCATTGCATCCGATGGTGAGCCCAGCAATTAGCGAAAAGAAGCTCTGGAAGCCAACTCTGCCGTCTCGGCACTGGTCCAGGTCCTTCATTATTTTGTCTACAGCCAGAGGGTCTTTTTGATTTTCCAAAAATCCAGGGAACTCCTTTTCCATGAGTACTCTTAGGTCCTCCTTTGTTAATTAGCCTTTATCCCCAGCAAACTTATGAAACGTGAACATCATGGTTTCCATGGCGTGTTCCATTTGAGACGGCATTCTGGTGAGGTCTTGGCGGGAGGCGCGGCAGGATCGTCGGCTGCAGGGAGGCTGCTGGGACGCGCGGCCAGTGCAGGAGTCTGTATAATATTCTTTATTTCAGTCAGTGTATGCTTAATTTCTGACTGGTCCTTTTCCATTTTTTTGGCATTTTCATTAAGATCTTTGAAGGTTTCACTAAGTTCCTTGGAGGTTTGTAGAAGATTCTTGAGTAATCTTATAACTGTGGTTTTGAACTCTATGTCCAGTAGTTTGCTTTCCTCCATTTCTTTCATTTGTGACATGTTTCTTTGTCTCCGCATTTTGGCTGACTGCAAGGACCCCCTGTGTCTACAATGGAAGAACTGTTGTACTGGAGACACCCTTATGGGGTAGGATTGGCTTCAGTGGGGCTTTGGTGCTCACTGAGTCTGCCTCTTGAGTGTGTCCCTATGAGGAGTTGAAATCTGGTATCTGACCACTGAGTACCCTGGCTCCTGGATCTCCAAGTCAACTACTGTGTGAGTCCACCCAGCAGGAGCTACAGCGATATCAGCAGATCTATCCTCTTTGTTGGGGTTTGGAAGTTTTGGAGCTCTCTGACCCACCTGCAGTTTGTTAGGTTAGGCTGCAAAAGGGCAGGCAGTTCCTTTGCCCTGCTGCCCACAGCTTGGGTAGGGATGTAACTTCAGTGGGGCGGGGTCTCAGTGAATCACCAGGGCAGAGCAAACAGCAATGGCTGTTGTCAGCCGACTCCACAACTCCTCACGTCTCCGAGTCTTGGCGTCTCTGCATCCCCAAGTCCCGGGCCCCGCAGTAACAATGATCCCTGCGAGCAGGTCTGCGAGAAAGCCACCCTTGCTTTCCGACCCGCTGCAAGACAGTCCAGTTTCTCCCTGTAGGAGTCTGGGTCCCCAGAGTCTCACCATAAATGAGTTCAGTGCTTTTGGGAGCCTGTATCCCCTTCTGATTGAAAAAAACTGCACCCAGTGGGAGCCCGCCTCGCGGGCAAGCACGTAGGCACGCCTCTACACCTCCTACCCAGTCTCAATGTGCTTTTTTCTTTCCTTCTAGTTGTAGAATTTCCACTTGGCCAGCTTTCCCGTGGTTCTGGATGGTAGCTGTTTTGTCTTTTAGTTTTAGTTTTAATGTGGTTGTGGGGGGTAGCACGTATAGGTTTATACCTTATGCTGCCATCTTGGCTCTCCAGGAACACACTTTTTTAAAAAAAAAAAATATTTTATTGATTTTTTTACAGAAAGGAAGGGAGAGGGATAGAGAGTTAGAAACATCGATGAGAGAGAAACATCCATCAGCTGCCTCCTGCACACCCCCTACTGGGGATGTGCCCGCAGCCAAGGTACATGCCCTTGACTGGAATCGAACCTGGGACCCTTGAGTCCACAGGCTGATGGTCTATCCACTGAGCCAAACCGGTTAGGGCTGGAACACACTTTTAAAAGACAAAATTTACCTCTGTTCCTCTCCAAAACTAATTCCAATCCCTACCGAACTTTTGTCCAGTAACTCTTCTTTTTTTATGTTTACAATGCCCTTCCCTTATTTGTCTCCATTCATTTTAAAGAACAAAAGGGATAACTTGTACAAAGCCCAGTTCTCAGGCTAACGTCCACTTCCCTGAGGAGTTCTTGGCTTCCCCCCAGGTCATATGATTGAAAGCATTGGGACCAGCATTTTGAAATGAAATCAAATTTTTCAGGTCTTCTGTTTGCCCTAATGATACTATTCAAATAACTCTGCAGCTGGACAGTTTCTGCCAACTCCACCACATGCCTTATTATTTATTGCTTTGGAGTATCCAATCAGCTACAAGTGATGATATATAAATAAAAATGTTCAGTGGGAAACATTTTATAATGGTAGTAGTTTTCCAATATAGAACACATCCCCTATCTTCCTCTGCTCCACAAAGTCTCTGACTTCATGTCAACGAACAGTTCCTTCAGTTGACTCATTAGGAACCTAGTTCTTCTTGGAGTTCTATGCTGCGTAGTGACGCCTGAGTCAGTTCAAGTGTGGTTGGTGGAGTCTATAAGGTGGTAGCCACAGAAGCTTCTCCATTGCCGCACTGAGTGACTGCAGAAGGTGGTGTGCACACAGGTCTACAAAGAAACTTCAGGTAAGCAGATTGTTTTGGACAGCAGTGTCTTGTCTTTTTCAGCCTTCCTATTAATTAGGATCCTGGTTCTAAAGAATTTGTATTTACGGTGGTTACTAGACTTATTGTGGTGATCATTTTGTAACGTATATGAACACTATGTTGTACACTTGAAACTAATATGCTGTATATCAACTATAATGAAAAATAATTTTAAAAAGAATTTGTGTTTATATTCCCATGACTATTCTGTAACTACCAATTTGTACTTCTTAATCCCTTCACCTTTTCCACCTAACCTGACCAACACCCCCCAGAATAATGGTTATCTCTGGGGGGTGGTATAAAATAACTTAAAGTAAAAAAAGAAGAAAATAAGGGATTGTAGAAATCCACTCCCCTCTGGAAAAAAAAAAGAATTTTTATTTGTTAATTCATTTTTTTCCCCTTGCAAACTCTTGGACCCAAGCCCAATATTGGGAACTAATTCCTAAAAACACTGTAGGCCCCTGGAGCCAGAAAGTACTTTAAAAATCTACAAAGCCAGCATGTGTTATTTTGAACTGGTAAGATGTCCAAATCCTTTCCTTGAATTATAAAGTATTGGTATGTGTATGCCTTTCCCTGCCACCCTCCAGACCTATAGTAACACTGTGAGTAAAGACAAGAAACAACATTCTCCTTGCCTTCAATCCATGGTTCTAAAGTGTCCCTTGTCCATTTGCATAGAAAAACTCTTCCTTCTTTGAATGAAGTGTCATGTGGCTAAGATGAAGTTTTACCCTTTCCTGTTTCTCTCTGACAAATTTCTCTCTAATCATTGATGTATTTGGCTCTGGGTTCACAGATATTTCTCTCCATCAAACTCTTGTCACATCCCGGTGACATCTGTGATACCTACAACACCCATTTCCTTATTGACATCTCTATTTTTTAAAATATATTTTTATTGATTTCAGAGAGAGGAAGGGAGAGAGGAAAAGAGATATAGACACATCAGTGATGAGAGAGAATCACTGATCGGCTGCTTTGTGCATGCCCCCTATTGGGGATTTAGCCTGAAACCCAGACAAGTGCCTTGACTGTGAATCAAACCTTGAGCTCCTGGTTCATGGGTCAATGCTCAACCACTGAGCAACACTGGATGGGCATGACTATTTCTCTGACTTGAACTGATTTACTTCTAAAATCCTAACCTCTAATAGTCTAATTTCTGATTCCAATCTCCTATTCTCTGAATACATTCCCCCTACCTATCACCATTGCTATTCTTTGATCCCATAAAGTGCTTTTATCCTTTGTTCTCTTCATCTTTTCCCACTTGATTAGTCCCTATCCTAACTTAATTTCTCCTTTCTCCTAGATTCCACAATTTTAACTTACGTTAAAGTGTCTCTTTCCTTTATTCTCAAAAACTTTGCCACTTATCTGCTGCTCTAAGTCTGGAAAAATTTAACCCTGCTTCATTTCAATTTTTCTTCTCTTCTTCTGGCCTCTGGGGTACTGAGATCATACATGTGGATGGATGAATATAACTCCCAAATGATGGTTTTCCACCTGCATCTGACCCTATGTCTTGCAATTGCTCTATGTATTCCTACTCTGCATTTTCTCTAACTAGCATCAGAGGCCATTCAAACTTTAATTTTTAGCATTAACACCCTATTTTTTCTCTCTGTGTTTATCTGGTGCATTCCCTCACCCTACTCACTTCCAAAAGATGATTTTCCATTCTATTTCTTCCATAAAATAGATATTCAGAGATAACTTTTCAACTTCCTGTTCTTTCTTCTACTCGAAAGTGCTCACACACATATACCCATATCCACACCTAAGCTAAAATATTTTTTTTCCTTTGTGTAGAAGAGGTATTCTTTCTGTACAAAACTAATCCCAATACTTACACATAGAGGTGTGACTGAAGATAGAATGAATTAATAAACATAAAGGATTTGAAAGAGTGCCTGGTCCATTGATTTAGCTATTTTTCTTTCCCCTTTCCATCTCTTATTAAGTCCATTAGCCCATCAATTTCTGTCCACCTTACCTGCTTTCTATAGTTAACATCAATAAGCTTCTCTTTCTCATCTAATAAGAAATGCCTTCCTTTAAGCTCCTGCAGTTTCCAGCCCTCCTTCTTACTATCGTACCTTTTTCCTTCCTTTCCTGATGCAGCTCTTTGAAAGACTTATCTTCATTTTCTTACATTTCATTTATTCTCCAATCACCTTAACCTGGATTTCTTTCTCCATCATTCCATGGCATATCTCTCACCAAATCAGAAATCAATTCCTAACTCCAAAACACATTGGCATTTTTGTGCTCATCTCTCTTAGATTCTCAGCAGCATTTGACTTCTCTGGTCACTCTCTTCTTTAAATGAAATTCCTCTTATTTTGACTTCTGAGATACTGCTCTTATTTTTCACACTGTTTTTTGACAATTCTTCCTTAGTCTGCTCTGTTGGCCCCTCTTCCTCTCTTATCTTGTTAAACATTTATATTCTTCAACTTATTTTTATGAAGGATCATAACAGAGTTTCTATTGGATCAGGTTAATCCAGAAAAATTCTACTTCGAGAAGGCCTTATGGTTGGAAATAAATGGCCCAGTGGGGATTGAGCCTATAACCCTGGCATGTGCTCAGACTGGGAATCAAACTGTGGCCTCATTTATAGGTCAATGCTCAACCACTGAGCCATGCAGACTGGGCTCCCTATCCATTTTTATATTACTAATTTGGGATTACATCAATATATTTTCTTGACTTTATAACATGGAATTTCCCTATGTCATTAAATACACTTTGAAGACAGCATTGTGGTGGCTGCCTGGCAACCCATTATTTGGATATGCCATCATTAACTTAGCAATTTCTGTATAATGAATGTTGGATCATTTCTAAATTCACAACCTAATACTACAATGGATTACCTTGTGTTTATACCTTTATAGATATATATCATTTCCTTTCCTGGAATGAGTTTCTAGAAGGGGAATCCTATATAATAAAAGCCTAATATGAAAATTAACCAAACAGCAAAACGACCTGTGGAACGACTGGTCGCTATGATGTACACTGATCACCAGGGGGCAGACACTCAAAGCAGGAGCTGCCCCCAGCCTGTAGGCTCCAGGCCAGCCAAGGCATGTGCCAGTGGGGGTCCCCTGATAGCCCCACCAGCCACCCTGCAGAGGGCGGTGACTGGGGTCAGTGAGGGGGTGGGGCTGGCTGGGGGTTGGTGAGGGGGTAGAGCCCAATTGCCCTGCCGGTTGCTCCACAGATTGACCCTGGTCACCGGCCAGGCCTCGGGACCCTACCTGTGCATGAATTTCATGTACCAGGCCTCTAGTTATTGAATAAAAGGGCTTATTCTTTTTTTTAAGGTTACTAGAATATAATTCCTAGACTTTTGACAATTTATACTTGGGTAGTATCACTACTAATCAACAATTTTCTCTTCTCTAATTTTGTTTATTAGAAGAAAGGGACTACACAATATGGTCTTCAGAATCTTTTCCAGAAAATCTCATTCTCTCATGATGGCTGAAAAATACCACTGATGCTATGGCAACATTAGAGCATGTGTCTCAATGCCTGGAGGGGCCTTGAGGATCCCTAGGGACAATGTCTGAAAAGATACATTATTCTCTATTTGCATCTGAACAGCTGAAGACATTCACCTCTCAGGTCCTTGATCTGATTTGAATCAAATGGGCTTTCGGAGATTTGTTTCACCAGATATGTTAATGTTACTTACCTTGGAATTATAGAGAAATCACCAAGGAGACCTGAGATCCAGTTGCAGCTATGGGCTTTAGTTTCTTATTTGTAAAATGAAAGGGTTGGATTAGGTAATTTCTAAAGCCCTTTACATCTGACAGTGTATGGTGTCCTAGGTGGCTTCACTTTTCTCCTCTCCCTGGACACCTGTCTCATCTCTCCAGGTGTTTTTGTTTGTGTGTTTATTTCTTTAGATCACCTTCCTGAGGGAAGGGGGCTGAGGTGTTATACAAGATGTTTGTGATTAACGAACCCCAGAACCTGCAGATTCTGTATGAATCCTTGGAAAAGAGCATCCCTGAGTCCTATAAGGTGAGAGAGTAGTGGGTGATGTGGGGAGACAGGGCTGAGGTGTAAGGAGGATAGGTTCAGGGCTCAGAATCTTTCGCAGGTGGATGGAAGTCCAAGTTTAAAGTCAAATTCCTTCTTCAGGGATGATTTTAATAGCTATATCCATTTACCTACCTTACTCTTTTTCAGTTTCTTAAACATCTTTTGAGCTAACTATATTGCTATCTCTAGTAGATACTTCTTTACTCCAGGCTATTGCAATAGCTCCCTGTTTTCAATATTACTATTTCACCTGCAACTTGGTGAGCAAGAGTCATCTCTCTGAATAAATATAATCATATCATTCCTTGTTTTAAAATTTCAGTAGAGGTTCAGTATTCTGTCTATAGAATAAAGTCCACAATCCTTAATTGGGTATACAAAAGTTTATTAAAAAATGCCCCAACCTCTTCTATTCCATCTCCCAACATTCCCTTGTCATATACCACATTACAATTATTGAGCCCCTCACTGAGGGTAGTTCTGCAGGTAGAATACAATCTGCTTCACCTTCAAGAATTCATTAATGCTTTTTCTCCTACGAGGATTTACTTGCCATCCTTCTCTCTTTATCTTGCCAGGGAAAAATTTTACTTATCCCTCAAGGCCCAATTCAAGTATTACTTCTTCTATTAGTCTTCCACCACTTCCTCCCTGGGACACCACACCACCACACACATACATGTATCAGAACATGTGTCCCATTATGATTAGAGCAGGTATTTCTCTCCCCTTCCAGATTTAACTTGAAGGCAGTAGCCATGTTATTTCCTCTTTGAATTCTCTATACTTGACAAACATCTGATATATAATAGATGCCCCATAAGTAATATGGTATGGTATGAAATTAAAAAATGGGAAAAATGCTATGAATGTTTAAAAAAATGAATGAATGGATGAATTTCAAGGGACCCAGGTTTTTTTAAAAAATATGTTTTTATTGATTTTTAGAGAGAAGGAGAGAGAGAGAGAAACACTGATGTGAGAAACATTGATCGGTTGCCTCCCTCACGTACTCCCCACTAAGGATTGAGCCTGCAACCAGGCATATACCCTGACCAGAAATTGAATCATCAACCTTTTGATATCTGGGATTATTCTCAACTTACTGAGCCACACCAGCCAGGGGAAGGGTCCCAGTTCTTAATGATTCAGCTATTAACTTGGATTTTTGTGGATCCTTACTGGGCCATTTTGAAGCATATCTTCCAATAAATAGTCCAAAGAACTATTCTGGAAGCCCTGGTTCTATCCTGTTCAATCTCCCTAACTCCTGGTCTTATTTCCTATACCAGATCCAAGGCTCTATTTCAAAGAAGAACTTCCTCTCCTGTTTTGTTTTGTTGCTCTTGTAGGTATATGGAGCTATTTTTCACATTAAAAATAAAAATCCATTCAACCTGGAGGTGCTGGTGGATGCCTGGCCAGATTATCAGATAGTCATTACTCGACCTAAGAAAGAGGTGAGAGCTCAAGCTACTGAATACCAGGCTGGTCATGCTTGGATGGTCTCTCTGTGGTAATGAGAGAACTGAAGCTGGTGGCTGGGAAGAACAACCTTGGCATCCCTGATTCATATAGGGTTTGAAAGGCTGTTTGAGGGAGAAGGTAAGACAGTGAGATTAGGCATAGGAATAGACCAACTAGCTAATAGTACAGTTCTGTAAATAACATTAGGATCCCATCTAGTGCATTCTTTTCTATTAAGAGTCTGATCATAGCCATGCACCTCAACATGGCTGGAAGTGGTTAGAAATGTTTGTCTTTCTCTATGACTTAATAAGCACAATACAATAATACTTAAGTCAGTATTGGGATTGAGATCTAAACCTGCCAAGTGGCTAGATGTGTGACCTTGGGAAGACAGCTGCTCTCTTAACTATAAAAAATAAAGTTGATAAAATTATTATGTGAGAGAATTGTTAAACAACAGATAAATCATGTATATTTAATCAGAATGTCTTCCCCATCTTCCAGGTTTGGGTAGTATAAGTAGTGAATTCCTTCCATCTCAGAATAGGGATATTTTACCTTCCCCCTATTTACATAGTAATTAGGTGAGTTAGAACACATCACCTGCAGTGACCCCCAGGATCTTCCGCGCCCCCCCTCCCTCCTCCCCCCCCCCCCCGGGTGTCCGAAGCAGAAAGTAAGCACGTAGACAGGGGCAGACCTGGCCCTCTACTCCAGGTGCTGCTCTGAGCTCTGGATGATGGATCTTTCTCAAAGTCCTCTTTATTCACATGTGCACCAAGTGTCAATCGCCATGTCAGCCCCAGAGTGTTGAGTCAGAATTAGCTTAAGCATTGTCTCCTCACAGACTCAGGGTTGACCGCCCCCCACCCCCACCAACCCTGTTTCTTATACTTCTCTCTATACCAGAGGCACTCTATGTTTTAGATCTTTATCTAACCCTGATGCCTCTTCCATCCCAGACAATGGAGCTACTTACCTACCCTCCCAAGGGCAGCTGACTTCAGTACACCATCAGAAAGGAAACATCTTTCATAGAGACATGGCGGGGAGTGAGGGGGTGAGAGATCAACTTGTATGCATGCATATGAGCATAACCAATGGACACAGACAGGAGGGGTGGTGAGGGCATGTGCTGGGCTGCGGGGTGGCTGGGGAGAGGTCAAAGAGCGGGAAAAGGAGACTTACATAATGCTTTAAACAATAAAGAATTTAAATTAAAAAAGAAAAGAAAGGAACATCTTCAGTGTGTCAATACTGACTTATTATTCAAGGGATTCCAAGGCCATTTTATACACCTCTCTCAGAAAAACAGAGGGCATCATGTCTCTAGCACTCCAGACATAGGCAAGAACATTTGGTAAATTATAGTGCTATGTAAATTTGATTGATATTTGTTATATCAGGAGATGAAAGATGATCTGGATCACTATACCAACACTTACCACATCTTCACCAAAGCTTTTGACAACTTGGAGGAAGTCCTGGCATCCCCCCAGGTTATCAACTGGGAGCAAGCCTTCCAGATCCAAGGTAATTGGTCTGAGTGAATAGGCAAAGACCCCCTGGTTTGTTCACAGTCGATATGGACGGGGTGATGCTGAGCCTGTCTTTCTCCTCTCTCCAGGTTGCCAAGAGAACTTGGGTGAGGCAATAAAAAAAGTTTCAGCTTCAAAATCAGTGCAGGTGGATTACACGAAGACCACGCTCTTTACGTTAGATATATCAGAGATATTCAAGACATCAAGTGATGGCAATGTGAATTTGGTGCTAACTAAAATGTTCAACATGGATGAAGCTAACAAGTGAGATTTCTCTTTTTTTGCTTTCCAAATTCCTGATAGAATCATTCAGTTGCCACGTTAGATTAAATTTGGAAATGTAAGATTTGAGGCTAAATTATGATGAGGTACATAGTTGCATGGGTAAAGGAAGGAAACTTGGTTTGCTGAGCATGGGCAGTGCCTTCACCAGATGAGTCCTTTACCTGGCAGAATACTGTACCTCATGGTAGCACTGAAAAATCTTTACTTTTTGCAAAAAATGCTGCGTGGTGTACAAAATATACAAGTAATCAAAATAAAAAACAAAAGTTTGCCTACATGGATTCTCCACAATCTTTCATACAGGTGTAAATATGCTTAACATTGGTGTTTATGCTTTTAGTACTATGTGTGATTTTGTTATTTCTTTCCTATTTTTTAAAATAACATACACACATACTGTATTGCAGCTTACTTTTTTCATTCAGCCAATATATTATATACATCTTTCATGTAAGCTCACACAGATATCTTGCATTTATTTGGACAGCTGCATAGATTTCTATAATAGGGAGGTACATAATTATATATTACCATATTAACACACATTTAATTTATCTCCAGTTCTTCCTAATAACAAAAATTCTGTAATAAATATCTTCATAAATAGATCATTGCACAAGCTTTATAAATAGTTCTGAAAGATGGATTCCTAGAATTGAAATGGTTGGAACAAAAATATGTACATTAAGTGAAGATATTACCAAATTCGATGGTAAAACTTTGATGAATTTAATAGGTGATAGCATAACATCTGAAACTACCTAAGTGTTTATCAGTAGGGGCATGGATAAATTCATTAAAGTATAACCCAAACACTGGAATAATATGCAGCTATTAACAAGAATGAAGCAGCTCAATATGAATTGATAAGAATTCCAAAATACATTGCTAAGTGAAAAAAAGAAATGGCAATTCAGGTGGACAAAACATTGTATACCGTATGCTATCACAGTATGTACACATGGAAAATTGCATAGAATACCTCTAGGAAATTACCTAAATACATTGTATGACTAGTTGCCTCTAGAGAAGATAACTGGGTCATAGGGGATCAGAGAGAGAAGTCATTATTTTCAGTTAATATCCATTTATGCTTTATAACTGTATTACTAATTCAAAAGAATAACTAAAATATAAATTCCCACTCACACATACCGTTGGTTTAGCTGGGAGAGCCAATGATATTTAAATTTTTCTTTTATCTATCTGTGTTTACAAATGCGGTTCTTCCACAGGAGGAGGCAGGCGACAAGGCTCCAGGCCTTTGAGGAAGCAGGACTAGGATCAGGTCAGGCGCAGAAAAAAGCGAAAAGAAAGCCTTGCTCCTGTGCAGATGATTTAGTGCCCAGTGACCTCACCCTTGAGCAAACATAGATCCACTTTGAAATTGACAAGTTCCTGAAAACTCTTCCTCTCTGGGGAGGGCTAAAAGTTCTTTGAAATCTTCCACCTGCCCCAACCTCCCCTGCCACAGAGGATGTTTTTCTGATTTTGCAGATAAGAACACTAACTCTCAGATAACTTATCTATTGAGAGAATCAGGATTTGTCACCACCCCAAAATCCAACATCTCCCCTATATTGATGCTTCTCAAATGGCATTTTTGATACTTCCCATTTGTTGATGGGCCTTGGGACACATGCAGCTGTAAGATTACCATTACTCTCATCTTCCTGCGACATACATTTTATTGAATTATCTGTTAAAATAAATATTATCTTGTCTATTTAGATATTTTGTGTAGTCGAATTCAGAATCCACGTGTTTCCCACGTGAACCTTCAAAGAAAATTCAGCCACATGAAAGGTCGCTCTGGGGTACATCTTTGTTATTTTAGGAACATCAGCTCATTTTATTCCTCCTTGAGCATTTGCTTCGGCTTTTTCTGAGATGTGCTTCCTGCATCATAAAGTAATTAGGATTTTCTCCCTCTCAATTATTTGGGAAGATTTTGAAGCAGACATAAAAACAGTACTTTTTTTTTGTTTATCTGTTTCCTCCTCTAAGCTGTGGGACCCAAAGAAAAGGAATGGTATCATATTCATACTCTGTAATCCTGATGTTTGGTAAAAATTGGCTGAATAAATTCTTTTTTTTCTTGGCAGGAAAGGAGACTTTTCAAGCATCTTCTTGGATGCCTCACATGCAGGGCTTGTGAATGAGAACTGGGACTTTGGAAAAAATGAGAGGAGCTTGAAATATGTTGAACATTGCCTCCAGCATTTTCCAGGATTTGGCTTGCTGGGTCCAGAGGGGGTTCCTATCTCTTGGGTTGTGATGGAACAGTCCTGTGAGATAAGAATGGGTAATACTGTCCCTAAATACCGACGCCAAGGCAACATGATGCAAATTGGTTATCATGTGCTAGAGTATCTTATTCAGAAAAAAATACCGTTCTATTTTCATGTGGCAGACAATAAAGAAGATTACATACAGACACTGAGAAGCTTTGGATTTAAGTTTCTTCCTTGTGGCTGGCATCAGTGGAATTGCATCCCCAAGAAATATTGCTGATTGGTGCCATTGCCCATTTCGAGCCTTTCTTATCAGTGAAAACACATCAGCACAAACACTAACATGGTAATCTATATTAGTGCAAGAAAAATCATCCAATTATCTGGGGTCCATGAATTACCTAAGCTCATCCTTATGTAATATTTTAATTTTCCTCTTCATTCAATTTATAGAAAATTAGAAGCTTGGCCCGTGGATGCCATAATTTCCTTGATAGTGACAGACATTTCCTAATTAAAATCACCCAATGTCAATCATTAGTGCCAAGAAAATCCTTTAAAAGCAATATTTTCTTCTTTGAAGATGTCTTTTGTGAAAGAATCCTGTTTTTTCATGCTTCTATCTTTGAAAATAAAAAGTCTGCTTGAAAAATGTCTCCTCTGGTACCTTCCCCTACCTCTTACAAAGTTTTCCAAAGTACTTTTCAGAAGCACTCAGTATCATTGCTTTGGGTCCTGGGTGCTTTGGGTCCTTTGAGATATTCTCCTGAATTAAAGTATGGGACAGTTTGATTTCCTTCTTTTTTCTTTTTTTTCTTTTTTAAATTTGTTTATTGATGAAGGTATTACATATGTGTTCTTATCCCTCCATTATCCCCCGACCAGTTTGGTTTTCTGACTAGCTTTTATTATAGGGGTTTGGTAGGTTGAGTTGTGTGTCTTCATATTCAAGATGATTTTTATATCTATGCTGTATTAGTTTTGTAACAAATGACCACAAACTTAGTGGCTTAAATCAACAAAATATAAGATAATATTATCTTACATTTCTGCAGTCAGAAATCCAAAATAGGTCTTATGGGATAAAAATCAAAGTGCCAACACGGCCTGTTCCTCTGGAGGTTCTTAAGGAAGAATCCATTTCCTCCTCTTCTCCAAGTTGTCCTCATTCCCTGGCAGGTGGCCCTCTACTTTTATCCTCTTTACTTAGCCTTTGTTTCTGTATTCAAGTCTCCCTTCCTCCTTACTAGGACACCTGTGACTACACTTAGGGCCCATTTGGGTTGTAATACAGGATAATTTTCTCATTTCAAAATGCTTAATTTAATCACCTCTTCAATATCATATAATTTAACATTCAAAGCTTCAAAGGATTAACACCTGGACATCATTGAGAGTCATTGTTCAGCCTATCATGTATGAAAATTGAGTTTATGTTTCTCCATGAGCAAAGCCACAGATGTTTCCAATCTGAGACTGATTAGCATTTCTCTTTTTTTAAAATTACATTTATTGGGGTGACATTGGTTAATAGGGTCATATTGGTTTCAAGTGTACATTCCTATAATACATGATCTGTATATTGCATTGTGTGTCCACCAACCTCAGTCAAATCATCTTCCATCATCATATACTTGGCTTCCTTTACACTTAACCATTCCCCCACCGCCTTCCTTCTGGTCACCACCATAATTTTGTTTGTGTCTATGAGTTTCAGTTTTACATCCTACATTTAAGTCAAATCATTCAGTTCTTAGCCTTTTCTGACTGATTTATTTCGCTTAGCATAATATTTTCAAGACCTATCCATTTTGTTGCGAAGAGTAAAATTTTCTTCCTTGTTACATCAGAGTAGTATTCCATTGTGCATATGTACTACATCTTCTTTATCCAGTCCTCTATTGAAGGACACATGGGCTGCTCCCAAATCTTGGCTATTGTGAATAATACTGCAATAAACATATGGGGTACATATATTCTTTCATGTTTTAGGTTTCTTCAGATAAATTCCCGAAACTGGAATCACTAGGTCATAAGGCCATTCCATTTTTCATTTTTTGAGGTAACTCCATATTGTTTTCAATAATGGTTGCACCACTCTGCATTCCCACCAACATTGCACAAAGCTTCCCTTTTCTACATCTTCACCAACACTTGTTTGTTGATTTTTTTGTTGATAGCCATTCTGACAGGTGGGAGGTGATATCTTACTCTGCTTTTAATTTGCATTTCTCTGATGATTAGTGACATTGAACATCTTTTCATAGGTCTATTGGTCATCTGTATGTCCTTTTGGAGAAGTATCTATTCAGGCCTTTTGCCCATTTTCAAATTGGATACTTTGGGTTTTAGTGTGTGTGTGTGTGTGTGTGTGTGTGTGAGAGAGAGAGAGAGAGAGAGAGAGAGAGAGAGAGAGAGAGAGAGAAACAGAGAGAGTTTTTAAGTTCTTTGTGTATGTGGATATTAACCCCATGTCAAAACTGTTATTTGAAAATATCTCCCATTCGGTTGATTGTCTTTTTTGTTATGTTGGCAGTTACTTTTTTGTGGTGGAGAAGCTTCTTAGATTGACATAGTTTCATACATTTACTTTTACCTCTACTTCTCATGCCTTTGGGGTCAAATTCATAATGTGTTATCTATGAACAAGATCCATAAATTCAATACCTATGTTTTCTTCTATGTAATTTATTGTTTCAGATCTTATATTTAACTCTTTGTTGGAGTAGAGTTGTTCATAGTATTTTTTACCAATCCTTTGTATTTCTGTGGGGCCTGTTGTTATTTCTTCTCTTTCATTTCTGATTTTGTTTATTTGGATCCTCTCTTTTTGTTTCCTGGTGAGCCTAGCTAGAGAGAGGTTCATCAATCTTGTTAATCCTCTCAAAGAACCAGCTCTTGGTTTCATTGATCTTTTGTATTGTTTTGTGTGTTTTTTTGTCTCTATGTTGTTTATTTCTGCTCTGATCTTTATTATTTCCTTCCTTCTGGATACTGTGGGCTTTTCTTGTTGCTCTCTTTCTAACTCTTTGAGTTGTAGGGTTAGATCATTTATTGCCAGTTTGTCTTGTTTTTTGAGGTAGACCTGTAGAGCTATGAACTTCCCTCTCAGGACTGCTTTCATTGTGTCCCATAGATTTTGGATTGTTGTGTTTTCATTGTCATTTGTTTCCAGGATGCTTTTAATTTCTTCTTTGATCTCTCTGGTAACCCAGTCTTTGCTTAATAGCATGCTATTTAGCCTCCAAGTGTTTGATTTTTTTTCAATGTTTTTATTGTAGTTAATTTCTAATTTTATGCCATTGTGATCTGAGAAGATGCTTGTTATGATTTCTATTCTATTGAATTTGAAGAGACTTTGCCTATGTACTAATATATGGTCTATCTTTGAAAATGTCCAACGTGCACTGGAGAAGAATGTATATTCTGTAGCTTTGGGGTGAAATATTCTGAAGATGTCAATTAAGTCCATCTGATCTAGTGAGTCATTTACGATTGCTCTTTCTTTGCTGATTTTTTGTTTAGAGGATTTATCCAGTGGTGTCAGTGGGGCATTAAAGTCCCCTACTATGACTGTATTGCTATTGATCTCTCCCTTGATATATTCCAGAAGTTTTTTTATGTATTTGGGTGCTCCTGTATTGGGTGCATATATGTTTACCAGAGTTATATCTTCTTGTTGAATTGCTCCCTTTAGTATTATGTAGTGGCCTTCCTTATCTCTTGTTATAGCCTTTACTTTGAAGTCTATTTTGTCAGATATAAGTATCGCAACCCCAGCTTTTTTCTCATTTCCATTTGCCTGAAATTTTTTTTTTCCAACTCTTCACTCTCAGTCTGTGTGAATCCTTTGTTCTGAGGTGGGTCTCTTGCAGACAGCAAATATATGGGTCATGTTTTCTTATCCATTCAGCTACCTTGTGTCTTTTGATTGGAGCATTTAATCCATTTACATTTAATGTTATTATTGAAAAGAACTTGTTTGTGGTCATTTTTATTCTTAATGTTTAGCATTACAGGCAGAAGAAACCATGTGTTTCTTCTTGTCTTTCTGTTTCTTCTTTTTACAGCAGTCCCTTTAGCATTTCTTGCATTGCTGGTTTGGTGGTAATAAACTCTCTTAGCCCTTTTTTGTCTGTGAAGCTCCTGATTCCACCTTCAATTTTGAATGATAGCCTTGCTGGGTATAGTATTCTTGGATTCATTCCCTTGCTTTGCATCACTTTGTATATTTCATTCCATTTCCTTCTTGCCTGGTGTGTTTCTGTTGAGAAGTCAGCTGATATTCTAATAGGAGATCCCTTGTAGGTAACTTTCTGTCTCTCTCTGGCAGCCTTTAAGATTCTTACTTTGTTGCTGGTGTTTGCCAATTTAATTATGATGTGTCTTGGTGTTGGTCTTTTGGGGTTCATCTTGTTTAGCACTCTGTGTGTTTCCTGGACTTGTGTAGTTTTTTTCTTGCCAGTATCAGGGAAGTTTTCTGTCATTATTTCTTCAAACAGGTTTTCTATTCTTTGCTTCTCCTCCTCTCCTTCTGGTACCCCTATTAAGTAAATGTTGTTTAGTTTTGCGTTGTCCCAAAGCTCCCTTAAGCTCTCCTCTTGCTTTTTAAGTTTGTTTTTTTTTTTTCAGTTGCTCATGTGTTTGTGTGTTTTTTCCTACCTTGTCTTCTAATTCACTGATGCGGTCCTCAGCCTCTTCTAGTCTGCTGTTTAAGCCTTCCATTGTGTTCTTTATAGCAGCTATGTCATTCTTCATTTCCTTTTGGATCCTTTTCATGTTGGTGACATTCTCATTCAGCTCCTTATAATTCTCATTGAGTTGTGTGTATTTGTCATCCAGCCGTTTGAGCATCCTTATAACCATTACTCTGAATTCTTTTTCTGATACGTTAGCAGCCTCAATTTCATTTAACTCCCTTTCTAGTGATTCCTCTTCTTCCTTCCTTTGTGGATTGCTTTTTTGTCTTCTCATGTTTTACTGTAATGTTTTAATTGTAGCTCAGATTGCTTTGCTACCCAGTTTCTTTAGGGTATGGTGCTACTGGTATGACTTCTCAGGTCTCCTGGGTTTGGTAGTCTAGTGTAGCTCCCTACTTGAGCTATTTGGGTTCTCTTCATGAAGGCCTGCGAGCTGGAAAGGCGCAACTGAGGTGTCTAGAAGTCAGCAGCCGTAGAGGGGGTGTTCCAATTTTTGTTGTCTTATGCCCTTGGTTGAAATCATGCGTGCCCCGCAGGGACTCACAGTGGCACCCAGGAACCGTGTATTGGGGTGGTGGGGCTCAGAAAGCCTGCATTCTGGCAAGATGTGACTGTGGTGTCCAGAGTTCTGTAGTTGTGGGGTGGGCAGACTCAGCTTTTGCTGCTGCCTCCATGGTTGGAAACTCGTGATCCCAGCAGCAGTTCACAGAGGCACCTGTGGTGTGTTTGCCAGCAGGGTGTACTGACACACTCTGAAGGGCCCTGGCACTGAAGCCACTGGATTGCAGTGTCTGTGGACAGGTATCCCAGAAGAGGGAATTCAGCGTTTCTACAGCCCAGCAGTGCACCCCTGTTTGTTTAAGTGCGTGGCCAGCAGGGCTCGCAGTGGGGCCCCAGGGCTGCCTGTGGAGCGGTGGTCTTGGGAGACCTGCACGCTGGAAAAGCACGCAACTGCAGTGTCCAGAGTTCTGCAGCTGTGGGGTGGAGAAACTCAGTTTTTGCTGATGCACCTGTGGTGGATAGGCTCGCATTCCCAGTGGTGGCATACAGGAGCACCTGCCCTGAGTTTGCTAGCGCAGGTACACTGAAGCACTCTGAAGGGCCCTGGCACGCTTAATCGAGGCGTCTTTGGACAGGTATTCAGGATGGTGAGTTCTGAATTTCTACTGCCCAGGGGAGTGTGTCTCTATTTGTCCAAGATCAGACCCAGCAGAGTCTCACTGCGGCTTCCCTAAGTGCCCTGTGGATAGATGGGCTCAGGGGGAGTGAGCAACTGTGGCGGTGCTGGCGCTGAGCTCTGGCGCACTCTGAGGGGCCCTGGCGCTAAAGTTGCGCAGCTGGGTGTGTGTGGCAGAGGGAATTCAGAATTTCTACTGGGGGGGGGCGGGGGGGCAGTGCACCTGTGTCTGTACAAAACCACACCCAGCTGGGGCTCCCAGTGACTCCTAAGAGAAGTCTATGGAGTGGTGTGCCTCGGAGACCTGGCGCTGGAGGCGCACGAATGCGATGTCGGAGGTCTGCCGCCGGGGAGGGGGAGGCTGCACTTACTGCTGCGGGCGCGGTGCACCTTTGGAGGTAGAGGTCCCAGGGTCTGCGAGTCTGCGGGTGGGGCTGCAGGATTTTGGCTGGAGTGGCTGCCAGGTCGCAGGCAGTGTCCAAGGCCTGTCTGGGGGGTGGTGCTGATGAGTTCCTAGAAGAGGCCGCTCTCCCCTTCAAGATGGCATGGGCTCCTTGCCGAGTCCCACAGTCTGAGAGTGCCCGCAGCGGTGGTAGTCTCTCCCTGTCCCAGAGAGCCTGGCCTGCCAGCCTCTGCTGCTCCTGCCGGATTTAACTGTCCCTCACTCACTCACACACACACCACACACATCCACACACTCTCCTCTCATCCCCTCACTCGCTCACTTCCTATCCCTCTCCTCCGTCCTGCCAGCCGCCATCTTTTTTCTGTTTATTGTTTCTAATAGTTTGTTTGTTCTGGGTTTTTTTTGGTGGAGTCTTTTGGGCTTTCTATATACAGAATCATGTTATCTGCAAAAAGTAACAGTTTTGTTTCCTTCTTTTGCCTGATTGCTCTGGCCAGGACTTACGGAATTATGTTGAGTAACAGTGGTGAGAGTGGGCATCCTTGTCTTATTCCTGATTTTGGAGAAAAAGCTTTTAGTTTTTCACCATTGGCTATATTGGCTGAGGGTTTGTCATATATTGCCTTTATTATGTTGAGGTACTTTCCTTTTGTACCCATTTTAGTGAGCGTTAAAATTATAAATGGATGTTGTATCTTATCAAATGCTTTTTCTGCATCTGTTGGTAAGATTACATGATGTGTATTCCTGGTTTTGTTATTGTGGTGCATTACAGTGATTGACTGGATATGTTGAAACATTCCCATGCCTCTGGAATGAACTCCTCTTGGTCATGATGTATTATTATATATGTACTAGGAGCCCAGCATGCAATTCGAAATCACGTGGTGCCGCCCACCCTCGAGTCGCCTAAGGATATTTTCTCATTTATTTTTAGAGAGCATGGAAGAGAGAGGGAAAGGCAAAGAGAAACATCAGTGTGAGAGGGACACATCGATTGGATGCCTCCTGCATGAGCCCTGACCTAGGCCCACAGAGCAGCAGCCCCTGCAGCCGCTGCCAGTCTGGCCCTACCTCACTCCCCAGGCCCTGCAGCCTGCTGGTCCCACCCTGCCCCCCTCCCTGGACCCTACAGCCTGCTGGTCCAGCCCTGCCTCTCTCCCTGGGCCTGGCAGCAGCCGCTGCCAGTCCAGCCTTGCCTTCCTCTCCCACCCTTGAAGCAGTGGTGGCCATTGCTGATCAGGCCCTCCCCCAGCCCAGGCGAGAGGAGGCCCCTGCCACCCCGCCCACATGCTGCGTGGGCAACCTCCTCCTGTCAGGTATGGCATCCTGGTTAATTAGCATATTTTGTCCTTTCCCAGATCCTTGGGCTCAGCTGTAGCTTGTACTACTCACTCTTGCAGGAATACCCACCAAGTCTCCTTGCACATCCCAGCTGAAGAGATCTTCAGCCACAACCAAACTCCTCCCCTCTCCAGGCTGAGCCCTAATGTGAGCTACTGGTTGCAGGGCTGCATCCATGGCTCATCTCAGCTCTTTTCCCTTCTCATCTCCCCATTTTGGTACCACTTGCCCACCTTTAGATATTTCAATGCTCAGATCTCTCAGGAATGTTTGGATGTTGAGCAGGGGATTTTTTTTGGAGTTTTAACTGTTCAAATTGTTGAAACTTCAAGGAGAGAGGCCAAGGGGCTCTCTCACACTGCCATTCCTCTGATGTTGCTCCTGACTAGAATTTCTATATTCTAGGTCCATATTCATGAAAGAGAGAGAACTTACTCTAGTTCGGGCCCTGTGTCTATCTAAAATACGATGTCCTATGATTTAGGGGTCAATGTCATATGTAACACTGGTGTTCAGGTCACATTTACGTAAGGGATTTTTAGATGAAGTTACCATAGGTAATGTTTACTTAAATTTAGTGAAACAGAATCAACGTTGTAATCTTTAAAATGCCCTTGGTGCTTGAAAATAGGTGCCCCCTGGGCTGGTAAAGGATGACATAGCCAACATATAATGACAGCCCTGAGATGCCATGCGCATTCTCTGAGCAGCCATGGGCTTCTGGCCACCCTGCCTGTACAATGAGGTAGCAACTTAGGAACTCAGTTAAACTCTGGGCCTCCATTCCCAGCCCTAATTTACATCCCAGGATGTGGCCCTTCTGGCAACAATGGCACATCTTGGCTCGATAATAACAGTAGAAACCCCTGATTTAAGACAGTGCCAAAGAAAACACAGAGACACAAGGACACAAGGGATACAGGGCCACATGATAATAGCTTATATCTAGAAAGCACTTAATAGGTTACAGGCCGTATTATAAGTACTTCATACATTTTAATTCATTGAATGCTCACAACTGCCCTGAGAGATAGGAATGGTTGTTACATAAGAGAAAACCACACCAGAGAGTGTTACATCTCTTGTCTAAGGCCACCCAGCTGGTAAGTGCCAATCTAGGAACTAAATTCATTTGTATGGTTTCCAACCTAGTACTTTTAACCTCTTGGATATAACCTGTGAGAAATTGGAAAGGTTCAATAAATGCTGACAAATGAGCTGAAGTATGTGTTCCTGATCATTGTCATAGTTTCCTTATATGGAATTAGAAAGAATGATAGTTTTATTTTATTTTGTGGAATTCAATTTTAAAGGAAATAGCCTAAATGAAGTGCATACCACTGTATAGCTTAGAAGATTAAAACTGTTTATTAAACCATCTTCTTGTTTGTGTCTGGAATAATTACTTTAGAGCAATATTAGATTCTAGAAAACAGCATTCTTTTGTTGACTATGAACCATCATGTAATTCTTCCCCTGTATCCTCCCCATTTTAGAAAAGTCTCCCAGGTAGTCAGCAGGCTTAGTTTATAATCCTTTAGCCAATCAACTTTGACTTGCCCTACAAATGGAATTGAACAAGGCTCAGGTACTTACTCCAATGCCTGCAAGGTTTGGGTTGGCTTAATAGCTTCTCTTAGAGGAGTTCCAACACCAGATATTGAACTCAGATATATGAAGTTTTTATAGACCTTTTTGGAACTCCTTCTAGTGTCCCTAATTCCAGATAATACAAAACCTAGAAAATAACTCAAGTCTTATTCTTTCAGGCAACACATGGTAAATGATGCATGGAAATTGCTTTCCTTGCCTTTAACCTCTTGACCCTAGCTAATAATTATTAAAAGAAGAGGACCAGACTCCAAAACACTAACTGTGGCTAAAAATGTACCAAATTGTTAGATTAATACTATTTAGGTTCAAGGAACAATGATCAACTTGAGTATTCTGAGCAAAACCAAAATGTTTCATTTATATGCATGAAAAACAGTAGGTCCCCAAAGGAGTCACTCAACCCTTAATGCCTAGACTGTACTTCCTGCCTCTCCCAGGAGTGGAACTTTGACCCAATCAGTCTGGAATTTCTTAGTCAGCACTAGTGACTACTCCATAATACCCTCTGCCTTCCATTAAGGGAAGGCAGGGGAGGGTAAAAGTAGGTTTACAGTTGTTACACAAATAAATACAATAATTAATAAATAATAATTAAGAATAAACTCTGCTTTGCATATGCACAACTGTAAACCTACTTTTCCCAGCTCCTGTATAAAGAGATATATGCCACAACTTCTGTAGCCATTCACCAATTGATAAACACTTAGGTTGCTTCTAGTCTTGGCTATTGTAAATAATGCTGCTATGCATGTGGGGTACAAATATCTCTTTGATGAAGTGTTTTCACTCCCCTGACTGGGCTGGGATTGGGGTGGGGCATGGAAGACCAGCCTCTATGGCTGTATTGCTCTTTGATAACTCAAATCAGACCAACCTGTGCCCCTGTGAGTTCCCCTGTCAGATAGCTCCTTGTCTTGGCTCTGCACATGAGCAAAATGCTACTACTTGAGCCCTGTAGACAGGAACTCAGACTGCCCAGATCCCAGTGCTACCTATTGCAATCCCTGCCCACTACTCTATCACAATCAGATTCTCAGTGGTTAAGACCACAGATTCCCTGGCAATCCCCATGGGGCAAGATTGGAGAGGGGCTCCACAACGGTAGGGGCACAGAAGGTCATCCCTGGGTCCAAGCTAGTCACAAACTCTATTTACTTATAATGAAGCTGCACCAAAGTATTGCTAAATAGAAAACAACTCCACCCTTAGGTAAGGAGAGAATTTATTTGAAAGGATTATTGTAAGAGGAGAAAGGAAAGGGGGCTGTGATGATAGGGAGGGGGAACTATTTCAACATGGAGAACCCCAGACCATCTGAAAAGTCAAGCAGAAATGACTGTTCTTTTGTAAAGAGGATTAAGCCAGGTACATGGGTCTTCCCACTGCCAATTTCAGCCCAGGCCAAATGTGGGTCAAAGTTCAGTTCTAAGCAGAGGATAGAAGTTTAAGTTTGGTTAAGTCCACTAACACTTTGCTAACACATCAGAACTTTGTTCTGGTCGATTGGTGGCGTTGAACAGTCAAGCTAACCATTTATGAGGTGACAGAAACAGCTAGAGCTCTGCCAGAGCACTGCTGCTCGGAGTCCATATACTCTTCTGAATTCTGCAGTGCAGGTTCCTTCTCAAATCCTGCCCATTGCACTAACTGTTGGGTCCAAGCCCCTCTGCCAGGAGCTAGGCCTTCTGGAACACCAGGTCTTAGATGGAGAAGCCATGAGAAGTTGTGGGTGTATAAGAATGAGTCTTTATTGCAGGAGCTAGTGGCCATATAGCCATCAGACAAAACAGTTCTTTACAGCAAAGTTCCATATAGGTCTCCACACATCAGCTGATAAACCAAATACATCTTTCCTACAAAAGCACTATCCTCTTCTGTGCCCACAGCTATTATCTGAGCAGCCACATGCTGCCCCTAGATTCACCACTTCACATAGTAGTAGCACCTGAGCTCTCTGCCTCAACAGCTTCTCCAGCCTCTCCAGCCTTACATAGTAGCTACACCAGTCTGTGCCTACCTCAGCTTCTCCAGCACGCTCTAGCTGGTCATTACCATGTATTGTACCATTTAAACAAAAGAGGCCTTTAGCCAACAATGACGTCAATCATTTGGGCTATAGAAAGGCATGCGTTCACAGTATACCATGAGCTCACTGTGGCCTTGCACCTGCTTATGGTATCTTAGGTTTGAACATTTTGATTAAGATTCCCATGTTCAGAGTGGCCTTGGCCATTCTGGCATACTAACAACAAGGTCTTGACTATCTGGGGTCTCTGGTGTGGTTCCCACATTTAGAGGTAAGTCTAAACAGGGCTAGAGAGAAGCCTGAAAGGAAGGGAGGAATGCAAGAGAGGCAGGATGGATACAGCTCAGAGAATGTTTTTCCCTGAATTCAGCCTCTTCTTGGTAGGGACTAAGAATGGGGTTATATGCTGACTCATTCCAGGGGAAGGAGAGAAACTGAACTCAAGTTTGGTTAACAAGCAGTTTGTTCTGAAATGTCAGTGGGGATTCACAGTTAGCTAATCATTCATGAGACAAACACTGGAAATTTGGAGCATCAGCATCTGGCTTTATTAGAGGTAAACAAGGAGGACAACCATGTGTCTTAAGTCAGATGGGGGAAGGCTGGTTCCTTGCAGTGAGCCATTTCAGGAATGCATCAGCCAGAGAATTGCATCTACTGAAATACGCTTTGACCTCAGTCTTTTGGCTAGCTTTGAGAATTAGCTCTATAAGTCTTTTTGCTTTAATTATTTGAAGGGTACTGTTGAAGATTTTAACTGCTATGTAATGATTCTGAATATGGCTGCATGAGAGAAGTGCTGGAGGGAATGTGGAGCACATGGAAAGCCCCTCCACTGCTATAGGAACATAAACTAGTGCAGCCACTTTAGGAAAACACTTTGGCAGTTTCTTATGAAGCTCAACATACGTGTGACTGTGCACATGCACGTCTATGCATTTACCTAGGAGGAACAAAAACGTATGTTCAAATATTTGTACATGAATGTTCACAGCAGCTTTAGTTATAATCATTAAATATGAGAAACAACACAAATATATTTTAACAAGTGACCAGATAAGCAAATTTTGGTAGATCCTTGCAATGGAATACTATTCAGCAATATAAATAAATGAACTGTTAATATAGATAACAATTTGAACTATTCTCAAAGGCATTTTACTAGTGAAAGAATAGACTCAAAAAGATTCATACTAAATAATTAATGATTGTTAGGAGCTGGGAATAAGAGAAATATGGATTGCAAGGGACATTAGTAAACTCTGGGGTATTCAAATTGACTATTATTATTATGTTACAAGTTACATAAATATGTACATTTTTAAAAACTCATCAAGTGTCCACTTAAAATTGGTAAATGTTATTGTATGTAAATTATATCTCAATTAAGTTGAACAACTTAATTTTCTGTATAAAAATAGTCTGAAAAAATTAAATATATAATTTAGACCTCATATTTCCATAAGATGTTCTAAATACCAAAATACTAGGAGCAGGATTAAATAATTTTAAATATTTTTCAGATGGCTTTAACACATAGTTGAGTCTGGAAAATGTTTTACTACAGCATTTGTTTGTCTTCTATATAAGGGTTCTTTTATTTATTTTTATTTTTCGGCTCTAGAAGCAAGAAAAGATATGCTTTATTTAAGTTAAAGTGATAGCAATAATAAAAATGGTTGACACATACTGATTACTACTCCATGCCAGGAACTCTTTAGATGTAAAATTGAATGTCTCATTTACCATGAGCCAGATTGCATGGAGACACTCAATAGACATTTTGGATGATAGTGTGGAAACTGTTGCTTCTACTAATGATAATAATAGACAGGATACTAATAATTATAATAATTAATTGAGTGCTTACTATGTCCCCAGCACTGTTCTAAGAACCTTACATGTATTCATTTATTTAATTGTTCAACTACTCTATGGGGCAGTTGCTATAGTCATTGTCATTTATAGAAGAGAAAACCAAGGCAGAGAAGAGTTAAAGTAAATTGCCCAAAGGCATATAGCTTCTAATTGGCAAAGTGAGGCTTGTCATGAATTAAAGTTAATCTCAAAGGATGCTCATTCATGCTTAGAGCATATATTTGTTCATCTCAGTAAATCCTTAATTATTGGAAAAGTGGATAATGTAAAAATCAAAATGAAAATTTAAAAATATTTTTTAAAGATTAAAATATATGAAAAATAATTTTAGAAAGAGGCACCTGTGCTTTCTGCCAGATGTATTCTTCCTTAGAGTTAATGAGGAGTTTAGTGAATGGGCACCAATGAAATGGCTGGGATAAAGTCCAGGCCATTAGCTAGAACTGCCTATTAGTTCTGTTTTGTGTCTTAGTATGTCTTTTAGCACTTCTCATTCCTTGATGCTTCTTGATCCCCTCTTTAGGATAAGGTACCTGCCAAGATGTTCCAATTACAAGACCCACGAATGCTGCAGATGCTAGAGAAATCCTTGAGGAAATTCCTCCCTGAGTCCCTAAAGGTGAGAGTGGAACCTTCTAGGGAAAAAAGGAATAGCAACTGCCTATGAAAAATGTGGAAAAGAGAATAAGCATTCACTGAGCCCCTGTTCTGTGCCAGGCATTCACTCATCTTGCATCTCACATAGTTCACATCATCTTGCTGCCAGGCAGGTATATTATATCCATGTAACCAAAGAGAATCTGGAGGCTCAGTTCTATGACTTGACCAAGATCACACAAGTTGTGAGTGGCAACACTATGATTTGAACACACTATGATCTTTGCTATGTGATGACCCAAGACCATTCCCTTCGGCCCTTCTAAGAACTATGTCAGAGAGCAATGCAAGGGTTTCCTGAATTGCAAAGTTGTCTGAAACTAACTCATTAGTGTTCTAATCATTCTTTCCAAAAATCAAATGAGTGGTGAAACATTAACCATTATGATTCTTCTTTGCAAGTAATAATGGGTCTATTTTTATTTTATCAAACTCAAATGAATTATATCTAATTTTAGATTATATAGATATTTAGTTTTAGAAATGGAACAATGGTCTCGTACCATAGAGATATTCTTTGTTTTTTGTTCGTGTTTTATTTTTTTTTCAATAATACATGTTGCAAAAGGACTAGAATATTTCCAAGTGCCTATGCCTGCCTGATCACCCCTAACTGCCCTCCCTTGCCAGCCTGATCTCACCCTCAACTTCCCTCCCCTGCTGGCCTGATCTCACCCCCAACTGCCCTCCCCTGCCAGCCTGGTTGCCCCCAACTGCCCTCCCCTGCCAGCCTGATCTCACCTCTAATTGTTCTCCCCTGCTGGCCTGATCGCCCCTAACTGCCTCTTCCTGCCTGATCACCCCTAACTGCCCTCCACTGCCAGCCTGATCTCACCCCCAATGGTCCTCCCCTGCCAGCCTGATCTCACCCCCAACTGCCCTCCCCTGCCAGCCTGGTTGCCCCCAATTGCCCTCCACTGCCAGCCTGAACTCACCCCCAATGGTCCTCCCCTGCCAGCCTGATCTCACCCCCAACTGCCCTCCCCTGCCGGCCGGATCACCCCTAACTGACCTCCCCTGCTGGCCTGATCTCCCCCCAACTGGCCTCCCCTCCGGTCCAATTTTGTTCTGATTGGTCAGTTTCTATGCCAGTCAGCTTCAAAAGCTCTACCTCCTAGGCAGCCATTGGATCCTCACAGTTCACCCATATTTGGTTCTGATTGGTTTGTTTCTATGCCAATCAGTGTCTCTGGGCCTATCTTTGGGCCTGATCAGAGAGGCAGGGCTGATCAGCTGCCCATGCGGAGGCCTGGAGAGAAAGAGAAAGAGAGGCGCGGCTCCTGGCAAAGTCCGGAGAGAAAGAGAGAGGCAATGGCTGATCAACGGATGCTGCAGATCAGACCCTGCCTTTCTCTCCCGGCCTCTCTCCGGGCCCAATCCTCAGCCCCCTTGGCAGTCAGTGCTGAGTCACTGTGCCCGCACCGGCAGCAGTCAGTGCTGGGTCACCAGGGCAACCCAGCACTGACTGCAGGACTGACTTCTGGTGTTCTGTCCAGCCTTCAGTCAGTCGTTACAGACCCTGGGTTTTCATATATTAGGATTATAAAGTCATTAAAATGATTATATAAGATTTGTGTTTCTGGACATTAAAATATGACCATTGTATAGTATGTGTATGTGTGTGTGGAAGGGCATAAATGTTAGACAAATGTATATTAGGTAATTTCATTATGAAAGCATTCTTGACAACTGTAAAAACAACCCGGAGAGGTTAAGAAACTAGTTTAAGATACAAGGGAAGGGGTAGAGGCCCTGGAACCTTCTGAGTGACGGAGTGACTGAGTGCAGGTGATGGCTGAAGGAGAGAGAGGACTGGGGGTCTGACTTCCAGGACTGGGCACAGGAGGGTCCCATTCTTTTGTTGTAATCAACTTTTGTGAGATACAGACCCTACTGGGACCTAGGAGTTCACTGTGTTGATAGTGACCGAATACTTCCATATTTCTTTGTCCTTGGAGAAAGAGTAATAAATGATTGTAATGACTTTAATCCAGGAGATAAGATTGAGAATTAATACTCTAAGAGGGACAAGACTCCTAAAAAGGGCAGAAAAAAATGCAAACATGTTCTGTACTGGTCCATGGACTGAGGGAGCACTCAAGCTTTTTGTACTTTCTCTGTTTTTACTTTCGCTACCCTGTCCCAGTTCCTTGAATTAGTTACTCTTGTTGACGCCATAATGAAACACTCTACTAATGTGGTAAACAAGGATAAGCGTGATGAGGACAAGATGGAGACAGCGCCAAACTTCCCTCCTTCGTTGTCTCACACAGTGGCATTGATATTCAAACGATCACTTCTATGAATCCCACCTTTCTTTTCTGAGGATGGTAGATCAAGGGTTAACGTGGGACCGTGAGCACATTGGAGTGAAGAGGCTCTGGGTTTAAATTCTACCTAACTCAGCCACCCTGAGCCTCAGTTAACTTCTCTACGAACGTGAGACTAAGAAGTGCCCACATTGAGTCATATTTAGGATGCTTATCTGCAGCCTCGGATTGGGCAGTGGTGAGAGCACAGCTTATACTAAAAAGCTTCAGTAACACCATTCAAGTGATATTCTGGTCTCCATACGTGTAAGAAAATAGATCTGATTTTGCAAATCAGATCTTATCCATATCTTTCCTACTACCTTGCTCTTATTACAGGTACTTGAAATGGGAAGGGAAAGAAGAAGGTATAGTCTACACAATCTGACCCTCCTTCTAGCATCAGCCTGGCAGTCTTGCACACGTTGCAGAGACATGGCAAGGCCCGTGGGGGCAAAGAGCAACCTGGCATTTGGTGGGGGTAGCTCAGATGGCACACTGTCAGCCTCTGAACCTTGCAGAGCCAGCTCCTTCACCCTGAACCCAGAGAAGAAGAGCGGGATTTCATGAGAGCTGACACCAGACGATTTTGCTTTGTGCACTGTCCACCTTACAAGCCTCAGCTCAGCAATTTCTGGAATGCACTCTGTTAGATCCTGTTGAACAGCCTGCATTAAGAGGTAATTGCATCATGGGGAAGTCTTCCATTCTTATTTATCTCTGGGGACACCTGTGAAGATTGGTGTGGAGACAACTCTCCAGGTAAGGACTCATGCTCCTCTCCTCCCCCCAAAAACATAATCATTGTTTTGTGATCCTCTCCACTTACATGACACAAACCTAAATGTCATATTGTGTTATGTTCAGAAATACCTTGTGCCTTAGGATAAGAAATAACTTCAACTTCAGTAATATACATCTAGCACCTGCTCTGTAACAGGCAACTTGTTAGGCACTGAAAAATTTCTTACAGATTTGAATAGATAAATGAATGAATGAAGAGAATTTTGGGCACTTTCTGGAAGTAGGTGAATGGAACACTTAATATGGGAGACACTGAAAACATGACCATATTTAATCCTCCTGGTTATATTATAAATTCTTTTGTGTTTTTTTCAATGGATTTTAGTTGCATCATACATTAATCAAAAAAAATGTACAAATTGACCCTTTTAATTTATTTCATTTTTTCCATCACCATTTATACTCTCTAAGCCAAGCAGGTCAAACTTGCGGTCCGTGGCCCACAATGAATATTTTTGTGGCCCAGCCAATATAATGGTATATAAGTAATGTTTTAATAAAAACTTCATAACTTAATTTTTACAATATCTTGTTATACATAATTATTAATAATGAGCTACAATGTCCGCTAATGACTGATTACTATAATCATGTTGCATTCATTTCCCTTACGTGCCTTACACGCAGGTGCACCATTTCTCTCCACTAATACTAGCAGCAAATATTCTAGCAGCCGATTGCCACATCATTAGGCTTAGACTGACTTGTTTGGTGTGCGCAACAGGAAATATTTTGCTTTCAGAGAACAAGAAAAATAGATTTATTTGCGTTACGCTTATTAATTTGTGCAGTTAGTATCTGGTAAGTTAATGTTCAAGAAAAAAGATTAATTTTTATTAAAATGTCCTATTATCTTATGTTAATGATTACTCATTTATTTCAGCCCTTTGTATTCAGCATGTCTCTATCGAAATAAACCTACATTTATATGAAAATTGAAGCTTTTGTTTTTTTGCAGCCCACATAAACTTCAACCTTGTTTATTTGGCCCGTGTTAGCCTTTGAGTTTGATAGGCTTGCTCTAAGCCCTCTTTCACCTCCACTCACCCCATCCACTGTTGTCCATGTCCGTGAATTTTCTCTCTCTCATTTTTTTTTGGGGGGGGGAGGGTGGTTCGATCCCTCCAACACTCCCAACACTCTCCCCCATACCAGAGCTGTCAGCCTGCTCTCTATCTATGAGCGAGCCTCCTTGGAATTCCTGTCTCCTCTTGATTAGTTCGACCTGCTTGTGCACAGGATATGTTGAGGAGAATACAGAAAAGTTAATGTGCCAGTGTGTGTTTCTTGGCATCTAGAAGGGTTCAGGAATCTGGAGAAGGGGCTGCTGTAAATTATTAAAGAGTCTAGAGACGAAACATAATTTTGGAAGGCATTTTGGGGAGCCAGAGAAGACTTAGCTAAAGAAACCAAGTCCTCTGTCTCTCTGGATCCCTTGCTTTTTATTAATACAAATTGTCCTAAGGCAAAGTAGATATACAGATCAAAGGCAAGGTTTAGTGCACAGAATCCATTGTCAGATTGGGGGAACTGCCTACCTATGGCTGTTCAGGTGTTTGGCCACTAGGAGGCAATAAAATGTAGATTAAAATGCCCTCAGCTGTCAGGCAGTAAGCAATCATCTATGCAGATCTTTAGGTGTGGGGAAATACCCTTAGCCATTTCCAGCAGGCAATCCTTAAGGTTCCATCAACCTTTTTTTTTTTAATATATTTTTATTGATTTCAGAGAGGAAGGGAGAGGGAGAGAGATATAGAAACATCAATGATGAGAGAGAGAATCATTGATCAACTGCCTCCTGCCCACCCCTGACTGGGGATCGAGCCTGCAACCCAGGCATGTGCCCCTGACCAGAATCGAACCTGGGACCCTTCAGTCCTCAGGCCAACGCTCTATCCACTGAGTCAAACTGGCTAGGGCTCCATCAACCTTTTGATGAAACGTCTCGCATTTATGACATGCTGGAATTAGCTTCCGGCATTAATGGAAGTTTAAAAGTCAATAAAGTGGTGGGACAACCTGATGACAGAGCCACGTCCTTGAACATGGGACCCAGGGGGAGGCTCTCCACCTCACACTCTGCTGCCTGAAGATTCCACAGCGTGCTTCACGGGTTCTATTAAGAAATCAGCTCACCTGTTGGGGGAGGAAACAGATCAAAGTACACTCTTCCAGATCACTATACTCAGAGGACATATTTCACCTTCTGGAATAATCTGCTGCTTCCTGTCTTTCCCTGAGGATCTCTGCAGAGACTGAATGAGAGAACAGCTTTGCAGGTGAGAACAAGGGAGAATCATTGCTCTGGGACCCCTCGTCTCCTTTTGCTTCCCCTCTGTAGGGGAGTGATTCAGAATGCTACTGCTGGGTGTGCGTGAACATTTCAGAATTCATTAGTAATCAGAATTTTGCAGGGAAAAATAAAGCACCTCCGTTTGAGGAACCTGCATCAGGAACCTACAGTGTATAGGGCAGTACCCTAGTTCTGTGAGAAATTCTTGACTGACTAAAGCCAGGCTTTTGCTCTGAATTGGTAAATAAATGCGAAAAAAAAAAAAAAACAACACAAGAGTTTTCCATTGGTAGATAAGTAACAGAAAATGTAATAGCCCCTAGGAAGGAATATGCTGATTCAGGTGACATTTATATAGCACAGTTTGTACATGTATCATGCAAATGTTATTTTTTTAAATCCTGGGTAACATTCTAAAGGTAGTCAGGTTTTTTCCCCCTTGGATAAATAATGACTAGGAAAATTACGTTCCCTGCTTAGAGCTTCGAAAGGACAATGTAGATTCTGGTACCAGGACTATAATTCAGATGAGATCAATTATTAACTGAAGGGCATAAAAATAAATGTAATTTTAATAATCTCAGATGAACTGTCATTTTTCCACCCTTTTTATGTTAATTTAAAGTTATCCCATATGGCACCATATATATCATAAACTTCATGTGAATGGGTCTTAGAGTAGGAAAATAATGGTAAGTCATACCTGATTTACCATGTGCCAGATTCCGTGGATTCTCCCCCATTTAAACCACATCACAATTTCTTGTGTAGAAAAAGAGTCACTCAATAGACTTTTTGGATGACAGTGTGGTTAAATGTTGCTTCTACTAATGATAATAATCAACAGGATACTGATTATAATTATTAATTGAGTGCTTACTATGTCCCAGACATTCTTCTAAGAACCTTACATGTACTGATTTATTTAACTGTTCAGTTACTCTGTGGTGCAGGTACTATAGTCATTGTCATTTATAGAGGAGAAAACCAAGGCACAGAGAAATTAAGTAACTTGCCCTATGGCATATAGCTTCTAATTGGCAAAGTCAGGCTGGCTTGTCATGAATGGAAACTTAATCTCGAAGGATGGTCATTCATGCTTAGAGAATATATTTCTTAATCTCTGTGGATCATTAATTACTAGAGTGCTGTATGATGTAAAAATCAAAATAATATTTTCAGAAATATTTTTTTATTATTGTCTACAGTTTTACATATGTTGTCTCTTTCCCCAATTGATACCTCCCCCCTCCCCAGCCATTCCCATCCCTGGAAAAATAACTTCAGAAAGAGGCACCTATGCTTTTTGCCAGACTTATCCTTCCTTAGAGTTGGTGAGGAGTTGAATGAATGGGGCACCAATGCAATTACTGGGATAAAGGCCAGACCATTAGCTAGAACTGCTTACTGTGTCTTCTTTATGCCTTTGTACTAGTATGTATTCTAGCACTTCTCATTCTTTGATGTTTCTTGATCCCCTCTTTAGGATAAGGTACCTGCCAAGATGTTCCAATTACAAGACCCACGAATGCTGCAGATGCTAGAGAAATCCTTGAGGAAATTCCTCCCTGAGTCCCTAAAGGTGAGAGTGGAGCCTTCTAGGGAAAAAAGGAATAGTGACTGCCTATGAAATATGTGGGAAAGAGAATAAGCATTCACTGAGCCCCTGTTCTGTGCCAGGCATTCACTCATCTGGCATCTCACATAGTTCACATCATCTTGCTGCCAGGCAGGTATATTATATCCATGTAACCAAAGAGAATCTGGAGGCTCAGTTCTATGACTTGACCAAGACCACACAAGTAGTGAATGGCAACACTATGATTTGAACGCACTATGATCTTTGCTATGTGATGACCCAAAACCATTCCCTTCGGCCCTTCTAAGAACTATGTCAGAGAGAAATGCAAGTGTTTCCAGAATTGCAAAGCTGGCTGTAACTAACTCATTAGGGTTCTAATCATTCTTTCTGAAAATCAAATGAGTAGTGAAACATTAACCATTATGATTCTTCTTTGCAATTAATAACAGATCAAGTTGTATTTTGTCAAACACAGATGAATTAGGTTTAGTTTGGGGTGACACAAACATTTTAGTTTTAGAAATGGATCGATGACCTTGTACCGTAGAGAGCTTTGTGTTTTTTGGCAATAGCATATGTTACAAAAGGACTAGAATATTACCAAGGATAAAAAATGCCATTGCATTATAATGAAGGTACGTATTTACTAAAAAAAAAAACAAAAAAAATGCTAAAATGTATACACCTAACAACAGAGGCTCAAAGTACCTGAAGTAAAAACTGATGGAACTGAAAGAAAAAATAGGTAAACCCGCAGATATAATTTTGTTTCTTTTTTTAATTGAAGTTCTTTATTGTTTAAAGTATTACATGAGTCTTTTCCCCCACTGACCTCTCCCTGGCCACTCCCACCACCACCCCCAGCACATGCCCTCACCCCCCTACTGTCTGTGTCCATTAATTGTGCTCATAACCCACAGATATAATTTAAGACCCCAACGCTTCTCCCTCAATAATGTTAAGAATAAATATAAAACCTGTAAGAATAGAGAAGAGCTGAACAATACTATGAGCCAACTTAAACTGACTTTTATGGAATACTTTCCTCAACAACAGTAGAATACATATTACTTTTTAAAGCACATTGAACATTTACAAAAATAGGCCATATTTTTAAGAATTTTAAAAGATTAGAAATTATATCCAGTATGTCCTAAACAATATGGAATTAAACTTAAAATTTAACAAAACCTGAGAAGTATCTGGAAAATATCTACACTTAGAAATTATACAATACACTTCTAAATAAATCATGCTTTAATGTCCCAGATAAGTTTTAAAATACTTTATTTGAGAGAAAAGGAAAGTACAACATCTATAAAGTTCTGGGATGCAACGAACGCAGTGATAAGTGGAAATATATAGCATTCAGTGCTTGTTCTATAAGAGAATAATGGTCTCAAATCAATCTTTCAAGTTTTCACCTTAAAAACTAGCAAAAGTAGAGTAAATTAATACCAAAACAAATAGAATTAAAGAAATTATAAAAGATAAGAGTGAAATCAATGAATGTGGGGAGAGAAGAGCAATTAAGAAAATCAATGACTTCAAAATTTTGTTCTTTGAGAAGATTAATAAACAAACTGACCAAGAAATTAAGAAAGAAGACAATTTACCCACATAAAGAATGAAATAGGGGACACTACTACAAACCCAATAGACATTACAAGGATATATAAGAACATACTATTATCAGAACTAGGCCCATAATTTTTACAATTTATGGCCTGTGAAAAGCACAAATTACCTATCACTGACTTATCACTTAATATGGAAATCTTTTATAGACTAAGCCACAGGCACTTAGTATAAATCTAAATCACTGATTGTTCTGACTAACATAGGATAGGGTAACTGTGGAGAAGGCAGGATCTAGAGTCAGACTGTTGTGATTCCACAATTTACTGTTTCAGGGAAACATTGCAGAAGTTAAACATCTATGATTCTCAGTGTTCTTGGATGTAAAATGAGTAAAACCAGAAAGTCTATATTTTTTGATGGCTGTTTCTCAATCTTTACCAGGGTTACCAAATAAAACATGATAAAATTAATATCCAACTCTTCTTGAAGAGTTACTATCAGGAGTTACAGCAAGTATTTTACATAAACTGAAAGGTCATACTTGAATCATACTGCCTCTCAATTAATTCCCAGGCTTGAACCAGATTACAAACCTAGACCCCTTGAATGAAGGGAAAAGTGGGTGCCCTTGAAAAAGAAATCACTACACTGTCAAAAATATGACCATTGTGTGCCACATCCAGCATGGCAAGAATTCAAGATCTGGAGAAGGGGCCATTCACAAATGAAAACACTAGACAAGAAATAGGAATTTAGAAGGCATGGGGGCCAGGCAGAAACTTCCCTCTAGAGGAGAAGCTCCCCAAAGCCCTGGACCTGTTAGCTTTTATTAAATTTTAGATACACATCTTGCCCTCAGTTAGGCATGGCAATCTGGTAGCAAACAGACTATCTCAAAGGTCAGTAAACATTAGTAAAGATTTACTTTGAGACTATTGGTCAGGAAATTGCTTCGAGCCACCACTCTCAAGGCAGAACAATCAGGGCATAGGTTTAGGCCTTGCTAAAACTCAAGGTTCATCAGCCTTCCAAGTTCCTTGTTGCACTTTCATGATAGTGTTTGACAATGGATGGTTTCCTGCAATTGTGCCCTGGCTGGGTGGCTCAGTTGCCTGGAGCATTGTCTCATACACCAAAAGGTTGCAGGATCAATTCCGTATCAGGGCACACACACAGGTTGCAAGTTAAATCCCCATTCTGGGTGTGTACAGGAGGCAACCGATCACTGTTACTTCTCACATCCATGTTTCTCTCTCCCTTCCTCTCTCTATAAAATCAACAAACACATATCCTCTGGTATGGACTTAAAAAAAGGAAAGAAAATATGATAATTGTGTAGTGTGTACTAGAGGCCCAGTGCACAAAATTCATGCATGGGGAGTTGTCCTCTCAGCCCAGCCTGCACCCTCTCTAATCTGGGACCCCTTGGGGGATGTCCGACTGCCTGTTTACGCCTGATCCTGGCAATCGGGCCTAAACCGGCAGTTGGACATCCCTCTCACAATCCAGGATTCCCTCCTCTGGCTGGTTGCAGGTACCCAGGACCTGGGCTTCCCTCCCTCTGGCTGGCCATAGGCACCCAGGACCCAGGCCGGCTTCTCCTGGGCTGGCCAAAGGTGCCTTGGACTGTGGGGCAGACGGCTTGTCCTTCTCCCGGGCCTCAGCCTGGCTGGTCCCCATTCCTCTCTCTTGAGCTCATTTGGGCCTGGCTGGTCCCATTCCTCTCTCCCCAGTGTTGAGCGTCTCAGCAGTTATGGTGTGGTAGCATGAGGGTGTGATGATACGAGGGCATGATGACCATTTGCATATTAGCTCTTTATTATATAGGATAGATGTGTGTATGGAAGAAGATAGATGTTAAATAAATATAAATTAGGTAATTTCATTATTCAAAAATTGGGTGTGACTATGCAAATAAGTGGAATAAAATGAAAAAATATGTCACAAAATTCTACAGTGTGATAGTGAATGATTTTTAATTAATTTATTTTATATATCTAGATATTTGACTACATAATTATCCTCAGGGCTCGACCCAAAAATCTATTTCTATTGGAGTAATAAAGTAAAACCTGAAGACTGTTTGAAGTAAGTGCCCTACCAATTACTTATCCTGATTTCATAGAAATAATCTTTATCCTGGTAAAACAGGGCACTGGTCATCCCTTCCTAATAAGCTAACCCTCACTTTCTCATGACGCTACAGGTTTATGGGACTGTCTTCCACATGAACCAAGGAAACATGTTCAAGCTAAAGGCCCTGGTGGACAAGTGGCCTGATTTTAATACAGTAGTTGTCCGCCCTCCGGAGCAGGTAAGGTGCCACATGTGAAATGCATGCACTTCAGTTTGCTATACTGCATGTGTCTACAATGCACATGGCAATGTAGACCCAGGGGACAGAGAAATAAATCACAATGCTGTTGAAAAGTTCCTTGTCCTCAAGGAGTTTACAGCCTGAAGGAAAATATAGGTAAGCAAATAAATGACAATATGGTGTGAAAATGTATGAAAACACTCATGAACATACAAGTAACAGAAGCAACACTGGATAAGAAGTGATTCAAGCCTAGATGTCAGGGTATGGAAGGAGACGAAGGGAATCTTCCTGGTAACCATTTCACCCAAACTGGATTTTGAAGATAAATAGGTTTTTGACAGCTTGACAAGAACAGAAGCAGAGAAAATAACACTGAAAAATAGGTTATTTAAATATGAAGAATGTTAGGGAAATGTAAAGAACAAATTGCAATGCCTGCATTTGGCGATACATTTTCAGTACCAGTTTTTAAACAATATCTCAAACTCATATATGACAATCCTATAGCTAACATCATACTAAACAGGAAAATCTGAAAGCATTTCCTTTAAGATCAGAAATAAGACAAAAATGTCCACTTTCACCACTCTTACTCAACATGGTACTAGAAGTCCTGGCTACAGCAATCAGGCACAAAAAATAAATAAATAAAAATAAAGGAGAAGAAGAAATATATGGATCCAAATTGGAAAGGAAGAAGTATAATTGTCATTATTTGCAGATGACATTATAATTTATATAGAAAACCCTAAATATTTTTTTAAAATTTAAATTCTTTATTGTTTAAAATATTACATAAATCTCCTTTTGCCCCATTGACCTTTCCCTGCCCAATCCCACTGCTCAGTAATGCCCTCGCGCCCCCCACTCCCATCTGTGTCCATTGGTTATGCTCATACAAGTCCTTTGGTCTATCTCTTACCCCCTCACCTCGCCCCCCACCCATCTTCCCTCATAGGTTGGATAGTCTGTTCAATGCTTCTATGACTCTGGTTCTATTTTTGTTCATCAGTTTATGTTGTTCATTATATTCCACAAATGAGTGAGGTCATGTGATATTTATCTTTCTCTGCCTGGCTTATTTCGCTTAGCATAATGCTCTCCAGTTCCATCCATGCTGTTGCAAATGGTAAGAATTCCTTCTTTTTTACAGCAGCGTAGTATTTACAGGGAACTCATACAACTTAATAAAAGGAAGATAAACAATCCAAACAAAAAATGGGCCACAGACCTAAGTAGACACTTTTCAAAAGAAGACATACAGAAGGCCAAGAGACATATGAAAACATGCTCAAAGTCACTAATTATCCAAGAGATGCAAATCAAAACAACAATGAGGTACCATCTGACACCTGTCAGAATGGCTATCATCAACAAATCAACAAATGACAAGTGCTGGCAAGAATGCGGAGAAAAAGGAACGCTCTTGCACTGCTGGTGGAAATGTAGACTGCTGCAGCCACTGTGGAGAACAGTATGGCATTTCCTCAAAAAATTAAAAATGGAACTGCCATTTGACCCAGTGATCCCACTTCTAGGAATATATCTCAAGAAATCAGAAACACCAATCAGAAAAGATATATGCATCCCTATGTTCATAGCAGCACAGTTTACCATAGCTAAGATTTGGAAACATCCTAAGTGTCCATCAGCAGATGAGTGGATAAGAAAATGGTGGTACATCTTCACAATGGAATACTATGCTGCTGTAAAAAGGAAATCCTAAACATTTTACACACACACACACACACACACACACACACACAGACAGACAAGTACTAGAACTCTCTCCCTTCTTCTCTCTCTCCAAATTAATGAAAACATATCCTCAGATAAGGATTAAAAATAAATATACATAAAATAAAAATAAATTCAACTTGGTCCTGGCATATAAACAAATACATCAATCAAAGGGACAGAATAGAGAGCCCAGAAATAGAACTCAACACATATACAAAAAGACCAATCTGATTTAAAAAAAAGGGGGTGGGGGTGGGGACAGCAGGCCTGAATAGACACTTCTCCAAAGATGGCATAGAGATGGCCAATAGACATATAAAAAATGTGCAATGTCACTAACCATTAGAGAAATGCAAATTAAAACCGTAATGACATATCACCTCACACCTGTCAGGATGTCTCTTATCAAGAAATCAGCAAACAATAAGTGTTGGCAAGTATGTGGAGCAAAGGGAATCATTTGGTGGGAATGCAAATTGATGCAGCCATTATGGAAAATTGTATGAAGTTTCCTCAAAAAATTAAAAATGGAACTAAGCAGAGAAAATAACACTGAAAAATAGGTTATTTTTATTACCCAGAGATTCCATTTCTGGGCATATATCTGAAAAAATCTAAATTGCTAATTTCAAACAATACATATGCACTCCTGTTTATTGCAGTGTTATTTGCAATAGTCAAGATATGGAATCAACCCAAGTGCCTATCAATAGATGAGTGGGTATAAAAGTGGTGGTACATATATACAATGGAATATTATTCAGCCATAAAAAATAATGAAATCTTACCATTTGTGACAGCATGGATGGACCTAGAGAGTATTATACTAAGTGAAATAAGTCATAAGTAATTCAGAAGAAGACAAATACCATATGATTTCACTTATATGTGGAAATGAAAGAGCCAAATAGGTGAGCAAACAGTGTATAAACAGACTCATAGATACAGAGAACAGACTGATGGTTGCCAGAGGGGAGGGATGTGTGAGAACTTGGTGAAAAAGGTGAATGTATCAAGAAGTACAGATTAGTAGTCACAAAATAGTCGTGTGGATATAAAGTACAGCATAGGGAATAGAGTCCATAATATTGTAATAACTATGTTGCTGCCAGGTGGGTACTGAAAACATCAGGGGACCACTTTGTAAAGTATATGATTACCTAAGCACTATGCTGTACATCTGAAACTAATACAAAATAATACTGAATGTAAACTGCCATCCTATATAATAAAGAGCTAATATGCTCATTAGACCAGAGGGCGGAACGACCTTCCGGAGCTACCAGTGGGCAGGGGGCGGGGCTGCAGGGCCAGGAGGCAGCAGGCAGGGCTGCAAGGGCTGAGGCAGCTGGGACTGTGAAGGCCTACCCTTGCACATATTTCATGCATTGGGCCTCTAGTTAATAAATAAATTTAAGAAGAGAAAAAATAAAATTACCCAATCTAAGTACTTCATACATTTCATATACAAGTATGTTATAAAGCATATCAGAAAATATAAAGCAAAAACTTATGCATGCAAGAATATATAACTATATAATATCATTTTAATATAAAATATTTACAAATAAAATGTAAATGTATAGTGCTTTTCAGAAAATACCAAACTAGACAGCATACAAAATGAAGATATTTAGCTTAGTTGAAATTTAAATATGAAAAAATGTTTATTTTTTAAATTGATCTTAAAAGCATAGATTGTCCTTGTATTAATGCAGTGGATTTCTGTATAACACTTTTTGGCCATTCTACCTTTGTTGAGTTGTTGTTCTCTAACTCCTTCCTTCATTTTCCAATAATTCCATTTCTTATATATTAATTTTGAGAATATACTTTTGAATAAATTTTGCATATCAATTTTGTTGGAAATGTAAATTATTTTTTAAATAATAGTGCATTGTGGTTTGCATTTCAAAGACATTGAGCCTCTATAATTTGTATAGCATTATCATACGTATGTGAGAATGCTAATTTGTTTAGCATTGTTTCCCTCATCTGTGTCAATTTTAATGTTGTCATGTTCATAATCCATTTGTTCTGAGACTCTTTAAAATGGAGTAAGATTTATTCTTGCAATGGAAACTTGCCTTTGATAAGAGTACTTTATTTTTCCCAAGGATTCCAGAATTACAGAAGAATTCTTTCTAAAGCAGTACATGTTTCATTGATTCAAACTTGTAATGCAAGATATAAATATCCAGTTCAGCAACTTTTTCTTAATCAGAAATTGAATAATTGAGTAAATACATAATGTGGTTTTATGATGTAAGCAATACACAGATATTGATAGCATGTTAAGAAAAATATCAATATTGAAGTTTGTAAAGTAGTAAAGTAGTATAATGAAAATCCTAAACTCAGGTATTCCAGTCCCTTGTTATAAACCATTTGATTTATCTCACATTACTCAATGAAACAGGAGATGACAGATGACTTTGATCATTATACCAATACCTACCAAATCTATTCCAAGGATCCCAAGGACTGTCAAGAATTCCTTGGCACATCAGACGTCATCAATTGGAAGCAACATTTACAGATCCAAAGTAAGTTAAAAACCTGGGATGTGTGTTAGCTGCTGGGACAGCTAATGTCTATACCTGGTGGATCACTTTTCATCCCAAGAATATTCATCTATTACATTTATTCCTTCTACCAAACCCTAGACACTCAACTTGATGTTCATTTCTTGTATCAGCTGCCACCACCTTTTTCTTCAGGGTGGTAGAATTCAAACTGCAAATTATGGGGTTCATATAGGGAAATGTAAGTAAACTCCTTGTTAGCTGAGGATATATTTTTGCAGTCATATTCTGGATCCCACAGGGTGATTAGGTATAAGAGCAGAGCTACCCCTATGGCCTCCATCCCCAGAATAAGAATGATAGCATCTTGTGCCATAAAGCACATCCCAGGTGACAAGGACAACTGTCATGCTTATGATCATACCCTCTAGAGTCAGGCTCCCTAGGGTGGCATCCTTGCTCTGCAGGTTAGTTTCTTTGTGATCTTGAGCAAGTGATGTAACTAGTCCATTATTCAGATTTTTTTGGATATAAAAAGAAGTGAGGATACTAAAAGTATGTATAACATAGGGTCAATGTAAGGATAAAATGTGGTACTAGACCAATACCTGGGCATGTTGTATGTGCCTATGCAAGCTTGGCTACTATTCTTAACTATCACTTCTCCTTTGATTTCACAGTCATAGAGTCAGGATTTCTAGTATTACCTCTGTTTTGTAGCATTTCACTTGTCTCCTTACTTTACCCCCCTCTAGGTTCACAGTCCAGCCTGGATGAGAAAATACGCAATCTTGCAGCCATAAAACAGGTCAAAGTCAAGCAATCCCAATGCATCCTCTATATGATGCCCAAGACAGCCAGAAGACTGCTCCCTTCCCTGCCAGAGGCAAACAACTTTACTCTTAAAACTGGCAAACCCAAATTCATGTGAGTTTGAAAAAAAGATGCTCTCACTACTCACATCTTTCACTACTTTCCTTCCTACATTCACTCTTGCCTCCCTACAATTCATTTCCAGTACTATGTCAAACAGGAGTGGTGAAAGTGGGCATTCCTGTCTTGTTCCTGTTCTTAGGCGAAATGGTTTTAGTTTTGGCCCATTGAATATGATGTTGGCTGTAGGTTTGTCAAATAAGGCTTTTATTATGTTGAGGTATGATCCTTCTATTCCCACCTTGCTGAGAGTTTTTATCAAAAATGGGTGTTGGATTTTGTCAAATGCCTTTTCTGCATTGATTGATATGATTATGTGATTTTTGTCTCTCTGTTTGTTTATGTGATATGTCAGGTTTATTGATTTGCAGATATTGTACCATCCTTGCATCCCTGGAATAAATCCCACTTGGTCATGGTGTATGATCTTTCTAATGTAATGCTGCATCCAACTTGTTAGAATTTTGTTGAGTATTTTACCATCTATGTTCATCAGGGATATTGACCTATAATTCTCTTTCTTTGTAGTGTCTTTATCTGGTTTTGGAATTAGGATAATGCTGGCCTCATAAAAAGAGGTTGAAAGTGTTCCTTCTTCTTGGATTTTTTGGAATAGTTTGAGTAGGGTAGGTGTTAGTTCTTCTTTGAATGTTTGGTAAAACTCCCTTGTGAAGCTATCCAAAATAGGGCTTTTGTTTGCTGGGAGATTTTTGATTACTGCTTTTATTTCATTAGTAGTTATTGGCTTATTCAGATTTTCTTCTTCCTTATTCAGTTTTGGAAGACTGTTTTCTATGAATTTTTCCATTTCATTCACATTGTCCAGCTTGTTGGCAAAAAGTTGTTCATAGTATTTTCTTACCATTCTTTGTATTTCTGTGATGTCAATTGTTACTTCACCACTTGCATTTGTTATTTTATTTATTTGAGTCCTCTCTCTTTGTGTCTTGGTGAGTCTGGCTAAAGGTTCATCGATCTTGTTTATCTTTTGAAAGAACCAGCTCTTGATTTCATTGATTATTTTTGTGGTGTGTGTGTGTGTGTGTGTGTGTGTGTATGTGTGTGTGTGTGTGTGTTGTCTCTATGTCATTTATTTCTACTCTAATCTTCATTACTTTCTTCCTTTTAGTTGCTTTGGGGATTTTCTTGTTGTTCTCTTTATAATTCTTTAATGTGTAGGGTTAAATAGTCTATTATTAATTTTTCTGGGGTTTTTTTTGAGGTAGGCCTATAATGCTATGAACTTCCCTCTCAGAACTGCTTTTACTAAGGATGCTCTTAATATCCCTATTTTATGAAGAAATAAATGGAGACAGAGAGACATTATGTTGCCCGCTAAAGATCGCACAGCTAAGTCAGATTTTGCATCCATGCATGCTGGCTATAGATGCATTACCCAGAGATAATTTTGAGGAAAATAAATATAATCCTACACAGTGTGTGTGATATTACAGGCTGTTCATCTCTCTTTTCTAACAGTAATGAAGAGCTGTTTAAACTCTCCTCCCTGGATGTTACCCATGCTACCCTGGTGGATAAATTCTGGCATTTTGGTGGCAATGAGAGAAGCCAGAGATTCATCAAGCGCTGTATTCAGACCTTCCCCTCCTTCTGTCTTCTGGGGCCTGAGGGAAGCCCTGTGTGCTGGAACCTGATGGACCAGACAGGAGAGATACGAATGGGGGCCACCCTGCCTGAGTACCGGGGCCAGGGTCTAATATCCCATATGTTGTTTGTCACTACTCAGGCTTTGGATAAACTTGGCTTTCCTGTATATAACCATACAGACAAAGCCAACAGTATCATACAGAAAGCCAGTCATAATCTGCACCATGTCCGCTTGCCCTGTGACTGGAACCAGTGGCAATGTGTGCCTCTTTGAAGCAGCCCTGAACACAAGACAGTGTTAAGTGGGTTGGTCCTACAGCAGGAGAAACATGTGGATGGATGCAAAGAAAAAAGGAATGATGATCAGCAATAAAGCAGTTCATGTTTTGTGAGCTCTGTAGAAGCAGTGTGGGTGGCCCAGAGGACTGACACAGTCCCGGCTCATGAATTTCCTCTGGGTCCAGCAGACCTGGAATAGACAGAACTTGCTGTAGTGAACCCTGATCTTGTTCTGTTTCCTACACTTCTGGATCTCAGTGATACTCTTTATTAAACTGCACACTGCCCTAACACTTCTCCTGGTCTCCTATCTCCATGTGGATTGTTGTTGTCAATGGGGAAATTGGACAGGTACATTGCAAAAAAAAAGAAAGTAGGCCTTCTTTATACCCTACACAAGAATAAACTCAAAATGGATCAAAGATCTAAATGTTATACCTGAAACCACAAAAATCCTAGAAGAAAACATAGGCAATAATATCTTGGACATTTCTCATAGCATTATATTTTCTGATATATCTCCTAGGGCAAGGGAAACAAAAGAGAAAAGTAAATGTGACTATATAAAACTTAAAAGTTTTGGACAACAAAGGAAACCATCAGCAAAAGGTAAAGACAACCCACTGAATAAGAGAACTTATTTGTGTATACATCTGATAAGAGGTTAATATCCAAAATTTGTAAAGAACTTATAAAACTCAACACCAATCAAACAATCTAGTTAAGAAATAAGCAAAGGACCTGAACAGGCACTTCTCCAAAGAGGATAAGCATGGCCATTAGATATATGAAAAGATACTCTACATTACTAATCACCAGAGAAATGCAAATTAAAACCACAATGGGATATCACCTCACCCCTGTCAGAATGGCTATTATCAAAAATCAGCAAATAACACATTTTGGTGAAGATGTGGATAAAGGCAAACCCTTGTGCACTTTTGAAGGGAATGCAGATTAATGCAGCCATTTTGAAAAGCAGTATGGAGTAAGCTCAAAAAATTAAAAATGGAACTGCTTCATGACCCAAGATTTCACTTCCAGGAATATATCTGAAGAAACTGAAAACACTAATTTTTTAAAATAAATCTTTATTGTTGAAAGTCTTACATATGTCTCATTTTTCCCCCCATTGACACCATCTAGCCCACCACTACCCTCCTCCCGAGGCCTTCACCACCCTATTGTCTGTGTCCATAGGTTATGCATATATGCATACAAAATCTTCAGTTGATTACCTCCCACCCACGCACATTCTCCCTTCTTCCCTCCAAGATTCTGCACTCTATTCTATGCTTCCATGTCTCTGGATCCGCTATGTTCATCAGTTTATTTTGTTAATTATATTCCACATATGAGTGAGATCATGTGATACTTGTCTTTCTCTGACTGACTTATTTCACTTAGCATGATACTGTCCAGGTCCCTCCATGCTATCTCAAAGGGTAAGAAATTCTTTTTTTCTACTGCTGCATAGTATTCCATGGTATAAATGTACCATGGTTTTTTTATCCACTCATTAACTGATGGGCATCTACTGATCTTAGTTATTGTAAATTGTGCTACTATGAACATAGGAGTGCATACATTCTCTGAAACACTAATTTGAAAGAATATATGCACCTTTCTTTTTATTATAGCACTATTTACAATAGCCAAGATTTGGAAGCAGCCCAAGTACCCATTAGTAGATGAGTGAATAAAAAAAGCTATGTTACACACAATAGAATACTACTTAGCCATAAAAAAAGAAAGAAATCTTACCTTTTGCAACAGAATGGATGGACCTGGAGAATATTATTGTAAGTAAAATAATTCAATCAGAGAAAACACATATCATAAGATTCCACTTAAAGGTGGATTTTAATGAACAAAATAAACTAACAAACAAAATAGAAACAGACTCATAGCTGTCAGAGGAGAAGCAGTAGGGAGGCTGGGTAAAACAGGTAAAGGACTTAAGCCAAAAAAAAAAAATTTCATAGACAGAAAACAATATAGCCATTCCCAGAAGGAAATGTGGATAGGGAAACCTAGAGAGGGTTAATGGGAGATAAATGATGATGGAAAAAGACATAGAGACACAACGTAGAATAGTGAACAAACAATACAATATATAGATAATGTATTTAGATTTGTACACCAAAAACTTATACAATTTTATTAACTAGCATAACCCCAATAAATTCAATAAAAAATAAAATTAAAAATAATAATGAATCTTAACAAATATTTAAGTGTTTAGCACAGTATTGTTATCTATATGCACAATGTTGTACAACAGATCTCTGGAACTTTTTCATCTTGCATAACAGACATATTTTGCCCTTTAAGCAAGTCATTATGCTTCCCCCTCCCCAGCTCCCAGTAAGTACCACTCTATCCTCATCTTCTATGAGCATCATTACTTTAGATACCCCATTTAAATGGAATCCTACATTCTTTGTCCTTCTGTGACTGGCTTATTTATTTAGCATAATGTCCTGAAGTTTCACCTATATTGTCACATATGGCAGGATTTTCCTCTTTTTCAAAGACTGAATAATATTCATTTATATATATATATATATATATATATATATATATATATATATATATATATATACTAGAGGCCCAGTGCACAAAAATTTGTGCAATCGGGGGCGGACGGGGGTCCCTCAGCCCGGCCTGTGCCCTCTCGCAGTCTGGGACCCCTCGGGAGATAATGATCTGCTGGATTAGGCCTGCTCCCAAGTGGCAGAGGGCAGGCCCACTCCCTAAGTGCAGCCCCTGGTCGGGCTCAGAGCAGGGCCAATTGGGGAGTTGGGGTGCCACCCCCTGTCATGCACAGAGCAGGGAGATTGGGAAGTTGTGATACCACCCTCAGTCACGTTCAAGGTAGGGCCGATTGGGGGGTTGGGGCACCGTCCCCTGTCACACTCAAGGCAGGGCCGATGGGGAGGTCATGGCTCTACCCCGTCACACACAGAGCAGGGCCCGTGGGGGGGGGGGGGGTTGGGGAGCTCCCCCTATCAGGCACAGAGCAGGGCTGATCAGGGGGTTGGGGCACCTTCCCCTGTCACAAACAGAGCAGGGTAGATAGGGAGATTGTGGCCCTGCCCCCTGTCACACACAGAGTCGCAGGGCAATCAGGGGGTTTGGGTGCTGCCCCCTGTCACGCTGATCCCAGTGCCAGGAAGCCTCACGGCTCCACTGATCCTGGTGCTGGGAGGCATATTACCCTTTTACTATATAGGGTAGAGGCCTGGTGCATGGGTGGGGCCGGCTGGTTTGCCCTGAAGGGTGTCCTGGATCAGGGTGGGGGTCCCCACTGGGGTGCCTGGCCAGCCTGGGTGAGGGGATGATGGCTGTTTGCAGCTGGTCACACACCATTCAGGGTAGGGATCCCCACTGTGGTGCCTGGTCAGTCTGGGTGAGGGGCTGAGGGCTGTTTTCAGGCTGGGGGTGACTGAAGCTCCCAACTGCTCCTTTTTTTCTTTTTTTTCTTTTTTATTCTGGGCCAGCTTTAGCTTTGAGGCTTGGCTCCAACTCTTAGGCCTCCGCGGCTGAAAGTAGGTTTCTGGCCTTTGCTTACAATGTTGCGAGTCTGCTGGCTGAAGTCCGGTGGTATTTGTTACATAGTTTCTTAAACTGCAGGCTCAGAGGCCTGCAGCCGCAGGCGGGGAACGTTGGAGTCCTCCGTCACTGAAGTAAGCAAGCCTCATGTCAGTTTCAAGCTGCCTGGCTGACGGCCGCCATCTTGGCTGACAGTTAATTTGCATATCTCGCTGATTAGCCAATGAAAAGTGTAGCGGTCGTACGCCAATTACCATGTTTCTCTTTTATTAGTGTAGATATATCAGTAGACCACATTTTCTTGATCAAGTCATCTGTTGAGAGACACTTAGGTTGCTTCCACTTCTTGGCTATTGTGAATAAGGCTGCAATGAACATGAGAGTGAAGAAAGCTATTCAAGGTCCTGATTTCAATTCCTGTGAATACATTCCCAGAAGTGGGATAGCTGGGTAATAAGATAGGTGTACTTTTTTGTCTGGAATTCTCATATTGATTATAACAGTAGCTACACTATTTTACATTCCTATCACTAGTGCACAAAAGTCCCAATTTCTCCATATCTTTCTCACACTTGTTTGTTTCTGCCCTCCCCCCCCAAAACTGAGCACAGGAAGAATTCAAAACCCTACCAAGTATTATTATTTACTGCTCTTCATATATACAGAAAAAGAGCACGAAAGATGAAAAAGTCTATCCAAGGTCACATCGTAGGTAAGTAATGCAGTCAGGATCTCAATCCTGTTAGTTTGGCCCCGTTGTTATCTCTCTGAGCCACTATGCTAGGCTGCTTCTATCATCATGGCCAGCACCTCACTCCATTACCCAGGGAAAAACACAGAGATGAAGACTGACACCAGAGCTCCTGAACCCCTTTCCTTGTACCTTATCCCAAAGAATGTAAGAAAATTTATATTCATTACTTCATATAACACAGCGAGGATGAAAGCACAGAGTCAAGGAAGAGCAGAATGACGCTTGGTTATCTGGTACGAAAGCACTCTTGACAGCTGGGGAAACAACCTGGAGAGGTTGAGAAACTAGTTTAAGATACAAGGCTTGGGGGTAGAGGCCCTGGAATCTTCTGAGTGACTGAGTGCAGGTGATGGCTGAAGGAGAGAGAGGACTAGGAGTCTGACTTCAGGTACTGGGCACAGAAGGATCCCACTCTTTTGCTGTAATCAACTTTAGTGAGAAACAGACACTACTTGGGGCTAAGGGGCCCACTCTATTGATAGTGACAGAATAGTTTCATTGGCCTTTGGCTTTAGAGAAAGAGTAATAAATGATCATAATGACTTTAACCCAGGAGATAAGATTGAAAATTAATAGTCTAGGAGGGACGAGACTCCTAGAAAGGGCAGAAAAAATATATGCAAACCTGTGTTGTGCTGATCCATGGACTGAAGGAGCACTCAAGCTCTTCTTTCTCTCTGGACACCAGTTACACCTGTCTCTGCTCCTCTAATTAGAGTTACTCTTGTTGCCTCCACACTGAAACTAATGTGCAAGCAAGGATTAATGTGACCAGGACAAGACAGAGATAGTGCCCAACTTCCCTTGTTAGTTGATTCGCACAGTGGCTTTGATATTCAAAATATCACTTCTATGAATTCCCCTTTCTTTTCTGAGAGTGGTAGAGCAAGAGTTAATGTGAGGCAGTGAGCACATTGGAGTGAAGAGTCTCTGCGTTTAAATTCTATCTAATTCAGCCATATTGAGCCTCCGTGTTCTTCTTTATAAAAGTGAGACTAAGCCCAGCCAGTATGGCTCCGTGGTTGAGTGTCTACCCATGAACCAGGAGGTAACTGTAAGATTCCCGGTCAGGGCACAAACCTAGGTTGTGGGCTTGATCCCCGGTGGGGTGTGTGCAGGAGTCAGCCAATCAGTGATTCTCATCATTGATGTTTCTATCTTTCTCTCCCTTTCCCTTTCTCTCTCTCTCTCTCAAATCAATTAAAATAACTTTTTTTTACACACACACAAAAAAAGTGAAACTAAGAAGTGCCTATATTGAGTCATATTTAGGATGCTTATCTGAAGCTTCAGAATGGTCAGTGGAGATGGCAGTGCTTACACTAAAAAAGGAGAGTTCTAACAGTTTTAGTCACTCCATACATGTGATATTCTGTTCTGCATATGTGTAAGAAAATAGATCAGATTCTATAAATCAGATCTCATCTATATCTTTCCTACAATCTTGCTCTTATTGAAAATGAGAAGAGAAGAAAGCATTGTCTACACAGTCTTACTCTCCTACCAGTATCTGGCCTGGTAGTTTCACACACATTGTAGTGTCATAGCAGGGCCTGTGGGGGCAAAGAGCAACCTGGCATTTGGTGGGGGTAGCTCAGCCTCTGAATCTTGCAGAGCCAGCTCCTTCACCCTGAACCCAGAGAGGAAGGGTTGGATTTCATGAGAGCTGACACCATAAGATTTTGCTTTGTGCACTGTCCACCTTGCAAGCCTCAGCTCAGCAATTTCTGGAGGAGACATACTTAAATGCACTCTGTTAGATCCTGTTGAACTGCCTGCATTAAAATGTAATTGCATTATTGAGAAGTCTTCCATTCTCATTTGTCTCTGGGGACACCTGTGAAGATTGGTGTGGAGACAGCTCCCCAGGTAAGAACTTGTGCTTCTCTTCTCCCCAACAAAAGATAGGCATTGATTTTGAAATCCTCTCCACTTAAGTGACACAAATCAAAATGCTCCTATTGTGTTATGTTCAGTAACTCCATATACCAAAGGAAAATACATGTGGCACCTACTCTGTAAAAGCAACTTGTTAGGCACTATGAACATTTTCCTGCAGGTTTCTGATCTGAACTGATAAATGAATGAGGAGAGAGTTTGGCACATTCTGGGAGCAGGTGGATGAGTAAAGCACTTCTGCTGGAGACACAGCAAACATCACTATATCTAATCCTCCTGGTTATAACTTTTTTGTTTAAAAGTTTAAAGGTCAGTAAAGTGTTGACACAACCTGATGATAGAGCCACGTCCTTGAACATAGGACCCAGGGGGAGGTTCTCCATCTCACACTCTGCTGCCTGAAGATTCCACAGCGTGCTACACGGGTTCTATTAAGAACCTCAGCTCACCTGTTGGGGGAGGAATCAGATCAAAGTACACTTTTCAAGATCACTATACTCAGAGGACATATTTCACCTTCTGGAATAATCTGCTGCTTCCTGTCTTTCCCTGAGGATCTCTGCAGAGACTGAATGAGAGAACAGCTTTGCAGGTGAGAACAAGGGAGAATCATTGCTCTGGGACCCCTCGTCTCCTTTTGCTTCCCCTCTGTAGGGGAATGATTCAGAATGCTACTGCTGGGTGTGCATGAAAATTTCTGGTTCATTTGTGTTGAGAATTCTGCAGGGGAAAAGAAAACATTTCCATTTGAGGAACCTGTATTAGGAACCTAGGGTGTATAGGGCAGTACCCTAGTTCTGTGAGAAATTCTTGACTGACTAAAGTCAGGTTTTTGCTTTGGATTGGTAAATAAATGTGAGAAGAATTGGGAACTTGCCATTGGTTGCGCAGAAAATGTAACAGCCCTTGGGAAGGAATATGCTGATTCAGGTGACATTTATATAGCAGTTTGTAGACATACTATACAAACGTTATCTTCTTTAATCCTTGGTAACATTCTAAGATAATCAGCTTTTTTTCCCTTGGATAAATAATGACTAGAAAAATTAATTTCCCTGCTTAACATTTCAAAAGGAGAAGGTATAGTCTAGTGCAAGGACTAAAATGCAGATGAGATTAATTGCTAACTTAAAATCATAGATAATAAATGTAATGTTAGTAATCTCAGCTGAACAGTAATTTTCCTAACTTTTTCATGTTCGTTTTAAGACTCTCCTATTTGGCACCATAAATATCATAACTTTCATGTGAATGGGTCTTAGAGTAGTAAAATAATGATGGTCATTCCTTATGTAAATTATCTTTATAAAGAGAAACAAATTGTGTGCGGTACTTTCCCATCTATCAATATTAATTCACAAAAGTTCATGGACATCAGAAGTAGAACAAGGGTGAACCTTAAATGGTCATTAAAGTAGGTAGATAAATGAATCTAGACAGCAGTGACTTTCTCCTGATATCTACAGGGGTTTGCAAATCCAAGTTTTAACACAATTGGAGCCTCATAAGAATACTTTTCTCCATAGTTCCTAACAGAGAGAGTTAGCCTATACTTCCCAGGAATATGGCAACTAACACCATCCTCCTCCCCAGTTCTCCCGTGAGAACCCTATAAACTTCCACTTAGAAGTAATGGCTCCCTCTTTCATAGAGTTTAGGCAAAACTCTTGATTTTCCTTGTCCACCATTTTTAGTCAGCATGCTTGATCCAATCATCTTGAGAATCCCAGTTTGATGCAGTAAATCAAAACAGACAAATGCTCTTCATATTATGTAGTAATATACACTATATACACCTCACCCTTAGGTTTAAGGACGGGATAAGGTTCAAGAAGAGGTAAGGATTGGGGATACGCTAAGTTAATCAGTTTTTAATATAATTTAATTATAAAATTGAAAAGAAAAATTATTTCTGTTTCAGACCACATCAAAATGTCCCCCATAAAAAAGGCTGTATCAAAATGCCATCAAATCCACAGCACATATATGAAGTAATTTAGGGTCATTTTCTTTAGTTATGTACCTGTCTTATTTCCTTTATTAGTTTATGAGTTCTTAAAAGGTAGTTTGTTCAAGTTTCTTCTAAGCTCACAGTTGCTCAGATTATTGATCAGAGTTGTGTGTTTCAGTCAGGGTTCAAAGATAAGCGTAAGTAGATGTGTCACAGGATTCAGCCATCTGCACGTCTGTGTGGTAGTTCAGCAATTTTGGTAGGCTGTTTCTTCCCATATGCTGCTGAAGACTGAATTACTAGAAGAGGTAGTTGGGAAAGAGAAATTAATTTAAAGTGGAAGAGAATAAGAACAAGCTAAACCCACAGCACAAGCTGGCCCTCACAGGAACAGAGACCTCGTCAATTCTTGCTGACTTTGACCTTGGGAGAATGGGTACCCTGCAGAAGCCAGGCTCCTTCATTAGGGAGCTGAACACCGCGCAGCTGATGACAGTGAAGGTGAAGGCAAACCCAGGGGACAGTGAAACCCTTGCCAGCCCAGCCACTGCCTCATGTCTCCAAGTCAGCTACAAAAAGCCTGTGGCTCCATCCTGCCTTCCAAGTCCCCCATAGAATCCCATAAAATCCAAAGGGAATTCCAGGAAATATAGTCCAGCCAAGCTGAAGTACACCTTACAAAGCCACAAGGGTAAAGTTCTCAATCAATAGTATGGTGATTACCAGAGGGAATTGGGGTGGCACAGGTGGAAGAGGTTAATGGGGGATAAATAATGTTGGAAGGAGACTAGACTTTGGATGGTGAGCGGATGTGCAGATGATGTATTGCAGAACTGCACAGTTGAAACCTACATAATTGTATTGACCAACGTAACCCTAATAAATTCAATAAAAAGTCTCAATCAGTGTTTACGGAGTGAATGAATAAATAAACAGGTTAATACTTAGATTCCCAGGCTAGTCACAAGTCCATTTACTTATAATGAAGCTGGGCCAAAGTATTGCTAAATAGAAAACAACTCTAGACTTAGGTAAGGAGAGAATTTATTTGAAAGGATTATTGCAAGAAGGAGAAAGGGGACTGTTATAATAGGGAGGGAGACTAGTTCAACAGGGAGAACCCCAGAACTTCTTTTGTAAAAAGGAGTAAGCAAGACACATGGAGTATTTTTCTGCCAAGAGTGGTCTTCTGCTGCCAATGCTGGACCCAGGCTGAGTGTGGGTCAAAGTTCAGTCCTGTGTAGAGGAGAGAGGCTTAAAGTTTAGTTAAATCCGCTAACACTTTGTTAGCACATCAGAACTTTGTCCTGGTAGATAGGTTTGCTAACCATTTACGAGGGAAGTGTAAACAGGTCTAGAGAGAATCCCCAAGGAAGCGAGAAATGCAAAAGAGGCAGGATGCATATAGCTCAGAGAACGTTTTACCCTGAGTTCAGCCTCTTCTTGGTAGGGACTAAGAATGGGGTTATATGCTGACTCAGTCCAGGGGAAGGAGAGAAAATGAACTCAAGTTTGGTTAACAAGCAGTTTGTTCTGAAATGTCAGTGGGGATTCACAGTTAGCTAATCATTCATGAGACAAACACTGGGAATTTGGAGCATCAGCATCTGGCTTTATTAGAGGTAAACAAGGAGGACAACCATGTGTCTTAAGTCAGATGGGGGAAGGCTGGTTCCTTGCAGTGAGCCATTTCAGAAATGCAAATTTGGTGGAAGAAATTCTTTAATCATTCATGTTTTCCAGGATAACAGGACTTGGGTAAAATTCAAAATTGTCCATCTGCCAAAGAATTGCATCTACTGAAATACACTTTGACCCCAGCATTTTGGCCAGCTTTGAGAATTAGCTCTACAAGTCTTCTTGCTTTACATATTTGAAAGGTATTGTTGAGGATTTACTGTATGTAAATTATATCTCAATTAAGTTGAACAACAGTAATAAAAATAGCCCAGAGAACATTTAAAAAAATATATAATTATACATCTCTTATTCCCTTAAGAACTTCTAAATAATAATATACCAGAACCAGGATTAAGTAATTTTAATTTTTTCAGATGGCTCTAACACATAGTTGAGTTTGGAAAATGTTTCATTACATCATTGATTTGTCTCCTATATATGGGCTCTTTAATTTTTTTTTTTATTTTTTTTTTTTTGCTCTAGAAGCAAGAAAGATATATGCTTTATTTAAGTTAAAGTGATAACAATAATAAAAATGGCTGACACATACTGAATACTACTCCATGCCAGGCACCCTGTAAAGATTTAAAATTAAATGTCTCGTTTACCATATGCCAGATTCCATGAATTCCCCCCCCATTTAAACCTCATCACAAATTCTTGTGTAGAAAAAGAGTCATTCAATAGACTTTTTGGCTGACAGTGTGGTTAAATGTTGCTTCTACTAATGATAATAATCATTATCATTAGTATAATCAGGATACTGATTATAATCATTAATTGAGTGCTTACCATGTCCCAGACACTGTTCTAAGAAGCTTACATGTACTGATTTATTTAACTGTTCAGTCACTCTGTGGTGCAGGTACTATAGTCATTGTCATTTATAGAGGAGAAAACCAAGGCACAGAGGGATTAAGTAACTCGCCCTATGGCATATAGCTTCTAATGGAAGCTTAATCTCGAAGGATGGTCATTCATGCTTAGAGAATATACGTCTTAATCTCTGTGAATCCTTAATTATTGGAATGCTGGATGATGTAAAAATCAAAATAATAATTTCAGAAATATTTTTTAAAGTTTAAAAACAGTACAAATAATTTCAGAAAGAGGCATCTGTGCTTTCTGCCAGACTTATCCTTCCTTAGAGTTGGTGAAGAGTTAGTGAATGGGCACCAGTGAAATGACTGGGATAAAGGCCAGACCATTAGTTAGAACGCCTCTTCTGTCTGCTTTGTGTCTCTATATGTCTTCTAGCACTTCTCATTCCTTGATGTTTCTTGATCCCCTCTTTAGGATAAGGTACCTGCCAAGATGTTCCAAGTGCAAGGCCCACAATTGCTACAGATGCTAGAGAAATCCTTGAGGAAATTCCTCCCTGAGTCCCTAAAGGTGAGAGTGGAACCTTCTAGGGGAAAAAAAGGAATAGTGACTGCCTATGAAAAAGGTGGGAAAGAGAATTAGCATTCACTGAGCACCTGTTCTATGCCAGGCACTCACTCATCTTACATCTCACATAGTTCACATCATCTTGCTGCCAGGCAGGTATATTATATCCATGTAACCAAAGAGGATCTGGAGGCTCAGTTATATGGCTTGACCAAAACCACACCAGTATTGAGTGGCAACGCTATGATATAAACCCACTGTGATCTTTGCTATGTGATGACCCAAGATCATTCCCTGTGCCCTTCTAAGAGTAATGTCAGATAGCAATGGAAGTGTTTCCAGAATTTCAAAATTGGCTGTAACTAACACATTCATGTTTAAATTATTTTTTCTAAACAATCAAGTAACTGATGAAAGGTTAACCATTATGATTCTTCTTTGAAATTAGTAACAGATCAATTTCTATTTTGTCAATCCCAAATGTATTATGTTCAATTTGAGGTGACACAGAAATTTAGTTTTAGAAATGGAACATGATCTTTTACCAGAGAGAGGGTTTTTTTGGTTGTTTATTTATTTATTATTTTTTGCAATAATATATCTTGCAAAGGGACTAGAATATTACCAGTGATAAATGTCATTGCATTATGATCACGCTATCAATTCACCAAAAAGAAAAAAAATGCTAAAATGTATACAGAGACTCAGAGTACATGAAGTAAAAACTAATGGAACTGAAAGAAGAAATAGGGAAACCCACAGATGTAATTTAAGACTCCAACACTCCCCTCTCAATAATTTAGAGAATAGACATAAAACCTGTAAGGATATGGAAGAGCTGAACAATACTATGAGCCAACTTGAACTAACTGATATTTATGGAATACTTCCCTCAACAACAGTGGAATACATATTATTTTTAAATGCACATTGGACATTTGCCAAGATAGATGATATTTAAAAACATTTTTTAAAGAATTGAAATAATATAAAGTATATCCTTGAACAATATGAAATTAAACTTAAAATTTAACAAAACTTGAGAAGTATCTGGAAAATGCCTACATATTTAGAAATTATACAATACACTTCTAAATAAATCATGCTTCAGTGTCATACAAAAAATTAGAAAATACTTTATTGGAATGAAAATGGAAATACACCATCTCTAGTTCTGGGATGCAATTTAAGCAAGGATAAGTGGGAAATATATAGCATTCAGTACTTGTACTATAAAAGAATAATGTTCTCAAATCCATGTTTTAAGCTTTCACCTTTAAAACTAGCAAAAAAAAAATGAGTAAATTAACTCTAAAGCAAACAAAATTAAGGAAATTATAAAAGACTAGGGGCCCGGTGCATGAAATTCATGCACGGGGGGGGGGGGTCCCCTCAGCCCAGCCTGCCCCCTCTCACATACTGGGAGCCCTCAGGGGATGTCCTACTGATGGCTTAGGCCCGCTCCCTGACCCCCCTTGGGGAGTGGGCCTAAGCCACAGTCTTGCCTCTCTTTGTGGGAGGCAACCGGGCTGATCAGGGGAAGGCACCAGCCCCATCACCCCGCTGCTGCAGCCACTGCCAGTCACCACAGCCACCAAGGTGTTTTCATCAACACGGACTCCAGTCCCTTCACCATGAAAAATATGACAACTTTCTTTAGGCATTTTCAAGATGTGTCTTTCTTTTTTTTAAAATTTCTTTATTGGTAAAGGTATTACAAATGTGTCCTCATCCCCCCATTGACCCCCAACCTCCCCCCCAACTCATGTTCTCATCCCCCTGTTGTCCATGTCCATTGGTTTGGCTTATATGCATGCATACATGTCCTTTGGTTGATCTCTTCCCCTTACCCCCACACTCCCCTATTTTCCCTCTGGGGATTGATAGTTTGATCGCGGTTTCTCTGTCTTTGGATCTGTCCCTGTTCATCAGTCTATGTAGTTCTCTATATTCCACAAATGAGATCATGTAGTATTTATCTTTCTCTGACTGGCTTATTTCACTTAGCATAATGCTCTCCAGTTCCATTCATGCTGTTGCAAATGGCAAGAGTTCCTTCATTTTTACCGCAGCGTAGTATTCCATTGTGTAGATGTACCACAGTTTATTAATTCACTCATCTGCTGATGAGCACTTAGGCTGTTTCCAAATCTTAGCTACGGTGAATTGTGCTGCTATGAACATAGGGGTGCATATATCTTTTCTGATTGGCGTTTCTGGCTTCTTGGGATATATTCCTAGAAGTGGGATCACTGGGTCAAATGGGAGTTCCATTTTTAGTTTTTTGAGGAAACTCCATACTGTTTTCCACAGGGGCTGCACCAGTCTGCATTCCACCAGCAGTGAAGAAGGGTTCCTTTTTCTCCACATCCTCTCCAACACTTGTTGTTTGTTGATTTGTTGATGATAGCCATTCTGGCAGGTGTGAGATGATACCGCATTGTTGTTTTGATTTGCATCTCTCGTATAATTAGTGACTTGGAGCATGTTTTCATATGTCTTTCAGCCTTCTGTATGTCCTCTTTCTAAAGTGTCTATCTAGGTCCGTTGCCCATTTTTTGATTGGGTTATTTATCTTCCTATTGTTAAGTTGCATGAGTTCCCTGTAAATGTTGGAGATTAAATCCTTATCGGTGATATCATTGGCAAATATGTTCTCCCATGCAGTGGGCCTTCTTGTTGTTTTGTTGATGGTTTCCTTTGCTGTGCAAAAGCTTTTTATTTTGATGTAGTCCCATTTGTTTATTTTCTCTTTAGTTTCCATTGCCGTAGGAGCATTATCAGAGAAGAAATTCTTTCGGCATATGTTTGCGATTTCGCTGCCTGTGGATTTGTCTAGTATTTTTATGGTTTCCTGTCTTACGTTGAAGTCTTTTGTCCATTTTGAGTTTATTTTATGTGTATGGTATAAGTTGGTGGTCTAGTTTCATCTTTTTGCATGTATCTGTCCAATTTTCCCAACACCATTTATTGAAGAGACTGTCTTCACTCCATTGTATGCTCTTGCCTCCTTTGTCAAATATTAATTGGGCATAGTGGTTTGGGTCGATTTCTGGGTTCTCTATTCTATTCCATTGGTCTATATGTCTGTTCTTGTGCCAGTACCAGGCAGTTTTGAGAACAGTGGCTTTGTAATACAGCTTGATATCTAGTATTGGGATTCCACCTACTTTGTCCTTCTTTCTCAGGATTGCTGCAACTATTCAAGGTCTTTTTTTATTCCAGATGAATTTTTGGAGCGTTCGTTCTAGATCTGTGAAATATGCTGTTGGTAATCTAATGGGGATTGCATTGAATCTATAGATTTCTTTGGATAATATGGACATTTTGATGATGTTGATTCTACCAATCAATGAACATGGTATGTTCTTCCATCTGTTTATGTCTTCCTCTATCTCTTTTTTCAGTGTCCTATAGTTTTTCGCATATAAGTCTATTACCACCTTAGTTATATTTATTCCTAGGTATCTTAATTTTTTTGGTGGGATGGTAAATGGGATTGCTTTTTTAGTCTCACTTTCTGTAAGTTCACTATTAGTGTAAAGAAATGCCATAGATTTCTTGACATTAATTTTGTATCCTGCTACATTGCCAAATTCATTTATTAAGTCTAATAATTTTTTGATGGAGTCTTTAGGGTTCTCTATGTACAGTATCATGTCATCTGCGAATAAGGACAGTTTTACTTCTTCTTTTCCAATTTGGATGCCTTTTATTTCTTCTTCTTGTCTGATTGCAACGGCTAGTACTTCCAGTACTATTTTGAACAGGAGTGGTGAGAGGGGGCATCCCTGTCTTGTTCCTGTTATTAGGCGAAATGGTTTTAGTTTTTGCTCTTTGATTATGATGTTGGCTCTGGGTTTGTCATATATGGCTTTTATTATGTTGAGGTATGATCCTTCTATTCCTATCTTGCTGAGAGTTTTTATCAAGAAAGGGTGTTGGATTTTGTCAAATGCTTCTTCTGCATCAATTGATATGACTATGAGGTTTTTATCTCTCAATTTGTTTATGTGATGTGTCAGGTTTATTGATTTGCGGATATTGTACCATCCTTGCATCCCTGGGGTAAATCCAACTTGGTCATGGTGTATGATCTTTCTGATGTACTGCTGGATCCGATTTGCTAGGATTTTGTTGAGGATTTTGGCATCTATGTTCATGAGGGATATTGGCTTATAATTCTCTTTCATTGTGTTGTCTTTGTCTGGTTTTGGTATTAGGGTGATGCTGGCTTCATAGAATGAGCTTCGAAGTGTTCCTTCCTCTTGAATTTTTTGTAGCAGTCTGAGGAGGATAGGTTTTAGTTCTTCCTTGAATGTTTGGTAAAACTCCCCTGTGAAGCCATCTGGCCCCGGGCTTTTGTTTGCTGGAAGCTTTTTGATTACTGCTTCAATTTCTTCCATAGTTATTGGCCTATTGAGATTTTTAGATTCTTCCTGATTAAGTTTTGGAAGGTTGTATTTTTCTAGGAATATGTCCATTTCCTCCAGGTTGTCTAGTTTGTTGGAGTAGAGTTGTCCATAGTATTTTTTAACAATCATTTGTATTTCTGTGGGGTCTATTGTTATTTCGCCTCTTTCATTTCTGTTTTTGTTTATTGGTGTCCTCTCTCTTTGTTTCTTGGTGAGCCTGGCTAGAGGTTCATCAATCTTGTTTATCCTTTCAAAGAACCAGCTCTTGGTTTTGTTGATATTTTGTATTGTTTTTTTGGTCTCTATGTCATTTATCTCTGCTCTGATCTTTATTATTTCTTTCCTTCTGCTTAGACTGGGCTTTTCTTGTTGCTCTCTTTCTAACTCTTTGAGTTGTAGGGTTAGGTAATTTATTATCATTGTTTCTTGTTTCTTGCAGTAGGCTTGTAGAGCTATGAACTTCCCTCTCAAGACTGCTTTTGCTGTATCCCATAGGTTTTGGATTGTTGTGTTTCCATTGTTGCTTGTTGCCATGATGTTTTTTATTTCTTCTTTGATCTCTCTGGTAACCCAGTCATTGTTTAATAGCATGCTATTTAGTCTCCATGTGTTTGATTTTTTTGGATTGTTTTTATTGTAGTTGATTTCCAGTTTTATGCCATTGTGATCTGAGAAGATGCTTGATATGATTTCTATCTTCTTGAATTTGAAGAGACTTTGTCTGTGACCCAATATATGGTCTAACTTTGAAAATAACCCATGTGCACTTGAGAAGAATGTATATTCTGTGGCTTTGGGATGAAATGTTCTGAAGATGTCAATTAATTCCATCTGATCTAGTAAGTCATTTAAGATTGATGTTTCTTTGCTGATTTTTTGTTTAGAGGATTTGTCCAATGGTGATAGTGGGGTGTTAAAGTCCCCTACTATGATTGTATTGCTGTTAATCTCTCCCTTGATCCCCTCCAGAAGTTTTCTTATGTATTTGGGTGTTCCTATATTGGGTGCGTATATGTTTACCAGAGTTATTTCTTCTTGTTGGATTGCTCCCTTTAGTATTATGAAGTGGCCTTCCTTATCTCTTTTTATGTCCTGCACTTTGAGATCTAATTTTTCAGATATAAGTATTGCTACCCCAGCTTTTTTTTTTCACTTCCATTCACCTGAAAAACCTTTTACCATCCCTTCACCATCAGTCTGTGTGCGTCTTTTTTTCTGAGGTGGGTTTCCTGTAGACAGCAGATATATGGATCATGTTTTCTTATCCACTCAGTTACCCTATGTCTTTTGATTGGGGCATTTAATCCATTTACATTTAAAGTTATTATTGATAGATACTTGTTTGTCGCCATTTTTATTCTTTACCCCTGTGTTCCTTCTTCATTTCCTATTTTTTCTTTTACAGCAGACCCTTTAGCATTTATTGCATTGCTGGTTTGGTGGTAATGAATTCCCGTAGTCCTTTTTTGTCTGTGAAGCTCCTGATTTCACCCTCAGTTTTGATTGATAGCTTTGCTGGCTACAGTATTCTTGGATTCAGACCCTTCCTTTGCATGACTTTGTATATTTCATTCCATTCCCTTCTTGCCTGACGCGTTTCTGTTGAGAAATCAGTCGCTAGCCTGATGGGGGATCCTTTGTAGGTAACTTTCTCTCTCTCTCTGGCCACTTTTAAGATTCTTGCTTTGTCGTTAGTGTTTGCCAATTTAATTATAATGTGCCTTGGTGTTGGTCTTTTGTGGTTCATTTTGTTTGGGACTCTGTAAGCTTCTTGGATTTGTGTGAGCTTTTTCTTCCTTATATCAGGGAAGTTTTCTGTCATTATTTTTTCAAACAGGTTTTCTATTTCTTGCTCAGTTTCCTCTCCTTCTGGCCCCCCTATTATGTGGATGTTGTTTCGTTTTGTGTTGTCCCAAAGTTCTCTTAGGATCTCCTCCTGCTTTTTAATTTTTTTTTCTAGAAGCTTCTCTGCTTAGGTATTTTTTCCTACCTTGTTTTCTAGCTCACTGATGTGGTTGTCTGCTTCTTCTAGTCTACTGTTGATGCTTTCTATTGAGTTCTTTATAGAAGTGATGTCATTTTTCATTTCTTCTTGGTTCTTCTTCATTTCCTCTTGGTTCTTACACATATTGTTGAATTTATCTTCCATTCTTTTCATCCACCTTATGACCATTTCTCTGAATTCTTTCTCTGACAGGTTGCTTGCCTCCATTGCCTCCATTTTGTTTACTTCCTTTTCTGGTGATGCCTGTTTTTCTTTCATATGCGGGCTGTTTCTTTGTCTCCCCATGATCTCTCTTTTCCAGGTGTTTGGTTATGTAGTTCTCTCTCTGCTGCATTCATTTAAAGGCATAAAATGCAACACAACAAGGCACAAAGCACAAGGCACTGAACACAAATGTATTCACGAATCTAATAACCCCAAATAAAGGTGACGACCAGATGAAAGAGAATTAGGGGATAAGGAAGAAAGAAGAGAAAAAGAAAAAAGAGGTAAAAAAAGAAAAAAAGGAGTGCAAAAATGAAATTGGGAAAAGGAAAAAAAAGTAAGAGAGAAAAGAAAGAGAATGAAATAGAAGAGGGGAAGAAACTATTTATATGTGGAGAAAACTCCAATAGAACAGCCACTAATCCCAACAAATTCCAGCAACAGGATGCAAACTACAAACAACAATTGATATCAAGTGAGGCAGGGAAAGCAGGAGCAAAAAAATAAATAAATAAAATAACCGGAAAAGAAAAATGAAAAACAAAAACAGAAAAATAGAAAGAAAAAGAAAAACAATCTTGCAAACAAGCATAAAAAAACCCAATATACTGAGCAATCAAGTAAACAACAACCAAATGACAGAGAGAGAGAAAAAATGTGGATAGTGAAGAAAGAGAAGAGAGAGGTGTATATGGATTTAGAGCGTGGGATTGGAAATTAGATATATAAGTAGTGTGAAATTTTAACAGGGGGTAAAAAGAAGGAATAGGGAAAATCTAAAGCAGGAATAGGGTAAGAGAAACAGGACAACGAAAGGGGAAAAGTGAGGAGGAGAGTTTTGGTGTAAAGGTAAAGTTGAGGTAGAGTAAAATGATGCTAAAGGAAAGATGAAAATAGAATTTAGAACACTAATCCCAAAATAAGATAAAGAAAAAATATAATGACACTTTTTAAAAAAGTAAAATGGTAGTAGTAATAATACTGGTTAAAAATAAAAATGTAGTAATTAAAAAGGTAAAATCAGGTGATGAAAAAAGAAAAAAAAATTAGTTTCTTAAGTAAAAGGTGAAAAAAATAAAATAAATAAAAATGTGCAGTAGTGAAGGTCCTTCAGTTCCTCTACTCTTCTGTTTGACACGCCTTAGTCCTGTCAGGTATTCAGGAGAGTGTTGAAGTTCCCTGCGATACACTGATCCTCCGTGTTGTAAACCACAGTCATGATTTTAAAGCAGGCCGTATTTGTTTCCCAGACTACCTTTATTTGTGTTTGCAGAAGAGTCAGTTTGTGGTTCAGCCTCTGGGTGGCAGTGTTTCTGGATTGACCTCTGAGGCTATAAGTCCTCTCTAGCCAGTAGTTTGGGAGAGGTGTTTTATTGTTACTCCCAGCTCTGATTCCCAGGTTCCACAAAAACAACTTTTCCCTGCAGTCTCTGCGAGTGACCCCAATTGGGCAGTCCTTTCCGTGAGGAGGAGCAGGGCTCCTCTGAGTCCACGTATTCGTGCTGCTTTAGATCCAGTGTTTCTGGGTCAGTAGCCGATTCCTGGATGCCATGGTTGCAGGGTCTCTGGATGTATACGCTTCCGAAAACAGCCATTCAAGATCTCAAGATGTGTATTTCATAGGATATTATTAAAAATAATTAATTATTATTTTTTATCCTCACCTGAGGATATGTTTCCATTGATTTTTAGAGAATGTGGAAGAGAAAGGGACAGAGAGAAACATCAAAGTGAAAGGAACTCTTTGATTGGTTGCCTCCTGCATGAGCACTGACCTGGGCCCCAGCCAGGGAAGAGCCTACAACCTAGGTACATGCCCTTGGTCAGAATTGAACCCAGACCCTGTGGTAGGCAGGCCGAGGCATTATCTACTGAGCCAAACCAGCAAGGGCAGGATATGATATTTCTTAGCCCCTTCAGCAGCAGACCTTCGTTTTTTTTCTCCAGGAGTGAGGTGGAAAAACCCTACATCACCTTCTTGGATTCTTATTACCCAAGTTACTAAGAATATTACCAGTGGCATACAGGTAATGAGTGGTCAGAAAAGGTGTTTCCTCTGTAGTTCACACCAATCACCGGCTCGGCCCCTACCCAGGCCTAAGGCCTTAGGGCAGGCATTAGGCCTTGGCAGGGGACTCCCAGCCCCTTGTGATTTCCAACTCTGCCCCTTCCCAAGCCTCAAGCCTCTGGCTGGGGTGTTAGGCCTGGGCAAGGGCCCCCCAGCCCGCTCCGATAGCAGGCTCTGCCTCTGCCCAGGCCAGAGGAGCATTAGGCCTGGACCGGGAACCCCCAGCCCACTCTGATCACCTACCCAGGCCTCAGGCCTCTGGCTGGGCGCTAGGCCTGGGCAGGGGACCCCCAACCCCCTCAGATAGCAGGCTCCGCCCCTGACCAGGCCAGAGGGGCGTTAGGCCTGGGCAGGGGACCTCCAGCCCTCTCCGATGGCCCTCTCCACCTCTGCCCAGGCCTCAGGCCTCTGGCCAGGGCATTAGGCCTGGACAGGGGACCCCCAGCCCACTCCAATCACCTACCCAGGCCTCAAGCCTCTGGCTGGGGCGTTAAGCCTGGGCAGGGGACCCCCAGCCTGCTCCAATCACAGGCTCCGCCCCTGCCCAGGCCTCAGGCTTCTGGTGGGGTGTTAGGCCTGGGAAGGGGACCCCCAGCCCCAAGCGATTGCCAGCTCCACCCCTTCCCAGGTCTCAGGCCTCTGGCCAGGGTGATTGCTGGCTCCGCCTCCCCGGGTGGCATCTGGCGCTGCCCGCCCTGCCTCCCCGGTCCCCGATCTGCAGCCCGGATCCTATGGGCGGTGTCTAATGCTGTCCGCCCCACCTTCAGTATGCAAATTTAATGGCCATCTTTGTTGGGTTAATTTGCATACTCTTCTGATTGGCTGGCGGGCATAGCGAAGGTAGAGTCAATTAGCATCTTTGTCTTTTATTAGTGTACATTAGGTGTAACTATGTAAGTAAGTGGAATAAAATGGAAAGCTATGTCACTAAATTCTACATTGTGAACGTGAATAATTTTTAATTAATTTATTTTATATATCTGTATACTTGACTATATTTTTATAATGTTCCTGTGATTTAACCCCAAAATCTATTTCCATTGGAGTAATAAAGTAGGCAGTTTGAAGCAGGTGCCCTACCAGTTACTTACCCTAATTTCATAAAAATAATTCTTTTTATTTTTTTGTAATTTTTTAAATTAAATCTTTATTGTTCAGATTATTACAGTTGCTCCTCTTTTTTCCCCCCATAGCTCCCCTCCACCTGGTTCCCACCCCACCCTCTGCCCTTACCACCCCCCCCACTGTCCTCATCCATAAGTGTATGATTTTTGTCCAGTTTCTTCCCACACCCCTCACACCCCTTACCCCCCTGAGAATAGTCAGTCCACTCCCTTTCTATGCCCCTGATTCTATTATATTCACCACTTTATTCTTTATTCTGTTCATAAGATTATTTATTCACTTGATTTTTAGATTCACTTGTTGATAGATGTGTATTTGCTGTTCATAATTTTTATCTTTACCTTTTTCCTCTTCTTCCTCTTCTTAAAGTGTTGTAAATGTTTCCCTCCATGTCCCACATGGTTCAGGGTTCAGGATCTGGAAGAGGAGTCTCACACAAATGAAAGAGAAAAGACAAGAGATAATTTGGGAATATTGGGGGGCCAGGCGGGTAAGTCCAAGTCAAGAGGAAGGACTTCCACCGGTGCTCAGGCCGCACCAACCATTTTATAGTCAGAGGTAAACAAGGTAGTGGTTACCATAGTTACACTGTTCTTCTGAGTTTCACTTGTTTTGACCATAGTTACACTTCCTGCACTTCCCTCAGCCCATTAGCTTCCCAGATAAGATCTAGGGAGTGTTATAAGGTCAAGCCTAATTATGCTAAGAGGACTGTGCCCTCTAAGCTGGAACTTGTTTGTGACTTTGCCAACAGGTCAGTCTGAGGCGTAACCCTATATTGGCTCCCCACAGTAAAGGATACCTTTCAGCATTTCATATAATACGGGCTGGGTGGTGATGAACTCCTTTAGCTTTTTCTTGTCTGTGAAGCTCTTTATCTGACCTTCAATTCTAAATGTTAGCTTTGCTGGGTAAAGTAATCTTGGTTGTAGGTTCTTGCTATTCATCACTTTGAATATTTCTTGCCACTCCCTTATGGCCTGCATAGTTTCTGTTGAGAAATCAGCTGACAGTCATATGGGCACTCCCTTGTAGATAACTGACTGTTTTTCTCTTCCTGCTTTTAAGACTCTCTCTTTGTCTTTTGCTCTTGGTATTTTAATGATGATGTGTCTTGGTGTGGTCCTCTTTGGATTCCTTTTGTTTGGGGTTCTCTGTGTTTCCTGGACTTGTAAGTCTATTTCTTTCACCAGGTAGGGGAAGTTTTCTGTCATTATTTCTTCAAATAGGTTTTCAATATCTTTCTCTCTCTCTTCTTCAGGCACCCCCATAATTCAGATGTTGGTACGCTTGAAGTTGTCCCAGAGGCTCCTTACACTATCTTCATATTTTTGGATTCTTTTTTCTTTTCATTTTTCCAGTTTGTTGTTTTTTGCTTCTTCGTATTTCAAATCTTTGACTTGATTCCTGCAATCTTCTAGTCTGCTGTTGGAACTCTGTATAATATTCTTTATTTCAGTCAGTGTATGCTTAGTTTCTAGTTGTTTCTTTTACATAACCTCAAGGGTCTCACTAGACTTATTGAGGGTCTCACTAAATTTATCAGTGGTTTCTAGAAAATTCTTGAAAAACCTTACAAGTGTGGTTTTGAACTCTATATCCAGTAGTTTGCTTTCCTCCATTTCTGTCATTTGTGACCTGATTCTTTGTCTCCACTTTTTTTATGCTTCCTTGTGTTGATAGAGTGGCTTTCTGTGCTAGGTGTCCTATAGGGCCCAGTTTCTCAGCATCCCCAATTGCCTGAGGTGGACACTCTTGGTGCACCCCTTTGTGGGCTGTGTGCACAGTCTTGTTGTAGTTAAGCCTTGATTGTTGTAGGTATCACTGGGAGGAATTGACCTCCAGGCCAATTGGCTGTGAGAATCAGCTGTGTCTGCAGTAGGAGAACTTCTGTGTTGGAGACACCCTTCTGGGGCAAGACTTGCTTCAGTGGGGCTTTGGTGCTCACTGAGTCTGCCCCCTGAGTGTGTCCCTTATGGAGCTGAGGAGTTGTAATCTGGATGGTCACATTCTGACCACTGGGTACACTGTCTCTTGGAGCTCTAAGGAGGTGCTAATTTAGCCTCTGCCTGAGGCTACCTCGCAGGAGCTATGGAGAGATCTGCAGATTCCTCTTCTTTGTTTGGGGTTTGGAGGTGACCAGATGAGGCCCAGCTGTGAAGCAATGCAAGCTTCTGTGGGGCCTTGGGACTTCTTTTGGAAGTTCTGGGTCTCTCTGACCCAGATGCAGTTTGTTAGGTAATTTTCAGATGGTAAAGGGCCAGGCCTTTCATATGACAAGCCTCTGGGCACAGCTTGGGTGGGGTGAGGTCTTAGGGAATCAACAAGGTGGAGCAAACAGCTATGGCTGATCCTAAGAGGCCCCACGTCTCAGTGTCCTGGTAATCGCTGCAAGCACCTCTGAGAGAAAGCCGCCCTGAAGTTCTGACCGATGCCAGACAGTCCAGTTTCTCCCCGTATGAGTCTGTGTCCCCAGAGACTCGCCCAGAACTGGAGTTCAGAGCAATCAGGAGCTTGAGACTCCCTCTCGATTGAAAAAGACAACCGCGTCCTCAGTTGCCAGCCCTTTCCACATGCGCTTCCGTACCTCTGCACTTTACTTCCGCACCTCCTCTGAGTCTCAGTGGGCTTTTCTCTTTCCTTCTAGTTGTAGAATTTCCACTCAGCCAGCCTTCCTGTGGTTCTGGATGATGTCCGTTTTGTCTTTTAGTTGTATTTTTGAAGTGGTTGTGCAAGGCAGCAATTTCCAGTGTTTACCTATGCCGCCATCTTGGTTTCTCTCCATAGAAATAATTCTTATCCTGATCAAACAGGGCACTGGGCCATCTCTTCCTAATAAGCTGACCTTCTCACTTTCTCATCATGTACAGGTTTATGGGACTGTTTTCCACATGAACCAGGGAAACCCATTCAAGCTAAAGGCCCTGGTGGACAAGTGGCCTGATTTTAATACAGTGGTTGTCCGCCCTCAGGAACAGGTAGGATGCCAGATGTGGAATCATACACTTGTATTTGCTATATGTGCCTACAATGCACATGGCAATGTAGAACCAAGGAACAGAGAAATAAATCACAGTGATGGTGAAAAAATCCTCATCCTCAAGTAGCTCACCTTCTGGAGGAAAAGGTGGCTAAGCAAGTAAATTACAATTTGATAAGAAGTGTGTAACAACAGATGATGCACAACATACAGAAATAGCACAGACAGAAGCTGATTGAACTGTGGAGGTTGAAGATGGAGGGCACAGGAAAAGCTTGGAGGCACATCTTAGTGGAACTTTACCTGAACTATATTTTGTAGATAATTATATTTTTTTTAGGCTGAGAAGGAAAAGAGGACATAGAAAGGGCAGGACAATGAGTTGGGGTGATTCTAAAAAGTAAATTCATAATACTAGAATTTCCATATACATTTTGGGAAAACATTTAAAAATTAGTGCAACTCAATATCAAAAACAAAAATTATAAGTTCACTTTAAAACAAACATCCAGTGAAATGATCAATTTATAACAAATACAAGTAGTATATCTTTCAGACAAATAAAAATTACTTCTAAAGCCACTAAGTTAGACAATATATAAAATGAATAAATTTATGTTAATAACAAAAACTGAACTGACATAAAATTATAAAATAAATTAAATAATTATAACTTTTATCTTAAATATGTTAGTGGTATCATTGCTTACTGAGTGTATGTTGTACATTTTCTAACTATATATAAAAAAAAAAGAAAGGCTGTTTAATTCTGCACTAGTCCTGGTAATATTTTCCTGTGCCTCCTTCTTTTAACAATCTCATCTGTTTTTTAATAATTTTAGGGGACCTTTCTAAGTAAGCAGTTTCTTTGTTCTTCTAGAACTACAATGAGTATAAGCATAGTATTGTTTTAAGAATGCATTTCTAATCAGATTTCATCTTCTTTGGCTTCATTAAATATAGATGGAGATTTTAATCCAGAGTAATCTACAACCAAATTTGAAACTGTCATGTTCATAGTTTTTGTGTTCTGCAACTGTTTCAAATGTAGCAAAATTTATTCTTGCAATAGAAGCTTTCCTTGTCAACTGTTTGTCGATCATCCTGAGGAGGAGGATGGAAATACAGAAGAATGCTGTCTAAGTAGTTATGTCTTTGTTTAATTTGATATTTTAATGCAATATATGGGTAAAAATGGTATTGTTCTGAAATTTTACATCATAAATTGAATACTTGAGTCTCTCATCTTGATCACACGATTTAAATGATTCAGAAATAATTGTAATGCATCAATAAAAATACCAATATTTTAGTACTTAAATATATCACATTGTAAAGGAATAAAAAAAAGTATTGCAATCATGAACTACATGGAATTTACTTTATTTCCTGATCACCAATGACAACAGGAGATGGTTGATAACTGGGATCATTACACCAATACTTACCAAATCTACTCCAAGGACCCCAAGAACTGTCAGGAATTGCTTGGCTCACCAGAAGTCATCAATTGGAAACAGCATTTGCAGATCCAAAGTAAGTAAGAAGAGTAGGAAGTGTACTGACTCACTTCTCTGCCCTGATAATTTCCACTATGACTCTTATCTTTCTCCATACTTCAGACCGTCAGCCGGCTGTCAGTTTTTTTACTTAGCTGTGAATATACCTGTAATGGGGGAAAACACCCTCAAACTTGCAAACAATGGGCTTCATACAGGAAACAACATAACTCTTTGATAGCCAAGAATTTATGCCATATTTGCAGACATATCCAGAATTGCCTAGGGCCAGTGGTCAGCAAACTCATTAGTCAACAGAGCCAAATATCAACAGTACAATGATTGAAATTTTTTTGAGAGCCAAATTTTTTAAACTTAAACTATATAGGTAGGTACATTGTTATTAACTTAATTAGGGTACTCCTAAGACTTAGGAAGAGCCACACTCAAAGGGCCAAAGAGCCGCATGTGGCTCGCGAGCCACAGTTTGCTGACCATGGGCCTAGGCTGATTGGGTGCCAGAGCAGAGCTCTCCTCAGGTCCCAGGGCTTTCCATGCCTGGAATAAGAATGACAAGTTCTGCCTTAAAGCACCTCTTGGTCATTAAGGAAACCGTCATGGTTATGAGCATGCCATCCAGAATCACACTCCCTAGGACGGCATTTGTCTGTCACTTGCTATATCATCTTAGCCACATGACATATGTTCCCTGAGATAATATATAAAAACTAGAGGCCCGGTGCACAAAAATTTGTGCACTTGGGGGTGGGGGGGAGTCCCTCAGCCCAGCCTGGGACCTCTCGGGGGATGACCACCTGCTGGCTTAGGCCTGCTCCCAGGGGGATTGGGCCTAAACTAGCAATCAGACATCCCTCTGGCAGCCCAGCAGCCCTCGGAGGATGTCCACTTGCCAGTGGGGAGAAGACCTAAGCTGCAGTCGGACATCCTTAGCGCTGCTGAGGAGGCAGGAGAGGCTGCCACCACCACCGCTGTACTGGCAGCCATCAGCCTGGCTTGTGGCTGAGCAGAGCTCCCCCCTGTGAAAGTGCATTGACCACCAGAGGGCAGCTCCTGCACTGAGCGTCTGCCCCCTGCTGTTCAGTGTGTGTCATAGTGACCAGTCATTCGCAGTCTTTCTGCTGTTAGGGTCAGTTTGCATATTACCCTTTTACTATATAGGATAGAGGCCTGGTGCATGGGGGTAGGGGGGGGGGCTGGTTTGCCTTGAAGGGTGTCCCGAATCAGGGTGAGGGTCACCACTGGGGTGCCTGGCCAGTCTGGGTGAGGGGCTGAGTGCTGTTTTCAGGCTGGCCGGTGACTGAAGCTCCCAGCCTCTCCTTCTTTTCTTTTTTATTTTTATTCTGGGATTTACTTACCTTCTATAATTGAAACTCTGTTGCCATCACTGGCGCTCCCAGCTCTGAGACCGTGCTGGCTGAAAGCAGGTATCTGGGGTTTGTTTGGCTTCTATAGTTGAAACTTTGCTGCTTTTGGAGCTGTTGCTTTTGGAGCTGAGAGCCGGGCCGTGGCAGGCGGGGAACCTTGGCTCACTCCATCACTGGAGCAAGCAAGCCTCCTGCTTGCTTCAGCTGTGTGGCTGCCGGCCGCCTTCTTTGTTGGCAGTTAGTTTGCATATCTTGCTGATTATCCAATTGGAAGCATAGCAGGGGTACTGTTAATTACCCTTTTTGTCTTTTATTAGATAGGATGAGGATAATGGTAGCTAAAGCACAAGGGAATTGCACCTGATCTTAGCCAAAAGGCCGAGAAGCGATGGGAATTGAAAAGATTAGGTGAAATGTTGAATAGGAATTGCTTAGCACAGTGGTCGGCAAACTGCAGATCACGAGACACATGCAGCTCTTTGTCCCCTTGAGTGTGGCTCTTCCACAAAATACTGACTTCTGCGCATGGGCCACACAAAGTTTCAATCGCACTATACATGCGCGCCCGCACGTGGTATTTTATGGAAGAGCCAAACTCAAGCGGCCAAAGAGCTGCATGTGGCTCACGAGCAGCAGTTTACTGACCACTGGCTTAGCACAATACTTGGATATGTCAATTGACTTGGACTGCAAAGCAAACCTCATAATTCTGTGAATCAACATTTGGGCTGGGCTTTGCAAGACAGTTCTTCTGCTGGTTTCACCCAGATTTACTCATGTGGCTGCAGGGTATTAATGGATGGACTCTGAGCTGGTTGCTCTAGCATAGTCTCACTCACATGCCTAAATGACAGTTCTGGCTATTGGTGCTGGCCACCTTAGTGACAGCATGCTAGGAGCACAAGTCCTCAGCTGACTACCCTAATCCTATCCATATGGTGTTGGTCTCAATGAAACCAGGAGCACAAAGAAAGCCCATGGTGCAAGTCCTCTTTAGCCTCTCCCTACATCGAATTTACTCTTTTCCATTGGCAAAAGCAAGCCATATGGTCAAGGTCAGATGCAATGGAGGAGGGGACTATTCCAGGGAAAAGATACAAAGAGACATGGGCACATTGTGGGTTATTCCTGCAACAATCTACCATACTATGAACAGAGTAAGCACACAAGAGATGTTGGCTACTACTGTTTTTATAATGCCTCTCCTGTGATTATGAAAACAATATGTTCATGTAGCCCAGAAAACTTGGTCTGTCTTGGCATTGCCACGAATGGTATGACCATGGTTGGGAATGAATCTCTGAGCATGTCCATTGCACAAATCCTGACTACGTGATGACCCATCACACATTGGCAGTACCAAGCCAGAACATAGGTTTTTAGACTGTAAATGTAGACATTTACCACTCTACTGGACAGCTTCACCATAAAAAATACTGAAATAATTGCATGACTCCTCTAAACCCCATCTAGGTTCCCAGTCCAACCTGAATGAGGTGATACAAAATCTCGCAGCCAGCAAATCCTTCAAAGTCAAGCACACAGAGCGCATTCTCTATGTGGTGGCTGACACTGTAAAGAAGCTAATTCCTTCTCTGTTTGATGTAAAGAACTTACCACCTGGTGGTGGCAAACCCAAGGCCATGTAAGTTTGAGAAAAGTCATGGGACTACTCACACCTCCCATTCCTGAAGTAGCCTCCCAACTTCTCTTCCTGCTTTCACTCCTGCTTCCCTACGGTCAATATTCTTCAAAGCAGCCAAATCATTGTTTTCAGAAATGTATCATAGACAATAGAGGCAAGAACAGATATAATAAGTACTCATGGACTTTACTTTTCTCTTGGAACTTCCATAGCAATCAAGAAATGTTTAAACTCTCATCCCTGGATGTTACCCATGCTGCCCTGGTGAATAAATTCTGGCATTTTGGTGGCAATGAGAAGAGCCAGAGATTCATCGAGCGCTGTATCCAGACGTTCCCCACGTTCTGTCTGCTGGGGCCTGAGGGGAACCCTGTGTGCTGGGACCTGATGGACCAGACAGGAGAGATACGGATGGCAGGCACCCTGCCTGAGTACCGGAAGCAGGGCCTCATCTCCTATGTCATCTATATCCAGACCCAGGCTCTTAACAACCTTGGCTTCCCCATATATTCTCACACTGACAAGAATAACAAAATAATGCAGAAAATGAGTTACAATCTGCATCATATCCGCATGCCCTGTACCTGGAACCAGTGGTACTGTGTGCCTCTGTGATGCCGTCCTACAAACAAGTATCAGATGGTCCCCAACATGTGGCTGGAACAATGGGTGGGTGGGCAGAGAGAAAAAATAAATTGTACATAATTGTAATTATCAGTAAAGTCGTGAGCTCTGGGGAGGCAGTGTGAATGTTCAATACCATGGTCCCTGCACTCAAGTCACTGCTGGCTTCCCTTAGATGTATCAGGTTGAAGCAGCCCCAGGCACTCCACATGGTTTAGTTCCCCCACGCTTCCGGGGATCTCCATGGCACTCTCATCAGCTGCATGCTGCCCAGAATGGCTTCTCCTAGAACTCCTAGTGTGTGGATCTATAGAGCCTTGCCAGATTATCCAGAGAGAGGTAATACTAGTTTCTGAGCATTATGACTTACTCTTCTCTCTTTCTATGGCCTTTCTCTTAATGATTAGCAAGTGCACTCAGCTCAGTAGGTCTGTAGAGATTATCCTCTCCTCTGCTGCTTTCTCGATACATTAAAGGATTATACACTAATATGTATGAAATACTAGGTTAAACATAGTGTACTTGATATGGCAGGGAGTTTTGATGAAAAAGACTAACTTATATTAGCCTGACTCCTCCTCACTCCCACACCAGAGAAAATGATTCAATGTTGCTTCTAACAGCAGAGCTTTCTAAATCCACCCAAACCCAAACAATAAAGAGATTTTGTGTTTGATTGTACAAGTTGAAGTGAAGTGGTTTGTGATGGGAAGAGCCTGGATTGGTTTTATGGAGAGTGGGAAGACCCAGACCCAGGGAGGTGGCTATTTATTGAGAAGTTTAAGGGGAGGGCAGTACATCATGGTACCTATTGTTTCACTTGACCTTGGCACATTGTTTCAGGATGCCTAAATTCTATGCAGTGCAGACAATGGTCTCATGGGAAAGTCTGGTTGGTGGTGTGGAGAAATTTTTGTCTTTGTTGGATCAGGGTATTTGGGAGAGTTTCCTGCCCCAACATTTCAACAGAGACAGCACTAAACCTTGGCACTGGGACCCAAATAGAAAACTGGACTGAAGATAGTCATCTGGATTAAGAACCTGTTTGCTTTCAGTCCAACTACAACTAGAATTAGGCTGTAGAATTGAGGATGAAAGCCCCACAAACAGAGAAACCAATGTATGAGGTTTAATTTCTTATCCACTCAAAAGAGTGGTGGCTCAGGTTAGAGAAGGGATTCTCAACCTTGGTACAATGGGCATTATAGAGTGGACAATTTTTTTCTCATGGGACCATCCTTTGTATTTATAGGATATGGAGTAGGATTCCTGCTCACTACCCACTGGATGTGAGTAACACTTTCCATTCCAGTTATGACAACTAAAAATGTCTCCAGCTCTTGATAACCTCCCCGGGTGGCAAAATCAGCTTCAGTTGAGAGCCACTGGTTTAGGAGTTGAGGTTCTCTCACTTGAGGATGCATCTGAATCACTTAGGGGGATTGTTAATACAAATAGTGGGCCTCACCCCTAGATTTTCTGATTCAGTGGATTTGGGGTAGATTTCCAGATTTACATTTCTAACAAGTTTCCTGATGCTGCTGGTCCAGGAGCCATAGAACTATAGATGAAAATTAATATTGCACACTTCTTAGATATATTGTTTTGCCTTAATAGTTATAATGTAAATTTTTAAAAATAAGTTTTTATTAATTTCATAGAGGAAGGGAGAGGGAGAGAGAAATAGAAATTTCAATGATGAGAAAGAATCATTGATCAGCTGCTTCCTGTATGTCCCCTACTGGGGATCAAGTCTGCAACCTAGGTATGTGCCCTGACCAGAATTGAACCTGGGACCCTTTAGTCACCAGGCCGACAATCTATCCATTGAGCCAAACTGGCTAGGGTAACATAAATTTTTTTTTAATTGATATGTCATATTTCATAAAATTATTTTTTTAATTAAATAGACATTCAATACTTTATATTCACTGCAGCTATATATTACTAGAGGCACAATGCACAAAAGTTTGTGCACTTGGGTGTCCATCAGCCCGGCCTATACCCTCTTGCAGTCTAGGACCCCTTGGGGGATGTCCAACTGACAGCTTAGGCCTTTTCCCCAGGGGATCGGGCCTAAGCTCTCAGTCAGACATCCCTCTGGCAGCCTGGGAGTCCTCAGGGGATGTCTGACTATGGCTTTGGCCAGCTCCTTTGCGGCTGTCTCTGTGGAAGGACCAGGCCCACGCTGCTGCCTCTCCCACCATCTCTGTGAAAGGGGGGGTGCCAGGCCCACCATAGCTGACTGGGCAGCACAGGCTCGCTGGCCCTGCCCCTTGCCCACTGGTTGTTCTGGCAGGTCATTCCAGAAGGTTGTCCTACCATCTGGTCTAATTAGAATATTAGCTCTTTATTATATAGGATAGCAGTTAGGTAGTTATATAATTTACAACATGATTTCCCCAATAAGTTTAGTTCCTACGTAGTTATTACAATACTAGAGGCCTGATGCCCAAAATTTGTGAAAAGGGCTTGGCCCTCACAGCTCCAGCTTCATTTGGAAGATCATCTGGATGGTCGTTCTGCTGTTTGGTCAAATTAGCATATTAGCTCTTTATTATATAGGATTATTGACTATACTAGAGGCCCAGTGCATGACATTCGTGCACTGGGTAGGGGGTTCCTCAGCCCAGCCTGCACGCTCTTGCAGTTTTGGATCCATTGGGGGATGCCCGATTGGTCCTTAGCGCTGCCGCAGAGGCAGGAGAGGCTACCACCACCGCCGCTGCATTTGTCAGCCGTGAGCCTGGTTTCTGGCTGAGTGGGGCTCCTCCTATGAGAGCACACTGACCACCAGGGGAGAACTCCTGCATTGAGTGTCTGCCCCCTGGTGGTCAGTGCATGTCATAGAGACTTGTTGTTCCACTGTTCGGTCAATTTGCATATTAGGGTTTTAAGATATAGGACTTAGAGGCCCAGGGCATAAAATTCGTGCACTGGAGGGGGGGTTCCCTCAGCCCGGCCTGCACCCACTCGCAATCTGGAACCCCTCAAGGGATGTCCACCTACTGGCTTAAGCCCATTCCTTGTGGGGAATGGGCTTAAGCCAGCAGTTGGAAATTCCTCTCACAGTCCGGGACCCCTCGCTCCTTACCGCCCACCTGCTTGCTGCTCCTTACCACTCAGCTCACTGCTCCTTAGCACTGCCATGGAGGCAGGAGAGGCTCCCGCCACTGCCACTGCACTTGCCAGCCGTGAGCCCTATTTTTCTGTGTAGTTGTCTGTGGGCCAACTGCTTTCTTCCTTCTCATTTAGGGTTAGCAGAATATGAGCGTAGAGCACACTGTCGTGGAATGCAGAGAGCTTCCTGGAGCTGAAGGGAGTGGCTGGGCCCATGGGGTGAGAGGTGGACACAGAGGACATTATTTCACCCAATTGTGGGGCTGGCTGGACAGCCTTCATCTGCCTGACCCCACCCAGGCAGGGATCGAGCAGGGTGTCTGCCTCTCCATTCTCCATCCTTCCATCTGTGACATCTTGTCACCCTTTCCAGGCCTCCCCCAAAGTGAGTTCAGCTCAATCCCTGAATGTAAAAGGGCATGGAAGGTGTGATGTGAATGATACCACATCCCCCAGGGTTCGGGCTCTGGAAGAGGGGCTGCATGCAAATGAAAGATACAAGACAAGAAATAATAATTTGGAAATTGGGGGGGCCAGGCAGGAGCCCATGCAAAGAGGAAGGGCTCCACTTGGGCTCTGGCCTTGACATCCTTTTATTCAGTTTGTGATACACCTATAGCCCTCAGGCAGGCAATTTCCAGTAACAGACAGACTATCTTATCAGTAAGGATTTACATGACTATCTGGTGGGGAAGTTGCTTCAGCTACCATTGTCTGGACTAAACAGTTGGTGCAGAGCTGTGACCTTTGCCAGGGCTCAAGGATCACCAGCATTCCGGGCTCCTTGTCCACACTTCTATTCTAGAGAAGACAAAAGGTGGCTTCCCACAGCGGGGCTCCACTCCAGTGCCCCCTGATTCCCAGCGACAGGACCTGGTCTCAGGACGGTGGCCACAGCTGCAGAACAGAGATATGTTTCAAGAAAAGTTGGGAATGCAGAATTTTGTATGAGCCCCTATTCCAAAAGGTGGCAGTTTATTCACATTGTGGCAAAGACACCTTCAAGAGTGTTAACGTAAAAAACCATTGAAACCTGTAAAGAATTTTTGTGAGTTTATTTGAGCCAAACTGTCGACATATGCCGGGAAGCAGAACCTCAATGAATTGAGATAGTGCTCCGGAGAATGGCAGGGTTACATTCGTATTTATACATGAAATTCATTGGTGACAGATTGAAGGAGGTGGGATTAAGCGAAGCGGGGGGGGGGAAACCTCTGTGATAGGATAAAAGGTAAAATGATGGACACATACTTAGGTGGGTGCAGGATCAATCAACATGATAATGAAGGAATTTGTAGTATCTGCCCTGGCGCCCAGGACATTTGGTTATGCCCCAGGGGTTCCAGAAAAAGGGAAGTTACAAGTTACCCAGACACTTCAAAGGAATGTTATCTTAGAGGCAAAAAGGCAAATGGGCTCAGTAAGGATCAAAGTTGATCTTGTCAGTGAAGATACTGGCCTAGGACATAACTGCCCACCATAACTGCTTTTAGTCAAAGTTTAATTTCAGACCATCCTTTGTGGTTATTTTAGGTCTCTGAGTCTGCTAGGCTGCCACGCAGGCCTTCCCTGAGCTTGTCAGGTCAGCGTGTGGCCCCTTTTGTCCACACATCCCCCTTTTGGTCATAAATCAGTCCAAAGGATGCATTGATGACCAACCTTTTGGTTGGATAATGGAGTCCCACGGTGCTAGGAAGGCTCATTCCTAGGATGTCTCAGTGTCAGCATGTCTTGCTGAACAGGTGGACCACTGGGGATGGAGCAAGACCATAACCTTAGATGGCATTTAAGGTCGAATTATTATTATTTAAAAAAGGGCAGGTAAATGGGAGGCAGTCAGGTCCTATACGTCCTGGTTAAAAAGTATTCTGGATCATTTCTAATTTTTGAGCCATCATGATCCGAGTCTTTTTGCTGTTTGTCTTAAGTTTTGCTTTTCTGCATCCAGTATAACATTTACATACCATGAACACAAAAATCACAAAGGTATTGATTACATACCAGGGTTTGGAATGAGGAACCTGGTTCGCAAAAAAAACACCAAAAAAACAAAACAGTTTACAGAAGCAGAATTATAGTTCTGGGTCTCGGGGTCACTGAATTGACAGAAACACCTTATCCAGAGCCCTCGGGTCTTGAGACCACTGAGTTGCCAGGAATTTATTAAATTTAGAGTAATTGCACTGCCCTGGCCTTGGGACCACTGAGTCAACTGGAATGCATTATCTGTGGTCACTAAAATGACCTAGGATAATTGCGCTGTCCTGTTTCCCAGGTACAGAAGAACGTGCTTTCCAAAACCAGTAAGATAACAATCAATGGGATGGTCATTCAATCGCATGGGATGATGTATACAATTCAGAAAATCAAAATAATTTTTCCACTGTTAAGCAAAGCAAATAGGTACCATACTTCATTCCCCACTGGTTTTATTTACATGAGTCAAATCATGGACTTATCTTTACTAGTTAGGGGATTGTACTGCCCCCTAACTACAAGTAGTTAGACTGAATTAATTTTTCTAAACTGCCAGTTTGGCACATTTAATTTTCATTTACTCACCCCACTTATTTTAGGGGCATTCTCTATTCTGTTCCTGCTCTTCTGTCCCCTTGTGCATCTAGCCCCACTTGTCCCTGGACTTTCTCACTGGCTAGAAAAAAAAAATGTTCTTACAGTTACCAAGTGCCCTAGTGCCACGGTCCCCATTAGTACTGTCCTCACTGAAGTCCAGTTCCACTCTTGCGGACGTCGAGCCTCCTCCTGGCTCTCACGGGTGAGGCCGCTGGCTGCCGGGATCAAGGCCATTTCCTGGTGCAGGAGCTAGGAGTGGTGTAGCCAGGTCTGCAGGCGACAGTGTATAGTCCTTTCCAAGTTGGGGTGAGTCCTTGGGTTGTGAACTTCTTTACCCACACCGAGTCCCCAGGCTGGAAAGGATGTACAGAGTCCGAGATGGCATTCGCAGGGCATCTCGAACAAGCTTATGGGTGGCTTGTAATTTCTGTAAGAGATCATGTCCAAGAAAGGGGTACAGGCATTATGGCAAATACAGGAATTTATGAACAACCTGGTGGCCGCCTAACTGACATCAACGGGGGCGGCAGAACATTTTGCAGCTGTGGTCCTGGTAGCTCCAATAATGGTGACTTCCTGTCCTGAGAGGGGAGCTACCTTCTGAGTAACTACCGAGTGCTCTGCTCCTGTATCAACCATAAAGTTCACAGTCTGGCCCCCGATTTTCATTTCGACCATCGGCTCATGGGGGCCCATTTGGAAAGAGCCCAGTCTGTCCCAGTCAGAGTCAGCTGTTGCCAGTCCGAGGAGGCCTGCCTCAGGCGGCTCTGGCCGATAGCGCCTGGGTGGTTTGGATGGCCTTGCCAGCTTCTTCTGGCCTGCTCCTGCCCTGCCTGCCTCTTCACTCCTGCCACCAAACCTTACTCTGTCCCTTCTTACACACGCAGAACCAGACCAAAGGCAGCAAGTTTTGAGCAATTTTAAAATTCTTTAACATACATTCTAAAAGAACTAATCAAAATAAGGCTTATTTTCTAACTTCATTTGTCCTTGGGTGTGGACAGCAAATGACACTAATCAGATTGACATAAATGATTTAACCTTTGTTTAGGGAGGCAAATGCAAATTATTTACTCCCAAGTGTCCTTGGTTTAAGGAAGATAGGATTTCTGCTCAGTTTCCCTATTTTACTTATCCCAGCTTACTGGCCTGTCATGCATTCAACTTTCTTTTAACATTTCTCTTTTCCTTCTCATTACATACAAAACCTTCATAAATTTCACACTTTCAAATTAGCCTTCAAACCTTCTTTCTATGTCCTTCAAAAATGCATAACCATGCCTCAGACCTTCCATTAAGTATTTCTCTTTACCTTCCTCCATCACACCTAAGCCATACTTTCCAGCTAGTTAGAACTCTTAGCCTTAATTTTTAGGTGACATGTAAATAATTAACATTCCTCAGATTAGCAATACATTCATTTTTTTTTTTAAGAGACACAAACAGAAATTTCACTAGCTAAATAATTTTAAACAACAAAGACATATTTAAACAATAAAGACAGATAACATTCCCCATTAAAAACTTTGAATCACCACGGCTAGCAGTATCAGTTTGTGAGTATACAGGCCTTTTTGATGTCATCTTGGGATAGCTGTCTGCCTCCGTGGTCAGCAACTTCTCATCCTTGAAAGTGGAGAGAGTCTTTTATTTGGTGTCCTTTCCAACACACCAAATCTCCTGGTTGTAAGCCATGATCTTTGAAATCTTCGTCGCCCGGGAGTGCACTGTGAAATGAATCTGTTACCAATTTTGTTAGTTCCTACAATGCAGAATATCTGCTCTTTACTTTTCCTTATACTTGGGAAACAAAAGATTTAAAAGTCAACAATATTTTAAACAGTCATAAGAATAATTATCCTTAATTCATTTAGTCCCATAGTTATTTTTGTTTATCCCGATTATTTGCCAGTAGGTTTTGAATTCAGTTATTCCTTGAATTTCTATAAATCTTCATCCAGTTCAAAAATATGACCTGCTTACAAACCTGCAATTTAGATTAAGTCAGAGTCCTTTTCATGGGTTTTTCTAAACATATAATATACCTACAAATGCATCAGAATAAAGCTGTCCACAAATGACAAAATTTAAAAGTAGCATGGTTATAGATTTGATAAAAACTTTGCTTTTAACCTTCCAAGACAACAATTTTTGGTAAGTAATAATCCCTGTAAGATGACATAGAGAATATAAAATTTGTATACCTTTAGACTCAATTAGGATTTCAGCACATAAAGAATAAATAATATGTAGGATTTTAAAATGAGGCACATGGCTTATCAATATTATGTATTATGTCACTTCAAAATACCTAGACATAAGTTTTTATCGTTTGATTCAGTAAACTTTAAGGTCTCAAGTTCCCAGCAGCTCTGGAAAACCATACCTGAGGCTGGCAAACAGGGCTGGCCCAGCCCTTGACTTTAAAACGACCATTTTTCTCTGGGGAAAGTCAAGAAGCAAATTTGTAGCTACATAATTTCTTGAGATTCAAATCCAATTATTATTATTAAGGCATTTACTTTGGCAAATTTTTGTAACAGAGACAATTTTACTGAATTTTCTTTTGGAGGCTTGTTGCTAGAACAAGCCTGCATTTCTTCCCTGGGTAAAATTCGCCATTTTCTTTAGGAAATAATCAGTCTTGGGTTTTATTCTGTACCTTGTGAAGAGAGTCCAGTTCAAAACTCTATCTAAATGTCCAAAAACAGGACAATTGCGCGCATTAGTTTTAAACCAGCTTTTCTCTTTACATGTGAACAGAAATACCAGATGCATTTTTAAATTTTGTAAAACTTTTCAAAGGAGATTTTAAATTAGAATACTTGGGGAGGAGGCATCTATACTGGATCACCATGTGTTCCCTTCTCCCCTTCCCCACATCCTGCTTTGGGGAAGTTTCAGCAAATGACTCAAATGGCGTATTTTTCCCAAAGTCATGATTAATAGAAAGATATTTTTAAATTTTTTCCTATTTCACTACAAAAAGACACAAAAACATCAACACTCTTATATAGGCACACAGAACACACTAAAAGTTTACACCAGAGAATGTCCAGCATCAAAAATTACCAAAGCAGTGTCTTTTGTCCCTGGTTCAGGAACTTCCCCTTTCTAGAATTTCAGTATAATCCCAATGGTCTATTCAAAAAACAAACAAACAATGGGCTAAAGGAAAAACAAGGTGTACACATTAATTAACTTCAGAATAGTTCTGAGACAGTCTCTAAAATTTTATTAATTTCCATCTTATTAGAATACATTTTTCCTGTGCTTTTCTCTAGAAGCTTCTCATTTCCAAATTAAGATATGCACTCATTCAGTTTAATTTCAGAGCCGGCATTTTCTAATTTCTGCATGCAAAATATTAACATAGGTACCCAAACAAACTGCATTTTAGCCATTTCTCAGTTAATATTTTAAAGTACTTGCAAGTAAAGGCTTCCTATCAGGAGTATTAAATGAGGGCTGGTGTCTCGGGAGTTTCTGGCCTTGGAGGCACAATTTCCCATGTTAATTTTATTATTATTGAATATCTGTAGTCTGAGCAAACTTTCTTGACATGTTATGCAGTGGGTCAAATGTGGCCTCAGTTTCTCTCCCGTCTGTCTAAAACCACAGGAAAGGTTTAGGGCCCGGGCAGACCAAGCCTTAAGGTGGCCCCCTAGTAAAGCCATTTATACAGCGAAGGTTTTCTTTTTTTGCTCACTCTCAGAAAGCCGTTTCAATTAAAAAGCCGAAATCAAACCCAGCCTCCCATTTTTTCCTCCAATCCTGCCTTACCCTGGGTTCTGCTCTGACCCCTTAACCTGGGGTCTTATCAACCCTGGTTCCACCTCGAGGATTTAAAACAGCTCAAATAAAGTCCGACCTTCGACCAAAGGAAGGGAAGGTTCTGGATCCAAGAGAAACTCACCCATGTTCACCCAATGGGCGGAGAACCGGCGGGCTCAATGGGCCCTTTGCTGGATCCTAGCACCGAGTCAAAGTCCAAGGGATGGTCCTGGGTGAGCTGCTTTGGAATCCTGCCGCGACTACGCCAATTAATGTTAACGTAAAAAAACCATTGAAACCTGTAAAGAATTTTTGTGAGTTTATTTGAGCCAAACTGTCGACATATGCCGGGAAGCAGAACCTAATGAATTGAGATAGTGCTCCCTAAATGTCTTACTAATATGTTGTTCATCTGAAACTAATATAATATTGTATGTCAGATGTAATTGAAAAATTAAGAATAAAGAAAATGTACTAATAAAATAAAAAATGTTCAGTACATTAGAAAATATGACAAAACAGCATTTAATTAGAAGAGCAATTTTTAAAAAAATTTGAACATACAATTAGTTCAGTAAGTTTAATCCACGGAGATTCTCACTTTCTATCTTTTAAAATGAGGTATAATTTACAAACACACAGATCTTATGTTACAATTCCGTGGGGTTGAAACAAGTTTACACTCATAAAACCTCTATCATTTTCAAAGAAAAAGAACAATATTATCACTTGTGATAGCACTTCATAAATGTTAGCATATTTAACTTAAAAATGAAAACACCAGCAATAGTGGGCACTATTATTCCCTACCTGTAGATGAGGAAACTGAAGCACAGAGATTAGACAACTGGACAAACACTAGTAAATGGATGCAACCTTGGGACACAAGCAGATTCCCAAACTTGTAGAACCAGCTTTCTGAATATGCCACCAAGAGGGAGGGACTGCCTCTGGAACCTACACCAGCTAACAGAAATTTCCTACCCCTCCCAGCCTTTAAAAGGGCAAGTCCTACATGAAGTGCTTCAGCTTAATGATTTCTATAGAAAATTTACCAAAACACGCTTTGCAAGTCTGAGCTGTGCATGCAAGGATAAAAGGGATTTCATATTCTGGGAAAGTCTGCTGCCTCCCATCTGTTCCTGGGGACCAGTCTGCGTGGAGTTCACCTTCCAGGTGAGAACTCATTTCACTGGAAAGAACCACTGCTTTGGGAAACCCACCCACCCCCTTCTCCCTTTTCTCCTACAGCAAATGACCTTGGTGGTTTCACAGAAGTGTTGAGTTTATTTAGTGATACTTGGACCATGGGAAAGGGAGTCTATTCCCTTTGAGAGAAAACGTTTCTGCACCTACTATGTACACAGCAGATGCGCAGTGGAAAAATTCTCAGGAGGACTAAGTCAGTTCTCCATTCTGAACGAATAAAAGTTACGAAGGGATTTTGGAAGTGGGTGGGTGAAGGGAGAGGTAATAACATTGGCAAGAAAGGATTCTTGGTCCAAGTAACATTAATTTAGCACCTAGTGTATAGAGATACTATGCAGACGTTATTTTGTATTTTGGGGGGGAAACAGTCTAAAGGAGGCAGCTTGTTCCTGGGATAAATGTTAACCAGGAGAATAAAGTACTCTATTAAAATCAGAGAGAAAATATTCACACCAGATGTACTATTCATTTAAATCGTGTGTGTGTATGTGTGTGTGTGGGGGGGGGGGGGGAGGAGCTAAGGAAGTAATTTAAAAGATTTTATCTATAGTGCTCTGACCATAAAATAGGTTTTTTAAATTTTAAAATATTGTTTACTATGTTTGCATATTATTTAAAGCTTAAAAATAAGCATTTCTTTTCATCCAGCAATTACACTTCTAAAAACTGTATCTTAAGAAAATAAACATGGATGCATATTAACAGAATCTGTTCAACAGAAAATTATTAACAAAAGAGAAACACAGTTAGCAACCCTAATGTCCAATAATAGGAGACTGGTTCAAAATATCTATGGTACATGCCTGCAATGAAATAATAAAAATAGAATATCTGTAATTTATAATAATGAAATATATATTAACTATATATAGATATTTTTTAACATTCATGTTCTAAAATATTTGATGACATGGATTCTGTCATTTTAAATTTAAAACAAGTTAGAAAATTATATATATATATAATGCCCTTATTTTTGTAAAAAATAAAACAATGTGTAAAAACAAATGGATACATAGTCTCAAGTTAATATGTATCCATATTAACTGGATATTGCAATTTTTATTTTCTTTATAAAATAGTTTTTAATATTTTATTTTCCCTTCTAAACTTTACTTTCTATATTCTTAAATTTCTCATGTATATTGCATATTGAATATGTATAAGCACAGTTTATATATTACAGTAATAAAAAACTATGTACTATTTTCTGTTCCACATTTTCTCCTTTTGTTTTAATACTGTCCCTTGTGCATGCCTGTGTTGTATCATAGTTCTTATGGTAATGGCTCCTTGCAGTTGCAATTTAATAACAGGTCATATTTATGTAACCTTATTCTAGTGACAAAAGAGATTGTGTCTTATTTTTTTCCTATTTGTTGATGTTGCTTTATAAAACTACTCTTTACAACTCATTTTCCTTGTTTGAGTTGTCCCTTTTGAAGACATTTCCAGTAAGGGGAAGACTGGGTCTAAAGCGCCTTCTTTGTGGACTTTGCCCACTGCCAAGGCTGAAAGCTCACATAAGCTGTTTTAGAGCCACTTCAAGTTTCAGAAAGGTCTAAGATGAATAAAATGTTCTCTCAAGTATGATGGAGGTTTCATAGGCTTATAATGTGTTAAATCTGTAGACTTGTTCACATTATGTGCTTTTAATTGTGCCCATTTAACTACTCAGTGCCCTAGCCAATTTGGCTCAGTGCCCTAGCCCCATGGACGGCAAACTGCGGCTCACGAGCCACATGCGGCTCTTTGGCCCCTTGAGTGTGGCTCTTCCTAAGCCTTAGGAGTACCCTAGTTAAGTTAATAACAATGTACCTACCTATATAGTTTAAGTTTAAAATATTTGGCTCTCAAAAGAAATTTCAATCTTTGTTCTGTTGATATTTGGCTCTGTTGACTAATGCGTTTGCCAACCACTGCGACCTCGCCGATTTGGCTCAGTGGATAGAGGTTGGCCTGTGGACTGAAAAGTCCCAGGTTTGGTTCAGGTCAAGGGCCCATGACTGGGTTGTGGGCTCAATCCCCAGAAGGGGGAGTGCGGGAGGCCTCTGATCAATGATTCTTTGTCATCCTTGATGTTTCTGTCTCTCTCTCCCTCTCCCTTCCTCTCAGAAATCAATAAAAATATAATTTAAAAATAATATAAATTACTCATCTTTAAAGTTGTTTTTAAAAGAGAAAACAAAAATCATAATAATGCCAGAAAAGACATTCCTCCCCCCCCCCCCCCCCCCCACTGAGAAGTAGTGTTAAGGGGGATAAAATGGCTATTATTTTCCCTCAAAGGACTGACAAGCAACTGAGGGTGTGGGACAGGACACATGCACATGGAAAAGTCAAGAACATTCACATGTGCAATTTCAAACCTGCTCAAATAGTAGGTGCCAAAGAGTAAATGAGATCTTTAGAACCAGAAATATTTTCCCATTGAAAACAACCACCACTGGTCCCATCTCTATCGTCTCTGTAGTTGATCATTCACAAAGGACATGTGTTTCTGGAAGGAAGGAAGGAAGGAAGGAAGGAAGGAAGGAAGGAAGGAAGGAAGGAAAGAAGGAAGGAAAGAAGGAAGGAAAGAAGGAAGGAAAGAAAGAAGGAAGAAAGAGAGGAGGGAGAGAGGGAGGGAGGAGGGGAGGGGAGGGGAGGGAAGGGAAGGGAAGGGAAGGGAAGGGAAGGGAAGGGAAGGGAAGGGAAGGGAAGGGAAGGGAGCCAACAACGTCCTGGCCTAAGGTCTGGGAAGCCAGAGTGCCTCAGCACTAAAGGGATGAGTACATCAAACAATATATTCTCTGCTTCCTTCAGGGAATGATGTTAATCATGACACATAAATACTATTCTGTGTCAGGCACTTACTAAGAAATTCCCATGGGCTTTTTCATTCCCTTGATGCCAGTGCCTGGATTACTCATTTAATCTCCACAAACTCTCTCAGTAAGTGTTGGTGTTATTCACATTGAAAACACTCACACTGTGAGCTAGGTTAAAGTTACACTGCATTTCTTAAATAAACAAACAAAAAAACAAAAAATAATCCAATAGGCTGAGCTAAAATACTCTGTGGTTAGCTGCCAGTAATGATATTAATAATAACAGTAATGAAAATAATAATTTTGAGTTATTATATGCTAGAAACTCTACTATGCACTTGATATGTATTAACTCATTTAACCATCACTATGATTTTCTTTTTATTTCCAAACCAACAAGGTGTTCAGTTAGGTTTTTGTAAGAAATTTCAGACACCAGTTTGTGAGGATAAAGCCAGTTGATGAGAATAAAACGCAGAAGGGAGGTAGCCTGGAGCTGAGGAACACCTTTAATTTTTGGCAAAAGTTGCAAGTCGATGGCTTTCTGATCAACCTTGTGCTGCTCTGTCCTCTCATATTCCTGTTTCTCTGTGTTGAGGAGCTCACCCTCCTGGTGACTGGGCAGGCGCTGCTCCTTCTTCCTGAAGTAAGCACCAGTGAGATGTTTGGGGATTTTCACCTCCCTCTGTGTTTGCTCTCACCAGTGCAGGGGGCTTTATCCTCACACACTGGTGTACTAAATTTCTTACAATAAAAACTAATTAAACACGGATATCGGTCTTGCTAGAGATGGTGATGATGAATTTCTGGTGTGTTCTATGCAGAGGAAACTGATTAAGGCACAGAGGTGCAGACATTAAGGCCCCTGCTCAGCTGCTTCAGGAAACCCACTCTCTTGACTCCGTGGTGCCTAGGGAGGACCGTCAGGATGGTCCCGGGAGTAATGTTGGCCCAGTTTTCTCACATGCAGACCGAAGGGCTTCTTGCTGTGGTTCAAGAGCTTTGGAGGCACATCTTCAGTGGGGTAATATCTAGGCATTTTGCAAAGTATAAGCACTTGGGCACCACCTTTATTGTCACTACCAACTGGGTTTGTGACAGCAGCAAGAACTTTCTCCGTTTTCATTTTAATCCAGGATTTAGCTACTGAATACTTCCACTCATGCATGGCCTTTAGGAATACATAGCCGACCAGGAATATCTGCCAATTCCTCTGACCAGGACAGGGTTTCACCTCTGTGGGGCTTCCTCTTCTTACACATATTACCTTGGGGTTACCCTTCTTGACCTTGTCACCAGCATCAGCCTTCTTGGCTCCAGGTTTCTTCTCCTTAGTATCCAGCTTCTCAGCTTCTTCAACCTCCATCTTGCAAGATGGGAAGGAGAGAATAATTTTCTAGGTAGAATCTGTTTTCATTAGGATTCATAAGTAAACCAAGAGGGAAGTAACTTTTCCAAGGCTATAGTTTGTTAGTGGTGGCACTCGGGACATCACTGACTGCAACCTAATCCCCAAAGATGCACTAGCATATTTAAAGAACATATTTGTTAACATAAATGTGTATTAAATAAAAATTCAGGGCAGTGTAAGAAAGGGTTCGCACAACCACTTCAAGAATACAACTAAAAGACAGAACGGGCATCATCTAGAACCACAGGAAGGCTGGCTGAGTGGAAATACTACAACTAGAAGGAAAGAGAAAAGCATACCGAGACTCAGAGGAGCTGTGGTGCGGAAGTTAAGTGCAGAGGTACGGAGGCGGACACGGAAAGGGCTGGCGGCTGAGGACACGGTTGGCTTTTTCAATCGGGAGGGAGTCTCAAGCTCCCGACTCCTCTGAACTCCAGTTCTGGGCGAGTCTCTGGGGACCCAGACTGATATGGGGAGAGGCTAGACTGTCTGGCATTGGTCGCATCTCGAGGGCGGCCTTCTCTCAGAGGTGCTTGCAGCGATTACCCGGACACTGAGACTTGGGGCCTCTTAGGGAAGGACTGACGCTCAGCCATAGCTGTTTGCTCCGCCCTATTGATTCCCTGTGTTCAAAATGTTCTTTTTGAACATTTTCAAAAAGAGAACCAAGTGCTTTCTGACAACCTCCTCCTTCCTTGGTGTTACTGAGGACGTCAGTGTGGGTAACACCAGTAGAAGGCACTGAAAAAGGTTCTGGACATTAGCATAGAACCTGCTACTCTTGTGCCTTGGTGTTGGTTTCATTTGAACTTTTATGGTGTGTCTCCTTCGCAGTAATGGTAGAAATTTAATTTGACTCTACTTTCTCTCCCCCCAAGGCAGTTATTTTAGAAGTGGGCAGACTTATCTTACCTGCTACCTTCTAAGATTCAGGTAAAGGTGTGTGGACCTAATTCCTATGGGTTCAACATTTTCTCATCCCATTTCTTGATCCTCCCTCTAGGCTAAAATACCTGCCAAGATGCTCCACTTGCAGGGTCCACAGATGCTGCAGATGCTAGAAAAATCCTTGAGGAAGAGCCTTCCTGAGTCCATAAAGGTGAGAGTGAGACAATCTCAGGGATAGAAAGGGTTGTGCATTCTTTTGATACAAGTGGGGAAGAGAATGACCTTTTAATGTTCAGCTATTTTGTGGTGGAAATTCACTCATGCTCCATCTCATTTACACTCATGTTCACATCACCTCTTTTGCAAGGGAAGTATATTATGAAACCTCTTTATACTATCTTTTCTACTTCATGTGAACAAATTAAAAGTTTAAGAAATAGCTATAGTGAATTTGGCTTAGTAGGTAAAGCGTTGGCCTAAGGACTGAAGGGTCCCTGGTTCTATTTTGGTCAAGGGCACTTCCTGGGTTGTGGGTGTGATCCCCACTGGGGGACATGCAGGAGGCAGCCAATCAATGATTCTCTTTCATCATTGATGTTTCTATCTCTCTCTCCCTCTCCCTTCCTCCCTGAAATTATTAAAAATATATTTAAAAAGAAAAGTTTAAGAAATAGGTTTGTTCATCCATGTCATAGAATGCTCTTAAGTCATTAAAATTATTTTTATTTATTGGAAAAGAAATATGAGTAGAATGTATTAAATCAATGGAGAAAAACATTTTAAAATCACATCTATCTGAAATTTTTCAGTTTGTAAAATTTCTTGTGTGTGTACATGAATAGTAGAAAATCTATAAAAGATTTCTTCAGAAACCAAGATGGCGGCATAGGTAAACACCGGAGATTGCTGCCTCACACAACCACTTCAAGAATACAACTAAAAGACAGAACGGGCATCATCCAGAACCACAGGAAGGCTGGCTGAGTGGAAATACTACAACTAGAAGGAAAGAGAAAAGCATAACGAGACTCAGAGGAGCTGTGGTGTGGAAGTTAAGTGCAGAGGTACGAAGGCAGATGCAGAAAGGGCTGGCGGCTGAGGACACGGTCGGCTTTTTCAATCTGGAGGGAGTCTCAAGCTCCTGGCTCCTCTAAACTCCAGTTCTGGGCGAGTCTCTGGGGACCCAGACTGATATGGGGAGAGGCTAGACTGTCTGGCATTGGTCGCATCTCAAGGGCAGCTTTCTCTCAGAGGTGCTTGCAGGGATTACCCGGACACTGAGACTCGGGGCCTCTTAGGGAAGGACTGACGATCAGCCATAGCTGTTTGCTCCGCCCTATTGATTCCCTGGGACCCCTCTCCACCAAAATTGTGCAGGCAGGCTTTTGCATATGAAAGACCTGGCCCTTTGCAATCTGAAAATTACCTAACAAACTTGTAGCTGGCCCAAGGCCCCAGGGCACCTTGCATTGCGGCACAGCTGAGCTCCTGCTGAGTAGCCTCAGGCAAAGGCTAGATTAGCACCTCCTGAGAGATCCAGGAGACAGTGTACCCAGTGGTCAGAGCGGGACCATCCAGATTGCAGCTCCTCGGACCCATAAGGGACACACTCAGGGAGCAGACTCAGTGAGCACCAAAGCCACATTGAAGCAAGTCTTGCCCCAGAAGGGTGTCTCCAGCACAGAAGTTCTCCCACTGCAGACACAGCTGATTCTCACAGCCAATTGGCCTGGAGGTCAATTCCTCCCAGTATTACCTACAACAATCAAGACTTAACTACAACAAGACTGTGCACAAAGCCCACAAGGGGGTGCACCAAGAGTGTCCACCTCGGATAATTGGGGAGGCTGAGCCACTGGGCCCTATAGGACACCTAGCACAGAAAGACACTCCATCAACACAGGGAAGCACAAAAAATGCGAAGACAAAGAAACAGGACACAAATGACAGAAATGGAGGGACGCAAACTACTGGATATAGAGTTCAAAACCACACTTATAAGGTTTTTCAAGAATTTTCTAGAAACCACCCATAAATTTAGTGAGACCCTGGAGGATATGAAAAAAGACCAACTAGAAATTAAGCATACACTGAGTGAAATAAAGAATAATATACAGAGATCCAACAGCAGAGAAGAGTATCCCAAGAATCAAGTCAAAGATTTGAAATACAAAGAAGCAAAAAATACTCAACCAGAAAAGCAAAAAGAAAAAAGAATCCAAAAATATGAAGATAGTGTAAGGAGCCTCTGGGACAACTTCAAGCACACCAACATCCGAATTATAGGGGTGCCAGAAGAAGAGAGAGAGCAAGATATTGAAAACCTATTTGAAGAAATAATGACAGAAAACTTCCCCTACCTGGTCAAAGAAATAGACTTACAAGTCCAGGAAGCGCAGAGAACCCCAAACAAAAGGAATCCAAAGAGGACCACACCAAAACATATCATAATTAAAATACCAAGAGCAGAAGACAAAGAGAGAATCTTAAAAGCAGCAAGAGAAAGACAGTTACTTACAAGGGAGTACCCATACGACTGTCAGCTGATTTCTCAACAGAAACTTTGTAGGCCAAAAGGGAGTGGCAAGAAATATTCAAAGTGATGAATACCAAGAACCTATAACCAAGATTACTTTATCCTGCAAAGCTATCATTCAGAATTGAAGGTCAGAAAAAGAGCTGCACAGATAAGGAAAAGCTAAAGGAGTTCATCACCACCAAACCAGTATTATATGAAATGCTGAAAGGTAAAGAAGAGGAAGAAGAAGAAGAAGAAGAAGAAGAAGAAGAAGAAGAAGAAGAAGAAGAAGAAGAAGAAGAAGGTGGAGGAGGAGGAGGAAGAGCTGGAGGAGGAGGAGGAGGAGGAGGAGGAGGAGGAGGAGGAGGAGAAGAAGAAGAAGGAGGAGAAGAAGAAGAAGAAGGGGAAGGGGAAGGGGAAGGGGAAGGGGAAGGGGAAGGAGAAGGGGAAGGAGAAGAAAAAGGTGAAGATACAAATTATGAACAACCAATACACATCTATCAACAAGTGAATCTAAAAATCAAGTGAATAAATAATCTGATGAACAGAATAAACTGGTGATTATAATAGAATGAGGGGCATAGAAAGGGAGTGGACTGACTATTCTTGGGGGGGAAAGGGGTGTGGGGGATGCAGGAAGAGACTGGACAAAAATCGTATACCTATGAATGAGGAGAGTGTGGGGTGGGGGGGGTAAGGTCAGAGGGTGGGGTGGGAACTGGGTGGAGGGGAGCTATGGAGGGAAAAAAGGAACAACTGTAATAATCTGAACAATAAAGATTTAATTTAAAAAAAAGATTTTTTCACCTTTTTAAAAATTGAGGTATAATTGACATACATTACATTAAATGTTTATTAAATTCTACAATGGGAGAGTTCATGATTTTTATTCACAAATTTTATTAGTCTGAATATTTTACATTGTGAATATATTTCTAAAAGATACATTGATTGAGACAAAACACTGAAACTTAAAATTGCTTGGCAGAAATACTCATCAGAGAGTATTTCATAGAAATATAAAATTTGATGATAAAATTTCATGATTTCATAGAAATAAACCTGTCCTGATCAAATAAGTTACTTTACCATTCTTTCCTAATACAGGGGTGGGAAAAGTAGTTTTACAGTTGTGAGTACGTGAAACAGAGTTAATAAAGCTATTGTAATAAGCATAACCTGCATTTTTCTCAGATAAACAACCATAAACCTACTTTTATCAACCCCTGTATATTGACCCTCCCAATTTCTTGTGATGCTGCAGGTGTATGGGACCATCTTCCACATGAACCAGGGAAACCCGTTCAAGCTAAAGGCTCTGGTGGACAAGTGGCCTGATTTTAATACAGTGGCTGTCTGTCCTCAGGAGCAGGTAAGGTGTCAGATATGGAATGAATGTGCATCTATGTATGTATTTGCTAGGTGTTTATCTGCACCTGGCAGTGTGGGAGACCTGGGCATATAGAAATGAATCCCTAGAATAGTAAACAGTCCCTGTCCTCGAAAATTCCACAGCCTGGAGGAGAATACAGATGAGTCCACAGATAATTTACAGCATGGTCTGAAATGTGCAGCAAGAGGAGAATTGAATGAAATGATTGTCTAACCACTATGCTGTGTATCTGAATCTAATCTATATAATAAAAGCCTAATATGCAAATTGAACAAACAACGCAAGGACTGGTGGAACAACTGGTCGCTATGATGCACACTGACCACCAGGGGGCAGATGCTCAAAGCAGGAGCTGCTCCCAACCTGCAGGCCCCAGGCAAGCCAAGGCAGGTGCAAGCGGGGGACCCCCTGATCACCCCACCAGTCGCCCCGCAGAGGGAGGCGGCCAGCAGCATTGGGGAGGTGGTGCTGACTGGCGAGCAGGCTACCGCTGCCCCCTGATCACCCCACCTGTTGCCCCACAGATCGGCCTTGATTGCCGGCCAGGCCTCGGGATCTTACCCATGCACGAATTTCATGCACCGGGCCTCTAGTATAAAATAATATTGAAGAGCAACTATAATTGGAAAATAAACTTTATTATGAAAAAAAGTAACAGGTGGGAAGCTGATTAAAATTATACAGGAGACATTTTCATACTCACTCATTGTTTAATTTATTTTCAAGACAGGACCCCAAATGGAATCCTGGTTATGCTGAACACCAAGCACCCTTCATTATTTCCTTTTTTTAATTTAAATTCTTTATTGTTTAAATATTACATAAGGCTCCTTTTCCCCTATTGACCTCTCCCCGGCCGCCCCCACCCCCAGCACATGACCTCTTCCCCTCCCCACCCGGTCTGTGTCTCTTGCATGCATATAAATCCTTTAGTTGATCTCTTAAGCCCTTACCCTCCAACTTCCCTCATAGGTAAAGTTTGTTCGATGCTTCTATGACTCTGGTTCAATTTTTGTTCCTCAGTTTATGTTGTTCATTGTATTCCACAAATGAGTGAGATCAGGTGATTTTTATCTTTCTCTGACTGGCTTATTTCACTTAGTATAATGCTCTCCAGTTCCATCCTTGCTGTTGCAAATAGTAAGAATTCCTACTTTTTTACAGCAGCGTAGTATTCCATTATTTCTGGCCTCTAGTTTATGGGAGGAGAGGCACCCAATGGAAGACTGTGCTAATGTAAGATTATATTGAGGGCATAGACAAAAGGCTGATATTTTGTTAAAGATATTAAAGCAACATTTCTCAGACTCGACATCTTTATTGGTGTGAATCAAACCCTAGTTCCATTTTTAACTCTTAACCTATGGAGAAAAATTATTTTCTATCTTTTAAAAATGTCAACCTTGAAACCACACCAACTCACTAGTGCTAACTCACAACTTCTTGTGATACTGCATCCCCCTTGAGCAGCTGAATGGTATTTTAACCAACTGTCATCAATAAAGTCAATAAAATAGGGCATTAAAAATAATTATATGTAGTAGAGGTTGCAGAGAAGGATCAGAAATGCTTCCTGGTGGAAAATTTACCAAAACTGCATGTCAATGATAAATAAGATTGTGTTTGTTTTTTTTATGGAGGGTCAGGACAGGATTTCATCCAAAGCAAACAAATTACAAATTGTGAGACATAATGTCTAAAACAACACAGCGATTTAGGGAATGTTAAGAGCAAAATGACATGATTGTAGTTGTTGGTTACATATTGTGATAATTTTTAAAAATTAATAAAATTAAATAGTTGAAATATTTCAAAACTAAAAATCCTATAAATAAAAGCCTAATATGCTAAGTGTCCAGTGGTACGTTCAACCAATCAAAGCATAATATGCTAATGATATGCTAAGGCCACTCAACCGCTTGCTATGACATGCACTGACCACCAGGGGGCAGATGTTCCAACTGGTAGGTTAGCTTGCTACTGGGGTCTGGACAGTTGGGACTGAGCGAGATGGACCAGACATGTCCTGGAGCCCTCCGGGGGTCCATCTCTGGCTGGTCAAGTTCCAGTGTCCCTCCCCGGCTCCAATCATGCACTGGTGGGGTCCTTCTGCCTGGCCTGCACCTTCTCACAATCCGCGACCCCTCCGGGGATGTTGGAGAGCTGGTTTTGGCCCGATCCCACAGGCCAGGCTGAGGGACCTCACTGGTGCACAAATGCATGCACCAGGCCTCTAGTTTATTAACATTAAAATATTAAACTTGTATATAACTTGTATAGAAGTAAAATTGGTAAAAAACAAAACAAACATATTTCACCAAATCAAATAATTTGGAAAAAAAGACTGTATTATTGATAACAACCTCAATGAGAAGTATTATTTGAGCTACTTTCAAAAACGCAGTTTTAAAAATAAAGTTTTCCATCTTATGAGACTTACTTGACATATAAGATTGTGTATGTTTAAGATGTGCAATGTGTATATTTGATACACACATGTATTGCAAAATGATCATTACCATGACACCTCCATCATGATACATAATGACTATTTCTTTCCTGTGGTGAAAATATTTAGGATTTTCTCTCTTAGCAGCTTTCAAGAAAGCCCACTGCATGGGAGCACATATTTGCCAATGTTATCACCGATAAGGGTTTAATCTCCAACATTTACAGGGAATTCATACAACTTAAAAAAAAGGAAGATAACAAGATGAACAAAAACAAATCCAGAGGCAGAGAAGCATCGATCAGACCATCAAACCTCAGAGGGAAGGTAGGGGAGGGTGGGGGTATGGGGGAGAGATCAACCAAAAGACTTATATGCAAGAATATAGGCCTAACCAATGGACACAGACAACAGGTTGGTGAGGGCATGAGTGGGGGCGTCAGGGGAGTAATGGGGGGATAAGTGTTAGGTCGGAGAGAGCCCAGGATCAGATACATGCAGACATGTGATGAGACAATGGACTTCCCCTGGAATTTCTCACAGATCAACGTGCCAGACACAGATACCGGCTTCTTCTCTCTTAATCCACATACCCCCACACAGATACTGACTTCTTTCTGAATACCCCCGCCCATTCCCTGCAGCAGAGAATTCCTCAGCTTATGCCCCCGCCCCTCACCCAACCACAGTATAAAAAAGCGCCCCCCTCCCTGTTGGTGTGAATCCACGTGCCCTGTCCTTGGGGTACGTGGGTCTCCTGGGGACGCAGAAATAAACCTTTTCCTTTCCTTTCTTTTCTGATTCACTGGACTCTCTATTTCTTGTGCCGCCTCCTGAGCCACCTAACCTAACAATAAGGACACATATGTAATATCTTAATCAATTAAGAAATTTAAAAAAGAGTATATAATACAGTATTACTAACTACAATCACCATGCTGTACATTAGATCCTCAGAATTTATTCATCTTATAACTTTTTTTTGTTTCATCATTCATAGGTGGGTATTCAAGTCTGCTACCTCCATCAATTTTGATAGAGACATGTTCAGAGCCCACATTTTGTAGAAATCTTTGGTCTACAGCAAGATTTATATTTTTGGCCAAAGATTTTCTCTGTCGGTTTACTCTCTACATGAGTTTTAAGTGCTAGCTAAATACTTCATTTGATTTTAGTTTTGAAAATGTTGCATCTTTATTTAGAAAATCATTATTGATGTTTAGAAAGTTCTGACAATTGCATCTGACTGTTCCTAAGAATTTGCATAGCATGGTAAAATGTGAACATTTCCCTAATCTGATTTGTTCAAATATCATAAGAGAACAAAAAGTGACTTTGTTTTTGTTTTGTTTTGCTTTGTTTTGCTTTTGTTTACTGAAGCCGTTGGAGCTAACACATTTACAACCATAACATGTACAAAAAGCATTTTACTAAAAGTCTGACTGTCCTATGCTTTTTGAAAGAAATGTTAAATTCTAAATGGGTCAATTTTGTTTGAAATTTTAAAGCAAGAGTTGAGTTCAGAATAGTTTTATTCAGGAAATTTTTAAATATGAATTGAATAAGGAAGCCCTTGACTTGACTTCATAAAATAAATAATTCCTCAATAAAAGTAATACACCAACAAAACACCTGATATTTAAAAATAACAGAGCATAATGGAACACGTACAACCGGTATGGCAATCACAAAATACAAATATTTTGGTTGATTCTGCCTTTCCCAATGCAAACAGGACATGGTAGATGACCTTGATCACTACACCAATACTTACCAAATCTACTCCAAGGACCCCAAGAACTGTCAGGAAGTGCTTGGCTCGCCAGATGTCATCAATTGGAAACAGCATTTGCAGATCCAAAGTAAGTAAGAGGAATGGGAAGTGTGTTGACTCACTTCTCTGTCCTCCCAATTTCCCGTATGATTCATATATTTCTCTATACAGTGGGGCCTTGACCTACGAGTGTCCCAACTAAAGAGTTTTTTTGAGATACGAGCCATCTCTCGGCCGATTTTTTTCTTTGAGTTGCAAGCTCAAAAAAATTCAGGTTACGAGCCAGCTTCTGATAACCCACCGCTAGTTGGCTCAGTGAACGTCACAGTGATTTGACATCCGAGTAATTTGAGTTATGAGCTCCATCATGGAACGAATTAAACTTGTAAGTCAAGGCCCCACTGTACTTCAGACCCTCAGCCTGCTATCAGTTTTTTACTCAGTTGTGAATATAACTGTAGTGGGGAAAAACACCCTCAAAGCTGGCAAAAAAAAAAAAGGGGGCTTCATATAGGAAACATAATTTTTTAATAGCCACGAATTTATTTTGCAAACATATCCAGAATCCCTTAGGTTGGTTGAGTGCCAGGGCAGAGCTTCCCCTAGGACAGCGGTTCTCAACCTGTGGGTCGCGAACCCTTTGGGGGACAACTGACCCTTTCACAGGGGTCGCCTAAGACGATCAGAAAACACATATACAATTACATATTGTTTTTGTGATTAATCACTATGCTTTAATTATGTTCAATTTGTAACAATGAAATTGGGGGTTACCACAACATGAGGAACTGTATTAAAGGGTCATGGCATTATGAAGGTTGAGAACCACTGCGCTAGGGCCTTCCATGCCAGGAATAAGAATGACAACTTGTGCCATAAAGTACCTCCTAGGTCATTAAGGAAACCGTATGGTTATGAGCATGTCATCCAGAATCACACTCCCTAGGATAGCATTTGTCTTTTACTTGCTATGTCATCTTAGCCACTTGAATTATCCTCACTGAGTAATATATAAAAACAAGGATAACAATGGTAGCTAAAGCACAAGGGTGTTGAGAAGATTAGATAACATATTGAATAGGAATTGCATAGCACAATAATACTTGGATGTGTCAATTAACTTGGACTGCAAAGCAAACCTCATAATTCTGTGAATGAACATTTGGACTGGGCTTTGCAAGACAGTTCTTCTGCTGGTTTCACCCAGATTTACTCATGTGGCTGCAGGGTGTTAATGAATGGACTATGCGCTAGTTGCTCTAGCATGGCCTCATTCACATGCCTGAATGACAGTTCTGGCTGTCGGTGCTGGCCACCTTGGTGACAGCATGATAGGAGCACAAGTCCTCAGCTGACTACCCTAATCCTATCCATATGGTGTTGGTCTCAAGGAAATCAGGAGCACAAAGAAAGCCCCTGGTGCAAGCCCTCTTTAGCCTCTCTCTGCATCAAGTGTACTCTTTTCCATTGGCAAAAGCAAGCCATATGACCAAGGTCAGATGCAGTGCAGGAGGGGACTATTCCAGGGAAAAGATACAAAGAGACATGGGCACATTGTGTGTTATTCCTGCAACAATCTACCATACTATGAACAGAGTAAGTGCACATGAGATGTTGGCTACTATAGTTTGTATAATGCCTCTCCTGTGATTATGAAAACAATATGTTCATGTAGCCCAGAAAAATAAGTTCCAGTCTTGGCATTGCACCAATGGTATAACTATGGTTGTGAATGAATCTTTGAGGACCTTCATTACACAAATCTTGACTACGTGATGCCCGATCACACGTTGGCAGTACCAAGCCAGAACATAGGTTTTTAGACTGTAAATGTAGACATGTACCACTCTACTGGACAGCTTCTCCATAAAATGCACTGAAATAGTTGCATGTCTCCTCAAAATCCCATCTAGGTTCCCAGTCCAACCTGAATGAGGTGATACAAAATCTCGCAGCCAGCAAATCCTTCAAAGTCAAGCACACAGAGCGCTTTCTCTATGTGGTGGCTGACACTGTAAAGAAGCTAATTCCTTCTCTGTTTGATGTAAAGAACTTACCACCTGGTGGTGGCAAACCCAAGGCCATGTAAGTTTGAGAAAAGTCATGGGACTACTCACACCTCCCATTCCTGAAGTAGCCTCCCAACTTCTCTTCCTGCTTTCATTCCTGCCCCACTACAGTCAATATTCTTCAAAGCAGCCCAAATCATCATTTTCATGAATGTGTTATAGACAATAGGGACAAGAACAGATATAATAAGTACTCATGGACTTTACTTTTCTCTTGGAACCTCCATAGCAATCAAGAAATGCTTAAACTCTCATCCCTGGATGTTACCCATGCTGCCCTGGTGAATAAATTCTGGCATTTTGGTGGCAATGAGAAGAGCCAGAGATTCATCGAGCGCTGTATCCAGACGTTCCCCACGTTCTGTCTGCTGGGGCCTGAGGGGAACCCTGTGTCCTGGAACCTGATGGACCAGACAGGAGAGGTACGCATGGCAGGCAACCTGCCTGAGTACCGGAAGCAGGGCCTCATCTCCTATGTCATGTATCACCAGGCCAAGGCTCTTAACAACCTTGGCTTCCCCATATATTGTCACACTGACAAGAATAACAAAATAAGGCAGAAAATGAGTTACAATCTGCATTATATCCACATGCCCTATACCTGGAACCAGTGGTACTGTGTGCCTCTGTGATGCCATCCTACAAACAAGTATCACATGGTCCCCAACATGTGGCTGGAGCAATGGGTAGGTGGGTAGAGAAAGAATAAATGGTACATAATTGTAATTATCAGTAAAGTAGTGGGCTCTGGGGAGGCAGTGTGAATGTTCAATACCATGGTCCCTGCACTCAAGTCACTGCTGGCTTCCCTTAGATGTATCAGGTTGAAGCAGCCTCAGGCACTCCACATGGTTTAGTTCCCCCACACTTCCGGGGATCTCCATGACACTCTCATCAGCTGCATGCTGCCCAGAATGGCTTCTCCTAGAACTCCTAGTGTGTGGATATATAGAGCCGTGCCAGATTTTCCAGAGAGAGGTAATAGTTTCTGAGCATTATGACTTACTCTTCTCTCTTTCTATGGTCTTTCTCCTAATGATCAGCAAGTGCACTCTGCTCAGTAGGTCTGTAGAGATTATCCTCTCCTCTGATTACTGCTTTCTCAATACATTAAAGGATTACACACTAATATGTATGAAATACTAGGTTAAACATAGTGTACTTGATATGGCAGGGAGAGTTTCGATGAAAAAGACTAACTTATATTAGCCTGTCCCCTCCTCACTCCTACACCAGGGAAAATGATTCACTGTTGCTTCTAACAGCAGAACTTTTCTAAATCTACCCAAACCCCAAACAATAAAGAGATTTTGTGTTTGATTGTACAAGTTGAAGTGAAGTGGTTTGTGATGGGAAGAGCCTGGTTTGGGTTTATGGAGAGTGGGAAGACCCAGACCCAGGGAGGTGGCTATTTATTGAGAAGAGAGAAGGTTAGGGGAGGGCAGTACATCGTGGTACCTACTGTTTCACTTGACCTTGGCACATTGTTTCAGGATGCCTAAATTCTATGCAGACCAGACAATAGTCTCATGGGAAAGTCTGGTTGGTGGTGTTGAGCAATTTTTGTCCTGGTTGGATCAGGGTATTTGGGAGAGTTTCCTGCCCCAACATTTCAACAGGAACAGCACTAAACCTTGGCACTAGGCAACAAAGAGAGCACTGGACTGAACATAGTCATCTGGATTAAGAACCTGTGTGCTTTTGGTCCATCTACAACTAGAATTAGGCTGTGGAATTGAAGATGAAGGCCCCACAGAGAAACCAATGTGTGAGGTTTAATTTCTTCTCCACTCAAAAGAGTGGTGGCTCAGGTTAGAGAAGGGATTCTCAACCTTGGTACAATGGGCATTATAGAGTGGACAATTCTTTGTTAAGCGGCATCCTGTGCATTTATAGGATATGGAGCGGGATCCCCAACCCACTGGATGTCAGTAACACATGCCATTCCAGTTATGACAACTAAAAATGTCTCCAGCTCTTGATAACCTGCCCGGGTAGCAAAATCAACTTCAGTTGAGAACCACTGGTTTAGGAGTTTAGGTTCTTTCTCTTGAGGATGCATCTGAATCATTTAGGGGGATTGTTAATATAGATAGTGGGCTTCACCCCTAGATTTTCTGATTCAGTAGATTTGGGGTAGATTCCCAGATTTACATTTCTAACAAGTTTCCTGATGCTGCTGGTCCAGGAGGCATAGAACTATAGATGAAAATTAGTATTGCACACTTCTTAGATATATTGTTTTGCCTTAGTAGTTATAATGTAAATTTTTAAAAATAAATTTTTATTGATTTCAGAGAGGAAGGGAGAGGGAGAGAGAAATAGAAACATTAATGATGAGAAAGAACCACTGATCGACTGCTTCCTGCATGCCCCCTACTGTGGATTGAGCCTGGAACTTGGGCATGTGCCCTTGACAGGAATTGAACCCAGGACTGTTAGTTCCCAGGCCAACACTCTATCCATTGAGCCAAACTAGCCAGGGCAATGTAAATTTTTTTCTAATTGATATGTCATATTTCATAAAATCATTTTTTTTCTGTTAAATAGACATTCAATATTTCATATTCATATTCACTGCAGCTATATATTACTAGAGGCCCAGTGCACAAAAATGCATTCACTCAGGGGTCCCTCAGTCCAGCCTACACCCTCTTGCAGTCTGGGACCCTTTGGGGGATGTCTGACTGACGGCTTAGGCCCACACCCCAGGGAATCGGGCCTAAGCTGTCAGTCAGACATCCCTCTGGCAGCCTGGGAGACCTCAGGGGATGTCCAACTGTGGTTTAGGCCAGCTTCTTTGCAGCTCACTCTGCGGAAGGCACAGTGCCAGGACCGGGCCCCTGCCGTCGCCTCTCCCATCGCTTCTGCAGGGAGGGTCGGGGGGGGAGGTGCCAGGACCATTGTGGCTAGCTTGGCAGTGCAGGCTCGCTGGACCTGACCCCACCCACTGGTTGTTCTGGCAGGTCATTCCAGAAGGTTTAATTATAATACTAGCTCTTTATTATATAGGATAGTAGTTAGATAGTTATATAATTTACAACATGGTTTCCCCAATAAATTTAGTTCCTACCTCGCTCCATACATAGTTATTACAATATTAGAGGCCCGATGCACAAAATTTGTGCAAGGGGCTCGGCCCTCACATCTGCGGCTTTGTTCACAAGGTCGTCCAGATGGTCGTTCTGCTGTTTGGTCTAATTAGCATATTAGCTCTTTATTATATAGGATTATTGACTATACTAGAGGCCCAGTGCACAAATGTTGCACTGGGCCTCTAGTATTAATGGAGGGGCCCCTCAGCCCAGCCTCCACCCTCCTGCAGTTTGGGACTCCACAGGGGATGGCCAATTGGTCCTTAGCACTGCCATGGAGGCAGGAGGGGCTCCTGCCACTGCCGCTGCACACGCTGCCATGAACCTGGCTTCTGGCTGAGTGGTGCTCCCCCTGTGGGAGCGCACTGACCACCAGGGGTCAGCTCCTGTGATGAGCATCTGCCCCCTGGTGGTCAGTGTATTTCATAGAGACCGGTCGCTCCACCGTTGGGTCAATTTGATTATTAGGGTTTTATTATATAGGACTAGAGCCCTGGTGCATGAAATTCATGCTCTGTAGGGGGAGTCCCTCAGCCCAGCCTGCACCCTTTCACAGTACCGGGCCCCTCCCTCCTTACCGCCCTCCTGCTTGCTGCTCCTTACCACTCAGCTCACTGCTCCTTAGTACTGCCACTACGCTCACCAGCCATGAGCCCTGTCTTTCTGTGTAGTTGTCTGTGGGCCAACTGCTTTCTTCCTTCTCATTTAGGGTGAGCAGCATGTGAGGGCAGAGAGCACTGTCATGGAACGCAGAGGGCAGCCCAGAGCTGAGGGGAGTGGCCAGACCCACGGGGTGAAAGGTGGGCACAGAGTATACTATCTCACCCAATTGTGGGGCAGGCTGGCCAGTCTTCATCAGCCTGACCCCACCCAGGCAGGACTGAGCAGGGTGTCCGCCTCTCCATTCTCCATCCTTCCATCTGTGACACCTGTCTCCCTTGCCATCCTTCCCCAAAGTGAGTTCAGCTCAATCCCTGAGTGTAAAAGGGCACGGGGGGGGGGGGGGTGGGCTCCACTCCAGTGCTCCCTGATTCCCAGCGACAGGACCTGGTCTCAGGATGGTGGCCACAGCTGCAGAACATAGATCTGTTTCAAGAAAAGTTGGGAATGCAGACTTTCCTATGAGCCTCTATTCCAAAAGGTGTCAGTTTATTTACATTGTGGCAAATACACCTTCAAGTAGGTAAAGTCAGGGCCAAAGTGGGCCATTTCCTCATCCAATCTCTCTGAGGCGTGTGGACAGAACCAAGTCTCAGCTCTTAGCAGATCACTTCCGGGGTTTTTTTTAAGCCTAAAGGACAGTAGTCTGTCTTCATTCTTGTTCTTTGGGATTTTTTCATCCTCAGATAAAAGGATACATACAGTGGGGCAATCCTCTCGAAATACAATATTCCAGTTGCATCTATGTGACCACAACAACACCACTCAGAGGGAGCGAGCCGACAGATCCGAAGCAGGGAATTCTGAAAACCAAAGCAATAACAGAGATGCTAAGCCTTTTTCCTTCACATGTCTGACACCCCTCTTCAGGTGGCCTGCAGGCCGGGCACCTGCTGGACCTTTACTACTTGATGTCCTGGAGGGCTTCCCTGGGCCCTGCTAGGCGGTGTGTAGGTCTGCCTGGGCACGGGGGGATTCGCCCCCCCCTCCCTCAGCCACTCGTGATACAGCTCCTGCACATGGGCGCTGGTCTCCGGGGGCCACACCGGGATGGCAGTGTAGATGCCTTCCATCTGCTGCAGCACTGCCCTGTCTGCACGCCCGTCATCTGCCTAGGCCTGGCCCCTGCAGCTTAGGCATCCCTGGCGCAGGCCAGGCTGCCTCTCTATAGCTTCAGTACCACTTTCAGATGTTCCAAAAGCTATAAGCAGCCCCAAAGCATAGCAGAACCTCTCCGTCCCTTTCAAGGGTGACCTCCTGGAAGTCTTTGTTCCTCAGGCTGTGGTAGGTGAGCACCACCACATCCTCGTTGAACAGCTCCTTGGCCATGTGCCTGAAGATGTGGCCAGGTACCCGTCAGAGCTGGCAACCTCGTGGAGCCTTCTCTTCCTCCTCCTTCATGTCTCCAAACAGAGTCATGAAACGTCATTTGAGGCAAGGTCACTTTGCTCCATTATCTGGACAATTTCACCTGAGGTTAACACACTGTCAGCACTCCAGGAACTATGCAAAGCTGTGGGAACATCTTCTCAAAGGGCCTCCAGTTTCTTGTCATAACACCGGCCACAATGACTTGGAAAATCTTGTCTGGGGACAGGTTCTACTACCTGATGAAGTAATCCTTCACCAGTGAGCCCATGATCTGCTGGTGAGATTTGGCCTTGATGGGGTGATCCAGCTGGGGTAGGCGGAGGTCAGCATGGGTAGCCGGGGCTCTTCCTCATGGTGCTGGCAGTACCAACGGACAAATTCCTTTTGACTCTCTAGGACTAGGAAGCTGAAGTCCGCAGCTATCTTCATATCAAAGACAGTGAGCCCCAAGGCTTTTGAGGAAGCCTCAGGGCCTTCTGGATGCATCAGGGACACTAAGGCTGAATGTAGCAGCAAAATAAGGCAGAGTCTGAAGACACGTGACACTGCCAGCGCCTTGTGCTGTGAGGTATCACATCTCTTATTAAGGTTCAGGATATGGAAGAAGTCCATGGTATCCTGCTGAGAAACTTGGACTTTCTCCTCTGCGGTCACACACCAAGCAGTCGCTCAGAAACATGTTGGCATCGGCCAACTTACGGAATTCTCTCTTCTCTCCCTTCTCCTGAGCCGGACTCCGAACATTGACTGCGGCATTCTCTTGGTCATCGGTTTTGGATTTTTTTTACTACATTCCTTCCGTGTGCAGTGCTCACCCTTCGCCTGGAGCGGGGCAGGTGGTGGCCAACTCGAGTGACCTGGAAGGATCACAGGGAGAGCAGTCAGCGTTGGTTGCCTCTGGCACTGCTGGCTGTATCATTTCTTCCTTGTGGGGCGTTTAGGGAGGGGAAGCAGCCACAGTTCCATAGGCTAAGTTCCAGGAGGCCACAGCACTGTCGGGATTGTGCTGGCGGCACTGGTCCCTTGGTGCCTACCCTGTCCTCTGGAGATTGAACCTGCAGGACTACTAAGGGAGCCAGTCCCCAGTTCCAGCCTGCCTCCACCACTGATTGATCAGAGCCTGCGGGACCCTGGTTCCCCCTCTAGGCAACCCCTGATCAATCGGAGCCTGAGGGCCAGGGGGATGAACTGGTCATTTGGTTGTCCTGGTTGTCACGGCCATGGGCTTTTTATATATATAGATTCCCTATACTATACTTTACATCCTCATGACTATGTTGTAACTGCCAATTTGTACTTCTCAATTCCTTCACCTTTTCCACTTCCCTTCTGACACCCTCCCATCGGACAAACATCAGTTTGTTCTCTGTATCTATGAGTCTGTTTTATTATGTTTGCTCATTTATTTTGTTCTTTAGATGCCACATAAAGGTGAAATTGTGTGGTATTTGCCTTTCTCTATCTAACTTACTTCACTTAGCCTAATATTTCTAGGTCCACCAAAAAAAAATTCTCAAAACTCACATAAACATTGTCATTAAACAGTGCAATAGATAGATACCAAACTACCATTTTACAACTTTGTCATGATACCTGACAACTAGAGAGCACCTGAAATTCTTTTTTAATAAATGGAAAATAATCTTCAGCTATTGAGTGTTGTGTAGTGGAAAAGTGCAGACCTTTGAGTGATAAGTCTTGCCCATCATGTATATTCAACTGGGTTGTTTGAGATCTGACCTAATGGATCTTTGCTATTCAGAGTGACATCTCTACTGTCCTCATGGCCCCACATTTAAGGGCACATTTTCTGTCTATGCTGCTCAGCACCAGCCTAGCTCTACAACTACTTGTCATGAGCCGTCTTCATACCACCCCAAGGTAAGTTGCATACACAATCTGGCATTCTTCAAAGTGCTTTCCGAGCTAAGCTGCAGACCTCCACACATGAAAGCTGCCATTTGTTTTTAGATTTTAGTGCCTTTGTCAAGAGCAGGAAGAATTACAGTGGACAAGATAAGACACCCCCCTCCCCCCCACACACACACACACTCCAAGAAGTACCTGTGGTCAGTGAGAAAGAAGAGGCTGATGACACTGAAATAGGGAGAAGGACCTCAGGGTCAGATAAAAGAAAGCACACTCCACTCATGACACCAGCACAAAAGAGGAGATCTCATGGCAATTATGAAATCAATAAAATATATTGTGGAACACAGCAGGCAAAGTGAGGGTGGAGTTGAATGTGTTATTGTTGAACTTTTAAGGATTTGGAATTTTACAGAATAAAGGCCCAAATTTTTTTTTAAAAAAAATGCCTTTTATTGTGGATAGGATTAATTGATTTTCACATTTTTCAATGATCCAATAAATAAGTTAATAATACCATATTGTCTGTATGTAATTGTGGACTCATAATGCCTCACAGAGTTGCTGTATTTCAACTACAGTCATAACTCTCCATTATTGCAACTTTCACCAATAGAACCCTCTATTCTGTTGATTCTTAAATTCTTTGGACATGACCTCATTAATGTTTGAAAGATTTTTTGATTTCATACACATAAAATGCTTCAAATTTATTTTATATCTCCCTGCAGGAAACCAGAATCAATTATTTCTTCAAGAAGTCATAGTTATTTTTACTGGAAAAAAAAATAGTGTCAGAGATAAGGATGTCTGTATCTTAAAATTTTCAAATGTAGAATGAGAATAGCACTACCTACCAACATTGACTTGTTAAAATAATTCAACAAGATAATTCATATAAATTTCCCTGCTCAGTGTCTGGTCCACAATAAATGTTACCTCCCCTTATTATTATCACTGAAATGGAAAAAATATGAAACAGATTCTCTGATTATTCCAATTCTTCAAGAATTGGTGAGGAATTCATTGATCTATGGTTAATCTAGTTACTGTAGAAAAGGCTCAGGCCATTCACCTAGGACATTCACTTTTTATTTCCCTCTCAACTCCTCTCACATCTTTAATATTTCTTAGTCTTCCTTGAACTGGAGGTCCCAGCCAAGTTGCTTCTTTTACAAAGCTCATGGATGCTAACTTTACTAGGAAGTTCTTTTAAAGGAACAATCCAATGTCCTTAAAGATGAAGATAAGATATTTTATGGGAGCCCTAACCGGTTTGGCTCAGGGGATAGAGCGTCGACCTGCGGACTGAAGGGTCCCAGGTTCGATTCCAGTCAAGGGCATGTACCTGGGTTGCGGGCACATCCCCAGTAGGGGGTGTGCAGGAGGCAGCTGATCCATGTTTCTCTCTCATCGATGTTTCTAACTCTCTATCCCTTTCCCTTCCTCTCTGTACAAAAAATGAATAAAATATATTTTTTTTAAAAAAAGCTATTTTGTGGGAAACAAGATGGCTTTGCAGTCTTTAGTACATATCTTTGGTTATCTTTCAGCATGCTGAGTGCCTTATTGTTTGATGTACATGATAGAAAAATACCCAGAATACCTCAGGATTTACCCTCATGTCCATCTAAAGACTTAAAATTTCTGGACCCCAAGTCTACCTAACATAGATAAATTGTCTCTGTTAAGTTTCTTATTTGTTTTAATATGAAGGATTTCCTGCCTGGAGTAAATAATAGTGCTCTATCAAGAGCTTTTGTAAGGCCCGGCAGGCATGGCTCAGGGCACATGCCAGTGTTGCGGCCTCGATCCCTGGTGAAAAGCATGCAGGACACAGCTCATCGATGATTCTCTCTTATTATTGATGATTCCATCTCTTTCTCTCTCCCTCCCTCTCTTGCATATAGATATAGATATAGATATACACATACATATACATATACATATACATATACATATACATATACATATACGTATACGTATACGTATACGTATACGTATACATATATAGGTAGATATATATTATATCTATATCTATATATTAAAGAGCTTTTATAAGGAAAAGAGAACACACTGCATGGGAAAGTGACTTGTGACTGCGACATGTGGTGGAACTACAGACTATTGTTTTAGTATGCCCAAATCTAGTGCACCAGCTAATGTGGTAACAAGGAAGACCTAGAGGTCAGGAGTGTGTTTACATTTGGGTATAGTTCAGACACTCAGTGGAAAATACATTAGCATGCTATGTTTTTATTTTCCATTTCAAAAATGCAGATAAAATATATGCACTTGTAAAAATAGATATAAAGAGGATTGTATAAGTTCATGTTAGAGAATTGGCTCAAGATTGCATGTGGAATCTAGTTATCATCAGTCTAATCCTGATTTGGTGATTAAATTAACATCAATAAGAGCCAGGGAAGAGAAGAATTCATTAACACTTCAGTTGTGTTGGGGAATTCCAACAAGCTGGAGAGTGAAGATCAGGAATAGGGAGAAATGAAACTGCAAGAATCCACCACCTATAATACATGTGGAGTGTCTGCTAGGAGGGCACAAGGGGGAGATTCAGCCTAGAGTCAACACATAAGTTGGAGGAAACCCAACTCAGGCCTGTTATTGATCAGAGCTAGAATACCCAAAGCTTGGACGTTGACCCTTGATTCCATTCTGGTTTTTGCTAAGCACTTTGCTAGTGTGAGGCACTGAAGAGAGACACTGGGGACGGGAAGGAACAAAGAGTTTCTGACCCTTGGAAGATCAGGGGGGTCTTACACAAAGATGGCAAACTATTGTCATGTCTTGCAATGTGTCCCATCCCATCTTCCCAAAATACCAGGAACATGCAACTGTCATTGTTTTAGGTGTGGAGAGGAACTCTCAAACTCAAAGATAAAATGGAAACCAGGAATGACTAAAGAATTGACAAGGAAAAGAGAGGCATCAGACTCAACCTGTGGCTGAATTCACACCTACTGAAGGAGAAATAGAACAAAGAGAAGACTCTCAAGTATTTCCTGCTACAGGCATATGAAAGAATCACTTAGAGATTTTGGAAATTAAATATTGGAACTTCAGTAAAAAATCTCAGTAGATGGACTGAGTAGCAAAGTGGACACTGCTGACAGATAATTAGAAAGCTGGATGATCTAGTAGATAATAACACAAAATGAAAACCGGATGGGAAATATGAAAGAAAAGACAAGAGAACTGAACAACACGAACCAGTTTAAACATCCACCTAAATGGCATTCCAGAAAGTGAGAACAGTACAAATGGAGTGATAAAAATAATTTAAAAGTAGGAAAAGGAAAGGAAAGGCAGAAGTAGCAGAAGAAGCAGAAAATTTTCCAAAAGTGAAGAATATCTTAAGATTGAAAGAATGTACTTCAGACTGATTGTGAAAAGAACTCATTAGACATATTACTGTATAATATCAGAGCACCAGGGATGAAGACAAGATCCTACTAGTTCCAGAGAGAGGGAATAGATGGGTTATGGTCAGAAGACTAAGAATCACACTGACTTCAGACTTCTCACCAGCAGCTCCAGGTACCTAGTAAACAGATAAGTGATAGAAAAGTTATTAGGTTTTAGGCCAACACACATAAAGGAAGGCAAAACCTTGGGAATAAAGTACAGCATAGGTAATATAGTCAATGAGTTGTATTTATTATGTTTGATATCAGATGGGTGCTAGACTGATCGGCGTGATGACTTCGTAAAACATTATATAAATGTCTTACTAATGTGTTGTTCACCTGAAAATAATATAATATTGTATGGCAAATGTAATTGAAAATTTAAGAATAAATAAAATGTGCTAATAAAATAAAAATGTTAAATACATTAGAAAATATGATAAAACAGCATTTAATTAGAAGAACAAGTTTTTTAAAAATTTGGACATACAGTAACTCGGTAAGTTCAATACACAGAGATTCTCACTTTCTATCTTTTAAAATGAGGTATAATTTACAAACACACAGATCTTAAGTTACAATTCCGTTGGGTTGAAACAAGTTTACACTTATGGAACCTATATCATTTTCAAAGAAATAGAACAATATTATCACTTCTGATAGCACTTCATAAATGTTAGCTTATATTACTTAAAAACAAAAACACAAGTAAGAGTGGGTACTATTATTCACCCTTCCTATAGATGAGGAAACTGAAGCACAAAGATTAGACAACTGGACAAATACTAGTAAATGGATGCAACCCTGGGACACAAGCAGATTACCAAACCTGTAGAACCAGCTTTCTGAATATATCACCAAGAGGGAGGGACTGCCTCTGGAACCTACACCAGCTAACAGAAATTTCCTACCCCTCCCAGCCTTTAAAAGGGCAAGTCCTGCATTAAATGCTTCAGCTTAATGATTTCTATAGAAAATTTACCAAAACACGCTTTGCAGGTCTGAGCTGTGCATGCAAGGATAAAGGGGATTTTATATTCTGGAAAAGTCTGCTGCCTCCCATCTGTTCCTGGGGACCAGTCTGCGTGGAGTTCACCTTCCAGGTGAGAACTCATTTCACTGGAAAGAACCATTGCTTTGTGACACCCACCATTCTCCCTTTTCTCCTACAACAACTGATCTTGCTGGGAAAAATCAAATGACTTTATTGGTATTAGAGAAAAAGTGTTGAGCTTATTTAGTGATACTTTGGCCATGGGAAAAGGAATCTTTTCCATTTGAGAGACAACATTTCTGTACCTACTATGTACAGAGCAGATCTATGGTGGAAAAATTCTCAGGAGGACTAAATCAGTTCTCCATTCTGAAAAAAGAAATGTAACGAAGGGATTTTGGAAGCTAGTGGGAGAAGGGAGAGGTAATAACATTGGCAAGAAAGGATTCTTGGTCCAAGTAACATTTATTTAGCACCAAGTGTATAGAGATACTATGCAGATGTTGTTTTGTTTTGGGGGGAAACAGTCTAAAGGAGATAGCTTGTTCCTTGAATAAATGTTAACCAGGAGAATAAAGTACTCTGTTAAAATCAGAGAGAAAATATTCAGACCAGATGTACAGTTCATTTAAATCATGTGGGTGGGTGTGCAGGGCTGGGGGTAATTTAGCAGATATTATCTATAATGCTCTGACCATAAAATAGGTTTTTTAAATTTTAAAATTTTGTTTAATATATTTGAATATTATTGAAATCTTAAAAATAAGCCTTTCTTTTCTTCCAGCAATTACACTTCTAAAACCTTTATCTTAAGAAAATAAACATGGATGCATATTTACAGAATCTGTTCAACAGAAAATTATTAACAATAGAGAAAAAGAACCCTAATTAGTTAGCAACTCTAATGTTCAACAGTAGGAGACTGGTTCGAAATCTGTATGGTACATGCATACAATGAAATAATAAAATATAAAATCTATTATTTATATTAATGAAATATATATTCACTATATATAAATACTTTTTAACATTCATTTTCTAAACATATTTGATGACATGGATTATGTCATTTTAAATTTAAAAATGGGTTACCAAATATATATATATATATATATATATACATATATATATATATACATATATATATATATATATATATGTCATGCCCTTATTTTTGTAAAAAATAAAACAATGTGTAAAAACAAATGGATACATATTCTCAAGTTAATATGTATCCATATTAACTGGATAGTGGAATTTTTCTTTATAAAATAGTTTTTATTATTTTATTTTCCCTTCTAAATTTTATTTTCTATATTCTTAAAATTCCCATGCATATTATATATTGAATTATATAAACACAGATACATATTATAATTAAAAACCATGTACTATTTTCTGTTCCACATTTTCTCCTTTTGTTTTAATACTGTCCCTTGTGCATGCCTGTGTTGTATCATAGTTCTTATGGTAATGGCTCCTTGCAGTTGCAATTTAATAACAGGTCATATTTATGTAACCTTATTCTAGTGACAAAAGAGATTGTGTCTTATTTTTTTCCTATTTGTTGATGTTGCTTTATAAAACTACTCTTTACAACTCATTTTCCTTGTTTGAGTTGTCCCTTTTGAAGACATTTCCAGTAAGGGGAAGACTGGGTCTAAAGCGCCTTCTTTGTGGACTTTGCCCACTGCCAAGGCTGAAAGCTCACATAAGCTGTTTTAGAGCCACTAAAGTTTCAGAAACGTTAAAGATGAAGAAAATGTTCTCTCTCTTAAGTATGATGGAGGTTTCATGGACTTATAATGTGTTAAATCTATAGACTTGTTCACATTATATGCTTTCAGTTATGTCCATTTAAATTACTCAGTGCCCTCGCTGGTTTGGCTCAGTGGATAGAGGTTGGCCTGCGGACTGAAGAGTCCCAGGTTTGATTCAGGTCAAGGGCCCATGACTGGGTTGTGGGCTCCATCCACACTAGGGGGCGTGCGGGAGGCCTCTGATCAATGATTCTTTGTCATCCTTGATGTTTCTGTCTCTCTCTCCCTTCCTCTCGGAAATCAATAAAAATATAATTTACAAAATAAAATAAATTACTGAGCTTTAAAGTTGTTTTTAAAAGAGAAAACAAAAATCATAATAATGCCAGAAAAGACATTCCTCCCCCCCCCCCCCCCCCCCCCCCCACTGAGAAGTAGTGTTAAGGGGGATAAAATGGCTATTATTTTCCCTCAAAGGACTGACAAGCAACTGAGGGTGTGGGACAGGACACATGCACATGGAAAAGTCAAGAGCATTCACAAGTGCAATTTCAAACCTGCTCAAACAGCAGGTGCCAAAGAGTAAATGAGATCTTTAGATCCAGAAACATTTTAGAACCATTGAAAACAACCACCACTGGTCCCATCTCTATAGTCTCTGTAGCCGATCATCCAAAAGGACATATGTTTCTTAAACAAGAAAGGAAGGAAGGAAGGAAGGAAGGAAGGAAGGAAGGAAGGAAGGAAGGAAGGAAGGAAGGGAGGGAGGGAGGGAGGGAAAAGAAAAGAAAAGAAAAGAAAAGAAAAGAAAAGAAAAGAAAAGAAAAGAAAAGAAAAGAAAAGAAAAGAAAAGAAAAGAAAAGAAAAGAAAGCCAGCAACATCCTGGCCTAAGGTCTGGGTAGCCAGAGTGCCTCAGCACTAATGGGCTGAATACATCAAACAATCTTTTCTCTGCTTCCTTCAGGGAATGATGATAATCATGATACACAAATACTATTGTGTGCCAGAAACTTACTAAGAAATTCTCTTTGGCTTTTTTACTCACTTGGTGCCAGTGCCTGGATTACTCATTTAATCCTCACAAACTGTCTCTCACGTAAGTGTTGGTGTTATTCTCAGGACACTATTCACACTGAAAGCTTTCACACTGTGGGCTAGGTTAAAGTTACACTACATTTCTTTTAAAAAAAACAACAACACACACACACACACACAATCAAATGGGCTGAGCTGAAATATTGTGTGGTAAGCTGCCAGTAATGATATTAATAATAACAGTAATAAAATAATAATTTTGAGTTATTATATGCTAGAAACTCTACTATGCACTTAATATGTATTAACTCACTTAACCATCACTATGATTTTCTTTCTATTTCTAAACCAACAAAGCATCCATTTAGGTTTTGGTAAGAAATTTTGGACACCAGTTTGTGAGGGTAAAGGCAGTTGGGGAGAGCAAACACAGAGGGAGGTAGCCTGGAGCTGAGGAACACCTTTAATTTTTGGCTGAAGTTGCAAGTCCATGGCTTTCTGATCAACCTTGTGCTGCTCTGTCCTCTCATATTCCTGTTTCTCTGTGTTGAGGAGCTCACCCTCCTGGTGACTGGGCAGGCGCTGCTCTTTCTTGCTGAAGTGAGCACCAGTGAGATGTTTGGGATTTTCCCCTCCCTCTGTGTTTGCTCTCACCAGTGGGCTTTATCCTCACACACTGGTGTACTAAATTTCTTACAAAAAAACTAATTAAACACTGATATCGGTCTTGGTAGAGGTGCCGGTGATGAATTTCTGGTGTGTTCTATGCAGAGGAAACTGATTAAGGCACAGAGGTGCAGACATTAAGGCCCCTGCTCAGCTGCTTCAGGAAACCCACTCTCTTGCCTCCGTGGTGCCCAGGAGTATGATAGAATGGTCCCAGGGGTGATGTTGGCCTACAGTTTTCTCACATGCTGACCGAAGGGCTGCTTGTTGTGGCTCAACAGCTTTGGAGGCACATCTTCAGTGGGGCAGTATCTAGGCATTTTGCAAAGTGTAAGCACTTGGGCACCACCTTTCTTGTCACTACCAGCTGGGTTTCTGACAGCAGCAAGAACTTTCTCCTCTTTCGTTTCAATCCAGGATTTAGCTACTGAATACTTCCACTTGTGCATGGCCTTTAGGAATACATAGCCGACCAGGAATATCTGCCAATTCCTCCGACCAGGACAGGGTTTCACCTCTGTGGGGCTTCCTCTTCTTACACATATTACCTTGGGGTTACCTTTCTTGACCTTGTCACCAGCATCAGCCTTCTTGGCTCCAGGTTTCTCTTCCTTAGTATCCAGCTCCTCAGCTTCTTCAACCTCCATCTTGCAAGATGGGAAGGAGAGAATAATTTTCTAGGTAGAATCTGTTTTCATTAGGATTCATGAGTAAACCATGGAACCAAGAGGGTAAGTAACTTCTCCAGGACTACAGAGTTTGTTAGTGGTGGCACTGGGGACATCGCTGACTGCAACCTAATCCCCAAAATGCACTGCATATTGAAAGAGCATATTTGTTAACATAAATGTGTATTAAATAAAAATTCAGGGCAGTGTAAGAAAGGGAAGTGACCATTTTCAAAAACAGAACCAAGTGCTTTCTGCCATCCACCTCCTTCCTGGCCATTACTGAGGACGTCAGTGTGGGTAACATCAATAGAGGGCACCGAAGAAGGTCCTGGACATCAGCATAGAACCTGCTACTCCAGTGTCTCGGTGGTGGTTCCACCTGAACTTTTATGGTGCTCTCCTGCGTTGTAATGGTAGAAATCTAGTGTGACTCTACTTTCTCTCCCCCCAAGGCAGTTATTTTAGAAGTGGGCAGACTTATCTTACCTGTTACCTTCTAAGATTCAGGTAAAGGTGTGTGGATCTAATTCCTATGGGTTCAACATTTTCTCATCCTGACTGTTTCTTGATTTTCCCTCTAGGCTAAAATACCTGCCAAGATGCTCCACTTGCAGGGTCCACAGATGCTGCAGATGCTAGAAAAATCCTTGAGGAAGAGCCTTCCTGAGTCCTTAAAGGTGAGAGTGAGACAACCTCAGGGAGAGAAAGAGTTGTGTATTCTTTTGATAGAAGTGGGGAGGGGGAATGATCTTTTAATGAGCAGCTATTTTGTGGTGGAAATTCACTTATGCTCCATCTCATTTACACTCATGTTCACATCACCTTTTTTACAAGGGAAGTATATTATGAAACTTCTTTGTACTATCTTTGCTACTTCATGTGAACAAATTAAAAGTTTAAGAAATAGCTATAATTGATTTGGCTTAGTAGGTAAGCGTTGGCCATAGGACTGAAGGGTCCCTGGTTCTATTCTGGTCAAGGGCACCTGCCTGGGTTGTGGGCTTGATCCCCAGTTGGGGGCATACAGGAGTCAGCCAATCAATGATTCTCTCTCATCATTGATGTTTCGCTCTCTTTCCTTCTCCCTTCCTCCCTGAAATTAATAAAAATATATTAAAAAGAAAAGTTTAAGAAATAAGGTTTGTTCATCCATGTCATAGAATGCTCTAAAGTCATTAAAATTATTTTTATTTATTGGAAAAGAAATATGACTAGAATGTATTAATTCAATGGAGAGAAACATTTTGAAATTACATTTATCTGAAATTTTTCATTTTGTAAAATTTCTTGTGCATGTACATGAGTAGTAGGAAATCTATTAAAATATTTTTTCACCTTTTTAAAAATCGAGATATAATTGACATATATTACATTAAATGTTTGTTAAATTCTACAATGGGAGAGTTCATGATTTTTATTCATAAATTTTATTAGTCTGAATATTTTACAATATGAATATATTTCTAAAAGATACATTTATTGAGGCAAAACACTAAAACTTAAAAGTGCTTGGCAGAAATACTCACTGGAGACCTTTCAATGATAAAATTCAATGATTTCATAGAAATAAACCTGTCCTGATCAAACAAGTTACTTCAACATCCTTTCATAATATAGAGTTGGGGGAAAGTAGTTTTACAGTTGTGAGTACATGAAACAGAGTTAATAAAGCTATTATAATAAACATAACCTGCACTTTTTTTCAGATAAACAATTGTAAACCTACTTTTACCAACCCCTGTACATTGACCCTCCCACTTTCTTGTGATGCTGCAGGTGTATGGGACCATTTTCCACATGAACCAGGGAAACCCTTTCAAGCTGAAGGCTCTGGTGGACAAGTGGCCTGATTTTAATACAGTAGTTGTCCGTCCTCAGGAGCAAGTAAGATGTCAGATATGAAATGAATGCGCATCTATGCATGTATTTGCTATGTGTTTATCTGGACCTGGCAGTGTGGGAGACCTGGGCATATAGAAATGAATCCCAGGAATAGTAAACAGTCTCAGTCCTTGAAAATTCCACAGCTTGGAAGAGAATTCAGATGAGTCCATAGATAAATTACAGCGTGGTCAGAAATGTGCAGCAAGAGGAGAATTGAATGAAATGATTGTCTAACCACTCTGCTGTACACCTGAAACTAATCTACACTAATAAAAGAGAAACATGCCAATTGGTGTCACTCCACTACTCCCAGCAGCCAATCAGAGCAACTATGCAAATGAACCCAGCAAAGATGGCAGTTAATTTGCATAAGCAGGAGCAGAGTGAAGACTGAAGACTGAAGACTGAAGAGGCTTGGATTCTCTGCTACGGCTGGACCAAAGGCCTGGGTCCCCGGCGCCAGAGGAAAACTGGTTCCAGGAGCCAGGGGAAGGAAGGCCTATTGTGTGAATCTCCGTGCAACGGGCTTCTAGTCTATATAATAAAAGCCTAATATGTAAATTGCCGAATGGCAGAATGACCGGTGGAATGAACGGTCGCTATGATTCACACTGACCACCAGGGGGCAGACGCTCAATGCACTGGCACCCGCCAAGGTGGGTGCCATGGGGGCCCCATGATCACCCCACCGGTCGCCCCGTAGAGGGAGGCGACCGGTGGTGGTGGAGGGGGGGCAGGCTGGTGAGTGGGCTGACACCACCCCCCTATCGCCCCACCAGTTGCCCCACAGATCAGCCCTGATCACCCGCCAAGCCTAAGGACCCTACCCATGCACAAATTTCATGCACCGGACCTCTAGTATAAAATAATATACTATAATTGAAAAATAAACTTTATTATAAAAAGAAATAACACAGGTGGAAAGCTGATTAAAATTATATAGGAGGCATTTTCATACTCACTCATTGTTTTAATTTGTTTTTAAGACAGGACCCCAAACAGCATCCTGGTTATACTAAACACCAAGCACCCTTCATTATTTCCTTTTTTTAAATGAAATTATTGTTTAAAATATTACATAAGTCTCCTTTAACCCCATTGACCTCTCCCCGGCTGCCTCCACCCCCAACACCTGACCTTTTCCCTGCCCCGCTCTCTGCCCCCCGCCAGTCTGTGTCAATTAGTTTTGCTCATTTGCATGCATATAAGTCCTTTCGTTGATCTCTTACCCCCTCACCCTCCACCTTCCCTCATAGGTTGGACAGTTTGTTCAATGCTCCTATGACTCTGGTTCTATTTTGTTCCTCAGTTTATGTTGTTCATTATATTCCACAAATGATTGAGATCATGTGATTTTTATCTTTCTCTGACTGGCTTATTTCACTTAGTATAATGCTCTCCAGTTCCATCCAATGCTGTTGCAAATGGTAAGAATTCCTTTTTTACAGTAGCATAGTATTCCATTATTTCTTCCCTCTAGTTTATGGGAGGAGAGGCACCCAATGGAAGATTGTGCTAATGTAAGATTATGTTGATGGCATAGACAAAAGGCTAATCTTCTGTTAAAAATATTAAAGCAACATTTCTCAGATTCGACATCTTTATTGGTGTGAATCAAACCCTAGTTCCATTGTTAACTCTTAACCTATGGAGAAAAATTATGTTCTATCTTTTAAAAATATCAACCTTGAACCACACCAACTCACTAGTGCTAACTCACAACTTCTCCTTGTGGTACTGCATTCCCATTGAGAGGCTGAATGGTATTTTAACCAACTGTCATCAATAAAGTCAATAAAATAGGGCATTTAAAAAATTATATCGCCAAGACCGGTTTGGCTCAGCGGATAGAGCGTCGGCCTGCGGACTGAAAGGTCCCAGGTTCAATTCTGGTCAAGGGCATGTACCTTGGTTGCGGGCACATCCCCAGTGGGAAGTGTGCAGGAGGCAGCTGGTCGATGTTTCTCTCTCATCGATGTTTCTGACTCTCTATCTCTCTCCCTTCCTCTCTGTAAAAAATCAATAAAAATATATTAAAAAAAAAAAAATTATATGTAGTAGAGGTTGCAGGGAAAAGACCAGAAATGCTTCCTGGTGGAAAATTTACCAAAACTGTATGTCAAGGATAAATAAGATTTTTTTTTTATAGAGGGTCAGGACAGGACTTCATCCAAAGCAAACAAATTACAAATTGTGAGACATAATGTCTAAAACAACACAGAGAATTAGGAAATGTTAGAGCAAAATGACATGATTGTAGTTGTTGGTTACATATTGTGATAATTTTTAAAAGTTAAAGAAATTAAATAGTTAAAATATTTTAAAACTAAAAATCCTATATAATAAAAAGCCTAATATGCTAAGTGTCCTGTCGTCCGGTCTTTGGTTCAACCAATCAAAGTGTAATATGCTAATGATATGCTAAGACTGCTCAACCACTCACTATGACATGCACTGACCACCAGGGGGCAGATGTTCCAACTGGTAGGTTAGCTTGCTGCTGGGGTCCAGCTGATTGGGACTGAGTGAGATGGACCAGACACGCCCTGGAGCCCTCCCACAGTCCCTCTCTGGCTGGCCAACCTCCTGTGTCCCTCCCCACCCCCAATCATGCACCAGCGGGGTCCCTCAGTCTTGCCTGCACCCTCTCACAATCCGGAACCACTAGGGGGATGTTAGAGAGCTGGTTATGTCCCGATCCCACAAGCCAGGCTGAGGAACATCACTGGTGCACGAATTCATGCACCGGGCCTCTAGTTTATTAACATTAAAATATTGAACTTGTATATAACTTGTATAGAAGTAAAACTGGTAAAAGAAAAATAGTTCACCAAATTAAATAATTTGGAAAAAAAAAGACTGTATTATTGATAAAAAACCTCAATGAGAAGTATTATTTGAGCTACTTTCAAAAACACAGTTTTAAAAATAAAGTTTTCCATCTTATGAGAGTTAATTGACATAATTGTGTACGTTTCAGATGTACAATGTGTATGTTTGATACACACATGTATTGCAAAATGATGATTACCATGGTTGTAGTTGACACCTCCATCATGTTACATATTGATTATTTCTTTTATGTAGTGAAAATATTTAAGATTTTCTTCTTAGTAGCTTTCAAGAACATATAATACAGTATTACTAACTAGAATCACCATGCTGTACATCAGATCCTCAAACTTATTCATCTTTTAACTTTTTTTTGTTTCATCATTCATAGGTGGGTTTTCAAGTCTGTTACCCCCATCAGTTTTGACAGAGACATGTTCAGAGCCCACATTTTGTAGAAATCTTTGGTCTACAGCAAGATTTATACTTTTGGCCAAAGATTTTCACTGATGGTTTACTCTCTACTTCAGTTTTGCAAATGTTAGCTAAATACTTTATTTGATTTTAGTTTTGAAAATGTTGCATCTTTATTTAGAAAATCATTATTGATGTTTAGAAAGTTCTGACAATTGCATCTGACTGTTCCTAAGAATTTGCATAGCATGGTAAAATGTGAACATTTCCCTAATCTGATTTGTTCAAATATCATAAGAGAACAAAAATTAATTTTTTTTTGTTTTGTTTTGCTTTGTTTTGCTTTTGTTTACTGATGCCGTTGGAGCTAACACATTTACAACCATAACATGTACAAAAAGCATTTTACTAAAAGTCTGACTGTCCTATGCTTTTTGAAAGAAATGTTAAATTCTAAATGGGTCATTTTGGTTTGAAATTTTAAAGCAAGAGCTGAGTTCAGAATAGTATTATTCAGGAAATTTTTAAATATGAATTGAATAAGGAAGTCCTTGACTTGACTTCATAAAATAAATAATTCCTCAATAAAAGTAATACACCAACAAAACACCTGATATTTAAAAATAACAGAGCATAATGGAACACGTACAACCGGTATGGCAATCACAAAATACAAATATTTTGGTTGATTCTGCCTTTCCCAATGCAAACAGGACATGGTAGATGACCTTGATCACTACACCAATACTTACCAAATCTACTCCAAGGACCCCAAGAACTGTCACGAAGTGCTTGGCTCACCAGAAGTCATCAATTGGAAACAGCATTTGCAGATCCAAAGTAAGTAAGAGGAATGGGAAGTGTGCTGACTCACTTCTCTGTCCTCACAATTTCCCATATGATTCATATCTTTCTCCATACTTCAGACCCTCAGCCTGCTATAAGTTATTTTACTCAGCTGTGAATATAAATGTAATGGGGAAAAACACCCTCAAAGCTTGCAAAAAATGAGCTTAGTATAGGAAACATAATTTTTTGATAGCCACAAATTTATTTTGCAGACATATCCAGAATCCCTTAGGTTGATTGAGTGCCAGGGCAGAGCTTCCCCTAGGGCAGCCATGGGCAAACTATGGCCCGCGGGCCGGATCCAGCCCGTTTGAAATGAATAAAACTAAAAAAAAAAAACAAGACCGTACCCTTTTATGTAATGATGTTTACTTTGAATTTATATTAGTTCACACAAACACTCCATCCATGCTTTTGTTCCGGCCCTCCGGTCCAGTTTAAGAACCCATTGTGGCCCTTGAGTCAAAAAGTTTGCCCACCCCTGCCCTAGGGCCTTCCATGCCAGGAATAAGAATGAGAACTCGTGCCATAAAGTACCATCTACGTCATTAAGGAAATCGCATGGTTATGAGCATGTCATCCAGAATCACACTCCCTAGGATAGCATTTGTCTTTTACTTGCTATGTTATCTTAACCACTTGAATTATCCTCACTGCGATCATATATAAAAATGAGGATAACAATGGTAGCTAAAGCCCAAGGGTGTTGAAAAGATTAGATAACATGTTGAATAGGAATTGCTTAGCACAATACCTGGATGTGTCAATTAACTTGGACTGCAAAGCAAACCTCATAATTCTGTGAATGAACATTTGGGCTGGGCTTTGCAAGACAGTTCTTCTGCTGGTTTCACCCAGATTTACTCATGTGGCTGCAGGGTGTTAATGGATGGACTATGGGCTAGTTGCTCTAGCATGGCCTCACTCACATGCCTGAATGACAGTTCTGGCTGTCGGTGCTGGCCACCTTGGTGACAGCATGATAGGAGCACAAGTCCTCAGCTGACTACCCTAATCCTATCCATATGGTGTTGGTCTCAAGGAAATCAGGAGCACAAAGAAAGCCCCTAGTGCAAGCCCTCTTTAGCCTCTCTCTGCATCAAGTGTACTCTTTCCCATTGGCAAAAGCAAGCCATATGGCCAAGGTCAGATGCATTACAGGAGGGGAATATTCCAGGGAAAAGACACAAAGAGATATGGGCACATTGTGGGTTATCCCTGCAACAATCTACCATACTATGAACAGAGTAAGTGCACATGAGATGTTGGCTACTATAGTTTGTATAATGTCTCTCCTGTGATTATGAAAACAATACAGTCATGTAGCCCAGAAAATTTGGTTCCAGTCTTGGCATTGCCACAAATTGTATGACCATGGTTGTGAATAAATCTCTGAGGATGTTCATTGCACAAATCTTGACTACATGATGCTCTATCACACATTGGCAGTACCAAACCACAACATAGGTTTTTAGACTGTAAATGTAGACATGTACCACTCTACTGGAAAGCTTCTCCATAAAATGCACTGAAATAGTTGCATGCCTCCTTAAAACCCCATCTAGGTTCCCAGTCCAACCTGAATGAGGTGATACAAAATCTCGCAGCCAGCAAATCCTTCAAAGTCAAGCACACAGAGCGCTTTCTCTATGCGGAACTTGACACTGTAAAGAAACTGATTCCTTCTCTGTTTGATGTAAAGAACTTACCACCTGGTGATGGCAAACCCAAGGCCATGTAAGTTTGAGATATGTCACTGCATACTCACACCTCCCATTCCTGAAGTACCCTCCAAACTTCTCTTCCTGCTTTCACTCCTGCCCCACTACAGTCAATATTCTTCAAAGCAGCCCAATTCAAAGTTTTCAGAAATGTATTATAGATAGTAAGGACAAGAACAGATATAATAAGTACTCATGGACTTTACTTTTCTCTTGGAACCTCCATAGAAATCAAGAAATGCTTAAACTCTCATCCCTGGATGTTATCCATGCTGCCCTGGTGAATAAATTCTGGCATTTTGGTGGCAATGGGAGGAGCCAGAGATTCATCAAGCGCTGTATCCAGACGTTCCCCACGTTCTGTCTGCTGGGGCCTGAGGGGAACCCTGTGTGCTGGGACCTGATGGACCAGACAGGAGAGATACGGATGGCAGGCACCCTGCCTGAGTACCGGAAGCAGGGCCTCATCTCCTATGTCGTGTATCACCAGGCCAAGGCTCTTAACAACCTTGGCTTCCCCATATATTCTCACACTGACAAGAATAACAAAATTATGCAGAAAATGAGTTACAATCTGCATTATATCCGCATGCCCTGTACCTGGAACCAGTGGTACTGTGTGCCTCTGTGATGCTGTTCTACAAACAAGTGTCAGATGGGCCCCAACATGTGGCTGGAGCAATGGGTGGGTGGGCAGAGAGAAAGAATAAATTGTACATAATTGTAATTATCAGTAAAGCAGTGGGCTCTGGGGAGGCAGTGTGAATGTTCAATACCATGGTCCCTGCACTCAAGTCACTGCTGGCTTCCCTTAGATGTATCAGGTTGAAGCAGCCCCAGGCACTCCACATGGTTTAGTTCCCCCATGCTTCCGGAGATCTCCATGACACTCTCATCAGCTGCATGCTGCCCAGAATGGCTTCTCCTAGAACTCGTAGTATGTGGATCTGTAGAGCCTTGCCAGATTTTCCAGAGAGAGGTAATAGTTTTTGAGCATTATGACTTACTCTTCTCTCTTTCTATGGTCTTTCTCCTAATGATCAGCAAGTGCACTCTGCTCAGTAGGTCTGTAGAGATTATCCTCTCCTCTGATTACTGCTTTCTCAATACATTAAAGGATTACACACTAATATGTATGAAATACTAGGTTAAACATAGTGTACTTGATATGGCAGGGAGGGTTTCGATGAAAAAGACTAACTTATATTAGCCTGTCCCCTCCTCACTCCCACACCAGGAAAAATGATTCACTGTTGCTTCTAACAGCAGAGCTTTCTAAATCTACCCAAACCCCAAACAATAAAGAGATTTTGTGTTTGATTGTACAAGTTGAAGTGAAGTGGTTTGTGATGGGAAGAGCCTGGGTTGGGTTTATGGAGAGTGGGAAGACCCAGACCCAGGGAGGGGGCTATTTATTGAGAAGAGTGAAGTTTAGGTGGAGGCAGTACATCATGGTACCTATTGTTTCACTTGACCTTGGCACATTATTTCAGGATGCCTAAATTCTATGCAGACCCGACAATAGTCTCATGGGAAAGTCTGGTTGGTGGTGTTGAGCAATTTTTGTCCTGGTTGGATCAGGGTATTTGGGAGAGTTTCCTGCCCCAACATTTCAACAGGAACAGCACTAAACCTTGGCACTGGACAACAAAGAGAGCACTGGACTGAAGATAGTCACCTTAATTAAGAATCTGTGTGGCCAAAACCAGTTTGGCTCAGTGGATAGAGTGTCGGCCTGTGGACTGAAAGGTCCCAGGTTCGATTCCGGTCAAGGGCATGTACCTGGGTTGCGGGCATATCCCCACTGGGAGATGTGCAGGAGGCAGCTGATCAATGTTTCTCTCTCATCGATGTTTCTAACTCTCTATCTCTCTCCCTTCCTCTCTGTAAAATATCAATAAAATATATTTAAAAAAAAAAAAGAATCTGTGTGCTTTTGGTTCATCTATAACTAGAATTAGGCTGTGGAATTGAAGATGAAGGCCCCACAAACAGAGAAACCAATGAGCAAGGTTTAATTTCTAGTTCCGTCAAGAGAGTGGAGGCTCGGTTTAGAGGAGGGATTCTCAACCTTGGTAATATGGGCGTTATAGAGTGGACAATTTTTTCTTCTCAGGCCATCTTGTGCATTTATACAATACTAGTAGCACATTGCGCAATATTGCGCAGTATGCTGCCCACTGCTTCCTCGGGACCTGGCAGGAACTGCAGTGCACCGCCGGGAGCTGCGCTGCTTCCACCAGAGCCAGGAGAGAGCCGGGCTGATTCCGTGGGAGGCGGAGGGAGTCACGCCACTTCGGCTGGAGCATGGAGGGACTCGTGCAGATTCCGTGGGAGGCGGAATGGACCCGCGCTGCTTCTGCAGGAGGCAGGCCCGCAGTCTCCTCTCTGGGCCTGCGCTCAGCTGCAGAGGCTGAAGGCCAGCCCCCTGTCCCTGTCAGTGTCTGTTCTGGCTGCGTCCAAGCCTTCGTGGGCCCGGGCGGGAGCTGCCTCCAAACCTTTGCGATCAGAATCACCAGCCACAGGCAAGGCGGCTCCTGGGTCCTGGGGTGCCGCCTTGCCTGTGGCCTGGCTTTCTGATCGCGATCACCAATTGGGGGCGGGCAAAGGCGCCCTGGTTCTCCAATCTAGGGCCAGGGGGCAGGGCACCCAGCTCTTGCCTGCCGCCTGGGTTTCCAATCACCATTCTTCCATCTTTCCCCTTTTGCCTCCCATTATTGTGCCTACCTATGCAAATTAACCACCATCTTTCTTGGCAGTTAATTTGCATATCACCCTGATTAACCAATGAGAAGCGTAGCAAAGGTACAGTCAATTACCCTGTTTGTCTTTTATTAGATAGGATGGAGCAAGATTCCTGCCCTCCAACCAGTAATATTCTCCATTCTAGTTATGACAATTAAAAATGTCTCCTGTTCTTGTAATCTCCTGTGGGCAAAATCACCGGTAGTTGAGAACCACTGGTTTAAGAGTAGAAGTTCTGCCACTTGAGGATGCATCCTAGTCACTAATACAGACTGTGGGCCTTGTGCCTAGATTTTCTGATTCAGTAGATTTAGGGTAGGCTCCCAGATTTACATTTTTAACAAGTTTCCCAGTGATCCTGATGTTGCTGGTCCAAGAACCATATTTTAAAAACCATTGGTAGAGAAATAAGAGAACATGTCTTATTTTCTAGAACTATAGATGAAAATTCATATTACATACTTCTTAAATATATTGTTTTACCTTAGTAGTTATCATGTAAATTTTTCTTTTAATTCATTTGTAATATTTCATATATTTTTTTCAATTAAGTTGACATTCAATATTATTTTATGTTAGCTTTAGGTGTATAGCATAGTTGTTATACATTTATGTAACTTACAGCATGATTTCCCCAATAAGTCTAGTACTCACATTATTCCATATATAGTTATTACAATATTATTGACTATGTTCCCTATGCTATACTTTTCATTCCCATGACTATGTTGTCATTGCCAATTTGTACTTCTCAATTCCTTCACCTTTTCCACCTAGCCTCCTGACTCCCTCCCATCTGATAACCATCAGTTTGTTCATTTATTTTGTTTTTTAGATTCCACATACACGTGAAATTGTGTGGTATTTGCCTTTCTCTGTCTGACTTATTTCATTTAGCCTAATATCTCTAGGTCCCTCATAAAAAATTCTCAAAACTCATATATACGTTGTCATTAAACAGTGTAATAGAGAGTCATTAAACTACCCTTTTACAACTCTGCCATGAAACCTGACAACTGGAGAACACCTAAGATTCTTTTTCAATAAAGGGGAAAAAAAATCTTCACTATTGAGTGTTGTACAGTGGAAAAACACAGACCTTTCAGTACTAAAACTTGCCCATCATATATATTCAAGTGGGTTGTTTGAAACCTGACATGAAGGATCTTTTCTATTCCGAGTGACATCTTCACTGTTCTTCATGGCCCCATATCTAAGGGCACATTTTTTGTCTATGCTGCTCAGCACCAGGACAGCTCTCCAACTACTTGTCATAAGCCTTCTTCACACCATCCCAAAGTCAGTTGCATCCACAATCTGGCATTCTTCAAAGTGCTTTGAGAACTAAGTTGAAGACCTCCACATATGGAAGTTGCCTTTTGTTGTTGTTGTTTTTGGGGGGGTGGGGGTGGGGGTTACTGTCTTTGTCAATAGAAGGAAGGATTACATTCCTTATAGGTTAGCTAGACCCTACTATTGAGATGAATTAAGATTCTCCATAAATACTGTTGACTGGGGGGAAATGAACAACACAGCAGATTCAGCATTTAAGAGTTGTGCATTTCAAATAATTGTATTGCAAAAAGGGGAGAGGAAGTGTTAACCAACAGGTGGAGAAGAGGAATCCATAACCCAGCTCCTTAACACAACAAAATTAGCAGGTTTCATTTATATGAGTACAACTAAAACCCCTCCAAGAAGTGCCTGTGGTCAGCAAGGAGGAAGAGACTGGTGACATTGAAATAGGTAGAAGGACCTCAGGGTCAGGTAAAGAACAGCACACTCCACTCATGACAACCGCATGGGAAATGAGACATCATGACATTCATGAAACCAATAGGATATTTTGTGGAACACAGCAGGCAAAGTGAGCTTGGACTTGGTATTCATAAGGCAGCCAACTTTAAAGGGCTACTTGAAAGGGTTGCACTCAGAGGAGAACAAAGTGTTTGTTATACCGCAAACTGTTTAATTGTTCTCTTTGTTCCCCAATATGTAGTGCGATTTTATTACAGGTTGGCTGATTTGCTCATAAAATTTGTACTCTGAGGAGATGTGATCTATCTATTTATTCATATTTACTATGCATTAGTTTAAAAGCATGCTTTCTGGGGAGGTCTTGTTTACCACACTGCAGGGGATCCTCGAGGGAGGTGAACATGGTGACGGGTAGAGAGGGGGAGTCTTCCTGCTGCTGGTATGATCCTACCATGGATTCTGAGGTTCTTGATTCCACATATACAAAGACTCTTGGAAGACTTCACTCAGTCTTATGTGGATGATGCAGGGTAATGACTTCCTTTCTGGGCCATGGCTGCGACAGATGGTATCAAATGATGAATTGCATATGTGCTTAAAATTCCAGTGAATTCTATTATTTTGTTAACAAATAATTTTAAAAGTCTGTGATTTTAAAAATAATTCTCTTTAAGGACCCTTTAGAAATAGCATTTACTCCCATTTACATTATAAACAAAATTAATTCAGCACTTTAAAACTATAAATTTAACTTCTCTTTTAAGGACACCACTTTTTGGCAACAAATGAACTATTCTTAAATACTAAGTAATCCTTGTAATCTCGTACAATGACCATTTAAAAATTATAAAGTACATCTAAACTTTTGTTAGCTCTTCTAATATTTAAGCAAAACATGAAGAAGACTTCAACTGTAAAATTTCATAAGTCTAAAACAATTACCCTAATTAAGTCTTTTACATTGGGTTTAAATGCTATTATTCTAACAGGAAATTTATGTATTTGAACACCAAATATATATATTAAGTATATGAACACTAAATAGTCATTACTTCCTCTTTAATTAAAAGATATTTGTACTGGGAGAAACCAAGATGGCGGCATAGGTAAACACCGGAAATTGCTGCCTCGCACAACCACTTCAAGAATACAACTAAAAGACGGAACGGACATCATCCAGAACCACAGGAAGGCTGGCTGAGTGGAAATTCTACAACTAGAAGGAAAGAGAAAAGCATACCGAGACTCAGAAGAGGTGTGGTGCGCAAGTAAAGTGCAGAGGCACGGAAGCGCATGCGGAGAGGGCTGGCGGCTGAGGACACGGTTGTCTTTTTTATTCGAGAGGGAGTCTCAAGATCCCGACTGCTCTGAGCTCCAGTTCCGGGTGAGTCTCTGGGGACCCAGACTTATACGGGAGAAACTGGACTGTCTGGCATCAGTCGGAATGCGAGGGCAGCTTTTTCTCAAAGGTGCTTGCAGAGATTACCGGGACACTGAGAAGCAGGGCCTCTGAGGGCAGGACTGAGGAGCAGCCATAGCTGCTTGCTCCACCCTGTTGATCCCCTGGGACCCCGCCCTGCCCAAGCTGTCCGTGGAGCCTTTTGCATATGAAAGGCCTGGCCCTTTGCAATCTGAAAATTACCTAACAAACTTGTAGCTGGCCCAAGGCCCCACGGCAACTTGCATTGCTTCACAGCTGAGCTCTTGCTAGGTAGCCTCAGGCAGAGGCTAGATTAGCACCTCCTTAGAGATCCAGGAGCCAGTGTACCTGGTGGTCAGAGTGGGACCATCCAGATTGCAGCTCCTCGGACCCATAAGGGACACACTCAGGGGGCAGACTCAGTGAGCACCAAAGCCCCACTGAAGCAAGTCTTGCTCCGGAGGGGTGTCTCAAGAACAGAAGTTCCCCCACTGCAGACACAGCTGATTCTCACAGCCAATTGGCCTGGAGGTCAATTCCTCCCAGTGATACCTACAACAATCAAGGCTTAACTACAACAAGACTGTGCACAAAGCCCACAAGGGGGTGCACCAAGAGTGTCAACCTCAGGTAATTGGGGAGGCTGAACCACTGGGCCCTATAGGACACCTAGCACAGAAAGCCACTTTATCAACACAGGGAAGCACAAAAAATATGGAGACAAAGAAACAGGACACAAATGACAGAAATGGAGGAAAGCAAACTACTGGATATAGAGTTCAAAACCACACTTGTAAGGTTTTTCAAGAATTTTCTAGAAACCACCGATAAATTTAGTGAGACCTTCAATAAGTCTAGTGAGATTGCCGATAAACTTAATGAGACCCTCAAGAAATCTAGTGAGACCCTTGAGGTTGTGAAAAAGGACCAACTAGAAATTAAGCATACACTGACTGAAATAAAGAATATTATACAGACTCCTAAGAGCAGACTAGAGGATCACAAGAATCAAGTCAAAGATTTAAAATACAAAGAAGCAAAAAATACCCAACCGGAAAAGCAAAAAGAAAAAGAATCCAAAAATACGAAGATAGTGTAATGAGCCTCTGGGACAACTTCAAGCATACCAACATCCAAATTATAGGGGTGCCAGAAGATGAGAGAGAGCAAGATATTGAAAACCTATTTGAAGAAATAATGACAGAAAACTTCCCCTACCTGGTGAAAGAAATAGACTTACAAGTCCAGGAAACACAGAGAACCCCAAACAAAAGGAATCCAAAGAGGACCACACCAAGACACATCATAATTAAAATGCCAAGAGCAAAAGATAAAGAGAGAATCTTAAAAGCAGAAAGAGAAAGACAGTCAGTTACCTACAAGGGAGTACCCATACGACTGTCAGCTGATTTCTCAACAGAAACTTTGCAGGCCAGAAGGGAGTGGCAAGAAATATTCAAAGTGATGAATACCAAGAACCTACAACCAAGATTACTTTATCCAGCAATGCTATCATTCAGAATTGAAGGTCAGATAAAGAGCCTCACAGATAAGGAAAAGCTAAAGGAGTTCATCACCACCAAACCAGTATTAAATGAAATGCTGAAAGGTATCCTTTCAGAAGAGGAAGAAGAAGAAAAAGGTAAAGATAGAAATTATGAACAACAAATACACATCTATCAACAAGTGAATCTAAAAATCAAGTGAATAAATAATCTGATGAACAGAATAGACTGGTGATTATAATAGAATCAGGGGCATAGAAAGGGAGTGGACTGACTATTCTCAGGGGGAGAAACGGGTGTGAAGGATATGGGAAGAGACTAGACAAAAATCGTACACCTATGGATGAGGACGGGGGGGGGGGCGCGGTAAGGGCAGAGGGTGGGGTGGGAACCGGGTGGAGGGGAGCTATGGGGGGAAAAAAGAGGAACAACTGTAATAATCTAAACAATAAAGATTTAATTTAAAAAAATAAAAATAAAAAAATAAAAAATAATTTTAAAAAAGATATTTGTACTATGAATTTGACTCCCCTAAACAATTGTCCCCAGCCTGTGGTTAATTTGGTCCTCCAGAGTACATTTGAAAAGGTCAGGAGACATTTTGGTTATCACCACTTGGGGAGGTGGTGCTCCTGGCATTTAGTGGGTAAAAGGATGCTGCTAAACATCCTACAGTGCCAAGGCAGCTACTCGTAAAGAATTGTCTACAGTGTCAAGGTTGATAAGCACTGCTCTAAACATTTGTATATTCTATCTCTTACCTACATGAAAAGTATCTGTACCATCCCAATTTTTGGAAGTTATTTCCTATCAAAAAAGTAGTTAAGATATATTAATTTCTTTGCTTTTTTACATTTATTTTTGTTCATTTTTATTGAATTTATTTGGGTGACATTTATTAATAAAATTACATAGGTTTTAGATGTACAATTCTATAGTCCATCATATGTATACTGTATTGTTCACCAACTCAAGTCAAGAGGATCCCTAGTTTCCTTTTCAGAAAACTGATAGAACATGTTGGACAATGTTTTTAATATTATGTCAATAATTTCATAACTTCAAGGGTGAAGAAACAATTTAACCCATTTCCTTGAATTAGAGTTATATTCATGTCAATATTTTTTATTTGCTCACAGAAGTCTATAAGTTCCATCTTGGTTGGCAAATAATTGGGTTTTAGGGTTTTCAGATGCAAAACTATAAATTGGGATACCTTTGGATATGAGGGGTTTCTAAGACTTCAATAACTGAGAGACACTTCTGTTGTACCTTTAGGACATTATAACTCTGAAGGATATTTTAAATGATATCCTATTGAAATTTCCAGATTTCTAACAACACAGAGCAGGGTAATGATTAAACAACCAGCTCTGGACAGTTGACCTCCCCAAACCAGTTTTAAGTGCAATAGAGAAAATAAACCGTTGCTACTGGATAGAGAAGCCGTAAAGCCTCAGAGGCCAACCCAAAAACACTACCACCCAGAGGCTGAGCCACAAACTGACTCTTAGCTAAACACAAGGCAGTCTGGGACACAAATACGGCCTGCTTTAAAATCAGGACTGTGGTTTACAACACGTAGGAACAGTGTATCTCAGGGAAATTCAACATTCTCCTGAATACCTGGCAGGACTAAGGCGGGCCAGACTGACGAGTAGAAGAACCGAAGGACCTTCACTACTGCAAATTTTTTTTCTTTTTTCACCTTTTAACTAAGAAACCAATTTTTTCTTCTTCTTCTTTTTCCATCACCTGATTTTACCCTTTTAATTACTACATTTTCATTTTTAACCAGTATTATTACTGCTACCATTTTACCATTTTTTAAAGTGCCATTTTATTTTCTCTTTATTTTATTTTGGGATTAGTGTTCTCCATTGTATTTTCATCGTTCCTTTAGCAACAATTTTCCCTACCTCAATTTTACCTCTATCCTAAAACCCTCTCCCTCACTTTTCCCCTTTTGTTGTCCTGTTTCTCTTACCCTATTCCTGCTTTAGATTTTCCCTATTCCTTCTGTTTACCTCTTGTCAAAATTTCACCCTACTTATATATCCTATTTCCAATCCACTGCTCTAAATCCTTATTCACATATCCCTTATCTTTCTTCACTATCCAAAAATTTTTTTCTCTTCTTTTATCTTTCTATTGTTTTGTTGCTGTTTGCTTGATTGTTGAGTATATTTTTTGTTGTTTTTGTTGTTTGTTTGTTTGCTTGTTTTGTGTCTGTGTGTCTGTGTGTGTTTTTAGGACTGGTTGTGAGGCTGTTTTGTTTTTTCTTTTTATTTTTTTCTGCTGGTTTTCCCCCTCCCTCCACCCCACCTCCACCCCCCGGCGGTTATTTTTGTGCTTCTGTTTTCCCTTGCCTCTCTTGATATTATTGGTTGTTTCAAGTTTGCATTCATCTCCAGGGAGCTGTTGCTGGAATTTGTTGGGATTAGTGGCAGTTCTATAAGAGTTTTCTCCTCATATAAATAGTCTCTTCCCTTCTTCTACTTCATTCTCTCTTTTCACTCTTTTTTTTCTCTTTTTCCCCCCTCCTTTTTCCCAATTTCATTTTTACACTCCTTTTTTTTCCTACTTTTCTTTTCTTTTTTCTCTTTTATCTTTTTCTCTTCTTTCGTCCTTATCCCCTAATTCTCCTAATTCGGGTGGTCACCTTTATTTGGGGTTATTAATATCGTGAATATATTTGTGTTCAGTGCCTGGTACGTGGTGCCTTGTTGTGTTGTATTTTGTGCCTTTAAATCAACGCCGCAGATCCAAGCAACAGCAGCCTCCTGAGCACCACACACTCTGTCTGAGGAACAGCAGCTAAACGTGAAGCGTCCCCATACCAGCCAGAAGAGCCACCACAGCTGTGAACAGCACCCAACAGAGGAGCTGCTGCCAACTGAGGAGCAGCTGCTACTGCAACCGCCCGAAGAGCAACCACAGCCCAAGGAGCCACTGCCACCCAGGGAGCAGCCACTGAACTACTCAACGTCTACATATGTCAGTGAGATCAAACATGGGTAGACAAAGAAACCCCCAAAGGAAAGAGAAGGAGGACTCGCCAGAAAAGCACCTAAGTGATACAGAGGCATGCAACATGACAGAAAAAGAATTCAGAATAAGGGTCCTAGAATGCATAAACTGGATGGAGGAAAAAATCAGCAACTTATGCAAGAAGCAAGAAGAAACAGATGAAAAAATCAATAACATATGCAAGAAGCTAGAAGAAACAGATGAAAAAATCAATAAATTATGTAAGAACCAAGAAGAAATGAAGAGTGATATAAAATAAAAAACACCATTGAAAGTATCAACAGTAGACTAGGAGAAGCAGAGGACTGAATTAGTGAATTAGAAGACAAGGAAGCAAAACACACCCAAACTGTACTGCAATTGGAGAAAAAAAAATTAAAAGACAGGAGGAGAGCCTAAGGGAACTTTGGGACAACATGAAATGAAACAACATATGAATAATAGGGGTGCCAGAACAACAGAAAGATGAACAAGGATTAGAAAACCTATTCGAAGAAATAATATCAGAAAACTTCCCTGAGGTGGGGAAGAAAAAAGTCACACAAGCCCAGAGAGTCCCAAACAAGGTGAACCTGAAAAGACCTACACCAAGACACATCATAATTACCATGGCAAACGTTCAGGACAAAGAGAGAATCTTACAGGCTGCAAGAGAGAGACGGAAAGTTACATACAAGGGATCTCCCATTAGATTATCAAATGATTTCTCAACAGAAACACACCAGGCCAGAAAAGAATGGACAGAAATTTACAAAGTGATGCAAAGCAAAGGACTGAATCTAAGAATACTCTATCCAGAAAGGCTATCATTCAAAATTGAAGGAGAAATAAGAAGCTTCACAGACAAACAAAAAAAAAGGCTAAGGGAGTTTATCACCACCAAGCCAGCAATGCAAGAAATGCTAAAGGAACTTGTGTAAAAAGAAGAAATAAAAAGCTCAGAAAGAAAACAGCCACACAAAAAAAGAAATGGCTACAAACAAGTACCTTTCAATAATAACTTTAAACGTAAACGGACTAAATGCTCCAACCAAAAGACATCGAGTGGCTGAATGGATAAAAAAACATGACCCATACATCTGCTGTCTACAAGAGACCCACCTCATCAGAAGGGACTCACACAGACTGAAAGTGAAGGGATGGAAAAATATCTTTCAGGCAAATGGAAAGGAAAAGACAGCTGGGGTAGCAATACTTATATCGGACAAAATACACCTCAAAGTGAAGGCCATAACAAGAGATAAGGAAGGCCACTTAATAATATTAAAGGGATCAATACAACAAGAAGATATAACCCTGGTAAACCTATATGCACCCAATGCAGGAGCACCCAAATTCATAAAAAAAACTCCTGAAAGATATCAAAGGAGAGATCGACAACAATACAATCATAGTAGGGGACTTTAATACACCACTGACATCACTGGATAAGTCCTCTAGACAAACAATCAGCAAAGAAACAGCAATCCTAAATGACTCACTAGATCAGATGGACTTAATAGACATCTTCAGAACACTTCACCCCAAAGCCACGTAATATACATTCTACTCAAGTGCTCATGGGACAGATTCAAAAATAGACCACATATTGGGTCACAAGCAAAGTATCCCCAAATTCAAGAAGATTGAAATCATAAAAAGCATCTTCTCAGACCACAATGGCATAATATTAAAAATAAACTACAATAAAAACAACCCCAAATACTCAAACACTTGGAAGTGGAATAGCATGCTATTAAATATTGATTGGGTTACCAATGAGATCAAAGAAGAAATTAAAAACATCCTGGAAACTAATGACAATGAAAACACAACAATCCAAAACCTATGGGACACAGTGAAAGCAGTCCTGAGAGGGAAGTTTATAGCTCTACAGGCCTATCTCAAAAAATAAAATAAAAACAAGAAAGAATGGTAGTAAATCATCTAATTCTACAACACAAAAAATTAGAAAGAGAGCAGCAAGAAAAGCCCAGAGTGAGCAGAAGGAAGGAGATAATAAAGATTAGAGCAGGAATAAATGACATAGAGACCAAAAAAACAATACAGAAAATCAATCATACCAAGAGCTGGTTCTTTGAAAGGATAAACAAGACTGACAAACCTCTAGCCAGACTCACCAAGAAGCAAAGAGAGAGGACCCAAATAAACAAAATCAGAAATGAAAGAGGCGAAATAACAACAGACCCCACAGAAATACAAAGGATTGTTAAAAAATACTATGGACAGCTCTACTCCAACAAACTAGACAAACTGGAGGAAATGGACAAATTCCTAGAAAAATACAACATTCCAAAACTCAATCAGGAAGAATCTAAAAATCTCAATAGGCCAATAACTATGGAGGAAGTCGAAGCAGTAATCAAAAAGCTTCCAGCAAACAAAAGCCCGGGGCCAGATGGCTTCACAGGGGAGTTTTACCAAACATTCAAGGAAGACCTAAAACCTATCCTCCTCAGACTATGTCAAAAGATCCAAGAGGACGGAACACTTCCCAGCTCATTCTATGAAGCCAACATCACCCTAATCCCAAAACCAGATAAAGACAATACAATGAAAGAGAATTATAGGTCTATATCCCTCATGAACATAGATGCCAAAATCCTCAACAAAATCTTAGCAAATCGGATCCAGCAGTACATCAGAAAGATCATACACCATGACCAAGTAGGATTTATCCCAGGGATGCAAGGATGGTACAATATCCGCAAATCAATAAACGTGATACATCACATAAACAAATTGAAAGAAAAAAACCACATGGTCATATCAACTGATGCAGAAAAAGCATTTGACAAAATCCAACACCCATTTTTGATAAAAACTCTCAGCAAGGCAGGAGTAGAAGGATCATACCTCAACATAATAAAAGACATATATGACAGGCCCACAGCCAACACCATACTCAATGGACATAAACTAACACCATTTCCCCCAAAAACAGGAACAAGACAGGGATGCCCCCTCTCACCACTCCTGTTCAACATAGTACTGGAAGTGTTAGCCACTGCAATTAGGCAAGAAGAAGAAATAAAAGGCATCCAAATTGGAAAAGAGGAAGTAAAACTGTCCTTATTTGCAGACGACATGATATTATACATACAAAACCCTAGAGACTCCATCAAAAAGCTACTAGACTTAATACATGAATTTGGCAATGTAGCAGGATACAAAATTAACCCCAAGAAATCTGAGGCATTTCTATACACCAATAGTGAACTTTCAGAAAGAGAGATTATAAAAACAATCCCATTTACCATCGCACCAAAAAAATTAGGCTACCTAGGAATAAACTTAACTAAAGAGGTAAAAGACCTCTACTCAGAAAACTACAGGACGTTGAAAAAAGATATAGAGGAAGACATAAACAGATGGAAGAACATACCATGTTCATGGATTGGTAGAACCAACATCATTAAAATGTCCATACTATCCAAAGCAATCTATAAATTCAATGCACTTCCCATTAAAATACCAACGGCATACTTCACAGATCTAGAACGAACTCTCCAAAAATTCATCTGGAATAAAAAAAGACCCCGAATAGCTGCAGCAATCCTGCGAAAGAACAAAGTAGGTGGGATCTCAATTCCAGATATCAAGATGTATTACAAAGCCACTGTTCTCAAAACTGCCTGGTACTGGCACAAGAACAGGCATATAGATCAATGGAACAGAATAGAGAGCCCAGAAATCGGCCCGAACCAATATGCTCAATTAATATTTGACAAAGGAGGCAAGAACATACAATGGAGCCAAGATAGTCTCTTCAATAAATGGTGTTGTGAAAGTTGGACAGATATATGGAAGAAAATGAAAGTAGATCACCAACTTACAACATACACAAAAATAAACTCAAAATGGATAAAGGACTTAAATGTATGACAGGAAACCGTAAAAATTCTAGAAGAATCCAAAGGCAACAAAATCTCAGACATATGCCAAAGCAATTTCTTCACTGGTACAGCTCCTAGGGCATTGGAAACTAAAGAGAAAATAAACAAATGGGACTACATCAAAATAAAAAGCTTCTGCACAGCAAAAGAAACCATCAACAAAACAATGAGAAAACCCACTGCGTGGGAAAACATATTTGCCAATGTCATATCTGATAAGGGCCTAATCTCCAAAATTTATAGGGAACTCATACAACTTAACAAAAGGAAGATAAACAATCCAATCAAAAAATGGGCAAATGACCTAAATAGACACCTTTCAAAAGAGGACATTCAGAAAGCCAAGAGACATATGAAAACATGCTCAAAGTCACTAATCATCCGAGAGATGCAAATCAAAACAACAATGAGGTACCATCTCACACCTGTCAGACTGTCTATCATCAACAAACGACAAGTGCTGGAGAGGATGTGGAGAAAAGGAACACTCGTGCACTGCTGGTGGGAATGCAGACTGGTGCAGCCACTATGGAAGACAGTATGGAGTTTCCTCAAAAAACTAAAAATGGAACTTCCATTTGACCCTGTGATCCCACTTCTAGGAATATATCCCAAGAAACCAGAAACACCAATCAGAAAGGATATATGCACCCCTATGTTCATAGCAGCACAATTCACCATAGCTAAGATCTGGAAACAGCCTAAGTGCCCATCAGTAGATGAATGGATTAGAAAACCGTGGTACATCTACACGATGGAATACTATGCTGCTGTAAAAAAGAAGGAACTCTTACCATTTGCTACGGCATGGATGGAACTGGAGAGCATTATGCTAAGTGAAATAAACCAGTCAATGAAGGAAAAATACCACATGATCTCACTCATTCATGGATAATAGAGACCATTATAAACTTTTGAACAATAATAGATACAGAGGCAGAGCTGCCTCAAACAGATTGTCAAACTGCAGTGGGAAGGCCGGGGAGGGGGGTAAGAGATCAACCAAAGGACTTGTATGCATGCATATAAGCATAACCAATGGACATAAGACACTGGGGGGTAGGGGAGGCCAGGGGATTGTTAAGGGCGGGGAAAAAAAGGACACATATGTAATACCCTTTGTAATACTTTAAGCAATAAATAAAAAAAGAAAGAAATTTCCAGATTTCTTATTGCTTTGAAGTTTTTGTGTACAACCTATGAATTTTTTTTTAAAATGCCTCCTTAGCTCAGCCAGCATGGCTCAGTAGTTAAACATCGACCCATGAACCAGGAGTTCACAGTTCAATTCCAGGTCAGGGCACATGCCCAGATTGCGGGCTCAATCCCCAGTGTGGGGCATGCAAGAGACAGTTGATCAATGATTATCTCTCATCATTGATGTTTCTATCTCTCTCTCCCTTTTCCTTCCTCTCTGAAATCAATTTTTAAAAAATATTTTTAATGCCTCCTTAACCAGGTCAGGTGATCAAAATTAATACCGCCAATAATGTGTCTCTAGATGTGATTCCCTGAGGAATAAACAACATCATTAATACAATATTTTACCCAAAAATGCATGATCTGAATCTAGTCATAAGGCAAAAATTATACAAACACTTCAAAAAATATAAAACAAACCAAAATTGAGGGCCTTCCAACAATACAATACAACTGGCATGTACATGTAAAAATTCTAAATATCGTGAAAGAAAAAGAAAGGTTGAAGAATTATCTCAGAAAAAAAAATGAACCTAAAAAAGCTGACAGCTAAAAGCAATTTGAGATTCTGGAATGAATGCTAGATCAGAAATAAAAATTCTATAGAAGATATTTTTGCTATAATTGGCAAAGTTACTTTATGGCCTGTGTATTAGCTACCAATAGTAGAAAAATGTTAAATTTATATTGTGGTTAGTGTGATGTGAATGTCCCTGTACCTTCCATGATCCATGATGAAATATTTGGGACAAATGATCAAATAGCTGCAACTTACAAAAACATTTAAATGCATGTATAAACAAATATAGCAAACTAAAATCAGTGAATATTGGAGAAGAGTTTAATGTATTATTGTTGCAATTTTGAGGATTTGTAATTTTATAAAATAAAGGTCCAAATTTTTAAAATGCCTTATGTTGTGACTAGGATTAATTGATTGTCACATTTTTCAATGATCCAATAATAAGTTAATAATATCACATTGTCTGTGTGTAATTGTGGACTCATAATGCCTCATAGAGTTGATGTATTTCAATGACAGTCATAGCTCTCCATTATTGTAACTTTCACCAATAGAACCCCCTCTTCTGTTGATTCATAAATTCTTTGGACATGAACTCATTAATGTTTGAAAGCTTTCTTGCTTTCTGACACATAAAATGGTTAAAATTTACTTTATATCTGTCTGCAGGAAACCAGAATCAATTATTTCCTCAAAAAGTCTCAGTTACTTTTATTGAAAAAAAAATAATATTAGAGATCAGGATGTCTGTATCTTAAGATTTTCATATGTAGAATGAGAAGAATAGCACTATCTACTAACATTGACTTGTTAAAATAATTAAACAAGATAATTCATATAAAATACAGTGCCCCATGTCTGGTCTACAATATTGTTCAACAAATGTTACTTATCCTTATTATTAGTACTGAAATGAAAAAATATGAAACAAATTTTCTGATTATTCCCATTCTTCAAGAATTGGTGAGGAATTCATTGATCTAAGGTTAATCTAGTTGCTTTAGAAAAGGCTCACGCCATTCTCCTAGGACATTCATTTTTTATTTCCCTCCTCTCACATCTTTAATATTTCTTATTCTTCCTTGATATGGAGTTCTCAGCCAAGTTGTTCTTTTAAAACACACACACACACACACACACACACACACGCACGCACACACACGTGATATATATATATCAAATATATATATTTGATATCAGAGAGGAAGGGAGAGGAAAAGAGAGATAGAAACATCAATGATGAGAGAATCATTGATTGGCTGCCTCCTGCATGCCTCCTACTAGGGATTGAGCCCACAACCTGTGCATGTGCCCTTGACCAGAATCAAATCCCGGACCCTTCAGTCTGCAGGCCCATGCTTTATCTACTGAGCCAAACTGCCAAGGGCCACGTTGCTTCTTTTACAAAGCTCATGGATGTTAACAGTATTACAGAATTCTTTTAAAGCAGCAATCCAGTGTCCTTAAAGATGAAGATAAGATATTTTATGGAAAACGAGATGATTTTGCAGTCTTTCATGCATATCTTTGGTATCTTTCAGCATGCTGAGTGTCTTACTGTTTGATGTAGGTGGTAGAGAAATATCTAGGATACCCCAGGATTTACCCTCATGTCCACCTAAAACAGTGGTTCTCAACCTTCCTAATGCCACGACCCTTTAATACAGTTCCTCATGTTGTGGTGACCCCCAATGATAAAATTATTTTCGTTGCTACTTCATAACTGTAATTTTGCTACTGTTATGAATTGTAATGTAAATATCTGATATGCAGGATGTATTTTCTTTTTTCTTTTTTTTAATTAAATCTTTATTGTTCAGATTATTACATTTGTTCTTCTTTTTTCCCCCCATAACTCCCCTCCTCCCAGTTCCACCCCACCCTCCGCCCTCACTCCCCACCCACTGTCCTCATCCATAGGTGCACGATTTTTGTCCAGTCTCTTCCCGCATCTCCCACACCCCTTTCCCCCCCAAGAATAGTCAGTCCATTCCCTTTCTATGTCCCTGATTCTATTATGATCACCAGATTATGTGTTCACTTGATTCTTAGATTCACTTGTTGATAGATGCATGTTTGTTGTTCATAATTTGTATCTTTACCTTTTTCTTCCTCTTCCTCTTCTTAAAGGATACCTTTCAGCATTTCATATAATACTGGTTTGGTGGTGATGAACTCCTTTAGCTTTTCCTTATCTGTGAAGCTCTTTATCTGACCTTCAGTTCTGAATGATAGCTTTGCTGGATAAAGTAATCTTGGTTGTAGGTTCTTGGTATTCATCACTTTGAATATTTCTTGCCACTCCCTTCTGGCCTGCAAAGTTTCTGTTGAGAAATCAGCTGACAGTTGTATGGGTATTCCCTTGTAGGTAACTGAGATTTTTCTCTTGCTGCTTTTAGGATTTTCTCTTTGTCTTTTGCTCTTGGCATTTTAATTATGATGTGTCTTGGTGTGGTCCTCTTTGGATTCCTTTTGTTTGGGGTTCTCTGTGTTTCCTGGACCTGTAAGTCTATTTCTTTCACCAGGTGGGGGAAGTTTTCTGTCATTATTTCTTCAAATAGGTTTTCAATATCTTGCTCTCTCTCATCTTCTGGCACCCCTATAATTCTGATGTTGGTACGCTTGAAGCTGTCCCAGAGGCTCCTTACACTATCTTCGTATTTTCGGATTCTTTTTTCATTTTGCTTTTCCAGTTGGGTGTTTTTTGCTTCTTCGCATTTCGAATCTTTGACTTGATTCTTGCGCTCCTCTGGTCTGCTGTTGGGTGTCTGTACAATATTCTTTATTTCAGTCAGTGTATGCTTAATTTCTAGTTGATTTTTTATCACAGTATCGAGGGTCTCATTAGATTTCTTGAGGATCTCACTACATTTATCGGCGGTCTCACCAGTCTTTTTGAGAGCCTTACTAAGTTTATCGGCAGCTTCTAGACAGTTCTTGAGAGACCTTAAAAGTGTGGTTTTGAGCTCTATATCTTCCATTTCTGACATTTGCGTCCTGTTTCTTTGTCTCCACATTTTTTTATCTTTTCTTGGTGCACCCCCTAGTGGTCTTTGTGCGAAGTCTTGTTGTAGTTAAGCCTTGATTGTTGTCGGCAATAGTGGGGGTGATTTGACCTCCTCATAGCCTTAACTGGCTATGAGAGTCAGCTGTGTCTGCAGTGGGAGAGCTTCTGCGCTGGATCTCTAGGGCGGTGCTAATCTAGCCTTTGCCTGAGGCTATCCGGCAAATGGCTCTGCGCAGGGCTTGGGCAGGGCGGGTCCCCGGGGATCTACAGGGCGGGCTGGAGCGAGCAGTTATGGCTGCTCTCAGTCCCATCCCTAGTGGCTCTGCCTCACAGAGTCCCAGCAACCACTGCAAATCTCAGAGAGAAAGCTGCCTTCGAGTTCCGACCAAAGCCAGACAGTCCCGCTTCTCCCGTTTGAGTCTGGGTCCCTAGAGACTCGCCAGGATCTGGAGCTCAGAATCTGAAGCTCCCTCCTGGTTGAAAACAACAACCACACCCTCCGCCGCCAGCCCGCTCCTCACGCACTCCGCACCTGAGTATTTCACTTCAGCACTGTGCCTCCTCTGAGTCTGGGTATGATATTCTCTTTCCTCCTAGTTGTAGAATTTCCACTCAGCCAGCCTTCCTATGGTTCTGGATGATGTCCATTCCGTCTTTTAGGTGTACCCTTGAATTGGTTGTTCGAGGCAGCAATCTCCAGCGTTAACCTATGCCGCCATCTTGGTTTCTCCAGGATGTATTTTCATTGTTACAAATTGAACATAATTAAAGCATAGTGATTAATCACAAAAACAATATGTAATTATACATGTGTTTTCCGATGGTCTTAGGCGACCCCTGTGAAAGGGTTGTTCGACCCCCCAAAGGGGTCGCAACCCACAGGTTGAGAACCGCTGATCTAAAGACTTAAAGTCTTGCTCTAGTCAGTTTGGCTGAATGGATAGAGCATCGGCCTGTAGACTGAAGGGTTCCAGGTTCAATTCTGGTGAAGGGCACATGCTAGAATTACAGGCTTGATCCCCAGTAGGAGGCATGCAGAAGGCAATCAATCAATGACTCCCTCTCATCATTAATGTTTCTATCTCTCTCTCCACTCCCTTCTTCTCTAAAAGCAATAAAAATATATTTTTTAAAAAAAGACTTAAAGTCTCTAGACCCTGAGTCTACTTAACATAGGTCTATTGTCTCTAGTAACTTTCTTATTTGTTTTAATACCAAGTATTTCCTGCTTGGGGTAAATAACTGTGCTGTATTAAGAGCTTTTGTGAGGAAAAAAGAACACAGTGCATGTTGTGACTGCTACATGTTGTGTAACTACAGACTATTGTTTTAATAGACCTAAACTGAGTGTCCTGGGTAATGTGGTAACAAGGTGGGACTAAATGTCAGGAACGTGTCTGAATTCCAGGTGTGGTTCAGCCAATCAGTGGAGGATACCAGGCAAATCACATGCTATATTTTGATTTTCCATTTTTAAAATGCAGATAAAATATATGCACTTGAAAAAGAGATATAAAGAGGATTGTATACTTGCATGATAGAGAATTGGCTCAAGATTTCAGGTTGGAGCCTAGTTATCTTACCATCTGCCTAAGCCTCATTTAATGATTAAATCAATAAGAGCCAGGGAAGAGAATTCACTACTGCTTCAGATGTGTTCCGAAATTCTTACAAGCTGGAGAGTGAAGAGGATGAGGATTAGGGAGAAATGAAACTGCAAGAATCCACCACTTATAATACCTGTAAAATGCCTGCTAGGAAGTCAAAAGGGGGAGGATCAGCCCAGAGTCACAGACACACTAGTTGGAAGAAACCCAACTCAGGGCTATTATTAATCAGAGCTAGATTACCCAAAGCTTGGTACATTGACCCTTGATTCCATTCTAATTTTTGCTAAGCATTTTGCTAGTGTGAGGCAGTGAGGAGAGAAACTGGGAATAGGAAGGAATAGAGAGTTTCAGGCCCTTGGAATAACAGAAGATCTCACTCAAATGTGGCAAACAATTGTCACATCTTGCTATGTGTCCTATCCCATCTTCCCAAAATACCAGGCAAATGCAATTGTCATTTTTTAGGTGTGGAGAAGAACTCTCAAACTCAAAGATAAAATGGAAACCAGGAATGACTAAAGAATTCACAAGGAGCCCTAGCTGGTTTGGCTCAGTGGATGGAGCATCAGTCTGCAGACTCAAGGGTCACAGGTTTGATTCCGGTCAAGGGCATATGCCCAGCTTGCCGGCTCAATCTCCAGTAGGGTGCGTGCAGGAGGCAGCCAATCAATGATTTCTTCTCATCATTGATGTTTCTATCTCTCTCTTCCTCTCCCTTCTTCTCTGAAATCAATAAAAAATATATTTTTTAAAAAAAGAATTCACAAGGAAGAGAGAGGCATCAGACTCAACCTGTGGCTGAATCACACCTACTGAAGGAGAAATAGAACAAAGAGAAGACTCTCAAGAATGTCCTGCTACAGGCATATGAAAGAATCACTTAGGGATTTTAGAAATTAAATATTGGAATTTCAGTAAAAATCAGTAGACGGACTGAGCAGGAAAGTGGACACAGTTGACAGATAATTAGAAAGCTGGATGATCTAGCAGATCATAACACAAAATAAAGATCAGATAGGAAATATGAAAGAGAAGACAAGAGAATTGAACAACACTGACAAGTTTGAACATCCAAATGGCATTCCAAAAAGTGAGAACAGAACAAGTGGAGGATAAAAGTAATTTAAAAGGAGGGAAAGGGAAGAAAAAGCAGAAGTAACAGGAGAAGCAGAAAATTTTCCAAAAGTAAAGAATGTCTTAAGATTGAAAGAACACAGTTCAGACTAAATGTGAAAGAAACTTGTTAGACACATTACTGTGCAATTTCAAAGCCCCAGCGATGAAGACAAATTCTTACAAGTTCCAGAGAGAGGGAACAGACTCATTATGTCCAGAAGACTAAGAATCACACTGACTTCAGACTTCTCACCAGCAGCTCCAGGTACCTAGTAAACAAAGAAGCAATATCAAAGTTCCAGGTCTTGGGCCTATAAACATATAGGAAGGCAAAACACTGGGAACGAAGTGCAGCATAGGGATTATAGTCAATAATGTTGTATTAACTATGCTTGCTATCAGATGGGTAATAGACTGATCAGAGCAATAACTTTGTAAGTTATATAAATGTCCATCCACTATGTTGTTCACCTGAAACTAATATAATAGTGTATGCCAAATGTAACTGAAAAATTAAGAATAAAGAAAATGTGCTAACAAAATAAGAATGTTAAATACATTAGAAAATATGGCAAAACAGCATTTAATTAGAACAACAATTTTTTTAAAAATTTTGGACATACAATAACTCGGGAAGTTTAATACACAGAGAGTCTCTCTATCTTTTAAAATGAGGTATAATATACAAACACACAGATCTTAAGTTACAGTTCCCTAGGGTTGAAACAAGCTTATCTTCATGGAACCTAGATCCTTTAAAAAAAAAAATAGAACAATACTATCACTTCTGATAGCACTTCACAAATGTTAACTCATTTAACTTAAAAAAAAAAGAAGAAGAAAGAAAACACCAGAAACTAGTAAAAGTGGGTAGCATTATTCACTCTACCTTCAGGTGAGGAAACTGAAGCACAAAGACTAGACAACCGGGCAAAGACAAACAACTAGTAAATGGATCCAACCCTGGGACACAACCAGATTCCCAAATTTGGAGAACCAGCTCTCTGAGTATGCCACCCAGAGGGAACAATTGAATGCCTCTGGAACCCACACCAGCTTACAGAGCTCTCCACCCCCAGCTTTTCAAAGAGCAAGGTCCACATTAAGAGCTTCAGCTTAATGATTTCTGTAGAAAATTTACCAAAACATGCTTTGCAGGTCTGAGCTGTGCATGCAAGGATAAAGGGGATCTTTTAGTCTGAAAAAGTCTGCTGCCTCCCATCCGTTCCTGGGACCAGTCTGCGTGGAGTTCACCTTCCAGGTGAGAACTCATCTCACTGGAAAGAACCACTGCTTTGTGACCCCCCCCCCCCCCGCCTTCTCCCTTTTTTCCTACAAATGACGTTGGTGGTTTTAGAGAAGAAGTGTTAGCTTATTTAGTGATACTTGGACCATGGGAAAGGGAATCTGTTCCATTTGATAGACAATGTTTCTGCACCTACTATGTACACAGCAGATGCGCAGTGGAAAAATTCTCAGGAGGACTAAGTCAGTTCTCCATTCTGAATAAATAAGTTATGAAGGGATTTTGGAAGTGGGTGGGTGAAGGGAGAGGTAATAACATTGGCAAGAAAGGATTCTTGGTCCAAGTAACATTTATTTAGCACCTAGTGTATAGAGATATTATGCAGACATTATTTTGTATTTTGGGGGGGAAACGGTCTAAAGGAGGCAGCTTGTTCCTGGGATAAATGTTAACCAGGAGAGTAAAGTACTCTATTAAAATCAGAGAGAAAATATTCAGACCAGATGTACTGTTCATTTAAATCATGTGTGTGTGGGGGTGGGGGAGGATGGGGGCAGTAATTTAAAAGATTTTATCTATAATGCTCTGACCATAAATGGGCTTTTTAACTTTTAAAATTTTGTTTAATATATTTGAATATTATTTAAAGCTTAAAAATAAGCTTTTAATCCAGCAGTTCCACTTCCAAAAACTTTATCTTAAGGAAATAAACATGGATATATATTTACAGAATCTGTTCAACAGAAAATTATTAACAATAGAGAAAAACAGTTAGCAACCCTAATGTCCAACAATGGGAGACTGGTTCAAAATATGTATGGTGCATGCATACAATGGAATAATAAAATATAATCTATATTATTTATAATAATGAAATATATATTCACTATACAGAGATACTTTTTAACATTCATGTTCTAAAATATTTGATGACATGGATTATGTCATTTTAAATTTAGAAACAAGTTACAAAATTATATCTATATCATGCCCTTATTTTTGTAAAAAAAAAACAAAACAATGTGTAAAAACAAATGGCTACATATTCTCAAGGTAATATGTATCCATATTAACTGGATAGTGGAATTTTTCTTTCTTTATAAAATAGTTTTTAATATTTTATTTTCCCTTCTAAATTTTATTTTCTATATTCTTAAAATTCCCATGCATATTATATATTGAATTATATAAACACAGATATACACATTATAATTAAAAACTATGTACTATTTTCTGTTCCACATTTTCTCCTTCTGTTTTAATACTGTCCCTTGTGCATGCCTGTGTTGTATCATAGTTCTTATGGTAATGGCTCCTTGCAGTTGCAATACACTAACAGATCATAATTTATCTAACCTTATCCCAGTGTCTTATTTTTTCCTATTTGTTGATGTTGCTTTATAAAACTGCTCTCTACAACTCATTTTCCTTGTTTGGGTTGTTCCTATTGAAGACATTTCCAGTAAGGGGAAGACTGGGTCTAAAGCGCCTTCTTTGTGGACTTTGCCCACTGCCAAGGCTGAAAGCTCACATACTAGTGAGTTGTTTTAGACTAGAGTCACTAAAGTTTCAGAAATGTTGAGGATGAAGGAAATTTTCTCTCTCTTAAGTATGATGAAGGTTTCACGGGCTTATAATCTGTTAAATCTGTAGACTTGTTCACATTACATGCTTTTAATTATGTCCATTTAAATTACTCAGCATTGAAGCTGTTTCTAAAAGAGACAACAAAAATCATGATGCCAGCAAAGACTGTCCTCTTCCCAAACTCAGAAGTAGCCTTAGAGAGGATAAAATGGCTGGCAAGCAACTAAGGGTATGGGACAGGACACATGCACATGCAAAAGTCAAGAACATTGAGTTGTGCAAACAATTTTAACCCTGGTCAAACGGCAGGTGCCAAAGAGTAAATGAGATCTTTGGAACCAGAAATCTTTTCCCATTGAAAGCGACTACCACTGGTTCTATCTGTACAAGTCTCTGTAGCTGATCATTCCCACAGGACCTGTGCTTCTTGAAAGAATGAATGAAAGAAGGAAAGAAAGAAAGGAAGAAAGAAAGAAAGAAAGAAAGAAAGAAAGAAAGAAAGAAAGAAAGAAAGAAAGAAAGAAAGAAAGAAAGAAAGAAAGAAAAAGGAAGAAGAGAAAGAGAGAAAGAAAGAGAGAGAGAAAGAAAGAGAGAAAGAAAGGGAGAAAGAAAGGGAGAAAGAAAGAAACATTCTGGCCAGAGTTCTGGGAAACCAGAGTGCCTCAGCACTAAAGGGCTGAGTACATCAAACAATCTTTTCTCTGCTTCCTTCAGGGAATGATGATAATCATGACACACTATTGTGTGCCAGGCACTTACTAAGAAATTCCCATAGGCTTTTTTACTCACTTGGTGCCAGTGCCTGGATTACTCATTTAATCCCCACAAACTGTCTCTCACGTGAGTGTTGGTGTTATTCTCAGGACACTATTCACACTGAAAGCACTCACACTGTGGGCTCAGTTAAAGTTACACCCATTTCTTTAAAAAAAAAAAATCCAGTGGGCTGAACTGAAACACTGTGTGGTTAGCTGCCAGTAATGATATTAATAATAACAGTAATAAAATAATAATTTTGAGTTATATGCTAGAAACTCTACTATGCACTTAATATGTATTAACTCATTTAACCATCGCTATGATTTTCTTTTTATTTCTAAACCAACAAAGCATCCATTTAGGTTTTGGTAAGAAATTTTGGACACCAGTTTGTGAGGGTAAAGGCAGTTGGGGAGAGCAAACACAGAGGGAGGTAGCCTGGAGCTGAGGAACACCTTTGATTTTTGGCAGAAGTTGCAAGTCCATGGCTTTCTGGTCAACCTTGTGCTGCTCTGTCCTCTCATATTCCTGTTTCTCTGTGTTGAGGAGCTCACCCTCCTGGTGACTGGGCAGGCGCTGCTCCTCCTTCCTGAAGTAAGCACCAGTGAGATGTTTGGGGATTTTCACACCACTGGTTCCCGACTTGGTAGAGGTGGCGATGATGAATTTCTGGTGTGTTCTATGCAGAGGAACTTAATGATTAAGGCACAGAGTTGCAGACATTAAGGCCCCTGCTCAGCTGCTTCAGGAAAACCATTCTCTTGCCTCCGTGGTGCCCAGGGAGGATGATCAGAATGGTCCTGGGGTGAGGTTGGCCTACAGTTTTCTCACATGCTGACTGAAGGGCTTCTTGTCATGGCTCAACAGCTTTGGAGGCACATCTTCAGTGGGGTAGTATCTAGGCATTCTGCAAAGTGTAAGCACTTGGGTATCACGTTTTTTTGTCACTACCAACTGGTTTTGTGACAGCAGCAATAACTTTTTCATTTCAATCCAGGATTTAGCTACTGAATACTTCCACTCATGCATGGCCTTTCTGGAATATATAGCCGACCAGGAATATCTGCCAATTCCTCTGACCAAGATAGGGTTTTGGTTGTAGTGGGGCTTCCTCTTCTTACTCATCTTGACCTTGGGGTTACCTTTCTTTTTTTAAAATATATTTGTATTGATTTCAGAGGGGAAGGGAGAGGGAGAGAGGGAGAGATAGAAACATCAATGAGAGAGAATCATTGATTAACTGCCTCCTCCTACACACCCCCTACTGGGAATCGAGTCCACAACCAGGGCATGTGCTCTTGACTGGAATCAAAGCCGGAATCCTTGAGTCCACAGGCTGATGCCCTATCCACTGAGCCAAATCAGCTAGAGCAAGGGTTACCCTTCTAACCTTTTCTCCAGTATCAGCCTTCTTGGCTCTGGGTTTCTTCTCCTTAGTATCTTGCCTCTCAGCTTCTTCACCCACCATCTTGCAGATGGGAAAGAGGCAATAATTTTCTAGGTAGAGTCTGTTTTCATTAGGATTAATGAGTAAATTATGGAACCAAGAGGGTAGGTAACTTTTTGGAGATTACAGAGTTTGCTAGTGGTGGCATTGGGCTAATCATTGACTACAACCAGATCCCCAAAGACGCACTAGCATATTTACGTAACATGTTTGTTAAAATAAATGTGTATTAAATGAAAATGTAGTGTCAGAAGTGAAGGGAAAATTTTCAGAAGGAGAACCAGGTGCTTCCTGCCAATCTCCTCCTTCCTTGGCGTTACTGAGGACTTCAGTGTGGGTAACACCAATAGAGGGCACTGAAGAAGGTCATGGGCATTAGCATAGAACCTGCTACTCTTGTTTCTCCCTGGTAGTTCCTTCGGAACTTTTATGCTGTGTCTCCTTCCGAGTAAGACTTGAAATCTAGAGTGACTCTACTTTTTCTTCCCCGAAGGCGTTACTTTAGAAGAGGGCAGACTTATCTGTTACCTTCTGAGATTCAGGTAAAGGTGTGTGGATCTAGTTCCTATGGGTTCAGCATTTTTACATTCTGGCTGTTTGTTGATCCTCCCTCTAGGCTAAAATACCTGCCAAGATGCTCCACTTGCAGGGCCCACAAATGCTGCAGATGCTAGAAAAATCCTTGAGGAAGAGCCTCCCTGAGTCCTTAAAGGTGAGACTGGAACAATCTCAGGGAAACAAAGGGTGGCATCTTCCTGTGACAGAGTAGGAAAGAGAATGAGCTGTTATTAGGCATCTATTTTAAAAATATATATATATATATATTATTTCAGAGAAGAAGGGAGAGGGAGAGAGAGATAGAAACATCAATGATGAGAGTCATTATCAGCTGCCTCCTGCATGCCCCTTACTAGGGACTGAGCTGGCAACCAGGGCATGTGCCCTGACCTCGAATCAAACCATGACCTCCTGGTTCATAGGTCAACATGGAGCCACGCCAGCTGGGCAGGAATTCACTCATGCTACAGTTCATTTAGTTCACATCACCTCTTTGCAAGGGAGATATATTCTGGAACCTCTTTGTACTTTCTTTGCTACTTCATGTGAATAAATTAAAAGTTTTTAAAAAAATAAGGTTTGTTCATTCATGTCATAGAATGCTCTGAAGTCATTACAATTATTTTTATTTATTGGAAAAGAAATATGACTAGAATGTATTATATCACATCTATGTGATTTTTTAAATTTTACAAAATTTATTGTGCATGTGCATGAATAGTAGAAAATCTATTAAAAGATTTTTTCTCTTTTTTAAAAAATTGAGATATAGTTGATATACATTACATTAAATGTGTATTAAATTCTACAATGGGAGAGTTCATGATTTTTATTCATAAATTTTATTAGTCTGAATATTTTGCAATGTGATTATATTTCTAAAAGATACATTTATTGAGACAAAACATTAAAACTTAAAATTGCTTGGCAGAAATACTCAGAGACCTTTCAATGATAAAATTCCGTGAGTTCATAGAAATAAACCTGTCCTGATCAACCAAGTTACTTTAACATTCTTTCCTAATACAGGGGTGGGAAAAGTGGGTTTATAGTTGTGAGTACATGAAACAGAGTTAATAAAGCTATTGTAATAGTCATAACCTGCATGACTTTTTACAGATAAACAACCATAAACCTAATTTTACCAACCCCTGTACATTGACCCTCCCACTTTCTTGTGATGCTGCAGGTTTATGGGACCATCTTCCACATGAACCAGGGAAACCCGTTCAAGCTGAAGGCTCTGGTGGACAAGTGGCCTGATTTTAATACAGTAGTTGTCCGCCCACAGGAGCAGGTAAGGTGTCAGATATGGAATGAATGTGCATCTATGTATGTATTTGCTATGTGTTTATCTGGACCTGGCAGTGTGGGAGACCTGGGCATATAGAAATGAATCCCAGGAATAGTAAATAGTCCCTGTCCTCAAAAATTCCACAGCCTGGAAGAGAATACAAGTGAGTCCACAGATAAATTACAGCGTGGTCTGAAATGTGCAGCAACAGGAGAATTGAATCAAATGATTGTCTAACCACTCTGCTGTACACCTGAAACTAATATAAAATAATATTGAATATCAACTGTAATTGAAAAATAAACTTAAAAAAGAAGTAACACATGTGGAAAGCTGATTAAAACTATATATTTTAATATATTTTTATTGATTTCAGAGAGTAAGAGGGAGGGAGAGATATAGAAACATCAAAGATAAGAGAGAATCATTGATTGACTGCCTCTTGCATGCCCTTCACTGGGGATTGATTGCACAACCTGAGAATGTGCCCTGACTAGGAATGGAACCATGACCTCCTGGTTCATAGGTCAATGCTCAACCACTGAGCCACGCCGGCTGGGCTATATGGTACATTTTCATATTCATTGTTTTAATTTGTTTTCAAGACAGGACCCCAAACAGCATCCTGGTGATGCTGAAGACCAAGCACCTTTCATTATTTCTTGCATTTAGTTTATGGGAAGAGAGACACCCAATAGATGGTTTTGCTAATGTAAGATTATGTTGAGGACATAGACAAAAGCTGATCTTTTGTTCAAGATATTAAAGCAACATTTCTCAGATTGGACATCTTTATTGTTTTGAATCAAACACTTTTAACTCTTAGCTTATGGGAAAAAATTACTTCCTATCTTTTAAAAATACCAACCTTGAAACCACACCATTAGTCAACTCACTAGTGCTAACTCACAACTTCTTGTGATACTCTCTTCCCATTGAGAGGCTGCATGGTATTGTAACCAATTGCGATCAGTAAAGTCAATAAAATAGGGCATTTTAAAAAAACTATATATAGTAGAGGTTGCAGGGAACGGAGGAAAATTTACCAAAACTGCATGTTAAAGATAAATAAGATTTTTTTATAGAGGGTCAAGGCAGGACTTCATCCAAAGCAAACAAAATACCAAGTGAGCGGCAGAAGGTCTAAAATAACATCGTGAATTAGGGAAATTTAAAAGCAAAAGACATGGTTGGAGTTGTTATATATTGTGATAATTTTTTTAAATGAATGAAATTAAATAGTTAAAATATTTCAAAACTAAAAAATATATAATTATATTTTAATAAATTAGGCAATAATCTAAATTTATTAATATTAAACATTATTACTTATAAATTTCACCAAATTAAATAATTTGAAAAATAAAGACTTTGAATTATTGGTAGAAACCTAAATAAGAAATATTATTTGAGCAACTGTCAAAAATACAATCTTCTAAGATCTGTAAACAGCCTAAGTGTCCATCAGTAGATGAATGGATTAGAAAACTGTGGTACATCTACACGATGGATTACTATGCTGCTGTAAAAAAGAAGGAATTCTTACCATTTGCAACGGCACGGATGGAACTGGAGAGCATTGTGCTAAGTGAAATAAGCCAGTCAGTGAAGGAAAAATACCACATGATCTCACTCATTTATGGATAACAAAGACCATTATAAACTTATGAACAAAAATAGATACAGAGGCAGAGCAGCCTTGAACAGACTGTCAAACTACAGCAGGAAGGCCGGGGAGGGTTCGGGGGGGGGGGGGGGGGGGGGTAAGAGGTCAACCAAAGGACTTGTATGCATTCATATAAGCATAACCAATGGACATAAGACACTGGGGGGTAGGAGAGGCCAGGGGATTATCAAGGGCGGGTAAAAAAGGGAGATATATGTAATACTCTTTGTAATACTTTAAGCAATAAAACAATAAAAGAAAAAAAAATACAATCTTGCCCTAGCTGATTTGGCTCAATGATTACAGTCTCGACCCAGAGACTGAAGGGTCGTGAGTTGGATTCCAATCAAGGACACATACATCTGTTTCAGGCTCAGTCCCTGGCCTGCGTTGGAGACCGTGTGGGAGGCAACCACTTGATGTGTCTCTCACACATTGATGTTTTTCTCTCTGTCTCTCCTCCTCCTGTCCACTCACGCTAAAAATCAATGGAGGACTTTGAACAATAAAGATTTTAAAAATTAAATGGGGAAAAATCCTCAGGGGAGAATTGATGAAAAAAATATTTAAAATAAGGTTTTCCAGCTTTATGAGAGATAATTGACATCTAAACTTGTGTATGTTTAAGATGTACAATGTGTAGATTTGATACACACATATATTGCAAAATTATCACCACCATAGCTTTAGCTGACACCTCTATCCTGTCACATAATTACTGTTTCTTTTTTGTGGTGAAAATATTTAAGATTTTCTCTCTTAGCAGCTTTCAAGTATATATAATAAAATATTTACTAACTCTAATTATCATGCTGTACATCAGATCTTCAGAACTTACTCATCTTATAACTTTTCATTAGTTTCATCATTTATAGGTGGGTATTCTAAGTCTGTTATCTCCATCAATTTTGATAAAGACATGTTCACATGTTCTAAAAATCTTTGGACTAGAGCAAGATTTATTCCTCTGGCCAAAGATTTTGCTTGCAATTTTACTCTCTAGTTGAGTTTTATAAAGGTTAGAAAAATTATTTTATTTGAGGTGGAGAGGGGGCAATATTGCATCTTTATTTAGAAAATCATTATTGATGAGATTATCTTCTCACCATATTTTCTAATAGTTATTGCTGAGGAAACCAGTGTTTTGAGCTGAATAATGTGTTAGCTATATAAAAATGTATAAAATACTAGAGGCCTGGAATGTAGTTTTTACATACCTGCTGGAGCCGGTCCATCCTTGTTGCTTGACACAGTCGCTGCAGGGAAGAAACATCTGCACAGCATGTTTCAAGGGACCTGGCATATATGGCATACTGTTCTTAATATGTTTGCTCCCTCTCTTAGCGCTATGTGTTGTAAACAAGACCACCTCCCCAAGAAAGGTTGTTTCCCCAGGTGAGGATTTTTTCTCTGGAGTTAGGGATTAACAGGACTAAGGAAGTGAAACCCCCTAGTGTTACAGAAATCCCATGTACTACTTATGAAGAACTTGGACTAAGACTGTTGGCAATAAATTTGGGACTTGTTGGGCCCACATCCCCAGGGGTCTGCCCACCAGGTAAAGCACCAAAGCCTATACCCCTGGAGACCCACCGACACAGGGCAGTCCCAGGGAAGGCAAGCAGCGGGGCTGGGAGGACATAACCTTTACTGGGTGGGATAATCTCCTTCAGTCACTTCCTTGTAGCCTATCAGTAGAGCAGTGACCTTGGAATAGCCCTTATAATGGAACACAGAGATTAACCTAGACAGGATTAAACTCAACAGAACTAGATTAACAAACGCCCTAACCTTTGGAATAGAATTGTTAGGATTAAACTCAACAGAACTAGATTAACAAACACCCTAACCTTTGGAATAGAATTGTTAGGATTAAACTCAACAGAACTAGATTAACAAACGCCCTAACCTTTGGAATAGAATTGTTAGGATTAAACTCAACAGAACTAGATTAACAAACACCCTAACCTTTGGAATAGAATTGTTAGGATTAAACTCAACAGAACTAGATTAACAAACGCCCTAACCTTTGGAATAGAATTGTTAGGATTAAACTCAACAGAACTAGATTAACAAACACCCTAACCTTTGGAATAGAATGGATAGGATTAAAATCAACTGGTATAAATACAGATGTAACAGGACAATAAGAACCGAACCTGGCTAGAGAACCTCGCTATGCTGATCAACTGAACGCCGACTTCGTCCACACCTTTGGGAACCCCTCGACCTGCTGATGCTGGACCCCAACAATACCATTCTGTAAGTTTAAAAAATACATTTCTGGAGTTGGCACCGCGGCCTCCCCTGCTCTGCGCTCTCGGCCCCTCCACCTGGCTCTACAGAGCCCTTCCGGCACCCTCTCCTCGCTTGGGCTCGTCCTCCTGCCTCGAGTCAGCCTCCCCCACTTAAGCCACAGCCCTTTTCTCTCCCCGCGGAGCCCATGGCGTACAGTCAGGAAGGCGGCAAAAAGAAAGTCTGCTACTACTACGATGGTGATATTGGGAACTATTACTATGGACAAGGCCATCCTATGAAACCTCATAGAATCCGCATGACCCATAACTTGATGCTAAATTATGGCTTATATAGAAAAATGGAAATATATAGGCCCCATAAAGCCACTGCTGAAGAAATGACAAAATACCACAGTGATGAGTATATCAAATTTCTACATTCAATAAGACCAGATAACATGTCTGAGTATAGTAAGCAGATGCAGAGATTTAATGTTGGAGGAGATTGTCCAGTGTTTGATGGACTTTTTGAGTTTTGTCAGCTCTCAACTGGTGGCTCAGTTGCTGGAGCTGTGAGGTTAAACCGACAACAAACTGATATGGCCGTTAATTGGGCTGGAGGATTGCATCATGCTAAGAAATCAGAAGCATCAGGATTTTGTTATGTTAATGATATTGTGCTTGCCATCCTTGAATTACTAAAGTATCACCAAAGAGTCTTATATATTGATATTGATATCCATCACGGTGATGGTGTTGAAGAAGCTTTTTATACAACAGATCGTGTAATGACTGTATCATTCCATAAATACGGGGAATGCTTTCCAGGAACAGGAGACTTGAGGGATATTGGTGCAGGAAAAGGCAAATATTATGCTGTCAATTTTCCAATGAGAGATGGTATAGATGATGAATCTTATGGGCAAATATTTAAGCCTATCATCTCAAAAGTGATGGAGATGTATCAACCTAGTGCCGTGGTGCTCCAGTGTGGTGCAGACTCGCTATCTGGTGACAGACTTGGTTGCTTCAATCTGACAGTCAAAGGTCATGCTAAATGTGTAGAAGTTGTAAAAACTTTCAATTTACCATTACTGATGCTTGGGGGAGGTGGATACACAATTCTTAACGTTGCTCGCTGTTGGACATATGAGACTGCAGTTGCCCTTGATTGTGAGATTCCTAATGAATTGCCATATAATGATTACTTTGAGTATTTTGGACCAGACTTCAAACTGCATATTAGTCCTTCAAATATGACAAACCAGAACACTCCAGAATATATGGAAAAGATAAAACAGCATTTATTTGAAAATTTACGCATGTTGCCTCATGCACCTGGTGTCCAAATGCAAGCTATTCCAGAAGATGCTGTTCATGAAGACAATGGAGATGACGATGGAGAAGACCCAGACAAGAGAATTTCTATTCGAGCATCAGACAAACGGATAGCTTGTGATGAAGAATTCTCAGATTCAGAGGATGAAGGAGAAGGAGGTCGTAGAAATGTGGCTGATCATAAGAAAGGAGCAAAGAAAGCTAGAATTGAGGAAGACAAGACGGAAACAGAAGACAAAAAAGCTGATGTTAAGGAAGAAGATAAATCCAAGGATAATAGTGGTGAAAAAACAGATACCAAAGGAGCCAAATCAGAACAGCTCAGCAACCCTTGAATTTGAAAGTCTCCAATTTCAGAAAACATTAAAAAATAAGAAAATATTGGCAAGAAAAGTGTTTTCTTTTTGAAGACTTCTAGCTTCACTTTATACTACTTTGACATGGACTGTATTTATTTTCAAATGGCTTTTTTTCTTTGGTTTGTTTTTGTTCTTGGCAAGTTTTAGTGTGAGTTTCTAATTATGAAGCAACATTTCTTTTCTCCACCATGCTTTATGTGATAGTATTTAAAATTGAGTAAGTTATTATGTCAAAAACTGATCTATTAAAGAAGTAATTGGCCTTTCTGATGCCCTAACCAGTTTGGCTCAGTGGATAAAGCGTCAGCCTGTGGACTCAAGGGTCCCAGGTTCGATTCCGGTCAAGGGCATGTACCTTGGTTGCAGGCACATCCCCAGTGCAGGAGGCAGCTGATCAATATTTCTCTCTCATTGATGTTTCTAATTCTCTATCCCTCTCCCTTCCTCTTTGTAAAAAGAAAATCAATAAAATATATTTGCCCTAACTGGTTTGGCTCAGTGGATAAAGCATCGGCCTGCGGACTGAAGGGTCCCAGGTTCAATTCCGGTCAAGGGCATATACCTTGCTTGTGGGCACATCCCGAGTAGGGGCTGTGCAGGAGGCAGCTGATTGAGGTTTCTCTCTCTTTGATGTTTCTAATTATCCCTATTCCTTCCACTCTATAAAAAAAAAAAATCAATAAAATATATTTTTTTAAAAAAAGTAATTGGCCTTTCTGAAAAAAAAAAAAGCAAAAAAAGAAAGAAAGAAAATCATTATTGATGTTTAGAAATATCTGACCATTGTATCTGCCTGTTCCTAAGAATTTGCATAGCATGATACAATATGATTATTTCCCTATTCTGATTGGTTTTAAAAATCACAAGAAGGGAACACAAAGTATCTTTGCTTTGGGAGGGGTTTTGCTATTGTTTTCTACTGAAGCCATTGGAGTTAGCACATTTACTACAAGAGAATAAACTTGTACAAAAGACATTTTACTAGAAGTCTGACTCTCCTGTGCTTTTTGAAAGAAATGTTAAATTCTAAATGGATCATTTATGTTTGAAATTTTATAGTAATAGTTGATTTAGGAATAGTTTATCCAGGATATTTTTATTGTTAGTTGAATAAGGAAGTGCTTGAGTTGACTTAATAATATAAATCATTCTTCAATAAAGGTAATACACCAACAGGAAAACCTAATATTTTAGTACTTAAAAATACCATAGTATAATGGAACACTGACAACCATGTATGGCAATCACAAACTACAATTATTTTTGTTGATTCTACTTTTCCCAAACCAAACAGGAGATGGTAGATGACCTTGATCACTACACCAATACTTACCAAATCTATTCCAAGGACCCCAAGAACTGTCATGAATTCCTTGGCTCACCAGAAGTCATAAACTGGAAACAACATTTGCAGATTCAAAGTAAGGGGATTGGAATGTGTTCCAGTTGCTGGGATTTTCCATGTCTATACACTTTTCATTTTGAATAACACCCCTACATTCCACATATCTTTACTTCAAGCCCCATTAGTTATTAGTTACTAGAGGCCCAGAGCACAAAATTTGTGCATGGGAGAGTGTCCCCTCAGCCCAGCCTGCACTCTCTCCAATCCGGGACCCCTTGGGGGATGTCCAACTGCTGGTTTAGGCCCAATCCCGGAGATTGTGCCTATACTGGCAGTTGGACATCCCTCTCACAATCCTAGACTGCTGGTTCCTAATCGCTCACCTGCCTGCCTGCTTGGTTGCCCCTAACTGCCCCCCCCCCAGCCTGATTGCCCCTAACTGCCCCCTGCTGCCAGCCAGGTTGCCCCCAATTGCTTCCTCCTTGCTGGCCTGGTTGCTTCTAACTGCTCCCCACCACTGGCCTGGTTGCCCCCAACTTCCACCCCGCCAGCCTGGTCACCCCCAACTACATCCCCCCACCAGTCTGGTCGCCCCTCATGCCCCTCCCCCCACTGGCCTGGTCGCCCCACACAGCCTGCTATTCAGTTATTTGGTTGTCCCTCACTAACTCCCCTGCAGGCAGCCGTCTTGTGAGGGTGTGAGGGTTAATTTGCATATTACCTCTATTATATAGGAGGATGTAGTCTAGAGCAAGTAACAACCTGTCTGTGGATCAGTTTCCTCCTGGGTAAAGTGAGGATTATGATAGTATTTAAAATATAGAGCCTTTGAATGATTAAATCAGATATTGAATGAGAAGTGCTTGGCACCCTCTATGTCTGGTTTTATCATTTGGTTTTCAAACCATCCCAAAACAATGGCTTAAAACAGCAATAATTTATTAGCTCACAATTTGGTGTGGTAGCAATTTATATTTTAAAATATATTTTTATTTATTTCAGAGAGGAAAGGAGAGGGAGAGAGACAGAAATATCAATGATGAGAGAGAATGTGTTGAATGAGAATCATTGATTGTCTGACTCTTGCACACCTCCACTAGGGATAGAGCCTGCAACCTGAGCATATACCCAGACCAGGAATAGAACTGTGACCTCCTGGTTATAGGTTCAATCACTGAGTCATGCCAGTCAGGCATGAGGCAGCAATTTAGATGGGACTCATCTGGGTGATTCTTTGGCTAGCTCCCCCTAGATTCATCCATGCGGCTGCTATCCACAGGGGTTTGTCTATGAGCTGGTAGAACTAGTTAGACACCGCCCCAGGCCTGGCTATCGCTGGCTTTGCTTGTGCTGGCGGAAATGGATTGGGCAACATATAGAAGTCACAGAGTTTTCAAAGGCAGAAAGAGAAGGCAAGAAAAAGAAAGTAAAAAATAAAGAGATGGCAAGACTCAGTGCACCATCTCTTTTCAAGCTTCTTGTTAAATTACATTTACTATCGTTGCACTGGCTAAAGCAAGTTTCATGGTTAAGCTCAGAGTCATTTCAGGAGGAAAAATCAGGGTAGTGAGGAAAATACAACCCTCTCAAAACCATTGCAGCAACAACCTATGGCATTCAGTGCATAGGCTTGTTTGATACATTTTGGTTATCACGATTATACCTCATCAACTTTGATAGTCATGACTGTACTGTGTAGTCCCAATTTTTAATTTTAAAAATGTAGGAGTGATTTAGCCTCAATCCTATAGAGGCCATGTCATGATTGAACATGGGTTTTGAGGACTCTAAACCACAAACTTTCCAGCCCCTAGGCAACAGAGAAAGGAAGAGTGATACCTCATATTATTCCTCTTTTCTTCATCTAGGTTCACAATCCAACCTGGATGAGGTGATAGAAAATCTTGTAGCTGTTAAACTGAGTCAGGTCAAGCGAACACAATGCTTCCTCTATATGATCCTTCAGACAGCAAAGAAATTGGTTCCTTCCCTGCTGAATGAAAATAAGTTATCTCCAAGTGGGGGCACACATGATTCCATGTAAGTCTGAAGCTCGATGTATCTCTCAGGAGCCCGTGCATTCGTTTTCCAACTGCTGTGAAAAATGGCCTCAAAATGGGGTGGCTTGGAACCACAGAAATTTATTCTCTGAAGTCAATGTGTTGGCAAGCCATTGTTCTCTTCAAAGCCTCTAGGAGAGAGTCTTTCCTTGCCTCTTCCAGCTTCTGGTGGCTCTAAGGATTCTTTGGCTTGTGGCTGCATCACTCAAGTCTCTGGTGTTGTGCTCACATGACCTTCTCCTCTCTGTGTGTGTCTTCTCTTCTGTCTATTATAAGGACTGTCATTGGATTTAAGGTCCAGGATAATTTCATATTGAAACCTTTAATTTATTTACATCTGCAAACACCCTTTTTGAAATAAGGTCATGTTTTCAGGTTCCCAGTGGAAATACGTTTGAGTGGACACACCATTCAGCACATTATACCTCCCAACTTCTTTTCCAGTTTTTGCTTAGACTCCCTATAACCCATTTTCTACAAAGCACCCAAACTAATCTTTTAAAAAACAAAAATTAGAACATGTCCCTCTCCTCTTAAAAGACTCTAGTATTCCTGTCTCACCTTGAAATAATTCTGAACTCCTTCATGGTCCTATGAGAGCCAGCATCCATTTACCTTTTAGGCCTCATCTCCCTTGCTTACTCCCCCAGCAACACTGGTCTTCCTCCCGCTGTTGATCATTGAAAAATCAGGCCCTTTCAATCAGGTTTTCCCTCTACCTAAACTTTAGGCTCTAAAGTGTCTTTCCCTCCACCCCACCCTTTTTTACTCTCATGACTTCTCGGGACTTCTCAAATGTCACCTTACCATAGAGTCCTGGTTATACCATCCACCTGAAGTCACTTCCCAGTTATTTTCCACACATGACTCAGTTTTATATTTTTCATAGCACTGATGATTATTTGTAATTAGCTAACTTAGTTAACTTATATACTTATTTGATGTTTGAATTCTGCCCAACAATATTGCAACTGCAGACACCTTCTCCGTCTTGTTTAATGATAGAGCCTTAATAGCTATAACAGTGTCTGCTATGTAGTAGGCGCTTAACAAATACGTGTTTAGCAAATTTGCTTCACAGAACAGAAGATTTCCAATAAAGAGAACTTGGACCAATTATACATTTTTTTCCCATTGGTGCTTTACTGAACACTGAAGAGAATTAAAAAGTGATGGCAGAGATTTGATCTGGAGACACCCAAACCCTTGGCCCTCTCTGTGTTAATATGCTTAGAAAAGCTTTATTTGCATGGCATTACACATTCCACCTGAAAGATACCGCCAAATCTATCAACTCATTTGATTTTCTTGTCCATCCCATGAGATAGACAAGGAGGGAGATATTATCCATCTCCTGCCAGAAACCAGGTTCAGATGAAAATATCACTTGTTCAGGTCACATGGAAGGTCAAGCATAACTGGGCCTTGAGTATTCATCTTCTAGTTCTACATTGTGGGTTCTTTCCAAGACACTTGCTGAAGCCCCTAACACCATAGCAGAAGCCTTCAGACTTCAGTGTTCTGTACCTCAGGGGCTGCCTGCGCTCCACATCACTGCCCCTCCCTGGACTTGAGCTTCCCCACCAACATTCTAAGAGTCCATGATTCTCATCTCTTATTTTACCTATAGCTCGTTAACATGTGCATCAGGGCACTTGTTTAATTTCTTGAAAACATTTTACTTCTAGGTAAAATGAGAATAAGAATACCTACCCTACCTAGTTTTGGAGAGTGATGGCCAGGGCCAAATAAAACAATTGCAGCTAATCTCTGTGGGGTGCTCACTCTCTGACAGGTACTGGTTCGTTGATATCCATGGGCTCATGTAAGCCTCACGATGATTCTAGGAGGGAGGTGTCATTATCATCCCTAGTTATTAGATGACAAAATAAAGGAAATGAGGGATTAAATAATCAGCCCCAAATCACACAAGTAGTCAGTTGATGAACCTAGGCAGTGTGGCTGCAAAGCACAAACCCTTTAATGTATGCCTAATTGCCTCTTGACACTATCTGCGTGGAAACAAATATTATACTTCACAATACGTATGATATTTGGGCTGTTCTTTTCCCTTGTTCCCAATAGCAACCAAGAGATGTTTAAACTCTCATCCCTGGATGTCACACATGCTGTCCTGGTGAATAAATTCTGGCATTTCGGCGGCAATGAGAGGAGCCAGAGATTCATTGAGCGCTGTATCCAGACCTTCCCCTCCTTCTGTCTGCTGGGGCCCGAGGGGACCCCTGTGTCCTGGACCCTGATGGACCAGACAGGAGAGCTGCGGATGGCAGGCACTGTGCCTGAGTACCGAGGACACCGTCTCATCTTTCATGTCATCTGTGCCCAGATCCAGGCTCTGGAGAAACTTGGCTTCCCCATGTATTCCCACGTGGATAAAGCCAACCACAGCATGCAAAGACTGAATCTCAAAATCCAGAGTGTCCCTATGCCCTGTGACTGGAACCAGTGGCAATGTGTGCCTCTGTGACAAGACAGTGTTGGGTGGGCTGCTCTTGTAGCAGGAGGAGCATATGGATGAATGGACAGAAAGAATACATTGTCATCAGTGGTAATGAAGTGGTCTCTCAGGACAGGCTCAATCTTAATACTCCACCTTCCTAGGCTCCCCCTAGCTTCCTCCTTGGAAAGTTGCCCAGCCAGCATAGCTCCCATATTTCCAGGGTCTTCCTCACACTTCATATCAGTTGCATGTTTTCCTATGTTGTCCTTCTTGGAACTCTTGTTCATTGATTGACTCTTGCCAATTTGCCAGGAGGTGGTAATATTTGCTGAGTTCTATAATTTTTCCTTCTGGCTTTCTTTTTAATGTTGGCAGGAGAGTAAACTGTCTTTTCAGCTGGTCATCCTTCCCCAGGTCACATCTCAAGCCTTATATTATAACCACATGAAATATAACACACACACACATATCATATAACTTGAGGGTATTATGTAAATGAAATAAGTCAGATGGAGAAAGACAAATACTGTATAATATCATTCATGTGTGGAATATTAAAACAAATGAAACAAAACTCATGGACACAAACTGCAGATTGGTGGTTATCGGATGGAAAGGGGGTGGAAGGGCAAAACAGTAAATGGGATCAATTATATGGTGACAGAGGGAAACTAAACCTTTCGTGGTGAGCATGCTGTAGTGTATACAGATGTTGAATTATAATGTTGTACACATGACACTTACATAATGTTATAAACCAATGTTACTACAATTAAAAAAAGAGAGAGAGAGAATGAGTGCCCGGTGAGAATGCCGTGTGTTGGAATTCACACATACCATAAACATTTGCTGAGCACAGTGTTAGGCCCTGTGCTGGTTAACATACAACGGTGAACAAAACAGGTGATTCCTAACTGTACGGATCTAATAAATCAATCATCTAAGGGAAGAGATGGAGATCACAAGTACAGTCACATGAATATAGTCTTAGAAATTTGCAGTGCTATAAATAAAAAAGTGAAAGTAGCTACAAATTTGAATCTCACTTGACTTCAGGAGGTGGAAGAAGGCTCCTGTTAGAAAAAGAGGTGGAAGCATATGTTCTAAGTAGTGTTAGAAAAGAGATGGGATTTTAAGAGTCTTGCCCTAACCGGTTTGGCTCAGTGGATAGAGCGTCAGCCTGCGGACTGAAAGATCCCAGGTTCGATTCCAGTCAAGGGCATGTACCGTGGTTGTAGGCACATCCCTAATAGGGGGTGTGAAGGAGGCAGCTGATAGATGTTTCTGACTCTCTGTCCCTCTCCCTTCCTCTCTGTAAAAAAATCAATAAAATATATGTGTATTTTTTAAAAGAGTCTTAGTTTTACTCGAAGTAGCCATGACTCAGGTAAGTCACTTACAAACCTAGACCACTGTCTGCCTCTCTTATAGATGTGTCCACAAGCAAACGACTTGCTTTCTGTCAGGGTGTTCTATGACCTGTAAGTGTCATAGTCTTATTCTTTGAAGTAAGTGCTAATCAGAAACTCTTGATCCCTTCCTACAACTTCATGGTCTCTAGGGAATCTCAACAAGTCTGAAAATAACATTATCCTGTCTATGTCAAATTGAGTCACATCTCCTCTTCAATTTCTCACCCTTCCCACCTACTCCCATCTCTTTTTCCATTCAACCTCTAACTGCCATATCTTTATTTTATTTTTTTTATTTTTAAAAAATCTTCATTTTTGAAAGTATTATATATGTCCTTCTTTTTCCCCCATTAACCCACTCCAACCTGCCTCTCACCCCAATCTTTCACACCTAATTGTTCGTTGTTCATGTCCATGGATTATACATATATACATACAAGGTCTTCGGTTGATTGCCTCCCACCCACCCACCCTCCCCTGCCTTCCCTCTGAGATTCCACATTCTGTTCAATGTTTCCATGTCTCTGAATTGCACTTCCTGCCTACACATTGAAAGCATGCCCCCAGCACAAATACAGAACCCTTCAGCAAAAGCTGGGAGATTAATGGTTCCTATCATTGAAGGAAATCACTTGGTTGGCCACTAAGCTAACTGATCAGAAACTTTTGTGACCACACATGACAAACTTTACAAATACTTAAAAGCACTAAATTGTGCACTTTAAAAAGGTGAAGTTTATGGTGTGTGACTCGTATTGCAATAAAAAAATAAATATTAAAAAAAAAAAACTAGTGCACAAAAGATAAACAAGCTAAAGCAGTGTCTGGCAAAGGCAATGACAATTAATTCATAAGAAGAATATCAATGGGCAACAAACATATGTAAAGTAAACATATGTAAGTGATCATCAATCTGATAAGAAATCATCAGTGTCCTATTAAAAAATAGTTTTCAAAGATTTTTTGAGAGATTTCCCTGGCCTTGGCCCTGGCCTTAGATTTAGTCAGAATTTTTTTCTTCCCTGCATTATATAGCATGTATTACATATCTGTGCTTCTTATAGTCTTTGACCTTGACATCATCCAAAGACCTACCCCATACCCACTAGTTAATAAGTTTGTATAAACTTCTTTACCCGTCATTGGTTGACTGAGATACATGCCACACAAAAGCCGCCTAGTACCACCTTGATTACCAAGGGCTGTGCTCCCACCAGACTCATCTCTTTCCCACAAATGGCCCCAAACATGCTCTCACCTTGAATCTGCAAATGTTGCTACCAGTTGGTAATGCCTGGCAAACCAAGAGCCTCATGTAAATCCTCTAGATTCTTAGAATAAACTTGGTAAGTGTTAGTGTAGTGATCAAGGTCATCTGTCATCTGGACAGATTGGAAGAAGACTCCTAAAAATGCACTTTGGAACACTGGGGAATCTATGTTAATAGAAAACATGTTCATCCGAACTCTGACACAAATATCACAGAGGAATGAGCTCAGGTTCCAATAAGAGAACAGTCACTCCTATCAACTCTTGTGGCCAATTATGACTGTGTTTAAATTAGGTCACCTGCCCACCAGCACCTGAAGCTTGAATGGGTTTCTATGGTGTATATGAAAAATGTTCATCAGTTTATTGTGTTCATTAGATTCCACATATGAGTGATACTTGTCTTTCTCTGACTGGCTTATTTCGCTTAGCATAATACTCTCCAGGTCCCTCCATGCTGTCTCAAAGGATAAGAGATCCTTCTTTTTTGTGTGGCTAGGAAATCCCAGGTTTATTCAACTCTATGTCTCATGATTATTCCGCTTTGGCATCTACTTCTTTAATATGATCAAAGTTAGGGGGAGAGTTGTGGGAGAAATACTGATATAAATAATACATTCCAAGTTGGAAGTGTGGTGAAGTGAAACAATAGCTTTTCATTTGCAGCCTGGCTATGTCAAAGTCTTCCAGGAGGCACAGTGAGCACAAGTGCGCCCCCTGGAGCTGAATCAAGGCTCTGCCACTCGCTTATAAACTGAGACCTTAAGCAGTTTGCTTGAGTGCTTGGTGCCCCAGTTTTCCTATTCAAATATATTTTATTTATTTCAGAGAGGAAGGGAGAGTGAGAGTGAGATAGAAACATCATCAATGATGAGGTAGAATCATTGATTGGATGCCTGCTGCACGCCCCACACTGGGTTTCAATCTCCCAACTGGGGCATGTGCCCTAACCAGGAATCAAACCATGACCTCCTGTTTCATAGGTCAATGCTCAACCACTGAGCAACACTGGCTGGTCACAGTTTTACTATTTTTAAAATAGGTGTTGGTGTTGGTGTTGCAGGCATTAAATAAAGATAATGAACACAAATAAACATTTAATATTATATCTGGCCTATAGTAAGCACTCTGTAAATGTTATATGCTATTATCACCCTCGCCCTCAATTTAATGTCAAAGCTAATGCCAAATGCCAGGGCTTCAAAACCCAAATCCAGTGCTTTTATTATCATGCATGGGGCTGGGACTGAGCCAAGCAAGTGTAGGAGGAGCAACCTAAACCTCAGAAGCCTTCAGCTGGGTGCCAACTGCTTGTTTCTAATTAAGTTAGCTAAGCTCAAAGCAACCTTCACTTCACAGATGATAGGGAGGAGGCTCTCCCAGTTACAGAGGGGGAAGTTGTCAATAAACCCGAGCTCTAGGTTCTTCTGCAAGATTGGTAGTAGAAGTTCCAATATTCAGAACTTTCTGAAAATCTTACAAGAGTCGGAAGCCTCTTTTTAGATATTTTATCCTTTATATTTTTTATTTTTAAATTATAGTTGCCATACAATATTATATTAGTTCCACGTGTACAACCTAGTGATTAGACATGATTAGACATTTATATACCTTACAAAGTGATCACCTGATAAGCCTAGTAACCATCTGTCACCATAGTACACATACAGTATTATTGACTCTGTTCCCTATGCTAGACATGATATCCCTGTGAATTACTTTATAAATGGCAGTTTGTACTTCTTGGTCCCCTTCACCTTTTATGCCCATCCCCTCACTCCCTCTCCTCTGACAACCATCAGCTTGTTCTTGGTATCTATGAGCTTGTTTCTGTTTTGTTTTGTTTGCCTCTTAGTCCAATCTTATAGCTAATACTATAACCAGACAAAAGGGGGCTGGAGTGAATCTTTTCTTTTTTAAGTCTGTAAACTATCTTTTTTTTTTAATTGAAATATTTTTGCCACATGCCATGGTATAAGTTTATATGTATAACGTGTTGACTTGGTATGTTTACATATTGCAAGATGATTGCCATTGTGTTGGAAATGATTACGTTCTAGTCTGTTAGCAAGTTTGATGTGAGACAGGCTAAAGGCAGGTGTATTTAATCTGCTGGAAAGCAGGACATCCTCAGGAAAGAGTGATCAGGGAAGCAGCCCTTGGGGAGCTGGGAAAGGGGCAATGATGCTTTTTACCGAAATAACATAAGTTCAACCAGGCTTGCTCTCCCTTAGGCATGCTGTTCAAAGAAGCAACCGGAAAGTAGGAAAGATTATCTTTTTTTTTTTTATCATGTTCCTTCTTATATGTATCAAAACTCATACTGAGCAATGAGTTCTGGGTTGCAAAAGAGGCTTTATTTTTAGCACCTGTATGAGGAAAGATTATCTTACTGTTGACATCATGGAGCTATATTATAATTTAACCAATTCCTACTTATTAGCCATATAAGAATTTTTACCCAAATTTTTCTTTAAGAGAAAGAATGCTACAATGAGTGTCCATGGGATTTATAGGTTAAAGGCTGTAATAATTAAACAGTAGAAGCTACAAATAGTCTCACCTACATTAGCCCTCTTAAATGATTTACAATCATATCCCAATTTGCTATAGAGACTCCTAAGGAATCAGGAACATGTAGGATAGCAGGGTCTCTGGTATTCATCTAGCTGGATTCAAAACTTGACTGCCTCCTCTGGCTGTGCAATCCTGGCTAAGTTCATTAATCTCTTTATGCCTCAGTTCTCTCATCTGCAAAATGGGGCTAATGGTGCTAACTCATTCAGTTGCCCGGTGCATGGTAAAAACTTGCTACATTTACTACTATTATTATCACTTAAGAGTATTACATTTTTCAGTGCCCAATGCAACACTCAGAGGCTTGCTAAAATTCTCAGCTAAAAAGTGAATAAGACAATATCAACCCCTTAGGTATGCTGACCATAATGTCATTTAAGGAAGAGGCCAGGTATCATCTATTAATTGTTATGCAACAGGCAAGGCACAAACAATGATAGTACAAACAGCAAGCTGTGACATGCTCTTGCAGATCCTCTACCATTAAGACCTGCTGGCAAGGACTGGACACTCCATGGAGTGAGATGTGATCTGTGCCTCACCATTAATGCCACTCTAAATGTTCTGAATATGATTTTTTCCTTCCTTGTGTGATTTCTTTTAAATGGATTCCCATACATGGAAACACTGAGTTAGAGGGGGAATATGAAGAATGTCCTGGTTTTATATAGATAGTTAGAATGCCCTCCACAGAGTTGCCCAGTGAGTGAGTGAATCAGTTTTCCTGCTCCTTCCCCATCCTCAGTTGACCCCTTGTACTGAGCACCAGGCTGTACAGTAAACACGTATGTGTGGCTGGCACAGACAGGAGGTGAAGGGAGACCCTGATGCTCCCACTTCCAAATACATGACATACCAGGAGGTGTTCAAATCGAGGGGAAGGAGTCTTGTGCGATAGCGTGCAAAAGGCAAAAGAGTCATCAGAAAATGAAGGAAATTCTGACTCATGCTACAGTGAATGAGCTTTGAAGACATTATGCTAAGTGAAATTAGCCAGACACAAAACGGCAAACGCTGTATGATCTCATTTATCTGAGATATCTAAAGTAGCTAAGTAAAGTAGAATGGTGGTGGCCAGTCACTGGAGGGAGGGGAAACTGAGGAGGTGTTGTTTAATGGGTGTACAGTTTCAATTGTACAAGATGAAAATGTTTTGGAAATGGATAGTGGCGATGGTGGCACGACAATGTTAATATTCTTAATGCCACTGAACTGTGCACTTTAAAATGGTTACTAACGGTAAGTTTTATTATGTTACTAGAGGCCTGATGCACAAAATTCGTGCAAGAGTAGGCCTTCCCTCCCCCAGCTGCCAGCACCGGCTTCCCTCTGGCACTCAGGACCCAGGCTTCCCTCACAGCCCCAGCTTTGTCCAGAAGGACTTCTGGTCTACTTAGCATATTACACTTTTATTATTATAGATGTGTCTTTTTAACCACAATTGAAGGGGAGGGGAGTCCTTCAGTTTCACAAAACAGCCTGCAAGGTGATGTGTCTGTGTGGAACCGAAGCACCCACCCTAATTGACATCCTTAGCTTGCAGGTGTTCATGGATCATTGGAAGAAGCTGGCTGGCTGTCTCCAGTGCCTCTTAAGCTGGGCATATGAGCAGGAAATTAAAGAAAACAGTCAATTATGTTCATACTTGCTTATGAAGGCTTAATAACATTCCTTTCACTTTTCTTGTGGATTTTAATAGATAATCAAAGGAAGTGTTTTATGGGTTTTTTTTAAAAAAAAAAAAAAAAAAAAGCCTGGAGAAGGAAGTGGCTGGGGCAGGCAACAACAACTGCGGTCTGCACTGCCCTCTGCTGGTAGGTGATGCCAACGTAGAGAGGAGTGCTCCCTGCGTTCAGAATAAAATCTGCTCACCACTAGGGGAGTCTTTTACTTTATAGGCACTCAGCTTTTAAAACAGAAAGAAAGTATACTCCTGGGGTAAGAACAATTGTAGTTAAATATCTGCACCACAAATCAAGAAGGTGAAAAGCCTCCCCCTCCTTCACTTTTCCCCCTTACACTGCCCCCGTGGTTCTACCTCCATATCCCCTCCACCATATCGCAGCTTCTACCAGGTAAACCATAACCTGGTGAGTTCAAGGGGTTAAAGCAGTGATTCCCAAAGTGAGCGCTACCGCCCCCTGGTGGGCGCTTCAGCGATCCAGGGGGTCGGTGATGGCCACAGGTGCATTTGTTTTCGTGGCTTTTTTTGTATTACCTTTCTATTGAGTTCAATAAATAGTTTCATAATTTCAAACTTCAATGTTTCTAATTTACACCTTTCTTTACTATATTTTACGAAAAAGGTAGAAACATTAATACATATATCTTTCTGTTTAATTGCTATTAAAATTTAAAAAAAATTAATTTCCAGGGGGCGCTGAGTAATATTTTTTCTGGAAAGGGGGCGGTAGGCCAAATAAGTTTGGGAACCACTGGGTTAAAGTGATGATTTCCTCCCAGGACAGTGGTTTTATCTCTATCGGCAATGCACTTGATCTACTGGGGGATGGGTGGACTCTATCAAATTCTTCTGACCCATGGTGAAAAATTACTTTTTTTCCTAAATTTCTGGTCTCACCTAAAAAGACTGGCTGGCTCTGGAAAAGGTTGCATTCCAGAAAAAGGAGGAAGATTGCATTGGGAAGTTGAACGCCTTCCATTTGACTTCAGCAGGGAACTGGGCGATTTCTACTTCCAGCTGTGGGGTGGAGGAGGGAGTTGAGTGGGATCAAGTAAGAAGCTTTATCAAGTGGTAGCTTTTGAAATAAGCCTTGAAAGTGAGTATTTGGTCATCTATTGCTATATAACAAGCCACCACAAAACTTAGTGGCTTAAAACAATTTCTTATCCCTCACTATTCTATGGTTTGACTGCTCCATGGGATGTTGGCCAAGAGGGAGCTCTGTTGGGCAGGATGTCCATGGCAGCTCTCTTACATTTCCTGTCTAAAGATGGCATGAAGGCTGGGTTAAGCTAGGAGGCTGACAGAGCTGGGCCCTCTGTCTCTCCAAATAATTCTCACAGTGTCTCCTTTCCATGTGGCCCTCCAGCAAATATCTGGTCAGCTCAGAGGTGCAAGATGTAGGCTCCGAACTGTCACAGTTTCACATCTGCCACATGGAATTGGTTAAAGTGAGCCACAGGGGCAGACTTAATTCCCTGTGGAATGGGACCTCACAGGGGCAGGAATCCTTGGAGGGGTGATTAATTGGGGACTGTCCATCCTTGAAGACTGGTTACAACAATGGGTAAGAAAAAGATGCTGACATGTAGACAGCTGAGCAGAGAGAAAAACCTGAATAAAGCATATAATTGGCACACCCAAAAATACCAGAGATAGGGCTTGTTTAAATTATACAGCGTGAAAAGAAGAGTAAATGGACCCTCTGGTTTGAAAGTGAGACAACAATCAGAAGGTTGGGACCTTGAATGTCAGGTTTAGCAATTTGAATTTAATTTCATCCGGTAGCTGTCAAATTTAACTAAGCCACAGAACCTCCTGGGGACTGCGGAATGCCAGCTCCCCCAAACTCATTAATACAACCTGTTGATGAGACAGAAAGAATACCATCTCAGCAGAGATTTGGTAGTGTCTTGGAGGAGGAAAGGCAAAGTTAGAACTTATTGAGAACTGGATGCTTGGTTTCAGGCAGGTCCCTCACTAGAGAGATGAGAGGCTCTTGATTAGAACAGGTAAAGATCACAAACACAGCTATCTAAGGTTAACAGCAAAGCAAGGTAGGCAAAGGGTTCCCATCACCTTCAGGCACAAACTGTCTGTTGATGCTTTTGTTGAAGAGTTGATAGATATTTTGGGAAAATTTTATGATGAATCATCAAGGCATTGTCTAGGCAAGAATCTCCTAGAATAGTAAGGTGCTGCTGAAGAAGACAATGGAATAGCAGTGTCATGTTAATGTTGAGTAAGCTCTGTAGAGTGTAGGTAATTTGATTCTCAGAACTTTGTCAAAATAGATTCTCAGAATGCATCTTCAACAGCTCTTATTCAATGAAGCCAAAGAACCTCTATTCTTAACAGGCTTTATTGAGAACCAACCCTATATGCTGAAGGATAGAGCGGCCCACACACCACCCCAAAATATGCTGCCTTGATATATTGCTTATTTTGAGCTAATGGCATTTGAAAAATATCGAATGCATGGAGGAGATTTCTCTGAACTTCCCTTCTCTGTCTAAAGACAGACCCTCCAAAAGGAACTTTCTTGTCACCAGTCATCTCCCTGGAAGTTTCATCAACCAGGGTAGATTGCCTCTTAACACATGAGAAGAAACTAGAACTCGGCACCACAACCAGTGAAACTGTCCTAAACAATCATATCCCAGCTACTATTCTAAGGCAGGGGTGGGGAACATCCGGCCCAAGGACCATAGAAGGCCCAAGAAATCATTGAGCCGGCCTTGCCAAGGCGTTGGGAGTGAGTTAATTAAATGTTTGACCAAATATAGCAGGCTAATTTTTAAGTCGATGATTTTGTACGGCCTGAGAATAACATTATAAATATCTAAATGGCCCTTGACAGAAAAAACTTTCCCCACTCCTGTTAAGGGCCCATTCATCTTCCTAAAAAAATCATTTATTCTCCCTTACAAGGTCTACACACTCCCCATTCCTTTCCCTAATAACATGGTACTTAAGACTAGATTCTAAAGCCACCTCTGAGTTATTCATTTTTCCCTGGGTATCTCCCATGTATATCTGTTCTAGCTTCAGTTTTTCTCTTGTTAATCTGTTTCTTTTTATACAGGGGGTCTCAGTTAAGAACTCAGAAGGATAGAGGGAATTTCTTTTTCATCCCCTACAAAGCAGTGAACCACTGTAGGCTTTGCGTCTTCGTGTCTGCCTGGATCCCAGCTGTGCTTTGGGAGACGCGGACACCTGTGCGGGGAACGCAGCAATCATCCAAACAAGATAGAACGGTGGTATAAACTGTGAGTTTGAGGACATGGGTTAATTCCATGATGCTGGGCAAAGCCTCTCTGTTCTCCATTTTCCTCATCTCTTTGATGACCCTGGGTCTTCTCCAAGCTACGCGGCAGAGAACACGTGTCTCCATGGCCAGGGAAGGCAGAGCCAGGAGAAATCCTTGAGGAAACACATCACAGGAAAGGCAGGGAGGCCGCAGGAAGCAGGGATTCCCAGGTGCCTTTGGAAGGAGGGGAGGGGAAACTGGAAGCTTCTTGAGCCTACAGGCTCCTTAGTCAGCGACTGGTAGGTGTGCATGGCAGGGTGGGTGTGGGGGTGTACACAGAGGGAAGAGGAATGATTTAGAGGTTCAACCCAGAATCTTCACCAACTTGCATTCAGAGTGAGAGAGGCCATCATTTAGGACCCCTGGGCCGCCCCTGAGTTAATCTGTCAGCTCACTGGACTAGAAGTCCCCCAGACCTCTCAGCCTATCTGACCCCTTATATAGTAGATGTGATCTTGGTTAACTTTCTCTCTGTTCCTCTCCTTCTCCTCACATTCACAGATGTTTCTCATCCAAGGACACAGAACTACTAAGTGCAAAGGTATCTCCTAAAACCAGTTCTGCCAAACTCCAGCTAACTCCCCCTCTCTGCCTCTTTCGTTTTCACAGCAGCATGATTGTTTCAGGCAGTCTGATGACTAATCCCTTGTCCTTGTTATAAAACTATGTGGACAGATAGTGCTGCAGTTAATAACGTTGTGATTCCATCGAAAGAAGTTTCTTTTTTTGTGTTATTAAGGCCACTCTGCCTCCTCAGTCATTCATTCATTCATGTGTTCCTCCCCAGTTATGCATTGTGAGACATGTAGGGTATAAAATGAGATCCCTACATGCAGGGCCAGTATTTAGCCAGTAACCTCAGGGAGGTCGTTTGCAGCCACTGTCAGTTCTGATTGGCTGGGCCTGCTAGTTGCAGGCTATTAAATGTTTGTGTCATTTCCCTGCCTATGGGCCAGAGTAGCTGTGTGTGTGGCCATTAATGGTGCTCAATTGAATGTGCACAGCCCAAGGGTGGGGTATGGACTGAGCCTGGAAGGCAGGGACTCATATCCAGTCCTGCTACAATCTGCCTTCATGTGACCTTGTGCACATCACTTCCTCTGGAAATCAGCTTCTCCATGGGTAAAAAAGTGTGCACGGTCTGCTACCATTTTTGTAAAAGAAAACAGTGTCTACTATGAGCCCGGGTGCACACACAGGAGCAGGTAGGCAAGGATATACACGGTGGTTGTCCCTGGGGAGTGGACCTGGGGAAGGGAAGTCTTTCCACTTTGTTCATAACAAGCATTTGTTGTCATTTTTTTTTAAGTTAACAACTTAAAAAGTCCTATTGGTTCCCGTTTTGTAGAAAGTCACACTTCTTATCCAAGGTCACACCAGGCCTTGGCATCTGACCCAAGGCTGTCCTGCCTGTGTGTTCCTTACGCTGCCTCAGAAAAACTGGGGGATGTGAAGCTGGGCACATCCTAATCCTGGGCCTCCACAAATGCTGCCCAGGGCTGGTGATCAGACATCCTCACAGAGTTTTCCTTGCCCTCGCCCTGCTGGCATCTGACCTATGTCAGCAAATGCCCAGCCACCGCTCAGTCAAAGAATGTTTATCTTCTCTTGTGTCCACTGTTATAAAATGCCCACAAACCTACCCCACCAAACCTGATGGATTTCCAGACTCCTTTGGATTTATAATGTCATGAGATGTCTGTTCCTAAGTCACAAGCTTAGTGGACTGAGCAGGGTGTGGGAAAAGAGAATGAAAACTTGTCCCTGTCCTAGGAAGATACACCAAGAGGGGAGAGATAAGTTTTACTGTTTTCCCAGGAAACAGTCTTCTCGCTAGCAGTCTTCTTTATCCCAAATTACCTGATGATAAATAAATCACACTTTATAAAAAGAGAATGTAAAAATAGAAGTTGGAAGGAACTGTGGTGGTTGAAAGAGCACGCGGTTTTGGATTCAAATCTGGGTGCAAATCCAGACCTTGACAAGTCACTTACCCCACTTTACTGAATGAACACCTTGTTTGGTGCCAGGTACTCTGCTGAGCATGTTGCATCCAACAGCTCGAGCCTGGAGGTGTTACTATTGTTCTCATCTTGTAACAGACCAGGCAACTGGGACTCGGAAGAAGGCCCTGCACTGGGAGAACTCAGCTGATGATGAGGGAGCCAGATTCCTATTCAGATCCTGAGAGGTCAAGGCCAGCACCTGCTTTTCTGGATGGTGGCACCTCTCCCTCTGGATGGGTACAAAAGACTTCTGCTCCAAGTTCACTGCTATAACCAGGTCCAACCCAGACTAACCCCACTGAGTTAAATGATCCATGTGCCCTTTCCAGGAGTCTTCTTTAACTGCAAAGGCCCCAGGAGGGACAAAAATCAAGACCCTGACACGGACTACGAAGAAGAGGCATCATGCTCAGATGAGTGGATGGAAACTGTTCTTTGGCTCAGATGAACCTGAAGTCAAATGCTGGCTCCATCACGTACCTGACTGTGACTCTGGGCCTCAGTTTCCTAATGCGTGGTGAGAGACTGCTGAGAAGTTAATATCCTATATAATAAAAGCCCAGAGACTGAACAGCAGAGCGACCAGAATGACCGGTTGACCAGTCACTATGATGTGCACTGACCACCAGGGGGCAGACGCTCAATGCAGGAGTTTCCCCCTGGTGGTCAGTGTGCTCCCACAGTGGGAGTGCCGCTCGGCTAACCGGGATGAGTGGCGGCTCCAGTTCGAACCCCTGGCTGATGGGCAGGAACCTGGGCTGCAATCGTTGCCTCCTCGCCCCAGGCTCCTCCTCCTCACTCCCTGCTGCCTCCTCTGGAAACCTGCAGGCCGAGCAGCACCGCAGCCCGGCTCGCAGAGCTGACCCCGGAGGCTGGGAGGCAGGTTCGTGGCTGCAGCGGGACTGAGGCCTACTCCGCCGCCTCTCAGTGCTATTGTCCCTGGGCCCGGCCCCCACCGGGTCCCCTGGAGAGGTGAGTGTTCTGGCTCCACGCAAGATGCTGGACCAGGGAGCAGCCGCTCCGAGGGCGGGTCCACAGCTGCTGAGCAGACCGGGATGAGCGGCCCTCCCACAGCGGGCCAATCCCACCACCAGTGCACAAATCCCGTGCACTGGGCCTCTAGTAAGATTATAAAGCACTTGGCCCAGGGTCTCATTTTGAGCAGTGGCTAATCTCAGGGGAGGAGGGTCTCTAGAGGGCTCCAAACAGATGGAAAAGGAGGAGGAAAATTCCTGGGCCCTGGACTGTTTGGGGGATATGCTAAGCCCCCCTTTAGAAATTCTGTTCTGCCTGTCCACACCCAGTACTCTGGAACATTGGCACATCTCATCTCTTAGAGTTGCCCCGAGCCTGCCACAGTCCAGGAAGGGGCTCGCTTCTGCAGTATCTACTGCTATTCCAGGAAATCAGCCTGGAGTGAATGTGACATGTGACTTCCCAGCCACAGTGCCACAGGCAGGTAGGCCACCTGGGGAGAGGCCCAGGCTGGGTCCCTAGGCCACTTCCTCACCCAATCTGTGCCTGACACTTGCAATAATGATGATTAAATATCAGGTGTTCAATAGGTAAAGATTGATTTTCTTCATATACTAGTAGATGAATTCTCAGGCCCCTAGGGCAGCAGCGAGCTCTTCACCAGACCAGTCCTATCTCCCAGGCCTGGAATCTGCTGTGTTTCACTCCTTGGTGCTCCTTATAAGGCATGCGCTGGACATTCTTTCCTGGAGACTTCAGAGGCGCCTGGGGGAGGGGACGGCTCGCTGGGGAGGGGCCTGAGGCGGACAGAGTCATTGTCCGGGGGCTGGGCCTATTTCAGCTCCCAGGCCAAGGCTTTCCCTCTGCGACTCCACACCATGAAGGAGCTGAGGGTCAGCGGACTGCCAAGGCGAAGCTGTCCTCTAGCCATGGCCCTGTGTCTGGCATCACTGCTGACCCTGCTCTCAGCCGGGCGGGGCAGCATGGGGAATCAGGAAGTCTCCGCCATCCAAGGCTGCAAGCAGGCACTGAATGTGTCGGTGCTGGGGGCACTGCCTGGAGGCGGCTGGGACAACCTGCGCAACGTGGAGCTGGGGCTGGTGCTGGGGCGCAGCTACTCCCAGTGCCGCACCACGGAGGACGGCGAGTACCTGATCCCAGACCAAGTGTACGTGGTGCCACGGCGCGAGAGCGTGGTGGAGACCCGCGCCGAGCTCATGGACGAGTGGCTCAGCTACACCGACACCTGGGCGGCCTCCATCAACGCCGAGCTCTCCTTCCTCCCCAGCCTCAATGGTAAGTTCTCCGTGGACTTCCAGAACGTCAGAAAGTACAGCCTAGAGTATGAGACGGTCACGGCCAGAGTGCAGATCCGCCACAACATTTACTCTGTGAAGGCCTTGGAGGCCCCCGGCTTCCACCCTGACTTTCTGCAACATCTGCTGATCCTCAGCGACCACCTGGAGAACAACCAGACCCGCGAGGCCCAGTACCTGGCGGAGATGCTTGTGCTCGAGTACGGCACGCACGTCCTCACCCACGTGGAGGCCGGCGCTACCTTGGTGCAGGAGGACCAGGTAAAGCGGGAATTTGTGGGCAATCAGGCCGGAGAGAAGAGCAACGTCACACTGGCCGCCTCCGCCTTGTTTTACCGCACGGTCAACGTCGGGGCCGCGGCCTCCTGGCAGGAGCAGAACCAGTTCATCCAGAACTACATGCGCAGCTTGGTGGCCTCCAAGACGCGCAGCCACGGCGGGCTGCCCTTCTACCCGGGCATCACCATGCAGACGTGGCAGGGGGGCATCGGCAACCGGCTGGTGGCCATTAGCAGGTCCGGCCTACCCCTGCCCGCGCTGCTGGAGCCCGAGGCGCTGCCGGAGCTGCCCCCGCCCGCGGTGCACCGGGTGGCGGCCGCCGTGCGCAGCGCCATCTATCGCTACTACGAGGTCAACGCGCACCCCGGCTGCCTGAGGCGCGGGGAGCCCGCCTTCAATCCCAAGGCCAACGTGGAGGACGGCTCCTGCTCTGGCGGCGGCCCAGCCAACTACAGCTTCGGGGGCGTCTTCCAGGAGTGCGAGGCTGTGTCCGGAGAGGACGCGGGTGACCTCTGCCAGAACTATCGCACCCCGAACCCGCTCACCGGCAACGCCTCTTGCCCGGCCAACTACACGGCCAGCGTCCTGCACAGCGAGCTGAAGACATCAAGCAAGACCCACTCTGTGTGCCAGCAGCAGTGCGAGACGTGCTGGCTCTTCTTCTCCTGCTGCCAGCCCGTGTGCACCCTCCGGGAGCTGCGCAGCGTGGTGCGCCTGGCGGCCTCCTGGTGCGCGCCCACCCAGGCCTCCCTGCCGGCCGCTGTAGGCTTCCTCTTTGGAGGCCTCTATAGCCCCAACCACCCAAACCCGCTCACTAGAGGCCAGACCTGCCCCTCCTACTTCTACCCACTGACACTCTTTGGCGACCTCAGGGTGTGTGTCAGCAGCGACTTAGAGTTGGGGACAGCCCAGGCAGTTCCCTTTGGGGGTTTCTTCAGCTGCCAGGTGGGCAACCCCTTGGCTGGCCTCATGAAGGGCCAGAGCGCTGGGTTCCTGCAGGAGATGTTCTACCAGGACAGTCCCACAGTCCACCCCATGAAGTGTCCAGAAGGGCACAGCCAACACCAGGCTTACCTCAGCGATGGGTGCCAAATCCTCTATTGCCTCAGGGCTGGGACCCTCTCGGACCAGGAGCAGGTAGCTATCCGCATGCCCCCATTTCTTCCCCGCCCCCTCTTGCTCAACAACAGCAGCTGCTCCCAGAGGCTCTCTGTCCTGGTGGACTCCAGTGGCCAGCAGGCCTGGGTGAGGCAGAAAGGCTGCGACCACTGGCGGCAGGCCAACGTCAATGACCAGTCTCTGCCAGCCAACCTCTTGAGCCAGGCTGCCTCCGGGCCCAGTGTCGGGGCCATTGTTGGCGCCTGCCTGGGGATCATAGTGGGTGTGGTGGCTGTTGCTCTGGGGGTAAGCTATGCCTTCAGGTTCTACAAGAAAAAGGTCTATGGAAAAATACAGGGCAGCATCCTGACCCAGGAGCAGACTGCCTTCGGGGCCACTGAAACCACTGCAGTCCCCAGCTCTGTCTGAATGCACAGGCAACAGAAAAAGCAAACACGACTGTGCCTGGTTACTAATTAAGGCTTTAGCCCATTTCTGTTCCTTCCACCACCTAGACAAATGGTAAGATACTAACCACAGAAGCAGCCCCACTTTCTGGAGGTACAATGTAGAACTGAACTGTGCTTCCTCAACCTGTTGTTGAGACCAAAGGAGGTGCTATTAATAATTAGACAGGACATGTGAACTGGAATGTGTCACTCCACTTTTATAGGGGACTTGTTTGCCATGGGGCTGACCTACCCTGTCACCCCGATCTCTGCCAACTTCTCCCTCTGACACCCACCCACTGGTCCCCACGTCCTGTCAATTCCTGGCTGTGCCTTTGTCTGTTGAAGTCTTACTTATCAATCTAGACTGGGTTCACATGTCCTCTCCCCCGAAAATGCCTTTTCATTTGCCCCCTCTCCCCTGACCCTCACATAGTTTTCAATCTCCAGGAAGGATGCATGTCTCAGTCCTCTTCACCTCCTCCGCAGCATGTGACTAGGAGTGTGTTACTTTGTATGAGTTCTTCACCCAACCTGACTGCAAGCTCTTTGTATGAGGGAGGGATGGTGTTATGCTCATCACAGTTGCTTCCAGAGCTCAGCATCAGACAGAATAGCTGGCAGGTGCTCTCCAAGAGGTCTTGTGTGGTCCCAGGTGATGAGACCCAGCTATCGAATCCTTTTAGGTTGCTTGCCTCTCTTGGAATTCTTAAATGTATTATTATTTCATTAATAAACCAGTTTTAAGCCCTGTTTTGCCCATAATAAGAGCTTGAATAAATGTGAAGATGAATAAAACTCTGTTTTCATTGTCTCAAAATATTCTAGGCAAGTAGATAAAAATAAAAGGGATGGGAAAGGGAGAGGTAGTAGCATGGTGGGAGCTTCCAGTCGCACGTTCCTTTTGGAACTGTGAGAAACAGGGTGGAGAGGCTGCTGAAATTTCATCCCAGCTGATGACAGAATGGGGACTGCTAGACAAATGTCAGGGAGACCTTCCTTGTGACATTGCACAGTGTCTTCTCCTGGAACAAACTTCTCTTAGAAACTGGGTTGTTGCTATATTATGGGCACTGTGATGTAAAACAAAAAGATCTTTCTCCTTATTTTGAGTTCCAGAAAACTTAGACCTAAATTTTGACCCCTTCTACAACATTTTTGTTGCTAAATTCAATCTTAGTTCCAACTTTCTGCCTTTATATTCCCTTCAGATTAACTCAGTTTTCAAAGTTTTATGTTATATGTATTTGTACAAAACACCATCAGTTTTTTAAAAAAAAAAATAATAATAAAGGAAATGTATACAGAGCTAAGCAGTTGTGGCAGGTGGCTGATGTACAAAGAAGGGCCTGATCCACCTCTGAGTCTCATATCCGGAGCCCAGTCCTTATCTCAGCCACAATCTCATACCTCTGGTCTAGGTTGGTCCAAACCCATCCTGTCTAGTGGCTGTTCCCTATACTTCAGAGAGGGGAGCTGTTGTAACCCAGATGGTCTCTGGTGATCTCAGGAAGTTCCTGAAAATTTGACATTGAAAATTAATTTTAAATTTAATTAATTTTTAAAATCAGGTTGGGGATGTAAATTAAAAGTGGAATGGTGTATGTTATTTAAAAATGTGTTGAAGCACCAAATGATTGGGAATCATTAAATTGTAGGCAAACAAATCAGACGGTTTGGAGCTCAAAAATCAGACTAGGATTCAAGAAATCTCTGTTGAGCTTCATGGCCTAGGGCAGTGGTTCTCAACCTTCCTAATGCCGCGACCCTTTAATACAGTTCCTCATGTTGTGGTGACCCCCAACCATAAAATTATTTTCATTGCTACTTTATAACTGTAATTTTTCTACGGTTATGAATCGTAATGTAAGTATCTAATATGCTATATGTGTTTTCCGATGGTCGTGACCCACAGGTTGAGAACCGCTGGCTGGGGTCCAGGATGGGGAGAGTAAAAGATAAAGAAAGTAAGACATTTAAATCATTCTTTCACTCTTAAGAAGAATGACCCTTTACTAAGTACTGAAGATTAAAAAAACAACAACAACAAAACACTGAAGGGTAAAGTATAGAGAAAAAAATCTTTGTGACCTTGAGTTAAACAAACAAAAAAAATTAGATATGACATCAAAAGCACAGTCCATAAAAGAACAGATTAATAAGTTGGACTTTGAAGGACACCAGAATATGTCATCCCAAAATATGCTCTTTGACATAAAAATTATTTTGAGCTAAAAGCAATTAAGGAGCAGCAAAGACACACACACACACACACACACACACACACACACACACACAAACCCTCCTCCTTTTTGACCTAAAGGCAAATTCCTTTTACTAGAGACAGACGCTTAATCAACCCAGAGATGCACCAGGGGAATCTGCAAAGAAACCTTCCTCCAGCGGTTTACATTCCCAGAGGCAGCTTCCCTTTGTCCTGTCTTTTCTCCAAAAATGTGTTCTGCCTCATGGAAGATGCTAGATAAGCTGGAATTCTCAGCCGCCACTTGAGTGACTTTTGGTGCAGGTTTCTCCCACATCATGTGTGCTGCATGCCTTAATAAACACTTTTCCCCTTGTTAATTCTTCTTTTTGATAAGAGTCCCAGCTGAAGACCTAAGAGGAGTAGGAATAAAGTCTTACTCCCTTACAACTTCCTCAAAACTTAAAAGAAGAATTCAAAGCTCTGAAGCATAACGTTCATATAAATATGGGTATGCGCACAGGACTCCCAGGCTGGGCGCCTGCTTTTGCAAAGGACACTGTATTGAAACACAGCCACACTCATTTGTTCCCAAACTGTCTGTAACTATTTCCATGCTACAATGGCCGAGTCTACAACAAAGATCTTGTAGCATCCACGCCTAAAAATATTTACTATTTGTCCCTTTAATAAATAGTTTGTTAACCTTTCAGATTAAGCACAGACTGTCCAACAGAGCCAAGATGTACTCATCCTTTCAACACCATGGTAACCAAGTGGGGACTGAGAGACTGTCCGACAAACCAGCCCTCCCATCATACCAGGGAAGATGCAGCCCCTGCCTCCAAGGAGCCCACATGCCAGCAGGAGAGAGAAGCATACACACAAACAGTTAATACGCAGTCCTATGATCATGATGTAAAGAAAAAGTATGGCTTGTACACCCAAGTACCTCAATTTGAATACCAGTTCTGCCAGTTATCAGTTCTGCAATGTTGGGTGAGTCATTTAACCTTTCTGAGCTTTGGTTCTCTTGTCTGTGAAATGGAAATGATTGCATCAAGTGTGATGGGGTGTTATGAGGATTACTGAGCTGCAGAGCATCTAGTTCAATGTCAGAATTCAAAATAATCATTGTTGTTAGTGGCAGTGGTAGTAACAGTAGTCAGAAGTAGATGCAATAGTGATAGAGAATGTATAAGATCACAGCAAAGATGACGGGGCAGTGATATAAGTGTACTGACCAGGGATGTTTTCACAAAGAAGTTGAAATATGATCTGAATCTTAAAGCAGGACAGGACTTACTCATGTGGAGAGGGAGGTAGTGGGACAAAAAAAAAAATTAAACCCTTTTGGGGAGATGCAAATTTGCCCAAGATGAGAGAGGGAGAGTGGGGTGGTTTTCTGATATGCCTTAGGTCTACTAAATTCTGGTGACTGTCGGGATAGAGGACGCTCTGCACTTGGATTTAGACAAGGGGACCCTTGCAGTTCCCTTTAAGACTAAGGCAGAAGAACTGACCTGACCCCTGGTGATTTTCCCTTCTTTCCTTTCCCTTCCTTCTTATTGTGGTATCTTTTATGCTAACTATAAGAGGGTCACTGATCTAAAACCTGTGAATGGCCCTACTGGTTTGGCCAGTAGATAGAATGTTGGCCTGTGGACTGAAGGGTCCTGGGTTTGATTCCAGCCAAGGGCACATGCCTGGATTGAGGGCTCGATCCCAAGTGGGGGGCATGCAGGAAGCAGCCAATCAATGATTCTCTCTCATCATTGATGTTTCTATCTCCCTCTCCCTCTCCCTTCTTCTCTGAAATCAATAAAAATATATATTTTTTAAAAATAATAAAACCGTGAATGCTTCCACATTGCCTATAAAATGAATCTAAAGTTCAAGGCCCTTACAGTTGAGCCCAGTCTTCATATAGAACGTAATATAATTCCCAGCTATTCCTCTCCCCACTCCTTCCTCCATATATTTTAAAATTTTATTTATTGATTTTAGTGAGAGAGAGAGGAAGAGAGAGAGGGAGAAAGAGAGAGGTTTGTTCTAGGCTTTGCATTTTTAACTTCTAATTTTGCCAAATTTCTGATAAAAAGTTATCTGTCAGATTTCAGTGTAGATAAATATTTCTGGCCATATTAAATAATTTCATGAACTCTAGAGATTACACAGGTCCTTATCTTCCAGGGTCATTTCCTCTGAGAGCCAAAAGAAATAATTGACAGCCTGCTCCTCCCAGTGAAACTGAGGGTCCTATGACTTCCATTAGACTTAGTTTTAAATTCTAGCTCTAGAAACCATCTCTTTCTTTTTCCTTCTACAACCCTCAGAGACCTACCCTTTCCCCCTGCTCATCAGCAACCCCCAGACAGCCCTCTGCAGGCTAAAGCTAACATCTTGACCTAAGTTACTTTCAGCTCCTGAGCCCTGAGGTGGAATGGCCCTCTGGCTACTTCCCAACAGAGGGACACTGAAATAGACCTTTGAACTGCCCTCAAGACCTGAAGAAATGATTCACTATCCTTACCTCACTTCTGATCTATCAGCTCCTAAAAACCCCAATCTCAAACCCATGGTGCCTTGTGATTTTGCCTATATAATCTGTTACTTAAAGGCCATCAGGGAGTTTTGGCTTTAAATATGAGCTTGCCGTTCTGCTGGATGGTGTCATTCATAAATAAATAGCCAATATTTCTCCACCGCAATATTTCTCGGTTCCTAGTGTTTGGCTCTGCCAGCCCTGGGTGGATAAACTCTTTCTGTTCAATAACACCAGGCAGGCAAAAAATCAAGCCAAGCCTTTAGGGCACAGGCAACAGCTATCCCCGGGAGAGACAGGATAAATACCAATTGGTCTTACAGACTTTTGTTTTAGGTACTTCTTACATCTTCAATTTTTTTTTTGTTAGCCTATTACAGGAGATTCTTGCTTTTCATTACCTGCTCAGATGATCAAAGTTTCTTTTGGGATTCTTCTAGAGATGTTTTTTTAAAGTAAGTTTGTTTTTTTTAGAAGCTTCTGCAAATCAAAGAATACATTCCATCGTCCCTGAGAGGTTTAGAATTCCCTCTCTAAGGAAGGGCCCTGGAGGTGGAATTAAAGTTATTCCTTAATGGCTGTTAGAATTTTAAATTATTTTGGCTAAGTTGGTCGGTTTTATTCAAAAGGCAGACGAGGAGGGACCAAAATATTTGTACATATTACTAGCTAGAGTTCCTGAGGAAAGAGCTTTTGGGGACTTTTAGAGGTTGAAAATTCTATGTTAAAGATAAGTTTTGGCCCTGACCAGATAGCTCAGTTGGTCAGAGCATGGTCCTGATATACCAAGGTTGTGGTTTGATCCTTGGACAGGGCACATACAAGTATCAACCAATGAAAGCATAAATGAGTGGAGTAACAATTTGTTGTTTTTATCTCTCTCCCTTTCTCTCTCTCAAATCAATCAATAAATTTTTTTTTTTTAAAAAGATAAATTCTCCTTAAAGGTGTCACAGCTGGGGAAAAAAAAAGACAAAAGAGATATCAGTCAAAAGCCCCAGGGAGTTTATCTGCAAGCTCATTAGTTTTGGGAGTGGGAGTGGGCCTGGAAAACAGGTTTATAGAATGTATATCTGTGTGCTCCCCTTTGAAATCTTTTTCTTATTGGTTGGCCAAGGAAGCTGCACAATAATAAGTGAGTTTAAATTTCTTTTTGTTTAGTCCAGAATTTGCTTTAGTTAGTTTCAAATTTGTTTCTTGGAGGGAGGCTATCTTTGAACCATTGAATTTCTTAGGGGCCTCTAAATATCACTCAGCTTGTTTAGCAGAGCTAAGATTTTCGAATTGTGCATGTAAACATATTAATTTCAGAATCTCAAAAGATACACAAAGTGGCCACTGTAATTTCAAACGGTCCTTATCAGAAGTCCATCAAGACAAATATTTTGCAGAGGACAGCCTATAAAATCAGCTGGCACTGTAAAATGAATGTGGTTGTCCCTCCATAAACAGAAAGTGGGCGCTTGTTACTAGAACCAGTATCAGAGGAGCCAAGAATGAAAGCTCTGAACCAATAGAACTCACCACTGGAATCCAGGAGCAGTCAGGAAGCTGACAGAGCACCAAAGGCTCAAGAAGGTACCTTGCTGGAATCCAGCAACAGCACCAGATGCCATGATACTGACACCATATATGTTGAAAGGACGTGAAGAGGCTTTGGCTAGAAACAAATAATAAAGATTTATTCAAGAGTCTTGGAGTTTGCAAGCTTGGAACACAGCTAGGCAAAAACCGACAAGTGCTCCAAAAAGAAAGAAAAGTTAAGGGTTCTTTTAGTAAAAAGTGCATTGTTGAGAATAATCAGTCCTATATTCTTAGCCCTAGGATTTGTCTAGGACGGTTATTAGTCAGATGTTGGCCAGTCTGGATGACGAATGTCAGTAGGTCTGGATACATGTGTCCTTTAGGGGGTATTCAGAGAGTTATCTACAGGACTGAAAAGTTCAAAGAGTTTAACTTCCCAGGCTAGTCAGAGCAAGAATGCTCAACTTTCATAATGTCAATCATTTTAGCATCTTGGTTAAAGTAAAGTTTGTGTTGAGTTGCTGTTCCCAGGCTTCCAAAGGCTGATTGGAGATAAGGATGCTAGAGAGCACTGGGTGAAGAGTAATGAGAATGTAAACAGAGATACCCAATGTTTCCTAAGATGAAGTTGGTCTAATGGGGAAGCAGGGAGGTGCAATGGGAGGGAATGTCCCGGACTAAGTTCTATTTTCTAGCTAGGACACTGGAATGGATTACTGAACCTTTCTGACTCCATTGTACTGTGTTTAATGATGGGATAGAAATAAATGAACTTTGAGTTCCTTCCTGTATTAACAGGAGGGTGCTGACATATGGCAGGATAGCTATACATCCAAATGCAGGCTTTAACACATCCTGGGTGGTGCCTTGGTTTGCATGTTTCCTTGGCTATCCAGAGAGCCTGCCAGGCTTCTCCAGAACTTGTCTGACCCGCCTACTGTGAAAGCCATCTTCAGGGTGCAGTGAAAAGCCTGAGTCTCAACTCTTCACAGGTAGATGACTCCTGGAGGCTGTGAGACTGGGTCAGTCTCTAGTGGCCAAAGGCCCAAGGGCAGGGCAGAGCAGAGTAGGCTGTGACCAGATGGATCTCTGAAAAGCTTACAGAACCCTCTCCTCAGTCTGAAGTCTAACATTAATCCAAGCTATTCCAGACCTTAAATACACTGGATGTTTGTATGTCATTTATAAGCACTTTCAGATACTCAAGTTTGTCTAAATCATGTGATGACCTGTGAAGATAGTATTTGTCCTTTCTGTTTCATACATGAGGAAGCTCAGAAAAAGTAATTTGTCCCAAAGTTTGGAGACTTCATAGCACTTGCCATAGAGCAAGATTTGGTATAAGTCTGTACTGGCTTTGTCCAAAAACAAGTGAATTCCAGGATAAGATGATCTCAATTACTAGATGTCCCATGGCAGTGGGGTGGAGTGACCTTCATAGACAGAACTAAAACTGCAGTCCTATCAAATAGCATTGGAGCAGGGGGCTTACACCAGTAATGTTCATTCTCATTCCCCTTATTGTGAAAGAGAGATCGTATCTCAGAGGATTAAATGACATGAAACAGTGTAGAGATGCCTGACATGAGTAAATGCAGTATTCATTTTATGCCACCTTAAGCAGGTAGTTAAAAACACAGAATCTATTAGCAATTTTTTTATATTTTCCCCTATGCAATTTTCCACAACTCAGTTTCTATCCTCAAACTGACCAGAAATGAGGTAGTCAGAGTTCTTCTGTCTTTGAAAGGCTTGATTGGAGTTCAAATACTTGAGATTAAACCATATTAAAGAAAATCCTCCCCATCTGCAAGCGAGCTGGCGGGTATAGGGGCAGTCTACCTTTCCTAAGCTGAGTGGCCTGCAGAGATTTACCCTAGGGCCTGGCTTCATGGAGATTTACCCAGCACACCTGATTGAGCCTGGCCTGGCTGGGAAAATTACAAAGTTGAAATCACTTGAAATTCCTCTTGTTCATCCAAAGATACAGAAATAAAAGAAGCAAACTCCTGATCTTGCTGAGGTGAGATCTTTATTGTAAGCCATTCCTGCATCTTTTATTTTCTATTTGCCCAAAATTGATCCACCCAAGCACTATAAGAATCACATGCACGTGGATTTTCTTATCTCATGCCCCACACACATTACATCAAAAGAACAAATTTTTTTTTGTCTGTATTTATCTGTAGACCTTTGAGCTCTATAGAAGCTTTTAAGCAAATAGAGGAAATTTCTGTCACATTCATTTTTTTGAATGTACCATCATCATTCAGAGGGTCCAATCTTGGATCTGAGGCTTCAAGCCTAGGTGGAATGAGACAAAAGGCCAAACCATTCTTTTAAATGTCCTGCGCTAAACAATGCTGGCGACACACATGTACGTACATATGCACCCATGCACTCAATAAATCAATTGAAGTTATATCCAAATTCTATTTTCTTTCTCCTTTTCCTCTTCCCCAACCCCTTTCTTATCCTGATGAAAGCTGCTCCTTCCCCCACCACCACCCTATTCTCAGCTACTTCATAAGGTGAATATTTACAAAAATCATTCTAAACATTTCAGATATGTCTCCCTGAATATTTACTTGTCCTCTCATGGTTTGACCAGCAGTCACCATGATGAGTCATCCACTGGGCTTTAATCCATAGCGTCCTGAAATAACAGCCATACCAGGGCTATGACTTTACACTTTCCATTTTTATTAAAACTCTCACTTCCCTCAAACTTGATTATCTTAAAGCTAATTTTATTCTATGCTTGGCCTTCAAGTTTGTGCTAATTTGCAAATCTTTTCCAAATGGCTCTCTTGAATTAATGCAGGAGGACGTTATCAACTCTCACACATGTGGTTCTTTGTCAGTCAGGAAAATAGTCTCTTTCCCCATGAAAGGAGCGTTTCTGGAGACAGTGGGATGGAAGGAATCCTCTTTACAAAATAAGAGATAGGGGCGCCGTGGCCGGTTTGGCTCAGTGGATGGAGCATCGGCCTGCGGACTGAAGGGTCCTGGGTTCGATTCCGGTCAGGGGCATGTACCTTGGTTGCGGGCACATGCCCAGTGGGGGGTGTGCAGGAGGCAGCTGATCGGTGTTTCTAACTCTCTATCTCTCTCCCTTCCTCTCTGTAAAACAAATCAATAAAATATATATATTTTTAAAAAAGAATTAGGGGCAAAGAACTAAATTGGTGCATTTTAATCATATACACACATATAGGATATGGCTATATGTACATATTTATATATATAGTTTATATGTATATAAAAATATTATTTCCCCAGAGATCCTATCCATATACAGATCTGAGGAAAAGAACTGATATCTAAAGATCAAATATCTCTTTTGGATTGTGGATGGTTAAAAACATATAGGCTCCCAGGGTCACCATTTTCCCTGTTATAGGACAGGCACCTACAGCCCTGGCCTAATGTCAAACCCTCATTCAGTCTGTTTCATCCACTTCAGGTAGGCATGATGCGATGTCTAACATGCAGATCCATGCATGCTCATCTTTATTATTATAGCTAAGTGCTCATTTCCCCCTTCCTTCATCTTTTTTTTCTGAGGAGTCTCCCCAAACGTCTTTGGAGGATCCTGTGAGTTTCTTGAAGAAATGGATACACAGCACAGTGCTGGAGGTGCACTCAACAGACCTGCCACTTACACATCTTCCTATTTCCTTCCAGTCAGTGGTTAGTACTTGTACCTTTTCTGGACTCTCTGCCACTTCAAATGTGCCTCTTATGCATAAACATTCCTTCACGTGCAACTCAGCAGAGCTTATGCCATGCTCCAAGGATCCCTGAAACTTCTGCACTGCAACATCCAAATATAGAAGCAAAACCCTTGAAGAGGGGTCATACTTTTTAGATTTAGCAAGTTTGTAATAGTTTTTATTTCCCATTAAGAAATTTTATGGTCATCTTTCCCCATTAAACAAAGAGCCCAAAATACTATATAAACTTAAGAACTTCACACCAATAAGCAGGACTTTATCAATCAGAAATCAGAAATACTGCTTGTAAGCAGACGAAACAATTTAAATAGGAAAAGCTTGAATTAAATAAACCTCTATCACTCACTAGGGACTATCAACCTACAACAAAATCACAAATGAAATAAAACCAAACAATAAACCTCAAGGGGGTAGCTGGTCCTCTAGGGATATTATTGCCTCACATTCTTCCTTTTCCTGTTTCTCTCTTGATTTCTATTGATTTGATACTCATCCAACCACTGAGGCACAACTAACTCCTCCCTCCTCCAGGAATAAGTGATTTCTGGTCCTCATTGAGCTCCTTCTTGTTTTTAAACATATTTTATTGATTTTTACAGAAAGGAAGGGAGAGGGATAGAGTTAGAACCATTGATGAGAGAAAAACATCAGCTGCCTCCTGCACACCCCACATTGGGGATCAAGCCCACAAATAAGGTACATGCCTTTGACTGGAATCGAACCCAGGACCCTTCAGTCTGCGGGCTGCTCTATCCACTAAGCCATACTGGTAAGGGTGAGCTCCTTCCTTTAATTCCATAACATTTAAACCCACGCCCAACTGCAACCTACTATTGATCTCTTATATGCATTCAACTTTGTTTTCATACTAAACAACAGGGCCTTACTTCCCTTGTATTGCCTTAATTTCTACCACAGAGTTTTCACATATTGACTTCATGCACCCATGTGGAAAAGGACACAAGGTAAGTCACCCATTCCATCTCATGCAATCTATGTGAGCTAGCTCTCTCTGACACATGGCTCATTTAAGAATACAAAAAACTTCAAATAGGTATATGAAATTTATTTGGACCCCCCAATTCAAGGTCTTGCATCTTAATTGATTGGTGTTATGAAATGATACTCCTACCTGAGAACTTTTGGACTCCCATTTGTACTAGTTCATAGGCCCAACTGCCAGTGAAATTTTCCATTAATGCCCTCGTTTACTGGGTGGCGCTTGTCCTACTCTTTCTCTCAAAGACATTAAACACAGAGTGCTGCCGCTTTGTTGTGAAGCATGGAGGCTTTGCTGTGTATTGTTTTAGTATCACTGGCTTTCCCACTGGGAACAGAGTGGGCCTCACCCTCTCCTCATGACTAAGTCCAGAGAATGTGTGGTGAAGTAGTTCTGTGACTTTTTAACCTGAGCAGTATTCCCCACATCGTCCATGAATGCCTGGGTTAGTAACTGTATTGCAGCATTGCTGATTACAATAAATGTGTGCCCAACATTGGTGGACATTTTGAAGCACGAAGCGTTACCGCACACCCCAGCTTCCCGAGTTTAGAAGTTAGGGGGGCCTAATCTTTTCCCCAAGCAGAATCTTCACATCTCTCCTGCTCTCTTCTTTGACGAGAATGGAAAACATTGACACTAACATTGTGCCCTTCAGGACATGTACAGTAGTCCCCCCTCATCCATAGGGAGTCATCCAAGACCTCCAGAAGATGCCTGAAATGCAGATAGTAGAGAACCCTGTTTTTTCTTAACAATAAAAGATGAACAATAACGAAGAAAAAAACAATTATAATATCCAGTAATAAATGTTAAGTGAATGTGATCTCTCTCTAATAACTGAGATGGCTAAGTGACTAACGGGTGGGTCAGTGTATACAGCGTGGCTACCCTGGACAAAGGAATGATTCATGTCCAGGGTGGGATGGAGCAGACTGCATGAGATTTCATCACAGTACTCAGGATAGCACACAGCTTAAAACTTATAAATTGCTTATTTCTGGAATTTTCCATTTAATATTTTTGTACTGCAGTTGACCATGGATAACAAACCATGGAAAGTGAAACTGCAGATAGTGGGACTACCGTAAGGGGGTTGTTTTTTTCAGTGCTAGGGATAGACTCCATGGATCCATTTTCCAACCCTCTGTGGCAAAGGTGCAGTGATAGAGGTTCATATCAGGCCTCTAAGTGAAGAGCATATAGGCTCTGAAATCAGAAAGATCTGAGTTCAAACTTAGTGCACCATTTGCTAGGTGGGTCATCTCAAACAAATTATATGTTTCTGTGAACCTGTTACCTCATCTGCCAAATGGGAATAACACCACGTCCCTCATCACGGTTGTAAAAATGGTAATATACATAAAGCCCCTGGCATATTGCTTCAATATAGTAGATACTCAATAAATGTTAGGTACTATCTTTATTTTCCAAGAGTTTGAATTGAATAGAGTCCATGATTCTTAATTTCCTGTTATAGTCCTCTTAGTAGAGTCTTCCAGAACTAGAGTTAAAAATATATATATGTGCCCTGTGAGGCTGTTAAATGTCAAATGTCTGTAGAGGTTACTTAGTGGGTAGGAAAGGTTAGAGCATTGAGGTGGAACAATGGTGCCCCTGCCCCATTCCCATACGGTCCCAGCATCACCCCCATACTCCCACCAACTAAACCTGTATTCCCATTTGTCTAGGTCTCCAACCGTACTCGATGAAAATGCCTGTGGTCTCAAAGGTTTTAAAAAACTTAAGAATGGGAAAGTGAGGCCTCAGAAAACTATAAATATTCCATTAGGAAAGAAAGGAAGAGAGAGGTGGGTAACTGCTACTTTTGTTGTTGTTGATCTTCACCCAAGGACATGCTTAGAGAGAGGAAGGGAGGCAGAGACAAAGGGAAGGAAAGATAAGAGAGAAAGAGAAAGAGAGGAAGAGAGAGAGAGAGAGAGAGAAGGAGAACGCAAAGAAACATCAATCAGTTGCCTTCTTTCTATATGTGCCCCAACCAGGGATTGAACCAGCAACCCAGGTATGTGCCCTGACCAGGAATCAAACCAGCAACGTTTTAGTGCACAGGATGACACTCAACCGAGCCACTCCAGCTGGACTAACTGCTATGTTTTCTTGTCATTAGCAATATACCGGCTTCCATGTGCTGAGATCCCAGTCTGATGAGAAGAAATGACACGAAGGTCATGGATGGACCTCACTGTCCACTGGGAAAGCTCTTGCAGCACCTTTAGGCCCCACAGCTTCTTCTCAAAGAGACCACCGTCTCCAACAATTTCAGGCATCTCATCAGCCTCACTGGGGGGGATCTTGAGTTCCAGGAGCGCCATTAATTCCTCCAGCTGGTAAGCAAAGGCAGCAACTTGGAGCAGAAGGGTATGTATTGCTTGATGGAAGTCACTGTTAGCTGGAGTAAAATGCACCCGTTGGTCATCTAAAAGCCTGATCAACATACCATGGAAGGTACGATAAGCTTGGAGGTTCTCTAGGAGTCGCTCTGCCTCAGGCAGCTCACTCCACCGATCAGTGCTTGCCATGGGCACACCATCCACGGAATCCAGGTCCATGTCCTCATTCAGGCCCTGATGCTTCACCTGGCCAAGGATACAGAAGAACATCACATTCTCACTTAAATAATCCCCTAAATCTCATATAAAATCTTATTCATCTCCCTGGTCATGGATCCAAATGATAAAGAAAATAAAATGTAGAACAGAAACTCTTGATTCAGGGTCCACGATTGGACTTTTGGGAGATACTTTTGTCCCTGAAATTATACAGATTGCTTTGACTACCTGTTTATTTTTCTTGGGAGAATGTGCCATTTTCCTTAGGTTCTCAAGGTTGAAAACCACTGGTCTGGATTAACTTGTCCTTCCCACTTCAAACTTCCTCCTGGCCATTTTAATCATACTGAAGTTTTTAAGTATTTTAAACATACTTGAAGACACTGGCCACAGTGAGGAAGCCCTAGAATGTAGCCATAGGATTTTTCTAATTATCTCTTCTCCATTGCCATTATATAGTGAGGACAATCCTTTAGAGCAGTGGTCACCAACCGGTGGTCCGCAGACCACTGGTGGTCCGTGAGATCCGAAAGGTTGGCAACCGCTGCTTTAGAGGATTCAGTGGAAATCAGTTGGAAAAACTGGTGGGGCTGTGCAGATATTCTCCACAGGGTCTGTAGTGTTTTCACAGCAGCTCTTAGAGAACCTCCTACTATCAGAAAACCAATCTGGAACCCATGGTTAATGTTTTAAGAATATAACACTTCCCAGAGAATCTTAAAGGAAATCCTCTTGATAGTGTAGGTGACCTTTCTGTTTAGACCCAGAAACACTTTTTTCCTTTTATATTTATTTTACAGAGGCAGTAATGGAAGGAGAGACACATCGACTGGTTGCCTCCTGTACATGCCCCGACTAGGGATCGACCCCGAAACCTAGGTATACCCTGATCGGGAATGGAACCCTCAACCTTCTGGTGCATGGGACAATGCGCCAACCAACCAAGCCAGGGCACTCCAGAAACACTTTTGATGTGTATAGTTAAAAAGTGGGTGGCTAATACTATATAGGAGAAATTGGTTGGGTTTATACTGCTCTTCTCCCAATCCTATAAACCTTACTCTGCCTTTCATTTACATAGTTCAAAAATTCAGAACCTATATGAAGAACCCAAACTTAAAGGGCTCATAGTTAATCTATTCTGATAGAATTCAGATTGTAGGCAATCAAATTAGAAACAGCTTCCAAGACATATAGCCAACCCTACCTAGCACCCATGTATATTTTCTTACTCAGGAACATATCTCCTAAAAAACCTAGAGGAAGGAAATAAACTCATGTAAGTTTCCTTAAGGGAAGGGGCCATATCAAATGATATGTGCCCACTATACAACTGGCTGTATTAGGGCTTTCACAATTGGTAATGGTGCTGAAGCATGATGGTAAAGGGTTGGATCAGAATAGATGAAGTCAAAATAGACTACAGCAAAATAGGCAACTTACATAAGATTCCATAAGAGCTGTCAGGTCTGAACGAATCTTTCTTGCTAGCCAGATGGAGCGGCTACAGAGATCCCGACGGTGAGGGGTCAGCGGTGAGTGCTCTGCGAAAGCCATCCCCTAACTCAACTGTCCCAGGAAACAAGTGAGCCGAGTTTGTTTCTATCTACACTGTTCCAAATAAGAAATGTGACACTCAGACTAAATCCACTGGGCATTCTCTAAAGGAATGGTGTTCCCCACCCCCACCCCCTGCCTGACTCAGAGGTGGCAGCAAATTCCTGGCTGTGGATTTTTGTGCCTGTGGAATCAAAGGCCCCTTTTACTCAGCTTTTTTTTCCTGCAGCGTCTGCCTCCATCTCTCTCCTCCACTGAGTGCCTAGCCTACTTGTTTTTATGTCATTGTTTTGCTTTTGCACTTAGCAACAAGGTCAATATCACACTAATCCTCATGATACCTAATGCAATCTATTTTATATACACATATAATCAGGTCACTTTATTACCACTCTCCCTTGTGCTCCCCATGTCCTTTTCTTTTTCTTTTTGGCTTGGTAAAGTCTTCACTAATATTCATCATTATTATTATGGCTGCTATTTAGTAAGAACCTATCCTGGACCAGACACTGCTCAAGATTGTAAAGCCTTTGATCTTCAAAATGATTCTGAGATAAATATTATTTACCTCGTCTTACATAAAAAAAACTTATGAACACAAAATACAATAACTTAGGCTCAAAATTTAAATGTAGGTCTTTGATTCTGTATCTGTTTCTCCCACTGACTTTTCAATTTCATTGTCTAGGTAGCTCACATTTTGTTCAAGAAAGTAAGTTTATGTGAAAAAGGTCCTTTAAAATAAATCCAGCTTTTTACTCCCATCCTTTTGCTGTGTATTTGATTAAAAATTAGCTAAGAAGGCATCTCTGATCTCAATCACAGTGCCTTCCTTATAGCTCCAGGATGAGGAAGATACTGTTTAGGCCTGTTCTTTTCCAAAGGACAGTAAACACCCAACCCTGACAGGGTAACATTACTAAGGCAGCCTCACTCAAGTGACAACACGTTTTTCTTTTTCTTCCTTATCGCAGTTATACCACATGCTTCTTAACTAAATAAGATAATGAGTTGGGCTTTGAAATGAGGGCAAAAGAGTTTCAAAGCAGCTGTAGAGTTGCTATTCTATTGCATTTAACTCAGTAGGTTAGAGGATGGTGCGAATTGGTAGAAGTTGCAAGTCTCAACTTCAAATCAATCAATTAGCTTTCACTACTTCCTATCATAGACATTGCCTCTAAACTGAAACATGCCTTCTCGAGGGCAAATGTCCGTATGTGAACAAAAGAGGAAAATGAGAGAAAGAAATGAAGCATGGGTGGCTGTCACAGTAGTCTTTCACATAGGTAAAAGGACACGATTTTCTTTTTAAAGTTAGTACTTTGCCAACTGATCACATGGCATATCAGCATTAGAAATCAAGAACTAAACACAGTCAAAGTTAACCCCCCGATTTTCCACAGAGCAAACAGTATCTGCCACATGAAGCCTGCTCCGAGGGCACCTGGTTTTCTTATTTAGCAGTATCAATTGTTTCACTCTGGGACAACTGTAACTCAGTACAACCAAGGAAGACCAGTTGCTTCCATGAAGACAATTTTATTTTCTTCTTTACATATTTATTTTGGATATGTCTTACCTAGATTAAGAGAAAACAAGAATTTGAAAAGCAGATTATCCCTTTTATTATAATTTCTTTTTACATAACTTTTTCAACCTAGATTCAGGTAACTACCTGTCTCTCCTATAAAAGGAGAAGGGTCCTGCACATTACAATAGGCAAAAAGGTTTTAAGGAAATAAAAATATTTTAAATTGATCCATTACAATTTTTTAATCTTCTTGAGTACATTGGTAAGTGGGAAAAAGACAGGAGAGAAAAATGGAATTTCAAACAACCAGACTGTAATAACCTCAGATTTAATACACTCTTTTATATTTTTTTCTCCAAACAAGTACAAAGGAGGTTCAAGTGCTCTATGTGGATGCCTTTCCATACCTTAATATATATATATTTTTTACTCCCAGTAATCCTGGCCAGTGTTTATCTAAACTTTCTGAAGCATATTAGGTCTCAATTATGCAAAATAATCCTGGGCAATCAAACAAGGGGGAAGCACAGAAATAATGCTTGTATCTCAACTACATTTTCAGAATCTAGAATTGCCAATTCAAGATGGAGAATATGCAGTGGGGGAAAAGATAACAGAACTGACTAGAAGTAGGAAATGCAGAATTTTAAGATTCAAAGAGCTCCTTGGAAGGACAAGTAAACAGCATGAGAAGCAGAAAAGAAAAAGGGAAGAGGGCCCAGTACATACACCAATTCTTTCCTATGCTAGCATCCTCATCTCAAAAGGAAAAAGATAAAGTCCATGAAAAATACTTAAAAGTTTATTGCAAACTGCTATAATAATTTATTGAAGCATATTATAGGCAAATGGTAGCTATGAAAAGGACAACAAAGGGAGAAAGAACAGATAGTTTCAATTATTAGAACTCTGACAGGGAGAGGAGTGTGAGAACATATTTACCTCTATCTCATAAAGATTTTTTTTAATGCAGTTTGCTTTCATGTACATGGCTAAAATATCTCATTACTAACTACCAAAGATGTAATTTATGGACACAAAGGGTAAAATAAATGTAACAAAGATAAAGGTAAATATGGGGAATGGATGTTAGCTAGTGAAACAGTACAAAACAGACTTCTATGGGGGAGGGTGGTAAGGTGAGAACAACTTTGTTGTAGACCCACCCAGTCAGTCATATATATTTTCATATCTAATCAACATACCAAAGTCAACTCCAAATCCTTACTGTGGGCAGGAAAGCACATTCTACATCCCTTCTATCCTTATTCCTTTCTACCCCCACACTGGAGGGATGGCAATCTGCCACATGCTGAAGAGAAACAATGGTGCATTTAAGACTGTGCACTGTAGGTGTCTCACTCCCCACTCCCTGGTATCCCAGCCATGGAGACTCGTGGGTGTCAAGTAAGCCTCTTTCAGAGATGACATTTTGTTACCCTCTTCTTGGGGAAAAAAAATCAAGAGAGAAAATTGATAAACTTTGTAGTTTTAGTGTTTGTGAAAAACAAGCTGTTCCTTTTGTTCTCAGCAAAACTTCATTCTTTCCAACAGCCATCATACATTTCTGACAAATAATGCATAGGGCAAGCCTTGAATTCCAACTTCTGAGGTACACAGGACATAAATTGCCCTTTTAATTCCCTAAAAATGAGCCCAAATAGGTTTTTGTCTTCTGGGAGTTACGAACTTATACACAGTAATAAGCAATCCAACCCATGAAAATCCCTATTTCAAGGGAAGTGGTAATTCCAAGGATTTCAGGTGGAAGCCAAACCTATTATTACATTAATTTTGTCTATTGAAGCCTTTTTTCTTCTCAAGTGTTACTAAATTTAGGAAACAAAACAAGAGCATTTTCTTTGACTTAAAATTGTACAGCTCCTAGACTATTCCTTCAATAATGGCAGTGTCCTTCACTAATCGGGAGCTGGAATGAACCAATGATAAAGCAAAGCAAAAACAAAAACAAGGCAAGGGGCCAGAGTTGGGCCAATAGGGAGGTATGTGTAAAGAAATGATGGGGACAAAATAAAAACAAAAACAAATTCACAAGAAAAAATCTCGTATCTGTAATTCAGACCCTGAACAACCTTCCTCATCCCCTCAAAATTCCTAAATCTCAATGTTCTAAAAACTCACAGAGCACTAATGACCACAAATATAACATTCTCCCCTAAAAAGGCTTCTGAAAAAGCACTAAGCTACTGTAGTGATTTTTTTAGTGCTGAGGACCAGCTTCAAGGCCACTGGAAAGCTATGATTTTAGAGGCTGGCTGTGCTTCTTCAACCTTTTATCTTGCCTTCAAAAGTACCTCTTATGGAAAGGACCCCATGTCAGAATAATGTAATCTCTCCCAGCCCCACAAAATATAGCAACAAAGACAAAAAAAAGAAAAAAAAAATCAGACTTTCCGTTAATAAATAAAAAAATCTCAGGTTCCACAACACAAAAACACACATGTTCAAAGTGCAAATTTCTGCCATTAAACTGGGACTTTTCTGTCTCACTGATATGCAGCCCTGTCCTATGGTCAAAGGGACCATGTAAAGGGCAGTCCCCTCCCTGTTGGGAGCCTGCTTCCAAGCAAGTGAGCACCACTGAGAGCCATATAAAGGTGTTGGGAGGAGGACTGAGGTGGTGGGGTCAAAGTGGTCCCCATGTATGTATCCTTCCTTTCTGAAACCAGGTGAGGAACGGAGGAAAAGGGGGTGAGAGATGTGTGCTGTTTTAACAGCTCACCCTGCTAAGGGGCCCTAAAGTGCCAAGTCAAGCTGCCAGCCTCCAGAGATTAGAATTATATGATACTTTGAGAGTAAGTGTGCTGCAGTGGGTAGAAGCCAGACCATAGGGCAGCAGTAAAGGAGGAGAAGGGAATTATAGGACAGTATATATTACTAAGAGTTAAAAGCTGATCCAGAACATGTAAGATTTACAGGTTGGGAAAGGGAATCTGCTAATCAGCAGAAAGTTTGCCTGGTTGGAACCGAGCATGAGGATAACCCTCGCTTTAAGAGCTTTGTGTTTTTTGTCTACCTTTCTGGTAAAGGCAACATCAATTTTATAAAGGGGACAGGAGGAGGAGAGAGAGTAGATATATGTGTGTGTGCTGTGATCCACATTGGAAAGAGCAGGCCCTTCAGTTATTTTACTAGATCTTAAATGCTTTAAATTTTTTTTTGTCCTTTTTATCTTTTAAATACAAAGTCTGAGCTGTCCCAGTGCCTAAAGTCTTCCCTTCTACTAAGGTCCAGTAGAGTCTGAATCTTCAATCAGAACCTCTGTGGTAGCACCGAGTATATCCGAGTTCATGACCAGCCCTTCAGTGCCCCCACTGCTGCCGCTTCCCACAAAGATTTTCCCATCAGCCATCAGGCTCACCCGTTCTGTCCCACTACAGTATGATTTTGACATCCCTTCGGCCTCTAGCAGGAGGCACTCTCCAGAGGTGGAGTTTCCCAAGGGCTCAGGAAGAAGAGGAAGACCCTGACCATCTGCAGGTTGTGTCAGAGACTCTGGGTTAGTGCCCAAGATATCCGTGCTGGTGATGAGGGCGCCTGCATTGGCAGCCAGAGCTTCGGCAATCAGCACCTCAGGGTGGCTTTTTGCTTTGTGTGCCACTACGCTGTCCTTCTTCTCAAATTTTTTGCCACAGATATTGCAAGAGAACTGGTAGAAGGAGTCTGCATCATGTTTCTTCATGTGCCAATTAAGAGATGCCTTTTGCCGACAAGTGAATCCACAGATCTCGCATCTAAGGAGAGAAAAAGAAAACGGTTGATCAGATAGAGAAATAAAGAGTTCTTATTCAAAGTCAGGTGTGATTTAGAGATCACATACATAAGCAATAGAGTAACATATACTTCTTGTGAGGGACTAGAAAAAGTTACCAGATGGAAAGCTAATCTGACTTCTTCTGTTTGTTTAAACAACAAAAGAAAAAGTTCACTAAGTAGGCTCACCCTAACCATACCCACTCTCATTTGGTAAAAGTGAAGAATAGCAGAAGCTAACGTGTTTATAAAGGGGCCAACCCTCAAGTGGGGTAAATAAATGTACTTCTCACCCAGATGTTTACCAATAAATAAATACTCACTGTAATGGCTTCTCGCCCGTATGGATCATCCGGTGCACTGCCAGATTGTGGGAACTCTTGAAGGCCCGAGCACAGTATTCACAGATATAATCCCTTTGATCTAGAAAGAAAAAACTGTGGTTAGTGTTCCATTCAGAAACCCTCTAAGTATTTTTTTCCTAGTTTACAGAAACCCTCTAAGTATTTTTTTCCTAGTTTACAGTAAGTAAGCAGATGATTGGGCAGGTCAATTCAGAGTAAGAGCAACACTATCTTCAATGTATAAAAATTGGATAAACAAAAATTTAGAATGAAATAAAAAAACCAATAGAAATATATGAGAACTAAAATCCTAATCTTAATTTTACCAGCAATCCAGATCTTGGATAAATTGCGTGGTAAGTAAACAACTACATTTTCATGGATTTTATTCTTTAAAAATAAAGATAAACAATTTATACTTCTCTCGAATTGCTGCTATCAAATATACAGTACAGTACCTGTATTTACCTTCTTCTCCTACCCCACATCATCTGCACCATTCAACTACCACCCTCTGTCATTTCACAAGCCCTTTAAATTTCACAGGATTTTTGATGAATTTGATAACATGGTGTGGAATCTAAGTGGCAAAGGAGCATCATACTTAATTATTTCTTCATCACTTGGTTCACAAGAGAGTGCACAAACAGATGCTTAATACCATTTGTTGAATGACCAGTACATTTTCTATGTCTTCACTTAAAATTACTACAAATAGAGTGACAACACAAAGATAAATTAAAAGGCAAAGAATAACAAAATTAATCCTATATTCCATCCCAAGCAGTTTTAAAATTAAGTAGGGAGAAGAGCCAAGTTTTTCTCAAGCTTGAATGTACTTAGAAACCACCAAGAGACCTTATTAAATGCAGATGCTGATTCGGCAGGCCATCCCTTGTAAAATTTATGTCATTACATTTTACTTTCCCACCTTTCTCTCATATTTGACTATAGATTCTTCTAAGATTTATGTTAGAAAAGGAATATAATTACCACCTGCACTTAAAAGTACAGTGCATTTATATACTTGCTGAAAAATTTTATTTTGAAAGTACCTGTATGATGTTTGGCATGTCGCAGAAGTTGCTTCTGGAGCCTGAAGAGTCGCCCGCAGGAGGGATGAGGGCATACGTATTTCTTCTTCAGCAAATGCTGATATTTAATGTGGTGCTAAAACAGTAAAAGTGTAGAGGGATAAAAATGAAAACTTCTCAGATATCTGATCCTTTGCTAAGTCAAAGTGCTGAAGAAAAATCAAATACTTTGTATATGGATAGAGAGGCTATATAATCAAACTAGAGGCCCAGTGCATGAATTTGTGCATGGATGGGGTCCCTCAGCCAGCTGGCTGGTGGGAGGGACCGTGGGAGGATGACCGGCAGTGTGAGCACACTGACCACCAGGGGGCAGCTCATGAGTTGAGCACCTGCCCCCTAATGTTCAGTGCATGTCAGAGCAACCGGTCAATTGGTCGTTTGGTCATTCAGGTCGCTCAGGCCCCCCCCCCCCCTTCTCTCTCTCTCTATATATATATATAGAGAGAGAGAGATAGATAGTTAGTTAGTTAAGAACATAGGCTACAGAAATAAACTTGAATTCCAATCAGGGCCTGTCATTTACTAACAGCATGATCTTAGGCAGGGGTCCTCAAACTTTTTAAACAGGGGGCCAGTTCACTGTCCCTCAGATCGTTGGAGGGCCAGACTATAGTTTAAAAAAAAACTATGAACAAATTCCTATGCACACTGCACATATCTTATTTTGAAGTAAAAAAACAAAACGAACAAATACAATATTTGAGGGCTGTAGTTTGAGGACCCCAGATCTTAGGAGATGTGCACTTAATACTGTAAGCTCTAGTTCTCATTTGTAAAATGGAGATCAGCTGTCTTGTAGTGCTGTAAGGATCTAGAGATCATATACTACGTGGTGCATGGTGCTTAGTGCAGCAAATGACACATAGCACAAGAACACTAGCTATCATTATTGTAACAGAACCAGAAACAGAAAGTAAGGCCTGAATTTCATGTTATATTTGCTGCTAAACTAAATATCAAACAGGCATTTCCTAGGCTTTAGTGACTTGTATTCATTTACAGATTTTCTGTGACACCTAAACATAAGCTGTTATATTTATTCATATTTTTAAAAACATATTCACTTCTAAAAAACTCTGCAAACTAAAAATTTTAAATTTATTTTAAACAGTATTCAAGAAATCACTGGTTTGAGCTATTAAATTTATTTTTTAAAACTACACATTAAAATAAAATCTGTTCTCCTTTGTCTTGGTGTGTCATTATAATAATCTCATATAAAAAAATATTTGCACTATAATGGGAAACACTGGAATTTTCAAAGATTCCAAGGAAAATCCTCCATTTGGGCTCAGGTGCTTAGACACTTTACTTCTTCGTTTTTTTTTTAACCAATGAGTAAACTAATTTTATGTTTAAATAAAGACTTTTCTTGACATTGCATGTTAATGATAAAGCTTACACAAAATCACACATTCTAAAGTCCCATGAAGCTTGAGAACTAAATTAGTAATGGGACATAACCTGGAAGGTTGTCTTACACAACTTCACTGACCTGTAAATAGCGAGGGTGAGCAAGAACGGTTCCACATCCTTCCATCTCACAACGCACATACTGGATTGGAGGTTTTTTCCTAAATCAGCATGTAGGAGAGAAGTTAGCAACAGAGAAGACACAGTCTGCCTAGTGACCTTCAACTCAAACTGCACTATTAGGAAATAGCAACTTTATACTATCATTATAGTTTCCATATAATTTGTTAGAAGTAAACAGCAATTGCAAAATGTTTAAAATAATGTTTATACAAAAAATAACACAAAATAAATTAGTAATCCCATACCCTCAATGGGTAAAAAAGTATTAAGATTTTTAGAAACACTCAGATCCTGCAGTGGAAATAAAAACACAGTAACTTTGCATCACGGACATTAATAAAGTTGCTTTTGTCCATTCCTGCAGCATTATTATAAGGGCATATGTGAGTAAAATACCTACCACCAGAAACAAGGTAAAACACAGGAGTACAAATCCTCACCTCCTTTTGGGTAATCGTGGACTTTTGTCATCTTTTCGTCTTCTTCCTCTCCTATAATAATAAAAAAAAAGAGTAAACTGTACACATATTCTGGATTGACGTTTATTGAGTGAAGGACGGCTGAAGACATATATACTCAAGACCAAAGAGCAGGTAGCAGAATACATAAAGTTACAAACATAGCTGGCAAACCAAACCAAGATTTCACTCCCAAGTAATTTTACTTTCCAAAAAGTCTGCATCACAAGTTAAAAATATACTGTTCATAAACTATACAATACTACAGAAGATTTGGATAAACCTCAAGGTTACTACTTGAAGAGTTGTTTCAGTGAAAAGTATACCACTTAAATATTAATTTAAAAAGTAGAATAAAAGAATCTATTATCTAAAAAAACCCTAAATATATAAACTATAGTCTCCTTGAACTAGAACCAGAAAGCCTAAACACACAAAAATCTTACTGCTGCAACGAGAAGTGGTTACTAGACAAGAAAGGTTTTACCTGATCAAGGTTATTACATCATTTGCCCTTCTTTTGAAGATCCACATTTGCCATACTTTTTCTTGCTGTTCTACTCCTTCTGCATCCCTATAATTTATTGACTTGCCTATTCATTTGTATGTCTTTAAGTACTGCCTCTGAATTACACTTTTCAAGCTTTTTTGAGAAGAGTCTCTGCAATACAATAGTTAGCTGCTCAAGGCAGGAATACAGGATGGGGCAAAAGTAGGTTTACAGTTGTGAGTACAGCAAATAGTTTATTACTGTATTAGAGACCTGGTGCACGGATTCGTGCACTGGTGGGGTCCCTCGGCCTGGCCTGAGCCTCTCTCAATCTGTGACCCCTTGGGGATGTCGGAGAGCCGGTTCCAGTACAATCCCTGCAGGCCAGGCTGAGGAACCCCACCGGTGCACGAATTTGTGCACTGGGCCTCTAGTATGTATATAAGATCTTTTGTTAATCTCTTCCCACCCTCCCCTCTGAGATTCATCAGCCTGTTCCATGTTTCCAAACCTATGGTTTCTGCTCCTGCGCTGTCTTCCCCCTGGTGGTCAATGTGCATCATAGCTACCAGATGAACAGCTGGATGGTTGTTTGGCTTTTATATATATATAGATTATTTATTTTATTATTTTCCATAAGAACTGCAAACCTACTTTTGCCCCACCCTATATGTATATGTCAACATCTGCCCTCACACTCCCACCTTTTTTCCACTGTGCTTTCAAAATGTTAAGTTTCCATTTTTAGTAGTAATTGCTCACTCACTTTCTAGGAGGTTCCTCGTCTTCCCTAATTTCATTCTCTTCTTCTTTCACCTCTACCTCTACTTCCACTTTAATTTCTTTCTTCTCTTTCTCCTCTTTCACTTTTCCTGATTTTCTCCGTGGCTTTGGGGTTTCCCTGAAAGCACAAATACATTTCAACATTGGCATCTAGCAAAGTATCCTTTCAAGGAAAACTTGATAACAAGGTAAAGCCTGAGGTTATCATGGAGTTATTATAAAATGATGATCCTTGACTCATAAAATGTGATTTCCAGCTAACCATTCCTCATAAGCACAATAATGACAAATATTTCAAGTCTATGGGATGACCTCCACCCAAGGCTAATGATGCCCTAACATGAAATCTCACTATAGTTACAAAGATAAACAAAAGCAGAAAACTCCAAGTATTCAAGCAATTCATATCTTGTTATGATAAAACAGGCAAACATCATAATAATATGGATATGATCAAAGTAAAGTTCTATAATGGAAGAAAGGATTTTATGAGGGGTAATTAAGAATGTTAGATTTGTAAAATAAGTGCATAATTAATTATCCATTTAAAATTAAGTCCAGCCCTAGCTGGTTTGGCTCAGTGGATAGAGTATCGGCCTGTGGACTGAAAGGTCCTGGGTTTGATTCCAGTCAAGGGCACATGCTTAGGTTGTGGGCTCAATCCCCAGTAGGGGGCATGCAGGAGGCAGCCAATCAATGATTATCTCTCATCTTTGATGTTTCTATTTCTCTCTCCCTCTCCCTTCCTCTCTGAAATCAAAAATATTTTATAAATAAATAAACAAATTAATTAATTAATTAATTAATTAAATAAAATTAAGTCTATACCCATTAGTTTGGCAATAAGCCAAAATAAAAACATGCAACAGTACTTTCCAAACTTACTTTTCATTGACATGTCTAGAGTAAAATGAGACATACCTTTCTAAGTGGGGCTTATAGGTCTCATCTCTTGGGTCATCCTTGAATGGTATTTCCTCTTCACTGATTAACATTTCTTCTTCTTCTTCTTCCTCCTCACTACTAAAAAAAAAGCAAATAAGATTAGAAATTCTAGCTGTAAAGATTGAATCTGAGGGGATTTTCTAATTTAGTATATGTTATTAAGTAAATATTTTTGGAGATAGCCAAAGATTTACAGTAAGTTTTTATCCTTATAATCTAGTTGAACTGCATCTAGCTGCTCTATCCTGAAGAAAAAAATGTAATTAAAAATCCTAGATATGCTATCACTTTATTAAACAAAGGCAAGGGGTGATGACTGTTCAATGGCATGATGGGCTAAAATCCAACTGACTTCATAATACTATGTTTAGTAATCTGTTGTATCAAAAAACACCTATCAACACACAAAAGAATAAATAAAAATCACGTGACTCACCACCAAAGATATTGATAACATTTTAAAACCCTGGTCTAAACAACCTCATTTCATATTGGTGCCAAGCATGGAATAAACCAGAACATAGAAGATGCCTGAGATAATGATTTCTGAACTCTATAACTACGATTACCTGGTCATGGCTCTAATCAAGAACAAAGTGGGCCCTGGCAGGTGTTTGGTTAGAGCCCTGGCCTGAGGATCTTGGGTTCAATTGCCAGTCAAGGATCGAAGGTTCAATTCTGGCCCTGGTTGGGGTACGTGCAGGAGGCAAACAATAGATGTGTCTCTCTTTCGTCACTCTCTCTCCTGGCTCCCACTCCCCTCCACTCTCTCTTAAAATCAATGGAAAAAATATCCTCTGATGAGGATTAAAAACAACAAAGTGGGATTTAAACTAAATACCAAAACTGAAGTTACTTTCTCTGTTATAGCTCAAAATTCAAATAGAAAACAACTTTAAGAATTTAATGTGACTGTGTTCTATGTTCCCAAGGGATGAAATATGAAATGTTTCTTACCTGATGCCACCTGGAGATTGATGCTCTTCTGCAACTTCTGGAAAAGTAAAGCCAAAACAAAGCATTACCTATGTAGTTTTCTTCCTGCAGCTAAGAGACCAAATTGCTGCCTAAGGTAATCATGCAAAAGGAGACTATCTGCAAATTGTTAACATAAAAAAACCATTGAAACCTGTAAAGAATTTTTGTGAATTTGAGCCAAACTGTCGACATATGCCAGAAGCAGAACCTCAAGGAATTGAGATAATGCTCTAGAGAATGGCGGGTTACATCTGTATTATACATTGCAGTCAAAGGAGGGCTATAGGTGGGTTACATGAAATTCATTGGTGCTAGATTAAGGAGGTGGGAGAAAGCAAAGTGGGGAAACCCCTGGGACTGGATAAAAAGTAAAATGATGGACACATACTTAGGTGAGTGCAAGAACAATTAACATGATAATGAAGGAATTTGTGGTATCCGTCCTGGTGCCCGCCCAGCACATTTGGTTGTACCCCAAGGGGTCCAGAAAAAGGGAAAGTTACAAGTTACCCAGACACTTCAAGGGTATGTTATCCTAGATGCAAAAAGACAGATAGGCTCAGTTAAGGTAAAGGTTGACCTTGTCAGTGAAGATACCGGCCTAGAACCTAACTGCCCACCATCACTGCTTTTACTTCAAGTTTTATTTCAGACCATCCTTTGTGGTAACTTTAGGTCTCTAAGTTTGCAAGACTGCCATGCAAACCTCCCCTGAGCTGGTCAGATCAGCATGTGGCCCCTTTCGTCCACATTGTCAAAAAAAGAACCCTTCCTATATCACCACACCTACCCTTGAAAGTTAAGCTGTTTTGGTAAATGTTTAGCATTACATTTAAAACCAACAGACAACTGGTTCTTACATAACCATTATCTGCTTGCCCCATACCATAATCAAGCTGATCTGTATTTGGTTCTGACTTGCAGATGAGCTGTAACGAGCCAGTCTTGGACCTAGAGCTTCGGGTGTTCTCTGTGTCACGATGCCGAGAGACAGATGTCCTGCTGCTACTGCGCCAGCCCCGGCTAGGCCTAGTTGTAGCAATGCAAACTTCCTGAGGGAGGGTAGAATCGTCTTCTTCCTTTTTCTCTTCCTTGGGATCTAGATGAAAACATCATTCTTTTTTAAGTTGACAGTTAACCAAAAACTATCCTTGTATATCTACTATCGTAAATTCAGTCAAGAAGGTAAACTTTTAAAAAAATATTTATTTTTATTGATTTCAGAGGAAGCAAGAGGGGGAGAGAGATTGAAACATCAGTGGTGAGTGAGAATCATTGATTGGCTGCTTCCTGCTAGGGATCGAGCTCACAACCTGGGCATTTGCCCTTGAACAGAATCAAACCCGGGATCCTTTAAGTCCACAAGCTGATGCTTTTTCCACTGACCCAAACCAGCTAGCACAGTAAACATCTTTTTTTTTTTTCCAGAGAAAAAAAAAAAACCCTCAGCTTTTTAAACAAAATAGAAACAATAAAATGAGAGAAAAAGCAGATAAAACTTATCTTACTATCATCTCTTTAATGAAAAAACTTATTTTATACTTCTTTACTAAAAAGTGGAATGCTTAGAGGAGTATATGAAATATACCCAAGTAATTCAATTCATGGATTCTAACTTTTAGATCTAAGATAAAAGAACCTAAATTAAGTGAGTGATCCCAGAAAGATGACTGAAAAAGTACAGAGGCATTAGAAAGAAAGAATCATAGCTCTAGATGTTTTAACAACCAAGAAATTCCTTAACAGGAATGCTTCCCTTGATTCTTGTTACCCTATACTTTTCCCATACTTTAAAAGGAGAATAGGTGAGGTAGCGTCACCCCAGTCTGCACAATATGCAATAAAAATTTAGCATTAGAAATTGGATTTCAAACCTAGAGTAGTTTGTTGTTTCTATATAAGTTAGTATATTAAAAGTGAGCCTGGAAGATTCCTTTAATAATTTCAAAATAAAAAAGGCCTAAGAATAGCACAAAATTTCACGTCTTAAGACTAATACAACTGACTACATAAACATAAAATATGGGCTTTCAAACATACAAGTAGGAAAGCTCAATCTACTCCTAACAGCAGAAAACTCAAATGAAAATGATAGTATGACACAACTGTTCCCCTATCATGTTGGCAATGATCCAAATGCTTGACCACACACTAAGTATTAGCAAAGCTGTAGGAAAACAGGCATTCTAATACAGATGACAACGGCATGTGCACTGGCAAAACCTCTAGGGCAGTGGTTCTCAACCTGTGGGTCACGACCCCTTTGGGGGTCAAATGACCTCTTTCACAGGGGTCGCCCAAGACCATCAGAAAACACATACATAATTACATATTGTTTTTGTTATTAATCACTATGCTTTAATTATGTTCGATTTGTAACAAGGAAATTGAGGGTCACTACAACATGAGGAACTGTATTAAAAGGGTAGCGGCACTAGGAAGGTTGAGAACCACTGCTCTATGGACAATTTGGCAAAATCTATCAAAATTATAAATGCACACACCATTTCATGTTAATTTTAACTACTAGGACTTTATCCTACAAAACTGCAATCACACTTATAAAATGACTTAGATATAGTCATCCTAGCACTAATTTTGGTAGTACAAGAGTAGAAAACTAAATATCAGGGAGGGACTGGTTATATGAATTTTGACATCTCAAATACACATGTAATATATATAAAAGATAAATTTCTTACAGATGGTAATACTTTTGGAGGACTATACAAGAAACTGACAAATATTAGTCACCTACAGGGAAGGTCCAAAATACATCCAGCAATTATACTTCTAAGAATCTACCCAAGGAAAATAAACTGGCAAGAGGAGGTTCACTGTAGCATAAAAGGCTAATATGCAAATAGACTCAACAGTGGAACAGAACAACTGGTTGCTATTTTGTGCACTGACCACCAGGGTCCGTGTGCGGAACATGGCAGGCTTTGGCTGCAGAGGGATGGTGGAGCAGGTGAGTGGGGGTGGTGGTTACTAAAAATGCTTTACTCCCACGCTGCAGTCCCGCCCGGTGCTCGCACCTGCTGCCAGCGCCGCCCCACTTGTACCCTGCTGGCGTCAGAGCCACCACTCACACCCACTGCCAACGCTGGCCCCACTTGCACCCGCTGCCTGGCACTGGTCCCAATCACTTGGTGCCATCAGTGGGTGCGAGTGAAGGCTACTGGCCCTGATTGCCCCTGAGGGCTTCTCCACCTCCCCCTGCTCCTGAGTGGTAATCAGGGCAGAAGCTGCTGCTCGCACCCACTGACGGCGCTGGTCCCAATTGCTCCACACCGTCAGCGCATGGGGGCAGTGGCAGAGGAAGCAGGGCTGCCAGCAGACAGGGGACCGAGGCGGAGACCACGGTAGGAGGGGCCAGGCGGGGGCACGGAGGATGGGCTGAGACCTGCCCCTGTGCCTACTGCAGCCTCGCAGCCCACAGTTCCTTTCAAGGTGCACGAATACATGCACTGGACCCCTAGTGTTTATATAACTGAAGAGTGAAAACAACCTAACCCTCCATTAACAAGAAAGTGTTTAAATAAACCAGGCTATATTAGTAAGATATTGTATAGAGAAATCTGTAAAAATTACATGAAATTATTGGCAAAAACATTGTTAAATGGAAAAACTAAGACACAAATAAATCTACCCACCTACCCAGCTAACATTAAAAACAACAACTAAGTACTAATGAGTGCTAAAACATGAATAATTCTTGAAAATAAGAACCAAGTTTCTTCTGTATGATACTTGAACGACAATTACTAGTTGTTTCTCATAATAGCAGCTATCTGAGGAGGCTTCCTGATATATAAGTAATAAAAAGAGAGAAAAGCCACAGCAGCCTAGGTCAGTGGTCAGCAAACTGCGGCTTGGCAAACTGCGTCTCGCGAGCCACATGCAGCTCTTTGGCCCCTTGAGTGTGGCTCTTCCACAAAATACCAACTTCTGCGCACGGGCCACGAAGTTTCAATAGCACTGTACGTGTGCGCCCGCATGTGGTGTTTTGTGGAAGAGCCACACTCAAGGGGCCAAAGAGCCACATGTGGCTCGCGAGCCGCGGTCTGCTGACCATGGGCCTAGGTGAAGGATAACATCAGATAAGCCAATGCCTGAACACGCAGGCACAGTGAATACAACCATGTTCTTGAAAGAGGATGAAGGGACAACGTAAGAATGGTTGATAGTGTGAATTTAGACAAAAAGATATTAATTAGTACTTACTACTGGCAGGTAATGTTTCTCCTAATTCTTGTAGGTAGCAAAAGATGAAATGTAAGTGATTTATGTCCATCCTACAGCAACAGATTCTTTCAAAGCAACCTAACTCATTAAATTCCAAAAGATGATAGCCACTTCATCATGATAAAATACTTATAGAAGGATCATTCTAATACGATCTGGTCCTCCTCCAGGTTGCCCCATTTTTCTAACTAAAGCTTAGAGTAATGAAACGATTTCTTCAAGATTACAAAGCTAACACAGACACTCTTGGGTGAAACGGAGTGGTTGGTTGATAGGCTAGGAAGAAGTTGGAGTAAAGGTCTTCCTCTGAGAAATTAACAAATCTTAAATACTGGTTAAGTACTTGGCAGTATATATATTTTTCATCTTTCTAAATTTAGTCTTCATAACCCTGTCAAGTAGTTATTATTCTTACCTTTATAGTTGAAGAAAGCAAGTAGTAACGACTTCTCTAGGCTCACATATAAAATTACAGAGCTGAGATTTGAACCCAGGTGTATGTAAGTCCAAAGTCTATATTTTTTTCATATAATACACCTAACCATATAAAAAAGGCCCAGGACTTCCTTCAGATTTGGTTCGTTTTCACCCAACCTTAGGTTCAAGTGCCAAGAGAGGGCCCTGTTTATGTAATATACTGGTCTAAAAGATCACAAGAATCCTATATAATAAAAGCCGAATATGCAAATCGACTGGAATGACGAGTCGCTATGACGCACACTGACCAGGGGAAGACGCTCAATGCAGGAGCTGCCCCCAGCTCCGCAGGCCCCAGGCCAGCCAAGGCGGGTGCCAGCAGGGGCCCCCAAATCGCCCCCCAGATCGGCCCTGATCGCTGGCCAGGCCTAGGGACCCTACCTGTGCACAACTTTCATGCACCAGGCCTCTAGTTACTCTATAAAAGTGAATTTTAATCTAAAACTGTATGCACTATTTTTGTTATGTTGCAAAACAGAATGGAAGAAAAATTTTTTAATTAAAACCCAGCAAAAAAACTGAGATTTTTTTGTACATTCCAATCTGACTTATTCTCTTTTAAAATGTTTTTATTGATTTTTAGAGAGATAGGGCGAGGAACAGAGAGTTGGAAACATCAATGAGAAGCACCATCGATTGGCTACCTGCGGCACGCTCCTAGGGGGATTGAGTCTGAAACCTAGGCATGTGTCTTGACCAGGAATTGAACCAGTGACCTCTTGGTTTGTGGTTCGACCCCCAACCACTGAGCCACACGAGTTGGGCAGGTTGATTCATTTTTAAATCAACAAGACTGTGTATATATGTGTGTTAATTCTTAAATTAGATTTTTTCTTTTTTGTTATAGTCACCAGATTCACTGTTTACTACATCTATGTTTTGATTTTATTCCCAGCAGACAACAGCTACAGGAACACTAAAAGGAAAAAAAATATTAATGAGCATTAGCAAAATTTCTATAGATAAATTAGAATCACAAACTAGTGCCACTTACTTTCAAAGTACAAGCATTAGGTAAATACATTCAGTCTCTTCAACACATTAAAAGACTGCTTAGACATAGGTTTGAGAAGGTGAAAGGATGCTTTCTCTTTGAAACTACCAATCTGAAAACATGTTAATAACTGAATGGTTTCTATAGCTAACAATTAGCTCAAAATTTAACATTTAAGTTTGAATAAATACGGTTGGACTCTTGAGTAGATGGGTGGGTGACAGAGTAGGAGAAAGTAGGCATGTAATTGTCATGAGATAGAAAATGAAAATAAGACCAACATGACTGGAGCAGAGAGAACATGTTGCTGAAGAGGCAGGAAAAATTCTAATAAAAAAGGTAGCCACAGAAAGCCAGGGAAGAGTTTAAGTAGAAAGGCAGGATCAGATTTGGTTTTAATGTTCACTCTGGTTGCAGGTGGGAGAATGACTTAGGTAGGTAAGAGTAGATTCATGGAGACTTGCTAAAAGTCTGCTGCAATAGGCTAGGCCAGTGGTCGGCAAACTCATTAGTCAACAGAGCCAAATATCAACAGTACAACGACTGAAATTTCTTTTGAGAGCCAAATTTTTTAAACTTAAACTATATAGGTAGGTACATTGTTATTAACTTAATTAGGGTACTCCTAAGGCTTAGGAAGAGCCACACTCAAGGGACCAAAGAGCCGCATGTGGCTCACGAGCCGCAGTTTGCCAACCACTGGGCTAGGCACTGAATAATAGCTTGATAAAGAATAATATCATGGGAGATGGAAAGAATTAGAAATATGTGAAATACTTAGGAGACAAACCCGACAAAGACTTCATAAAGGAACAGGAGATAGAAAGGTGTCATGGATTTAATTGGTTTCTAGATTTATGACTTAAACAATAGGATGGATGGTGGGAGCATTCACTGAAAAAGACAGGTGTTTTTGTTGTTTTGAGGAAATACTAGAGAGAGTGTGTTTCATTTTGGACATGTAAGTTAGAAGTGTCCACTGAGTAAAACTGTGCATACATAGATCTTCCAATCAGCATTTTAGTACTTTACTCTAAAAATAAATAAATAAAAAATAAATCAAAAGAAAGTTAGAGAACACCTGAACCTTGAGGAAAATCTCTAATCAGAGGTTAAATAAACAGGAAAAACAACTTGAGAAATGGGCAATTCAGGGAACAGAAAAACATGTTTTTTACATATCCTAGAATGGGAGGCAAGTACACCATTAGATAAAAACAGTATACTACAGGGTTGGGCAAAAGTAGGCTTACAGTTGTGAATGCACGAAACAGTTTGTTCTTGTATTATTATTTATTATTGTATTATTTTCCATACAAACAACTATAAACCTACTTTTGCCGCATCCTGTATTTAACAAAAGTACACTGGGGAAAAAAAGCTCTTGGGGGGAAAAAAGAACAGCAAAAACTAAAACCTTGAAGAAGAGTTTTGAAATCAGGCAAAAAGAACAGAAAACTTGCCCAAAACTAAGGATATGAGTGTAATGATTAATTTTATGTGTCAACTTGGCTAGGTTATAATGTGTAGGTATTGAGTCAAATACCAGTCTAGATGTTGCTGTGAATATATTTTTTAGATGTGATTAACATTTAAATCAGTAGACTGTATAAATTATCTTCCATAATGTAGATGGCACTAAGAGCAAAGAAAGGGATTTGGCCTCGAGAATTCAACTAGAAATCCTGAGTTTCCAGTCCTGTGGCTTTTAGACTCAAGACTCTAACACCAGCTCTTACCCCACCTTCATGTGAGCTAATTCCTTAAAATAAATCTCTCTCTTTTTCTCTCTCTCTATATATATTCCATTGGTTGTTTCTCTGAAGAACCCTAAAACAGACTGATACTGAAAGTGATTCCAGAGGAAGAGAACCTTAAGAGATTCTGAATAGGTTCTGTGGGCTGATCAGATTTAAAGGCATTAAATTGACTAGTATTTCTAGTAATAAAGTGAGCACTGAAAGTCCATTTTATGATGTGACAACAGAAGTAGGCAAAAATATCAACAATGGATACTCCCAATTAAATACTTATAATGAGGCCAAGTTGATCATGTATTTGATACCTTAGAACACTTCAAACTAACAAGTATAATGAGATTGGCCTGTTACTCCTAAATTGTGCTGGATAAAGTGGGGAAAGGTGAAGATGTGCTCAGAGATACAAATTCCCAATTCAAGTATCACATAAATGATCTGAAAGAAATCCTTATCTCCTATAGCTGCAGAGCTGAGGTTGCTGAAAACCAAATCCAGGATCTCACACCAAGGCAAAATTGCCTATAGCTACTGCTACCTATAGTCTAATGAGCTAAAGGCAGAGACCAACACTGAGTCCCTGATATGGCCCCATTCCTGGTGACAGGCAGGCTCATTACACTGGACCACTTCTATCATGGAAGTGGCAGTGTTTTGTTCATATTGGATTAGATACTCACTCTGGATATGTATGTTCCTCCCCTACACACAATACTTCTGCTAAAACCATTTGTGGACTTAGAGAATACCTTAGCCACAGTCATGGTATTCCACACAGCACTTCTTATGATCAAGGAAATGACTTCACAGCAAATGAAATGCAGCAATGGGCCCATGTTTATGGAATTCACTCGTCTTACCATGTTCCTTCCCCACCATCCTAAAGAAACTAACCTGAGAGAATAGTGGGGTGGCAATAACAAAAATTGGTGAAAATTATGAAGAAACAGAAACCCTCATTTATAGATGATGGGACATTAAGTGTCACAGCCACTATGGAAATGTTTGCAGTTTTTTAAATTTAACATACATTTACCATACAATCAAGCAATTTCAGTATTAGATATCTACCCTAAAGAAATAAAAACATTTGTCTGCTCAAAAACTTTTCCATGATTATTCAAAGCATCATTATTCATGATAGCTAGAAAGTAGACAACTGATGAATGGATAAATCAAGTGGATTATCTATAAATATAAAGCCTAATATGCAAACTGTCCCCTGGGGATTTCGACCGGGAATCCAATCGCTCACTATAACGTGCGCTAATAGCCACGAGGGGGCAGCGCGGAACAAAGGAAGGCCCCCGCCAGCCGGGGAAGGGAGGCCCCGGCCAGCAGCCAGAAGGCCCTGATCTGCCCTAATTGCCCGGCAGGCCTAAGGACCCTACCCATGCACAAATTTCATGCACCAGGCCTCTAGTTTTAATATAAAGCAATATTATACAAAGGAATGAAAATACCAATACCTTCTACAACATGGATTAACTTCAAAAATATTATGCTATATAAGAGACACAAAAACAATAAACACATATTTATAAAATGTCTAGAAAAGGCAAATATATATATAGAATTGCATACTTGAAATGGGCAAATTTTATGGTGTATAAATTATGCTCAATAAAGTTGCATTAATAAAATATGCATTGCAGCACTAGTCATAAAGGCCAATTATTAGTTTATGGGCATCTGGGTAGTCATAAGCTACCCAAATGCCCATAAACAGTAAGATGGATAAATAGTGATATATTCCCACAACAGAACAATATACAGCAATAAAAATAACCTATAACAAACACAACACAGAGGATTGTTACAGAATGGTGAGCAAAGAAACCCTGCACCAAAGAGCACACATTGTATTATTTCATTTATATAAAATTCAAAAATGGCAAAACTAAATTTTGCTACCAAAAGTCAAAATGTTGTTTACCCTTGAGTGTGGTTGATCATGTCCTGCTTCTTAAGACCTGTGAACATTCACAAAACTATACATTTATGGTAAGTGCGCTTTTGTATATCACCTGTAATCCCAGAAAAGAAATACTGAAATATCAAATGTCCTTTAATCAGGTATAATTAAATAAATTATGGTATACATATATGCAATAGCCATGCTTGGATGCCCACAAAGTATCTCTTCACTCTTCACCTCTTCTTTCTTCCTTAAGGAATCAATCCTACTCTTAGAAAGAGGGTGGAATTCCCAGATTAGTGTAAACTAATAGTTTTCAATGTGTAAGTTATATACTCCAGAGGTTCCCCAAGAACTTTTCAAATTTTCTCCACAGAAAAAACCCTGTTGGAATTTTGATTAAATTGCATTTATAGATTAACTAGAGGCCGGATGCATGAAATTCCTTTGTGGGGGGGCTGGGGTGGGGGTCCTTCAGCCTGGCCTGCCACCTCTTGCAACCCAGGACCCCTCGCTCCTAACCACCCGCCTGCTGGCTCCTTACCACTTGGCTCACTGCTCCTAAGTGCTGCCAGAGAGGCACGGGAGGCTCCCGCCACTGTGTCACCAGCAGAGCCCGGTTTCTGGCTGAGAGGCACTCCCACTGTGGGAGCGCAGTGGCCACCAGGGGGCAGCTTCTGCATTGAGCATCTGCCCCCTGGTGGTCAGTGCGCATCATAGTGACAAGTTGTTCTGGTCGTTCTGCCGTCAATGGTCACTGGGCTTTTATATATATAGATATGGGGAGAAATTATATCTTAAATTTTAAATTAAAAAAAAATTTTTTAAATTTTAATTTAAAAAAATTTAACTCTAAGTATAGTTGATGTACAATCTTATATTGGTTATATTAGTCTCAGATATATAATACAGTGATTCAACATTTTTATACTTCACAATGTAATTGCCCCACTAATCCTAGTAATCATCTGTCATGTGTAAGCATCACACTATTAACTATATTCCCCTTCCCCTTTTTACCCGTTCCTTCAACCCCAGAGTCACAGTAAAGAAAAGAGAGTTTAGTGGCAAAATTACAAACAGTAACAGCCAATAAGAAGTTAGGATACAAATTGGGCATATAACTAGGATCAAAGGAGTAAAGCAGGTTTAATGAGGTAGGCAGGCAGAAGACTAATCCATAGTCACCCATAAGGGAATTAACTGTACTGAAGATGAAGGGGTCCTTGCCAGATGTAATTAAATCAATCTGGCTAGTTTGAATTCAGAGGAACTTGATCCTTCTTGGACTTAAAATGTCAGGGAGTATATTACATTAGTGCTAATTTCTTTTTGTTAGAGGTTCTGGTCCACTCAGGATCATCTTAGTGTGAGAATAACATTAGGGACTCATGTAGAGATGGATGTCTCTTATGGATTTTAGATTCTTATTAACTGAATATAGGTTTCCCCACTCAGCACCTTAGATTTTCTGTTTCAGTTTTCTTCTACCAGGGCATTCTGATGCAACTCTCAAGTAGTTCTGGGATGGAAAGGGATTTCAATACAAAATAATTACTATATATAACAAAATAAACTTATAGCTGTGTTATAGAATCTTACCTAATAATAGACAAACATGTAAATTGACCATCCCCCCACTACGCTCACCAGCCAATCAGGAGAATATGTAAATCAACCCAACAAAGATGGCGGTTAATTTGCATACATAGGCACGAAGCTGCGGAGCCAAGACCGAAGGCTCCGGCCGGAGAAGCGAAGGCCTGGGTCCTGGGTGCTGGAGGAAAACCAGTGCTGGCAGTCAGGGGAAGGGAAGGCCTATTGCACGAATCTCTTCGTGCAATGGGCCTCTAGTCTATATGCATAAAACCCCAATATGCAAATAGACCAAATGGCGGAATAACCAAACAATCGGTGGCTATGATGTGCACTGACTACCAGGGGGCGAGTGCAGAACATGGCAGGCACTGGCAGCAGGCAGCAGAGCGTGGAACATGGCGGGCATCAGCCATGGCAGGATGGTGGAGCAGGTGAGTGAGGGCGCCAGACGAAGGTGGGGCACCGGTTGCTGTCATTGGGGCAAGCCTCTGGTAGTTACTAAAAATTCTTTGCTACCGCACGCTGCGGTCCCACTGGGCGCTTACACCTACTGCCAGCACCGGCCCGCTCACACCTACAGCCGGTGCCTGGTGCCGGTCCCAATTGCTCGGCACCATCATTGGTTGCGAGCAGCGGCTGCTGGCCCCAATTGCCCCTGAGGGCTTCTCCATCTTCACCTGCTCCTGAGGGGTGATCGGGGCAACAGCTGCCACTCACAACCCGACGGTGCCAGCCCTGCTCACACCCGCTGCTGGTGCCAGCTCCAAACGCTCTGTGCTGTCAGAGGGTGTGAGCGGGGCCAGCGGGGCCAGCGCCACCAGCGCGAGGGAGTGGGGCTGCCGGCAGACAGGGGACCAGGAGCTGCACCGGGAGGGGCCCGACAGGGGTGCGGAGGATGGGCCAAGACCTGCCCCTATGCCCACCGCAGCCTTGTAGCCCAGTTCCTTTCAAGATGCACGAATTTGTGCACTGGGCCCCTGGTGTTCTTATAATGTAACTGGCACAGTGTTATAGTTACTTCTTTGTAGGTAAGAGACAGAAAGACTCATTTATATAATGTCCTATAACTGAAATGAGCTGATAATCAAGGCTCTGTAAGCCTGTTTGACAATTCAGATACATCATAAATGAGTTATGTCTGTACTTCTGGATGTCTAAACCAGGAAAAGGATTTAAAGATATAGGCCATCCTAAGAAGGAACAAGGGTGTCCAAGTAGATCATTCTCACACTGAAAGAAATAATATGGTTTCTGCCATCTTAAGATAAAAGGTTAGGAAGGAAACAGGGCAAATAAAATGCTTATCTAATGTACTGTCACCCATTTGAGACATAAGCATTACTGTAACAGTCAAACACTTGAGTTTCTGAAACCTGATCAGACTACTCTGTGTATTTCTATAATTAGCTCTACTTTTTTTCCCATAAATAATAAGTAAAGTCCATATTGAAATATTAGACAACCTCAGAAGTATTAAGAGAAGTCAGGAAAAGTGAATTGTTTTTTTAAACTAATATCTAATCCAACATTAGCACTAATTTAATTTGTGCAGGAGAGTTGCTTTAATATTAATAAAACAAAGAGTTGTACCTCTAGAAAATATCACAACCTGTTCAAAGTTTTTAAAAACCTCAGCCTTTGGAATCAGTATGAGTTACTTCAGTTAAAATTCAGTAGACTGAACATGAAAATTATTCTGGAGTAACAGAATAACTTTTTGAGAAGTTAAAAGACAAGGAAAAGGGAAAGAATTGAGGTGAATTCTAAATATTAAACAGCACAGAAAAAAGTGACTACTACACTCTCCATTTCTTTATTCACTGATCTAGCTGTTGAAAGCTACTGTAACAGGTAAACTAATGATGAGGAGATGGAGATGGGAGTTAAAGAGTATCCATTTCTTCAAAATTTTACAAACTTAGCTACTATTTACTGAGTGCTCACTGAATGCTAGGCATTGGAATTATTTGCAATAAAAGACAGAACTTGAATTCAAACCCTGAGCTCTAACTCTAGATCCAGAGCATTTAACTGGTGGATTAGAGTAGGATTGATATCACGATTAAATAAACCATGATGCCGTTTTAATCACTCCACAGCTGCACAACTACTGTTTAAGTAGTGGCCAACTTCTGGCTTAAGACATCTATACAAAGAGCAATTAATTAATTCAAAATTTCAACCACACTCTCCAAGTTATCCTTAAGGCAATCCAAATTTTTTAGATATATTCTTAGACACACAAAGTACTTTTAGCTCTGATAAAACCAGGATGGGATTTTGTTTTGCTGCTGTTGTTTTAGTAAGAACTGCTCTGATACTTGATTGCCAGCTGTCTCTACATTTTCCCCACTTAAAATTTCCAAAATGAACACAAGCCCTTCCCTTCTTGGCAGACATACCCTATTTTGCAAGTAGCAACAGTAACAAAACCAAAAACTTGCTAGACAAAACAGTCACATAAAAAATTCCACACAAAAATTTGCCTCATACAAAATACTTCTGCCTGATACTATGGAAATACTAGCATCAGAATCTAAAATTCAGAGAAAAAGAAACCTGAGCATTAACATCTAATTATTTACAAAACAGCCACCACTTCAAGTTACTGAGGCCTAACACATTGTCATTCTCTAAAACAGCGTAAGATCCAGGTTTTAACTTGATACACATACACACAGACACACACACACACACATTTATAGTAGAGGCCCGATGCACAAAATTCGTGCAAGAATGGGTCTTCTTTCCCCGAGACTTGGGCTTCCCTCTGGCCGCCAGCAGTCACCAGGGACCCAGGCTTCCCTCACAGCTCCAGCTTCATCTGGAAGGTCGTCCGGAAAGACATCCGGTCTAATTAACATATTACGCTTTTATTATGAGAGAGAATAGGAGTAAATTAACCAGTCACACTTCAGTTAAGTAGATTCCTGTCAGATACGATAAATGAAAAATACTTTTAAAAAAGACTATATTCAATATATACATTTGGTTTGGTAAAACTCTTTAAAGAGAAACGACCTAATGACCTCATTTAATTATTCACCAGGCTGTCATCTTAGAACACTTTCTTTCCACATTCTTCAAGCTGCATTTATAATTTGAGTCTCTATCAGCATCAAGATTTTGCCTATACTTTACTCTGATATTGTGTATCATTCCTTTTTCTTTGTTACGAGAGAGAGAGAGAGAGAGAGAGAGAGAGAGAGCGAGAAAGCTTAAAAAACTGCAATAAATTGGTATCAAATAACCTGCTTTTTCCATTACTAGGTTTCTAAATAAAGTCAAAATGTTCCAATTACCTAAACCTGCCTTTGTCTAAATAGGTTCTATCTATTCCAATAATTCTTAACTAAATAAAAGTCACTTTTAAATGGGAACAATTTAAATGATCCGGCTGAAGTTAATTCTATATTTCTATCAGGTTATAAGACAATTATCAGTGTAATGTACATTAAAGATTAGAATGACCAACTCTTACCTTTGTCTGTTGTTACTTTTTCTATACATCTGAAAGAAAAAAAAATTAAATGAACAATCTTGCACACTTTCTTAAAGCACAAATATTTATCTCAGATTCTTCTACAGTGATTCGGAATTATTGGCTAAAATACAGAAAGTAATGAGCCTAATTTTTAGAGTACTGATATAAAACCTTTCTTCAACTTTGGTTTACCTTTTCTTAGCTTTAGGTTTTTATTTATTCTCTTGAGCGCATTCACTGAAAATTTATTTCTCTTCACAAAAATTTCCTACTCTTTTCATTAACTTCTGAACATTTCAATGCAAATGGAGTTTTTATAAATTTAAGTTTATAAAAACTGTAACCTATCATCTAACTATAAATCTCATTTCACAAATCATAAATTACCAATTACAGATGAAAAGATTTAAGAAGGTTAAGTGACATGTCCAAGGTCACTTAGTGAGTTGCAAAAAGCTGGGACTTGAAACTTTCTAAGTCCAATGCTTCTGCCACTGTATTATTTTGCCTTCTAATAGGAAAAGAGGTTTCAATCAATCCAATTTGCTGTATTTATTGACCTTTCAAGCTGTTGCACATTTTACTGTCTCTTCAATCATGAGAAAGAAATGTTGGTTAAACAGATGATTACCAGGAGTTTGGGGGGGGGGGGGGGCAACGTTGAGATATGGAAAGAAGACCTGAATAAAACAATTAATAGAAAGATTAAACTTCTTACTTCATTTTTTAAAAATATGTCATGTTATTAGGAAAGCAGAGATGAATCAAGGTCAGAAGGCACTTGACCAGGATTTAGAAAAACTGAAACTCAAAAACGCTTGAAATGTCTTAAAAGATTAAACATCCTACTTAATTAGTTTTAAATTTTGTTTCATCACTCTGAACATCTATAATCCAGACACATATTTATAAACCTCCACTAATCAATGAATCTTCCCCTTATACCACAAGGTCCTTGGTTAAGCCTCACTCAAGGATATTTTTCCATTGATTTTTTAGAGAGTGAAAGGGAGGGGGAGAGACACAGAGAGAGAAACATCACTGTGAGAGAGACACATCAATTGGCTGCCTCCCGCACTGGGAATGGAGCCTACAAGCAAGGCACATGCCCTTGACCAGAATCAAACCTGGGACTCTTGAGCCCGCAGGTCGCTGCTCTACCACTGAGTTAAATGGACTAGGGTTCATTATCTTTAAAAAAACTCTAGCTCACCACACCATCAGGCCCAGTTACCACTCAATCAAGGTTTACCAAAATCCTTTGATTTCCAGGGCATGCAGCAAATTGAAAATGTGTTAACAAAAAAATTATGGGAGGTACACTAAGAATTAAGACTAGTCCTCCCCACAGAAATATTGTGGAGGAAAAAAAGATTTAATTTAATAATCTTATCCAAGATTGAATGTTGTAACATTTATATTGTGGAAGTAAAGACTCATTTGGTACTTTTTGGTCAAGAATCAGGGAAAAAATAAACTTTTATGGTAAAGCTACAACCACTGTAGCTACAATTATCTTAAACTTAAGAGATCATTTCTATAAGCAAAACTGTTGAAACAGAAGGAGGGGAAAGTTGTCAAGGAGATAGGAATATTGCACTCTCAAATGGGTGGGTCAGAATAAAAGGGAATGTTAAAAAACATATTAAGTTATTAACCTTCCTATGTATGGTAATAGGGAAAAAAAAGTTCAATTTTACATGAAAATACACCCCTACACACTTATACCTTTTTCATGCCATCACTATTAAAAACAATAGCTTTTAATAAATATTCACTATGTAACAGACTTTGTGCTAAGTCAGTGATTTTCAACTATGTGCAGCAAGAATTTTTAAAACATGCTATACCAGACTAATCAGAGGCACTGACCTCTTTTTCCTTAGATTATTAAATAATGACAATAGCCAACACAACAATAGTCATCTGATGTGAGTGAATCAAAGTTATACCTATTTTGCCCTGGCTGGCTTGGCTCAGTGGATAGAGCGTCAGCCTGAGGACTGAAGGGTCCCAGGTTCGGTTCCGGCCAAGGGCACATGCCTGGGTTTCGGGCTTGATCCCCAATAGGGGGTGTGCAGGAGGAAGCCGATCAATGATTCTCTCTCATCATTGATGTTTCTATCTCTCTCTCCCTTTCCCTTCCTCTCTGAAATCAATAAATAAATAAAATTTAAAAAATTATACCTATATTTGGTCAAGTTGGCAAAAAATATATTTTTGGTGTGCCGCAGAATTTTAGTATTTATGTGTACCATGAGATATAAAGAAGGTTGAAAATAGCTGTACTAAGTGCTATACATGCTGCATTTAATTCTCATAAACTAATCTCATAGGGATTAACATTATATCTTACAGATGAGGAAAATGAGGCACAGGCTGTTTACGAAATTTGCGCAAGAAATTGAGATCCAAATAAGGCTCAGATAGGTGTGTTTTGGAACAGGTGTGTTTTAAATCTACTGGGTCTGGTATAAACCACATCTTGCCACCCTCTATCAGGAAAGTGGGGGACTTAAAACTCTGATTCCTTCCCCTTTTCAACCTTCCCTGCTTTTACTAACTTTTTTCACTTGAAAGTCAAGACACAAATGATGTTATCCGTCACGAATTCGATGGCTAACGTGATTAACTTCTAGGATTTGCAAATGTGTGCTTCTGCAACATAGGAAGGTTATTTTAATAAACAGCTTTAAATATTGATGTTCCTAGTTCCTCTATGATCTCTAGGAAATAAGGGAATTCCTTTCAGATTAGTCTGATTTTTAAGGATGAAGTTCCTACATTAAAACGTATGCAAAAACAAACAATAAAACATGTTACTTGGCAAAAAAAGAAAAGAAAGATTACCCATTTAAGCGTGCTCTAGGAAAAACGACTACATTTAACAAAACTGGCTAAGTCACGTTTTTTTCCTGCTAGTAAGCACCAGATTTCTAAAACGTGTACAAAGTAATGTGAAAACTTAGTAGTGATTAAAAGCTCCATGGAGCTACTCGTACAACGGGCTCCCAAGCTAATTAAAGGGGAGGGGAGCGGGGGACGGACCCCCTTTGAAGGCAAGACCGCGCTGAGCATTTCCTAACGGGGATGTGATGTAATACCGGAGAGCCGCGCACGGAGGGAAAGCGATAGGCTGACAAAGGGGTGCAGATGCCCGAGTGCGGGATCAGCCTGCGACGGCAGGGAAGGGTGAGTCACGAGGGAGCGGAAGGGGTATCGCTACAAAGACCGACTTCACGGAGTGGGGAAGTGGCCCCGCAGACACGCCAACAACGAGGAAGATCAGGCAGCCACCAGGGAAGCGGCATGACATCTGTCGTGCGGGCCGGCAGGGGGCAGGGCAGGCAGGATGTCACGTGGAGTGGGCACTACGGGAGCCGAGAGGGGAGCGTGCGGACACAGGGGGGTCTACCTCACCGCCTGAAAGACTGCGTTACTCACACGAGTCGCGGACTCTTCTTGCCCTGAGCTGGAGACGCGGGCTTCGCGGCCTGGGACTGCAGCCCCGTGGGGTCCGGGGGCCTGGCGCTGGGGCTGCTCCTCCGCCGGCGGGGATACTCGGCCTTCCTCCGACGGGACACAGCGGCGGCGGCGGCGGCCGCAGCGGCCCGGCCCCGGTCCCGTCCTCCCCTCAGCACGCGGCTGCTAGTGGTCCCCGCAGGCGCCACCGCCTCCGCCGCCAGGGGCTGTTGTTGGAGCTCCTCTGGAGCCGCCTCGGCCACCGCCGCCTCTCCCCCTTCCTGGTCCTGCTGCTCCGGGGGTCTCGGCTCTTCTGTCTCCCCCGGCATCGGGGCTCGCCCGTCCCCCACCCCCTCGTCCCGGGCGGTGGAGGCGGAGGCGGCGGTGGCCGCGGCGCTGCTCCCCCCGCCCCCTGCCTCCTGGAGCGTCCTGCACTCTCTCACTCTGCGCTCCTCTCTCCCCCCCCACCCCTCCGCCCGGCTCAGAGCGTACCCCCCGCCCCCTGCCACTCAAGGCCCCCTACCCCTGGCGCCGCGCGCGCGCGCCCGACAAAACGCTCCGCGAGCCAATCGGAGAGGAAGAATGGCTTCTTCGCCCCGCCCTCCCTCACGCAGCGACGTACCGGGTTCCCGCCCCCTCCCCTTCCTTGAACCAATCAGGGGGCAGCTCCAAGGGAGCGCGCGAGGTTTCCTTCCCCGCGCACCCGTTCTCACCGTTAAACGGCCGCGTCCCGCGACAATCCTAGTGACCTTTCCCTCTCCGGAGTTCCACGCGCACTAGGGGCAGGGGGTGGGGCCGGTTTCGCGAAGAGGTTGGTGGGAAAAAAAGCACCTCTTACCCCGCCTCGCGCGCTCCCTGGAGTGGCTGCGCGCGCACCTGCCTCCCTAAGGATCCGCTAATGCCACAAGGGCTCTTTCTATCCTTCCTCAAAGGCACGGAAGTAGCCCCGGCGTTCTTCTACCTCCACCCAGACCCCACTTTCCTGTATGTGGCCTTTCTGTCCCCAGCGTTGCGAGGTCTTGAGGGAGACGGGGGAAATTTTTTTGAGCTGTCGCTTCTCCTTTAAGAAAAAAAGCCCCGTCGCTGCCGGATGAAAGTCTCTGAAAAAATGGCGGCGGTAGAACAGAAGCGGGGTCGTGAGGGCATGGAGGGTCCGCCTCTTCGACGCATGCGCATAGTTACCTTGCTCAAAAGCATTCTGGGAGTTGAAGTCCTACTTAGCCTGTGGTTTGGTGGGGGAGGGGCATAGAAGGTAGGAAACCAGAGGCGAAATGGTTGCTGGGAGTTTTTGACCGATGCAGGATGGGGAAAGTAGTTTTTAGTATTTCCACAGTCCAAGTGTACTTTTCCTGGGAGGCAGTGTTTCCGGGTTAAGGCGCGGCACCTAAGCAGATCCCGGCGCAAATTTTGAGCCTTTTACCTGTCAGGATTTCCTGGGGAGGTTTTCCCGGCTTGTTTTCTTGGCGTGGGCGAAGCATTTCTAGGGTGGTCACGTCATAGCTCTTACCTTGGTCTTGGTTAGGAGGCTCCTCCGGCTGGCGCTCATGCCTGCAGTATTCGTCTCGTCCTCCTGTGTCTGACCCACCAACCTGGGAGCCCCTGGAGATCAGCGGCTGAATCTGGTTGTGTCGGATCCGCGGGGGCCTACCCGTCAATTATTTGGTTACTAATAAAAGTTTGGGGAGATCACTGTGGAGTTGCGTTTCTACTGGATACCGCGCCCCCGGCTTCCCTCGGCGGCGGTCACTGGGCTGGAGGGAAGTTGTTAGCGTGTCGCGGCACCAACCGGAGAAACCCGAGGGCCTCCCTCAGGCTCCCTGCTCTGAAGCCGCCGGCTTCTGCGGCTTTTAAGTGATTCGGCTGAGCAGGAAGCACAGTCAGATGAGCCCCTTTGCCGGAATTTCTTTTCCGTCCAATAACGTGTGCAACTAAATTGCCCTAGTCCGATAAACGGGGGTTTCCGTTTGCTTATCTACGAGGCGATGGTCGTGGGCCTCTCACATTCCTTTCTTCTTTCGTCCATTATAACCTGGGAGCGATTTGCAGGACCACGTGCTTACCCCTGGAAAATAAAGCATCCGGGGGTAAAATGCCTAAAGGAAGCGGATGGAAACAAGATCTGGGGAATCCAATTTAAATTTCACATTAATCATTCAGTTAAAGCTGCGGATACAGTACAATCTATGCAAGCCAAGTGCTGACGTGCAATTTTCCTTCCAGTGCTCTGGCTCAGTTATCACTTCAGATTAGGGCGGCAAATGTTTTCTAATGAGTGTGTTTTCACTTTCATGGGGCTAATGGCATTTCAGTTGTAAAAGCTGGCATAGGTGGATGGGAATTTGTGCAAATCCATTTTTAAGGTGTGCAGGCTTTGGAACAGCACCGACATCCAATGGCTGCTCAAAGTAAATGCAGAGTGGGAATCTTCATTTTAAAAAAAAGTCTTCAGCGTCACTAGGGAATTGAGAATGAATGATTCCTTTTCAGTGGTTCTCAACCTCCTGGCCCTTTAAATACAGTTCCTCATGTTGTGACCCAGCCATAAAATTATTTTCGTTGCTACTTCATAACCAATGTTGCTACTGTTATGAATCGTAATGTAAATATCTGATATGCAGGATGGTCTTAGGTGACCCCTGTGAAAGGGTCCTTCGACCGCCAAAGGGGTCGCGACCCACAGGTTGAGAATCGCTGCTGTAGATCATCTGAAAAAAAAAAAGACCATTGTGTTATAGAGGAAAGTTCACAGGCTTTGAAGTTAAATATAGATTATATTAGGTAGGAAAGCTACCTATTAACTCTATTACTTGAGCAAGTTACTCTTCCTTGAATATTTCTCCACTGGTAAAAATGGGGTAATACCTATTTCACCAGGCCATAATTATAGTTCTTCCCATAGTAGGCCTTTGTAAATGTTTTATTTTGTTGAAGGTGAATAAAATCAGTGGTTTAAAAGAAAGGTAAAAGTTAATCTCAGCGTCACTGTTCAGAAAACTGCTGTAAAGCAATGTGAGTAGGCAGGAATTATATGCTTAATTGAGATGTCTGCAACTTAGCACCTGAGTCTTAAATCTCCCAGTCTCATTCTTCATGACTCCTCTGGTTGGTTGCATTTGGACCCCTGAAATGAACCAAGCCCTGAGAATCCAAAGTGAATACACCTCCGCTGCATTTAATGGATTTTACAATCTATTCGGCAAATTAGGTAAGCAAAATTTCTGGATAATTAAATAAAGATAGCAAAATGAATCGGGTGCTAGCTATGAAGCAAACAATGCCTCCATGGCCCACCAGCTTCACAGGGGGGGCGGTGGAGGTGGGGGGGAAGGGGAGGGGAGGGGGGGAGTTTCCTGATGCATAGTCACAGTGCGATACTTACATTGAGCAAAAACACAAGTGCAAATCTGCCATTCCCATGAATTCCAGATGAATTCCGGCATGTAGTAGGTGCTCAAATTTTTCAAAATTGCTTTTGAATCTTAATTGCCCTGGCCATTGTACCATCAGAATTCAAATTTTACTACCTGCCTTTTTTTCTATGTCAGTCCCATTTTAAAAACTCTGACCTATAAAAAAAGAAAAGAAAAAAAAAGAAACTCACCAAATCAAAAGAGAGGAAGTGCTAAGCAAATACAGGAACCAAAAAAGGTTATAGAGGCTGCTTCGCACCGTCTCATTCAGTTCCTTTGCGGTCCTCTTCTTCAGCACAGACCAAAGCGGTTCCTCACAACCTGTGGCACCAGAGCATCTTGGGGGTGTGACGATGGAAGAGTTGGGTGAGTGAGGAGCTTCCTGGGGGAGAAACTCTGAGGGAATAAAGACCTGGCTGCCATCTCCTTGTGTGGTGGGGTGTACTACTAGCCACATGGAGGGTAGTGCAGGGAGATTTTATTTTCACTTCTCTCCTGACCTCGCTAAGAGTAAAGCACGAGGAACTATAATTGGGGAAATATGGGTTCACTGTTTCTGTGGCGCAGAAGGCGGAGAGTTTGGTAAACTCCACACAAATACTTTTGGATTGAATTGTGATTAAAATGGTCATTTTATTATGCGCATTTGCCCTTTGGGGGCTACTGGAGATCATAGAGTGATCACACGGTAGGCAACGGTAGAGATGTGATTTGAGGAGAAAAAGAAAGAAATGAGTGTTATGAGGAGAAGAAGAAAAAGTACAAGAATGAGGGATTCACAAAGATTGGAGAGAAGCCAGGGTGGTTTCAATTGTTCTAGGATTTAGTATTCAATCAAGACAACATAGCACTAATAACTCCAGGGATTTTATTGCTCAGCTTTTTATTCAGAGGAACTCTGAAGGAACAGATTTCTATGGCCTGCAAGTGTAATTCCTCCTTCCATTCCAAAGCAATAAAAACCAGCAGTGGAATTATTGGCCATGTTGCTCAAAAGAGATCTCTGATTTCAAGCCTTTGGAGTAACGTAAGATTTATCATTCTTGGGAATGCATTCCATATCCTTTGCCAACGTTTGTTGCCAACAGCCTTACTAACACTGAGTCACTAACCCAGTTTCCAAGCTGTATTAATTACAGGGTGTCCTGGGTTTTTGTATATTTGGGGCACGTCAAAAGTGCAAACAATGACCAAAAACATATTTTACATATTGTCTTTTTTTTAAAATTGTTTAGAGTGTAATTTGAGAGTTGGAGGAGTAGAGGAAGGAAGGCAAATTGCAGGAGGGAAGAGGAAAAGGTGGTGTTTGATAAATATGTATTGAACTGTTTGGAGGTAAAGTCTATTTGGATACTTGGGGTAGAATCCAAATTCTTATCTTGAGTGAGGGTTGGGGAATTTCATATTTCTACCTGAGTTCCGCTAGAGTTCAGCTCTGCTTTTTTACGTTAGGGATACGTAATGGCCTTTATGCAGATAATTAAAAAAGCCAGTAATACTTTTTGTGGTCACTTAAACTAAAACTAGACATTTTTACATATGTTAACCATTTTAGCAATCCACCAAAATGGGTATTATCCACATTTTTTTTTAAATGAGAAAACTAAGAAAAGCAAAATAACTATTTCAATGACACCAAAACGGATCAAGCTACAAGCTATTCTCCTATTTTAGAAATGTGTTGGCTCAGATGTTCTGGCTGACAGAATAACCTAGGTAACAAAAACATGAAATAAAAAGATTTGCACAGCTTTGCATTTCTTAAGCAGGAAAAATTACACAGAAATCTGGTCCAGAAATATAGAAAGAACCACACAGCTTGGAGGGTAACATTCCTGTTGATGATTCAGGTGGCTAACCCTCTTCTTCAAATTGTCGTCAGCCCAATTGCTACCCTAATAACTCAGGATGGGTCTCTTCCTGCTGGAGAGAGGTAGCATGAAGGGCAGGTCGGCACAGGTATGCCTGTATTTCCTCTTTGCGTCCTTCTTACACGGGGATACTAGATAAAGAGAAACCAAGAGCAAACTCTGACTCTGAAAGAAATCATTACAATCCAATGAGACCCCCAAGAAACCTTGCTTACAAATCTTTTCATGTTAATACCGATGAGTATTTGATTTCTGCAGATGAAGGGCTACAGAGAAGGACTGTAGAATTTTCAGTCTAGTATCCCCCTCCACTAGTCATCCCATATTTGTCATCCTGAAATTAGTCATCTTCAAATTACGGAATCTGGCAAAAGGCAAGATGATCTTTGGGTGTTGGTGATATGTGCACTCAGGAAACAGGAAGAGAAGGGCCTGTTAACTCCTGACCCAGAAAGAGAGTTGCAATAACTTTAGTGAGCAGGTCCTTCTAAGGGTAACCGTCTACTCTTAGTGGTATGGTTTGTTTCTCTTGTAAATGGTATCTCCTCTCTCCTAATCTTTATTGTAAACTAGTGGCCTGGTGCACGAAAATTCATGCACTCGGGGAGGGGGTCTCTTAGCCCAACCTGCATGCTCTCACAGTCCGGGACCCCCTCGGGTAGGGTCCAGACCAGCCATGGGCAAACTACGGCCCGCGGGCCAGATCTGGCCCGTTTGAAATGAATAAAACTATTGAAAAAAAAAGACCGTACCCTTTTATGTAATGATGTTTACTTTGAATTTATATTAGTTCACACAAACACTCCATCCATGCTTTTGTTCCGGCCCTCCGGTCCAATTTAAGAACCCATTGTAGCCCTCAAGTCAAAAAGTTTGCCCATCCCTGGTCCAGACCCGTCACAGCATGGCTCTGGTTTCCTGGGCCTGCAGGCAAGGGGGAGGGACCAAGAGGCCAGTCTGATCACAGCATGGCTCCGTTCCCACAGCTCCCTCCCGTGGGCAGCCAGGAACCAGGACTGACTCCTGCCGCACCAGCCGGAACCCTAGCCTGGTGTTCAGTCATCCATCTGGATGTTTAAGTCGTGACGGATCCTTATATATTAGGATGCCTTTTTATTTTGAATCTAAGAGGATCCATGACTTCTAGTTAGAGAAAAGGTTAGAAATAGAAAAGAAAGGGGCTATATCTTGATGGATATAGACTAAAGATTTGGAATTCAGTCTGACTGTATGAGAAGAGAAGTTTTGCTTTTTCTTTCTACCTCAGTTTTTGTTTTATTTTTTCTTCTGTAAAAATCTTTTAATATAGAGAATTTAAGAATATAGTTTAATGAAATCTGATGTACCCCTCAACCAGTTTAAACTATCAAGTCTTGGTCAATCTTTTTTCATTTATAGACCCTCCTATTCCTTTAATAACTATATTATTTTAAAACAATCTCAGATATTAAATAATTTCATCTGTAAATATTTCATCATGCTCTCTAAAATAAATCTATACATACACAAATAACCATAATACCATCATCACACCCAAAAAATCTTTAATAGTAATTCCTTAATATTATGAAATACCATTATCACACCTAAAATATTAACAGAAATAATCAAATATTCTTGTCATACCCAAAATAAATTAATAGTATGTACTTAGTATTATTAAATATCCAGCCAGTGTTTAATATTCCTGATTGTTTATTTTTTGTTTGCTTGTTTACTTTTATCCTCAGATTATTTTAAGTTAAGGTTCATATACTAAAATTAGTTGTAACTTTCTAAAGTCTTTTTTAATCTATTGGTTCACTCTCCATCTCTTTTTTCATTAAAATTTATTTGTGAAGGGCAATTTTTCCTGAAGAATTTAGCCCAGTTTGCTTCTCTCTAAAGTGGTGTATAAAATTCAGTCTTTTTGTGAGATCGATGATTTAGAAATATATGTAGATTTTTTATTAAATTTATTGCAGTGACATTAGTTAATAAAATTATATAGTTTCAAATGTACAATTCTGTAATACATCATCTGTGCATTGCATTGTGTGTTTACCACCCAAAGTCAAATATCCTTCTGTCCCAATATATTTGACCCCCTTTACCCTTTGCTACTTCCTCCCACCCCGTTTCCCTCTGGTAACCACCATACTGTTGTCTGTATCTATGAGTTTCTGTTGTTTGCTTGTCTTGTTTGTTCATTTGTTGCTTTCAGTTTTACATTTCACATATAAAGATCTATAGCTTTCATTTTTTTAAAAAAAATATATTTTATTGATTTTTTACAGAGAGGAAGGGAGAGAGAGAGATAGAGAGTTAGAAACATCAATGAGAGAGAAACATCGGTCAGCTGCCTCCTGCACATCTCCTACTGGGGATGTGCCCACAACCAAGGTACATGCCCTTGACCAGAACCAAATCCGGGACCTTTTAGTCCACAGGCTGACGCTCTATCCACTGAGCCAAACCGGTTTCGGCCTATAGCTTTCATTTTAAAGAAATGATTAGATCTTTTTTTATGCCATCAAGAAGTATTCATCCCTCCAATATCTGAAATAAATGAAAATCTTTTTTTCATAATGTGTGAAGTTCATTGTCTTCATCTGAGGACTTCCAAGATAGGCATATACTTAGAAACAATATAATCCAGTGTTTTGCAAACTTTTAAAAACTACAACCTGTGGTAAGGAAACCACTAGAGAATCACTAATGGGTGTTGATCCACAATTTGAAAAGTATTATCCTATATAATAAAGAGCTAATATGCATATGGTTGTCATGCCATCACACCATCATGCCGGGGCGGAGTATCTGAGGCCGGGCCAGGGAACCTGAGGCCGTACCCCCTGCCCTGGGGCTGGGGGACCTGAGGCCACACCCTTGCCCCGGCCCCAGTGCCAGGGGACCTGAGGACATGCTGGGGGACCTGAGGCTGCGCCCCCCTGCCAGGCGGGGGTGGGGCCGGCCGGGTTTGGGTCTCGCACAATTTCGAGGCATGTGTGCGTGGGCGGGGACTTGACTCTGGGTCCCAGGGTGTGCCCCAGACTCTGACAGGAGGGAGATTTTCATATATATTTTACTAATTTTCTTTCATCACTGACACTTCTATTATAGAGAAAGGGCAAATAGCAATATTAAAATATTTTCTCCAATTAATTCCCTTTTAAGGTGCATGAATTTCACGCACCAGGCCTCTAGTTGTACTATAATTGCTTAATTATGTAGATGAAGAAATAGCTTCAGAGAAGAACATGTCATGCCCAGATGACCCAGAGAATCCATGTGAGAATGAGGTCTGGAATTTCTGGCTTGAAGTTAGTGCAGGGGTTGGGGATCAGACAGCCAGGTTCTGAACTCAGTAACAGTGTGAACTCAAACAATTTATTTGGTAATTTCTTGAACTACAAAATAAGCATAATAATGTCATCTGCTTCAAAGAATTAAGATAACTAAATTAAATATATAAACCTTAATTTTTATTAATTGTTATTAATTTCATCATAACAGAAAGGTAATATTGTAATACTTGAAGTCAGAGTCCATTGTTTGTTCCTGAGAAAATATAAGAGAAACAATCAACTATTTGGACTGTAAAATCTTGCTTGATTTTGTAATATCTGCATTTTTCCCCCCAATTTTCTTTTTTCCCCATACCCTAAAAAGACAGAATACTTATATTCTCCTTTGAGAATCTGGTTATGTGCTTGGGATATAAGAAAAAAAATTATCAAGGTTAAGAATAAATGTTACTATCCTGGTATATTTTTAAAAACTGTAGTATAATTGCTTATATTTTTCTGATAGAAAAACTATTTAGAGTTTACTTTTTTTCTAAGTGGGAATCTTTATGAGTGATTCACCCCAAATAAATGACAAAAATTAATACCCTGCAATAAAATAAGCCAAATTATAGAGTGAGACTATGGAATTGAATGCAGCCATAGGAAATAAGAAATAGGCCACAGGATATGGAGGCTTTAAACATCTTTTAGCCAGGATATGGAGGCTTTAAACCACATTCTAGAAGTAAAATACAGAGTAAGGGAAGATGTTTTAAGGAAAATAGTCTTAACCCAAGAGAAGAGGGAGATGAATGGGGGTGCAGGGGGAGCGATATAAGAGGAAAATTATTTCAGAAGACTTCCATGTTCTATACTATGATTCCTTTGTGTGTTATGATATAGATGCTTTATTGGAGGAATTGGAACGCTCTACCCTCCAGGACAGTGGTGAATACTCCAACCCTGCTCCTCTTCCCAAGGACCAGTATTCCGGAAAAGAGAGTGCTGAGACTTCAGACAGCCCTTCTGTTCAGGATGACACAAGCCCCTTGCAGGTAACTTTTCATTTATTGGAGTGCCTTGAATACAGATGTTTGAGTGTTTTCTGAATATGAATTGCATCCTACACAAAATAATGTGAAAGGACAATTATATATCCAAGAAAGAGAAGAAAATCCTTCTAAGATAACTTAAAGGTGCTCTCCCTGCTGTTCCTTCTACTTGGACCAGGTTACTCCTGATATCTTCAAACTTTTCTCACCTCCTCCTATCAGTCCTTGCTCAAGAGTCCCCTTCTCAGTTAATCCTTCCCAGGTCAATTTCTTTCTTTCTTTCTTTCTTTCTTTCTTTCTTTCTTTCTTTCTTTCTTTCTTTCTTTCTTCCTTCCTTCCTTCCTTCCTTCCTTCCTTCCTTCCTTCCTTCCTTCCTTCCTTTCTTCCTTCCTTCCTTCCTTCCTTTCTTTCTTTCTTTAAATTTTTTTTTCAATTATAGTTGACATTTAATATTATATTAGTTTTGAGTGTATAGCATAGTGGTTAGACAATTTTATAACTTTTGAAGTGATCCCCCCTGATAAGTCTAGTATCCACCTGGCACCATATATAGTTATTACTATAGTATTGACTGTATTCCCTATGCTGTATTTTACATCCCCATGACTATTTTGTAACTTCAATTTGTATTTCTTTTTCTATTAGGTTTTTAATTTTTTTCAATCACAGTTTACATTCAATATTATTTTGTATTAGTTTCAGGTGTATAGCATAGTGGTTAGACAGTCATAGACTTTACAAAGTGTTCCCCCTGATATTTCCAGTACCCACCTGGCACCATATACAGTTATTACAATATTATTGACTGTATTTCCTATGCTGTACTTTACATCCATGTGACTGTTTTCTAACTAGCAATCTGTACTTCTCAATCTCTTCACCTTTTTCACCCAATCTCCCAACCCCCCTTGCTTCTGGCAACCATCAGTCTGTTCTCTGTACTTATAAGTCTGTTTCTATATTGATTGTTCATCTCTTTTGTTCTTTCAATTCCACATATAAGTGAAATTATTTGGTATTTGTCTTTCTCTAACTGACTTATTTCACTTAGCATAATACCCTTTAAATTCATTCATGCTGGCCAAGTAATATTCCACTGTATATATGTACTACCACATTTTCATCCACTCAGCTATTGATGGGCACCTGGGTTGCTTCCATCTCTTGGCTATTACAAATAATGCTGCAATGAACATAGGAGTTCTTTTGAATTAGTGGTTCTTTTGAATTTCTTAAGATATATACCCAAAGTGGAATCACTGGGTCATAAGGCAGTTTCATTTTGAATTTTTTGAGGAACTTTCATTCTGTTTTCTACAGTGGCTGCACGAATCTGCATTCCCAGAGGGTTCCCTTTTTTTGTCTACATCCTCATCAACACTTCTTGTTTGTTGATTTATTGATGATAGTCATTCTGACAGATGTGAGGTGATATCTCATTGTGGGTTTTTTTTTTAAACATTTATTTCAGAGAGGAAGGAGAGGGGGAGAGAGAAAGATAGAAACATCAATGATGAGAGAGAATCATTGATTGGCTGCCTTCTGCATGCCCCACACTGGGGATTGAGTCCACAAGCCGGGCTGTGCCCTTGACCAGAATCGAACCTGGGACCCTTCAGTCTGCAGGCCGACGCTCTATCCACTGAGCCAAACCAACCAGGGCCTCATAGTGGTTTTAATTTGCATTTTGTTGATGATTAGTGACATTGAGCATCTTTTCATATATCTTTTGGCCATCTATGTGTCCTTGTTGGAGAGGTATCTATTCAGTCCATTGCCCATTTTTAAAATTGGATTTTTTGGGGTTTTTTTGTTGAGTTGTATGTGTACTTATAAATTTTTGATATTAACCCCTTATTAGATCTACCATTGGCTAATACATTCTTCCATTCAGTGGTGTTCTTATCATTTTCTTGATGGTTTCCTTTGCTGTGCAAAACCTTCTTAGTTTGATATAGTCCCATTTAGTTTTTCTTTTATTTCTCTTGCCTAGGGAAATAGAGCTGCCTCCTGCACACCCCCTACTGGGGATGTGCCTGCAACCAAGGTACATGCTCTTGACTGGAATTGAACCTGGGACCCTTCAGTCCGTAGTCCGGTGCTCTATCCAGTGAGCCAAACCAGCTAGGGCTGCTTATTTTGTTTTTGAGATTCCACATATGAATAAAATCATATGGTATTTGTCTTCCTCTGTCTGACTTATTTCACTTAGCAAATTATTCTCTAGGTCTATTTGTGTTGTTGTAAACAGTAAGATTTAATTCTTTTTTATGGTGATGAATATATTTATAATTGCCAGTTCTTCTGCATTTTCTATCTCCCACCCCTGATTGATATTACATGTTCATTAATTTATTTTTAGATATTAATTTGTTTATTATCTGTTTCTCACAATGTAAATCGGGGTAGACAATTTTTGTTTATTTATTTTTTGGTTTTTGGTTTTTTGATGGCTACATCCCTCTCCCTGACACATGACAGGCTCTCAATAAATATTTGTTCAACAAATAAATGAGTTGTTAGCCAACTACCCTTTAGAGTCACACATTATTTCTTTTTTAAAAATATATTTTTATTGATTTCAGAAAGGAAGAGAGAGGGAGAGATAGAAATATCAATGATGAGAGAGAATCATCGATTGGCTGCCTCCTGCATGCCCCCTACTGAGGATTGAGCCCGCAATCCTGGGCATGTGCCCTTGACCGGAATAGAACCTGGGACCCTTTGGTCCACAGGCTGATGCTCCATCCACTGAGCCAAACCAGCTAGGGCACATTCTTTCTTTTGGTATGCTAATTTTAATCATGTTATGGTCTATAAAGGGACTTCGCTTATTTTGTTGTTTTATGATTTTTGTCTGAGTGCTTCTCTAATTCAGTGCTTTTAGGGCAGGGAGAGGATCATTTTTTATTCACATGGCAGCTATTCTACTTAGAATTTGGCCTTTCTCTGTGAGATGGCTGGTATTCCTCTGCCTTATAAAAGGATATCTCAGAGACATGCTAGTCATCAGTCTCCTTTAGAATCTAAAAACATTCTTTAATTCTGGGTGTAGATAAGCACCAAGATTTCACTAACAGAAATCCATTCTGTCGCTCTGTCTTAGGTGCAGCTCGTGTATACTACTAATATCGAGGAGCCCCACGTCTACAGGTATTTTTTAATATTAAATTCTTAAGCAAAGTTATTAGATAATTGTTGTCAATCTGTGTTTGGACAATACTTTGCTTGGAACTCCTATTGCTCTGCTTTTCTTTCCATAGTTTTTGAGCAAAGGTGGAATGGTTTCTGCTCTTTCCTTCACCACCTGAAAAAGTGTAAATAGTTCTAATCATCACAGATGCTTTGGCCCAGCTATTCCAAGTCACAGAAGAAAAACACCAAATGAATTTTCAGCAAGACATTAACAAATTCAGAGCTAGGCCCGAGCTGATTTGATTCAGTAGATAGAACATTGGCTCTCAGACTGAAGGGTCCTGAGTTCAATTCTCATCAAGGGCACGTACCTAGGCTGCAAACTTGATCCCGGTATGCGCGGGAGGCAACCAATCCAATCAATTTGTCTCTCTGACATCAATGTTTCTCTCTGTCTCTCCCCCTCCCTCCATTCTCTCTAAAAATCAATGGGAAAATTGGGTGAGGATTTTTTAAAAAGAGCTAGTTTCAGAGTTGAACTAAGAGATTGAATCTCCATGGCAGACTAATGAATATAGACTTCTTCTCATATTTGCTCAAAATTTATTTAGCAGATGGAGAGATTACCTTTTTACAAAAGTTACAGATTGGAACAGATTCATTTACTAAATAATTTCTACTGGCCAAAGCAGAATTGGCAGCCTGTAAAAAAAAAAAGAAAAGAAAAAAAAGAAGACCACTTTTATTGTTTTCTTTTCAGTTATGGCTTGAAATTTAAAAAGTCAGACAACATTCTGGAAAACAAAATAAAAGCCTTAAAATGTAGATAGTAAAGGCTCATACTTGGTAAAGAATACTACGCCACACCTTATTTGGTTTCAGAATTGCAGCCAATAGTGCACACATGATGCTAAATAAGGAAAGGACCTATGCTATCAAAAGGTCTTTTTATAGCTTTGCACTTGAGGACACTTTCTACTGTAATGGGAGGAAGGCCAATTTATTAATACAATTGTCAGTGTGTTCCAGTTCCAGTGGTCATGCCCCTTTGTAAAAAGCAAACAAAGCAAAAAACAACATCAAAAACAATGCCTGGTACATAATAGGTTAACAGTAAATTTTGGCTTTTTAAATCCAGGAAACCAAGACTTTGATACAAACACTAATGAACATATGAACATCCTATTTAATAAACCGAAAGGCAGGACAACTGGTTGCTATGACGCACACCGACCACCAGGGGGCAGACCAGTGGTGGAACCAGGCCACCAGCCAAGGTGGGTGCCAGCTGGGTCCCTGATTGCCCCACCCGCCCGTCGCCCCACAGATCGGCTCTGATCGCGGGCCAGGCCTAGGGACCCTACCCTATATATTGGGAACAGTCTCTTAGATTTAAAAATTAAAACCTGGCAAGGCTACTCTAACACTGAAAAAACAGGATGATGCAGTGATGACATGCATGGACTCTGGCTTGCACATTTTGTGGTCAGCCCTGATTCGGACACATAACTGTATGACAAAGCCAATTACTTAACTTCTCTCTGCTTCAGTTTTTCCATCCATAAAATGGGGAAAATGGTACTACTGCCTCAGAGGATCATGTTATGTACTACTTTTTATAATCAGGGGGAAAAAATGTAGCTGCCTATACAATAGCAAGATGCCTTTCACCTGGGTGAAAAGTATGGTCACTGGTGCATGCAGTGTCCCAGAATGCAAGAGGGATGTCCATTTGCTGGTTGTCGGACATCCCCCTAGGGGTCCCAGATTGTGAGAAGGATTGGATTGCAATGGATTTCTCTCTCTCTGTGTGTGTGTGTGTGTGTGTGTGTGTGTGTGTGTGTGTAAAAGAGAGAGAGAGAGGAAGAGAGAGAGAGGGGACCTCCCCCTCTCCCCTCCCCCGCCCACACACGCACAAATTTCGCACACTGGGCCTGTAACATAACATAAAAACCAGTCCAAACAACAACCATTTCCTGTCTGTCTAGCACTGTGATCAATTGATGGCACACCGTACTAACTTATCAATGTCTCCTCCCCCATATGAATCTTTGGTAGATTTCTCATCAGGCCCATTCCCCCCTCTTCTCTTGGCTTTGCTAGTTTTCGAGAGGAGCTGATCCCTATGGGTGGGGTTTTGCAGGCTCCAGGCTTCAACCAATGGGAGGCAGTGTGAAGAGATTGGAGGGTGAAAGGCACGGAAATTTAAGGCATTTCTCCCCCAAGATTTGTCCACAATCTCCATTTGCAGTTACATTTTCTTTATGGCTTCAGATGGAGTAAAACAGGTCTGCGATGGTTCCAGCATATGTCTGTTGACCTGGGTCCCTGGGGTCTGATCACTTTGCCTCTTTGCTTTGTCCCTTCAGCCTAATGACTTCCTCCTATGACTAATCTCTGGGATCCCTCAGTGTCTTCTGTTTGCTTTTGTAGCTCTCCCATCATCTGTGTAATCAAATTTCTGGATTAAATTCCTTCTGCTGACTCCCAATATCTGTATTTTCCTGAGTGGGCCTCGACTGACACACTTTCCATTACTGAATGATACATGCTGTGTAGACCTTTATGGGAGAGTGAGACAAAATCCAGGTGACCTAGTAAATATGTAATAGAGTGCTACAAATCCCTGAGGCTGGTATAATTCGGAGTGAATAAGGCTGGCATGTACAGATAGAGCATGGGACTCAGAATCTAGCTTCTTGCATTCTGTGTTCACCATTTCCTCTAGTTTGCTTAAATGAAGTACACATTGCTTTGGACCTAGAAAGCATATTCAATACCAGTTGTGAGTATAACACTGTAATACTATTTCCAATATAGTGATATACCAGCAGCATTGTGACCAAATATTTAGAAACTGTATCTTTTACATGCACAAAAATAATTTTAGTAAGAAGAGGGAGAAACAATTCATAAAAATATTGCAGAGGAGAGGATGGGGAGAAAAGTCCTGCACAATGAAGCCTCTCCCATGAGGTGTCTGGATTCTTATAAACATACTAGAGGCCCGATACACGAAATCCGTGCAAGAGTAGGCCTTCACAGCTGCTGCTTCATCCGGAAGGTTATCCGGAAGGTCGTTCTGCTGTTCGGCCATTTGGTCAATTTGCATATTATGCTTTTATTATTATAAATACTTTGTGATTTATATGATTAAAATCTCTGAAAAGTGAACTAAGTTGTTACTGATGGCATAGCAAAGCACCTTTACCATCTTCAAGAGGTCAGGGGACAAATCAAAGGTTGCTATAGTGATACAACCATCAGCCCATTTCTTACTTAGAATGTTAAATTGTTGACTCAGTTACTATTAGGGTAGCATGACAATGATTTACCTCCTTTTATACACTGCACTAGGAGTCTAGTTAAAAGCCAGTGAGAATTCTTTGAATAAACCCGGAATTCAAGATGGACAGGTTGTTAGGATTCGACAAACGCATACATGAATCTACATTTATCCTCCCCTGGGGCACAGAACAGCAGAATGTGCTCACTGTCCAGCCACCTTCTGTACCTCCCAGACACATCTCTGGGGCAACAATTGCTAAGGGATTATAGCTGAAAAGAGTTGCTAGGGTGAATTCCTATGCACTTTTCTTGGACACCTCCAAGGAACGAATCAGTCACTTGATCGTTTTTGTTACCAGGACGCCATGTTGTACTTAAAAGACTAAGTCCTTCATCTTAGAGGGGAAGACATGCACCTTCCTCCTGCATTTCCTGCTGTTACATACTCAATCATAAGTAAGTCAGGAGTGAAACTGCCAAACCCAAGAGACAGTCTTGTTTTTCTTAAGAGAGAAAGAGATCTATTTCCTTCTGCTTTGCTCCTGGTTGATAAATACATAAAAAAATAAGTAAAATAGTAAATCTCTATTTTCACTGTTGAAAATAAACTTAGTGAAAGACAGAATATTTGGTTTTGTGTACGTGTGTGTGTATGTGTGGTGTGTGTAAAAGAGAGAGAGGGAAAGAGAAAGAGAGAGGGAGAGTCAGTTTGGTGGGGAGTTAGCTAAGCTGACTTGGTTAATGTTGATTACAAACATTACTTGAGTCAGTTGCTTGCATGATCCATTGTTTCCACTTTTCAAAATTTACTCTATGGAAATAATCAAATATTTATTTGACAGCATTGATAACAGCAAAAAGAAATAGTGTAGTGTCTAATAATAAATGATGGGTTTAATAAATCATGGTACATTATACATCTGAAAACAATATAGCCTTTAAACATCATTTGGAGGATAGTTTAGCATAGCGATAGAGAACATAAGCTTTGCAGTCTTCAGGCTCACACTCTATTGTTTGCCAGCTGTATTATGTAGAGCAAAGTTTTTACCTTCTCTAAGTCCCAGTTTTTTTTCATTTGGGAGTGACAGTACATCACTCTGATGTAGAATTGTTATAGAATTTAAAGAGGACACATATAAAACCCTTTACACAGGGCCTGGCTTAGTGAAAACATTCAAATAGATGTTAGCTGTTATGGTTGCAAAGGACAGATAAGGATGTGCAGAAGGATATGGAAAAACATCTATCTTCAACAAAGGAATGGTGGTTGAATTTGTTTTCAACTGCTTTTGAGCACTTAATCAATGTATTTATAAAGTGTTTTTCTTATAATTTGTGGGGAGTGGCTATAGGGTTAAGCCTCAAACTGACCTGTTGGCAAAGCCACAAACAAGTCCCAGCTTAGAGGGCACAGCACTCTTAGCATAATTAGGCTTGACCTTGTGACGCTCCCTAGATCTTACCTGGGTAGCTGATGGGCTGAGGGAGATGTAGCAAGTGCTGCCAAAACAAGTGAAACTCACAAGACCATTGTAACTATGGTGACCACTACCTTGTTTACCTCTGGCTATAAAATAAAGGCTCAGCTTGCTGTCTGGATCTCTCTCTGTGGCCTCAGCCAGGTACAGGAGATCCACCTAGACCAGGGGTGGGCAAACTTTTTGACTCGAGGGCCACAATGGGTTCTTAAACTGGACCGGAGGGCCGGAACAAAAGCATGGATGGAGTGTTTGTGTGAACTAATATAAATTCAAAGTAAACATCATTACATAAAAGGGTGCAGTCTTTTTTTTTTTTTTTAGTTTTATTCATTTCAAACGGGCCGTAGTTTGCCCACCCCTGACCTAGACCCAGCTTATTATGTCTTGTCTTTTCTACATCCTTCACCGCACCCCACTCAGGCTCACCGAACCCTTGGCTGAGCTGACACTCCACATGCATTATTATAATGCACTAGAGGCCCAATGCACGAAATTCGTGCAAGAGTAGGCCTTCCTTCTCCCGGCTGCCAGCACTGGCTTCCCTCTGGCACCTGGGACCCGGGACCCGGCTCCCTTTTGCGAGGGAGGCCCTGCCCACCCGCTGCAGCCCGCCAGTGGACTGGGCCTCCCTCTTTGGGGCAACTGTGGAGCCCCCTGATTGATCACCCTGCCGGCCAGTGGCCTGGGCCTTCCTCTGCGGGGCGGTCATGGGGCAATGGTCAGGCCCCTGACCAATTGCATCGCACCCACCTTGGTTGGCCTGGTGCCATTGGGTGTCATAGCATGGTCCTGGATGGTTATCCGGATGGTTGTTCTGCTGTTCGGCTGTTCGGTCAATTAGCATATTATGCTTTTATTATGTAGGATTATATTAATCCATTAGTAATGTGGAACCATCCTTGTATGACTAGTATAAACACTACCTAGCCATGTTATTTTTAAACACATTTCCTTTGTCTTTATCTTCTCTTCTTTTTTCTCTTTCTCTTCTTCCCCTCCTTCTCCTCCTCCTCCATTTTCCTCTTCTCCCTCTCTCTCATACACAATTATGCAAGTATTTTTTAAAAGATATTTTTATTGACTTTAGAGAAGAAGGGAGAGGGAGAGAGAGATAGAAACATCAATGATGGGACAGGTTCATTCATTAGCTGCCTCATGCACTCCCCACTACTGGGGATCCAGCCCACAACCCTGGCATATGGCCTGACCAGTTTATTAAAATACTTGCATAATTTGGCCGGCCGGCCAGCCGGCCAAATTGTGCAAGTATTTTAATAAACTGTGTTCTGTGTCTTTGGTTCAGATTTTTATTTATTAATAATTTAGTCATAATCTATCAGCATTATGCACATTATCTAAACTATCAAGAGTCTGCAGACTTTTTCTGTAAAGGAGAAATAGCAAATATTTTAGCTTTGTGGACCATAAGATCTCTCTCTGTCACAGCTGTCCAACTCTGTAGGAAAACAGCTATACCATAGACAGTATGAATGGGCATGGCTGAATTTGGCCCACAGACCTCAGTTTATGGGTGAATGCCTGTTCTAGTTTCTCATTTCTTTTTGTCTCTCACCTGACCGTAACTGAGAAAAGGTATAATACTTTAAAGTTGTAAAAGAATGCTATTAAAATAAAAACAAACATTTGGGCCAAGGTCTTAAAGCACTTTGCAGAGCCTGCGTTGTATGTGGCTGTTGGGGGCGAATGGCCTGCCAGTTATATGTCCAGTGCTTTTCTTCATGCACTTGAGAACAATAATCACTTTTTGAGATGAGCAGAGTAGGAACATGGAGATACATTTTTAGTCTGGTACCTATATGTATTTTAAAATACTCTCTCAGTCTCTAGTTTTACTGACACCTAAGCATTTAATAGCTAAAACTACATTTTCTAGTACTTTATGTGTGGCTTACATTTACTTGAGTTTTGATGTATTTGTATGATTTTTTGTTTGTTTGTTTTCTCCCTATAGTGACATCCAAGAGCCAAATGAGTCACTGCCACATTCCAAAACCTCAGCAGCTGCTCAGTTGGATGAGCTCATGGCCCACCTGTGTGAAATGCAGGCCAAGGTGAGCACAGTCCCTGTGATAAAACCTTTGGGTTTACAGTATCTCTTTGGAACACAGCTCTGCATTCCCCCTTGAGGGACACTTTTCAGTTGTCATTTATTTTTCCAGACTAAATTTAATTCAATAAATGAACTCAACCTTGTTCTATGTATCATATGGACACAAAAGATACTATGATCCAAGCACTGATCTCAAGGAGCTTAGCCTGTTCTTGGCAAAATGAGGCATAAACCTCTATAATATTTATAGAATAAGAGACAGTTCGTTTATCAAAATAATGTGGAGCAAACATCAGGAATGTAGAGAGGTCAAGGAGAGTTCATCAGAGGTGGGCATGGGTATGGGATAGACTCTAACGAATGAAGAGAGTTTGAACACAAAGAGATGAAAGAAGACGTCCTTTCGGTTGGAGTGAGCCCTGTGGGCACTGGTCTCTAATGCTAGTTAAAGTGTGGCAGGACTGTTAAGGCGACCTGCCTGAGCAGGATAGAGGAGAGCTGTGGACAAGCTAGGGCACACAAGAGAGATCAGTTGTGGTTTTTCAAAATGGGTATCATGAGGAGTCCTAAGCCCTACATTGAGATAAAATCCATCTCTTTGTTCTAGCCTCCAGAGCATGAGTGGCGAGCTCATGTGGCCTGGCAGGGAATGGAAATCAACTACATGGGCTTAAAAATTTATCAAGGGAAATGTCACCTAGAATTCTTAAAGTAGAGACTACAACCATTCTAAATTGGTTGGAGGATTTGATACACATACATGAAGCGACTATGACATAATTTCAAGGCAGTATATAAAAATCTGTGTTATTGGTGAGAATAAGAACCTTATCTTTGTGGCTCGCTTTTGAACTCCCAATACTCAGCATAGTTCCTGACAATGAATAATACATACTTATTAGAGAAACAAATGAATAAACATCAGAAATAAGTTTTCTTTAATGTCTACAATAAAGCTGAGTTTATTCCTCATTGAACTGTATATTTGGAAATACTAGAAAAGTAGACTTTATGTTTAATTGTGTGGTGTTATCTAATTGATTTAGCATGTCTCTTAATTTACATTTTTAAATATCTGTTAATTTTTTGAATAGGCCATACATTCACATTGCACAAAATTCAAAAGCACAAAAGTTTGTAATGAATGGTTTCCTTATCAGCTCATCCCAAATTATCCAGTTCTGCCACCTGGAGACAGTCAATATATTTTTTTTTAATATATTTTATTGATTTTTTACAGAGAGGAAGGGAGAGAGATAGAGAGTTAGAAACATCGATGAGAGAGAAACATCGATCAGCTGCCTCCTGCACATCTCCTACTGGGGATGTGCCCGCAGCCAAGGTACATGCCCCTGACCGGAATCGAACCTGGGACCCTTCAGTCCGCAGGCCGACGCTCTATCCACTGAGCCAAACCGGTTTTGGCGACAGTCAATATTTTTTTTTTGTTTCTTACATACCTACTCAGAAGTATTCTGGGATGTAGATGTAAATGTAGTTGTAGATACAGATATATTATTGTATTTTTACTTGTTTTTGTACTTAATATTGGTCACCCTTGCAGGCCTTTTATTTTATTTTAAAATATATTTTATTGATTTTTTTACAGAGAGAAAGGGAGAAGGATAGAGAGTTAGAAACATTGATGAGAGAGAAACATTGATCAGCTGCCTCCTGCACACCTCCTGCTGGGGATGTGCCCACAACCAAGGTACATGCCCTTGACCGGAATCGAACCTTAGTCCGCAGGCCGACGCTCTATCCACTGAGCCAAACCAGCTAGGGCCTTGCAGGCCTTTTAGACATTAACCTTTTGAACACTAATCTTTTCAACATTAACTAATGTCATATAATAGAGGAGAAAGGAAATCTGTTAGATGACAAAAGTTTCTTTTTTAAAATAACTATTTTAATGTTTTATAACTATTTTGGAATTTTGCTTCAATAACTACAATCCATAAGCAAGTCTTATCTGACAATTTCTCACCACCTTTTCCGCTAACACTGGTCCAAGTAATTATTTCTGGTTTAAACTGTTATCATAGTCTCCCACCTAACTAATGCCTCTAATTCCCTTCTACACTTAATTCCTCACTCAGCTACAATAGGGATCTTATAAATCAGATTATTTCACCCTCCAATGGCTCCATCACCCTTGCAATAAAATCATATCTTTTACCATGAGGGTAAAAATGTGATCATTGTGATCTTTGCCTCCTTCTCTATTATCTTCTCCTGCCACACTCAACTTCACTCTCTGTTTTAGCCCCACTGACTTTTCTTACCATTCTTCTAATGTGCCAAGCTTCCTTCCTCTGGGTCTCCCCTCCCTCTGTAATGCTTTCCACAAAAATCAATATTTCTGATTCCCTAAGTACATCACTTAAATATCCACTAAAATATCACATCCTTAGAGTCCTTCTCTAATCACCATCATCTCAATCAATTCTTCCTCACCATCCCACCCTCTGTCACTTTTGTCTTGATGTATAATGTATATCATATTTCTCTCTGGCATTGCATCATATATTCATTTATCATTTACTATTATTATTTAACATATTTTTATTGATTTTCAGAGAGGAAGGGAGAGTGAGAGAGAGATAGAAACATCAATGATTTTCAGAGAGGAAGGGAGATGAGAGAGAATCATTGATCGGCTGCCTCCTGCATGCCTCCTACTGGGGATCGAGCCCACAACCCGGGTATGTGCCCCCAATCGGAATCGAACTCTGGACCCTTCAGTCCACAGGCCGACACTCTATCCACTAAGCCAAACCAGCTAGGGCCATCATATATTCATTTTAATTGTTTATTGTCTGTCACCCAGGGAATGTAAACTTTGAGGAGAGACACTTGGTTGCTTTTGTACATTGTCTCTACCAAGAGCCAGCCTAGAGCAGGGTTTGGGGAAAACTAGGTGCTCAATAAACACTGCAGAATAAATGAATAAAAAGAAGACTGCTGAGTTGTGGTCATCACAAGAACCAGAATTATATTCATCCACTCAATTTCCTATAGTCAGGAAAAGACTTACAAATGCAGGAAGATTAGTCAGATTTCATTTGGCATGAGGAATTTAGAATGAAGAAGAGATGAAAACATTTTTATTGGTGTTATAATGTTGAATTCTCCCATACCTTAGAAGAAGGTTCAGGAAAGACTAAAGGCCCATCAGTAGAGGTGATTTTATAGGGTCATGAAGAAGATGCCACTGAGGATGAATTCCATGAGGCTGACTCTGTTCATGGTTCTCTCCTTGGTACTAGGTGGCAGTGAAAGCAGATGCCAGCAAGAAGTACTTACCAGACAAGCAGGATCACAAGGTCTCCCTGGACTCAATGCTGGGGGGATTGGAGCAGGAATTGCAGGACCTTGGGATTGCCACGGTGCCCAAGGGCCATTGTGCTTCCTGCCAGAAATTGATTGCTGGAAAGGTGGGACGGGCCAAGATGTTGGTCCTACAGCCATCTATGTCTCTGTGTGTGTCTCTCTCTGTCCCACCAAAGATTGTTATTTCTCTTTATATTCTAAGAAGTTTTAATCTCTATATATAAAAGCCTAAGCAACTGTTTGACCATTCGACTGGTAGCTATGACGTGCACTGACCACCAGGGGGCAAACGCTCAATGCACAGGCATGGAAACATGGTACAGACTGATGAATCTCAGAAGGAAAGGGGCAGGGGGGAGGGCAGGAAGAGATTAACCAAAGATCTTATATGCATAAGAGAGGCCTGGTGCATGGATTCCAAATCATGGCCACTAACTCCTGCTCTGCATCATACTCCACCAAAACCATAACAGGGTTTTGAGACCCAACTCTGCTTGGGGTGTGAGATGAGATGTTCAAACCAGAGGAATAAAAACTGTCTTTTGACCTTTTACTCTTCTAGGGATCCATGCACCAGTGGGGTCCCTCAGCCTGGTCTGTGGGGATCGGGTTGAAACTGGCAGTCCAACATCCCCCGAGGGGTTCCGGATTGTGAGAGTGCGCAGGCCAGGTTGAGGGACCCCATCAGTGCACGAATCCGTACATCAGGCCTCTAGTAGTTAATAATTACTGATTATTTATAGTGTTCTGGGCTAAGTGCTTTACAAGTATTTCTTCATTTAATGGTCACATTGGTCCTTGAAGGAGACTCTAGTATTATTCCCTTTGTAAAGATGAGGAAACTTGCTGGAAACCAATTCCAGCATGTTCAGCAGGGCTGAATCATCTGGAGTGGCAAGGGCATTTCCCCAAACCTGAATAGGATACATTAAATGAATTGCTTGGCTGTCACACAGCTAAAGGGCATCTTAGTCTACATGTTATTGCCTCCTACTGGCCAAACACCTGAACAGCCGTAGGCTAATTCCCCCATTCTGACAATGTTTGTGTATACCCTTTGAAGTCTATATCTCTGCCTCGCCTCAGAACAAATTGTGTTAATATAAAGCATGGAGTCCTGGGATGAGGAGACCTTAGACCTTAGACCTTAGACCTTAGATCTTAGTTTCCTTTAAACTAGGCTCCTCTGACCTCCAAATGCCTTTCAAAATTATATTTCGTCTCTGGACTCCTATTTAATCTACACACAGCCTTCTCCAGATTGCTGAACCCTTCTTAATGCTGGAACAAGAACCCCAGCAGAAACTGAGGGCTCAGGTCCAAGGTCTAGTAAGAGGTAAAGCTGGGATTTGAACCCAGGAAAGTCAAAGCTTTTAATTTGAGTTTAAGCTCTTAACCGTTCCGCACTGCCTGTACTGAAATGAACTTTCTCACTGTTCCCTCTGTGCAAACATTCCTAGTTTAAATTTATTGCATGTAATTTTCAGCTGCATTCAGCTCCAAATCATGGCCACTAACTCCTGCTCTGCATCATACTCCACCAAAACCATAACAGGGTTTTGAGACCCAACTCCGCATGGGGTGTGAGATGAGATGTTCAAACCAGAGGAATAAAAACTGTCTTTTGACCTTTTACTCTTCTAGGGATCCCAGCCACACCAAGGCTGTAGTTATCTGCTGTCTATCACTGCTGTGCTCTATTTTGTTTCTTATACCATCTGGGACAGTGTAGTGGTAACAAACATTTACAGGCTTTTATCAGGGTGAGCAGTCAAGAAAGTGGGCACTTTTTTTCTCTCCAAAAAGCATGGGCAACAGACCACATAGGTCTAGGCCAGTGATGGCGAACCTATGACACGCATATCAGAGGTGACACGCGAACTCATTTTTTTGGTTGATTTTTCTTTGTTAAATGGCATTTAAATATATAAAATAAATATCAAAAATATAAGTCTTTGTTTTACTATGGTTGCAAATATCAAAAAATTTCTCTATGTGACACGGCACCAGAGTTAAGTTAGGGTTTTTCAAAATGCTGACACGCCGAGCTCAAAAGGTTCGCCATCACTGCTGTAGGCCTTAGTGTTATGTAACTCCAGCGGGTGTCATTTACTCAGGAAACTGTGTGAAGAGTGCCCACCATGACGTGCAACCTGCAGGTCCTAGGGCACCCTACTGGGCTCTCACTCCAGGCTTTATTTCCTCCTCCAGGTGATCCATGCTCTAGGGCAAGCATGGCATCCAGAGCACTTCATCTGTAGTCACTGCAAGGAAGAGATTGGCTCCAGTCCCTTCTTTGAGCGCAGTGGTTTGGCCTACTGCCCCAGGGACTACCACCATCTGTTTTCGCCACGCTGTGCTTACTGTGCTGCTCCCATCCTGGATGTAAGTAAACCCCTCTCCCCCTGCTTGCCTGTAGCTTTTCCTCACTCCTTTAGAACCAGGGTCATGTTTTACAGTTCTGAGGCATTGTGATATCTCTCTGTGTGTTCCTTTTCCAGAGAGTGCTGACAGCAATGAACCAAACCTGGCACCCAGAGCACTTCTTCTGCTCTCACTGTGGAGAGGTGTTTGGTGCAGAAGGTATGGCCTGGGGTACCTTGACCTGTCCTGGTTGTCCGGGATTCTGCCTCTACCACCCAAGTGCCCATTTCAGTACCACATGCCATCCTTCCCTACCTTTTTCCAGCATTTATAGATTTTGTTAAAATTGAATTATTTTAATCAAAGAAATATGGTTGCATAGTTTAAAAACTCAAACATTACTTCAAGGGTGATATTGAAAATGAATAGTCCCTTGCTCCTCCTTTCTCCACCCCCAACCCTACTTCTCTCTTGATTTTTTTAGCTTTTTCTTTTGTTATTTACTTTTTTTTAAGTGACACATTACTATAAATTTATTTTCCCCAAAATTTTAATGATTATGTATTCACTTTCTATCAGAGAAGAAGAGGATTTAGAAATGTTATTACTATCCCACCATATTTAGGGATGCCATATTTTCACCCCCAACATATTTTCCCTTCCACATTTTTCTCAGTTTATAATTAGGTCATAATTACAGGTCAGATCAATATTCAGTGTGTACTAGTAGATAATCATGTGAATATTGCTCACAGTTGAGCCTGGGCAGCAAACTGTGATTACAGTAGAGCCTGGCTTTTGGAGTCAGACTACCGGGTTTAAATCTGGGCTGGACATTTATTTGCTAGGTGATGTTGTTCCAGTCATTTAACCTCTCTGTATCTCACTTCCCTTATCAGTAAAATGGGCCTAATAATGCCTATCTTACAGGATCATCATGAGGATTTTAAGAGTCATGATTAGTGTTTAAAACAGTGTCTGGCACATGGAGTCCTTTTGTATATTTTTGTCCCTGAAGTTTGTATCCTTTTTTCATTAGCTTAATTTTCATTATACTTACCACTAATTTATCTGACAGAACTGTGAAATCCTTCTCAAAGTGGTCAACCACATGTGATGATAGGTCAGTTCCATTTGTTCTTTCTCATAGACATCTGTCCCAGGGACGCCCATATTCCTGCTCCAACCTGAGGCCTGTTGAGAAGCAGTTATTCTGGGTCATTATCTTGGGAATTCCTTTTACTATTTTCCTCTTTGGATCCTCTGTTTCTTGGATCTCAAGTCTTTTAATACATGTTACTGTCTTTATTTTGATAGAGCACATCCTGTAGTAGCTCTTGAGAACAGGTAAAACTTTCGAGACCTTGAATATCTGAAAATATTTTTGTTCTGTTATCTACCTTCAGTTGCCTGGGCAGACAATTCTAGGTGGAAACTATTTTCCCTCATACTTCTGAAGACTTTGTTTGCTTCACTGTCTTCCAGTTTCCATAGTTGGGAAGTTTTTTTGTTTTGTTTTCTTATTATTTTTTAAAAATCTTTATTGTTGAAAGTATTACATATATCTCCTTTTCCCCCTATTGACCTCTTCTAGCCCACCCCCACCCCCTGCCCAAGGCCTTCACCACCCTATTGTCTGTGTCCATGGGTTATGCATTTATGCATACAAGTTCTTTGGTTGATCTCTTCCCACCTACCCACCCTCCTCCTGCCTTCCCTCTGAGATGCCACAGTCTGTTCCATGTTTCTATGTCTCTGGATCTATTTTGTTCATTAGTTTATTTTGTTCACCAGATTCCACATATGAGTGAGATCATGTGATACTTGTCTTTCTCTAACTGGCTTATTTCACTTAGCATAATACTTTCCAGGTCCCTCCATTCTGTCTCAAAGGGTAAAAGATCCCTCTTCTGCCCTGGCCAGTTTGACTCAGTGGATAGAGCGTCGGCCTGCAGACTGAAGAATCCTGGGTTCGATTCCGGTTGGGAGCACATGCCTGGGTTGTGGCCTTGATCCCCAGTGGGGGGCGTGCAGGGGGTGGCTGATTGGTGATTCTCTCTCATCATTGATATTTCTCCCTCTCCCTTCCTCTCTGAAAAAAAAAAAAAAAGTCTCTCTTCTTTACTGCTGCATAGTATTCCATGTTGCAAATGTACCACGGCTTTTTTATCCACCCATCTATTTATGGGCACTTGGGCTGTTTCCAATCTCAGATATGGACATAGGGGTATGCATCATTCTTTCTGACTGGTGTTTCAGGTTTCTTAGGATATATTCCTAGAAGTGGGATCACTGGGTCAAATGGCAGTTCCATATTTAATTTTTTGAGGAAACTCCGTACTGTTCTCCATAATAGCTGTACCATTCTGCATTCCTGTCAGCAGTGTGCTAGGATTCCCTTTTCTCCACATCCTCGCCAGCACTTGTCATTTGTTGACTTGTTGATGGTAGCCATTCTGACAGGTGTGAGGTGATACCTTACTGTCATTTTAATTTGCATTTCTCTGATGATCAGTGACTGAGCATTTTTTCATATGTCTCTTGGCCATCTGTGTGTCCACTTTGGAAAAGTGTTAATTTAGGTCCTTTGTCAATTTTTAAATTGCATTGTTTATCTTCCTTTTGTTAAGTTGTATAAGTTCCTTATATATTTTGCATATTAACCCTTTATCAGATGTATCATTGCTGAGTATGTACTCCCATACAGTGGGCTCCCTTTTCATTTTGTTGATGGTTTCTTTTGCTGTACAGAAGCTTTATATTTTGATGTAGTCCCATTTGTTTATTTTATCCTTAGTTTCCTTTGCCCTAGGAGATGTATCTGTAAACATATTGCTTTGGGAGATGTCTGAGATTTTGCTGCCTAAGATTTTGTTCTTATTCCTGACCCTTTCTATATTATCTGTTTTTCCCTCTTTCTGTGTTTCTTTTTCCTTCTGTTTTCTGAATTGTCTTGATTTTTTTCTTGACTTCTTTTTATGTTTGTTTTGAACAAATATAACTCATGCATGGATTCAGAAAGCTTCTTTATTTGTCTTTTCCTGTCTTTTTGGAATTAATTCCATGGGGAATGTTTTGTCCTCTCTCCAAAATAAAAACTTGGGCAGTCCCATGTCTTTTCTGATTCCTCTTTTCTTTAAAAAGTTTGTAATAAATTTATTGAGGTGACATTTGTTAATAAAATTATCTATTTCAAGTCTACAGTTCTATAACACATCATCTGTATATTGTTGTGTACTCACCACCCAAAGTCTAGTCTCCTATCACCATATATTTGACTCCCTTTACCCTCTTCATCCTCCCCCGAAACTCCTACCATCTGATAACCACCATCCTGTTTTCTATGAGGATTTTTTTTATTTGCTTGTTGCTTTCTGTTTTATATCCCATATATAAGTAAAATCATATGATTCTTATCCTTTTCCATTTGATTTATTTGGCTTCGCATAATGCTCTTGATATCTGATCCCTCCAGAGTTGAAACAGAGATGGAAGGAGTTGAGACTGGAGGGCAGAAAAATTTAATTTGTCTAGTATTGTTATAAATCTTCTTTATGCTGTCTGGGCCTGGCAGATGTTTAACTCTGGCTTTTTTTTCTTGAATCTTTCTGTGGATTTAGTACAGGACCAATTGTAAACTCAGGAGGACTTGGGCCCCCCAATTGTAAACTCTTAATTGCCCTTCACTTATCTTGGTTCTCCCTTGGCACATTTCTTTGAGGATTCATTCCACACAGATTCATTTTTGCAGGGTTTACATTATTTCCTCCTGCTGATCTCTTAGAAATTATTATAATGGTTCTGGATCATCTCTTTCACTCACATTTGCATATATGGATCACAGGAAACTTGTACCATTCTCTTACAGTCAATGGGATTGAAATTAATTTTCATGTGCATCTCTCTTTTTAACTGCTGTACTTTCAGCCAGACTTTCACCTATGGACTTTTTCCAGAGATAAGTCAAATACCCCACTAAAGGCAGGACACATATACCCAGCTCTCTGAATGGTCCTATTAAAGTCCCTCTCTTGACTTGAATTAACAAGAGCCATGCCTCATCTCTCTTGACAGGGGTGGAGTACCCATAGCACAATTTTCTCCAAAGAATTTCCCTTCTCTGAATTCCCTCTCTGAATTTCCCTTCCTCTTTACCTGTTTTGTATCCTCAGTGTGAGTGAGGAGTTCCAGAATCATGAGAATAGACCATGGCTATTTTCTTTGAGGAATGTCTTGTAGCTCAATTTGGAATTGGTATCTATGACATCTCAGTGCCTTCCATCTTGTTATATTGGTCTTGGACAAATCCTGCTGATCTTTGGTTGCCCATTTCCTATTTAAGAATGAGACATTAAAATGCTAATTGGGATATAGGCAGAATGTGTAGGCTGTTGGACTCAACTGTGTGGTACTTAGGTAGGATGCTCTGGCCATTTTGCTGGGAGACTCCTGAATATTAATATTTTAGGCCTTTAATCTTTTTGCTGCTGTTGTTAATCCTCACCTGAGGATATTTTTAGAGGGAGTAGAAGGGAGAGACATCGATGTGAAAGAGATACATCCATTGGTTGCCTCCTGCACGCACCCTGAACAGGACTGGGGAACCTGCAACCAAGGTACATGCCCTTGACTTGAATCGAACCTGGAACCCTTCAGTCTGAGGGCTGACACTCTATCCACTCAGCCAAACTGGTTAGGGCTAGGCCTTTAATCTTGAATCAATTCAAGAGATGCTCTCTCTCCCAGCCTTATGAAAATTTTTTTAAAGGATTAGAAAATGAGGTTTCACTATTCAGAATGTCAACTTGTATGTAATTCCTTTTTTTTTTTTTTTTTTTTTTTTTTCAGTAGAAAGCTTTACTTCTTTCCTCATGGTGCCCAGTAGCTCTGGTTTGATATCTCCAGAATTAATTACTTTATCTTATGGTAGGGTGGGGAATCTGATCTTCTAACAGCTCCTCAGAATTACAACCAATCCTGTTCTCAGCCTTGAGACTATTTTATGCATTCCGTTCCTGAGCCCCTCTGATGTTATGGAGCTCCAGATGGCTTAAGTTTTATTGGCACCTCCTCTCTCTGGAGATGTAGGTTTCAGTGTTCTTGTTTTTGCCAAGCTAGTTGTCACACTTATGCCTACTTTAAATTTTTGAAAATTTTATTGATATCTCATTTGTGGCATCTCTTTTCCTTTTCTCATTTTCCCACTGGTCTTTCTATTTTATTTTTTTTATTATTTTTTTTAATATATTTTTTTATTGATTTTTTACAGAGAGGAAGGGACAGGGATAGGGAGTTAGAAACATCGATGAGAGAGAAACATCGATCAGCTGCCTCCTGCACATCTCCTACTGGGGATGTGCTCGCAACCAAGGTACATGCCCTTGACCGGAATCGAACCTGGGACCCCTCAGTCCACAGGCTGACGCTCTACCCACTGAGCCAAACCGGTGCTGGCAAGCAATTCTATTTTAGATTATTCTTTAACTATCATGTCAGTGATGTTTCAAGCGGAAGTGAAGATAACCCTACGTGTCTTACCCTCACCAATGTGGACTCTACTAATGTCAGGCCTGTTATTATGTATATTTCTAATTACCATTCATTTGATCCCATCCACAACTGTGTAAGACTAATTTTATTTCACATTTTATCTAGTTATAGATGAAAACACTGAACCTCAGAAAGGAAAAGTGATTTTCTTAAAGTCATAAAATGGGAAAGTCAAAGAGTTGGAATTTAAATTAAGGTCTTATTTTAACAAGTTTCATATTTGTTTGTTTTTCTACAACATCCTAAGTGCCCTTTGACAGAGTCTCAATTCCTCTTCTTCTGTTGGAACTTTGTACTTTCTTGGCACCGACATGATGCACTTTATTTGAAAGTAGACCTGGATTGAGTAGCACTGATATAATCCACTAGCTAAGTGCTTTGTAGTAATTTGCGTGTTCACTGAAGCTTGTTCAATGCTTTTCACAAATCATTAGGCCTTTCATTTCTAAATTGCACTTTAGGTAAGCATATTTTTCATTGGGATTTAAAATCTAAAGCATATTGAAATGTGTCATGGTAAATTTATATTGTACCAGTAGCCATAGAAGTCTAAGAGTTGAGTAAATAGTAAATAAGAATATACCCAGAGATAATTATGATGTGGAAGTTGCCTGAGAACAGAACAAGAGGATAAAGATGTATTTCAAGAAGAAATGTAAGTTAGACACAAAAGGAAAATATCCTATTCATAGGATGACCGGGAAGCATCATTGCTTTTGATTTGGGCCTCTTCTAAACTGACAGGCAGGTTAGGTTATTTATAATTTCACATAAATATGAAGCCACACATAAGCTATATTTATTTAGACAACTGATTAAAAAGGCCATTTACTAATCAGAAACTCCTCTTGAGAAGCATTTTTGTTTTTATTCTTTGCTTTCTGTAAATGGGTCTCCCACTATAGGGTTAGTCTATTAATTAGGTAGCATCCTGCCTTACCCAGGTCACACACAGAGTTTCTATAATGACAGCTAAACCCTTGAGCCTCCTGGGAAATTAAATTCATCTGCATTTTTTTGTTTCAGTTCAGGGAATTCCTCTTTAAGCCTCAAGTTTCTAAGCACATCAGGCTTTAACACCCTCCCATAGGGACCAGGTCCTCATTGCCTACCTTCTTTTTAATTGTTCATTATCCAGGCCATGCAGGTGCTGCCTAATTTCCCTGGTGGATAAGAGCCGCACCAGAGTGTGCACTTTTAATTGTTAGAGTTTCTCATCCATTCTCCAGAGGTAATTGGCCCCAGAGAGAGCCTCCAGGCAAGTAGGTGCTGAAACTTTCTCAATTTATTGCATAACATATGCAAGGGGTATCACAGCAAGTTTGGCTTATTGCTTTTGATTCCTCTCCTGAGACTCACCTGAGTTCACACAGAGGCTGTTACTTCCCTGCTATCTCATTCTTATGACCAGCTACCCTGCAAATGCCTAGATGAGGGTCATTCCTACAGGCAAGCTCAGTTTTAGGTCATTTGCATCGCCTGAGGACTTGTCTGAAATAAAAATTCTCAGGCCCCATCCCAGACCTACTGAATCAGAAACTCTGGGGTGGGGCCCAGCCAGTAATCTCACCATGTGATGGATGCACAAGAATGTATAAGAAATATTGGGGCACAAAAAGCAAGGAAGGGGTTGTATATGTTGATTTGTTTTTCTCAAATACTAGGCTTGCCCACAGTCAGTTGCACTTGATCAGTCTCTAGAAATTCTTTGATAAAGTGAAAAAAAGTAAGCGAGCTCATCTCTGTCTCAGAGAAAAGAACACAATTATTAGTTTAGAATGTTAGATCTATAGGCCTCAGAAGTCTGTTAAACTATTTTCTTTTCCACGACAGCATCACTGAACAAGGCAAGGCATATCAAACAGTGACTGGAGATCGTGGGAAGATTACAGCCACCTGATTTGGGTCCCATTGCCTTTTTTCTTTTTTCATTTGGCTGCTACTATCAAAATAGATTTCTAGAAATAGTGTTCTTTGTGGGCTACTTTCCAATCCACTGAGTATGCTTTACTTTTACTCTCTTTTAGTAGGCACAAGTGGAGCTTTTGTATTTGCAGAGATATTGGCTTATGATAGTTGGGTTCAACCAACACTATCAGGTCCCACAGAGAGGTCAAGGTCAGGATGTATTGAGATTTCTTTGTAGTTCTTTTTGTCTTTAGAATTCATCCAGTAGGACTGTACAGTCAAAATACTATGTTTTAAGGACACTAGAATGAATTATTGCCTTTCCTTGGTCATATCACCAATTTGTTATGTAGTTTAGTTTGTTTCCACTTGATTCAATTTTTAGGGATAAATTTTATAAAACAATAGTTGAAACCATGTAATTATTATTTTTAAACATATATTTGAGAGAGAAAGGGAGAAGGACAGAGAGATAGAAATATCAATAAGAGATGGTGCAGCCACTATGGAAAACAGTATGGAGTTTCCTTAAAAAACTGAAAATGGAACTCCCATTTGACCCTGTGATCCCACTTCTAGGAATATATCCCAAGAAACCAGAAACACCAATCAGAAAGGATATATGCACCCCTATGTTCATAGCAGCACAATTCACCATAGCTAAGATCTGGAAACAGCCTAAGTGCCCATCAGTAGATGAATGGATTAGAAAACCGTGGTACATCTACACGATGGAATACTATGCTGCTCTAAAAAGGAAGGAACTCTTACCATTTGCAACATCATGGATGGAACTGGAAAGCATTATGCTAAGTGAAATAAGCCAGTCAATGAAGGAAAAATACCACATGATCTCACTCATTCATGGATAATAGAGACCATTATAAACTTTTGAACAATAATAGATACAGAGGCAGAGCTGCCTCAAACAGATTGTCAAACTACAGCGGGAAGGCCGGGGAGGGTTGGGGGGCAGGAGGTAGGGGGGTAAGAGATCAACTAAAGGACTTGTATGCATGCATATAAGCATAACCAATGGACATAAGACACTGGGGGATGGGGGAGGCTGGGGGACTGTCTAGGGCGGGGGGGATGGAATGGACACATATGTAGTACCCTTTGTAATACTTTAAGCAATAAAAAAAAAAAATTAAAAAAAGAAAAAAAGAAATATCAATAAGAGAAATATCACCAATCAGTTGCCTCCTGCATGCCACCCCGGGGGGGATTGAGCCTGCAACCTGGGAATGTGCCCTGACCCAGACTGGAACCAGTGGCCTCTTAATTCCTGGCTCAATGCTCAACTGCTGAGCCACACCAGCTGGCCTAAACCATATAATTATTTAGGGACCTTTGTATTCATTATATTTCTCTGAGATATAATTAACAAATCTTTTCCTTTTTCCTTTCTCTTAGCTTTGCCTAAAGTGTTTTTTGGACATGCATAAGTCATTAGTATATATTTTTAATGTAGCTAAATTTATTATTTAACTTGCTTTTGAAATTTGAGACATTTTATGACAGTTCTTATTTCATTCCCAGATTAGAGAAGAATACATCCATTTTTAATTCAAATATTTGTATCGTTTGAGTTATTACATTTAGATCTTACATCCATTTGGAAATTATTATTTCATATTTCTTTATTTTTAAATATGAGGCAGGTTTTTTCCAAGTGCCATTTTAGATACTGGAGATTCAGTGTGACAAGACCAACAAAATCTAGTTTCTCTCAGAGCTAATGTTCCAATAGGAAAGACAGACCACAAAGATGATTTTAGATAATGATAAATAAAGGCAATGAAAAAGACCAAGTGATAGATATAGGCTGGAGAAATGCCTCTTCGATAAGATGATATTTTAGCTGATTTATGAATGACAAGGTGAGGCTAGCCATATTGAGGCCTGGGGCAGAACTGTCAAGGCTATCGAATAGTTAATACTAAGGCATCAAGAAGCAACAGCCCTTAACATTGGTAAGTGTTCACTATGGCTCAGGAACAATACTGAAACACTTTACCTGCATTGTCACTGTATTTTTCAGAATGGCCCTTTGAGGTAGGTATTTGTTATTAGCTCCATTCTGAATACAAAGGCACCAAGTTTGGGAGAGTTTAAAATCATTGGCCTTTTTTCAACCTCCAACTTGGCTTCCAGTCTCAAACTGCAACAATGAACCTTTGATTTTTCTCCCTCTAGGTTTTCACGAGAAGGACAAGAAGCCATATTGCCGAAAGGATTTCTTAGCCATGTTCTCACCCAAGTGTGGGGGCTGCAACCGCCCGGTGTTGGAAAACTACCTTTCAGCCATGGACACTGTCTGGCACCCAGAGTGCTTTGTTTGTGGGGTTTGTACACTCAGTTATTTGTTGGATTTAAGGAAAGTCAGGGGTTCTCCTCTCTGAGAGGCAGAGCTGCTAAGAGGGTTCAGACCTTGGGATGAGGGATTGATGTGGGCTTCCTAAAGGAGACACGAAACCCAGCATTTGTTGTGGTGTTTGCTTTCTGTTTTGCAAGTGGGCCATATTCTAGCCTTCATTTGTCAAGGACCCAAGTGAATTCCTGCTACTTACTGGCAGGAAACTGGCAGGAATTTCTAGGCTGAAAGTTTTACTTTGCTGATGTTTTATTCCAGACATCTGCCTTCCTTTCCTTTCTCTTCTCTCCACCCCCAGGACTGCTTCAGCAGTTTCTCCACTGGCTCTTTCTTTGAACTAGATGGACGTCCATTCTGCGAGCTCCATTACCATCATCGCCGAGGAACACTCTGCTATGGGTGTGAGCAGCCCATCACCGGCCGCTGCATCAGTGCCATGGGCCACAAGTTCCATCCTGAGCACTTCGTCTGTGCTTTCTGCCTGACGCAGTTGTCGAAGGGAATCTTTAGGGAACAGAATGGCAAGACCTATTGTCCACCCTGCTTCAATAAGCTCTTCCAAATATAATCTCAGCTGAACCCACAGCCCCTCCAGATCCCCTTTAACATTTAAACCGAGAGAGGAAAGAGTACATTTGCTGTTATGGACCTTCTGCTCAATAGGCTTACAGAGAAAGTAAAGGTGATGAACAAAGAAGGGAATGTCTAGATGTTAGGCTTGTCACCTTAAGTTTCAGATTTCTAGTCTTATTTTTTTAATTGGGTACTTGGATTTAGATCTGGAGCATGCTAGCTAGTGCCTCTGCAAATATATTTTCCACATGCACACATTCATTTCATAACTGGTTTTCTCAGATTTCTCCATTTTCACCCCTATAATCTCCTTTTCAAGTTTCCATATTTCCATGTGACTCAGTTCCCCACAATCATGGCTGTGGACTTTATCCTTACTGTCAGGAATCATGATAGCACTCTTAAGCTCCTTGCATCTCCTTTCAGTGTATTTCTTTTTTTCAAGAGGTATTAGATTTTAACTGGACATATTTGAGTGCTGACATAATTGACAAATAAAGTGGCTTGTGTGTGTGTGTTAAATATGTTTTCATTGATTTTAGAGAGAGAGGAAGGGAGAGAGAGATACATTGAGGTGAGAGAGGAACATCAATCAATTGCCTCCCATATGCACCCTGGCCAGGGATGGATCTTGCAACCTGGGTATGTGCCCTGACCAGGAATTGAACCTTCGATCTTTCTGATGTATGGGATGACACTCCAACCAACCAAATCACACTGGCCAGGGAAAGTGGCTTGTGTTTTGATGACTCAATATCATGTAGTTTGATAGATGATCCTTCTGCTTCTCATATTAATAAACTAAGCACTTTGTGCAACTAATTACATTTGTATTGTGCCTCTTGTTTACATCCATACAAAAGCATTTTTTTTTAATTAAAAGGAGGGACTCCTTTTCAATAACTTTTTTAATTAATTTGGACCTATAACATTTATCTTATTTGCACTTAGATAATTAAATCATCTTAAAAGATGGCAAAGCCTCTTAAAATTGTTCTCATCACTTTGTTTACTGAAGGAGAAAAACTGTATCTGCACTGGGCACTTACAAATCTTTATTTGCATATAAACGCATGTCTCCAAACTAAAAAAAAAAGTATATATTAAATATGTCCAGATTTCTTGTATATCAATTACATCTCAATAAAGCTGTTCTTTAAAAAATGAAAATGCATATTCATCAACATCACAATTGTCTCATGAAGACAAACAGGGTGGCTGTTCTTAGAACATCTCTGAAGACAGATGTTATAAAAGATCATTTACCATTTTCTACTTTGGATTAGGAAATTCAAGCCCCCAATGAAAGTCTCCACTTAATTATTTCCTCCTCTGCAAAATATTATAAGTAAAGTTGTAGAAATGCTAGTCAGGTTATTAAAGAAAGCTTACCTTCTCATGTCCTACCTCAAGTAAGCCTCAAAGGAGTCATCCTTAATCAAAAGAGATAGTGATGAGATCTGTACTATATCATTTGTATCACGGTCTTAAAGACATCATAGGATTATTTGTTTAAAAGTAGATTAAGAGACTGTGGAAAACTCCTTAACTAAAGGTATTTCTTGAAAATAGAACTGATTTGGTGTCTAGATTGGTAGGGGCACAGAACTTCTTGGAGAACTGATAGATTAAATGATTCTTGCCAAGCTTTATTATATCTATCTGGGTCCTGCTATCTAATGCCTTTGCAGATACATTTTTCACATGCACCCATTTGTTAGACTGAATGATAAGGGGTTTTGAGAGTTAAGAGGAAGTGGTAACAGTTACAGGAACTTCAAATGCATCCAAGCTGTGTAGGAGGCCACACAGATAGGGAGCCATCTGGCCTCATGTCCTACTTGGTTGGCTGAGAGTACCAGACTAAGCAAAATTTACATTCAACTTCTTACCAGACGAAGCAAAATTTACGTTCAACTTATAAACATCCCCTTTACTGTATCTGACTCTATGATGTCATATGCAGGTGTTAATATGGCAGTGTTCATGGTTGCCTGGGCGATTTGACAAAGTAAACTTGGGGGTTTAGCCTTTAAGAAAGAATGTTCAGGTGCTAAAACTTTTTGTTAAGGATGAGCTATTTTGAAATCTCAGTAGGTCTAAATATTTTAAAATGTCAGAGAAAAGCAAGAGTTCAATAAGGTGCAACTAAGAAGTGAAGATGTTTTCTTCTCACAATAAATATAAGTGGTTATACTTGTTCAAAAAGATATGATGCCTTTGGGACTAATGTTTTAGCCACAAGGAAGCCACTTGCAAGTGAAATATTTTCCCTTTTAAAAAAGCCATAAATACTATTACTCAAACTGATCACTTATTTACTCTTGATTCTGAGTAACTCATAATTTTTTTTAAATAAAAGCTACCCCCAAAGAGCAGTGCTTTTCTACCAGTGAGGTATATATACCTAAAAGAATGTGCTATACACTGGAAACTCTATTTTCAAATAGGAATTTCTCAATTTGTTGGCCAATTATTCTTTAGAATAAGTATATAATCCTCCAAGGTGATACTTTGGTAAAGACAATTATTTGCCGTACACATTCTGACACGTACTTCTCTTACCGTTGGTTGTAGGAAGGCCGCCAGCCACATGAACTTCTTTTTCATGACCAGTAGAGGGAGAAAGAGTGCTTTCGTCTAGTTTAGCAAGAAAAGCCCAGAGATTCTCCTAACTGGGCTAGTTTATGTCATTCACCCACAAGTGATTTTTGCTGCGGGAATGGACTACACAGCTTGGCTTAAACCAAACTGGACCATTCCCAGAGTTAGGAGCAGGACTAAATTCCTGAAAACACAAGGACTTTGTGGAGGGAATGTGAATACTTAAAGAAAATCTGGGTTTTACTGGAAAGGAGACAACAAATCTTCAATTTATATAACTACATATTCCAATATCGCAATAACTTTGTACGGTGACAAATGGATAGTAGACTTTTTGTGGTGATCACTTTGTAATAAATGTCACTATGTTGTACACATGAAACTAATATAATATTGTGTGTCAACTATACTTTAATTAAAAAAAGCTTTACATTTCAGATTTTTTAAAAGTAAAAATATTAAAGTGTTTTCTGAGTTTCAAGGTAATACAGAAAGTAAGCAAATAGATATTCCCAGTGCCCCGAGGGAACATGTCTGAGAACTCTTCAGAGTTCAAAAATAGAAGAGAGCCAGGAATAATGGTGTTATAAATAATGCCAGGCCGGAGGTACTGGTCTTCCCTAGGCCCGTAGGGCACAGCAATAAGAAGCATCCTCAGCAGCGTCAGTCTGGGAATCTGAAAAGGGAGCTCTTCTAGCTGAAATAACGGTGAGAAAATGCAACAACTTTCTTTAGGAGCAAGTGTCTTAGGCATGAACAAGTCCTCAATAAGGGTAGTGGTGGCAGCCAATAAAATATGGGACTAAAGAAGCGACAGTCTGCCCCACAACACTGTGGAGGCTCTTTCACTAGATAAAACTCACCATCAGGGCAGCATGTAAGTGCTGAGAACACACTCTAAGGAGAACTTGGAATCTACTGGGATTTGGAGGATGAGAAAGAAAGAAATGTCAGATAAGAGTTGGTGATTGAGTTGTGCTTGTTGCAAATGTATAACTTTGCCAGGAAGCAGCACTGTCTCAAATTGATTCTGTAAGAAAGGAGACAGTTTATGTAGGAGGCTCCACCTCCTGATTGTGTCTAAATTAATCAAATGCACTGTGTCCAAATTAATTTCCTGTGCAAAGAAAGCTCCCAATTGTGTTTAGGTTCATAGTCTGGATAATCACATAGACTTCCTGGCATCTTGGTGGGAATGATCCATCTCCCCTTTGTATTTTGGATATCACCAAATCTCAACAAAAATTATTCTAGGGCCCTAGCTGGTTTGGCTCAGTGGATAGAACGTTGGCCTGTGGACTGAAGGGTCCCGGGTTTGATTCTGGTCAAGGGCACATGCCCAGGTTGTGGGCTCGATCCCCAGTAGGGGGCGTGCAGGAGGCAGCCAATCAATGATTCTCATCATTAATGTTTCTATCTCTCCCTCTCTCTTTCTCTGTGAAATCAATAATGTATTTTTTAAAAAACAAAACAAAAAATAAAACTACTCTAGGAATAAGGTTTTGCCTGGGATAACTACCCCAATTCCTATGAGAGATACCTCAGATCATAGGTGCTTTTGGAACAATTTTGTACAGCTGAGAATGAGCACACCAATAAGTCAAAGGATTTTACTTCCTTTAAACTTGAACTTGAAGGAGGTGAGACAATTTGATTTTGGATTTTACTGCTGTTAGACTATGATAAACTATGATAACTAACATGACTGAACATAATCAAAGATGTGAAATAGAATGGGAGCACACTTCTCAGCATTATTTTTTTTCAGTCTAGTTTCTCCACAAGGAACCACATCTCTCTCCTGCTTGATCCATGTAGTTATTTATGATGGGCTGACTTTATCATCAGCTCCTGGAATATATACAAGTGTCAGGCCTGACCAGTAAGCTATTTTGTTCTTGTGGACCAAGGTGATTGGATCAGGAGTAGACATGTGACCCTAGCAAAGCAAATCAGATTGCTCCCCAGGACCTTTGTGAATTACTGGGAAAAGGGTACTCTCATTCTGTTGGGATTCTATCTATAGAATAATAAAACACTCATTGCTGCTGAGAAATATCTTTATGATCACTTAGAGGGGAGCCTGCTTGAGAAAGAAACCAATACAGAGGAAAGTAGAGTTGAGTACTGATGAGAATTTATTTTCTTTTGAGCACTCAATCCTACCACATCAGCGTCTTAATCCCAGACTGGAAATTATGTGAATAAATAAATTCCCCTTTGTAGAGCACGGCTATAGGGTTAAGCCTCAGAGTGACCTGTTGGCAAAGCCACAAACAAGTCCCAGCTTAGAGGGCACAGTCCTTTTAGCATAATTAGGCTTGAGCTTATGACACTCCCTAGATCTTATCTGGGTAGCTGATGGGCTGAGGGAGATGTAGCAAGTGCTGCCAAAACAAGTGAAACTCACAAGAACATTGTAACTATGGTGACCACTACCTTGTTTACCTCTGGCTATAAAATATAGGCTCAGCTTGCCTCTGGATCTCTCTCTGTGGCCTCAGCCAGGCACAGGAAGATCCACCTAGACCCAGCTTATTCTCTGTCTGTCATTTCTTCATCCATTTGCCGCCCTCACTCAGGCTTTTGAATCCTTGGCTGAGCTGGCTAAGCACACCCCTTTTTATTTAAACTGATTTGAGGTGGCTATCTTTCACCAGTTAGCTGAGTAAGCATAATAGATATGTTCTCTCTCTTACAAGCTTAACATGTTGCAGAAGAATGAATAAATAAATGAACAAACACACTCAGCAGTGGCACAGAATGTGCATGTCACCGTGAAAAGCAAATAGACAAAAATAGTATCTGATCACTTCCCAATGCTTTTAAATTGGAGAACAGTGAAACACTTCATATTTTAAGTCTGAGGCATCCTGTGGATAGCTGATATATTTAGAATAAAAACTTCTTTTTCCTGTCCAGTTTGTTAGTAAAGTTGAATAATGTGTATCAATATCAGTAAGGAAAGTGGAGGGTACTGTCATCCTCTAAGATGCAAAAATGTGCTGTCGATTATGTTACATATGCTGCTTTGTCTAGTGTTCATCCGTAGAAAACTATTAAATCTCTAATGTTACTGTAATGTTGAGTATTTGTAATAAAAATAGTTTAAAAAATCTTCATGTCCTACTTGCAAATAAAAAACGAAGAAAAATTTTAAATCACAAGATAATTAGATTTACATTTATCCTGAAAAGTTGGTCCTTGAGGAAAATTGGGTTTATAGGAGGTCAAAAAAGAGAAAGAAGACATTTCCAATGAATCTGACAGGAGGTCTTAGGGACACTTTTCAGTTTGGAGGTTGATGGTGATGATTTTCATTGTGTCCAATGACACTTGGAAAGTATGACTTTCTCACTCCAGGCGCTCTTGAATTTTCAGACGTGAATTAAATATTGCAGGTGTAAAAATAAAGTGAGATGCTTAGAAGGAGAGAGAGTTTTCTAGTATAATGTGAAATTTTTGAAAGAGGAAAATAGGGAGGGAGAATGTTATAAGATACCCAAAAGAACTTGTGAGTTGGGCAAGTTGAAATTTCCAGAGCTTCCAGCAAGAGAGGAAACACGGGAAACCGGAAGGGTTACATAGAACACACTCTCTTGAGAAAAAGAAGGCTGTGGTGGTGGTGTGTCTTTTCATTCAATTACTTTCTTTATACAAACTGCCTGGGGAAACTATCACTTACCCTATGCTGTCTCTTAGTTTGGGTTTTCCTTGAAGCAGACCCTGAGATGAGGATTATATGCAATAGTCTATTTATTATGGCAACTCTGGATACACAGGTAGAAGAATGGAGAAATAAGATAGCAAAGGGGCCGAAACCGGTTTGGTTCAGTGGATAGAGCGTCAGCCTGTGGACTGAAAGGTCCCGGGTTCGATTCCAGTCAAGGGCATGTACTTGGGTTGCGGGCAGGGAATCAGGCCAATGCAGTATGTTTTAAAGAGCAGGTTACTGCTGTATGAAGTTGGAGCTCATATTATTGAGAACCTCTGGGATTTAGTGTAAGACACATGGAATGTCAATCAATCTCCCCAACCCCACTTCTGCCTTCTCTGGCCTGGCCTGTATGCAAGCTGGACATCCTTCTCTGGTCAAAGAAAGCCCTTAGTGTAAGTCACAGGGGCCTGAGAGCATCAGCATGTACCTAGCAGTAAGTGCCAACAGATATGGGTGGGGAATTTACAGCATCTGTTGGGGACAGTTAGGAAAGGGTAAGCATATAAGAAAAAATTCATTGGAAAGCTATTCAAATCACTAATAATCACAATACTTTGAATGTGTGGTTAGCCATTTATTTACAAAGCTTTACAATTTTCCTAGCTCTATGAAGCTTAATGTATTAATCTAGTGCCGCAATGGCAGAGAGGATTGAGGAAGGAAGTGGACAAAGATTATTATTTCCATTTTACTTATGAAAAAAATGATCTATTACATGAACAGATCATTCAATTTTAGTAATAACATTAGAACCAGACCAAGGTTTGCTTCGTCTTTACCCAAGACCTTTTTTTTTTTTTTATAAAGCTCTATATCAACAATGTGAAGCACATTTCGGAAACATGGCCACAGGGTGAATTTTTAAGGGACAAGTGCGGGCACTAGGGCAGGACAATGATTCACGGCTGTAGCTTATGTTGTTTTGGGGGATAGTAACAAGAGCAGTAGCCTTGGCACAAGACAAACCAACACTCAAATGTTGATTCTACCACTTACAAACTGTGTAAACCTCAGTTAAGCTATTTATCTTCTCCAAACTTCAGTTTCATAGTATGCTAAACGTGGGCAATGATACTTCCCATGTGGGTTTGTAGTGAGGATTAACCAAGATAATAAGTGAGAAGGGGCTTTGTAAACTGCCAAGAACCATACATGAAAGGCTGAAAGGCATTAGCAAAATAGTCCAAGAGATAAGTGAAGAAGTCAACTTCTAGCATTTCCACAGAGACTGTGAAACCGTAGCCGGCCCTTCGTTGTTTTGGAATGATTTCAGAAATCTGTTTAAAGGCTCAGGATGAAAGTGGATGGAACTGAAAATACTGGAAGATTAGGAGAAGAGCTTGAGTTTGAGCTCATAATCTTCCTTTGCGGCAACATATTGACAAAGTAATGCTCCAGAGTGAATGATTTCTGCGGCACAGGAAACCCATCCAGTTAGCTGTTTCCCACAGATAGAGAACGGCTAAGTTTGTTTAACAGACCAGAGCCACACGAAAAAAGTTCAGGAAGCTTCCAATGCAGTGGTTTTCACTGCCTATCAATGGCCTAACCATCATTCAATGGAAATTCCCAGGAAAATTCCTGTCATCATTGTTACTTGTATTAGTTTGCTAGGGCTGTCTTAATTAACAAAACACCAAACTTGGGGGCTTACACAACAGAAATTTATTTTCTCACAGTTCTGGAGACTGAAAGTCCAAGATCAAGGTGTCATTGGGTTTGGTTTTTCCTGAAGTCTTTCTCTTTGGCATACAGATGTCCGCTTTCTCGCTGTGTCCTCATATATATAGCCTTTTCTCTGTGTGCCTCTCTAGTATCTCTTCCTTATTAATAAGGACACTGGTCCTATTGGGTTAGGACCCCAACCCATGACCTAATTTAACTTTAATTACTGCTTTAAAGGCCCAGTCTCTAAATTCAAACACATTTGGGATCAGGGCTTCACATATTAATTTTGTGGGGACACAATCCAATTCAAAACTTAAAGAATTACAATGCAATTACTTAAAAGAATACAGTAGCAAGGATATAATTCCACATCTGATCTCCAGCTAGATGGCTTCATTCTGTTAACCAATTCCTAACTCACTACATTTTATTATATCCACAGGTGATAAAAATCCCAGAGCTACTGGTAGGCTCGTAAATATACACCCTACTAAAATTTTGATGTTTTCAAACTGCTGTTTCTAGAGAATGATTTTGAGGCGAGCAACCTCAGTTCTGTCTTTCTGCCTGTCTAGGAGAGGGCCTGATCTGGCGGGGCGTGCAGGCCACCATTTCTGTCCTCATTTCCAGCAGCTTCCTTTCACTCAATGGTTACGATTCTTTTATTCTGCTCTTTTCTAGATTAAAGTCTAATTTTGCAACTGTTCAGACTTTGATCAGTTCACCTGTTACTATTATTTTAACTGATGTACTTCAAGTTTTATTTTCGCATATTCTGCTCTGAGGGATGAAAAGTCATTCTACTCCAAAATAATCTTTTTTTTTTTTTAAATTAACAATCACAGACATTATTTGCTGAGGAGTGATCTCCAGTTGTGTCTTGGTGAACATATCTTTGTCCATGTATTCAAGTTGGCCTCCATGGTCAATGATTTCTGCTTGTTGAGTCATAAATCTGTTTTTCTTCTAGTTAACACACTGTCATGGTTCATGCATCAGTTTGGTTCATTTGGGATTGATGTATTGAAGTTATAGTTGAAAGGTAAGGAAGACTTTATGATCCCTCCCAGCTCTATTGCACATTATCTTGTAGACAGCAAGCAAGTAATCAGGTTTTGAACACCATAGACTGAAGAAAGAATGGGAGACAGTAGAAGGTGAGACCATGCAGCAGCTGAGGGTCCAAGCTTCCCGTGCATGCTCCATCATCCCATTGGATTTTACTTACAAAACACAGGTGCAAAGGTAAAATTATTAATGATTTGAAGATGGCAAGTGCAGGGCATTCAACTGCAAGTATGGGGCCTTTCTGAGACCTGTGTGACTACACTGGATGCCTATCTGTGAAACTGGCTCTGGAGTGACCTTTAAATATTGTCTCAGTAGAATGAGGGTGGAAGTAGTTGAGGTTAGACTGCAGTGGACTGAAGATAGAATGTAGACTACTCTTGATAACTGAAGGAGGAACATCTGTACTAGGGTATATTAGGGTGGGAGAAAGCTTCTTTAGAGTTTTGAGAGAAGGGATAGGTAACAAGCATATTTGTGGGTAAGTCTGGTAGGAGCAAGAAAAGAAGAATATAAAGAACAGGGACTAATTGCTATTGTGAGAGCTCACAAAAGTAAGTAGAGAGAGAATCAACAGTATAGATGGAGGGGGCAAGAGAAAAAGAGGAGAGGTCCTGAGACAGGAAGGCAGAAGAGGACGGGGTTGATTTAAATGGAGAGGTTAAGGGGAGATTAACGTTAGATGGCCCCAATCTTAGTAAAGGAGATGAAGATGCCATCCAGAGGGTGCGGATACCTGAATGGGGCCGAAGAGTCAACAGACACTCAGGAAATTCTGGGGAAATCGATGAACAGAAATAAGTCGAGAGTCTTAGAGTCACAGGTTTACAACGAGTGGCTTTAGGCAGATCACCTCTAACAATCTCAGTTTATTCCTTGATCAAATTAGATATTTACAAAGCAAGACATATTTATATAGTGCTCGGTTTTATAAGTACTTTACATTTATTAACTTAACTCTCACAACAACCCTGTAATGAGAAAGGAAGGATTGGAGAGGCTAAATGACTTGTCTGAGCCTTCCAGGCATTAGAAGGGGGAGCTGGGATCTGAATCCATACATCTGGCTCTGGGGACTGTACTTATCACCTCTGGGCTATGGTGCCTTGTGCACCTTAACAACTAGTGATCGCTTAGGTCTTAAAAGGTACTGACATCCAATGTGACCATGAAATTAACATTTTTAGACAGAGTAGTAGCTTCTTGATTCCTCTTCTAAGTCCAAAGCATTTTCCTCTAGTCTATGAACTTACTGGTTAGTGCCTCAGACAACCTCTCATTTTTCCCAGCCAGCACCATGGGAAATAGCTCATCACATGAAAGGCTCGAAATGGCCAGTAGGTGGAAGCATTAACTTGAAGATGGATAGACAGATATTGCCACCTGGCCTTGAACTAATTCAAAAGTCAGAGTTGGCCTCTTGCTTCTCCTTTCTTTATTTTTCCAAAACCTCAACATATACTATTTGAAAGCAAAGTCACTATTTGATTTTTTTAAGGAGGCCAACAGTGAAGGAGCCAGAGAGGTCAAAGTGGAATTATTGGCCCAGAATGAAGAGCCTTTGGGAGGGAAAAGAAAGATAAATTCAGTGCTGTGAGGAATTGATGAGTCTCAAAGAGATTAATGATTTATCTAAGATATCCATTTAGTAACTAGCAGATGACCATTACACATTGCCATGTTAATAGTCTTTATAGGCTATTTAATTTTTTTAGAATGTTTAACCCTGATAAAGGAGAGCACTAAATTATTTCATAGAGCCAGATATTTGGGTTAGATTGTCTCAGTTGCTAGGGTGTTCAAGCTACAGGTGAAATTTCCTCTTCTTTCCCATCTCTCCCCTTCTGCCTCCCACTTCTTTCTCCTTCTCCTCCTTGCTTTTTTTTCTCTCTTTCTCTTTTCTTCTCTTTCCCTAGTTCTCTCCCACTTCCTCTTGTTTGTTTTTCCTTGGTTGTTGTATTGATCCACTACAATAATGAGTAGGAAATTTAGTCTTTGGGATCAGGATATTAGATGCTACAAAATTCCAAGAGTGGTACAAAAATATTCTTGGCCTCCCATCACCTGCTTGCCACTTAATTGGCCCTTTCTCATTTTTATTTTTATTTTTTAAATTATTCTAACAAAAACTTCTTCCATGAAAATAGTATTATGAAAGAAAAAAAGGTAAATAAGCTTCACTTTTGTAGCTGGCTTTACTGGAACACGAATTTGTGAGTCCCCATGGGAATTAGGAATTTTTTCTAGATTCTGCTCACCATAATTGATTGGAGATACATTGATAGGAGCAGTAGGCACAGGGTAAAAATATATAGACTTTGAGTCAGACAGACTTGAGCATCTCTTTTCTTTCTGGAACTACAAGATGTTCCAAGTCTATATGGTAATTTCCTGCTTTAGTTCTAGAATCAGTCATTTCTCTAAGAAGCCCTGATTCTTTTTATTGAAAAACTAGAGGCCCAGTGCACGAAATTCATGCGCAGGGGCGGGGGGAGGGGTCCCTCAGCCTGGCCTGCACCTTCTCACAATCTGGGACCCCTCGGGGGATGTCCGACTGCTGGCAGTTGGACATTCCTCTTACAATCCGGGAACGCTGGCTCCTAACCACTCACCTGCCTGCCTGATTGCCCCTAACTGCCTTTGCCTTGGCCCCTGCCACAGCAGCTTCATCCTTCCAGACATCAGAATGATGTCCAGAATAATGCTTTTATTATCATAGATATTTTAGAAACCAAGATCTGGGCACTGGTTATATACTGAAGTTTTTACATCTGTAAAATTGGAAAGATAATAGATTTCTCATAGGGTTGTGTGAACATTAAGTGAACTAACACACATATAGTACTTAACAAGGGCCTGAAATATAGAAGGCATCCAGTATATGAAAATTCAGTAGAGCAGTGGTTCTCAACCTTCCTAATGCCACTACCCTTTAATACAGTTGCTCATGTTGTGGTGACCCCCAACCATAAAATTATTTTTGTTGCTACTTCATAACTGTAATTTTGCTACTGTTATGAATCGTGATGTAAATATCTGATATGCAGGATGTATTTTCATTGTTACAAATTGAACATAATTAAAGCATAGTGATTAACCACAAAAACAGTATGTAATTATATATGTGTTTCCTGACGGTCTTAGGTGACCCCTGTGAAAGGGTCGTTTGACCCCCAAAGTGGTCGCGACCCACAGGTTGAGAACCACTTCAGTAGAGGCTGAAATAAAATCTGTTGCTTTCTGTAAAATTCATTTAAAACCAAATTGATTGGGAAATATTTTTTTTTCTGAAAGTATTTTGATCCACAGAGCTCTTAGGAACGTGGGGTTCTTTAGTCAGAGCTGGGTTTAGGCAAAATAGAGATTCTGATGTTTATCACCTCTATTTGGCATTTTAAAACTTCTCCCCATTTAGTTTTAGAGAAAGAGCCGGATCCCAATACTCACAGCAATACTCTTCTGTGGGTTGAATAGGAAATGGTTGGACCCTCCAGCTCCTTTGAAGGCATTTTTGATGGAACTTGATCATCAATCATTTAGCCTGAAGAACAGGCTCGCCCCTGAGCCTTTGCTTCTGTGGCATAATAATGTTTCACTCCCTCAGGAAAGCAACCCCTCACTTGATTACCTGTTTGACTGTCACTGAACTTTAGGTCGCCTTGGGGTTGAGACCTAAGAGACCTTCCCTCTAAGGATCCCAGATCTACATAGATGCCAGCTTCTGGCGGGCCCAGGCCTTACCACATAGTTTGGTACCATTCACTCTGAAACCAACTGCAAAGGCAGCTGAAATGCCTTTATACTTTTACCACACAGCCTCAGGTAAACTTTTCCTCTTTGAAATCTGAGGTCCTCAGAAACCAAAACAGCTTTTCTTTTCCTTTTCAGACTTCAAAAAGTCCAGTAGTTGAAGGCAGCTCTAAATTAAGATCTCACAATTCCCAAGGAGCGAGGTATGTTTTCCCTGACCTTTTTTTTAAAGCCGCATTCTTCACACTGTGGGCAGAAATAATGGGTTTGTCTAGGAGAAAAGGGCTCAGAAGTCGGTATAAAAATGATTCAGTTCCATTTCCCCCACTCTCCTCTGCCACAATCTTATAAAAATCAAGATAGTGTAAGCCTCCCATAGGTAATTTCAGGTCACATTTTCTTAAATAGAAAGGGACATAGTCATTGCTAGATAGAATGTTGCTACCAACTGGCATTAATAAAACCCAGGAACCAAGTCCATATGATCAATCAACAGTTTAATAATAAGATAAATAAATTAGTTTGTGTTGAGAACCCACCACAGGCCACACAGTGGCTTGATTTTTTTCATATTTTATCTTACTAATCCTCTATTAATGGAAATAACTTGACTTGTTTATAGTCCCACAGCTATTAAGCTTTAGACAATTATTCTAACTCAATGGTTCAGCTTCTAGTCCATTCATTCATTTAACAAATATTTAAAAATCTATATGCCTGGCACTAGTCTAGGCCGTGATTACTGATTGACAGAACAGTGACAACTTTGTCTCTTCATGGAATTTAGTCTGATAGTTTTCTATTAAGAGTCTTCTTCGGAACTCCCCAAATGGAATGTGATGACTCGGGGGTGGGGTGGGGGGAGGGTAATTCTTCAAATCCCTTTGGAAACAATTTTGATAAAACTTTTATTTTCAGACTGTCTATCATGGTGGCTTAGACTTCTATAACCCTTTAACACAGTTTCTCATTTGCTATTCAATAAAACAGTCCAACATGTATTATCTTCAAATATTTTCAAAATGTCTTTGCTCATTTGAGGCTCCTTGTGATATTTATTTTCAGCCTATGCAGTAGACCTTGGCCTTGGCAGGACTTGGGTGGAAGGAAATACACCAGCAGCAGAAGCAAATGAGATTTGGGTTGGGGTCTTTCCTCTCTCTGCATGATTCCAGGTTTCTCTCTGCTCTAGATCCAGGCACAATTATTAATAGTGACTGCAATGCATAATGGGAAGAGTTGCCCATCAAGAGGACATAGACTATCCCTTGAGTATTAATTGCTGCTGTATGAAGATGGCAATCGGGGGCAGTTCAATATAGGCAGTGTGTGATTACTGTTAGAAATCAGACCTATAGCTGAATGTAACTGGGTGGTCAGTATTAACCAAGGAAATTGATTGAATAAGCATTTGAGAAGGTGTTTTGGAATAGAATTCAGAATCCATGCCTTTCATTCTTGGAGTTTTCCCAGGTCACTTATTCTAGCTTGTGTTGGGAAAGTGGTTGGTTTATGAGGTAAGAGGGTGAATGTCTCTTTAGTCAAAGAATCATAGTATTCGGCAAGGAGTTTTCTCTTCTTGGACTCCCTCCATCAATGCAGCAATATTTGGCCGGTACTCTAGATCTTAAACTAGCCACTTTATCTCACATAGACATAAAATATGTATGTATGCTGTAAAATATATAAAATATGTAACTCTGGATTACATAAAGAAGGAAAAACAGAGTTTTAAAGACTCTAGAATTCTCAACCAGGGGTGATGTTGTTGCCTTTCCCTAGCCCCGCCCCAGGGAACATTTGATAGTGTCTGTAGACAATGTTGGTTGTCACAACTGGGGAAGGGAGGTGTTACTGGCATCTAGTAGGCAGAGTGCAGGGATACAACCTAACACCCTGTAATGCATAGAACAGCCTCCCCTCCCCTGGCCTCACCCCACCTCCAGCCAAAGAATAGAGCCAAGGTTGAGAAATTCTGCTCTGTAGCATTGTATAGCTATTGCAGTTAAGTAACTGTGTGACCTTGAAGGACATCACATACCTCAGTTTTCTAATAGGTAAGATCAGGAAACTACTTGTCACAGATTATAGAACACTGTGTCCGTAAAATTTGGGAGTAATGCATATGCTAAAGGTCAAAAGAAAAAAAAAATCGAAAGGACTGGATAAATGTAATGGAAAGTTCTGCTGGTTAGAAAGTCAATTGGTACATTATTGGATAGAACTCTACCAATAAACAAAAAGCAGATGAAAAGTATAGAATTCTAGGAATTTATCCTAAGGAAAACGAAAGAGAGGTGAGAAGACATGTCTGAGGGTATTCACTGGAACGTGGTTTTTAGGTGAAACATTGGGAACGAGCAGTGGAATGTCATCCTGGTTCCTGACCAGTACTGGTTCACAAGCTGGTTGAGCCAGTTCTTAGGATGCCAGCCACATACTGTGTGTGTAATTGTTGTCCTGGCAGGACAGGCTGGGCTACCCCACCCTTTTTTGTGCCCCACCCCATCCCCATTCCCACCCCTTTTTTTGTGGTATAGAAAAGGCTCCTTCCAATCTGATCACTGCAGTTTCTTTCCAAGGTAAGCCAAGGTCAAGCAGAGCTGAAACATTTTTTTCCTTCTAGTCCCTTGTTTCTTGTTTTCTCTCCTTTCTCCACATCTTTCCTCTCCTCCCTTATCTGGGCCTGTTGCCATCCACTCTGTGACCAAGAACAGGAAGGCCTATAAACACCTCAATCTGAGGAAAAACAATGAGAGACAGTACCCTAGAAATAGGTCACCAGCCTTTCTCCAGGCCAGCCCATCCCCAATCTCATTTTACTTCTGAATATTTTTCATACCACAAGTCAAAGCTAATATTTTGGCAGGAAACTTGGATCCAGCTAGACAAGAGAACAATCAGCTGTTTGTTGTAGAGTTAGCATGAAAAATTTGTTTAAACACTTTGCTATTGATGTTCTTCCAAATATTTATTTATGTGTGCAAGGGACCATGGTAGGCTTGGTGGGCAGAGGAGATGAAGACATCTCTATCCCAAAGAGCTTAAGACCCATTAAGGAGCTGGGTAGTTGTCCAACAAACTGTGATAATCAACCAAGACTTGTGTGCTTTGAGAGAGCAGAGAAGGAAGGACTTAATGGTAAGTAACCAGGATCAATAACAAAGACTTCTGATAGGATGTGGAGATATAGCTATCTCCATGTAAATATATAAATATGACTTTCAGTTAAATCATTGTTGAAAGGTAAACTCATAAAGACATTAAATGTTGTAGTTCAGAGCTCTAGATTTAATATCAAACAGACCAAGGTTTGAATTCTACTTCCAACATTTACCAGTTATCTGACTTTGGACAGTAGTCCTTCTTCTTCTTCTTCTTCTTCTTCTTCTTCTTATTATTATTATTATCATCATTTTATAGTAATAGCTCTCCAGTCCCCATCTAAAAGCTACTACACTTCAGGAGCAGAGAGTAGCCAGAAAAAAGAGACCAAGTGTAACGTAGACTGACAGCTGGATATATATAACCCAATAGAAAGCAAAATGCTCTGTTTGCATGTTTTATCCTATGGGGCATTGTTTGTGAAGGTGACAAGTTGGAAATGAGGGAGTGGATTATGTTCATCTGTACAGTTACTCCTTGTGTAGACTGAGAAAAATAAGAAAATCAACCCAAAAAATTGGTGTGAAAATTAAATAAGTTAACCACCAGTAAAGCCCTTGGAATAATGCTTGGGATATAGTGAGCGATTATTATGATTAATACTAGATAATTATATGTGTGTAGAAAATGTCAGGAAATCACCATAGAAGCTATATTCTTGGGAGTGAAATAAGAAGACAAGGAATGGAGGATTTGTACTTTTTACTTTATACTATTCTCTTTTTTATTTTAAAACTAGAGGCCTGGTGTATGGATTCATGCACCAGTGGGGTCTCTCAGCCTGGTCTGCGTAAAGCGGCAGGCAGCTTGGGAGAAGCCGGAGTCTGGGCCAGGTGCCATGCCACTCCTGCTCATCACAGCCCTGCTGTGCCTGCTGCCGCTGCTGCTCAGTAAGCTCCCTGAGCAGCACTACCACTGTGGGAGCACACTGACTACCAGGGGGCAGCTCCTATGTTGAGCATCTGCCCCCTAGTGGTCAGTGCGTGTCATAGCAATCAGTTGTCCGGTTGAACAGTCAACCGGTCGCTTAGGCTTTTATATATATACTAGAGGCCCAGTGCACAAAAATGTTTGCACTTGGGGGAGAGGGGTCATCCCTCAGCCCGGCCTGTGCCCTCTCACAGTCTGCGACCCCTCAGGGGATGACCACCTGCTGGCTTAGGCCCACTTCCCGGGGGATTGGGCCTAAGATGGCAATCAGACATCCCTCTGGAAGCCTGGCAGCCCTCGGGGGATGTCCACTTGCCAGCAAGGAGCAGGCCTAAACTGCAGTTGGACATCCTTAGCACTGCTGAGGAGGCAGGAGAGGCTCCCACCACCGCCATTGTACTGGCAGCCATCAGCCTGGCTTGTGGCTGAGCAGAGCTCCTCCCATGTGAGAGCGCCCTGACCACCAGAGGGCAGCTTCTGCATTGAGCGTCTGCCCCCTGGTGGTCAGTGTGTGTCATAGTGATCAGTCATTCCCAGTCCTTCTGCTGTTAGGGTCAGTTTGCATATTACCCGTTTACTATATAGGATAGAGTCCTGGTGCATGGGTGGGGGCTGGCTGGTTTGCCCTGAAGGGTATCCCGGATCAGGGTGGGGGTCCCGCTTGGGTACCTGGCCAGCCTGGATGATGGGATGATGGCTGTTTGCAGCTGGTCACACCCCCTTCAGAGTGGGGGTCCCCACTGGGGTGCCTGGCCAGCCTGGATGAGGGGCTGATGGCTGTTTGCAGCTGGTCACACCCCCTTCAGGGTGGGGGTCCCCACTGGGGTGCCCGGCCAGTCTGGGTGAGGGGCTGAGGGCTGTTTGCAGCTGGTCACATCCCCTTCAGGGTGGGGGTCCCCACTGGGGTGCCTGGCCAGCCTGGATGAGGGGCTGATGGCTGTTTGCAGCTGGTCACACCCCCTTCAGGGTGGGGGTCCCCACTGGGGTGCCCGGCCAGTCTGGGTGAGGGGCTGAGGGCTGTTTTCAGGCTGGTGGGCGACTGAAGCTCCCAGCCTATCCTTTTTTCTTTTTTTTTATTCTGGGATTTATTTACCTTCTATAGCTATCACTGGAGCTGAGAGCCGGCTCCAGCTCTGAGGCCGTTGCCGGCTGAAAGCAGGTATCTGGGTTTGTTTAGATTCTATAATTGAAACTCTGTTGCCATCACTGGCCGCTCTAAGCTCTGAGGCCACGCTGGCTGAAAGCAGATACCTGGGGTTTGTTTAGGTTCTATAATTGCAACATTGTTGCATCCGGAGCTCCAAGCTGGGCTGCGGCAGGAGGGGAACCTTGGCTTCCTTCATCACTGGAGCAAGCAAGCCTCATGTTCGTTTCAGCTGCCTGGCTGCTGGCCGCCATCTTGGCTGGCAGTTAATTTGCATATCTCACTGATTAGCCAATGGGAAGGGTAGCGAAGTTATGGTTAATTACCATATTTTGCTATTATTAGATAGGATAGATATTAAATAAATAAAATCTTAACAATGATGCTATCAGATACATCATAATTTGTTTTATGTGATGTAAACAAGTAGAAAAACTCAAACTCTGAGTGCTTGGGCTTTGCATTTTGAAATATATAGATGTGAACTTTGAGTCTGACCTCTAATGATTAGGTTATTTTGGTCAATATTAAGCTCCCAAAGCCTTAACTTTCTCATCTATAAAATGGGCATAATAGCATCAATCTAACAGCATTATATAATGAAAGGGTCTGGCATGTACCTTACACACAGTACGTTCTTAATATATATTAGTTTTCTATTTTTATATTGTCAGGTCCCAGAGTGGGATGCCCCAAGATATCCCACAATGGCATATTGATTATTTCAAACTAAAATGATTTGAGAAGCAGCAGGAATGGGAGGAGCTCTCTGTCTCTCCTCTGTCTCTCTAAATGCAGAAAATAAATCTCTATGTGAAAGGTGACCTCTCCATTCCTGAGGGCTGAGAGACAACCCCATCACAACACTTAAAAAAAATCCAGAGTGCAGATTAACTAAGGCTCTTTGAAGTTCAGTTGAGCTAGGGTTGATCTGGATTTTTAGAAGGTAGAAAAATGAGCTAAATTTTGTCAGTGGTGATATAATAATTCATTCTTAAAAGAATAACTGTTATTTTCTAATCATTTATCATTCCTAATATGTGCATTATTAAAAATTCTGGTTAGTTTAGGCTTCTGACTACTTGTAATCTTATTAGATTCTAGTTGAGCAATCATCCTCCTATTTTTAAAATATGACTGGCCTTTGGAAAACAAAACTAAAAGGACTTTGAGAATCTATCTCCATAAACAAAAAGGTAATAGTTGTTTATGCATAATATTATTTATATAAAAATAAATATATAAAAAATTTGTTATACTAAAAAATTCCCAAGTCAGAGTTGAAAAAGTCTGTATAAACACACTTCATAACCTTTACTACCCAAGCCCAACCTTGCTTAGATTCCTTCCTAGTGAGCACTGACTTTGCCCTGTCAATTTCTCATAAATTTATTGTCTCTTTTTCTAAAAAAGTACAAAAGGGTGCCTAGTTTGATCATTTCTTTGAGCCTCATTTTATGATCTGAGCATCATATTGTGGTTCTCTTGTGTGCACATATTAAATTGTTTTTTCTCCTATTAATCTAGTCTTGCATCAATGTTATTATTTTATTATTAGTCAAGCTGTAGGAACTGAAGAAGGGTAGAGGGGGGATTTCTCCCCCTTCCTGACAATAATATCCCCAAATTCCTCTTATACATCTGAGTTTCATTGGCTTCTCTTCTTTAATTGCCAGGGTAAACTCAAGTTGACCTCAATGGAGAACAGCACAGAAGTGACAACGTTCATCCTCTTGGGATTAACAGATGACCCCAAACTGCAGGTTCCCCTCCTCCTGGTATTTTTGTTCATCTACCTCATTACTCTGGTTGGGAATTGTGGGATCATGGTGATAATCCACTCAGACTCCCACCTTCACACTCCAATGTACTTCTTCCTCAGCAACCTGTCCTTTGTAGACCTGGGTTACTCATCAGCTGTAGCTCCAAAGATGGTGGCTGCATTGCAGTCAGGGAACAAAGTCATCTCCTACAATGGATGTGCTGCTCAGTTATTTTTGTTTGTGGGTTTTGCCACTGTCGAGGTTTACCTCCTGGCCTCCATGGCCTATGACCGCCATGCAGCCATCTGCAGGCCTCTTCATTATACCAGCACCATGACCACAGGTGTGTGTGCCCTCCTGACAATCGGCTCCTATATCTGTGGCTTCCTCAATGCTTCCATCCACACGGCAAATACCTTCAGACTCTCCTTCTGTGGTTCTAATGAAATTAATCACTTTTTCTGTGACATTCCCCCACTCCTAGCTCTTTCATGCTCCAACACATATATCAGCAAATTGTTTGTCTTCTGTGTTGTTGGCTTTAATGTCTTTTTCACCTTCCTGGTCATTCTCATCTCTTACCTCTTCATATACATCTCCATTCAGAGGATACATTCTGTTGAAGGAAAGAAGAAAGCCTTCTCTACGTGTGCGTCGCATCTCATGGCAGTGTCCATATTCTATGGCTCAGTCATCTTTATGTACTTACAGCCCAGCTCCAGGCAGTCCAAGGACACGGACAAAACAGCATCTGTGTTCTATACGGTGGTAGTTCCCATGCTGAATCCCTTGATCTACAGCCTTCGAAACAAAGAAGTGAAAAGAGCTCTCTGCAAAATGCTCAACATACTTCACTCCCAATCTTTAGGTGTGAGAAGGAAATAGGCAGATACCTAAAATATCAGACCTAAATGCCTTCATGATTTTTGAGGTTTGACAGATTTCAGTTTTTTCTTTTCCAAAAACAGTGGTTACTTCTGCTATTAGGAGATGTTGTAAGAGCAGCACTTTGAAATGTCTCACTCAGGAAGATAATTTTATTTTTGGTGAATGGCAGCATGGGACATTTACATCCTTCTTGCATTTGTTTCTTGACATGGTTTAAAGCAAAAGATGAAAACAAGCTGAATGCACTGAATTTCCCCTTCCTATTTTTAATGGGAAGAAATTTCCACTCACTATTAAAATTCTTACCATTTGCAACAGCATGGATGGAACTGGAGAGCATTATGCTAAGTGAAATAAGCCAGTCAGAGAAAGATAAATATCACATGATCTCACTCATTTATGGAATATAATGAACAACATAAACTGATAAACAAAAAAAAGATCCAGAGACAGAGAAGCATTGATCAGATGATCAAACCTCAGAGGGAAGGTAGGGGAGGGGAGGGGTAAGGGAGAGAGATCAACCAAAGGACTTGTATGCATGCATATAAGCCTAACCAATGGACACAGACAACATGGGGGTGAGGACATAAGTGAGGGTGGGGGGGTCGGGGGGCGGCAGTTGTGGGATAAGGACACATATGTAATACCTGAATCAATAAAGAAATTTAAAAAATAAAAATTGGTGTCAAGATCACATTGTCCCTGTATAATATTTTTCAACTGGGATGAACAGTGTGTTGCTTTTCATTTATTTGGTCCATGGATTGCAAAGCAAAATTTCTAATGCTGAAAAAGATGTTTCAGTATTTTTAATAATGTCTTAGAGAAGGTTGTAATGTCTTAGAGAGCACTGGACCAAGAGTCAGGTGACCCAGTATTAAATCCTTCCAAGTCCCCACCTTCTGTGCCCACCCATAGGTCACTCTTGCTCATCAGTTGTGAGTCATATTCTCCATCTCCTTCCATTGAAGTATTGGGACAGCTTTGGTAGAAAACAATTAGTTACCTTGTGTATGTGACAGCTTCAGCAGATAAATTGTTTAAACTTTAACCTGAATAAACATATCTTTCTTTAAAGAGTTGCATTCTGTTCTATTCTTTTGGCCTTTTTCTAACATCATTACCAAAACTTGCAGAGAAGGTTTGGGGAAAAAAAAAGCAATTTCCCACAAGAGTTATAAAAGAGGATATTTGTCTTCTGAATTAAATGCTTGGCTTTCTCAGCACCCTTAAGTTTGGTGAATCTATTGAAAACACACATAATAGCTCTCTGTGCCCTCTTTGCCTCTGTTTTTTCAATAATCAGTTCACCTCTGGATCCCTGTTGCTTTCTGATGTTCTGTAATTAGATGCTCTGAGAATAAAAAAGCCTGTGGAAATTGCATTCTTAAGATAGGAAAGGCACTATGACGCACAACGCAAGTCTACCAGCAGGTCTTATTTCATGTGCTAGAGGGTGTGAGTAAATGTGTCTGCACGGCAAGGGAGTGAAGATTAATTTAGTTTCTCACATATCAACTGCTTGATGGAGTTTATAGCTATAATTAGTCTAAGACATCCCATATTTCATGATTTTAAGATTACACACACAAAAAAAAATGGGTATTTTAAATGTGAAAACCAGAAATCTTGATGTGCTAAATCAAGAAAATTAGCTTTGAGATGATCAAATTCTATTATGCACAGGGCAGTGTCTGTATAAGAAGGGTTGATCATGAGTCTTGTGGAGAAAGGAGCAAAGAAATAATTTTGGAACATGAGGCTGATTTGTAGGAGAAGATTTCTCTGGCATAAGGCCACTGGCTCCTAAGATATCAGGAGCTTCTCCTGGATCCCAGGCCATGACAACCTACATCTGCCTCATCCATTTTCCTGCTTCCCCCTTTTAACAATGGAGCCTATCCAGCAACACACATAGAACAGCCTTGCAAGGTCAGGATCCACTTCATGTAGAAGTCCTTCTCAGTGGGTACCAAAGCTAAGGTACCCAAATTTGGAGGTTTGCTATTCAAGCACTGTGTGCATTCTAGACTTAGCTTAGTTTCTTTTCATATTTTATTGATAGAATTGACTCCTTATCCTCTTTCTCCTGTTCCTCCTTTTCTACTTCCTTTATTCCCTTCTCCTCTTCCTTTCTTCCTCCTCAATCTCTTTCTGTCTTCAGCCCAAACAAGAACTTTCCTCACCACTAAGCCATTAATTAGGTCCCTATAAGAAATTAAAGTCTATAGTTTGTATATTGTAATTGTGACATTACATAGTAAGATGTGTTTCTGGGCACGTTTCTTTCTGCCTTTTTTAGTTAAGGGAGAAATGTATGTGGATTGTCTGAGAGTTAAAGGCCTAATGCCTACATATTTCAATTTTCTGTTGAAGTCATCCCACTGTGTAACAGTTAACTGAAAATGGGTATAAAAGAGTACTAGCTCTGATATCAAAACTGGATGAAAATTTTTACTCTTCATATCAGTTGTGTGACCTCAAAGAGGCATTTCATCTCTTTGAACACAGCACACAGGACAAACTGTGAAGATACATTTAATAAAGTATATGAACAAGTTTTGGCATAATTAATGTGTATTTGATACAGCTGAGATTACTGGAATAGCTCTCATGTATCTGTCCCTGTACTTACCACTTTCGAGGACCCTCACTGTCTCCATCCTGTCCAAATCCAAGCCTTTATTTTCATTTATGGTTTAATTTTCTTTCCTTCAAACTCCCAGTCCACAGCAGACAAATTTCAAGCTGCCACTACATGAGAATCCATTTATAGAAGCTACTCAGAAGGAGATGTCTTGTTGCCAGAATACACATTCCTGTGGGGGAGATTTTCACTTCCACACGGGAAATCTGTCAAATGGAGGCTAAATGCCCATTGGGTATTAACAACACCACCCTCTCCCTGCAGGAATGGTCTGATGAGTGAGAGACAATGTGAGTAAGGCCTATAGATCAAGATAATGCAGTAAAAGCATAGAAGAAATGTTTGAAAACAATGTGAAAACACATTAGTCCAAATAGGAGGCTCCCTTTGTGCATTAGATGATTTATTTAGCTTTATGTATAGGAAAAGGAAAAATAAAATATTAGGAGTTCTTGACAATTGAGGCTAGCATTACAGAATCATAACTCTTTAGCCCTCAAAGAGTTTTAAAAAATAGTCTAAACCAACCCTCTCATTTTATAATAGAAAACCCTGATTCCCACAATTTAACTTGCTTAAATTCACAACCAAATCTTACTTGATTCTTACTCATCTTGTAAATTCCAGAAATTTCTTGATGTGTCAAAAGACATTTTTGCATTTTTATTCGTATTTGTTCACCATGAGACAGATTTTTGTGCTTTAATTTTGCAGCTGAAGAAACCAAAGTTTTGAGAAGTTAACTTGACTGCCTACTGTTAACCTGAGGAGCCAATCTTGCCTTCTTTGCCCAATTCTCTGAGAAAAGTAGCCTTATATGATAGTAAATTTCAAAGAGGACTTATTTGATGTATGAATCATTCACAGATACTCTTTCATGATAATTTCCTGCTGTGTGGAAAGGCGCCGTGGAGCATACAAATATAAGACTATAAGATGTAATTCTTTCTTCAACAAAGCAAATCCTCCTGCATATATGGTGACTGATGTAATGTAGTTGGAGATTAATGACTCGGTGTTCAATAACTCTGTCAGCAGCAATTTTTTCCCATACTCTATGGAACACAAATGGACCAGGGCAAATTTATTTTAGTCTTGGTAGTTGGTGTTGGCTTTTTGAATGCTGCAGTCCACAGAGACAGCCAAGTTCCATACAGTGTTTAGTGGCCACAAGCTGCAGGAGAGGCAGGGTGTGAGATCTGTGAAGGAACCAGGTGCTACATGACACTGTTCTTGCTTCAGGAGCAGCATGCAAGCAGTGCAGAGAAACAGGGCACATACATCGTGATAGACAGCAATTCAAGGAATTTGTGGTCATTGTCAAGGGAGTAAAATAGAAATAATAATTAGAACTCTTCAGAGATGAGAATCTTGTGGGCAGGGAAAGCTCCCTGGTGGAAGCTGAGCCAGGCTTTGAAGAAAGAATGTAGAAAGAGCCCAGAATTTCAAGAAAGGAGACTTAGCTTCTAGTCAAAACTCAACCACTTACCCCAATCTGTAAGGCTGGCATAAGCCATTTCTCTTGGAGTCAATTTCCTCAGCATCAAAGTAGAGATAATGGCACCAGCCACACCTTCCTCAAGGGTGTTATGAGGGTCAAATAAGATAATGGGTGGGAAAGTATTTTATAACTGTTAATCTTCTTTCTATAGTGGTGAAGGCCTGGGGTGGGGGCGGGGGCAGGCTGGAGGGGGTTAATGAGGAGAAAAGGGGGACATATATAATACTTTCAACAATAAAATTTAAAAAATAAAATTAAATAAAGAAAAAAGAAAGCCCATATGGCAACAAACAAATAAACAAACAAAAAATTGTTAATCTTTCTAAATAGTATCTCCACTGGTAATTATAAGCAGAGCTGAATGGAGAGCTCCCGAGCTCCTGACCAATAGGAAGCCATCTGAACCCAGGTTTATACACGGATGGAACATCATAGCAACTTCTGTTGGCTGGAGCTTGTAAGAAGAACCACCAACTCCTCAGTCCATTACTTCTATGGGCCATTCGATCTTCTTTCATCGAACTGGATGAAGAGCCTGGACCTATGAAAACAAACAAGTTCTTACAGAGAAATGACACTTTTATAGAGGAATGTCTGTAGAATCCCATGGCTCAGCTAACCAGAATCTTACCTCCCATTCATAACATGAGATTTTTCACTTGTTGGTTTGATTTTTTTAAGATATGTGTGTTGGGGGTGGAGGTAGGGGATAAAATCATTGTAGCACATTTAACCAGCAAAAAGTTAATGTATACACTTTATGCATACATATATGTTAAGGCATTTGTGGTCATTGTCAAGGGAATAAAACAGAAATAATAATTAGAACTCTTCAGAGATGAGAAAGAATCTCGTGGGCAGGGAAAGCTCCCTGGTGGAAGTTGATCGAGGCTTTGAAGAGAGAATGTAGAAAGAGCCCAGAATTTCAAGAAAGGAGACTTAGCTACTAGTCAAAGTTGAGCCAGGCTTTGAAGAGAGAATGTAGAAAGAGCCAGTAATGGAATAGTTAAATCATAGGTTAGATATATTTTCAACTTTACTATATAATGTGACACTATTTTCCAAAGTGGTTGTACCAATTTATACTCCCATCAACAGTGTGTGAGAGTTCCCACTGCCAACACTTGGTATTACTAGGTTTTTAAATTATGCCAATTTGGAGAGACCTTGGTGTTAATATTGTCTTAACTTGCATTTCCTTGACTACTGATGAAATTAAACCCGTCTTTGTGGGGGTGTTTCCCAAGTCTGTCAGCCATCTTTCTATTGTTGTGTAAAAATAAAGAAAACCACAATTGATACAAACAGAATGTGGGAGTGGGCATGTACAGAGGCCTCTGCTCTGTTCTTGACTGGGATGGTGGATAAACTGTACATTGGTGTTTGCTTTGTAATTATTAATAAATTCAAGCTAGATGTTTTATGCATATACATATGTACATATATATCACAATTGAAATGTTTAAAAAAGATATATTCAACAGAGCTCCTATATTTAAGAAATTTATAGTATAAACTAGAGATAGCACCTACATATAAATAACTTTAATTCCATGTAGAAAGTGATAAAAACCAACCTGAGATACATATAAAATGCTACGATAGAATAGAGAAAAAATAGATCCCAGGATGGGGAATTAAAGAAGGTAACATTTGTTCTGGACAAAGAAGATAGGTTTAGTGAAATAGGAAGGAAGCTATACAGATGTACTAGGCAAACAGTGTTCTGTTCATCTGGAGTATAATATGCATGAAAAGAAATAATGTAAAATCGCCGAAACCGGTTTGGTTCAGTGGATAGAGCGTTGGCCTGCGGACTGAAAGGTCCCGGGTTCGATTCCGGTCAAGGGCATGTACCTGGGTTGCACGCACATCCCCAGTGTGAGATGTGCAGGAGGCAGCTGATCGATGTTTCTCTCTCATCGATGTTTCTAACTCTCTATCTCTCTCCTTTCCTCTCTGTAAAAAATCAATAAAAAATATATTAAAAAAAAAGAAATAATGTAAAATAAGTTTGGAATGCTATAAATTGGTACTCAAGTGGTAGAGGATTAAGATTTTTCAAATTTAAACTTCAGATTCAAACTCCACTGAGAAAGTCTGGGCATCATGCATATGACAGAGCTAAGAGTGGAATCCCATCTGCTGTAGAAGAACATTTGGAACAATTTTGCTTACATGCCTATGTTAAGGTAAAGCATTTGTTGCTTCAGCCAAATTATTCAGCATTTTATGTGTGAGCACATATCTTCCTAAAAAGTTATTTGAGCAGCAGTTGTAGCAGATATTGTATCCAGAATCCATTTTCCTTCTTCAAAACATTGACTTCTTTGGAGAATGGTCTCCTAATCATTGTGTAGATGGAAGAATAACTCCACATTCCCACCCAAGTCTATGGAAACTTGGGCAAGGAGAGCCTTTTCTTTCCTGTACCCTCTCTAGAGAAATGCATAGAGGTATGTAGAGGGGCAGGCATGAGCCAAAAGCTATGCCAATAACAAGTTCTCACTTCCCCATATTTGAATCTGAAGCAAGTAATGCAAGAACAACATGAGGACTTGGAACTCATTTGTCTCAGAGATTGGATTCTGGTTGGGTCATCCTGATGGTTTCTTTGCTGCTGACTTCTGCTCCTTCACCCTCTGTAATGCCCTGGATTCTTACCTTTTGTCTAGTTTCGCTTTGATTCTGTCAACCTCTTCATATCCTTTCAATTACCTCCTGGTTTTTTTTCTTTACCTTAGCCTGAGTTGGTCTCTGTAATAAAATATAACTGATTTATCCACTACATGAGAGTTACTCCTTCAAGAACTGTGTAGTGAACAAGTGATAAGTCCCTGTCCTCCAAAAAATTAAAAAATAGAGTGACATGTAAAATGCTAAAACAATAGGATTAAAAAACTCTCAACAACACAAGAGGTGTCTATAAGCATTTCAACTAGCAAATTTGTATGAAAATTAATAATGCAGAGAAAGCATTGCCACAACACTTATCTTACCAGCAAAAAGGGAAGTCATTACCAAGTCGTCCATTTTGTAATCACTTTTTCTTGCTAACAATGCTGATAAAGACCTGGAATTATTGGTACATAGAAAGAGAGAGAGATCTTAGGGTTATGTTTGTTCCCCCGTTGCTAGTTACAGACAAGGAAGTTGAGGCCTGGGGAGGGGAAGTGGCCTCTGAGGGTCTTTTATCCAGGAAGTGGCCCAACAGATCCTGTGCTGTATTCCACCACTGCAGACCATACCGCACACCCCACAGCTGCCCTGGCTGGTGGCCACAACCCATTTTGTGCTTGCTTCTCCCTGCATATTTCTGATAGAGTCACCCTTTGTTTTTATAAACACATTACTCATTCTCTCCTCAAATAATGATCACTTTATACCTGAATGACATGTTGGCCTGTTCACAGCTGGAGAGCCAATATATTGCCTTTCAAGTTAATTGCAGCAATCTCTTTTCTTTGTTTCCTGTTAGTTAATCTTAACACTTTCCTTCTTTAATTCCAATTTTGCATGTCAATAATAATGTCCACCCCCCGCCTCCCCAGGGGATGCCTTGAGCTGCCTGGACCTCCAGGAATTACCTTCAGCTGAAGGGTACCACCTCACCCAAGGTAACTATCACTTCCTGGAACATACTGGTAGCAGGTGCTCAATGATTCTCACTGAGTGGATGAATGATTGAACATTCCACAAATGGGAATTATGATATTATTAAGTACCGTTATCATGCCAGATATGTTTGCTATATCATAATGTACATTACTTCTTTTAAATTCCTGATAAAACTGTGAGGGGTGAGTTAAATTTTCTCTTTTACAGATGGTGAAACTGTGGCTCAGATATACAGGTGCTAAGTGGTAGAACCAGGACTTTATTCTATTTTCTGGCTCTCCCATGCCTTCTACTGTATCTTGATTGCTCTCCTCCACCTCCTATTTCTCAGGTGAGGAAATTGAGGCACAAAAGCCTTACCTAGCTCTTTCCAAGTCATATTGCTAGAGAGTGGCAGCACAGAGACCAAACCCAGGTTTTCTATCTCCCACTTCACAACACCAGCTAGTTCTTCTACTCAGCATCTCTAGGACTCCAGCTGCCTTTCCCAAACATGGTTGGTGGAGTGGCATTCGCACTTAGATAAAAAACCACACAACTCTTCACCAACTATGAAACTAAAATGTAGGCCACCTGTCCATGTGATTGCATTTCATAACTCAGCTGAAAGCAGCTCTCAGCTCGCTTGGCCTGCTTATAACATATTAAAAGCTCATATTCAAAGCCACTCCCCTCTTGGATGAATGTTAAGATTATGACTTTCCAGGTTTTTTTTCTCTCTCTGGATCTCTCACACTCAGCTGGAAGTGGATTATGCTTGCCCACATTATTTTCCTCATGAATTACTGAGTGCTTATTTTCAAAGATGAATTTCATGATCCTATTCTCTTTGCTGTCCCTGCAGAATTCATTTTGGAAGGCACAAAACAAGTGGTTAAGGGCATAGGCTCTCGAGCTAGAGGGGGGTTAAGGCTGTGTTTTCTTGGGGAAAGCATGGAATCTTTGTCTTAATTTCCTCATCATTGAAATGGAGACAAAAAATACCTATTTCCTGGCATTGTTATGAGGATTAAAACAAAATAATTCACCACCAGTGTTTAAATCAGTTCCCAACACAGAGAGAGTGCACATATAAGATAACTAAAAATGCCCTAGCCAGTTTGGCTCAGTGGATATAATGTCGGCCTACAAACTGAAGGGTCCAGGGTTCAATTCTGGTCAAGGGCATGCACCTCTGTTGCAGGCTCCATCCCCAGCTCTGCGGGAGGCAACCAATCCGTATGTCTCTCTCAAAACAATGTATCTCTCTCTGTTTCTCCCCCTCCCTTCCACTTTCTCTTTAAAAAAATCAATGGAAAAATATCCTCCAGTGAGGATTAACAACAACAAATAACTAAAACCAAAAATCAACAAAAAAAAGAATCACCACCACCTAGCATGAACACTTTGCCCCAATTTGCCTGGAACTTTCTGGATTAAGCAGCAAAAGTCCCAAGTACCAGGAAATCTCTCAGTCCTGGGTAAATGGGAATGGTTGGTTACTCTATTCTCCACCAATGAAACAAAAGGTTCTGTTATTCATTTATTCGCAAAGTATTTACTAATAACTGATGCATTTCGGACACTTTGAAGGTATTTGGAAGGTAAGCATGACAAAGTGAGTTCTCATAGACTGCTCAAGCTAAGAGACAGAATCATGAAATTGAGAAAATTATAAATGATCCCCTGAAAGTTGGCATGAACTGTGTAACTCTGAAAGGCATTGCTCCTGGGCGGGGAGGAGGCGGGGGGGGGAAGTACATTTGGTAGGAATTTCATGGATTACAAACTTCTGTCTACTAGGAAATTCTTTTCCCCAAACACTAATGCTGTGGGGAGTTAATAAGTTTACATAGGAAAAAGCATTTCCTTGAGCAATTTACAGTTAAACAGCTTTCTCTACTGCAATACTTCTCAGCATCTTTAATCGGCTAATGGGCATTTGACTCTAGGATGTTTTAAACATTGTTTCCAAACTTTGAAAAGTTTTTGATATCACAGAATTATTTTTAGGACTTATAAAATGATGCCAGTGTCCCACAGAGCTTTGACAGAAAGAGAATCTAGGTGGTACCTGGCATTAAATACAAAAACTCAACTAGGGAGAAAGGCACCAAATCCCAGATTGTCATAAATAGAGCAGCCAGGCTTCAGCCATAATCACCCAAGCTGTGGTTCTTAACCTTTCTCTGTTGTTGTTGTTCAGGGACTTCCTTTCAAAATTTGATGAGCACATAAGTGCACAGAGGATAAAAGACACCAATCCAGAGGCTTGAGCTTTGCAGAGCATACTGGAGAGATGCTATATCTTCTTAGGAATTAAAAAATCTTGTTCTCTAAGAGAATTTTGAGCCTTCATATCAGCAGGGATGCTGGGAAAAAACCTGCAAAGACTGAAATAAATTCTGACACTGGAAAGAAATATTTGACTGTAGACTAGCACAAAGTATGACTGCACAAAGGCAGTACTTAGTAGACAAAATACTAGTCAGCACTTTGACCTATTGAGTGCTTGCTATTATATAATTATTTTATTTAATCAGGGGGATAGTTTATTATGTAGCTTAGGCTGCTGCCATCAGACTTCCCAGTTTTAAATATTGTTTTATCATTTTCAGGTGATGCAACACTGGGGAAATTACTAAAATCTCTTAGTATTAGATTTCCCAACTATAAAGTGGCAATCATAATAGTAATGTTTTTGATAAATCTTGTAGAGGTTACCTGACATAATTCTTACAACCTAATGCCTAGCTCATATTAAAACTTAGTAAATATTAGCTATTACTAATATTATTGTTTGGTGATTATTCGCATTATTTTCATTTCTCAGAAGTAACTGAGGACCAGTGGTCTGTAGAAGATTAATCCTACCAATCACACGCATCTCAGAGAATTAGTTAATATAATCTGATGCAGTGAGTCCAATTGTTTATACAACCTTTCTACTTGGAAGGCCAAAAGGAATCTTAAACTCCGCATGACTAACCAGCAGTGGTCTCTCTTGTTCTTTCCCAAACATCTATTTCTTCTACACCATGGCTTACATCACTACACCAGAAGTCATCAATGTTCCTTCTTTCTCTAATGCTCCATATTTGATATATGAGAAAATCCAGAAATATATCCAGAATTGGATAGTTTCTCATTACTTCTCTCACTACCACCCTAAAACATGACTCAGGAAATAAATAAATTCTTACTTGGAATAGCTGGACTGGCCACTACCTAGAAGAGGAATATTGTGTGAAAAATTGGGGGAATGTATAGAATAAAGAGTGGAAGGAATTTGGGTCAGAAGCAAATGAAAATAGTGAGTATATAGGATGTTAAATTTCATATTTATCTGCAATCTACTACTGCTGTGGCTTGTTTTGTGCATTAACAAAGAGAATTGCTGCAAATAGTGCAAATGAACCCATGATCTCCCTCAACAAGCAGAGCTGGATCCCCATAGACACATTAATCACTTGTTCCCCAGTTAAGTGAGATAAAGAGTTTTGTAGCTCTCTTAAGGTATTGTCCCCTGAGAGTTCCATGACTATATAACTTCCTTCTGGTTCTCATTTTTCAATCTTTCAAGACCCACTTAACTCCATTTGGCAGCCTAAGAACCAGAGTTCCTTTAGCCATTCATTTATTCGTCTAATTTTTAAATAGTGGTCTAGTAGCCATAATGACCTTCCCCCATAATGACCTTGTGATAGTTCTAAGAACAAGAAGCAATGTCCAAGGAAAACAACCACAAATAATGATGACATAATGATTATGATGGACATCCTTGACCAAGTGTAAGGCATTTTAGGGAAGTCCTTACTTTCTTATATAGCAGCAATATTCAGAGAGGGTGTTATTGAGCTGCCTTTTTATTATCTCCATTTTATACATGAACATATCAAGACTCAAACATGTGAAGTGATTTACCTAAGAAAAATGAGCAGCAGATTCAGGGCTAGACCTCTTGTTAGCTGATTCCAAAGCCAATAGAGTTTTTTTCCTTCAGTTTCTCCTTGCCTCCAGAGAACTTTAAAAACTTTGGCCAAACACTAATGAAGAAGATCCAGAAAGACTGTTACTTTTACCACAGACTGAATTTCTAATTTGAGATCCACTCATATATGAAGATGCTGAACTTGTATGATGTATTTTTCATGGAATAAGGTAAACCTGTAAATCTACTAGATCAAGTCTGCTGTCTGCATAAATTTGCATGGATAAAGGTAATCAAGAAAATGCATCCAAAAGTAATTTCTCCTTTGATTTATTTAAAGATTGTGCTTGAATGTTTTGAATATTTCTTTTTTAAAGCTCTAATTTTTAAAAAATATATTTTTATTGATTTCAGAGAGGAAAGGAGAGGGAGAAAGAGATGAAAACATCAATGATGGGAGAGAATCATTGTACAGCAGCCTCCTGCACACTCCACAATGGGGATCCAGCCCACAATCCAGGCATATGCCTTGATTGGGAATCAAACTGTGACCTTCTGGTTCATAAATCAATGCTCAGCCACTGAGCCATTCCTGGCTGGGCCAAACTTTACTACTTTTCTTGTTGACACTATTACAGATGCCCCCATTTCCCCCACCTTTGCCCACCTCTCCCCAGCCCCCGCCCCCTTCCCTCTGGCCACCATATAGTCTAAACATTGTAGATATCCTATTAGAACATGTATATTTATCATGTGACATAGAGGAAAAGCACATAAGGATTTAAGTCTCTGCTAAGTGTAAGCTTATTTAAACAGTTCAATCTCAGTTTTCTCTTTCAGGGAGTGTGGAGATATTAGTTATTTTGACTAATCTCAGAATTGCTGAGAAAATCAATATAAAATTTTCTTGTAATCTTGGAGCTAATATATTTAAAAAGAGAGAAAAGAAATGGAGAATAATAATGAGAGAAAAATCAGGCTTAGGAATCAGTTATAAAATGCACTAAAATGAAGATCAGTGAAATTACATAAGATTTAACTAATTATGGAAATAGATCTGATCTCAAATTCTATTTTGCCATTAAAGAGTTATCTGGGGTTGGGCACTCAATTTATTAACTATTACCTGGGCTAACTAATAGATTACAGTGTAAATGAGATAAACTACCATCACACAGTCTAAGCAAATGAGGAAACAATGCTCTCTCTTGGGAATGGAAAATTGAACTAGCTCATAATATTCATCAGTTTATATAACTGTCTCAGTCCACTAATTATCCTGAGGTCAGGGAATGTATCTTGCTTGTGCACCTCAGCAGGCCTGGAAACCAGCACACAGCTTGGTGCACCATAGGGACTTGGTCTTCAAGGAGTGAATGAAGGCACGGACAGCATCCAGCACTTTATGTGGCTCATCAGTTGGTGTTATTAAAGAGTTATGTTCTTTTTTAACTATTTGAGGATATTTGAGGTTTGAAGTGGGTTGTAAACATTTGTGGATCCAGTTCTTGTTATTCAACTAAGATCCAGAAAGGCAGTTATTTGCACAAAATCACGCAACCATTTGATTCCCACTTTGGGCTTTTTAATTATTCACATTGACTTCCAATGATAGATTACTTAATCAGTTAATCAACTAGTCAACTAAATGAGTTACTTTATTGTGCCCAGTTTAAGTTAAATGTAAAAAGTTTAAGGCAATATTTCTTCTTGATAAAGAGCTAAGATTTAGATTCAAAGTAACTTGGCTTCAAATTCCAGCTCTGCAACTTTCTTCAGTCTTAAGCCAGTAACTAAATGTCGGTGATCTTCGGTTTCCATGCCTGTGAATTGGGGATAATATCTCACATGTGTGAGGATTAATTGAAGTAAAGTAGCACAGTGTCTAGTTTGTTGGTGGGAGCATAGCAAATGCTCAATATCAATTTCAGCTTAAGTCATTATGAATCATGACTTCCACTCACACAAAAGAATAACAAAATTAAAATTTTTTTAGAGTAACAAAGTGATAAATTCCACTGATTATAATGACATAATTGTATTTAAAGAGAAAGGATTGAGGGGAACTTCAAGAAAGTTTTGGAACTTGTGTTATTCTTTGAAGAACAATGAGATTTACATTAGGGGCAGAGAGCATTTTGCCAGGAAGATTGCATTTTTTAGTTTTTACTGAGCACCAACTAGACAGTGGTCCATTCCATAAGAAGTTTCCATCTGTGGAGCAAAGAATGATAAGAGATCAATAAATGGCTCAAAGAACCATTACAATTCTTAATTTCTTTTCAAGACAAAATTAACTTTCTTTTTTGATGTGGGATTAAAATCTAAATCTAACATTTCACATGTAGAGAAGAAAGTTGATAAGAAGTTTTGAAACTATTCTTAGCACATTGTTATTTCCCCCGGAATTTGAGAAATCTGTATCTGTGCTATTGATTTAAGTTGGTGTTTTGTTTTGTTTTGTTTTTTTGGGTGGTTTTTTCTAAGGAACCAAGAGAATATTCTAGTTACTCTGCTCTGCATAACTAGCCCTCATACCTCTAATAGCAGGAGTGAGCTTTGCCCGGAATTCTCCATGCTTCTGTCATGACCTTTGTCTATTTAATCACCTTTCCAACCCTTACCCTTACCTTGAGAACCATAGGACTAATCTCATTATTATAGTTAATACTGTATCACCAGCATGAAGCTGAGGATTGTTATACAAGCCCTGAAAGTCCAACAAAATAATGCTTACACATCTCTGTATATCCCTTTTACTGACCTTGGCTTCCACTCCTACTAAACTCCTGAAATCACCTTGCTGTGACCTTCGGAATTTATAGTCAGTCATCAACATAATCCAACACGTTCTTAATGTTTTTCCTGAAAGTTCCTTTTACCTGCTTGGTCAAACTGAAGTCTGTGTCCTGGGAGAGAGCTTCCCTTGTGGCCACCTCAAGTGCAGGCAAATTTCTCTCCTACATAACCCTTACCACCAATCTCCTCATCTTTTTGCCCAGTAACATTAGAATACTTCGATTTTTGTCTGTATAAACTCTTGCCTCGGTAGTACTGTTTAATCTTGTGGATTTAATATTACATATATGTGCATTGAACCATTAGAAGTTACCAACATAGTTCAAATTAATTAATCTGTTGTAGCCAGTTCTCATCTCTAAACTTCAGATTGCACATCCAATTGTTTATGCAACACTTCCACATGAATATCCAAAATGGAACTCAAACTTGATGAAATTATCTCTTTCCCCCCTTTTCCCAAACATCTGCTTCCTTTACACTATTCTGTGTATCGCTATACAAAAATTGGAGTCAGCATTGACCCCACTCTATCTCTCATGCCCCTTTTCCAATATATCAGGAAATTTAGTTACCTCTCCTTTTGAAATATATCCCAAAGTGGACAATTTTCATTATCTCTCACACTATCATCTTGGTCCCAGAAATCATCATCTTTTACCTAGAATGACAATGACCTAATTTTCTAGCACCTTTCATTCGTATCCTGCTAAATTTAATTATCAACAGATCTAATAGAGTGATCCTTTTAAATAGGAAGTCCATTTTGTCACCTATGGTCCAAATCCTATAATGCTTTCCAATATTACTCAGAATAAAAGTCCAATAACTTAAAAAGTAATTTATTAAGTCCTTACCTCTCTGACCTAATCTCCTCTCCCCACTGCAGCCATAGTGCTTTTCTTGCTGTCCCTTGAACAATCATGGCATGTTCACACCCCTTGTATTTCCTATTCCTTCTGCCTTAAATATTCTTCCCCGACACTCAAGCCCTGATCCCCTGCTTCCTTTAGGTATTTGCACAAAAGTTTCCTTTTATGGACGAGTCTCTCCTAGACCACCATGTTTAAAATTATATACCCACCTATCTCTAAATTTACCCATCTCCCACTCAGCTTTTGAAAACATGTCTGAATATGCTATATATTTTTCTATTGATTTTATTTTATATCTGCCTCCATTTTCAAAATAGAAATTACTGTTTTTCTTTTTATTTCCAGTGTATATGGCAGTATCTTGCTTATAGTAGCCACTCAACTAGTTTTTTTTAATGAAATGCATCATTGGACCAAATATATTAGTACTGCAGTATAATTAATCTCTTAACTGTTTTTAATCTCTAAATTACTTAGCGAAAATTTTTAACTAGATAAAATTATCAGACTTCATTTTGAAATGATTCTTGATCTAAAGAAATAAATAGAGATTCCATGATAGGCTTTTATATAGGCTTCAACAATTTCCTTACATAGTTCATAACATCAGCGATAATGCCTAAAAATTGTTATTGCTTTCATCTGTGATGGCAAATAGCATGAGTGATGTTATCAAACCTTTGGTTTTGCTCTTATCTGGAAGTTCCATCTTTTTTACCCACTTCTCTTATACCAGGTAGATCAAGCCCTCTGTCTAAGGCATAATATTTAACAACTTACATAGTTCCAGTTTTCATGATCAACCCAATTTGATAGGGAAAATGTTGCACATTGCCCAAGTTCATTGATTATGTACATAGTGGAGGTGGGATTTTCATATGTTAACATGGCTTTAACATGGTCCCAGATCAGAGACATCTGAATGCAGAAGCTTAGAATAGTACTAGTGTGATGAAAATGAAAAACTATTATTTGCTAGATGTTTTTATTCCTTGTACATGAAATTCTATTGTTTTCTTATTATTTGGTAAATTACACATTCTGTATACTGTACTATATTGAGAGCATTTTAGGCTAAGGACATGCTTCTTTAATTCTTTCCCTATTCATATATCACTGTTCTTGATACAATGGAAAAGACAAAAAAAAATGCCAGTTGGAGTAAAATTAATTCAATTTCACATTAACTTTATGAAGTTATTCTAATTTAAGATAAAGAATGATTTGTGGTTGATCTGTAAACTTTGAATTGGGAGTCTGTGCTCCTTCCATGAGCAACTATAATCACATAACATTGCAGACGTCCTTTCTTTTCTTCTCTTTATCTTAATTCAGTCTTTTATGAAGTGGGAGATCAGGATATATTACCTCTAAATCCTTCTACCTGAATTTTCTATGATCTCTCAATAATTTACAACTGCATTTTATTGTCATAGACATGCTTTAGATCTACAGACTCTTGGAAACATGCTGTTGCAATAGTGAAATGAGCCACAGAGTAGACATGCTGGTTGATTTCAGCAGAGTCTTATCTCCATTAGTCATTCTGATTCTGTTTTCTCATTGCTACAGGGCAGCCACATAAATCTCAATTAATCCTCATGGAAAACAGTACCGAGGTGACTGAGTTCATCCTTGCGGGGCTAACAGATGACCCGAAACTGCAGATCCCACTTTTCATAATCTTCTCTCTCATCTACCTCATCACTCTGCTTGGGAACCTGGGGATGATCAACCTGATCCTGTTGGACGCTCGTCTCCACACACCCATGTACTTCTTCCTCAGTAACCTCTCCCTGGTGGACTTTGGTTATTCCTCCGCTGTCACTCCCAAAATGATGGCAGGATTCCTCACAGGAGAAAAAATAATCAACTACAATGCTTGTGTCACCCAGTTCTTTTTCTTTGCAGCTTTCATCACCGTAGAAAGTTTTCTCTTGGCCTCCATGGCCTATGACCGGTATGCAGCAGTGTGCAAACCCCTGCATTACACCACCACCATGACGACAGGTGTGTGTGCACGCCTGGTCATGGGCTCCTACATCTGTGGTTTCCTGAATGCCTCCATCCACACTGGGGACATGTTCAGGCTCTCCTTCTGTAAGTCCAATGTGATTGATCATTTTTTCTGCGATGCTCCTCCTCTCTTGGCTCTCTCATGTTCAGACAACTACATCACTGAAATGGTTATTTTTTTGGTGGTTGGTTTCAATGTCCTCTTTTCTGTCATGATCATCTTGTTCTCTTACCTATTTATATTTATCACCATCCTGAGAATGCACTCATCTGAGGGCCGCCAAAAGGCCTTTTCCACCTGTGCTTCCCATCTCACTGCAGTGTCCATCTTTTATGGGACTGCCATCTTCATGTATTTACAGCCCAGCTCCAGTCATTCCATGGACACAGATAAAATTGCATCTGTGTTCTATACCACGGTCATCCCCATGCTGAACCCTCTGGTCTACAGCCTGAGGAACAAGGAGGTCAAGACTGCCTTTAAAAAGGCTGTAGGAAAGGCAAAGTCCTCTATAGGATTCATAGTTTAATTATATAGAATCAGCAGTAAGACACTTTCAGATCTATCTGGATAAAATATTTACCTTTCTGGCCACAAAACTCCTAATTTCTTGTAGTAATTTCTCCAACAATTACATCTCAAAAGCAAATGTTTTTTAAAAATTTATTAACTTGATTGGGGTGACATTGGTCAACATGATCATATAGGTTTCCAGTGTGGGTTTCTATGTTACAAGATGTGTATATTGCACCATGTATCCACCACCCAAAGTCAAATCTTCTGTTACCTTATATCAGGACCCCCTTTTCCTCCTATCCCCTTCCCTCTGGCAACCACCACATTGCTGTTTGTGTTCATGAGTGTCAGTTTTATATCCTACATATGAATGAAATCATATCGTTCTCAGCTTTTTCTGACAGACTTATTTCATTTAGCGTAATGCAAAAGTCTCAAAAATATGACACCTAGGAATAATAGGTTAAGAAGACTAATCCAATTCTTATTTTTAAAATATTTAAATAAATATGTTCACTCCCACTCCCACATGAACATGTACAGTAATATGTATGTATCAGTATATGCACACACAAGCATCATTTATGAGAAACTCATGAAGCCCACATACCTATGAAGGAGAAATTAGTTAAGATGTGTGTGAGATAGGTCCATTGTTATAGTAGAATTTAAAACAATTATTTTTGTGTCTGAGAACACATTCTTTTTTAACTGTTGACATTATTACATATGTCCCCTTCTCTCCAACCTTTGCCCACCTCTACCCAGCCCTGCCCCCTCTTCCCTCTGGCCATCACATACTGTTTTATGTGTCTATGGGTTATGCCTATAGGTTCTGTGACTAATCCCTTCACCTTCCTTCATCCAGTCCTCCCATTCCATATGAATATAAATACTTAGCTTAGTAAAAATATATGTTATATATCTTGTGTTTGCTTTTTAAATTATATTTTATTTTATCTTTTACATATAAAAAGCAATCGATTTTATATTTTTATTAATCTTATAAAATACTTCCTTAAGTGTATATTTATTATTTTCTTTTGTAATGAAAATGCATGTCTTTACACAGGCATTTCTTTTTCTAGCCAAATTTCCATATTAATAAGTCATATCTTCATGCTACCTGACTTCAAATTATACTACAGAACTATGATAAGCAAAACAGCATGGTATTGCCAGAGAAACAGACACACAGATGAATGGAACAGAATAGAGAGGCCAGCTATAAAACCACAAATGGACAGATAATTTTTGAAAAAGGAGCCAGGAGCACACAATGGAGTAAAGATAGTCTCTTCAACAAATGATGCTGGGGAAACTGGAAAGCCATATGCAAATAAATGAGACTGGATTACAGTTTGTTTCCATGTACAAAAAATTAATTCACAATAGATCAAAGACCTAAATAAAAGAACTAAAACAATAAGATTGAAGAAAATACAGGTACCAAACTATGGACCTTGGTCATAGAGAACTTTTCGTGAACTTCACCTCACAGGCAAGGGAAGTAAAGGCAAAAATAAATGAATGGGACTATATCTAACTAGAAAGCTTCTGCACAGCAAAAGAAACTGACACCAAAACAAAGAGGCAGCCAACCAGATAGGAGATGATATTTGCCAACAGTAGCTCCAACAAAGGTTTAATTTCCAAAATATATAAAGAACTCATAAAACTCAACACCAAACAATCAAACAACCCAATCAAAAAGTGGGGAGAGGGCCTGAAAATACACCTCTCCCAAGAAGACATACAAACAGCCAATAGATATATGAAAAAATGTTCAACCTTATTGGCAATTAGGGAAATGCAAATAAAAATTATGAGATACCACTTCAAAACTCTTAGAGTGGCTATTATCAACAAGGCAAGAAATAGCAAGTGTTGGAGAAGTTGTGGAAAAAGGAAACCCTCATTCACTGCTGGTGTGAATATAGACTGGTACAACCATGATGGAAAGCAGTCTGGTGATTCCTCAAAAAATTGAGAATAGAGTATTATATAACCTAGAAATCCCTCTTCTGGGTATATACCCAAACACCTCAAAATCATGTATTCACAAAGATATGCACCCCTATGTATATGGCAGCATTATTTATGGTGGCCAAGACATGGAAACAACCAAAATGTCTTGTAATTAGAGGATTGGTTAAAGAAGATGTGGTACATACACACAGTGAAATACTACTCAGCTATAAGAAAGGCTGAAATAGTGTCATTTGCAACAACATGGATGGACCTTGAGAACATTATATTCAGTAAAATAAGTCAGTCAGAAAAAGCTAAGAACATATGATTTCACTCATATGTGGGATATAAAACTGAAACTCATGAACACAAACAGCAGTGTGGTAGTAGCCAGAGGAAAGGGGATGGAGGGGAAATGGGGTCCTGCTGTAAGGTGACAGAAGATTTGACTTTGGGTGGTGGACACATGGTGCAATATACAGACCTTGTAACATAGAAACCCACACCTGAAACCTATATGTTCATGTTGATTAATGTCACCCCAATAAATCTAATAATAATAAAAATAGGTCATGTCTTAAAATAATGTTTATATGACAATTTTATTTTTTAATATATTTTTATTGTTGATAGTATTACAGATATCTCCCATTTTCTCCCCTTTACCCCTCTCCTTCCAGCCCCTGTCCACCTTCCCAGGTCTTCACTACCGTATTGCCTATGTCCATGGGTTATGCATATAAGTATATAAGTTCTTCGGTTTATCTTTTCTTATCACTCTAACCCCACAATGAGGTATATGACAATTTTAATAGAGGAAACATATCACAAAATAGGGGGAAAAGGGATGATAAAAGCATATTTTAATTCACTTAAATAAAAATATAATATTTAATTTTTGAAGTTTAATTACCAAAAAGACAATAATATGAATAACTTATTTTGTATAAATGCTATAAATTTGTTAATATATACATATCACTCATATTTTGAACCTCACTATGATAAAATTTAAATCTATTTGTATATCCATTTCTTTCCTCAGATTTGAGTAATTTTTGGCCATTTGTTTCTTCAAATATTCTTTCTAGCCCTTTCCTTTTTTTGGACTGCCATTATGCATATGTTAGTAGTCTTAGAGTATTCCACTGTTCTCTGAGACTATAGAGAACATACTTCTTCATAATTCTTTATTTCTGCTTCTCGGACTGGATTTCTCAACTGACCTGTCTTAAAATTCACTGGTTTTTTTCCCCTGACAGTTTAAATCTGCTACTGATCCACTTTAATGAAATCTTTGTTATTTAATTTTATTTTCAAATCAAGAATTTCTATTTGTTTGTTGAAATCTATATCTTTATTGGTTTCTCTATTTAGTGAGACATTGATCTCATACTTTCCTTAATTTTTTAGACTAGGTTTTCTTTAGTTCTTTTCTTTCCACCAGTTTTCATGTAGTGGGGAATTATTAAAAATAAGAAGAATTTGGGTAAAGATCATCCACAAAAATGTCATATCTCAGCTCCTGGTGGCCATGTTATAATTTCTACATAGAAATATAGCTGGAATTGTGTGTGTGTGTGTGTGTGTGTGTGTGTGTGTGTGTGTGTGTGTGTGTGTTCCAGGGTTATTCAGCTTTGTCTGAAATTCAGTAGGTGAGCCAAATGTACCACAGATGAATCCTTGTTTTCCAAATTGCCTTGACAACTTAAACAGCTCTCATTTTGATTCTCCTCTGTCTTATTTCTCAGTTCGTTAATTATTAACACACACTGCAACCCCACAACTACATGTTAGGGTCTTTGGAATTAACTCATGGTGACTTCTAAGGTTTCTAAAAGATAAATGATTTCTTAGAGGAAATAGACACTTTTTCAAAAATGAATGGAGGCTTTCTCACACACAAAAAGTAAGATTTTGTAATTGTTTTATAGTGTTTAATGAGAGTTCACAATATACCAGGCTCTTTTTTGAAAACTTTATAAATATTAACTTATATGCACCTCATAACACTGTGTGAAGCAGACACTATCATCATCTCCATTTATAAAGAAGGGAACTGAAGTGCTGAGGGATTACAGCACTTGTAACCGTTTTCACATGAATTTCAGGAAGTCGTGTTGCTGTGGGGCAGCACAACTTTTATAACCTCCCAGCTTGTTTCCATTACCCCCTCATGATTCTGCCTGAATCTCTTTTGCTGAAGACGTCTACACTTTCAAGAAGACATAGCCCCAAGTAATGTAAACACATTAGTGCTATGTCTTCTCAAACTAAGCTCGGCCTCTACGGTCTAATTGCTTCTACTGTAAATGACTGGGGTAGAAGACTCACATTGCTCTCTTGAGCACCTAGTCCCCTGGCACCTTCATGTATGTATAAATCCCTCTGGTTCCCAATCATTGGCCTCTAACATCCCAACATTACTCTGACATTTTAGTTACCAGTCTGCATGCCAAAGGCTCATGGTGTTCTTTCATTGATCTTAATGTAAAATTTTGTCCATTTTACTAAGAGGCGTTATTTCACTGGCATATTACTGTGAGCCTACAACAATGGTTAGGGATAAACCCCCAAGCTAAAATGTTGTCTATGGTGAGTATGATGATTCCTTCTTGGAGCTGCTCAGCATTTACAGAGTACATTTTTTCTATTTGTCCTCCCAACAGTATCCCTGTGTGACAGGTTGGAGAATATTTTATAATCCTCACCTGATAATTACCTTCTTCTTATATTTCCCAGCCTCTAGAGAACTTAAATCTTTGTGACCAGACAGTAAGTACGAACTTCAACAGGATGGATTCTGCTTTTCTTTTTGAGTGGGACTAACAATTTGAGGATCATACTTGAAGTTGTGTTATTTTCTTTGAAGAGCAAGGTAAAGTTCTAGCTCAGTTCTATGATCTGTTTAGATTATGGTATTAGATGTGCTATGTTAAGTTACAAGGGCAACATCTTCCTATGAGTTTTTCAGAGTTTAATATCCCAAGTGTTACTACTCTCATGCTTCCATGCTGTTTAATTAGAGTCCAGATGTTACAACAACCTCCATTAATCAGGAAAATGGTTATTTTTTTGCAAATAACAGAGGATGGTATTTTTTCTTTTTTTTTTTTTTTTTTTTTTTTTAAATATTTTTTATTGATTAAGATATTACATATGTGTACCCTCTACCCCCCCTCTCCCCGCTCACCCCCTCACCCCCCCGTTGTCCGTGTCCATTGGTTAGGCCTATATGCTTGCATATAAGTCCTTTGGTTGATCTTTCCCCCTTGCCCCCACCCTCCCCTACCTTCCCTCCAAGGCCCGATAGTCCAATCAATGCCTCTCCGTCTCTGGATCAGTCCTTGTTCATCAGTTTATGTTGTTCATTATATTCCACAAATAAGTGAGATCTTGTGGTATTTATCCGCTCTCCAGTTCCATCCATGCTGTGGCAAATGGTAAGAGTTCCTTTTTCTTCTTCCTCTTCTTAAAGAATACCTTTCAGCTTTTCATATAATGCTGGTTTGGTGGTGATGAACTCCTTTAGCTTATTCTTATCCGTGAAGCTCTTTATCTGACCTTCCATTCTGAATGATAGCTTTGCTGGATAAAGTAATCTTGGTTGCAGGTTCTTGCTATTCATCTCTTTGAATATTTCTTGCCACTCTCTTCTGGCCTGCATGGTTTCTGTTGAGAAATCAGCTGACAGTCGGATGGGTACTCCCTTGTAGGTAACTGACTGTCTTTCTCTTGCTGCTTTTAAGATTCTCTCTTTATCTTTTGCTCTTGGCATTTTAATTATGATGTGTCTTGGTGTGGTCCTCTTTGGATTCCTTTTGTTTGGGGTTCTCTGCGCTTCCTGGACTTGTAAGTCCATTTCTTTCACCAGGTGGGGGAAGTTTTCTGTCATTATTTCTTCAAAAAGGTTTTCAATATCTTGCCCTCTCTCTCCTTCTGGTACCCCTATAATTCTGATGTTGGTACGCTTGAAGTTGTCCCAGAGGTTCCTTACACTATCTTCATATTTTTTGAATCTCTTTTCTTTTTTCTTTTTCGGTTGGGTATTTTTTGTTTCTTTGCATTTCAAATCTTTGACTTGATTCTTGGGATCCTCTTGTCTGCTGTTGGAGCTCTGTAAAGTATTCTTTATTTCAGTCAGTGTATGCATAATTTCTAATTGGTCCTTTTTCATGACCTCCATGGTCTCACCATACTCCTTGAGGGATTCATTAAATTTATCGGCGGTTTCCATAAAATTCTTGAAAAACCTTATAAACGTGGCCTTGAACTCTATATCCAGTCGTCTGGCCTCCTCCGTTTCTGCCAATTGTGACCTGTTTCTTTGTCTCCGCATTTTGGCTGCTTCCCTGTGTTGATAGAGTGGCCTGCGCGCCAGGTGTCCTGTAGGGCCCAGTGGCTCAGCCTCCCCAGTTACCCGAGGTGGACACTCTTGGTGCACTCTTGGTGCCTCGCTTGTTGTAGGATCACTGGGAGGAATTGACCTCCAGGCCAATTGGCTGTGGGAAGCAGCTGTGTCTGAAGTGGGAGAATGGTCCCCCTCTGACCACTGGGTACAGTGGCTCCTGGATCTAAGGAGGTGCTAATTCAGCCCCTGCCTGAGGCCACACAGCAGGAACTACGAAGAGGCTCAGCTGTGAAGCAATGCAAGCCGCTGCGGGGCCTTGGGCCTTCTCTTGGAAGTTCCGGGTCTGGCTGGCCCGGCTGCAGTTAGGTAATTATCAGGTTGCAAAGTTCTGGGGCATTCACATGCAAAAGCCTCTGCCGCAGCCCGGGTGGGGCGGGGTCTCAGGGAGGCAAAAGGCCGGAGAAAGAAGCTATGGCTGATTCTCCGCGCCCGGAGTCGCGAGTCTCAGTGTCCCGGTAACGGCTGCAAGCACCTCTGAGGGAAAGCGGCCCCCCAAGTTCGCCCGCTGCTGCCTGAGAGAGCAGCCTCTGCCCGTATGAGTCCTAAGTCCCCAGAGACTTCCCAGAACCGGAGTTCAGAGCAGTCGGGAGCTTGTGATTCAAAAAGACAGCCGCGTCCTCAGGTGCCACCCCCTTTCCGCGCGCGCGAGCCGCCGCCGCCGTACCTCTGCACTCAGCCTCCGCAGCTCCTCTGGCTCTCAGCGTGCTTTTCTTTTCTTCTAGTTGTAGAAATTACACTCAGCCAGCCTTCCTGTTGTTTTGGACGATGTTTGCTCCGTCCTTTGGGCTAATTTTCAATTGTTGTGGGAGGCGACTATTTCCCGGTGTTTATCTATGCCGCCATCTTAGTTTCTCCAGGATGGTATTTTTTCTTATCATTTAAAATTCCTGTGTTTAAGAAAGCACTTAGAAAATGGTGGACACCAAATAAATCTTTGTTGAGGCAATGAGTGAACAAATAAATGAATGAATGGGTGAGTGAATCACTGAATGAATTGTTTATTGCACCTGTTTATTAAATACATTCTGAAGTTCATGGTTCTATATTATTAAAACATATTCTCATGTGTAACTTTGTACAAACTTTCCCAAGGCTCCTGGCCAAATGTTTTAGACTTTTTTAAACAAGGAATCCACAGCAAAAGGCATGATTTACATTGTCACCCAGCACACACAAACACATACACGTGCACCAGAAACACAACTTTCATAAAGCCCTATTTATTTTTTCATTTGCAATGCATGTTTGCTTTATAATCTTTTCTATCTTAAATGAACTCAAATATTCAAAGTACTGTGTGTCAGGAATTATTGCTAATAATTGTAAAATATTGTTCTAGGACAATTTGTGTTAAATTAATTCTCCAAGACTCAGTTCACTCAAAACAAATTCATGGAGGGTTTAATTGCTGAAGATTTGATGAATATAACAAATTTATTGATTCAACAAAAAGGTGTTTCATAGATTATTCTTCTTGATTATCTATATATATAAAAGGCTAATATACTAAGTGTCTCTCCTACTGCCCGACCGGTTGCTATGATGCACACTGACCACCAGGGGGCAGATGCTCAATGCAGGAGCTGTCGTGACATGTACTGGCCTTTTACAAAGAAACGGCACCACAGACCTGGCGTCAACAAACCAACACTCAGGTTCTCCCAAGTGGGACACAGGCCCCGCTACCACCTCAGAGTGACAGCCCACCAAATCGCAGCCAATGCTGCCAAGACCCCATGGCACAAAATGTGGCCCACAGCCCAGCCCAGCCCAGAAACGGTCACTGTGGGCACCAGGTAATGACTTCAGGTAGCAGCGCCTGGCTTCCTCTCCCTAGCGACTAGCCTCCTTGCAGTTTCTTCAGCCCAGAAACACGGCTTGCTTTATAGCCAGATGCAAACATTTCACACTTTAACCAAATGTCTTTGAAGTGCTTTCCCATGCCTCACCTCATTTGATCCTCACAGAAGTCCTGGAGTAGGTAGATAGGAGACTCGGTAGAATGCTATTTTCTTTCCATTTGCTGGAAAATGGAGATTTAGAAAGTTTAGAAACTTGGTCTGACTGAAAAGAAGTAAGAAATGGTGGACCTTGAAAATGACTTCAGGTTTTCTCACTGCGCAGAATATCGTCAAACACTGCTGCAGTTAAATATTTTACCCTTTGTTCTCCCTGTGTGATCTACAATAATAATCTGCTTCATGTTGATATTTACTGCTGTGTTGCTGACAATTACCTGAAAGAGAAGTTGGGGTGCTTGACTGGGATGGAAAAAGTTTAGCTAAATCAGAAAGCAGGTCTAATTAAACAAGTTTATTCTGTATATATAAAAGGCTAAGTTAACTCGCACATGCACGATATATATAAAGCTCTCACTGGCGCCAATCACATGTGTGTGTTTCGATCTGTCATTGTTGATCATGAATTTGGTTGACACTTCTATTATAGAGAAAGGGTGAATAGCAATATTAAAATATTTCTTCTAATTAATTTCCTTTCAATGTGCACAAATCTGTGCACTGGGCCACTAGAATTCCTATAAATATACATGTATTTCTCTTGTTATTTTAATATATTTACTGAGTATATACCCAGGTGAATTTAAAGAGAACTATTGACATTAACTATAGTGAGTAAATGTGGAACCTATTATAAAATATATATTAATGAAGAATATATTCTATGAAAATAGTAATGAAATACATGTAAGTTCTGTTCCTCTTAGATTTTTTCCTCTAGTCTCAGAGCATTTATCTTTGTAGATGTTGCTTATTCTCTTGTTCAGCATTATTTTTTACAGATCTACTTTCATGTAGAAATAGCAATCATTTCTTCACTAGCTCATTCATCCAACAAAAATTAATTGATAGTTGCCATGCACTTTGCTAAGCACAAGGATACAAAGAGGGGTTTGAATCTATATGAACTAGGACAATAGTACCTGGCATGAAAGGCAATATGGCTACCCATTACATTGCTGGTATTATTTTGTTAGGGTCAGAAAGACACTGTCTATAGGACAAATTTACTATCTAGTTGAAAAGACAAAACTTCAAAATCCTTCAATATCTACTCCTTAGTCCACACCATCTCTCAGCTCCCATATCTCCATCTCACCTCAGGTTTCCTTTTTTTTTTTAACTTTTCCAATGGACCATTCTGGGCCTGAGTTCTTAGGAGGGGTGCCCTAAATGATGGCTTGGCCTGGAGTAGTCACACTGGAGGTGGTGACAAGTGAATGAACTCAGGATACACTTTGAAGGTAGAGATATAAGATGTGCTCATGAACTACAAGTGAATTGTGAGGGAAAGAGCTCTAAAGCTGGATAATTCAGGTATTAAGGGATTCTGTGTTGAAGACTTTATCAGGCTCGACCAGATATTTAGCCTGGATTCTGAAAACTGTGGAGGCTATTTTATAATGAGATTATGTAAGTGGGTGAAATAATCAGTATAGCCTTTAATAGTCTGCTCTTGCAGAAACCATACCATGAAAAATGGCATCTCAAAATTTGTATCTGTAATTATCCCTGGAGCTCAGCCCCCAATTTTTTATTAACATTTGTAAAAATAGTGTGTTTGTTTAAACAAATTTGGATTTAAGTTATGAAGTCCATTCACGTAAGTTTCTCATTCACGTAAGTTTCTTTAGTAATGTGATTCCAACCATTGTTAGGTTTCTTTTGCTACTTTCTTTCAACCATCTTATATACTACTACTACTAATAATAATAATATTTATTTAATAATAGTAAAACTTATGGTTTATTGCATGCTAACTATGTATTAAGCAGTATTCTGTGTGATTTAAACATGTCAAATCATTGAGTTCTCCAGATTTACAAGATCCTATTATCATCATCCCTATTTTTCACTGAGGCCCACCTGGCAAGTGGAAATGCAGGAATTGAATGACCCCAGAGACCATGTTCTTTACCAACATGAGATGCCGCCTCTTTATAGAGCGTGCACCTTTTAAAATTGCTGTAAGAATTTTGTGACAAAGTAAGAGTAGGAAACACATGCCTTATTTGTTTGTTTGTTTGTTTGTTTATTTATTTATTTATTTATTTTTGGATGAAGAAATTCAAGCTCAGGACACTTACACTGCTCCCCAATGGAGGTGATGAGTATCTTCCTCCATTCTCTGCTACCCACCTCAAGAGGTTGAAGCAAGAGGTCTGAATGGTCACAGTTTTGAGATTTTTCCACTTTTGGGGGTGGGCATATCTTTCAAGGGGCAGTTTTCTCTGAGGAGAGAAAGGGAAACTTCTTTCTTAGATCTCAGATGGATCACAATTGCTTAAATGATAATCTTCACAGAACTTCACATCCAGAAAGGCATTGGCACATCATTTTTCTCAGGTAATTAACTAATAGGAGAGTTGGGAGATTAAATGAGGTATTATTCTCATACTACCTGGCACATGGTAAGTGTTGCATTAATATGAGTGTTACATGGCTTAGGGATGACCAAGTAACTGACAGAGAAAGTAGAAACTTTCAACCCAAATGAAAATAAGCAGTAGATATTTTGAAGAAAAGTTCATTTGGAATATCTGAGTGAAGTCAGGAACTAATAAATGTGTGCATACCCTTACAAATTGAAAGATGGAGGTCAGAAGATGCAGTCTCTTGGTTATTGACAACCCTGTGTAGGGAGCGGCTATAGGATTAAGCCTCAGACTGACCTGTTGGCAAAGCCACAAACAAGTCCCAGCTTAGAGGGCACAGCACTCTTAGCATAATTAGGGTTGACCTTATGACACTCCCTAGATCTTATCTGGGTAGCTGATGGTCTGAGGGAGATGTAGCAAGTGCTGCCAAAACAAGTGAAACTCACAAGAACATTGTAACTATGGTGACCACTACCTTGTTTACCTCTGGCTATAAAATAAAGGGTCAGTTTGCCATCTGGATCTCTCTTTGTGGCCTCAGCCAGGCACAGGAAGATTCACCTAGACCAGTGATGGCGAACCTATGACACGCGTGTCAGAGGTGACACGCAAACTCATTTTTTTGGTTGATTTTTCTTTGTTAAATGGCATTTAAATATATAAAATAAATATCAAAAATATAAATCTTTGTTTTACTGTGGTTGCAAATATCAAAAAATTTCTCTATGTGACACGGCACCAGAGTTAAGTTAGGGTTTTTCAAAATGTTGACACGCCGAGGTCAAAAGGTTCGCCATCACTGACCTAGACCCAGCTTATTCTCTTTGTTTGTCTTTCCTACATCCTTCCCAGCGCCACCTCAGGCTCACCGAACCCTTGGCTGTGCTGGCATGGTACAACCCTGCACTGGTAATGGCATCATGGTGACATGGGTATGCTGTGAGCCATTTCCCATGCATTAGTAATTTATCCATTTGCTTCTCTTGTTTTGACAGGTGAAATACAATTTCAAAATGACCTCCATGGAGAATAGCACAGAGGTGAATGAATTTAGACTCTTGGGACTGACCGACACCCCAGAGTTACAGGTCCCCCTCTTCATAATATTCACTCTTATATATCTTGTCACTCTCATGGGAAATCTTGGGATTATCATGTTAATTCTGTTGGACTCTTGCCTCCACACTCCCATGTATTTTTTCCTCAGTAACCTATCTCTGGTAGACTGTGCTTACTCCTCGGCTGTTACTCCCAAGGTGATGGCTGGGTTCCTCACAGGGGATAAAGTCATCTCCTACGGGGGATGTGTTGCTCAGATGTTTTTCTTTGTGGCTTTTGCCAGTGCAGACTGTTTCCTACTAGCTGTCATGGCTTATGATCGCCATGCAGCGGTGTGTAAACCCCTACATTACACCAGCACTGTGACCACCAGAGTGTGTGCTCAAATGTCCCTAGGCTGCCATGTCTGGGGCTTGGTTGAATCCGCCATCCACACTGGATTTACCTTCTGTCTCTCCTTCTGCCGTTCCAATGTGGTCCATCACTTTTTCTGTGATATCCCTGCAATCCTGGCTCTTTCATGCTCTGACATCTACACAAATGAGATTGTGCTCTTCATCTTAGCAGCTTTCAATGTCTTGTTTGCCCTAACAGTTATTTTGACCTCCTATCTATTCATATTCATTGCCATCCTGAGGATGCGCTCAGCAGAGGGACGAAAGAAAGCCTTCTCTACCTGTGCTTCTCACCTCACTTCTGTAACCATATTCTATGGAACTGTAATCTTCATGTACTTACAACCCAGTTCTAGTCACTCTATGGACAATGATCAATTGGCATCTGTGTTCTATACAATAATAGTCCCCATGTTGAACCCTATTGTCTATAGTCTACGGAATAAAGAGGTTAATAATGCTTTCAGAAAAGTCATTAAGAAGATGAAGGTCCCGCACAGCACATAGTTTTAGTTAGAGAGATTATACATCTCAGCTGTCTATTGCTATGCAATAAATTACCACAACACTTAGTGGCTTAAAACAACAGCTTTTAATAGCATTTAATATATTAGATTAATTTGAGGGAAATGTCTTTATGATATTGAGCCCTCACATCTATGAAGATGTACTAGTATGGCTGTATGTTTTCCTTTTCATCCTTAATGATGTTTTGCAGTTTTCTCCATAAAGTTCTATATGTCTTCGGAAAAGATTTATTCCTACTTATCTTTGGAGGTTTTGTTGCTATTCCCAATGCTATCTTTCTTTCTATTACATTTTCCATTTGGTTATTGTTAGTATATAGGAACGCTTTTGATTTGTCTTTGTTCCTCTTGTAGTCTAGTAACTTTGCAAAACTTTCTTATGTGTCCTAAAATAAATCACTTTTCATCTGAAAAAAAAACACACACAGCTTTTATTTCTCATAATTCTAAGAACAGATACTTTGCTGCTTTCACATGGGTTCACTCATGAGGTTGCATATCTTCTGCATGGTTGCATGGTTGGGCTGAAAGGTTCAAGATGGCCTTACATTTCTGCATGCTGATTCTGGATACTGTCTACTTCTGCTCCACATGGTCTTTCATATTCCAGAGGCTGGACCAGTCTTCTTTCATAATATTTTCAGGCCAGCATTCTCATAGTGTGACCATTTCTCTCCAAAAATTTGTAATGAGGGAGAAAAATGAGAATTCGAGGTGGCCTTATAGTTCCATTAAAGAGGAAAACAACTCAAGCCTCACTGGTATGGTAGAGTTAGACTGGCCCAATAATTACAAGAATTTAAAGTCAGGTGGTTATCACCGACCAGATTCAGAATTATTGAATGGGAACTTCATCTTCTTAGTGGCTTTTCTGTGCACCATAATTCAAGTAAGAATATCACTGTTGCCCTAACTGGTTTGGCACAGTGGATAGAGCGTCAGCCTGCGGACTCAAGGGTCCCAGGTTCAATTCCGGTCAAGAGCATGTACCCTGGTTGCGGGCACATCCCTGGTGGGGAGTGTGCAGGAGGCAGCTGATCAATGTTTCTCTCTCATCGATGTTTCTAATTCTCTATCCCTCTCCCTTCCTCTCTGTAAAAAATTAATAATATATATATTTTTTATTTTTTTATTATTTATTTATTTATTTATTTTATTGCTTACAGTATTACAAAGGGTATTACATATGTGTCCCTTCAATAAAATATATTTTTAAAAAAAGACTGTTTAAAAAAAAATCACTGTTGCCAGGCCCACATGGCTCAGAGGTCACAGTTCAATTTCCAGTCAGGGCACATGCCCCAGTTGTGGGTTCAGTCCCCACAACAACATTGATCGGCTGCCTGCCTGCCGGGAGCCGGTCCATCCTTGCTGTTTCAAAGGACCTGGCATATATGGCATACTGTTCTTAATATGTTTGCTCACCTTCTTGGCACTATGTGTTTTAACCAAGGTCTCTGAGAAAGGTTGTTTCCCCAGGCAGGGATTTTCCCCTGAAGTTAGGGAGGGAATAAAACCTCTTAACTAAGTGCCAGGCGGGTAATTAATCACTTTAACTACGAACAATCATGCTTAAGCTACATAATCTTTACTCCCTGGAATGGAGATAAGAAACGCCCTAACCTTTGTAATAGAGATTGATAGGATTGAATCAACTGGTATAAATACAGATGTAACAAGACAGAGAGAGACAGAACCTAGGCACAGAACCTACACAGAACGTTCTCTAGAGACAGAAGAACTTCGCTGGAGAGAACATGGCAAAAGATCCTGGACAGAAACTGGCCTCAGAACCTAGAGACAGAACCTAGCGAGAGAACATGGCAAAAGATCCTGGACTGAACCTGACTACAGAAATTGGCAAGAGAACCTGACTAGAACCTGGTGACTGAACCTGGCTGGAGAACCTGGACAGAACCTGGCTGGAGAACCTAGCGAGGGAACATGGCTACAGAACCTGGCTGGAGAATCTGGAGAACCTAGCAAGAGAACATGGACACAGAACCTGGCTGGAGATCCTAAGCAGAACCTCTCTGGAGATCCAGACCAGAACTTGGCTGGAGATCCTGGCTAGGCTGCTGATCAACTGAACGCTGTCACCATGTCATTCCTTCTTCGCCGACTCCGTCCACACCTTTGGGGACCCCTGGACCCGCTGGGGTTGGACCCCAGCACCTGCCTCATACCCCTCAGTGTGGATTGAGCCTGCAACCTGGGCATGCACCTGACCAGGCACCAAACCAGCAACCCTTTGTTGCACAGGATGACACCCAACCAACTGGGGCACACTGGCCAGGGTGGATTCTTGACAATTTGTTTCACAATCTTGGTTTGGGTTTTCCTGATATAAACAAAGAAACAAACAAACAAACAATTCTTCCTTATAGATAAATTTTATTTTACTTCTTATTAAATTTATTGGATGACAGTGGTTAATAAGATTATATAGGTTTCAAGTGTACATTATATAATACATGATCTATGCATTGCATTGTGTGCCTACCACTCAAAGTCAAAAAATCTTCCATCACCATATATTTGGCCTCCTTTACCCTTTACTACCCCAAAACTCATTCTCTCTGGTAACCACAATACAGTTGTCTGTGTCTGTGAGTTTCAGTTTTATATCCCACATATGAATGAAATCAAATGGTTCTTAGTTTTTTCTGATTAACCTATTTCACTTAGCATGATATTCTCAAGGTCCATCCATGTTGTCACAAATGGCAGTATTTCATCTTTTCTTATGTCTGAGTAGTATTCCATTGTCTATATGTACCACATCTTTTTTCCAATCATCTATTGAAGGACACCTCAGCTTTTTCTATCTTGACAGCCATGAGTAGTGCTGCAATTAATACAGGGATGCATATCTTTGTGAATAAATGTTTTCAACTTTTAGGGGTTGCTAAGTCATATATGGTAACTCTAGTCTTAATTTTTTTAGGATCCTTATCATTCTCCACCTAGACATCAATCATTAGAATTAAAAATATATATATTTCCATTGATTTCTACTGTTTTCCATAGTGGCTGCACCAGTTTATATTCCCACCAGCAGTGAATGAAGTTTCCTTTTTCTCCACATTCTATCCAACACTTGTTATTACTTATCATGTTGATAATAACCATTCTAACAGGGGTGAGATGATATCTCATTGTAGTTTTGATTTGCATTTCCCTAATAAATTTGTAAGTAATCTATATAGACCTCTCCTAGGAGGTGGAATGTAGTCTCTTCCATCTGAGTGTGCACTGAAATTTGGTAACTGGCTTCTAAAGTATAGAGTGTACGGGGACGGGGACGGGGGGGTGGTAGCATTATATGAAAGAACCTGGCAAAAGTTTAAGTGATCATCTTGTTTAATTGATCAAGATAAAACCCCCAGTGACAAGTCATGTTGGTAATGTGTATCCCCTAATAGGACATGATGAGAAGTTCACCTCTCATTCTTTCTCAAAACCTATGCTTTTGTTTAACTATGTGACAAAAAAATCAGACAAACAGAAATTGAAAGGCATTCTACAAAATACATATTAAGATAATGAAAAATAAGGAAATAGTGAGAAACTGTCAAGATCAGAAAAGATTAAGGAGACACAACAAATATGTACAATGTTGCATCCTGGATTGTATTCTATAAGAGCAAAATGACCTTAGTAAAAAATAATGATCTGAATTATTTCTTGAAGTTTTAGATAATAGTAGTAATCAATGTTGGTTTCTTAGTTTTCACAAATGTAATATGATAAAGTAAAATATTAACTAAAGAGGAAATTTGGTGAGAGGTACATAAGACTTGTCTGTTTATAATCATTGCCATTGAATAGATAATTATTATTTATGGATATATTTTCATATTCAATCAGGTAGGAAACTTATTGTAGTCTCATTTTTATGATTTACCAAGTAATACTTATTTCATGTGTTATTCTCCACTTAATGAGAAATACTAATGAAAAAGAATTAAGATAGTTTGATATGATCCATTTGATAGTATGGTTTCTAAAAAATTAATTTGTCCAAAAGTGGTAATTACAAATAGTGAGTGATAATATAGGAAAAAAAACTAGCTATGTCTCATGAAATGCTCTAAAATTGTATTGATTAATTGATTGATGAGAGAGAGAGAGAGAGAAACACTTATTTATGAATTCATTGGTTGCTTCTTGTATGTGCCCTAACCAGGAATCCAACCCACAACTTTGGTGTATGGACAGCATTCTAACTAACTGAAGCTTTTCTAGAGAATTTTATAATGGATAATGAACTCATGTAATTATCAATGATTCAAATATATTGACTGCTGGATCCAAATTTTGACTAATATATTCATTAACATGTTTATTGAGAAATTATTATAAAGCAGGTTGTAATTTATGTATTGGAAATGAAGTTGTTAGGAAGACAAAGAGACTCCTCTTGTGTAGTGTATGCTGTCAGTAGAAAAATAAAGGAATAATGATAATAGTTTAATTTGAGTACTGATCAGAATTATGAAGACTAAAGCAAGAAGTGCGAGGAAGGAACAGTGTCCACTGGTGGGTGGGGTGACTATGGTGTGGAAACATGTAAGCAAAGAGCTGAAGGAAGGAAGGGAGCTTTCTGAGCATTGGTAACAGCAAGGACAAAGATCCTGATGCAGGAGCATGCTGGGAGTTGTCCAGAAAAAGCAAGGAACTCAGTGTAAATGAGTAGGAGAGGAATAACACACGACAGAGCTCATCTAACACTGAAGCATCCCTGAATGAGTGGCATTAACCTTTTTTTAGAATTTACAATAAGAAAAATGAATAACATTATTAGTAATCATTGCTGTTAGTTTACAAAATAAGATAAGGTAGTCATATACAGAAAAATTGAAAAATTCCCTTATTATTTCTCAGTCACCTTTTCTTATACTCTGGCCATTTTGCTTTTGAAAATCATCCTGTGAGCAAACTGCTTCTACTAGTAGACTTACTAAAGACAGAAATATTAATTCCTTTATAATATTATGCGCATGTAGTTCTGAATAAAATGTGCCAATAAAAGCATATATCTTTATTTAAATATCCATACCACTTTTTTTCTTCATTTTAGACTCCTGAAATAGTTTTGAACTACAGAATTAAATAATGTTGAACACAAATGTATAATCTGATATATAAATTATTTTAACTTTTTAATTAAAAACTAGCCATACTTCATCTAACCCTTTAAAAAAATTTCCCACATTTACAAGTATGTGCATTTATGGGATTCTTGCATATGCTTTTTTTCCCCATGGATTTGTGTATGCCGTGTTTTTCATATATCCTTCCATTGTTACATAGTGGAGAAAATATCAACATGTGAATAAACTAAATATAATTAATAAGGTTTATTACAAGCAAGGCCCCCCAAATTCTTAAAGTTCCCTATGGCCATCTTAATTCAGATATCATATATTTAGACACAATATATTCTTTTTTTTCTAGATGATAGGCTTTTGAAGAAGAAAAAATGGCATTATCTCAGTAATTTCGGGGCATTGTTGGGCCTTAAAATGTGAGTTATTGCATGTTGAACATCTGACAGGAATGAAACTAGGTTATTGTGGATCCTACAACTTTAACAGGTAAAACCTCGAGACAATTTTGCTTTCTCAACAACCTTCTTGAATGCATTTTTGACCTCCTTGTTCCTCAGGCTGTAGACCAGAGGGTTCAGCATGGGGATGACCATGGAGTAGAACACAGAGGCAATTTTGTCTGTGTCCATGGAATGGCTGGAGCTGGGTTTTAAGTACATGAAGATGGCAGTCCCATAGAAGATGGAGACTGCAGTGAGGTGAGAGGCACAGGTGGACAGAGCCTTCTGATGCCCTGAAGATGAGTGCATCTTTAGGATGGTGACAAATATGAACAGGTAGGAAATCAAGATAACCAGGAGAGCAGAAAACATGTTGAAGCTTGCCACAAAAACAAGAATCTGCTCACTAATATGCCTGTCTGAGCAAGAGAGAGCCATGACTGCAGGAACATCACAGAAAAAGTGATGGACCAGATTAGACATACAGAAAGAGAGCCTGAATGTGTCCCTAGTGTGGACAGAGGCATTCAAAAAACTATAGACGTAGGAACCTATGGCAAGACGTGCACACACACCTGGTGTCATGGTGGTGGTGTAATGTAGGGGTTTGCACACTGCTACATAGCGGTCATAAGCCATTGAGGCCAAGAGGAAATTTTCCACAGTGGCAAAGGCTGCAAAAAAGAACATCTGAGCAGCACATGCATTGTAGGAGATGACCTTGTCTCCTACAAGGAACCCAGCCATAACCTTGGGAGTGACAGCTGTAGAGGAACAAAAGTCAACCAAAGACAAATTGCTAAGGAAAAAGTACATAGGGGAATGGAGGCGAAAGTCCATGAGAATCAAAATGATTATCCCCAGGTTTCCAACCACACTGATGAAGTATATGAAGGTGAACATTATAAAGAGGGGGACCTGCAGTTCTGGGACATTGGTTAGTCCAAGGAGGATGAACTCAGTCACTTCTGTATTGTTCTCCATGGATGTTGTTTGGGAATCAGAAGGTGTCCTATAGCAATGAGTCATAAAGGAACACATTGATTAACAAAAAATCAATTGAACAGATAGATAGAAAAGTGATAAATAGATGCACATTATCATTATAGCAGTCAATTTGAAGTATGGGTTTACCAACAAAGTTTAATCCATTCATTACCTATAGAATTACACATTGTTAAAACTTAAGTTTAATGAATAATCTCCACCTTTTTTTTAATTTTGTAAACTGATTTGTGTAAACAAGTAATGTCTTAATCAATATGACACATTTGGAATAAATATATCTGTCATGTCGTATCCCTGAGCCTAGTGAATGCTTATACTTCTATGTTGCTTATGTGCCAGGAAATGCTCAAGACACCTTGCATCTATATTTATTTTTCTCAAAAAATCTATAAGATTAACTAGTTGTTACCCTATTTAACTTATAAGGCACAGAGGTTCAGTAATGTTTTTAAGTTTAAAAGTTATTACTACCTAAGCCAAGTTATATACATAGGCAGAGTGGTTCTTCAGTTAATTGGTATTAATTAAATAAAATTGAATTTAATGCAACTTGTAAGTACTCTTTGTCACCATTGCTCCAAACTCAGCATTCAGCATTTTATTTTATTTTTAAAAAATATATTTTATTGATTTTTTACAGAGAAGAAGGGAGAGTGATAGAGAGTTAGAAACATCGATGAGAGAGAAACATCAATCAGCTGCCTCCTGCACACCCCATATTAGGGATGTGCCCGCAACCAAGGTACATGCCCTTGACCGGAATCGAACCGGGGACCCTTCAGTCCTCAGGCCGATGTTCTCTCCACTGAGCCAAACCAGTTAGGGTAGTATTCAGCATTTTAGTTAAGTAGCTGAGACCTATATGCATACTAGATGGGTAACTGGACATACAGGGGCATGAGGCAATTCTGAGGAGAAGATATAGAGCATTGGGTATAGAGCAGTGATGGCGAACCTATGACATGCGTGTCAGAGGTGACACATGAACTCATATTTTTGGTTGATTTTTCTTTGTTAAATGGCATTTAAATATATAAAATAAATATCAAAAATATAAGTCTTTGTTTTACTATGGTTGCAAGTATCAAAAAATTTCTATTTGTGACACGGCACCAGAGTTAAGTTAGGGTTTTTCAAAATGCTGACACGCCGAGCTCAAAAGGTTCGCCATCACTGGTATAGAGCTTGGGTTCTGAGATGAGCTAAATATCAGTCCTGCCATTTACTACCCAAGAGTTTTTGGGTTCAACCTAAGTAGCCAAACCTGATTTTCTCCACATGCAAAATGAAGATTATAATGAGATAAATCATGGTATTATTGTGAGAATTAAATAAAATAATAGATTAAATACAATGAGTGAAATTTTGGATGTATAGCATAGCCTGATATGAGTTAGCTATAATATTATTATCAGGATGAAATGAAAGCCTTTATGTTTGTTTGAGAAAAGTGGCTGATAAAATTCAGGGATTCAGGTGTGGATGAGTTTTGAAGTGTTGCAACCTCTCTCTCTGATATTCTTTTTCTCTCACACTTGGTTCACTGAGATATTTCTGGTGTTTCTCTGTCTGTCTCTCCTCAGCCCGCATACGTAGCTATTCTAGCCATCCCATATAAACCACCCTTTTACTTAATTTATTTCTTAAAATTCATATATTAATGTGAGTTGAAAGAGGCTCCTTTCTTTCTTTTTTTCTTTCTTTCTCTCTAATCCTCACCCAAGGACATGTTTAGAGAGAAGGGTGGAGAGAGAGAGAGAGAGAGAGAGAGAGAGAGAGAGAGAGAGAGAGAGAGGGATATCAATGTAACAGAGAATCATCAATTGGTTGCCTTCCATACATGCCTCAACTGGTGATCAAACTCACAACCCAGCTATGTGCCCTGACTGGAAATCAACATCTGAGCAGCACATGCATCCTCTTGGTGCATAGGACAATGCTCAACCAACTGAGCCACTCTGGCCAGGCAAGAGTCTCCTTTCTTAAACTCATTATTTTCTTTCATTGAGACCATCTCATATTTGAATCACGGAGATCAGGGTTGAAAGTTCCTAACTTGTTGGCTGCTTTTAGCCTCCTGGTCTTTTTTGGTGTTGGTATTCATGTTTAAACTTTTATATAAATATGTTCTTGAGTCAGAACAATGTTTTAAATCATTTTCATCTGAATTTGAAGTCTTTAGAAGGACACATCATTCACTAATCATTATTCTCTACCATTGTCCTAACTCTTTCACAACTTCACTTTACAAACCAAGCCCCTCAAGTCAGTAGGTTTATCAACCTTTGGCAATCATAAGCACTTGTAGAATGTAGTATGTTCTGCAAACAATAAAAGTTATAGGGATATAAAATTATATTTAGGTACATGTTTACATATGTGTATATACATAAACACATCTTTTCATTTAATCCTCACAATAATATCGCAAGATATGTGATACTATAATTCCAAATTTACCATTAAGAGAACTGAGGACTTGAGAAGCTATATGAAGCTCTACAATTGCACAGCTAGTATGAAGGAAATCCAAGATTCATGATTCAAATCCATCTGTGACCAAATCAAAAGCTAGTCTTTTTGCCGTGACAGGTTTGGCTCAGTGGATAGAGCGTCAGCCTGCAGACTGAGGGGTCCCAGGTTCAATTCCAGTCAGGGGCATGTACCTTGGTTGCAGGCACATACCCAGTAGGGGGTGTGCTGGAGGCAGCTGATTGATGTTTCTAACTCTCTATCCCTCTCCTTTCCTCTTAAAATATATTTTTTAAAAAAGCTATTCTTTCACCGTCAACATTTGTAGATATGCTAGTAATAATAAGGATGAAATTATGAGGAAAAGATTACAATGGATCTTGTTAATTCAATCGCAACTCTTTTGTAGTTTAAAGGAAGTTTTATTTCACTCTTTTCTGCTTTTTAAAAAACCTTTGGTGAAAGCAAAACAGATAGTAAATAAGGTGAAATTATGACTCATTCAATAGAAGCATTAACTCTTTTGCTAATCACTTTTAGGAAAGCAACATAATGTTATTTCATAAGTATCACTGTACTTCTTACTGATGAAGTTTTGAATTTAAAACCCAAGTCTCAAGTCTCTGTTTTAGAAAAAAAAATGTTCAAAACACCTACTTATGTGCTCAAATAACTCATAGCAGATATAGTTGCCCTGTAAATTTTGCATGAATTATAGTTCACATGAAAAAATATGTATGAAACCAAAAGCTTACCTTGCTGCTGAAATGGAAGGCACAATCAATCATTACTACTGGTTCTGAAATCTGAAATCTAACCCTGGAATAATGCATATATACTCTTGGTGATGTTCTCTAACAGGTACTGGCCAAAAGAATCTAAGTTCTCTATGGCAAGTAAAGATGGAAGAAAACCTCAACGTGAAGTCAGAAATCAGGGTACAAGTTTTAAATCCACCAGTAATACTTACTATGCTTTGGGAGGACTCACTTGTCTTCTTCTTGCTTCTAAACTAAAGAATAAAATTACCTCTCCTACATAATTTACAGAATTATGCCTGTAAATAGAAAATGAAGAAAGCTCTGTAAAACAAAGAGGGGTTACCATTTTAAAGTCAATCAATAGAATATTCAACTTGAGATGTTTTCCCTGGCCATGATTGCAGGCTCATAGCAAATCCTGAGATCAGAGTCCAAGGGAAGGCCCACATGTACTTAGGGTGGGTAAATAACAGCCAAGGGGGCCTAAACACACAGTTTAGTTACTTTAAAATGATGTCATGTTGAATCATATTGGGATTTCAGAGGCTAACTCATGGGAATCCGCTGGAGCCATAGAGACGTGGAATGGTTTGGGGATGTTCCCTGTGAGGATTTCTATAGCCCTCATCCCAAGGTCTTAGAAAAGAAGCAGATAAATTGCCTGTAGGAACCTAGCTGAATATGATGAGAGTGCACACATGTTTTCATATTATTTGTTATTTATTATTTTTCCTATTTTTAATTAAAATAGAATTTACAAACATAATTAAATTTACAAATTTACAAATTTAATTAAAATAGAATTTTCCCTTTTTATTAAAATTATTGGGGTGACACTGGTTAACAAAATCATACAGGTTTCAGGCGCACAATTCCACAACACATTATCTGTACACTGTATTATGTGTTATCACCCCAAGTAAAATCTCTTTCCATCACCATTTACCCCCAAATACCCTCCTCCACCTCCTTTACCCTCTCCTTATGCTAAGTAAAACAAATGAATTTTTGAGGAACACAATTTAACCCATAATATATTAGTGGCAAAATTTTTATTATTGCTGAAAGGTATTCCATTATATATAGACTAGAGGTCCAGGGCACAAAATTTCTGCACTGGGGAGGGGGCGTCCCTCAGCCCAGCCTGCACCCTCTCCAATCTGGGACCCCTCGGGGGATGTCCGACTACCGGTTTAGGCCTGATCTCTCTCACAACTGCTCGCCTGCCTGCCTTTTTGCCCCTAACCCCTCTGTCTGCCTTCCTTCCCGATCACCCCCTAACCACTCCCCTGCTGGCCTGATTGACGCCTAACTGCTCGCCTGCCAGCCCGATCGCCCCCAATTGCCCTCCCCTGTGGGCCTGGTCGCCCCCAACTGCTCTCCCCTGCAGGCCCAATTGCTCCCAACTGCCCTCCCCTGCTAGCCTGTTCGCCCCCAATGGCCCTCCCCTGCTGGCCATCTTGTGATGACATGGGGACAGCCATGTTGTGCGAGGGTGTGACAGTCAATTTGCATATTACCTCTTTATTATATAGGATATCAAAGATTGTTTCTACACTTCCCACTTATAGGACATTTGGGTTGGTTCAAATATCTGGATTCTTTTTTAACATTTTTACTTTTTATTGATTTTAGAGAGAGAGGAAGGGAAAGAGCAAAAGAGGGAGGAACATTGGTGTGAGAGAGAAACATCCATCAGTTGTCTTCTGCATGCACCCAGCCAGGGATCAAACCCACAACTTGAGTCTGTGCCCTAATCTGGAATGGAACCTGCCACCTTTTGGTTTCTGAGATGATGCTTCGGCCAACTGAGACTACTGACCAGTATCTGGATATTTTGAATAAAGTTACTAAACATCTGTCCAAAGTTATTTTTGTGTGAATATAGGTTTGCATTTTACTTAGATAATCACTATGAGATCGCTTGGTCAGATGGTAAGTGTATGGCTAATTGAATGGAATTCAGTGTTTCCTTATCAATCTTCTATTTGGATTCCATTATTAAATGTGAGATATTGAAATCTCCCTCTATTGTGTTACTATTTCTCCCTTCAATGTTTAATTCATATATTGGGCATATTTAATGCATATGTATTTATAACTGTTATATCTCCTGGAGAATTGACATTTTTATCATTATATAATATCTTTGTTTCTTCTGATGGTTTTTGAGTTAAAGTCTATTTTATCTGCTGCAAAGATGACTACTCTTGCCCTTTCCAATGGGGAGTCAACACACACACACACACACACACACACACACACACACACAAAACCAGCATGTTCACAGAGCTAACATAATGTCCCTCAACTGAGAATTGGATAAACAATCTGTACTATCCATAAAAGAGAGTACTACTTAAAAAACAAAAAAAGATTACACTATAGGCCAGTGGTCGGCAAACTGCGGCTTGCGAGCCACATGCGGCTCTTTGGCCTTTTGAGTGTGGCTCTTCCACAAAATACTGACTTCTGTGCATGGGCCACGAAGTTTCAGTTGCACTGTACATGCATGCCTGCACGTGGTATTTTGTGGAAGAGCCACACTCAAGGGGCCAAAGAGCCGCATGTGGCTCGCGAGCTGCAGTTTGCTGACTACTGCTATAGGCAAAAGTAGCAATATTGATGAATCTTAAATTCATTATACTAAGTGAAAGAAGCAAGACTCATAGACTACATATGCATAAGGACATTCTTGCAAAAGCAGTTATATACTCAAAACAGTTAAATAGTCTCCAAGGGTAGTGGGTAGGAGAAGGAGTTGGCCACAAAGAACCTTGTGCTTTTGCATACATGATGGAAATGTTCTATTATCTTGATTCTGGTAGTAGTTACATATCCATATACATTTGACAAATTCTAAAACTATACACACACAAAAATGTGTGGATCTTACTGTTTTTAAATTATGCATTCAGAAAATGAAAAAGACATAACAAATAATAGCAAAATATGCATGTAAACTCTGCAGGTAGGTCCCCATAGATATTTTAATTGCATCTTCCCTAAGAAGGTGGGATAAGGAGCTATAGATGGTCTCATGGGGCACATTTCCTGAGAGCTCTATAATTCACCCCTGGGTCCCTTGCATTGGCCTCTGAAATATCAACACTCCACATAGCATTATTTTAGAGGGACCAGACTGCATCTTGGGCCCTTGGATCTTCATATATTCATCTGAATGTTAATAATTATCATTACACACAGTTTTTCTGTCCACTGAAGAATTGCTACAAATCTGCAACCATGGCCAAGAAAATCACCCCAAGAAAAAAAATTATATTTTGAGTGACTTTAAAATGATAATCTTATAATCCATTGTTTACTAGACCTTCCCTTATATGCTATTTACTGATACATTCCTGTAAATTATGTGGGAGAAGTAATTTTTATTATGTATATAAACATACAAATAAGGAGAAGGTAAGGGACTTCTCCAAGGGCACAGTAAAGATTCATGGTGGATTCAGGACTTGGGTCCAGGGTTCCAGGTTCTTGTTAGTGTTTTTTCCTCTATCTTTCCCAGTCTTAGAGCACTTGGAACCTTTTGATAACTCCTAAAATATAGCTTTTTAATCATTATTTATATAGTATTTTATGGTTGAATTTCTGATTTTAACTGACTATTCAGGATTGACTGTCCCTTCTCCTCAAGGAGCAAGGTAGGCTCAATATTCCATATATACTATTAATAAAGCTTCATGTACTATAAGTTATTTGAGGAAAAAAATAGATGTTTTGACCTTTTTTAAAAAAATAGTGAGTTGAGGCTGGAGTATAAATGTCAAAGCTTCTATTAGTAGGGAGTTTGGGGATACTTATGAAATATCTTGCTGCTTCCCTGAAGAAGATGAGTAAAAAAATAAGATTCTGGTAAATGCTACTCTGATTGGGTAGGGTGATAAGTTCATCTTGTTCACTATCAGTTGGTCTCCTACTGGAGTTAAAAAAGGGAATTAAATGAATTAACAAGATTGAACTGTAGTTCAACTTTTTAGCCATAGTATCATTTCAATTATTATGGTCCCTGCAAATCTGCCGACAGTGAGGCAGCTAAAGGCACACAGAATTTGATTGGGTTGAAAATGAGTTTCGCCAGGGGAAGGTCAATGGGGGAAAAAAGGAGACACATGTACTACTATTTGTAATACTTTAAAAATAAAATAAAATTTTAAAAAATGAGTTTCAGTGTTAAATCTTGAATCTTCTTCATGTTAGTGATATAATTATACAATATCATGTAACTACTAGAATCCTTAATTTTTAATGGTAAATGAAAATACTACTCATTGTATACACAGACATTTATATGTAAAGCTCTTAACATTAGATCAAGATAATTTTAAAGTATAAATTATTAATGAAATAATGCACATGGTATTTATACATCCTAATTTCACTACAATTTGTTGTTTGTTTGTCACTTTTTCCCTTTATATCTCACTGCTACAGGACATCTCGTGATTCCCAAATAGCATTGATGGAGAACAGAACAAAAGTGACACACTTCATCCTCCTCGGACTAACCAATGCCCCAGAACTACAAGCCCCCCTCTTTATCATGTTCACTATCATTTATCTAACCAATGTGGTTGGGAACCTGGGAATGATCGCGTTGATTCTCTTGGACTCTCGTCTCCATACCCCCATGTACTTTTTCCTCAGTAACCTGTCTCTGGTGGACTTTGCTTACTCCTCAGCTGTCACTCCCAAAGTCATGGCTGGGTTACTTATAGGCAACAAGGTCATCTCTTACAATGCATGTGCTGCTCAGATGTTCTTTTTTGTAGCCTTTGCCACTGTGGAAAATTACCTCTTAGCATCAATGGCCTATGACCGCTATGCAGCGGTGTGCAAACCCCTACATTACACCACCACCATGACAACAGGTGTGTGTTCACGCCTGGCTGTAGGCTCCTACATCTGTGGTTTCCTGAATGCCTCCTTTCATGTTGGGGACATATTCAGCCTTTTCTTTTGTAAGTCTAATCTGGTCCATCACTTTTTCTGTGATGTTCCAGCAGTCATGGCTCTCTCTTGCTCAGATACACACAGGAGTGAAGTGTTTCTTGTTTTTATGTCAAGCTTTAATGTCTTTTTTGCTCTTCTGGTTATATTGACTTCCTACCTGTTCATATTTATAACCATCTTGAAGATGCACTCAGCTCAAGGGCACCAGAAGGCTTTGTCTACCTGTGCTTCTCACCTCACTACAGTCTCCATCTTCTACGGGACTGTCATCTTTATGTATTTACAGCCCAGCTCCAGTCATTCCATGGACACAGACAAGGTGGCCGCTGTGTTCTACTCCATGGCCATCCCCATGCTGAACCCTCTGGTCTACAGCCTGAGGAACAAGGAGGTGAAGAGTGCACTCAAGAAGGTGGTTGAGAAGGCACATTTTTCTATAGGATTGGGAATTTAACCTTGTCGTGCACAATGACATTGTTGAGTTTCTCTCAGCCTTTTTCCATGCAATAAATTTAAGCCCCGTACTTCATTTAAATTCCTGAGATGATGTTCTCATCTTTTCAACAGTTTTTGCCCAGTAAAAAGAAACCATATTCAGAAATACAATACCTGAATGGTGATGGCTGAGGGAAAGCATTGGAAATTTTGGGATCTGCTTGTCAAACGTTACTAATGATATTTGATTTAATAACTTGTCCCACTTACATTTTCTCTACCATCTGCTAATGCAAACTTACATGTTAAAAGGGGCAAAAACAAGCTGATGAACAAAGGCACATGTATGTGTCCCATGTGGACATTCACACTGGAGTGGGAAATTTGTAAGAGGTAAGTGGAGTGCTGCTAGTTTTTAATTAAAAGAATTTACGCAGTTAATTAATATATTAAACAGAAAGCTATGTCCTATCAAAAATATTTATTTTGTTGAATAACTGTTCTAAGATCCTGAGTAGGAGGAAAAATTCATGTACTTTTACATAAAAGTAGGTACTCTGGCACACCTTATTGAGAAATACATAAATATCACATCTTAAATGAATGAACATTTCTGCCTTGACTGGGTCATTTTGTGGAATCATGTTCACATTACAATTTTCTTTTTTTTTTCTTTTTTTTTTTGTCTTCTTTTTTTTTTAATTTATTGCTTAAAGTATTACAAAGGGACATTACAATTTTCAGAAAGATAAAACAATCACCCAAATTTCATAGCTTACCTTAGGGTTCCCTCTTGGTGTTGTACATGCTATGGGTTTTGACAAATGTGTAATGAAGTGAATGTATTATTATAATATCAGACAGTATTTTCACTGTGCTGTCTAGTCATCCCTCGCTCCACAAACTCCTGGCACCTACTGATCTTTTTACTGTCTCCACAGTTTTTCCTTTGCCAGAGTGTCATACAGTTGGAATCATCTGGTATGCAGCCTTTTCAGACTGGTTTCTTTCATGTAGTAATATGCATTTAAAGTTCCTTTGTGTCTTTTCATGGCTTGATAGTTCATTTCCTTTTAGTACTGAATAACTGTACCACAGTTTATCCATTAATCTAATGAAGAACATCTTGGTTGCCTCCAGTTTGGGCAATTTTGAATAAAGATGCTTTAAACATTCATGTTCAGGTTTTTGTGTGGACATAAATTTTCAACTCATTTGGGTAAATGCCAGGGAGGATGATTGCTGAATTGTATGGTAAGAGTAGGAAAGTTCCTGTTGCTACACATTTTAACCAGCATATGGTATTGTCAATGTTCTGGATTTTGGACATTTTAATATGCATATAGTGGAATCCCATTGTTGTTTTAATTTGCATTTCCCTCTGGATGTATGTATGATGTGGACCATCTTTCAAAATGTTTATTTGCCATTTGTTATCTTCTTTTGTGAGGTGTCTGTTAAAGTCTTTGGCCTGAAGCACTTGTATGCATGCATATTAGCATATCCAATGGACACAGGCACTGAGGGGTGGGGGCTTGCCTGGGGTGGGAATGGCGGGGTGGGGGGGTGGTCAATTGGGGAAAAAGAAGACAAATGTAAAACTTTAGACAATAAAAAAAAAAGGAAGAAAGAAAGAAAGGGAAAAAAAGTCTTTGGTCTGTTTTATAATCAAGTTGTTTGGCTTTTTTTTATTACTCTTTTTGTTTTTTGTCTGTTTGTTTTTACTTTTATCATTTTTTAAAAATCTTTATTGTAGAAAATACTGCACATGTTCCCATTTTTCCTCCATTGACTCCTTCTAGCCAGCTCCCCTTCCCCTCCAGGCCTTCACCACCCTATTGTCTGTATCCCTGGGTTAAGCATATATGCATTCAAGTTCTTTGATGGATATCTTCCCACCCACACACCCACACCTTCCTTTTGAATTTTTAAGAGTTCTTTTTTGTATTTGGGATGACCATTTATTATGTGATAGGTCATTTTGCAAGTATTTCTCTAAGTTTGTGGTTGCTTTTCTACTCACTTGACATTGTTTTTCACAGAGAATTTTTTATATTAATGAAATCCAGCTTATTGTTTCTTTCATGAATCATGCCTTTAGTGTTGTATCTACAAAGTCATCATTATACCGAAGGTCATCTAGGTTTTTCCCCGTTATCTTCTATGAGTTCGATAGTTCTATATTGAGGTTTATGATACATTTTGAGTAAATTTTTTATGAAGGGTGTGAGGTTTGTGTCTAGGTACAACATTTTTTTTTTTTTTGCATGTGGATGTCCAGTTGTTCCAGCACCATTTGTTGAAAGGAATTTTCTCTATTTTATTGTCTTCGCTCCTTTGTCAAAAAATCAGTTGGTCACACATATATAGGTTTATTACTGGGCTCTCTGTTCTGTTCCATTGATCTATTTGTATATTATCTCACCAATATTATATTGTCTTAGTTATGTAGCTTTATAGTAAGTCTTGAAGTTTAGTAGTGTCGGTCTAGCACTTCATTTTGGGTCTTTATTGTGACTTCTATCTCTTTGCTTACATTTTCCATCTGTTCTTGTATGCTGTCTACTTTATCCATTAGAACCCTTAGCATATAAATGGTAGTTATTTAAATTCCTGGTCTGGATAATTCAAATTACAATGATTCCTTCCCTCTCCCTCTACAAGCAGCTCAAGGGGATTTTTCTATAGTTTCTACTGTGAAAACCAGATTGAGTTGCTGGGGGTGAATCTTACAAAATGTGGAAAACCTTTTGTCATTGTATCTCCCACAACCTTTAATTCTCAGAGTTGCCCACCCTGAGCCTCCAACAATTTTTCAGTATAGTTTAGGTTTTCCTTTCCAGATGCTGGTTCACTTGTCATTCTCTGTTCATGAGTGTCTCCTCTGGTAAGCTGTGGCTCCCGGTATTCACCTGCCTGTATCTCCAATCTTGGAGGCAGTGTTTTCGCCTTGTCTACTCAACTTCCTTACAAACCCCTGGAAGAACACTCATAAAAAGCATTTCTTCAAATGCTCTTTATGAATTAATGAGATGAGCATGTGTTTTATCTTTCATTCTATTAAAGCAGTGGTTCTTAACCTTCTGCCCCTTTAAATACAGTTCCTTATGTTGTGACCCAACCATAAAATTATTTTCGTTGCTACTTCATAACTATAATGTTGCTACTGTTATGAATTGTAATGTAAATATCTGATATGCAGGATGGTCTTATGCGACCCCTGTGACAGGGTCATTCAACCACCAAAGGTGTCGCGACCCACAGGTTGAGAATCACAGTAAAGTGATTTATTAGCTTGACATCAGCAATATGAAGAATGGGAAGTCCCAGCCTTCATCTCCCCACAGATACACCAACTTAGCAACAATATTTGGACCAAAATTTCTTTACAAGAGACCTGAAATACAGTTAAGAAGTTGCAGTACCTAAGATAAGGACAGACTGAAAAACAGCTACATTGAAACTGAGGAAAAGAGCAATTTTATTTTATCCATGTCAGTTCCTTCTTCCATCAGGTACAGCCCAGCTTTTCTGAGGAAAGAGAGAGAGAGGGAAAGAGAGAGAGAGGGAGAGAGAGAGAGAGAGAGAGAGAGAGAGAGAGAGAGAGAGAGAGAGAAAGAGAGAGAGAGTATGTCCCTTGAAAACAGGAACTAGATAGGTTGTCCTTTTTCACCACTTTTATTCTACATAGATAGTACTGGAAGTCCTAAACATAGTGATCAGATAAGAAGAAATAAAAGCCATCCAAATTAGAAAGGAGGAAGTAAAACTATCATTATTTGCAGACGGCATGGTATTGTACAAAAAAACAAAGCAAAACAAAAAAACAAAACCCTAAAGACTCCACCAAAAAACTACTAGATTTAATAAATGAATTTGGCAATGTAGTACGATTCAAAATTAACTTTAAAATATCAAGTGCTGATAAAGATGTAAAACAATTTGAATGGATTGCTGGTGGAAAATAAAAATAATTTTTAAAAAGAATTTTTTTCAGGAAAACAGTTTAGCAGTTTCTCTCTCTCTCTTTTTTCAGTTTCTCATTCAAATAAACATATACCATTATGACCAAGCAATCCAATTCCTACATATTTACCCAAATGACAAGAAAACATGTTTATACAATAATGTTCAGGCAAATGTTTATATCAACTTTATTTATAATTATCAAACACTAAATCTAACATAAATGTCTCTCAACTATGAAACAGAATAAGCAATTTATAATATTCATATAATATAAATACTACTCTGCAATAAGAAATATTTCATTACGACCCAGGTAGTAATGTGGATGGACCTCAAATGCTAAGTGAAAGACGACAGGCTCAAATAGTATATATACTAGGGTACAGATAAGGACATTCTTATAAAGGCAAAATTATTTGGCCCAAACTGTTTATTGTTTGCAAGGGAGGGTAAGACAAGGGGTTTTCCAAAAGACCATAGGAATTTGTTTAGGTAAAAGTGGTTTCTTGAATACCAATTTGACAAAACTCTTAGAACTATACACTAAAATTGTGGATATTACTATATGTAAACTATACATCTATATATATAAAAGCCTAAGCGACCCTTATGACAGAACAACTGCAACTAGACTGGTTGCTATGACGTGCACTGACCACCAGGGGGCAGACGCTCAATGCAGGAGCTTCCCCCTGGTGGTCAGTGCACTCCCACAGGGGCAGTGCTGCTCAGCCAGACACCAGGTTCATGGCTGGCAAGGGTGGCTGCAGCAGCAGGAGCCTCTCCCAACTTCATGGCAGCACTACCAAGCAGCAGCAGCAGGCGCAGAGCACAGGTATGAGTGCTAGTGGCACCCGGCCCCAATTCAGGCTCCTCCTTGGCCACCTGCCACTTGGTGCACTGCTACATACCTCGGGGGATGTCCAATTGCCGGTTAAGGCCTGATCCCCTAAGGATCCAGCCTATACTGGCAGTTGGACATCCCCTGAGGGGTCCCAAACTGTGAGAGGGCACAGGCCAGGCCTAGGGGACCCTACTCCCCCGGTGCTTGAATTTCGTGCACCGGCCCACTAGTTAATTATAAATTTACAAAAATAACAAGAAAAGACAAGTAATAGAAAAACAAGTATGTACAATGAAAATAATCAGCATGTCCACACTGGCAGTTTAATTTCATCTTTCCTGGGAAAGTGGTATGAGAGGCTGCAGATGCTCTCTCAGTGAAAATTCCCAGAGAGCTCCACATCTCAATAATTCTCTCCAAATCCCAGGAAATATGACTCATTGTGACATCATTTTAGATTCACCAGTTCATATGCTAAATCCATTTGGTAATCATTTATTTGTCTGAATATTAATAGTTGTTAGTATATAGCAGCCTTATTCTAGGATTTGCTATGAGCCTGCAACCATAGTCAGGGAAGACACCCTAAGGTAAAAATTGCATAGATTCCCTTTCAATGATAATCTCTTATTGAGATGTTATACAGGTTTTCCCTTATTTGTTATTTACAGACACAGTTCTGTGAATTATGAGACAGAGGTAATATTATATTATTATGTTTATTTTATAAGAACTAAGTAAGTGACTTCACTAAGGGCATGGAAAGAATGCATGGTAGTTTCCCTGCTTTAGTGACGTTGGAACCTGATGACCACTACCTGAGACCACTCCTCTAATATTCTGCAGCTGATATTCTGATTGACTCCCAACAGACAGGTAAGTATCTATATGCCGTGAATATTTTTAGTGAGAAATGTAATTCATGGAAAAGCAGTGGGACTATACTTCCTCTGAGTTATTTGGAAGCCAAAACAGATATTTTCAATGTTTTTCTAAAATACTAAGGTGAGGCTGGGGTATAAATGTCAAAAATGGTAGTTTACTGAGACTTATGAAACATCTGTCTGCCTCCCTAAAGATATGAACAAAAAATAATAATATAGATGATAATGTGATTGATCAAGTAGTAATTTCATCTTGTTCGCCAAATGTTGAACCTCTCATTAGACGTAAAACCCACACACACACACACACACACACACACAGAATCATATACTTTACAATGTAAACTGTAATTGAAAAATGAAATTTAAAAAAGAAAGTAAAATGAGAAAAAAACTAACAAATAAGCTAGAAAAGCAAAAGCATGGAATGAATTTTAAACTACAAGTGTGTCGAATCTGAATTAACAAGTTCCAAACTACATTTTAAACTTGTCGCTGTAATCTCAGGCTGCTCATTAATATAGTTCATCTACATATGTAGACACTGAATGGCTACAAACACAAACCATTTCTTTCAAAATGTGCTTTATGAACAAATACGCTTATAAAACCTGGTATCTCAGATTGTTACACAAATTGAAAGGGCTTTAGCATTCACTCTACCTCCCAACCTTAGCAAAAATCCACAGCATTTTCTACCATATGAAAACTGTTTTACTAGTAATTCCAGCTATGTCATTTGTAACTTGGCTAATTTTTAAGTACAATTAAAAGATGATTAAGAACTTTTCCCTTGTTAGCTAGAACTCAAGAAGACTTCTCTTTGTTCTCAACTATTTAATCATCTTTGCAGTCATTTCCAATCTAGCTTTCCAGCATAGACTTTTGATTAGATAAAAAGTGGAGAATTTCTCATATGAGCTGTGTAATTTTAGAGCATTACATAACTTACCACATCTTCAATTTTCTTGATGGTAAGTAGGAACAATAATACTACCTATTTTACACACACACACATGCATACACACACAGGCATACAACCACACACAAAGTCTTATTCATTGTAGAATGTACTATATGGTAAAATTGGTCAAGTGTGTTAAGGTTGGAAAACATACTGTTGTGATGAAATAGGCTTGGGAAGTGAATTTTTAAAAGTTTTAGGAGAAAGGTATGGGGGGTAGAAAACAGTAAAGGAGGTACAATATATGGTGGTGGAAGGAGGCTTGACTTTGGGTGGCGAATGCACAATACAATATACAGATGATGTATTATAGAATTGTACACTTGAAACCTATATAATTTTATTAACCAATGTCACCCCAATAAATTGAATAAAGTTTTTAAAAACGGAAGCAGATTTTAAAAATATTTTAGGAGAAAAATGTTAGTAGTTAGCAGAAGATAGATACCTTTCAAATTGAAATAAAAAGATTTAAAATACTGTTCCTACAGAGACCAGATTCAAATAAAACATTTTACAACATAACACTTACCACCAAAATAAATCTATAAGCTTAAGTCATACCATAAACAAGCAACTTTCAACACTGATCTCTGTGATTCTCTTATGATAGTAATGAGAGAACAAATGAATTTAAGAAAAAAAAGGACTATCTCAAGCTAAAGTATAGATTTCAAGGAAGAATTAAGAAAAATGATGGCTCATATATAATAGCTGGAGCAGCCAAAACTATGGGTGAGGAAAGGAACTGGAGACACAGAAAATCTCAGTGGCCTTAGTGTAAAAAAAAAGGCAAATTGAGGAGGAAGGCTTTAAAATTTCAAAACCCTTGCACAACTAAAGACCTACAGTAACCACCCATTTTTCCCAGACCAACATTAAGCCCGTCATCACATCCTAATAGTAATATTGCAGCTGCACTCATCGGACTATGCTGAACACCCACCATTTTATTGTGTGTGTGGGTTTTTTGTTGTTGACAGTATTACAGATGTCCCCATTATCTCCATCTTTGCCCTTCTCCACCCAGCCCCAACCCCACTCCAGGCTTTCATCATACTACTGTCTGTGTCCATGGACTATGCATATATGCGTATATGCTCTTTGGTTAATCTCTTCCTATCAGTCTGTTTTTTTAATTTTTACAATAACACTGTAAATAAAATAGATCTTATTACTGTCTTAATTTTTCAGATGGCTATATAAAGTTCAGGAGAGTTAGGTTAGGATTAATGATTCTTAGGTTGTAAATAGTAGGGCTAATATGCCCCTCATCCCAGAGCCAAAGCTCTATATCTGATACTTTGCCTTCTCTTCAGAATTGCCTCTGTTGATTATACATGCCCCTACTACTCCACTTATCCTACCACATCTGCTATGCATATATCTCTCAGTTACTACACTATAAACCCCCAAGCACTTAGCTTGGACCAATAGAGACAAGGAGTTCCTGTAAATTGAATTCAATTTGATTTAAATGCAATTAAGACCATTGGACTTAGAAAGCACTCATTGTGGATTCAAGAGTTGATTTGGATCCAAAGCATACCTTGTCAATTAATACTTGTTTGAATGCAAAAAAATTATTCAACCTCTTATGCATCCTAATTTAAATTAGTGCAATAACAAATCCTATATAATAAAAGCCTAACATGCTAAGTGTCTGACGGTTTGACTGTTCAACCAGTCACTATGACATGCACCGACCACCAGGGGTGTACATCCTCCGACCAGTAGATTAGCTTGCTGCTGGGGTCTGGACAATTAGGACTGGGCAAGATGGGCCAGACACGCCCTGGAGCCCTCCCGCAGTTCCTCCCTGGCCTCGATTGTGCACCGGTGGGGTACTTTGGCCTGTCCTTCTCCCTCTTGCAATCTGGGACCCCTCGGGGGATGTTGGAGAGCCAGTGTTGGCCCAATCCCTGCAGGCCAGGTCTAAGGACCCCACCAGTGCACAAATCTGTGCACCGGGCCTCTAGTAAACATATAATGTTCTTAGAGGATATAATGAATATACTTTGCAAGAGTCTGGAGCAGTTTTTGGCAGGTGAGCAAGCATGCATGTGCTTTTCCTAGGCTTGGGGAAAGTGAATTGGCAGATATATTCACTCCAAAGAAGCCATTCATCAAGTTATTTGGTTTTCTATATCTCAATTTACAAACTTATAAACATTAAATTAGGGCCATTTTTCCATAAAGATCCTTAAGATTCAACATAATACAAATCTGTACACAATGAGTGCACTAAGTTTTATTGTCAAGATGATTTTTATCTGGATAATCTTGAAATACAAGTTATTGCTATAATGAAATAATACATATTGTATGCACACTCATTTGTTGTTCTCATAGCCACCAAGCATTTTGTGATTCTCCGCATCGATGGAGAATGGGACAGAAGTGACTGAGTTCATCCTCCTCGGACTAACCAATGACCCAGAACTGCAGGTCCCCCTCTTTATCATGTTCACTCTCATCTACCTCGTCACGCTGATTGGAAATTTGGGGATTATGGTGCTGATTCTCTTGGACTCTCGTCTCCACACTCCTATGTACTTTTTCCTCAGTAACCTGTCTCTGGTGGATTTGTGTTACTCTTCAGCTGTCACTCCTACAGTCATGACTGGGTTCCTTGTAGGAGATAAGGTCATGTCCTACAATGCATGTGCTACTCAGATGTTCTTTTTTATAGCCTTTGCCACTGTGGAAAATTACCTCTTGTCCTCGATGGCCTATGACCGCTACGTAGCTGTGTGCAAACCCCTGCATTACACCACCACCATGACACCAGGTGTGTGTGTGCATATGGCCATAGGCTCCTATATCTATGGTTTCCTGAATGCCTCCATTCATACTGGGGACACCTTCAGTCTCTCTTTCTGTGAGTCCAATGTGGTTCATCACTTTTTCTGTGATGTTCCAGCAGTCATGGTTCTGTCTTGCTCAGACAGGCATATTAGTGAGCAGATTCTTGTTTTTGTGGCAAGCTTCAACATTCTTTCTGCTCTCTTGGTTATCTTTATTTCCTACCTGTTCATATTTGTCACCATCCTAAAGATGCACTCATCTTCAGGGTATCAGAAGGCTCTGTCCACCTGTGCCTCTCACCTCACTGCAGTCTCCATCTTCTATGGAACTATTATCTTCATGTACTTAAAACCCAGCTCCAGTCATTCCCTGGACACAGACAAGGTGGCCGCTGTGTTCTATACCACGGTCATCCCCATGCTGAACCCTCTGGTCTACAGCCTGAGGAACAAGGAGGTGAAGACTGCACTCAAGAAGATTGTTTCAAAGGCAGAATTTATTTTCTTCAGGATTATGATTTCAACATTGTGCAATATTCAATAACCTAGTTTCATTAAGGCCACAGTAAGATTAAGGTCCCAAAGTAATATCCTTACCTATTCAAAAGTCTCTTCTTCAAAAAAATGGAAACATGTCCAGAAATGTACCACCAGAACAAGGATGGCTAAGATGTCATGGGTCCTGCTTGTCAAAAACCTTACTAAGGATATTGGTTTATTCACTTATTCTACATGCATTTTTTTCTACCACATCAATGCAAATACATCTAAAATAGGGCTGCAAAGGAGACTATGAACAAAGTACATGCATGCACCCCAGAAGGATACCTCACCTTGCAGTAGAAATCAACAATATTTTACATTTTGCTTCTGGAAATGCTTTGTAATTTCTATCGCTGATATTTCCTGTCTACTTTTGTTGATTTAAATGATCTTTTGTTACTGCCCCATTCTGTTACTCTACTTCATTCACACTGATTTTCTTTCTATTTTTCACAGTCTGACAACTCCAATCACGTTCCTTCCCCATGTCATTTGTACTTGCTCTTTCCTGTGTGGAGTGTTTTCTTACTCCATTAAGGCTGGTGCTTAAATGTTACTCTGTTATCGATTTTTTTTCCTGACCACCTTTATAAAATAGTCATTCTTTATTTCCACGTACAATGTCCTTTCACTCTGTGTTATTCTTCATAGTCCCTATGAATCATTACCTATTAAAGAATTTCTTGTTCATTTTATTATTTATCTTCCCAACTAGAATTTAGACTCTATGAAAACAATAGCTTTATTTGTTTTATTTATAACACAATCCACAGTACCTAAATGACTATTTCATAGTAAATTCTCAATAAATTTTTGTTAAATGAATGACTAAAATAATTAAGCTTTGAGTCCAACTGTATCAATATGTTGAATATTTAAACTATTTATTATTATACTACACTTGATCTTAGCCAAAAGGCTGAGAAGCGATCTGTATTTATGATTATAAGGTATCACCCCCATATCATTAACTTTCTAGATAGATGTATAGTGCATTTCAAGAAGCACAGCTAATAGGTAGGCTGCTTTGCTGAAATTGTTTTACATTTTCATTCATTGTGTGCACGTCAATATTTACTAGTATACACAAAGATTTCCTGGATCCCATGAGCAAATAAATCATCTGCAACAATCTTATCATTTTACTTAGAAGTGATGTCTCATTAAGTGGTAAGTAAAATATACAACAAATACTATTTAGTAAATCACAAAAACGCATTGAATATGAGATTATTGAAAGATTTAGTATCTGATTATATTTGAAAATACTTCATACATATGAAATATAATGAACTGAAATGATTCTAAATATCTATAGAGAATATAAACCTGACAATATATATCAATAATCAAAATACAGCACATTCAATATGCTAGTACAGGGCCTAAACTTATGCTTTTAATTTTGATCCCCAGGGAGCTCTGTACTATACAAAGTCTAGACACAAATGTATGCCCTTGTCTAATTTGTTATCTCTATAGAATGAGAGGCTTCAATATTGCAATATCTGTAAGACTGTGCTTGGATATGCTAATATTCTCCTGCTGGTACTTTTGGATGTCAGTACCATTAACACAAATATTCACTTCTTTCTTATGGTGAATTTCTCCTCTTGAAACCATTTTAATTATTATTATCTTAAATAATTATTTAACTTGAGAATTATTTTAGAGTTACAGGAAAAAAATTTAAAACAGTTCAGATGTTCAATGTAACTCTGCGGCAGTCTGAACAATGGTCTGCAAAAAGATCACTCTAACTTCTGGAATCTTCTAAGGTTAACTTATATGGCCTAAAAGGGCTGTGCAAATGTGATTCAAGTGAGGATTTAGTCTGGGATTATCTGTGTGTACCATAATGACACTCGTATGTTATGTATAATAGGGCATCATGGGGATTTGATCACAGATAAATGATAAAAGGGGAGTAGGCAATGTGACCTTGGAAGCAGGTCATGTGGCCACAAACCATGGATGCCAGAAGCCACCAGAAGATGCACAGCTCTTCCAACCAATTGATTGTTGTTCAGGGAAACTGATTTTGGACTTCTGGATGGAGAGGAGGATGGGGTCTGGGTGGAGGGGGTCAAATAAAGGGGGGTAATGGGACATGCATAATAATGTCAACAATAAAATATAATTTTTTTTAAAAAAAGAATAAATATGTGTTGTTTAAGCTTACAGGTTTGTGGTAAATTTGTTACCACAGTCACAGAAAACTAATACAATTCTTGACTAATTTTCCCTACAGGGTACATTTGTATAGCTAAGAAACCAAGATTGACACAATACTATTTTCTAAATTTCAGATTTTATTTAGATTTCATTAGTTTCCCCACTGATAACATTTCCTCTTCTTGCATTAATGGTTGTGTCTCTTAAATCTCTTCTGGTCTGTGAAAAGCTCTCTGTCTTTTCCCGTTTTTATGAGTTTGACAGTGTTGAGAATACTAGTCAGATATTTCACAGAATGTCTTTCAATTGTGATTTTCTGACATTTGCTCATGCTGAGACTGGGGTTAGTTATAGTTTTCAGAGACTCACATGAAGTGTTTTTCTCTTCACATCATATCAGCAAGGTTTGTCTCGTTTTTCCTCAATTATTTATGTACTCAGTCATTTATTTATATGAGTGTGTTCTCATTCATTTTATATTGTGGAAAATAACCAATTCTAGGTTATTTAGTTTTTGCTCAAATTGTTCCATGTTCACCATTCGTAGCTCTTTCAGATTGTTCCTAAGTCACTTTGACAAAGCTTCACCCTTTTGTTTGTGTGAACACTCCTTTACTTTCTGCTACTACAAAATTCTCTAGGCTTATCTTGTACTTTTTCCTACTCCCAACATAAAATATACTATTTCTACAAAGATCCTCCTTTCATTTTTAAAGAATGGCATTTAAAAGCCCAGGTTAACAAATGGGACTACATCAAAATAAAAAGCTTCTGCACAGCAAAACAAACCATCAACAAAACAACAAGAAAGCCCACTGCATGGGAGAACATGTTTGCCGATGTTATTACTGATAAAGGTTTAATCTCCAACATTTTTAGGGAACTCATACTACTTAACAAAAGGAAGATAAACAATCCAATAAAAAAATGGGCAAAGGACCTAAATAGATACTTTTCAAAAGAGGACATTCAGAAAGCCAAGAGATATATGAAAACATGCTCAAAGTCACTAATCATCCGAGAGATGCAAATCAAAACAACAATGAGGTATCATTTCACACCTGTCAGAATGGCTGTCATCAACAAATCAACAAACAACAAGTGCTGGAGAGGATGTGGAGAAAAAGGAACACTTGTGCACTGCTGGTGGGAATGCAGACTGGTGCAGCCACTATGGAAGACAGTATGGCGTTTCCTCAAAAAGTTAAAAATGGAACTCTCATTTGACCCAGTGATCCCACTTCTAGGAATATATCCCAAGAAACCAGAAACACCAATCAGAAAGGATATATGCATCCCTATGTTCATAGCAGCACCATTCACCATAGCGAAGATCTGGAAACAGCCTAAGTGCCCATCAGCAGATGAATGGATTAGAAAACTGTGGTACATCTACACGATGGAATACTATACTGCTGTAAAAAAGAAGGAGCTCTTACCATTTGCAATGGCATGGATGGAACTGAAGAGCATTATGCTAAGTGAAATAAGCCAGTCAATGAAGGAAAAACACCACATGACCTCACTCATTTATGGATAATAAAGACCATTATAAACTGATGAACAAAAATAGATACAGAGGCAGAGCAGCATTGAACAGACTGTCAAACTACAGCGGGAAGGCTGGGGAAGGTGGGGGGCGGGAGGGGAAGGTAAGAGATCAACCGAAGTACTTGTATGCATGCATATAAGCATAACCAATGGACACAAGACACTGGGGGGTAGGGAAGGCTGGGGAATATCAAGGGGGGAAAAAGGAGACATATGTAATATTTTAAACAATAAAAAAAATTACAATATTGCCCACCGTGTGTAGCTCAGTGGTTGAGCACCGATCTATGAACCAGGTCACAGTTCAATTCCCAGTCAGGGCACATGTCCAAGGTAGGGGGACATGCAAGGGGTAGCCATCAATGCTTCTTTCTCATCATTGATGTTTCTCTCTCCCTCTCCCTCTCCCTTCCTCTCTAAAATCAATAAAAATATACTTTTAAATTACAATAGGTATAAATTAATTAAACAAAACTACTTTTGATTATATAAAAGGCAACTTAATCTTTAAAATGGAAAGAAAAAGATTGAAAAATATAATGTATGTGTTACTCAACATGCTACATCATGTCCCTGCACACTGTTGAGTTGTTTCTTCCCTATGTAGGTGGCATGAGAAATTGTTACCCTCACGAGAGCCTTGTTCCCCTGAGAGTTTCATACCTGTGTAATTTTCTCCTTGTTCTCTCATTAGGCTGTGAAATTTCACCATGACTCTGCATAACATTATTTTTAAAAGGACCAGACTCTGAGCAGAGCTCATTTGGTCATCATTTAATGAAGTGAATGCTAATACTTTTAGTATACATCAGCTTCTCCCCAAACTGAGCCTGCAACCATGGACAGGGACAACACCTTAAGACAAAACTTAAATTGATTCATGTCAAAAAGTTAAGCCCTTACTAAGGTATTTTATATATCCATCCTCATTTGTTATTCACAGATATGATTCTGTAAAGTATGTGGATGAGATCATTTTATCTCTATGTCACAAATACGGAAATTGATATCAACAGATAATTTTCTGAAAGCAGAAAAATCCACAGCAGATGAAATAGTTAAACCCAGTTTTCCTAGCTCCACGTTAACAATGTTTTCTCCATCTCTGCATGCTTGAGGGACCTTGGAAGCTTTTGATTAGTATGGGGAGGGAATTTCTCCTATATTATTTACACATTCTCCTGAGGCTGAGTTTCTGATTTCAGACTCACAATTCAGGATTGGATCTCCCTTCTTTTCAAGAGCAAGGTAAGCTTCTATATTCAATATTCACTTGTAATACCTTAACTAATAAAGAATTTTTTTAAATATATTTTATTGATTTTTTACAGAGAGGAAGGGAGAGAGATAGAGAGTCAGAAACATCAATGAGAGAGAAACATCGATCAGCCGCCTCCTGCACATCCCCCACCGGGGACGTGCCCGCAACCCAGGTACATGCCCTTGACCGGAATCGAACCTGGGACCTTTCAGTCCGCAGGCCGACGCTCTATCCACTGAGCCAAACCGGTTTCGGCAACTAATAAAGAATTTTTTAAAAAATGTATTCACTTGTAGTGAAAAATGTAATTGATACAGAAGCAGTAGGGAGGCTACATCTACTTTGAGCTCATATCTGGTTGTTTGAACACTTTTTCTGAAACATTGGCATTAGTATAGAATTAAAATGCAAAGCATTTTAATCAGCAAAGAGCAAAGTAATATTAATGAAATCCCATGCTGCCTTCCTTAAGAGAATAACAAAAATCTATAAGAGATGATACTCTGATTGAGTAGTTGGTATATGCTTCTGTTTACTATGAGTTGACTTGTCACTAAAGAGACAGCTAACCAAACTGGGTAAAATGACACTTCTTTAAGACTCCAGAAGAACCATCATAAAGCTACCAAGATCCTTACTCTATTTCACAATCATTTCCTCACAATCTCACCCTTTTATTACTTGCTCATCTAGAAAATCTGACAATGCAGTGATTAAGTCATAGGCATTGGGATCAGTTAGACATAGGTTTGCATCTTTACTACTTCATACTAGGTAAGGATTTTTAAAAGGTAGATAACCTCTAGAAACATCCATTTCATTGACTGTAAATTAGACTGTGTGTGTGTAATCTAATTCCTTCCCTTCCTCCTGTGCTATTTATCACCTATCTATCAATCATCATTAGTATCATCCAGTATCTATATATTTCACACTCTATTTATGAGACAAACTACACATAATCAGTAATTTTAAATTGTTACTAACCTCAGGAGATATACTAATATCAATTGATATATTGTGATGTTTTCATATTTTATATTATTATGTGGGTGAGGTGTTGAGGAATACGAATAAAAAATAATGTGTTTAGGGGACAGGAGAAAGATGGTAGAGAAGAGTGATTACCAAGAATGGATATTTTTCAAAAGGCTTCAATTAAAAATACAAAGATTTGTGCTTTCTTGTGAATAGATCTTCAGATTACTATCAACTCTCAGACCACGAATTTTCACACCTCAATACTTCAATATCTGCAATCCAGATAAGTGCTGATAAGAATGAAAGTAAGAATGAGTGTAAGGAGGGAAATCCTTCAATACAATCTAAATGTGGATATAAAAAATATTAAGAAAAAGAGGACCTTGAGAACATTACGCTAAGTGAAATAAGTCAAACAGAGAAAGCTAAGAACTATATGATTTAACTCATATGTGGAAAATAAAACTGAAACTTATGTACACAAACAGCAGTGTGGTGGTTCCCAGAGGGAGGGGCGTGGGTCCTAATATAAGATGACAGGAGAAGTTTTGACTTTAAGTGGTGGATACATGGTCCTATATACAGATTTTGTAAATTAGTAATCCACACATGTAACCTGTATGTTTATGTAGGCTAATATCACCCAAATATAATTTAAAATAATGGGAATAAAAAAGAAAGAAAAAGAGGATGGATGGACCTGGAGAGCATTATGGAGAGCATGATCTCACTCATTTGTGGAATATAATGAACATAAACTGATGAACAAAAATAGATCCGGAGACAGAGAAACACCAAATGGACTGTCAAACCTCAGAGGGAAGGTGGTGGTGGTGGGGTGGGGGGTGGGGGGGTAATAAGAGATCAACCAAAGGATCATATTTAAAATACTGAGAATAAAATAGAAAGAAAAAGAGGACTTGAAGATCCCTATGCTATCATTCAAAATGACAACAGAGTAAAAAATACATGGGTGGGGGACACAATACCTGAGTGGGAGGAATTGAAAAGGCAATTCAAAGATTAGGGCTACCACACTTCAAAGCCACCCATCTGCATCTGTCACCTAACTGACCTAAACCAGCATAGGGACCATGGTTCTACGCTAATAATATTATAGCCAGTACTCACCAGGATTGTGCTTAACACCCACATTGTGCTGTTTTCATGCATCATTTCTTTCAACTCTTATAATAATTCCTTGAAGTAAGTCTCAACACCACCTTCATTTTGCTGGTGGGTAAAATTAGTGAAATTAAGTGACAAGAAGAAACTTCTGAGATGTTCTAAATTAAATTGCAGTGTCCAGAGAGTGAGACTACTAACTTGTTAGTCTGTTAATGGCTGCTGGCTCATTGACAAACAACTGCTCACATTCCTTCCACTGACTTTGAAATTTCAGATGAATTTCTGAAGATTATTTTAGTTAAGCACCAGCGAACTCCAGGAGCCTCTGCTTGTTGTTCACATGGGGGATTTCTGGCTGCTGCCTACAACCAATCCACAGGAATGGACATTTCTTTATGCAGACCTGTGCCTATCCCAGAGCTGGCCCCACCTCACCTTCTTCAACCCCATTGCCTATAGATAATGTAAATTCTGTCAGACTCTCTCTTTCCCCTCCCTGCCCCCTACTTGATGTATAAAAACACATACACACATACAAAACTCTGGGACAATGGACACACTGTCTTTTGTATCTTGCCATGCTACTGAAGGCTTAGACTCCATGCCCCAAGACCAGTCTTTTTTTGGCTAGTATTTTGACTCAGTAAAAGCTTACTTACAAAAAGACTTTAAGCCATGAAAGTTAAAGATTTTTTAACATAAGGCAACTGTTTTTCAGGTTGTAAATGGTAGGGCTGATATATGAATACATACACATATTTTTCTCAGAGCCAAAGCTTTTACAACCAATGCTATACCTTCTCTTTGGAATTGGCTTTGTTGGTCATGCATGCCTCTAATGCTGAATTTAGTCCACTGCATCTACTATTTATTTGTGTACTACTCGACCATGCTACTCAATGAATTAAGTGAGTTACAATAGAAACATCTAAATAAATTGAATGAAATTAAATTTAATTCAATTTCATTAATAGCATTTAAGTTGGGAACCACTCTGATTGAGTCTAAAGCTTGGCTTGGTCCATTAATCCTGTGTAATCTTGAATAAAGTACTCAATCTCTTTGTTGCCAAGTTATTAAATATATAAATGGAAAAAATAACTAATCAATCTGATTCATCAATGAGAGGATTAAATGAATATATACACAATGCACCTGGCATGTGAGCACTACAGTGTAAGTATAAGCTGTTAGAAAACTCAAAAAATCTGATTTATGAGACAAATTCATTCTAGGCATGTGAACTTGGACAATTCACTTTATTCATATACAAAATCAAGATGTTGTGAAATTGACCTGAAAAGACCTTTCTTCCCCTTATCTACTCTTTAGATAAGCTATTGCTAAATTGTGTTGTCATGCCCATGCTTTAGAAATGGAGAATACTGAAAAACAAATTATTTATTTAATAAAATAATGCTTCTACATTTCAGTTCTATGCAACCATTTTGTTTTGTTTTGTTTTTTGCTGATCAATGTGTTCCTTTACTTCTCTTTGCTATAGAGCATCTCATGAACTCTCAAATCACATCCATGGAGAACAATACAGAGGTGAGAGAATTCATCCTGCTAGGACTAACCAATGCCCCAGAACTGCAGGTCCCCCTCTTTATAATGTTCACCCTCATCTACCTCAACACTGTGATTGGAAACCTGGGGATAATCATGTTGATCCTTCTGGACTCTCGTCTCCACACTCCCATGTACTTTTTCCTCTGTAACCTGTCTCTGGTGGATTTGTGTTACTCCTCAACAATAACTCCAAAGGTGATGGCTGGGTTTCTAACAGGAGACAAAGTCATCTCCTACAATGCCTGTGCTACTCAGATGTTCTTTTTTATAGTCTTTGCCACTGTGGAAAATTACCTCTTGGCCTCAATGGCCTATGATCGCTACGCAGCAGTGTGTAAACCCCTACATTACACCACCACCATGACAACAGTTGTGTGTGCTTGTATGGCCACAGGCTGCTATATCCTTGGCTTTCTGAATGCTTCTATTAATGTTGGAGACACATTCTGTCTCTCTTTTTGTTTGTCCAATGTGGTCCATCACTTTTTTTGTGATGTTCCAGCAGTCATGATTCTGACTTGCTCTGGTAAACATATCGGTGAACTGATTCTTATTCTTATTTCAAGTTTTAATGTCTTTCTTGCACTTTTTGTTATCTCGATTTCTTATCTCTTTATATTTATTACTATTTCAAAGATGCACTCAAGACAGAGATATCAGAAGGCTTTGTCTACCTGTGCTTCTCACCTTATTACAGTTTCCATATTTTATGGGACTGTCATCTTTATGTACTTACAGCCAAGTTCTAGTCATTCCATGGACACAGGCAGAATCGCATCTGTGTTCTATTCTATGGTCATCCCCATGCTGAACCCTCTGGTCTACAGCCTGAGAAACAAAGAGGTCAAGAGTGCATTTAAGAAGGTTGTTGAGAAGGCAAAATTGTCTGTTTCATAATAATGCATAGAATCTACAAAGTTATTTCATCCTTCTTAGATCTTCTCCATGCAATAACTCAAATGTTAATGACCATTTGGGATATTAGAACAAAAGGTTTGTCTGATGTTTTTTATTTCTTTAGTTAAGAAATAGTCCCAATCATTTAAAATGCATCAAAAATAATAATGGTTTTAAATGAAGTTTATTGTATATGTTTTAATTGGCACATTTTATCCAGAGCTAAATAATTATAACAACTTAATAAATTAATGCTTCAGTCATTACTGAGTGATTTGGGAAGAAAAAGCATATGCATGTGAAAGTTTTCACAGGTAAATAGCCATATTCAAATAAAAGCAATAAAGAAGGTGAAGGGATTATCTAACAAACATATATGCATACCCCATGGACACTGGTCCAACATTATTTATTTACTGGGTGTGCATGTAGAATGAACTAAGTTTTCTTTTTAGTTCATGAGTTGCTAGACATAAAGAGACAGTAGTTGGTGAAGGCCAAGGGAAAGAAAGACAGGGGTGGATGAAGATGGGCAAATGGCGGGGGGGGGGGGCGGGGGGAGTGGGATATCTGCAATAATGTCAACATTAAAATTTTTTAATAAAAAAGGGAGAGATGGTTAAATCATTTTTACCTTAACTTTTTGAATACCAATTCTTTACTTTTTTAAAATTGCACTGGCATTAATAATAATTTCATCTCTTGAAATGGTTAATGCCATTCATTCATACTTTGTTAAACTCTATCATGTCTTATCACTTTCCTACCTTCATCCTCCTTCATTCACCCTGGTTTCTAGCAATATTGGGCAGCTCCAACCTTGCCCTTATTTCAGCTTCTTTGTATTTGCTGTTTCCTCTACATAGAATATTCCCACACTCATTTCAGATGGCTGCTTAAATGTTACCTATTCAGGGAGATATAGACCTGTCATGAACTAATTTATAAAACAGTCACTCCCATCCCATGGATTTTATTTTTCCCTAAGCCTGCTCTATTCTTCATCGTTATCATCAACATTCAGCTCTAGAATTCATTTATTCACTTGTTCATCTATTTCCCTCAACTTGAGTAGGAGGTCCCTTTGAGTATTAGCTTAATCTGGTTTTTCATTAGAATTAAATCTTTGAGCCTCGATATAAAAATAATTTTAATGAGCATTGAAAGAACTCCAGAAATTCTAAACTATATGGATAGAAGTAAGCTGCAAAAACTCTATACGCTTCAAGGGGAAACACCACCAATATTCACTTGATAATGACCCCAACTTCTTGCATGAAATTAGTAGTCTCAATAAAATTTCCACCCCAATACTGAACAGCTCTTCCTCTTTTGAAATTCTCCAAACTATTTACCTGCCCACTTGCAGCCAACCAATGATTGACAAAGGTGCCGGAGACCAGTTAGAACATCTCTTTCACTTTTAAAAAACTTATCTTAATAAAACTCTTGCCAATCATACAATGACTTGGTATTTATTCATGTTACTCAATAAACTTACTCTCTTTTCTAACACTCTTGAACTCCACTGAAATGAAAGGAACTAAAGATAGTTTCCTTTGTCACAAGTAACTGAACAACAATCTGTTAATTTTGTGTGGGACATGGTTTTGTGTTTGGTATGTTTTAAAAGTGGTCATGAAGAATAATGAATCAGAAGAAAAAGTATTCAAGTGGTTGGAACAAAGGTCCAAGGAGAACAGTAGAAAATTGAGTTATACCCAGAGAAAGTAAGTCTCCTAGAGAAATATCTCCCATGGTCAGGTTTGATGGGCCTTTCTAATGTCAATTCAGCAAGATTTCTAAACTGGCTAGTGTGTATTTTCTGTTATGAATGAGAAGTTTACTTTTTGTATTCATCTTTACACTGGTCCAACATTATTTATTTACTGGGTGTGCATGTAGAATGAACTAAGTTTTCTTTTTAGTTCATGAGTTGCTAGACATAAAGAGCCATATCTTGACTAGATGGAGAGAATAGTTTAACCTATTCAATAGCCTGGATGGGAAACTTCTGTAATGATTAATGTAATTTTGGGTTGTATCCCTAATGGAGTTGACTAATATGACCTCTGTACGGAGGAAATGTAAAGCAGATATTTGCCAATCAAAGCAGAAAAGACAAGTTAATTGTTTTCCAAACTATTTCCTTTTCACACCTGAACACAGAGCTAGGTTCAATTTCTCACCCTTTGTGAAGTTCATTGAGACCATGTGATTGTGTTATTGTTAATTAAATGTGTGTAATTCATGTGTTTTCAGTGTTCTCGTGAAATGTTCCAGGTGATCTTCAACTCACTCTTATTCTGTGTCATCATTTGGCCAGAGAGGATTCAGAACACAAAAATGGCAAAACCTCTAAATAGAAAAAGCCTCAGTCCTGAGTCACCCATAGAATAACTAATAAACAACCTATGTGACCTTGGCATTAAAATATTGGAATTTGCTTGTATGACATCTAGTATTATTTGCACTAACTAATAAGAAAGTTTTTCATAAGTCCATCTATATGTTGTTGGGAGTAAGTCAGTGGGGGGAGACTATGTAATGAGAAGAACTGTCACACTATTCTAACACAACTTAATACCACAATGGTTTATCTGTGAATCCTCAACCAGCCTCCAAATCATAACTGAAATGGCTGGCGCAAATAAAATTAGCACCGGTCTTGGAGACAGAAAATATTTCAACCTGAATTCCATTCCAAGTTCCAAAAATACAGCTTTTTGATACAGGGCAAGTTAATTAAATGTTCCGAGCTTCAGTGAGGGAAAATAATGCCTACCTCACAAAATTATATACTGATGAAGCCAAAACATAGCACAGTGCTTAACCAGAATAGATGCTCAAAAATTTAATTTCCTTTTCTTTCCAATTCATTCCCTATCTTTTTTCATTTCTTTCTCTATATTGTCACTTTTCTCTACATAACTATTAAAAATGTTATTAATCATATTGGTTTATTAAACATACAGTTACTGTACTACTGAATAGGGAATTCTTTAAGATCACTGGCATTATCTCATTTAGGTCTTTATTCTCAGAATTTAGTCAAATGTTGATTACATAGAAAAACTCATGAGAGTCTAATGAAATGGTGATTCAGTTAATGAACAAACTTACACTGGCCAAATTCCTCATTATTGACTCTATCAATCATTCCTTCATATTTTGGTCAAAATGTATAATTGTGTATCTATAGTTGCATGTGTTTATTTTTTTAGTTTGTGTTCCCGGGAAAAATAAAAGTTCTATGAATACAAATTCTGACTTGTACTCTAATAAAAACTCATGTCCAGAAAAAAGTTTGGGCTCAGTAAAAGATTTTGATAAATGAATAAATGATAATGGAAAGTAAAGCAAAAGACTCTTCATTTGTTTGTAAACACACACACACACACAAAAAAAAAAAAAAAAAAAAAAAAAAAAACAGAGCACAGACAACAAAACCTGTTAGGTCATTCTACAGTGACAAATTCTAAGACCAAAACTTCAGTTTTTAATACTGCAAAGATTTTGTATTACTTTGCCATGGCTTCTGTAATAGATTACCATGCACTTGAGAGTTTAAAATAACATGAATTTATTTCTCACAGTTCTGGAAGCCAGATGTCAGAAATTAAAGGAATGAATGGATCCATTCCCTTTGTTCTAAAAATACAGAAAATAATCCCCCCAAACATCCCAAGACCAGGTCTGTAGTGGTAAGACAAATGGCTATATTTTGCTTTTTTAATTTTCTGTAGAGATTTCTAGGCTTTTAAGAAAGAAGTAGGTGTGAGAAAGCTTGCATGAGGTCCTAACATCACCTAAACCAGAGATTCTAGTGAGTTTTAATTTTTGTGGCCTAAATTGGCTGTAGCACTGCTGATTTGATGAGTGGAGGCTCTTCCCTCTAAGCTTCCCTCTCCCCTCCCATGTCCTCTCAGCTAAAAAAAAACATACAAACATTATCCTCTGATTTCTACAGTCAGGTTAGGAGGGCCAATCCGGAATTGGGAGCCTCCTGAGATATCCACTTGTATGACACTAAATGCTTCCCCTGAGATTTGTTGTGTGATAGGTCATCTCTGCCTTGATATTTGCAAGAGCACACTCCTGAGTTATGTTCCACTACATAGAGCTCCACAGGTGGGGAAGGAGTGTTCCTGGGTGCAGACTTCTGGTCTATAATCTGGTCATGAAGGTTTTTCATACTCCCTCCTTTGTACCTTCATTTGTCTGTTCCTACGACAAAGGTAAATATGAAGAAAACATACAATCATAGCCAATTAGGATGGAAACGGGCTCTAAAAGGGCCAACAGTTTTTATTTTGCAAATGAGGAAAATAAATCCCAGAAAGGTTAAATGGCTAGATCATAGACACCCTGTTAGCTAGTCATCTTGTCACTCCTAATATGCTGTTCTTTCCACTCAACATGCTGCTTTACAGCATCCAGATCTCCATGCTCATTACCATCAGATGTCTTATATAAATGACTGGGGTGATGGTTAGACTCCAAAGGGATATTCCAACTCCTAATTATTTTTAAAATTTAGAATGTGCCATAGTTGAAGTAGTGCAAATACCATCTCTCTTTCTGAATTTCAGAGGTCATAAAACTTTCAACATCTATTTGGGGATCTCAAATGTAAAGCCATTTTCTTTAGGAACATCAAAATTTGAATAGTCAATATTGTTGGCTAAGTCTCTTGCAGTAACCAAGAAGAGATGAGATAGACCATGAAAGTAATGGCTTAGATTACCTGATTTTTAAAATGCTAGTATCTTTTTAAAAATTATTACATCAAACTAAAAAGCTTCTGCACAGCAAAGGGAATCATCAACAAAATGAAAAGGGAATTCATTGTATGGGAGAACATATTTGCCAATGATACACCAGATAAGGAGTTAATTTCCAAATTATGTAAAATGTTAGTATCTTTTATGCTTGTCAACGAATTTTCATATTCATTTTCACATCAGAGCAAGACAGCAGTCAATGAAGGATATAGAGGAGCTTATGAATTCATTTATTAATTAACTTCTTGTGAATTAACTTCTGACCAAGTGGCAGACCTACATCTAGCTGATTATCAATAAAACTAGAATTAAAATTGGCCTTGTGTTTATAGTACAATCCTGCCCATAGGATTGATACTTTCTGGGTCAAAAGGAGTTGTTTTGTGTCCTCTTGCACCTACAAATAGTATAGATAATAAATTTAGTTAATACATTGGCTATTCTTGGTGCATCAGTAGAATACAGAAATTAACTTTTCCAAAAAGAAATTAAATCAGATTCACATGTTTATGCATTTGGACCAACTCTGGCAACTCTAGCAAGCACAGACATGTAAGAATTGTTAAACCAGTCTCAGGGGAGGTAACCTCATTGTCAGTAGGGTGTCCTGGAATATTCTGGTTACTTTTATGATCATTTTGTAACATTTATACACACTTTTATTGTAGCACATCTCTTTGGGGGGCTAACTTATATATCTACTCCCTTAAAAAGTCAGGAATCACGTAACACCAGCTCCTGGTATAGAGCTGGTTTATGTGCAAAATTAGTGAATAGGAGAATGAGAAAAAGAGAGGACTAGCATTCCATGTGCCAGGCATTGTGTTAGGGGGGCTGCACATGTCATTTAATTTCATGTTTTCAGCTCTGTATAATAATACATTGGGTATTGCATGAACTGGGCATTTCATAGACAATAAAACAGATTCACAGAGTGTAAGTAATATTTCCAAGGCAGCATTCCATCTAAATTGCTCTTGAGTGAATGACACATCTGTACAATTGGGAAAAAGTATATTCTTGTATTATACTTGTAAACAGTCATCTTGGGCTCTTCTAAATGATTGTAATATACCTATAATCTGACACATTTTTTTCTCTCTTTCAGGGCTCAATTCTACCTCTCTTGTTTCTACCAATTACTTTTTCACATTAAACCCTAATTGAGATTTTTGACTGTGCCATGTATTTCACTAATTATTAATACCTATCTGCTTATAATTGCCTGTTTACACAATTGTGTTTACCACTCGTGCTTTTACTCATGATGTTTCTTCTGCCTTGTCTAATAGCAGCAGTAGTAGTAGTAGCCCCGGTGAACTAGATGTAAAAGTGTAGGTTCCCTAAAGCAGGGCTCCAAATTACTGTGTATCTTCAGCTATTATCAGCAAGCTTGTGAGATATCGCTCAGAAATGGGAAATGTGTTTGACAAGGCTTATCAGCATCATATAACAATGACTGACAAAATGTTTCTTATATTTTACTTTCTGTTCTTCAAGCTTTCTATGTATATCTTAGACAAGGTGCTTGAAAGATATGGCAAGCAGTGAAAAAAAGTTCTGTGGTTTGATGTAATAGAGTATACCAGATAGCCAGTAAGCTGAAATGTGCGTCAGAGTCATAATATGGTAGCCCCAGTAACAGGGACATTCCAGTGTCCTTCCAGACATCTTCTAGATGAACCACCTCACTCAACCCACCACAAACCACCATTTAGTTCCATTTCTTGCACATAGGTTCCTGACCTTGACAGGAATCTGACAAGAGATTCTGTTCAATTCTCATGATAATCATCAAGTAGCATTATCTTGTGTTCACTCATTTCATCATAGGTGCTTCTCATGATGTTTTCCGAATGACTTTAATGGAGAACATTTCAGAGGTGACTGAGTTTATTCTTGTGGGGTTAACAGATACCCTAGAGATGCAGATCCCACTCTTCATAATCTTCTCTCTCATCTACCTTATCACTCTGGTTGGAAACCTGGGGATGATCATGTTGATTATGTTGGACTTTCAACTCCACACTCCCATGTACTTTTTTCTCAGTAACCTCTCCCTGGTTGACTGTGTTTATGCCTCAGCTGTCACTCCCAAGGTAATCATGGGGTTTCTCACAGGAGATAAGATCATATCATACAATGCATGTGCTTCCCAGATGTTTTTCTTTGCAGCTTTTGCCACCACTGAAAGTTTCCTCCTGGCCTCAATGGCCTTTGACCGCCATGTTGCAGTATGTAAACCCCTGCATTATACCGCCACTATGACAAATACTGTGTGTGTCTTACTGGTCACGGGACCCTACATCTGTGGACTCTTGGAATCTTGCATCCATGTTGTCTTCACTTTCCACCTCTCCTTCTGTCATTCCAATATTGTTAATCACTTTTTCTGTGATATTCCTCCATTGCTGGCTCTCTCTTGTTCTGATATTAACACAAATGAGACTGTGCTCTTCACACTGGCGGCGTTCAATGTCTTTTTTACTCTCTTGGTTATCTTGAACTCTTACCTGTTCATTTTTATTGCTATCCTAAGGATGCACTCAACTGAGGGACAGAAGAAAGCCTTCTCCACCTGTGTGTCCCACCTAACAACTGTTTCCATTTTCTATGGGACAATCATGTTCATGTACTTACAGCCAAATTCTAGTCATTCCATGGATACAGACAAAATGGCATCCATATTCTACACCATGATCATCCCCATGCTGAACCCTCTAGTCTATAGCCTAAGAAACAAAGAGGTCAAGAGTGCATTCAAGAAAGTGATTGGAAAAGCAAAGTCTGCATTAGGCTTAGCCTACTAACTAGAAATGGCATGCAAACCATTAACACTTCTAATAGATTTCTAGTATCTATAAATATTTTTTGAATTTATATTATTTCTTATTTTTTAAGAGAAGTAAGCCTTTATTTCCTTGTTTCACAAATAAAGTTGGATGAGACAATATATTTTTTTGCCTTTAATTTTTCTGAGCAGTTCCCTCCAAATGAGATTGATTCTATTCATATTTTGGAAATGTGACTAGGTAGGAGAAATGTTGGATGCATATTCATAGAAATACAATATTACTTCTAATTTAAGATCAAGATTATAATCCTAGATATTATCAAATCCCACACTATACAACTCTATTAGTCCGAAGTGCTTTGTAGGTAAACCTCCTAAGTATATGACATCACAGCTATATTTTCAATTACTAAAATCCAAAAGAACTTCATGATTCTTTTTTTTTCCTGCAGAAAGCTTTATTTGTTTCATTTGGTTCAATGAATGCGAGAGGGCTACAGGGTCGTTAAAAGAATGACTAGTAGTTCCAGGAAGAGGCTCAGGTAAAAGCCAGAGACATCAGAGGAATGTAGAGGGGCCTCTGAAAGGCCTCTGGGCTCCAAAGGCTCCTAGTCATGCTTGAGGGTGAGCCTTTCCAAGAGATACTCACCCAGCCCAGCCTGGGGGCCAGCAGCCTGCAGATGTTAGTCAGGTGTCACCCATCTTCTTGATCAGTTTCACCTCACCCAGGAAGTGGTTCTCCAGGAAGTCACAGAGATAAGGGTCTGCACGGGTAGAACCCAGGGCATGCAGCTCCAAAAGGGCCTGGTTCAGGTTCTTCTCCAAGGCCAGGGCGGCTTCCCTGGCATCCTGAGTTTTGCCCACTCATCTTGGGGAGGCTTCAGCATGTCCTGGAAGAGACTGCAGCCACCGCGCTGTTTTTGCAACGTTAAGAGATGCTCAGCACCCTCGCACTTCTCTGCCAACTCTTGAAAGAAGTGGCCTACACCCTTGAGAACCACATCGTCAAGGTCAAAATAGAAGCCCAGAGAGAGGTAGGTGTAGGAGGCCTGCAGATGCAGGTTGGCCAGGCAGTTGATCAAAACCTCCACCTGGGTGGAATAATTCTGATGAATTTGGGAGCTCATGGTTATTCAGCAACAAGGAGTTAAGGCAGAAAAAAAATCGGTGTGTTGGCTGGTTCTGGAGGTGTTTCTGAAGGTGGTGACTGGATAAGACACCGGAGAGTGGTCGGAGCCTGGAAGAAGTGGCGTCCCTGGGACTGTTCCATCCAAATGCTGTTGAAGCAAGAGACAGATCCGGGACCACCAAGGGCACTGCCTCCATGATTCTTATTACATAGCATAGAAGCTTGGTTCTCCAACATTCATGCTCTTAAAAATTATGTTGAGACCGTCGACATGCAGAATCCTAAAATCTAATTTCAAATAATCTAATTTGGTATACCATGGTGGAGTCCAGAAATCTGTATAATTATCACTCACTAGCTGAGATAGCAAGAATGCCAGTGGTGACTTTGGATGTTAAGGGATATAACAAAATTTATTTGGTTTCTGAATTTCAGAGATTAAAATACACAGTTCAGAAGGCAAAAATATATCCATACCTACTCCTTACCTGAGTTCTAATAGATAAAGTTCATATAAGAGAGTCTGGGTAAGGAAGACTGTCTAATGCTTAAACTTCCCCTGCATTCCAGATGGAGCTGGTGTGCAGACCACACTTTGAGAACTGTTATCCTAGAGCAGTGGTTCAAGGGCATTATTAAAAGACCAACAGCATCAGCATCACCTGGAATTTTTCATAAATGTGAATTATAGGAACTCTTCCACCCAGACCTATAGAATCAGAAACTCTAGGAGTACAGCCCAGATATTTGTGTTTTAACAAGTCCTCCTGGTGATACTAAAGCATTGAGAACCACCAGGCTCATGCAACCTAGGTACACTAGTCTAAAATTTTAGTTCAGCTAACAATTGTTTGACCCTATAACATACTGTAGTGGGCATATTTTTAAAATCTCTTTTATCAAGGACCACAAGTCTTTTTTAAATTATATATATATATATATATATATATATATATATATATATATATATATATATATATTTACTATATATATATATTACATATATATATTATTATTACTATATATATTATTACATATGTGAAGGACCACTAGTCTTATCAGGGCATCTTCGTTACAAAAGCATTAGAAAGTCTGAAGGAGACATGAAAAAATTGAAATAATATTGATCTAGCATTTTTCTTGAAAGTTTTAAAATCTCCTTTAATGTTGATATTCTGAAGACTCTCCATTACTCACCACCTAACTATAGGAGCACATTAGGTCACATAGGTTTTTGAGACCATCAAAAGTATATAAATGGGTTGGACCCCTTAGGTTCTCTTTTATTGCCACTACTTACAACAAAGTCCATGTTATCTGGAAAGACTTGTCATTTCTGTTTTCTAGAAGTTTGTACTGCATGAAGAGGAGCTTCCCCTAGATAAAGAAACTAAACTGGGAAGTTCATATGCTCAATGAACATTGACTTTTAGGAGGGTCAAATACCACACATCTCACTTTCAAGAGGATTTTATCTAGTTTTATGGTTCAAAATTTCTCTAGAGTGCTAACAATGAATTTTGGTCTATCATAAATACTACATATTCTGGGCTATTTTGTACAGATCACTGACCATAGGTAAATTTCACACTACCAAACAAGACAATTTGGTCCTTGTAATTGCTGGTGGACATAATTATGTCATGTTTAAAGAATTAGGGATATTGTAAAGTATCTAGTATTTTGAAGAAACTGTGATTCTATTAATGTGCTTAATCTCTGTGCACTTGCTTCATAGATGAGTCATCTAATATTGTTCATAGGTCAAAGGAAGGCTCTCTCAATTGACCACTGCAATAAAAAAATAGTCAAGCCCTAACCGGTTTGGCTCAGTGGGTAGAGCGTCGGCCTGCAAACTGGAGGGTTCCAGGTTCGATTTGGGTCAAGGGCATGTACCGTGGTTGTGGGCACATCCACAGTAGGGGGCGTGCAGGAGGCAGCTGATTGATGTTTCTCTCTTATCGATGTTTCTAACTCTCAATCCCTCTCCCTTCCTCTCAGTATAATCAATAAAACATATTTAAATAAATAAATAAATAGTCAAGTTAATGTGCTGTTGTTGTTGTTATATAATATATATGTAGACTAATACATAAAAAACTCTGATAATCCTTAGATGAAAGGTTTTCAAGAAATTACAGGATTAAATAGAGAGGTTGAAAATAGAAATTCTGTTAGCAGAATCAGGGGTAAAACAGTACATGAAATTGAAGGGAAGTAAATAAAAGAAGAGTAAATAAAACAACCTGGTTGGGTGAGAGTTAAAAAAACAGTTATCATCATAGAAATTAGTAGGATTAGGGCAGGGTTCAGCAGAAAGAAATATAAATATGACTGACAGGGGAAAGAGAAAGCTAAAAGTGATAAATGGGACATAAGTCCAATCTAAGAGAAAGGAAGTAGAAATTACAATACAGAGTTTTGAGGTTAAAAGGGACCATGAACATCATCTAATCCAATCATTTATGACACCTCTAATTTTCCTAAGTAGGCTCATTTTAGTGCACTTGTGGCCTTCTGTGAGCCCTGACTTGTCATGAACATTTCACTGGTTAGGTTTGCCAGAACATAACATCCAGAGGTCCCTGTCAGTATAGATAGGAATGAGGACACCATCCTGTGTCCCTAGACAGCAGTTATTTGTGAGCAACACGTGGAAACTTGCCTATTAACTTTGCCACAGTTGATCAACTCAGAAAATTTTTTCCAAATATGATTTTATTTGGATTTGTTTTAAGAAAGACCATTGGGGAAACTCCTCCTCTTTGGGACCCATTATTTTAAGACATGCTATAGGTCACTAAATTGTCTGGCTAAATCAGGCAAGAATGGTCTCAAGAATAAAGAGGAGAATGCAAAAGATGAGCCTGGTCCTCCCATGCAAGATTCTGGCATAGGATGATTTCTTGCTATCCCTCTTTATTTTTGTCCTACCCTAAGGAAGACATTCTAACATTGGACTCATTTCCTGAACCCCAGCACACTCTTTCCCACCCACATCTAAATATTACGAGGACATCACCTACCCGCCACTTTTTATTTCTAGAGGATTGTGCACATCTGAAGCCCATGTATTATTTCACTTCATCCTTAAAGAACAGGATACATAGGGCCAGAAAGCACGTCAGGAGAGCTCCCTTAATCATCTGTGGCAGAAACTGTTAGCATTTCAAAAAAATTGTTTTGTCTGTATGAATTGTCTTTGATGGCTGATAGAATGAAGTAAATTACAAAGAGGTAAGAAATCATCTTCACAGCTCTTTCAAAAATTAATTGGTTATTCTTTTCCTAGTTGATCTTACCTTACTGTGTATAATACTTCAGAGCAAGGGAAGTCAAACAAGACTTGCAGACCAAATTCAGACTCTTCTTGTATGGCTCTTGAGCAAAGAATATAAAAATAAGTGTTCCCATTTTTTTACTTTATTTTTAATTCCCATTTTTTTTAAAAAGCTATAATGATCACCATAAATTTGTTTTAATATTACATATCTTAAATTTGTCTTGTTACTATATTACATATATTGATCTTATATTTGTGACTATTGGGTTTTGAGTATTCTAAGTAGTTATTGCTTGTATGGAAAAAAACTATTGTGTTTTATGTAAAGTAAAAGCCCTTTCATCCAAAGCAATTAGATCCAGTGCTTGATTGGTTAATTAAAAAGGCAGTTATAAGAAAATTAATTTTAAACCATATGTATTCCTTAAAATCTTTATTCAACTTAAAACATATATTTGCACATTTTACCTCCAGACTTCTGATATTTCACCAAACTTTTTCTGTGTACTTTTTTCTTTTATTTTTTAATATGTTTTTATTTATGTCAGAGAAATGAAGGGAGAGGAAGAGAGAGATAAAATCATTGATGAGAGGGAAACATCTATTAGCTGCCTCCTGCACACCCTGGATCGAGTCCACAGTCCAGGCATGTTCCTTGACTGGGAATCAAACAGTGACCTTTTGATTCATGGGATGATGCTCAACCCATTGATCCATACCAGCCAGGTCTGTGTGTGCTTTTTGTTGATGGATTATTGCAAACTGAATTGTTTCTTGCATGAACCATACTCACAAATCATTGCCTCAATTTGCAATATCAATGTCTTTAACATAGAATAAATATGTAAAGACATTTGTGAAAAAATATATGCTACATCATTTTTTATGATTTTTCCCTCAAACATATATAGCAGTTCTGTCTATCTTAGCAAATTGATCAGTAAATTATTATTTGTTTGCAACTCACTTTTATCAAATACTTCCAAAACATTAACATTAATTGGCATTGAAAAATTCTTTTTCACATTCACAATTCCATATTTTATACACTTCTATTTACTTTAATAATATCAGGTGCATCAACAAACACAATTGACTTGGTAAGCAGAAACCTCAACTGGAAGAAATACAAGAATCCAGATGTAGAGGAGTTCAGTGTGGAGTGGACACCCACAGGGTAGTTTATAGAGGGAAAGAAAACAAGGTGGTTAAAACAAATTAGTTAACTACTGGTCTTCTTAAAAATGTTCCTTGTTATTTCTAAAAACTTCTCAGTTGGCTGCCTTGGGGCTTTCATAGGAGCAATTAGTTGTCTCATCTTTTTTGGTTGGTAATCATGGTCTATTTTATGTTCTAGAATTTCCAGAAAATGTTTGGATAAAAGGAGTAATAGTTTTTATATGACACTGTATTTTTTGCCTCTTAAAAATATCTTTGTTTTTTAACTCAATCTGAACAAAGACTTTATATTTTAATAGAGGTATATGTCAATCTACATTAATTGTCCTAACTGATATGTGTTATCCTGCTTCTGACAATTGCCAAAGGGAAGGGGGCCTGGGGGACTGGGTAAGAAGGTGAAGAGATTAAGCAAGAAAAGAAAGGAAAGAAGGAAACAAAAGGAAAGGAAAGGAAAGGAAAGGAAAGGAAAGGAAAGGAAAGGAAAGGAAAGGAAAGGAAAGGAAAGGAAAGGAAAAAGGGAAAGGGAAAGGGAAAGGGAAAGGGAAAGGGAAAGGGAAAGGAAAGAAAAAGGAAAAAGAAGACCTCATAGACAGAAAACAGTATGGGATTACCAGAGGGAAAGGTTGGTGGGTGGAGGTAAAAGAGAGTATAGGAGAGATAACTGGTGATGGAAGGATCCTTGACTTGGGGTGGTGAACACACAATACAATATACAGATGATGTATTATAGACTTGTACACCTGAAACCTATATAATTTTATTAACCAATGTCACCCCAATAAATTCAATATAAATAAATGACAATTTAAGCAAAGTTCTAAATTAAAAACTAAAATAATAAAAATAATAAAACAAGAACTTGGGGTCTGGCCAAAATAGTCATTTTACTTAATTATTAGCACCTTTCTAGGATAACTTCGATTATTTGGCTAGTGGCCTAGAATTTGATTTTTTTAAATCTTTTAAAATAAAATAAAAATATTTGTTTTTTCATGTGACCAACTAAGCTATCAAAGGGTGCACAATTTTATTATCCAATGTCATCTCATAAATTTAATAAAAAAACAAAACAAAGATTTTTGTTCTATATAATTCTTTATTCATTTTGTTCTTTTTTAAAAAAAACTATAACTTCATTCTTTTGTGTTTTTTCTCTTTAATTTTTGGGAAAGATATTTATATGATATACATTTGGAAAAATACATTCTCTTTGTGCTTAAAGTGATTAACATTAAATGTTAAGGAATATAAAAATTAAAAACGTGAAGTATTCACATCTAAATAATAATTTGGTTTATACTGAATTATTATTTATGTAGTTTGAGGAAACTAGCACAATATTACCTATCTTGCCTTTTTATTACCCATTTCTCATATTTTTATAAAAGTTATGATTGTAGACCTAGTTTAATATTAGCCCAACCAGTGTGGTTCAGTGGTTGAGCATCAACCTATGAACCAGGAGGTCACGGTTCGCTTCCCGGTAAGGGCACATCCCCGAGTTTTGGGCTCAGTCCCCAGTGTGAAGCGTGCAGGAGGCAGCAGATCAATGATTCTCTCTCATCATTAATATTTCTATATCTCTATCCTTTTTCCTTCTCTTATGAAATAAATTAAAAAATATTTTAAAAATTATTTTCCATAATAAGTTTTTCAAGAATTCTATTTGAAATTTCTGGTTTTTTTAAAACAATATTTGAAATACTTATTTAGACATAACTGTGTTTTACTGTGTTCTATTTCTCACAACTTTTCTTTTGTATCACAAAATACCCAACAATTAATTTTTATTTTTATTTTTTTTAAAGTAATTATTTGAGTTATTGAGTTAATGTTTCAGCATGGATGTAGACAATATAATTCCAGAACTATTACAATTTTTTTTAAAAGTTTTCATGTTATAATACATGGATGACAACTAGATTGGATAGAATTTCTTACTCAGGACTTTTTTTTCCTTAAAACATTTTGAATAGTGGTCCATCATCTCCTGAACTTTTTTATCATAAAAAAATTTTTTTAAAATACAAATCTATCAGAAAGTGGTGACTTTGTGAAAAATGGTTACTTTTCTTTTTTCCCTTCTACGAAATTTCTAGTTTCCTCATCATCTTTCCTTATCTCAGCTAGCTCCACTCTTGTTTCTATCTACCATATATCCAATGCTTACCTGCCAGTATATTTGAACTCTAAAATTTGGGTTGACAATTGAAATCTTATAGAAAACACTTCAGTAAGGAAAATATATGTGGCATATGTCAAATATAAGTGGTACCTTGGAATAAAGATGTGTTCCCAGTCCTCTAAGAGACAAAAACATCCAGAATAACATGAATATTTTCATAATTCAAAACGTAATCTATAAAATAAACGCCTACAATAATATATATATGAATCTTTTACAAAAGCAAAGAGCTAGCACCTATGGATGAATATTGAAGGGCTGATGTTTAAAGTTACTTTAGGTCCTTTTTTTCTTCCGGAACATACATATGAATCATCCTAAGGATTATTATGCATATCTTTTATTACAATTAGAATCTCGATCACAATAAGGCAATTTCCATATCAGAAACAAAATGTAAAAATCTTTATTTTCCTCAGGCAATAGATGAACTCAGCAAAGGAAGATTCAGCACTTTCTGTTCTGTTTTGCAGGAGACATGTTTGCTAGGAGCCCTGTCCTCAACCAGTCCGGCCCCACTGAGTTTGTGTTCCGAGTATTCACTGCTGTCCCTGAATTCCAGGCCCTTCTCTTCGTCCTCTTCCTCCTCCTCTACCTGATGATCCTTTGTGGCAACACAGCCATCATCTGGGCGGTGTGCACACACAGCTCCCTGCGCACCCCAATGTATTTCTTCCTGTCCAACTTGTCCTTCATTGAGATCAGCTACACCACCGTGGTGGTGCCCTTGTTGCTTTCCAACATCTTTGGAGCCCGGAAACCCATTTCTCTGGCTGGCTGCGGGGCCCAAATGTTCTTTTTTCTCACTCTTGGTGGTGCTGACTGTTTTCTCTTGGCAATCATGGCATATGATCGCTATGTGGCCATCTGCCACCCACTGCACTACACCCTCATCATGACCCAGAAGCTGTGCATCCAGATGGTGGGCTGTGCTGTGGGTCTGGCGCTCTACCTGTCCCTGCAGCTCACATCCTTAATCTTCACCTTGCCCTTCTGTGGACACCTCCGGGAAATCAACCACTTCCTCTGTGATGTGCCTCCGGTCCTGAGGCTGGCCTGCGCTGACATCCATGTGCACCAGGCCGTCCTCTATGTCGTGAGTATCCTCGTGCTGACTGTCCCCTTTATCCTTATTTCTGTCTCCTACGTGTTCATCACCATGGCCATCCTGCGCATCCGTTCTGCTGAGGGCCGCCGCCGGGCCTTCTCCACCTGCTCTTCCCACCTCACCGTGGTCTTGCTACAGTATGGCTTCTGTGCCTTGGTCTACCTGCGTCCTCAATCTATCTCTTCTGTGGAGGAGGACCGCCAATTTGCCCTCATTTACACCTTTGTCACCCCCTTACTCAACCCGCTGATTTACACCCTTAGGAACAAGGATGTCAAAGTTGCCCTGAAAAAGGCCATCAGTAGCAAAGGAACAGCTGAAGCTCTCTGAAGAGTTAGAACTTGAAGGATGTGACAACAATGAAACTCTTACATACAAATGCCATAGTTACATTTATGTCCCCACAATTTTGATTTACATTAATTATTTTTTTCCTAATACATGTAGTTGCTACAGTTTGCTCTCTCTCTTTTTTTTTTAAGTTCTCTAAACTTTTAAACCTCTGAAAACTAAACAGGAATACTATAGGCTGCTATTGTGCACTTAGGCCCAAACTAAAAATTTACATTTCCTCTGAAGCAACTTCATTACTTTTAAAGTTTCCTCCTGAGAAGCAATGGTATTAATTGAGTCCTTGAACTCTGATTTGGATGAGAAATGTTCATAAAGACATTTCACTCAATCTAATGTGCCTTATTCTTGTATTTGCCTTTAAAGGGTGACAAATAACCATCTGGTCAATTTACCTGTTTCTTTCATTGAACCTCTTTTGCATGTAACAATGGTCCCTGTGTGCTGGTCTAATCTATGCTCTCACATTTAATTCAGGCATGTGCAAGTAGGTCAGGAATGGTGGAGCAGTCCATTTGCTCTCAGAATTAATACGTGTTGAGGGAAAATGCCAGGTTTCTAACCTAAGACTCCTAAGTTGTCAGAAAATAAGAGTGCGTCAGTCATTAAGTACCATGGTCACACTTTCTAGAGGTCATCCTCTGCATTAGTCAGGGATCTCCAGAGAAACAGAGCCAACGGGATGTACAGATGCAAAGGGAGAGATTTATAGTAAGGATTGGGCTCATGTAATTATGGAGTCTGGCAAGTCAAAAATATCCAGCCCAGGTTAGCAGGCTGGAAATTCCAGCAGGCATCAATGCTGCAGTCTTGAGTCCAAAGGCATTCTGGAAGAGAAATCCCTTCCTTTTCTGGGTATCTTGTTTTTTTTCTCTTGAGACCTAAAAGATAAGGCCCATGTACATTGTGTTGGTGGGCTGCTTTACACGAAGTTTGCTGATTTATATATTAATCACATCCAAAAACCACCTTGACAGCAGCATTTTGACAGGTGTTTTACTAAACAACTGGGCACCATATATAGCAGTGATGGCGAACCTATGACACACGTGTCAGAGGTGACATGCAAACTCACTTTTTTGGTTGATTTTTCTTTGTTAAATGGCATTTAAATATATAAAATAAATACCAAACATATAAATCTTTGTTTTACTATGGTTGCAAATATCAAAAATTTTCTATATGTGACACGGCACCAGAGTTAAGTTAGGGTTTTTCAAAATGCTGACATGCCGAGCTCAAAATGTTCGCCATCACTGATATACAGCCTGGCAAGTTGACATAAAATTAACCATCATAATCTACCCTTTGTCAGCTTGGCATCCATACTCATAAACCATATTTAATCTCTAATCAAAACAATAACAAAATCATACTTCTGCCTAACCTGGTATAATTATCCTACGTATAACTCAGAAAATATTAACCCTATCCCCAGAAGAGTATGCAAAGTCCTTGGGTGATGTTCACCTTTCTACTTTATATTCTGTAACTTAAATGCTATGCTGTAGAGTTAACAATATTTAAATACTATAATGCAAAGTCAATATATATTATGTTATACAGTAGGAGGATAAGAGAGGGAAGAAAACATATACATACATAAAAACATTTTTATGAAAATAAAGAAATACATGTAACATTTATAGTCTTCATTTCTGCAACTGCTCATATGGTCAAAACTGGTATTTATAATCCCTTTTTCCAATGCCCATTCCATATTCTCTTTGTCCTCAGGAAGTTCCACAGCTTATTATGGTTCTTTGCCTGGTGATGTGACCCAATTCTTCCTTCCTTAAGGTTACAGTATTTTAGCAGTCTTCAAAGGGCCATTCACCAATTCCATCGAGCCAGATGGCTTCAGGATGGTGAATATGCTAAGACCAGTGAATTCCATGAATATGGACTCATTTATGTACTTCATTTGCTATGAAGTGAGTTCCTTAAGCATAAATAGTGCTTTATAGAATACCATGACTAACAAAACATTCTGTAAGTCTGTAGTTTTGGCAGAAGCTTTGTGTGCAGGGAAGGTAAATCTACATCCAGGTTAAGTGCAATTATGCAGAATTCTGTAAGATGAATCTAAGCTAAAAACTCCACTGATTACATGGCATCCATAAGCACCTATTCTGACTGGAGAACTACAGTGACTTTTGGATGTCTGCAATTAGTGTCAGTTCAGAATCAGTCAAACACCAATCCAGATGTTACTGCTCAACCCTGCCAGGCTCTTGGCATCTGACTATCCTGTGCGCGCGCGCATGTGCGCGCTTGTACACACACACACACACACACACACACACACACACACACACACACATACACACATCCCAAAGAGCTACATTAATCACTCTAGAGATCCACACAGAGGACTGTCTTTGAGTAAATGGGGAACATGGGAGCATATATTCACTCACAAACTTATAAAAATTTATATACACATGACCAACCAATATTTTTTCAAGGAATAAACAAATTTGCTAAGACCTATAAGAGTGTCTCTACTCAAAGAGATTCAAACAAGGAAAGATGCCATCGAAAATATAAAACATTTGATAAATATTCATTGAGGTGCTATTAAGTATACAGCAATACTCTAAGTCCTATGGAAACCATATAAAAATATAGTCTCAGTTCTCCAGGATGGGACTTGGGCTAAACCCGGCTATGACAATCTGATGGGAATAAACTCCTTGAAACAGGAGTCTCAGGTGACCCTGATTAGGGAACTTCATATTTCTCAGGAAATTATGTCAAGCACCAATAATGTCACTTAAGGGTTTAATACTGGCCTTTACTTTGAAAAGCATTCCCCAGATTGTCTATTGACCAGGAACCCCAAGTGTAGGGACAGTTTTAGTTTGAACTAATTATCTGCTAACATGGGAGGAGATCAGCAATTACTATACTACCTTCTTCTGGGAGATGGAACCTATGAGATAAGACCCTAGATAGCAAAGTAATTGACTCCTTCCGTTGCTTTTCATTTAGGAAGTTTACATAAAATTTCAGTTCTCTGAATAGTCTCTCTAGGCTCATGTTCCTTCTTTAAATATATCCAACAGAGCAGTCAGATATCACTTACCAGGTCCTGTCTTTTAGAATACAACTGAGAAGGTTGGTTTGGTATACTTCTCTTTCTTCTCATGCCAAAGGTAAGAGTAAGTTTTTTTTACTTCCTTACAACATACTAGGCACTTGCTGATGCTGGGCTAAGAAAGCAAGTAATGGGCTTTACAAGTGGAGACTCTAGGATTTCAGAACCAGCTCAGTCCATGACTTACAGTGTTTCTATTAATTCACTTGGAAGGTCTAGTCTTCTGATTAAAAAGGTAATAATCCCCATTTTCAAACAATGAGCATAATACTGATTTGAATATTTTTTAAAAGGTAATAATCCCAGTCTAAGAAAGATTGAGGGAATGACTAAAATAAATTATGATAATGTTTAAGGATAAATGGAAACTCTTCTTGCATAAGATATCTTATTTATCCTCTGCTATGAAGCAGATATTATTAATATCATCCCCTTAAAAGAGTCAAAGAAAAGAGGGAAGAATTAATATTTATTATGTAACATAATAGGTTTCATACATCAAGCCAAGTGTTCTAACTACATTAGCTCATTTAATCTCATCACAACTCCATTAAGTGTTATTGTTTACTTACATCTTTCAAACACTCGAGAAAAGAAATTAATTTGAGATGATCTGCTCAGGCAACAAAGCTATTAGTAATAAATTGAGATGCTACCTTGGGCCTGTTATTGCTGAATACACTAATTCCCTTTTTTTACAAAATGCTAACTAGAGAATTGGACAAGCTGCTGCAGCCCAGACTCTCTTATTTCCAGAATAAACAAGGATGATGTTTCTCATCACATTCTTGCCAACTGGGGCTGGTCTGGCTGTAGAGGTAAGAAAGAAGATGAGGACATATTGTGGGATATGACTTGGAAGCACGAGATGGGCTTGGAATCATGAACAGATACCAGCCTGGGGAAGATTCCTGGATATGATGCCGAAGAGCTGTCTGGTCCTGTCTCTGTTCTATTCAACATATTTACTAACAACTTAGAATAACCAGTTGATTTTATGTTTATATAATTGTCACTCTTTCAGAATCATAAAAAGCACTATTTTTCTATCCAGAATATGAATCCCATTACTCTATCTCTCTTCTCATAATTAATTTCCATTTTTCAGACCTAAACTTGACATCACTTCTTCTTGGAAGCTTTTTTAGTGTCCTTTAGTCACAAACTATGTCAGAGTCCCATGTTGTACAACCTTACAACACACTGTTTTTTTGTTACAGCACTTATTCACAGCTTTAATTATTCATATAATTAAATTATATGTTATGTGAATGAGTGATGGGATTTTTTCCACGGTGCAGCCCAAGGATTGGATGCTAAGTTGTTTTCTATAAGGCCTCTTATAATCTTAAAAGTAAAAAAGAGAAAATGAAAAAGTGTAAATTACATATTTTACAATATATTTATACATGTGACATTTATTTATTAAATATCCATAATTTGTACATTAGGTTTGGTGATATAGGGGGGAAACATAAACAAGAGAGGATGGCTGCCTTTGAATTTACAAATAATAATCTTGTCTACCTGTTATTAGGTTCCTGTTACTATGGACTAGGCATTATGGTAGATACTTTATATTATAATCTCATTTAATCCTCACAACAACCCTCAGAACTAAGCATAATTATTGCCCCCATTTTTCAAGCCACATCATTTAATTTCAACACTGATACACTGCCCCTCCTCTGCATGTTGTAATATAATTTTAAATATGCTCCATGACATTAGAAATAATTCAAAATATTATTGAAGAGGAAAAAGGAATGGATTAAATGGATTCTACTTGTTAACTGTGGAAAAACAACAGAGACCCAGCCATTCATGCCTATAGTACTCTTAATATTAAGGACAGTGACTAATCACATTTCTCCCTATGCTTGTGACAGCAAGGTGGGGTTTTGTGAATGATTTTTTACTGCAAGTCATAAATCTGGATTAAGACTTTTCTTTAAAGCTCATAAAAATAATATTCAAAGTGGGAAAGTTGAAACAAGGTCACATGATGCCTATTTTCTACCTTCTTTAATATGAGTTGGTCATTGAAAAGTAGAATGGATGCCCCGTGAGAGTTATATTTCTTCATTAGAAGGTTTTCAAGGAAGCTGAATCATTTTTTCTGGACTTCAAATTAGCTCCTTAGTAGAGAAGAAAATAAATGAAGACTGGCTTCATCTTTCCTATTCATCCCCTAATTCACAGAAGGGATTCTTAGATCTGTAATAGCTTATGAGCACATATTTCTCATCTTGCGACAAGCCAGGATGAGTCCTATAATAACACTGTGTTTCCTTCAAGTCCCACACTTCTTTTGTTTGGAAGGAAGGAAGGAGGGAAGGAGGGAGGAAGGGAGGAAGGGAGGAAGGGAGGAAGGGAGGAAGGAAGGAAGGAAGGAAGGAAGGAAGGAAGGAAGGAAGGAAGGAAGGAAAGAAGGAAGGAAGGAAGGAAGGAAGCTTCCCACCCTCACCTTAATGACTCCTGCTATCAAGAATTTCTTAACACTGTCTTATGGATTTACTGAAAGTATTTAATTTTTATTTCACTTGTACTGAAAATGGCTTTGAATTCCACAAACGTCCTCTGCCTCTTTTCCTCAAAAAAAATTCCTACATAATTTAGCCCAACTTTTGGCAGTTAGAAATTAAGTTGTAGATTTTTATGTTGTGAAGAGTGTTGTAAAAGGGAAATTAAAAAATTAATCCTGCAGGGGAGTGGGGGGTAGAAGAAGGTAATGGAAGAGGGAAATCTGTAATACTTCCAAAAATAAAGATAAATTTTTAAAAATTAATCCTGATTCTTCTAGTTTGTAACTCCAACTCTGGTGAGATTAGATCATGTGAACTAATACATTGTCAGTTTGATTATTTCTTCTGTTCTTGTAACTCATGACAGACAAAACCTGTTAGCTCAATGACCTGGGGAAATCGCTCAGTGTTGATGGAGTTTGTGTTCCTGGCTTATCCCTCTCACCCTGAGCTGGGTGCCTTGTCCTTCCTTGGAGTCAGCCTGGTATATACATTGATCATCAGTGGGAATGTCCTCATTGTGGTGGCCATCCAGACTGAAGTCCGCCTACACACACCCATGTACTATTTCCTGGGCAGCCTCTCGGGAGTAGAAATATGCTACACTGCAGTGGTGGTGCCTCACATTCTGGCCAACATCCTACAGTCAGAGAAAACCATCACCCTCCTGAGCTGCGCCACTCAGATGGTGTTCTTCATCGGACTTGGCAGTACCGATTGCTTCCTCTTGGCTGTGATGGCCTATGATCGTTATGTTGCTATCTGCCAACCCTTGCGGTACCCTCTCATCATGACTTTAACTCTTTGTGTTCGCTTGGTTGTAGCTTCCGTGGTCATCGGCTTGGTCCTGTCCTTACAGCTGGTGGCCTTCATCTTCTCTCTGCCATTCTGCCAGACTCGGGGTATCGATCACTTCTTTTGTGATGTGCCACCAGTGATGCGCCTTGTATGTGCCAGTAGCCACATCCATGAGCAGTCAGTGCTGGTGGCGGCCACACTAGCCATCGCTGTGCCTTTCCTCCTCATCGCCACCTCCTACAGCTTCATTGTGGCCGCTGTGCTCAAGATCCATTCAGCAGCTGGCCGCCACCGGGCCTTCTCCACCTGCTCCGCCCACCTCACTGTGGTCCTGCTGCAGTACGGCTGCTGCGCCTTCATGTACCTCCGCCCCAGCTCCAGCTACTCCCCCAAGCAAGATCAGTTCATCTCACTGGTGTACACATTAGGAACCCCACTGCTCAACCCACTTATCTATACTCTGAGGAATAGTGAGATGAAGGGAGCCATAGGGAGAGTTCTTACCAGGAGTTGTCTCTCTCAGAGAAACTAGGGGAGAGTACAGCCTACCAGGCAAATCCCCATACAACTAAGATGTCTCTCAGTTGATGTTAAAACTGACCTTTAAAAATAGTATAAATTGTCTGGGTACTGTTTAGCTATGGGCACCAGAGACCTTGAAAATGTTTCTACCATTTTAGTAGACTCAGTAATTTTTCTTCTAGAAAAAAAAATTAACAAATGAGCATAGCATAATAGAAAGTGACAACTATAAGGCTGCATCTCAGGTATCAACTGGAAGCAGATATGTCATTCAGTAGATTTTAATTTAAAAAATGTAATAAAGAGATTATATGCAGAGGTATGTGAGTGGGAACTAATAAGAGGTGGCAGTACTCTTACATACTAGCAATAGCAGGGGGCCATTATAACCCCTAGTCCTCACAGGCGAAAAGAAGGTACAGTATTATTGGAGATCAGTGAAAGCTACATCTACCAAGAAAAAACACTTGGTCAGAACTGTGACTTTAGAAAAATAAAAAAGCAACTATTGGCAAAACTATGACCATGCAAAGAGATACAGGGAGATAACTACCCCAACCTCTCTCTGCTTGTTTCCTCCCATCTCTTGCCCTGTCTCCCATTGGCCAAATCCAACGGGAAGCAAGAGGGCAGGGGAGACTGAATGATTCAGTTTTCAGAAGCTAGCCTTTTTAAACAGGGCAGAGAAGAAAAGGACCTTGAGAGTTGTGACAAACAGAGAACAACCAGAAAAAGATATGTTAACAAGCTAATTTCCCCAAAATAAGGTATTTGCTAAACAATGATTGTATGAAGGAATTTTTTTCTTTGTGGCTATTCTTGTATTTATTCATTTATTCAGTAATTTTTTTTAAATATATATTTTATTGATTTTTTACAGAGAGAAAGGGGGAGAGATAGAGAGTTAGAAACATCGATGAGAGAGAAACATCGATCAGCTGCCTCCTGCACACCCCCTACTGGGGATATGCCCGCAACCCAGGTACATGCCCTTGACCGGAATCGAACCTGGGACCTTTCAGTCCGCAGGCCGACGCTCTATCCACTGAGCCAAACCGGTTTCGGCTATTCAGTAAATTTTGAACATTTAAATATGCCAGGCATTATTCTTCCAAGAAACCATATAAAAGGGTAGATAGCTCTATGAACTTCCTTCATTCTGGTTCATTCACATCCATTCCCATGGCCTCACCTTGGATTTCTTTAGCCTTAAATTTATGTTCTCAAATTTTAGTTATTTGTAATGACTAGCATTAAGTACTTATTGTGAATTATAAATATATATTTTTCTAATCTTCAAAAATTCTATGAAGTAGGGTTGTTATTATTCTATATCCAATGATGAAACTAAGTCACATAGTTTAAGTAACTGGTGTGAGTTCATGCAGATAATATGTGATGGAGTTCAAATTTGGAATTTGAACCCAGAGATCCCAGCTTCTGAAGCAATGTTTATTTGTACTTTCAGCATAAAATGATGATGAGTATCTTTTCATAGACTACTGGCCATTTGGCTCTCTTCATTGTGAAGTATTATTTTAAGAATTTGCCTATTTTGCCCTAGCCAGTTTGGCTCAGTGGATAGAGAGAGTCTTGGCTGTGGATTAAGGGGTCCCAGGTTCAATTCCAGTCAAGGGCATGTACCTTGGTTGCAGACTCCTTCCCAGCTGGCCCGGCTCTGGTCAGGGCTCATGCAGGAGGCAACCAATCGATGTGCTTCTCTTACATCAATATTTCTCTGTCCTTTCCTCTCTCTTCCACTCTCTCTAAAAATCAATGGGAAAATACCTCAGGTGAGGATTAGCAACAACAACAAAAAAAAATGAATTTACCAATTTTAATTGAACTATTTTCTTTTTCTGTGTTTATTGTATATATATTCTGGAGATAATTCCTTTGACAGATATATTTATTGTTAACATTTTCTTCCTAATTTTGACTTAAACTTCTCATTGTTATCTTTTGTTCAGAAGAATTATTTTTTAATGAAATCCACTTTATCGTTGTTTTTCTTTTTGGTAATGACTTTTGGGTCCTATTTTAGAAATACCTGCCTTCCCCAAGTTTGTGAAGACACTTTCTTATGCTTTCTTCTAAAAGCTTTATAGTTTCAGCTAGCACATGTATGTCTATGACACATCACATTACTTTTACATATTTTATAGTACATATAACTATTCCGTTGCTGTTTTGTTTTCTTGTTGAATTTTTGTACTTTTGTGGAAAATCAATTGAACATGGGCTATGTTGTGCATGTGTGTATGTGTGAGTTTAATTCTGCATCCTCTATTCTTGTCCACTTTTCTTTTTTAGAATGTTTAATATTACTTTATTTGGCCTTTTTGTTTGTTTGTTTAAACAAAACATGTTATTGTCATGCCGTCTGCGGTTTCCAAAATTGTTGGAATGGTTGAAGAAGTAGATGAAGCTTTCAGGAACAATTTCTAGCCACAGCATTTTACTGCCAAAATCAAAAAGCCACCAAACCAAGAAGATCCTTACTATAAAAATCTTAATCCCTGAGCTATGATCCTTGCCAGCAAAATGGTGCCTTATTTTTTTTAATTAAATCTTTATTGTTCAGATTATTACATCTGTTCCTCTTTCCCCCCCCCCATTACTCCCCCTCCCAGTTCCCGCCCCACCCTCTGCCCTCACTCCCCACCCACTGTCCTCATCCATAGGTGCACGATTTTTGTCCAGTCTCTTCCCGCATCTCCCACACCCCTTTCCCCCCCAAGAATAGTCAGTCCATTCCCTTTCTATGTCCCTGATTCTATTATAATCACCAGATTATTTATTCACTTGATTCTTAGATTCACTTGTTGATAGATGCATGTTTGTTGTTCATAATTTGTATCTTTGCCTTTTTCTTCTTCTTCCTCTTCTTAAAGGATACCTTTCAGCATTTCACATAATACTGGTTTGGTGGTGGTGAACTCCTTTAGCTTTTCCTTATCTGTGAAGCTCTTTATCTGACCTTCAATTCTGAATGATAGCTTTGCTGGATAAAGTACTCTTGGTTGTAGGTTCTTGCTATTCATCACTTTGAATATTTCTTGCCACTCCCTTCTGGCCTGCAAAGTTTCTGTTGAGAAATCAGCTGACAGTCGTATGGGTATTCCCTTGTAGGTAACTGAGTTTCTTTCTCTTGCTGCTTTTAAGATTCTCTCTTTGTCTTTTGCTCTTGGCATTTTAATTATGATGTGTCTTGGTGTGGTCCTCTTTGGATTCCTTTTGTTTGGGGTTCTCTGCGCTTCCTGGACCTGTAAGTCTATTTCTTTCACCAGGTGGGGGAAGTTTTCTGTCATTATTTCTTCAAATAGGTTTTCAATATCTTGCTCTCTCTCATCTTCTGGCACCCCTATAATTCTGATGTTGGTACGCTTGAAGCTGTCCCAGAGGCTCCTTACACTATCTTCGTATTTTCGGATTCTTTTTTCATTTTGCTCTTCTGGTTGGGTGTTTTTTGCTTCTTCGCATTTCAAATCTTTGCCTTGATTCTTGCGCTCCTTTGGGAGTCTGTATAGTATTCGTTATTTCAGTCCATGTATGCTTAATTTCTAGTTGGTTCTTTATCATAACATCGAGGGTCTCATTAGATTTCTTGAGCATCTCACTACATTTATCGGCGGCTTCTAGACAGTTCTTGAGAGACCTTAAAAGTGTGGTTCTGAACTCAATATCCTCCATTGACAGTTTTGTCCTGTTTCTTTGTCTCCGCATTTTTTATGCTTTCTTGGTGCACCCCCTAGTGGTCTTTGTGCGCAGTCTTGTTGTAGTTAAGCCATGATTGTTGTCGGCAATACCGGCGGTGATTTGACCTCCAGGCTAACTGGCTATGAGAGTCCCAAAATGGTGCCTTATATCTTTCCTTATTCCCCTTTTTAAATTTTTTATTGAGGTATAATTAGCATACAACATTATTTAGTTTTAGATGTACAGATAATGATTTGATATTTATATATTGCAAAATGATAATTACACTAAGCCTAGTTAACATCTATCATCGTACACAGTTACCAAATTTTTTTCTTGTGATGAGAATTAAGATTTACTCTCTTAGCAACCTTTACATATACAATACAGTATTATTGACTATAGTTGTCATCATGTACATTACATCCCCATGACTTATTTATTTTATAGCTGGAAGTATGCAACTTTTTACTCCCTCTCTTTTTCATTTTAATTGTGATAAGAACTCTTAACATGAGATCTGCCCTCTTAAACTTTTTTTTAAAATATATTTTTATTTATTTCAGGGAGGAAAGGAGAGGGAAAGATAGAAACATCAATGATGAGAGAGGATCATTGATCGGCTGCCTCCTGCATGCCCCACACTGGGGATCAAGGCTGGAACCCCAGCATATGCCCTGACCAGGAATTGAACCATGACCTCCTGGTTCATAGGTCAATGCTCAATCACTGAGCCACATCGGCCAGACCTACCCTTTTAAACTTTAAAGTGCAAAGTACAGTATTGTTAACTATAGGCACGATGTTACACAGCAGATCTCTAGAACTTACTCACTTTATATAACAGAAATTTTATGCCCATTGAATAACAACTTTCCATTTCTTCCTGCCTCCAGGCACTGGCAACCAGTAATTTCATTCTTTCTATGAGTTTGACTATTTTAGAAACCTCATATAAAAGGAATCATGCAGTATTTGCTCTTCTGCAATTGGCTTATTTTAGCATAATATTTTCCAGGCTCCTCCATGTTGTTACACATGAGAAGATTTCCATCTTTTTAAAGGCTGAATAATATTCCATAATATGTATATAGCACATTTCCTTTATCCATTCATCCATTGATGGGCATTTGCATTGTTTCCATACCTCGGCTATTGTAAGTAATGCTGCAGTGAACATGGAAGTTTAGATATCTCTCTGAGCTGTTGTTGCAGATGTCCCTCATTTCCCCATATTTGCCCACCTCCACCCAGTCCCCACACCCCCTCTCTTGGCCCTTACTCCACTATTGGCTGTGTCCATGGGCTGTGCATATATGTTCTTTAGCTAATCCTTCCACCTTCTTTTATCCAATCCCCCCACACCCCTCCCCTGATATTTGTCAGTCTGTTCCATAAAAATATTCTTTCTGCATTTTTTAAAATTAGTGTGATAAAACACTTAACATGAGATCTATACTCTTATCAAATATTAAATGTACAATACATTATAATTACCTTCTAAATTATACAAAAATATCCAAGTAAATTAAACATAAGAGCAATAAGAAAGTGGACATTTTTAAAACATAATATAGAATTACTAACTGAATCAAGTCATCTAAATTACCTGTATTTTTATCTAAACTCATTTTAAAATTTCAAATATCCAATGTTAAGAAATAGTTTAATAAATTGTGGAACATTAATAGTATTCATATTATGCAGTCACAAAAAGTATAACTATCAACACTACATTTAAAAAGAAAACGTTTGCCCTAGCTTGTTTGGCTCAGTGGATAGTGTATCAGCCTGCAGACTAAAGGGTCCCAGGTTTAATTTCAGTCGAGGGCACATGCACGGGTTGCAGGCTCAATCCCTAGTATGGGGCATACAGAAGGCAGCCGATCAATGATTCTCTCTCATCATTGATGTTTCTATCTCCCTCTCCCTTCCTCTCTGAAATCAATAAAAATATATTTTAAAAAATAAATTAATCTAATTTTTAAATATTTATAACCTACTGTTACATAGAAATACTATAGGTTCTCATTGCAACCATGAAAAATACATTTGTAGAAATGAAGTCATCTGAACAAATAAATATATCTGGGTGAGGGGAAGGAAAATAAGTCTGCATATAGCCTCCATATGCACTTAACCACCCGTTCAATTATAAGCACAGACTCTTTTAATTGACCATTGCGAGGAACATAAAAAAAGCAAGCTGTCTGCATTCACATGGATTTTAGATATTTTGGACCTTTATGGGAACATCTGCATAAATCTGGATAAATCCAATACATTTATTTTGGCTTCAGAAAAGATATTTTTATGTGCTGTTGCCTCTGCCCTAAAACATTTTCCCTTCCTTTCTCCTGCTGGCTTGTCAGCTATTAGATCACCATTGGACCATCGCCTCAGAGAGGCCTTCGCAGAACACAAAGCAGCCTCTGCACCTGCTGTATCTGTCACAACACTTCTTCACACTCACTTTCCCAGTGCCCTTACCCTGTTCTGCCTTTATTTCTATAGCACTCACCCCTTCGAACACATTATTAAATGTTCCTATTCTTATATTATCTTCCCCCCTCCAAGAATATATTCTCTATGTGGGCAAAATTGTTGTCTATTTTGTACACTGAAGTATCTCAAGCACTGGAAATAGAACCTGGCTCATAATAGGAATTTAATATATATTTGTTATCTATTGAACAAAGATTTTATTATTGATAGTGGACATGTGACAGGAAAACTAAAAATGGTTAAAATGAATGGCAGCAATGAGAAGAAAGTATGTGATTTTAAGTTTGTGAGGTTTGGAAGGAGTTGGAAAGGTAGAAACATTAAAAATATGATTAGGCTAAGAGTTGGGAATATAACTATGCACACACACACACACACACACACGGCTTGTTTTTTATATTCATGGCAATGGTATATATATACCTAAGTGACAGTTGTGACCAAATGACCAGAACAGCCGGTCAACCAGTTGCTATGATGCGCACTGACCACGAGGGGGCAGATGCTAAATGCAGGAGCTGCCCCATGGTGGTCAGTATGCTCGCACAGCGAACCTCCGGCAGCCCCTCTCCCCCAGCTGGCCCCCCTTCCCATAGGCCTCAATCACCAGGCAGACCCAGGGATGCCATCCCTGAACGAATTCATGCACCAGGCCTCTAGAGTGTGTGTGTGTGTGTGTGTGTGTGTGTGTGTGTGTGTGTGTGTAAAGTATTAGCAGAGAGAAAATTTGATCAAGAGACAGAAATAAGTAGAATAAGGAAAACTGGAACCAAATATCAGAAAGGATGATTTTGGAAAATTCTTCTGCTTCTAAAGAAAATAACACAATTCACAGAATTTTAGAGCTAGAAGGATCCATGGAGTCCAGGTAATCAACACCTCTTATCACAAATGAGGAAGCCTACATAAGAGCTTCCAGAGTTGCCTGAGGTCAACAGTTACCACATGGCAGAACTATAACTAGACTCCAAATCTCCAGATGCCTACACTACTGTTGTTTCATGAGCTTAAGCTGAAATCAATGTTTTCCTTCAACAGGGCTCACTGGGAGACTGTCTGGAGCACAACACTAGTAAGTTCCCTGTGCATATAGGAAAGGAATGAGAACATCCCCCTGGAATTTCCAGATAACAATTGTCTATGGTGACCACACAGTAGAGTTGCCCATCAATCCTTATTAGTTTATCAACTAGGGAAATTTTTCTCAAATATTTTCCTTAGCTGGCTTTAGTTTGAGGGGAACCACTAGGGATACTTCTTCTCTATGGAGACCCATTAATTTTAAACAGATTTCATAATTGACACTAAATAATCTGACTAAATCAGGCAAGACTGGACTCTTGGTGGATGTATCAGAATTTGTTTTCTGTTGTAAAGGAGGAGACAGGTCTCATTCAGGACTTGATTTAGGATTACTCCATAATATCATCCTTCCAAATGATATGCCTCTCACCCTGCTCCAACCTAACACACATTTCTAAGAAGTATCTCTTCTTCTGCATATTAGCTTCCAATGGACACTTCTCCATTCTCATCTGGATATTATGCATCATATACTGTCTAGTTGACCTCTCCAAGAGATACTGCACAGTGTGTGGATCCTCATCCCGTTTCATCCTGTTAGAGGAGGATAGAGGGTTAGTGAGCTTTCTGGCAGAGCTCCTTTAGTATCTTTGGCAGAAACTCTTAGCATCTCAGCAAAAAGTTAGCCTGGTCTTAGGTGGCTGATGGAATGAAGCATATTTTCAAAGTGGTAAGGAAATATCTCAATAAACATAAATTGTTTGATTGATTGGATTTGGGGTTTATTTCTAAAAATAATAATAAGACACAAATTTCTACAATGCTTTATAATTAGGGGAGAATATTCATATATAGCAATATTAAATTGTAGAAAACAAATGAGTTATCAGTAATAATAGGTATTACTATTCACTTTTATGGATATAGAAAATAAAATTTTGATAAATGGCTGAATTACCCAGCAGCATATATGTAATAAGTGTAAAGCTAGGATGAAACATGGATCTTTTGCCTTTTGTTTGAGTAGTCCCTCCACAGAATTAGCTTAAAGAGTATGGTATGGTTCTCACTTTTTTCAAGTAGCATTATTAAATCATAAGCATTTAATAGTGCTATGTGGCGGGGGGGGAGAGTATTCTATGATGAAATAGACTTGGAAAATTTTTGAGGTAAAATTAAGCTGTTTGTTTTACAACAGGACTTCACGCAGAACTTTGCTGTGCTACAGTTCTTGATGCATTGTGAATCTTGGGGAAAAAAAGTGTGAATGTTTTATAATTTGACCATGAAAATTTTCATTTCTGAAGTGTCATGAAGAATTCTGTTCTAGGGAACACAATTTAGAAGTTAGCTTCTCAGATGATGTTTTAATTCTCTTCCTGTGTCATGTAACCTTCTGAGGCTAAAGTCTTATAATTATCTTCTATCCCTCCCACAGAGCTGAGACCAAGACTTGAGTTCACAGCAGATATTCAGTAGCTATTTCTCTTCTTGATTTATGTATTGATAAGGAACAGCAGTCTTTTGGTTGAGGTGAGGAGGTTTTCTGAAAGTTTATACAAGGAATACCTATCCCTAGAGTTGGAGAAAGATAAGGATCAGGGAAAACTTTCTGGGGGAGATGAAATATGAATTGATCTATGAAGGAGGAGTATGATGTAGTTAAGGAGTGGGAGGAGACAAGTGTCCAGGGCAGACAGAAGAGATAATGGAGATAATGCATAGTCTCAAAAGCAAGAGAGACTGTGGAACTGAAAGTGGTTCAGTAGAGCTGGTGCAGAGGCTGCAAGGAGAAAAACAGTGAAATCAGGCATTTGATTTTGTTGGAGAAGAGCATTCATGTGGTGCAGAACTCTTCTGAGCCCAAAGGAATCAAACAGACAAAGCTAAAGCCTCTCTTGAGTTTTGTCTATGCTTTGTAAAATAATTTCTGCAAAAATTTAATAATGACCCATGAATACCAGTGACAAGAAAAATCAAATTCCCATGGATTTGGGTAGTTTATGAATTTATCAATGCTACTAGAATCCATGTTCTGAGCTGACATAATTGATTTTGTGCCAAAGCCATCCCAAGCTGGAGAAACAAGATTCTCAGTCAGGAAATTGAGAAACCTTGTTAGTCAATAAATTATTGCATTTTCATTATAATGTAACAAGGTTTTTTCATTGTAAAATTAAAAAATCATCATAAGAAATAAATTGCTTCCTAACAATTTATTCATGCAAAAAATAATGGGAAAATATCTACTAAAAGTCAGGCAGAGACTTAATGTAAATTATTGTTAATTCTCACAATATCCTGTAAGATAACTATAGCATACCCTTTGTAGCTAAAAATCTTGAGATTCATAGAAAGTAGGTAACTGTCCATGGTTCTAAAACTAATAAATGGCAGATACATATCCCATACTCTTGTTGAGAAATTAACCATCTCCTAAAGTTGTAAATATCTTGTGAATGGTACAGTGGTCACCATTAGGGGAAACAATTTAGATTAGGAGAAGTTTTGAAGAGTTCTAAAATTATTCTACAAAAGATTTTGCTTTTCTTACCTGTGTGCATAGCACCAGACTGAGTTTGCGCATGTTTCTCAGCAGCACTGCCGGAATCAGATGAAATGTTCTTTCTGCCTGGAACTTTGCCCTCTCTTAACTAAGTTACATAGTCTTTGATGTAAATGAAAAGTGTTTGTGTAGACTCCACGCTGCTAACCAATCCGATAGAATGTGGATTCTGGCCTCAGGTATGCACATAATTAGCCATATACTAGGATATGAGAAGATAGGGCTAGATGTCTCTTGAGTTCACTTACAATTCCTAGATATTGAGATTTAACTTTACATATGTTTTCTAAATGATCACACACTTGACCTATGACTGGGCTTTGCTATTGGTTTCATGGCTCCCTGACATTTTCAAAACTGGTTTGGTTTTATATATGCATTGTGATTACGGGTTAGCACTATACACACATTACACATTGTAATACTGCTTCATAACTATTAAGGACTAACTGCTACCTAGATGAGTATCCCAACATTATCAAACTTATTTGTTCAACAAGTACATCAATAGTTTAATTGCTTTGCTGCCCACCATCCATTATCAACTGAATCTATTTCACCCACATCTTCCTTTACTGCATGTAGCAGACAAATAGAAAAAAAAAATCATTGGGCTGAGAAATTCCCAATCTATGTGGGGCTAAAGAAATTACAGCATAATGGGGATTTAACTACAAAGTATTCAATCTGTTCAAAACAAATCAATTGTGGTTGGGATATAGCGGTGAACAAGACAGGCTGTCTGGCCCTTGTAGAGCTTAGATAGAGCCCTAATTGAAATGTTAATCAAACTGGCATTGCCAAAAACTGAGTTCTTTAAGCATCAGCTCCCCAAGGAAGAAACATGGGAACCCAGAAGTCAAGTGAGTTCTATGGGTGGTGATGATAACAGGGTTGGGAGATTATCTGAGGACAGCTTTGAGGAGAAGACTGAGAATAATAAATATAGTTTATGGCTTTGCGTGGACTGTTAGGTGATACAGAAATGAAGTTTTGAATGCCTCACATCATGCAATAGGATGATAAAGACTCAGAATAGAGAAAAGAGCTCTTTTAGACATGAAATAAAGAACTGGTACTGGGAAGATGTCTAATAATAACTTTTAAAAATGCAATCAACCTCTCACCCATTAGCCAGATGAAAATGTTGAAATGGTCAGATATTCCATTTGTGTCAGTGGACAGGTTATTTCAAGGTCAAAGAATTGAAATTGAGTGATGGAATCAGTTATTTAGGGTTGAAAATGTGAACATGAAGGCAATTTATACAAAGACTGTGCCACACATCTTACTTAATAAACCTAATGGCAACGATTTTAATCTTATATGTCATAAAAGCCAAAAAAAAAACCCCACATTTTTCATGCTTTTTACAGCACAACATTAGCCTCACAAACTCTTACTTTGAACAAAATTTATAGTGAAGAATGTGACCACCTAAATTATTCACTGTATTCCATCTCACTGTACCTTAAATGTTTTGCTACTAGTTTTGTGTTCTCCAAGTATGAACATATATCACAGCTGATGACATTCAAGAAAATGTGCAGTCTTTGAAAATAACCCCAGGGGAGCTCCAGATATGGTTTGAAAGAAACAACAACGTTAAGAGTGAGTAAAAAATTTTTTAAAGTTTGGAAGTACGAATTCTGATGCGTTTGATTTTTTAAATATGTTATAGCCTCACCTTGGGTATATGTGCTAGTTCTTTCTTTGAAATCGCCCTAGCTTGCCTGTCCCAGCAGACATCAGATTTCAGTACTACATACCTTGCTTTATCCTCAGATTAAGGATGTTTTACACAAAAATTTGTTTGCTCCTAGTTGGGTATAATGCTGCTCATTTGATGTTCATATCTAATAAGATAGAATCATTTTTAAAAGTTTTCCTAAGTCAAGGTCTATTTTATTTGGTTTTGATGATAAATAATTAGAATTATTTTTACTGCAATCTCTCTTTAATTTTACTTTTTCTTATTTCTTTTCTCTTTTACTCTTCTAATTATTCACGGTTCAGCAGACCAACTAGAAGGCCTGGGAAGATGCAGCTCTAGAGGAGCCTCACTATCTGCTCTGGAAAAGATAAGGCCTAAAAGGTAAGTATCCAAGTGAAACTCACCATGGTGAGGGAAAAAGAGGGGAGGACAGTTATGCTCACTGGACACCTGCCCTGTCTCGGGCACATTATACACTTGACACATTTAATCTTTATAAATTCCTTATAAGGCTCCATATTCGCATCCCCAATCATTAGAGAACCAAAGCTCAGCAATTAACATAATTACTAGGAAATTTAATTAGCAAATAAGGGGACTAGGTTTCAAACCTAAATCTGGTTGACTATAAAAATCCATGTGATTGACATGCTACTATCGTTCCTTCTCAACATTAGATTTAAATAATAAACCAAAGATAAAGAAAAACTTAACATTTATTATATGATTGTAAAATTATGTATATTCATTGTAAAATTTTTAAATACAGAAAAACATAGAAATACATAAAGGGCCACAATCCCATCAACTTGGTAAGACTCACTATTAACATTTTAAGGTAAGTGTTTTTTATTAATAGGTATAATTATATTTAAATGGAGCCATGATATAATACTATCTTATCATCTGCTTTTCCATGAGCCTTCCAGATCTTACTAAGTATTTTTCTATAACATAATTTTTAATGGTTGCAATGTTTCATCACATGGATAATCCATAATTAGCATTTTCTTACTATTTATATTTAAGTTGGTAGAATTTTTAGCCATTATATTGAAAACTGTGATGAACATTCCTGTGAATCATTTTATGCACCTAGTCATGGTTAGTTTATTTGAAAAAAAATCCTTAAAATAATACTGCTGAATTAAAGTGTATGCATTTCTTCAAGTCTTTTATTGTATACTAGAGGCCCGGTGCACAAAATTCGTCCACTCAGGGGAGGGGTCCCTCAGCCCAGTCTGCATCCTCTTGTAGTCTGGGAGCCCTCAGGGGATGTCCAACTGACGGCTTAGGCCCGCTCCCCATGGGAAGCGGGCCTAAGCCAGCAGTCAGACATCCTTAGCACTGCCATGGATGCAGGAGAGGCTCCCGCCACAGTCACTACACTCAACAGCGATGAGCCTGGCTTCTGGCTGAGCAGCACCCCACTCCCACTCCCCCACCCCCATGGGAGCGCACTGACCATGAGGGGACAGCTCCTGTGTTGAGCATCTTCCCCTGGTGGTCAGTGCGCATTAAAGCAACTGGTTATTCCACCATTCGGTTGATTTGCATTTTAGCCTTTCATTATAAAAGATTATCATTTTGCATTCCACACATTTTTACAGCACTTTATATTTCCAGTATCTATATTTGGTAATATTATCTCTCCTTGCAACTTTAACACCAGTATTATCTTTTTCCATTACTCTCAGTATGTAAACAGAAAATAGTACCCAATTTTGTCTAATTTTATATTAATTTGAATACTATTTAAATTGAATGTTTATATACTTGTTAGCCTTTGCATATTTCTTTTTTGAATTGCCTATTTTCCTAATGGTGGGATTTATTTTTTTCTGGGTTAAAAATTTTCATTTTCTCTTCAGTTTGCTTATTATATTTTCCCCACAGACCTTTACATTTTTATTCTGTCAAAATATTTTTATAAACTTTGCTCATTTGATTATAATTTGGTTACACTCTGAGATCTGAAAAAAATCTTTTAGCTTTCTTCCATTTTTAAAAATATTTGAATCTAAGTCAATCAGAAATACATTTTCATGTATAATGTATTGACTTTACTAAATTTTGCATTTTATATTATGTATGTTTTCAAGAATTATTCTTGGAGAATTATTTTGCTTTTAACAATATTTGCATTTAACCATTCAGTCTTAAATACATATTTTACTATTTGATTTTTCAAATCCAGTTTTTATACTACAATTTCCTCAATCGTGAATTATGTATTCTAATTAATCACCCAGCATCCAAGAGTCTTTGTTGAGGAATTGCTTTAACTGTATTTAGAAATAACTGTATTTTTAAGTGTTTATAAATCTGAGAAAGCCTCTTGCTTTTGAACATAAATCACTAAATCCTGGTTATAGAGTTCTTTCACAAGAATTTGTTTTTCTTAAAATTCTGTAGACACTTTTCTATTGTTTCTTGAGTTTTTATATTGAAAATAAAGTTGTGTCCAAACCAAAATTGCCTAGTTTATAGGTATTTTTCCCTTCCCAGATGCTTATAAAGCTCTTTCTTTTCTTTTTTTAAAATATATTTTATTGATTTTTACAGAGAGGAAGGGAGAGGGATAGAGAGTTAGAAACATCGATGAGAGAGAAACATGGATCAGCTGCCTCTTGCACACCCCCTACTGGGGATGTGCCTGCAACCAAGGTACATGCCCTTGACTGGAATCGAACCTGTGACCCTTCAGTCCGCAGGCCGATGCTCTATCCACTGAGCCAAACCGGTCAGGGCTAAAGCTCTTTCTTATTCATGTAATTATTTTGATGCCTGCTTCAATTCTGCTACTGCATTTATAGTTTTCTTACGGTCTTTTCTTATCTCATGCAGCTCCACTCCACTCATTTTTACCTGACTCCCTTATCTTTTTCTTTCATTTGAACCTGAGTTATAAAGTTCAAGTTAATTATTAGAAACTTAGAAAAAAAATATTTAAAAGAGAGAAAATAAAGAGTATATATCAAGAAGGATTAGAATGAAAGGTGGGGTTTTTTTTAGTTTTATATGGAGTCTAAAAACTGACTGAAAAGTGAACCACCCATGAATAAATCATTGGATAGCCATAAAATGGGATACCACGAAAGCAATGAAAAGAAAAAAGTCTTGTTAGAACAGCAATCAAGAATGACCTTTGCACACATCATGATGAAGCCAGTTACAATACAGTACATACTTTATCATTACACATATAAATTGAAACATAAACTAATGTCCAGTCATAACATTTGAAAATGTAGTTACCTTTGGGAGGTATAATACTGAAAGGAGGTACAAAAGATGCTTGTAGGTTATTAGAATTGTTCTATTTCTTAATTTTGGTAGTGGTTACACTAGTATCTTTACTATGTGAAAAATAAATCAAGCTTTACACTTAAGATCTGTGAAAGTTTCTGTGTGTATGTCATACTTCAATAATAATTTACCAAAATAGTGAACTACACACCCATTTAGCTAATTTTTAAAATATCTACAACTATACAACTTTTTTGTTTTATTAAATACAAGCAAATAATTAGCCCTTGTCAATTTTTTTTTATTTTTGTTAATTAAATCTTTATTGTTCAGATTATTACATTTGTTCCTCTTTTTTCCCCCCATAACTCCCCTCCTCCCAGTTCCCACCCCACCCTCCGCCCTCACTCCCCACCCACTGTCCTCATCCATAGGTGCACGATTTTTGTCCAGTCTCTTCCCGCATCTCCCACACCCCTTTCCCCCCCAAGAATAGTCAGTCCATTCCCTTTCTATGTCCCTGATTCTATTATAATCACCAGTTCATTCTGTTCATCAGATTATTTATTCACTTGATTCTTAGATTCACTTGTTGATAGATGCGTATTTGTTGTTCATAATTTGTATCTTTGCCTTTTTCTTCTTCTTCCTCTTCTTAAAGGATACCTTTCAGCATTTCATATAATACTGGTTTGGTGGTGATGAACTCCTTTAGCTTTTCCTTATCTGTGAAGCTCTTTATCTGACCTTCAATTCTGAATGATAGCTTTGCTGGATAAAGTAATCTTGGTTGTAGGTTCTTGCTATTCATCACTTTGAATATTTCTTGCCACTCCCTTCTGGCCTGCAAAGTTTCTGTTGAGAAATCAGCTGACAGTCGTATGGGTATTCCCTTGTAGGTAACTGAGTTTCTTTCTCTTGCTGCTTTTAAGATTCTCTCTTTGTCTTTTGCTCTTGGCATTTTAATTATGATGTGTCTTGGTGTAGTCCTCTTTGGATTCCTTTTGTTTGGGGTTCTCTGTGCTTCCTGGACCTGTAAGTCTATTTCTTTCACCAGGTGGGGGAAGTTTTCTGTCAGTATTTCTTCAAATAGGTTTTCAATATCTTGCTCTCTCTCATCTTCTGGCACCCCTATAATTCTGATGTTGGTACGCTTGAAGCTGTCCCAGAGGCTCCTTACACTATCTTCGTATTTTCGGATTCTTTTTTCATTTTGCTTTTCCAGTTGGGTGTTTTTTGTTTCTTCGCATTTCAAATCTTTGACTTGATTCTTGTGCTCCTCTGGTCTGCTGTTGGGAGTCTGGATAATATTCTTTATTTCAGTCCGTGTATGCTTAATTTCTAGTTGGTTCTTTATCACAACATCGAGGGTCTCGTTAGATTTCTTGAGGATCTCACTATATTTATCGGCGGTCCCACCAGTCTTTTCGAGGGCCTTACTAAGTTTATCGGCAGCTTCTAGACAGTTCTTGAGAGACCTTAAAAGTGTGGTTTTGAACTCTATATCCTCCATTTCTGTCAGCTGTGTCCTGTTTCTTTGTCTCCGCATTTTTTATGCTTTCTTGATCCACCCCCTTGTGGTCTTTGTGCGCAGTCTTATTGCAGTTAAGCCTTGATTGTTGTAGGTAACACTTGGGGGCATTTGACCTCCAGGCCAACTGGCTGTGAGAATAGCCCTTGTCAATTTGATTTATAATGCCAGAGTAAAAAAAAAAAGTGAAGTACTGAGAAATTCAGATTGATAGTTACAAAATAATATGAGGATGTAACATTCAGCATAGGAAATATAGTTAATAATATTGTAATATGGTACCAGTTGGATACTGGAAATATCAGAGGATATTTGTAACCTATATGATTGTCTAACCACTATGCTATACACCTGAGACTAATACAAAATAATATTGAATATAAATTGTAATGAAAAAATTATTTTTAAATGACAAAATGATCATAACAATAACAGCAATAATAATAAAATATACCAGGGTAAAAAAAAAATGCATTGCACCAGAAATATCTATACATCTTTGTCACCAGAAATGTCTACAGATGAGTATATATCCCATTCATGAGCTTTCCTTAGAAACACATACCATACCGTCTATGTACATTTATTCTAAGCATTGATATTGGCAAAGTTAAAGTCAATTATTTTCTTCAGCTAATAGATGAACTCAGCAAAGGAAGATTCAGCACTTTCTGTTCTGTTTTGCAGGAGACATGTTTGCTAGGAGCCCTGTCCTCAACCAGTCCGGCCCCACTGAGTTTGTGTTCCGAGTATTCACTGCTGTCCCTGAATTCCAGGCCCTTCTCTTCGTCCTCTTCCTCCTCCTCTACCTGATGATCCTTTGTGGCAACACAGCCATCATCTGGGCGGTGTGCACACACAGCTCCCTGCGCACCCCAATGTATTTCTTCCTGTCCAACTTGTCCTTCATAGAGATCAGCTACACCACTGTTGTGGTGCCCTTGATGCTTTCCAACATCTTTGGAGCCCGGAAGCCCATTTCTCTGGCTGGCTGCGGGGCCCAAATGTTCTTTTTTGTCACACTTGGTAGTGCTGACTGTTTTCTCTTGGCAATCATGGCATATGATCGCTATGTGGCCATCTGCCACCCACTGCACTACACCCTCATCATGACCCAGAAGCTGTGCATCCAGATGGTGGGCTGTGCTGTGGGTCTGGCGCTCTACCTGTCCCTGCAGCTCACATCCTTAATCTTCACCTTGCCCTTCTGTGGACATCTCCGGGAAATCAACCACCTCCTCTGTGATGTGCCTCCGGTCCTGAGGCTGGCCTGCGCTGACATCCGTGTGCACCAGGCCGTCCTCTATGTCGTGAGTATCCTCGTGCTGATTGTCCCCTTTATCCTTATTTCTGTCTCCTACGTGTTCATCACCATGGCCATCCTGCGCATCCGTTCTGCTGAGGGCCGCCGCCGGGCCTTCTCCACCTGCTCTTCCCACCTCACCGTGGTCTTGCTACAGTATGGCTTCTGTGCCTTGGTCTATCTGCGTCCTCAATCTGTCTCTTCTGTGGAGGAGGACCGCCAATTTGCCCTCATTTACACCTTTGTCACCCCCTTACTCAACCCCCTGATTTACACCCTTAGGAACAAGGATGTCAAAGGTGCCCTCAGGAATGCCATCATCAGTAAAGCAGCCTTGGACACTGATTGAAGGGTTAGGGGAACTAGGGTGGGTGTCTGTAGGTCTCCATGATAATGAACTCTAAGCAAGAAATATAAAATTATAACACCTACTTTCTCACACTTTGCAGTTAACATTTCTCTTTTGCCATATTTGCTCTATGTCTATAATCCAGTCATTTTCCTGAAGTGTTTTAATTAAGACTTGAAAATTTGGACAAATCTTTCTATGGAGGAGCTCTAGTCTGCTAGTCCTAATTAAAAGATTCTCGGCTCAGACATGACATTAGCTCTATCAGGGAACCCTCACCCCATACACGCTGTGAGTAAAGGTTGGTACCTTTAGATGGCCTGTCTCCTGAGGAGGCAATGATATTAATTTATCTTGTGAAAGATGCCTCAAATAAGGACTATTCATTAAGACATATATTTTGCTCAAATAAATATATTTTATTATTGTTTTAGTTATGAGTGTATGGCTAAACATAATTTATTTAATGCATCCATATCCTTTACTTCATGCACCCCACTGGTCACCTTCATTTCCTTTCATTCTTCCATGCAGGGAGCTGTCAGAATTAGCATTCACTGACAAGGCTCTCACGCCATGTGTCATTCATGCAAGAGTATGGAAGACAGCTTGGTGTTGATGCCAGCACTGCTTTCATGAGCTGCCTATGCTGGTGGCTTCAGGTAGCCTTGTTCTTACCTCTTCGTCACCTCTTCCTGTGCCCTCACAATGCTGCTGCTCAGGTATCCACTCAGCAGGTGGCACTACTGTTCCTCCCACCTCAGCAAGGTCCTGCTGCAGGATGGTTGCTACACCTTCCTGTCCCTGTACCCCAACCACAGGTAAACCCACAAGTAGAATGGGCTTCCCTTCCTGGTGTTTCCCGCTGACACCATACTGCTCAACTCATTTACATCCTGAGGAACAATGAGGTGAAGAGGACTCCAGGGATAGCTTTCAGCAGGGATGCCCTCATTCAAAACAATTATCAGGCAGGGTGTCTGGATCCAGCCCCTGAAGCTGATGTTACTTAGCAGCAACTCCAGGAAGAAGAGTGAGAGTGCCCTCCAGTGAATATTAAAAGTGGTGGAAGAAATTGGTGTAATCCTTCTGAATATAATACAACTAGGTGTACCAAAGCCTAGAAAGGTTCTATTCTTTGATTCAATGATTCCTATTCTAAATCATAACTTCAAAAAAGTAAGAGAGAGAAAACCAAGATGGCGGCATAGGTAAACACCGGAGTTAGCTGCCTCAAACAACCACTTCACAAATACAACTAAAAGACTGAACAGACATCGCCCAGAACTACAGGAAGACTGGCTGAGGGGAAATTCTTCAACTAGAAGGAAAGAGAACAGCATACGAGACTCAGAGGAGGCGCAGTGCAGAAAATACAAAGATGCGGAGGTATGCGCGGAGCGGGCTGGTAGCTGAGGGCTCGGTTGTCATTTTCAATCGGGAGGGAGTCTCAGATTCTGAGCTCCAGATCCGGACGAGTCTCTAGGGACCCAGACTCAAACGGGAGAAGCGGGACTGTCTGGCTTTGGTCGAAACTCAAAGGCAGCTTTCTCTCCGAGGTTTGCAGCAGTTGCTGGGACTCTGAGAGGCAGAGCTTCTGGGGACAGGACTGAGAGCAGCCATAACTGCTCCCTCCACCCGCCCTGTTTGATCCCGTGTGACCTGCCCCGCCCAAGCCCTGCGCAGAGCCATTTGCCAGATAGCCTCAGGCAAAGGCTAGATTAGCACCTCCCTAGAGGACAGAAGTTTTCCCACTGCAGACACAGCTGATTCTCACAGCCAGTTGGCCTGGAGGTCAAACCCCCTAGTATTAACTACAACAATCAAGGCTTAACTACAACAAGACTGCGCACAAAGACCACTAGGGGGTGCACCAAGAAAGCATAAAAAATGCGGAGACAAAGAAACAGGACAAAACTGTCAATGGAGGATATTGAGTTCAGAACCACACTTTTAAGGACTCTCAAGAACTGTCTAGAAGCCGCCAATAAAGTTATTGAGATCCTCAAGAAATCTAATGAGACCCTCAATGTTGTGATAAAGAACCAACTAGAAATTAAGCATACACGGACTGAAATAACGAATATTATACAGACTCCTAACAGCAGACCAGAGGAGCGCAAGAATCAAGTCAAAGATTTGAAATGCGAAGAAACAAAAAACACCCAACTGGAAAAGCAAAATGAAAAAAGAATCCGAAAATACGAAGATAGTGTAAGGAGCCTCTGGGACAGCTTCAAGCATACCAACATCAGAATTATAGGGGTGCCAGAAGATGAGAGAGAGCAAGATATTGAAAACCTATTTGAAGAAATAATGACAGAAAACTTCCCCTACCTGCTGAAAAAAATAGACTTACAGGTCCAGGAAGCACAGAGAACCCCAAACAAAAGGAATCCAAAGAGGACTACACCAAGACACATCATAATTAAAATGCCAAGAGCAAAAGACAAAGAGAGAATCTTAAAAGCAGCAAGAGAAAGAAACTCAGTTACCTACAAGGGAATACCCATACGACTGTCAGCTGATTTCTCAACAGAAACTTTGCAGGCCAGAAGGGAGTGGCAAGAAATATTCAAAGTGATGAATAGCAAGAACCTACAACCAAGATTACTTTATCCAGTAAAGCTATCATTCAGAATTGAAGGTCAGATAAAGAGCTTCACAGATAAGGAAAAGCTAAAGGAGTTCATCACCACCAAACCAGTATTATATGAAATGCTGAAAGATATCCTTTAAGAAGAGGAAGAAGAAGAAAAAGGCAAAGATACAAATTATGAACAACAAATACGCATCTATCAACAAGTGAATCTAAGAATCAAGTGAATAAATAATCTGATGAACAGAATGAACTGGTGATTATAATAGAATCAGGGACATAGAAAGGGAATGGACTCACTATTCTTGGTGGGGAAAGGGGTGTGGGAGATGGGGGAAGAGACTGGACAAAAATTGTGCACCTAGGGATGAGGGATGGAAAAGAATATCCTCAGGTGAGGATTAACAACAAAAAATAGGAGCCCAATTCTGTAAAACACATGCATAATGATTAATGCAAAAACACCAAAAAGTTAACAGTTGTTATCTGTGGTTTGTAGAATTATAGATACTTTTCCTTCTTTATTAATTTACTAGAGGCCCAGTGCACGAATTTGTGCCCCAATGGGGTCCCTCAGCCTGGCCTGTGGGATAGGGCTGAAATCGGCTCTCTGACATCCCCTGAGGGGTCCCATATTGCAAAGGGTGCAGGCTAGGACGAGGGACCCCACCAGTGCACGATTGGGGCTGGGGAGGGATACAAGAGGTTGGCCTACTGGGGAGGGACTGTGGGAGAGCTCCAGGGCATGTCCAGCCCATCTCACTCAGTCGCAATCGGCTGGACCCCAGCAGCAAGCTAACCTACCAGTTGGAGCATCTGTCCCCTGGTGGTCAGTGCACGCCATAGCGAGCAGTGAGTAGCCTTAGCATATAATTAGCATATTATGCTTTGATTGGTTGAATGGACAACAGACGAATGGACACTTAGCATAGTAGGCTTTTATTATAAAGGATTCATTTTTCATCCTATCTAATAATAGACAAACATGGTAGTTGACCGTACCTTCGCTATGCCTCCCACTGGCTAATCAGTGCAATATGCAAAATAACCCAACCAAGATGGCAGCCAGCAGCCATGCAGCTGAAGCGAGCAGGAGGCTTGCTTGCTCTAGTGATGGAGGAAGCCAAGGTTCCCCGCCTGCCGTGGCCCAGCTCTGAGCTCTGAAAGCAACAAAGTTTCAATTACAGAAGCTAAACAAACCCCAGATACCTGCTTTCAGCAGGCCGTGGCCTCGGAGCTGGAGCGAGCAGGAGCCAGCTCTCAGCTCCAGTGACGGCAACAAAGTTTCAATTATAGAAGGTAAATAAATCCCAGAATAAAAAAAGAAGAAGAAGAAAGAAAGAAAGGAGAGGCTGGGAGCTTCAATCGCCGGCCACCCTGAAGACGGCCCTCAGCCCCTCACCCAGACTGGCCAGGCACCCCAGTGGGGACCCCCCCCTAAAGGGGATGCAGGCAGCCTGAAAAGAGCCATCAGCACCTCATCCAGGCTGGCCAGGCAACCCAGTGGGGACCCCCACCCTGAAGGGGGTGTGACCAGCTGCAAACAGCCATCAGCCCCTCACCCAGGCTGGCCAGGCACCCAAGCGGGACCCCCACCCTGATCCGGGACACCCTTCAGGGCAAACCAGCCAGCCCCCACCCGTGCACCAGGCCTCTATCCTATATAGTAAAAGGGTAATATGTAAACTGACCCTAACAGCAGAAAGCCTGGGAATGACTGGTCACTATGACACACACTGACCACCAGGGGGCAGACACTCAATGCAGGAGCTGCCCTCTGGTGGTCAGTGTGCTCCCACATCGGGGAGCTCTGCTCAGCCACAAGCCAGGCTGATGGCTGCCAGTACAGCAGTGGTGGTGGGAGCCTCTCCTGCCTCCTCAGCAGCGCTAAGGATGTCCGACTGCAGCTTAGATCTGCTCCCCGCTGGCAAGTGGACATCCCCTGAGGGCTGCCGGGCTGCCAGAGGGATGTCTGATTGCCAGCTTAAGCCCAATTCCCCGGGAGCAGGCCTAAGCCAGCAGGTGGTCATCCCCTGAAGGGTCCCAGATTGCGAGAGGGCACAGGTCGGGCTGAGGGATTCCCCCCCCCCTCAGTGCACAAATTTTTGTGCACCAGGCCTCTGGTGTTTTTAATAATAAGACTGTGTTTCTCCTACACTCAAAAAAGAATCTGACATGCATATAGATTTATTTGGCACATAAACTTCCCATCATCACAGTACCATGATCCTTCTCCACTTGTCACATTTTTCCTACATTCCACTTCTTTTTTTTTTTTTTTTTTTTTTTTTGGTTACTTCTTTTTTTCTTCAAACCTACTGTTGATGCTTTACAATTTTTTTAAGCTGATTTCACATGGGGATAAGGAAAATGAATTACAAAGTGTTACTTATTCTGGAAAGAGTTATGGATTTAACAATATATTAGAAATGTCTTTGTTTCCAACTAAATGTTGGAGAAGAACAAAACTCTATGGTTGGCAGTTTGCTTATTAACAAATGCAGGCCAAGTCATATCAGATTATATGAATCAATTAAATGTACATAGTGTGCTAGGCATTGTCTGGAATGCCAATAAAAGGTAAGTTTGGCCCTGACTGGTTTGGCTCAGTGGATAGAGCATTGGCCTATGGACTGAAGGGTCCTGGGTTTGATTCTTATCAAGGGCATGTACCTTGGTTATGGGCTCAATCCCCAGTAGGGGGTGTTCAGGAGGCAGCTGATTGATGTTTCTCATCAATGTTTCTAACTCTCTATTCCTCTCCCTTCCTCTCCATAAAAATCAATAAAATATTTTTTTTAAAAAAAGGTAAGCTTGCATGCATTTCCATGCCTCCTTTCATTTCTATTTAATGCCACAAATCATTCAGAAGATTAACTTGGAACTCAAAAAAAAGAGGGTGAAATGTTACTCTATTGGGAAGAAAGACCTGAAGGATCTATCAGTCCTTTCAACTGAATTACTGGACTCCCTTAGTTACTTTCCTGTACCTATTTTAGCTGAATAAAATTAGCTTCTCTTTCTTAATGAAAAATTGTCCCTTTGATATAAAATTGTCCCCATAAAATTGTTAGTTCCTGGAATTAGAACACTGAGTGGAGTATATCAGGAGTCAAATGATGGAACTGAAATGTCAATCAATGATGTTTCCCTTGAGAAAATGCTGATCTCCCTGGTTTCCCTAAATGGTAGCTTTCTGGTAGCATAAGTGGAAGTCAGAACTTGCAAAACTGTTTAGGTTTCCTCCACTGTTCCTCTCCTGCATCTTCAGCACTTCTTTTAAAATTCTATTCCTTCATTCAAAACCCTGCTCATCGCTTTCATGCAGCCTTTTGGGTTTTTGAGTTTGTTCTTTGTATCAACTGACTTACAGAGCAGTACTTGCCCAGGAAGTAACCTCTCCATCCACTAACATTCTCTATTTACACCTCTTTTGTTGGAATTTTATTAAAATACATTTTATCATGTAGTGTAATTAATTGAGTATATGTCTCCCTACAAATCAATAAGCAACTTGAGTCCAAACTACTTGGCAAAATCATCACTGGTATGGTATGTTGTCACAGTGGATTTCTCCAACTCTTTCCTTACAGTTTAATTGGAGGATGAAAGGAAGGCTTAGTCACAGTGATGGGAGCAGTATTTTTATGTGAGAATTTTTTCCCAGCATTTCTCAAATATATATACTAGAGGCCCAGTGCATGAAAATTCATGCACTGGAAGGGGGGGTCCCTCAGTACGACCTGTCCCCTCTCACAGTCCAGGAGCCCTCAGGGGCAGGTGATGCCCCCATCACACCTCTGCTGCTGTCACTGCCAGCAGTGCAAGCCTCAGCCGGCCCTGGTTACCTGAGCCTCGGGTGGTCTTAGGCAGCTGGACAGCCGCCATCCGAGGCTTGCCTGCACCTCAGGCCGGCCCTGGGCGGCTGGGCAGCTGACAGCCAAGGCTTGCCTGCACCTCAGGCCAGCCCTGGGTGGCTGGGGGGCTGAGGGGACTGGGGGACTCCGGAGGCAGTCACCCCAGCGGGGTTGAGGGGACAGGACGCCGCCATTGTGGCTGTGGGCACCGCCATCTTTAAGGGCATGGCAGTCAATTAGCATATTCCCTCCTTATTGGCTGTGGGCACCACCATCTTTGTGACAGCATGAAGATCAGTTTGCATATTCCCTCTTTATTAGATAGGATGTGTGTGTGTGTGTGTGTGTGTGTGTGTGTGTGTGTATACATTTAAATCCAAATTCTGAGAAAAAGTAGTTGAGAAATCAAGAAAATGGGGGGAAATATTATAATCCTCCTGCATGAATTACAGCATAATGATCAACACAGAGAGGCAATGAGTTCAGAGGAGTCATGTCAAGGGGAAAGCAGGAGACATGGCACACAGTCAAACATTAAGTCTGCATTTCTGGAATCTGGACAAGAAGCACTGGAAGAAGAGCAGTCACGATCTAATCAGCCAGTCTTGCTAGTAGCTGCTTCTGAGTGTGTGTGCATGGCCCTATCTGCTGCCAACATGAGTCATTCTTACAAATAAAATCAACATTTATAAGTTTATATGTGTAGGATATTATACAAATCCTATGAGTGATGTTCCAAGAAAGAAATTTTGGAAGCAAATTTAACTCCTTAAATTGGAAATTTTGACATGTGGTTCTGTGTAGTGCTGTTCATCTTACTGGGAGATCTGAATGCTTAGTTATTAAAATATCACCCAATAATAATCATGGGCATATTCCAGTATTTGGCTATTCACTGTAGTCTACATACTTGATATATACTAATACACCTAGTATTTATAGTTATTAAACAAATTTAGATACCTATAATAATAATTAAAGTGTATAAATAATGTCAAAATATTTTAAGAATGACGTAAGTTTATGCATTCCTGAAAATTTCTAGGGGTTTCAATTTCTCATTCTCACATGTTAAAGACCAAGGAAACCATATAGGAAGTGTGTGTTTGTTCATGTCTGTGTTGTCTAATTACAACTAATAAGTGTAGATAGAGAGATGGCTAGATAAGGAAATGATTGAGTGAAATAGATTATAAAACACATCCTGGGCAGACAGTTTGTATTATGGATATGGGATGAGTCAGAATAACCCACAGTACCACATCATCAAGAATCTCAAATGGTGCCTAACCAGTTTGGCTCAGTGGATAGAGCATCGGCCTGTGAACTGAAGGGTCCCAGGTTTGATTCCGGTCAAGGGCATGTACCCTGGCTGCGGGCACATCCCCAGTTGGGTGGTGTGCAGGAGGCAGCTGATCGATGCCTCTTTCTCATCGATGTTTCTAACTCTCTATCCTTCTCCCTTTCTCTCTGTAAAAAAATCAATAAAATATATATATATATTTTTTTAAAAAGAATCTCAAATGGTGAAGGGGGCAGGGATTTAGGATAAGAAGAATAATATTGAGATACAGTGACTTGTAGATGAAGAAGGAATTATTTTATGTGTCAGACACTGGCTTGTATGCTTAAATTTATAGACAGAAACATAAGATATTTGCTTTCAAAGAGTTCAGATTATTGGGAAAGTGAACATGCAATTATGAGTCAATCTTTTTTTGTCTAGAGTAGAAGAGAGTAACATATGCAAGAAGACAATAGTGTCACATAGGCCAGCGTCTTCCTCAACATAAGTTTTGGTAAGTTCTGTTTTTTCCAAGAAGGATTTCTTACTTTTTCCCCATAACCGAGGAGTTCTCAGAAGTCCTAGCTCCAAAATGTCTAAATCAACAGCTCCCTCCTACCTGCCCATATGAGGACAGCAAATCCATGTATTTATACATAAGTGCCTCCCACTTACTTGTTCTATCCTGGGTCTTATTTCTGAGTAAATGCCACATACCTGCCACATCTCTTCCCTCTTGCCTAATGTGGATTAACTTCCTATGCAACTGGGAGGCTGACTCTTCACTCTGAATGTTATCATATGTAGGAGCATTCTTGGCTCCACTCTGTCTCCCAGAATCTGCTTCCAGAATCCCAGCAAAGATTTAACATCTCAACCTCTGCTTATCTGGGAGAAAAGATAAGGCAAGAAAATATTTTCCATTGATTCAGATGTGATAATAGATTCAAATTCCATTTGAAGCAAAAAGAAAAAGTGGGAGCTTGTTTTGCTTCTATTATAATGTAATCAAAGTGTAAATACCATACAATAAAATACATAGATCTCAACTGGTTCGGGTTGATGTGTTTGGACAATTGTACTCAGTAATGAAATGTTTTTATCACCCCAGAAAGTTCTCTTGTGCCCCTTTCCAATCAAGTCCTCTCCCAGCCCAATCAACCACTGCACTGTTCTGGCTTCTATCACTCATATTTCCCTTCTAGGTGTGGGTAGCTATATAAATGATAGATAGATAGATAGATAGATAGATAGATAGATAGATAGATAGAAAAACTTGCTTTTTCTTTTTTCTCCATTGTCCATTTATTTTAAATACTAGAGGCCTGATGCACAAAATTCGTGCAAGGGGCTCGGCCCCCACTGCAGCAGCGGCAGCCACCTCTGCCTCAGCGCCCCCCGCCCACTGTGGCAGCCACTTCTGCCTCGGCCCTTGCAACCGTGGCTTCGTCCAGAAGGACATCTGGAAGGACGTCCTGTCTAATTAGCATATTACCCTCTTATTATTATAGATTAGTCATGAATAACTATATAGTTAGTCTGTAGGTGAAGTTGCTTTCTGCTGAGGAGGGGGTGAGTGTTCTTGGTTTGGGTGAGAAATAAGGATATTTAAACATTAGAAGAAGGAATGTACGGATTTGGGCTTTGTCTCTGGCTATACAGCCTCCCTTGCTCCTATCCATTTCAGGGTCTGTTTTTTCAGTTTTCCCAATGTATCTGTAAAACACTCAATATTATTTCAATATGTTTCTTTTCAATATTAAAAACCCAGATTTTATTTCTTTTATTGGCAACTAAGAGTACTGAGTGCTAAATCAATGGGTCCCTAGATTTCCTTCCCATGCTGACATTCATTCAAGTGACACAGAGGCCATAGCCTACCCTTTCCACTAGAGATAGCATCTCTTGGGACTCATTGCCCCTCTTGCAGGAATTAACTCAATTCTTGAGATATTTTACTAATTGCTCCCCCTCTACTAGGCACTACAGGGTAAACAGAGAAGGAATTCTCAAAATGCTTACTATCTTACTGGGAACATAAGACACACAACAAATAATTCACTCTACGAAGAGCAGTAACCAACTAAGTTACAAACAGGAAATCACAGGTAGGGAGAGGTACCAGAAGATGAACAAACAAAAAAATCAGAGTTAACTGTCTATTTCCCATTTACCTCATAGAGACTGGTATGTGAAAACAACTGTTTGTCTTGAGGAAAACACCTTGGGGATACAATCCCAAAGGACTTAGAAGGTGCTAATGTCCCATGTGAGCTCAGCATGATGACTATTAACTCCGATTCTTGGGAAAAGAGTCTGATTCTGAAAATCACATAAGAGCTGCTCTTAGTCACTCCACTGCTGCCCTGCCAACAACACATTAAACTATTGAGTCTAGAGTCCAGTCACTTTCTGAGATCCTACCATCTTTCAAAGGTGAGCTTTTTTAACTTAGTGCTGCTCTTAACCAGGGAGGCAGATGCCTCAGGAGGTCAGCAAAATTTGTACAGTATAGCGGATGGGTGGGAAAGGCAGGACAGGAAGGTGAGAGTAGAGATTGTCCCTTAAAAATATACAGTTCTACATTCTGGTTAAGCCCAAACCATTTGGGCATAGTGAATTTTTACCCTCATCTTTCTATGATTCTTCTTTCCTAAGAGAGCCACTCCATGACCTCCTACTGCTATAATCTCCTCTACTCCGTAGGTTGCTTCTTGGTTGGAGTCCCAATGACATGGTTTGACTTCAACAACCCCCTGCAGCATCGACTTGGCCTATAAAAAAATCACATATTCATTCTATGCCATAGATGAGGAAGCATTGCCCTATCCCTGGTATACTGGGCTGATCCAGTGAGCATTCTCTTTTAGAAGTGAGAGGCAAACATGTCTTTAGATCTTTATGCATCCTCTAAACTGTCTGTTTACCCAACATCTAGCCATGAGTAAAGCAAAATTCTGGTCTACATTCTCCAAGAGCAGTTCTTTTGGAGTCCCCCCTAAGTTGAGGAGGAAGGAGTATATACCCATACTCATTCTTAACCCTCAATTGTTTTTCCTTCCCCAAACTCTTCACTTTAATGACACTTCAAAATTCTATCTTCTTCGATTTAAAGGATGAGGATGGATGGTGGGAAAAGTCTTAGAACTAAGTTGTTCATTTTTAAGTAATTCCTTCAGAGAGGGGTATCTAGCATCTTTAGAATATGGCATATACCTCAAATATTATCTTAATTTGGGGAATTTAACTACAGTTGGAGCCCACTGTAAAAATCACATTCAGAATTATGTTAGAGTTTAAAACATTTTTATTGAGAAGTATCTGTCATGTCTCTATTTTTTCTTTGTGAAAGGCATTTACTAGAGCTCTGCACAGCTGACACAGTTCCTTATTAAGTAATCTTTCTCCACCCTTCATTGCCCTTCAGCCTAAATGAAGTGCCCACCCCCCTGCAATGGCTGTAACTAAATGGTACTATATTGGGGTTCCTTGTGGGGAGAAGAAGACCTTGTGTTCCTTTCTTCAGATCAATAGAAATATGCATCAAGGAAACCAAACCAGCATCTCTGAATTCCTCCTCCTGGGACTCTCCAATGAGATTGAGAAGCAGAATCTCCTCTATGTGCTTTTCCTTGGAATGTACCTGGTCACTGTGGTTGGAAATGGCCTCATCATTCTGGCCATCAGCTTGGACTCTTACCTTCACACCCCAATGTACCTCTTCCTTGCTAATCTATCCTTTGCTGATATTTCCTCCATTTCCACCTCAGTCCCCAAAATGCTGATGAATATTCAGACCAAGCGTCAATCCATCTCCTATGAGAGCTGCATCACACAGATGTACTTTTCTATTGTGTTTGTTGTCATTGACAATTTCCTCTTGGGAGTCATGGCCTATGACCGTTTTGTGGCTATCTGCCACCCTCTGAACTATACAACCATCATGCAGCCCAGGTTCTGCATTTTGCTGACAATTATCCCATGGGTCCTCAGTAATATTGTTGCCCTGACACACACTCTTCTGCTCCTTGAATTGTGCTTCTGTGACAACAACACTCTTTCACACTTCTTCTGTGACTTGGCCTCTCTGCTCAAACTATCCTGCTCAGACACAGCTATCAATGAGCTTGTGTTATTCATCGTGGGCTTATCAGTCATCACATTCCCTTTTGCCCTCATCCTCTTCTCCTATATCTGCATTGTCAGGGCTGTCCTGATAATCTCATCCACAGAGGGAAAGTGGAAAGCCTTCTCCACCTGTGCCTCTCACCTGACAGTTGTATTGCTCTTCTATGGGACCATTGTAGGGGTTTATTTCTTTCCCTCATCCACTCACCCTGATGACAGAGATAAAATTGGTGCAGTACTATTCACTGTGGTGACACCCATGATGAACCCCTTCATCTATAGCCTGAGGAATAAGGACATAAAAGGTACCCTGAGGAAGCTCATCAATAGGAAAACTTCCTGCCTTTGATGTCCCAGGTATCTGAATTCCTTTTATCCTCATAACCAGATGGATGATTCTGTCCAAAGTTTGTGGTATAGTGGTAATAGTTCAGCTTTTAATAAGCTTTAGGGTATCTGCCTTCTATTCTAACCTCTGAAGAGTTGGGGCTTTTTCATGTTGCTCTGATCTTGCAAACAAACCCCTTAATTCCCTTAAGTCACAACCATAAATCATGTCTGATTATAATGTGTATTACTATAAACTTTGACAGAAATTGTACATAACTTAGATAATAACCCAGTGCATGTAGTACCTACAATCTAGCTTTTTCAGCTTTGAATATGTTTATTAGTAATTCCTTTATTCAATCTAGATTTCTCTATATTGGCTTTCCTGTTTTGCCAAGTTACTATTCAGTTATTATAAAGAAGGATCCACATTCAAACAATTTTGGACCACTTAGAGTTAAGTAAAACAAACTGTTTTAATTAGACAACTTCTCAGAGCTTTTAGTATAGGATAAATCTCCAGAAGGGTAAGATGGTTTGCAGTATTTCTCAAAACTAAACATGTTCAATCATACCGGACCTGATTCATCACAGATTAGTTCATAGGTCGTGTGTTGTGAAAAATACATTTTGGGAAATGTATTTAGATGGAAAACCAGAAAGTGTGCATACAGAAGCCATCAATTCTTATCCTGACTCTGTGCCCAAGTAGCTGTGAGATTTTAGGCATGTCAGTTCACTTTATTGAGCCTATTTTCTCATCTATAAAATGAGGCCATTGGCACCAGTTGTTTCCAACTGTGTGTGAACATCAGGATTGCTTGGGGGTACTCATCTTCTTCATCTGTAAAATGAAAATAATAATCCCAACATCTTAAAGCTGTGTGTTGCTAAATGGACATGTATATTATACAACTACCATGCTATTTAGTATACCGTAGGCATTAAAATAAAATTTAAAAGGTGTTCCTTTTTTTGCGACTGTCACATGGCTTCCAACTTTAATATGCCTTCCCTCCTAAATTAGGTTTATCTGTCTCCAGTCTAAGCTGACTTCTATTTTTCTCTAAACATAAAATCCAACTTCTTTAAGAGAAACTATATTATCAGCCACCTGCTTTTCTCTGTGGCATCTCTTAAACTTTTATGTCTCATGTGCATTTTCATTACAAATGTAAAACCACCTGTTTTTATATGGGTTACCGACTAGCCTCTTCACTGTCCTGCTTTCCTCAAGTGCCTCAACATCTACTTCATTTTACCCACACCTTCAACATGAAACATCACAGAGCTCCACTTTCATTATTCCACTTAGAATAGCAGAAAGTCCTAGATTTGTAATCAGGAGACTTGGAGTCTGGCCCAACTCTGCAGCTAACTCACCATGTGACAAGCCATGTTACTAATCTCAGTCTCTTTTTCTGTAATAGGACCATTGGGTCTAATATAACAAAGCAGGTTCTATAACAGCATGTATCACGAAAATCCATTTATGTAAAATAGAAAGAGATGCCTAGAAGGAGAGTCAATAAAATATTAACAGTGGTTGTGGCAGATTGTATTGTCCAAAGATGCTCACGACATTTTCCATTCCACATGCTCTTGAAGAACTTGGCCATTTCCCCATCATGAAATGAAGGTTATGTTCCTCCCCTTTCAACCTGGAAGGTTTGGGAGACTCCTTTCACAAATAGAGTACCCCAGAAGTGGTGTTGCATGGTTTTCAAGAACCATCTAAGAAAAATCAACACAGCTTCCACCTGGCACTCTCTCTCTCAGGACATGTACCTCTGGAGCCCTGAGTTACCATGTAAAAGGTCCCACTACTATGAAGCCACCATGCTGGAGAAGACATGTGGAGAGGCCACAACAACTTAGAGAGAGAGATGCCCATGGAGCCCTAGCTGCTTCAGTCTACAAGTCTCTGAGTCCCCCTAGTCAGTCATCCAACTTATGAGCAAGTGAAACATAAGCTGATCTGTCTTTGCTCTGTCTCAAAGTGAAAACTGCCTACCAAAATCCAGCCAACTTCTAGAACTGTGAGAGATAGCAATGAAAGGATTATTACTGTTTTGAGTCCTCCATTTGGGGCTGATTTGTTATAGAGCAATATGTAACCAAAACAGTGGGTTTTATTTCAAAGAATAGAGTGTATTATACCCTGTTATTGCTTTAAAATTTTAGAATAACTATCACATTAGGAAGAAAATAACTTTTTGTTGTTGTTAATCCTCACCCGAGGATATCTTTCCCATTGATTTTTAGAGAAAGTAGAAGGGACAGGGAGAGACAGAGAGAGAGAAACATTGATAGGTTGTCTCCCGCACACACCCTGATCAGGGCTGGGGATCAAACCTGCAACCCAGGTACGTGCTCTTGAATTGAACCTGAGACACTTCTGTCAATGGCTGACATGCTAACCACTGAGCAGCAAAACCGGCTAGGGTGAAAATGTTTTTTATTTTATTTTAAGGAAAATAAACTCTCTTGCCTATTAAATCTATTAAACCAACATGTACCAGAATCTTCTCAGTTACATAAACATCAGTTGGGCCAAAATGCAATTTTCTCTGTTTATTCTGGTTTCATCTAGCCCATATTTGATATAAGAACCAGCAGGGTTAGACCAAAGCCATTTAGTTTAATTTGGTTGCCATCCCTGTGGACCTGTCCTGGCCCTCTATTACTTCTAACTTGTAGATTCTATAGGAGACTGTATCCATACTAAGGTATAGTTCCATCTGCAGTGAGCAATGGGAAGTTGATTTGGCTAGGAATAGACTTGTATGTAAATTGGGATTTATGTAAATTGGGAGTTTGCCTGACAAAGTGAATTAGGATTAAGTTTGGGACAAAAAGGGCAACTGATTAAGGAAATGCAGGATCACAAACTTTATGAAAACCTTGATACGTGTTCACAGATAAGCATAAATCTGTACCTACATGCTTGTACTTCCTGAATCCTTCTCCTATTTGTCATTTTCAACAAACATCTATTGTAAACCTTCACTTTACCAGGCTTTGAATCTGGCCCTGAGACTAAAAGGGTGAATGATTCACATTCCATGCCCTCAGTGCACTCACAAACTAGAAAGAAACTGACAAAAAAAATAATTTTTAAGTGATTTTTAAGACCAGATAATCAAAAGACAATATTTAACATCATGAAATTTAGAAAGCATAAAATGTGCAAAGCACATTCAACTAAGTTTTATGCTATCCTTGTTCTTTTGTGTTAACCAACTTGTGATTTTTATGAGTAAATGAGCAGAAACCCCTGTCATCTTAGTGTAGGTAACTGAATGCAAAAGAAATGCATAGAAAAAACAAACCAAAAAAAACACACCATGCATTAGATAGAATTTACTTGTTAAACTTAACATATAAAGTGTCAGTAAAATATTCATTTATTTATTCACTAAACAAATTTTTTTTTTTTTTAGTACCTAGTGAGAGTTCAAATGAAATAAGACATCCCCATGGCTTTCCTGGCTCTTCTATCACAGTGCAGAGAACAGACAATGAACATATAGATAAATAAATAAGCAATGGCCATAAATATGAAAGAGCAAAAAGGTTGTGATAAAAAAAAAAAATCAAGCAGGGTCAACGGGCAGGCAATAACATAAGGTGGAATAGCTATTTTAGGTAGAGGGGTTTAGAAGTTGGGGAAGTCCTTTCAGTTATTTGACTGAGAACTGAATAAAACAAGGAAGTGAGCCATGAGAAGATCTGGGGAAACACACTCCAAGATAAAGGATGAGCAGGTGTAAAGATCCTAATGTGGGAACAGGTTGGCTTGAACTAGAGGGAAGTAGAAGAGAAGATAATCATGAAGGCAGTTAGGGACCCAAACTGGCTAAATATCATAGTCCAGAGCAAAGACTGAATTTTATTTAGATACTTTAAGTAAATATTTAAACCCATGCAACTGGATGAAATTAACCTAAGGAATGACTACATAGGGAAAGACCTATGACTAAGCCCTGGGTAACTAACATCCTATATAATAAAAGGCTAATATGCAAATTGTCCCCTGTCCAGGCATTTGACCAGGGGGTGGGGCTGGTCAGCCAACCACCCATGGCCCCTCCCCCCAGGCAGCTCCACCCCCAATCGGCCCACCCACCCCGATTGGGGGTGGGGCAGGCAGGCCAGCAGAACATCACCTGTGAACAAATTTGTGCACAGGGCCTCTAGTTTAGAAATAAGGACTGAACATAGAAGTCTGAGAAGCTGAAATGAGGGAAGGAGGAAACTAGAATAATTGGTGTCTAGAAGATGGAGGAAGAAACTGAAAAGACTGCCGATAAGAAGACGGTATTAACTATTTTAAATACCAGTGGAGCCAAACCATCACTCCTGAAATCACACTTTCTAATCTGCCCTCTTCAACTCTTGCAGCTATCACTCCTAGTGATCTCTAAACCACTCCTGCATCCTCAGGGTTGAATTCTAAGATGAACTAATTCAGAACATATTTCTTAGAAGATTAAAATATCCTGAATTTCTTTTTTCCTCCATTTTCCTTTTACTGCCTCTCTCTTATTCTCCTTTTAATAGAGAAATTTAGAGGACTCAGAACTACAAACCCCTCACAGTGCCCTCAGCAGTCCCAGATCTGTCTCTTGCTTCAATAGTGTTTGGACGGAACAGACCCAGGGACGCCACTTCTTCCAGCCTCTGACCACTCTCCTCTGTCTTATCCAGTCACCACTTTCAGAAACACCTCCCGGACCAGCCAACACACCGGGGTTTTTTCCTCCCTTAACTCCTTACTGAACAACCATGAGCTCCCAAATTTGTCAGAATTATTCCACCCAGGTGGAGGCTGCAGTCAACCACCTAGCCAACCTGCATCTGTGGGCCTCCCACACCTACCTCTCTCTGGGCTTCTATTTCGACCATGAAGATGTGGCTCTCAAAGGCATGGGCCACTTCTTCTGTGAGGTGGTGAAGAAAAAGCACGAGGGCACTGACATCTCTTAAAGTTGCAAAACAAGCTCGGTGGCCGCACTCTCTTCCAGAACATGCTGAGGCCTCCCAGGATGAGTGGGCAAAACTCGGGACGCAATGGAAGCTGACCTGGTCTTGGAGAGGAACCTGAACCAGGCCCTTTTGGAGCTATGAGACCTGGGTTCTACCCATGCAGACGCTCATCTCTGTGACTTCCTGGAGAATCACTTCCTGGGTGAAGAGGCGAAACTCATCAAGAAGATGGGTGACACCTGACTAACATCCGCAGGCTGCTGGCCCCCAGGCTGGGCTGGGCGAGTAACTCTTCGAAAGGCTCACCCTCAAACACGACTAGGCCTTTGGAGCCCATAGGCCTTTGAGGGGCCCCTCTGCATCCCCTGGTGTCTGGCTTTTTCCTGAGCCTCTTCCCAAAACTACTAGCCATTCTTTTAACCACCCTGCAGCCCACTCCCATGCATTGAAACAATACAGCTTTTTGCAGCAAAAAATACTACAAACCCCTTTTAAAATTGGCATATGGTGTTAGACAATACCATCTGTGACCTTCTTAACCAACCAAGAAGTCTCAGGAACATCTTCTACTTTCTTTGATAATAAAAAGAATACTTGTCTAGTATTGGATATCCAAATGCTGTCTGCATGGATGGATCTGGAAAATATTATGCTAAGTGAAATAAGCCAAACTGAGAAAGACAAACATCACATGATCTCACCTATTTGTGGAATCTAATAAACAAAATGGTTGACAACAAAATAAGACCCAAAGCATGAAGGCATGGAACAAACTGACATACCTCCATGTGGGGTTGGGGGAACAAGAAGAGATAAACCAAAGAACTTATAAACTTATATGTATAATCCATAGACACAGGCAATAGGGTAGTGAAGACCGGAGAGGGGGTACAGTGGAGGGGGGTAAGGAGTGGTGGACATGGGAGATATCTGTAATACCATCAACAATAAAATATATATATATTTTTAAATAAAGTAAAATAAAAAGAATACTACATGTAACCAAGTGTGGTTTATCCTGGGATTATAAAAATGGTTTAATGTTCCAAAAGCAATCAATGTAATTAATCATATTAGTAGAGAAAGAAGAAAACTATATGATCATCCTAGTGGATGCAGAAAAATCTTTTGACAAAATCTAAAATTCATTCCTGATTTTAAAAAAACAAAAAACTCTCAACAAACAAGAAGTCAAAGGGAGCTCTCTTACCCAGATAAAGGCATCTATGAAAAATCTGCATAACAAATGGCAAAAGACTGAGAAGATTCCTCTAAGGTCAATGACATGATAGAAATTTACACTTTCACTGCTTCTATTCAACATTATATTGGAGGTTCTAGTCAGAGCAACACAGAAAGGAAAAATAATAAAATCACTCAAATTAGAAAGGAAGAACACTGTTTTTATTCATAGATAACATGATTGTATATGTAAAAAATTCAATGGAATCTATTAAAAGTTATTAGAACTAATAAGTGAGTTTTCCAAAATCAAAATAAAAAAAGTAATTGTATTACTATACACAAAAAGAAACAATTTCAAGTGAAAATTTTAAAATTGATATCATTACAATGGCATCAAAAATAATAGAGTATTGCCCGACCGACATGGCTCAGGGGTTGAGCGTCGACATGTGAACCAGGAAGGTCATGGCTCAATTCCCAGTCAGGGCACATGCCCCCAAGTTGTGGGCTCAATCCCCAGTAGGGGGGGGCATGCAGGATGCAGCCGATTAATGATTCTCTCTCATCATTGATGTTTCCATCTCTCTTTCCCTCTGCCTTCCTCTCTGAAATCAATAAATATATATATTTTTAAAAATAGATAAATAAAAATAATGGAGTACTTAAGAATAAATCTGGCCCTAGCTGGTTATTCTCAGTGGTTAGAGCATTGGCCCATGGACTAAAGGGTTGAGGATTTGATTCTGGTCAAGGGAATGTACTTCAGTTGCACACTAGATTCCCAGCCTCAGTCAGAGTGCATGTGGGAGGCAACCAATAGATGTGTCTCTCTCACATTGATGTTTCTCTCTCTGTCTCTCCCCCTCCTTTCCACTCTCTCTCTAAAGATCAATGGAAAAAATATCCTCGGGTGAGGATTAACAAAAAAAAGAAGAAGAAAGAATAGTTCTAACAAAAATTTGAAAAAGCTACATACACTGAAAAACACAAAGCAATGATGAGATAATTTAAAGAAGACCTAAATTAAAAAAGAGAAATACATTAAATTCATGGATCAGAAGAGTCAATATGTCAGCTTTCCCCAAATTGATCAATAAGAATCAATACAATCTCAACCAAAATTATAATAAACATTTTTGTGGACATTGACAAATTGTTTTTTTAATTATATAAAAATTCAAAGGGCCCTAAGTAATTAAAATAGATGAAGTTGAACTACTAGCACTACCTGATCTCTAGACTTATTCGTATTTAAGACTGTGTGGTATTGGCATAACAACAGACAAATGGAGCATTGAGACAGAATTGAGTTCAGAAATAGACCCAAATATATGGACAATATATGTCCAACATATACAGACAATTGATTTTCAACAAAGATGTGAAGGCAACTTAGTGGGGAAAAGGATAGTCTTTTCAACAAATGGTGCTGAAATAATTGAATATCCATATGCAAAAATATTTATTTTGACCCATACCTGATTCCATCTATAAAACTCAACTCAAAATGGATCCTAAACTTAAATGTAAAACCTAAAACTATAAACTTTTAGATGAAAACAGAGGAGAAAATCTTTGTGAACATGAGAATAAGCAAAGATTTCTTAAATATAACAACAAAAGCACAAGCCATAAATGACAAAATTGATAAATGGGACTTCGTCAAAATTAAAATATTTATTCTTTGAAGGACACTGCTAAGAGCAACATAAGACAGTGCAAGAACTGGGAGAAAATATTTGCCAATCACATATCTGATAAAGGACTTATATTCAGAAATATAAAGAGCTTTTGATATGTCAATTATAAGAAAACAAAAAGTCCACTTAAACAAGAGCAAAAGATTTGAACAGACACTTCATCAAAGATTTACTCATGGCAGTTGAGCACATTAAAAGATTAAATATCAACATTATTACTCAACATTATTACAAACTAAAACCACAGTGAGGTAGCTATTAGAATGCTAACATTAAAAAGTTTGGCCAAAACAAGTGTTGACGGGGATATGGAAGACCTGAAATGTTCATGTGTGGCTGGTGGAAATGTTAAGTAATACAACCACTTAGCAAACAGTTAAGTAGTTTATTAAAAAGTTAACCATATACCTGCTATATGATCCAACCATTCTACCCCTAGATAGTTAACTAAGAGAAATGAAAGTATATATTCATACAAAGATTTCAGGAATGTTCATAGCAGCATTACTTAAAATAGCCAAAAACTGGAAACTACCCAAATTCCCATTGACATGTGAATGAATAAACAAATTATGGTATATCCATGAAATGGAAAAATACCCAGCAATAAGCAATGAACTACTGATACCTGCAACAACATTAATGAATCTCAAAATAATTATTCTGTGAAAGAAGTCAGATATGATTCTATTTATATAAAATGTATATGAAATTCTAACTAATGTATAGTAAAAATCAGATTAGTGTTATGAAGGGGAGGATGGTGGAAGGGACATTTAGAAGAAAGTACAGTAGGATAAAGGAAACTTTTGGAAATGATGTATATGTTATTATCTTGCTTGTGGTGATGGTTTCATGGGTATGTGCATATGTTAAAACTTACCAATTAGCGCATTTATATGGGTACAGTTTATTGCACGTCAATTATACCTCAGTAAAGCTGTTTTTAGAAAGACATAGCATATGAGAAGAGATTTCAGACACATCCTTTGAGTAATCTTATAATAGACAGGTTGTAGATGATAGATGATTAGAGAGAGAGAGAGAGAGAGAGAGAGAGAGAGAGAGAGAGAGAGAGAGATGATAGATAGATAATAGAACAAAATAATGTTATGTATATTTAGAATAGTAAGAAATAAAGTTTGGAAAGGAATCTTGAATTCTTAGGCAATCACTGAAAATTGAAAAAGAAGATATGGGAAACCAAGATGGCGGCATAGGTAAACACCTGAAATTGCTGCCTCGTACAACCACTTCAAAAATACAACTAAAAGACAAAACGGACATCATCCAGAACCACAGGAAGGCTGGCTGAGTGGAAATTCTACAACTAGAAGGAAAGAGAAAAGCACACTGAGACTCAGAGGAGGTGCAGAAGTAAAGAGCAGAGGTATGGAGGCGCACATGGAAAGGGCTGGCAACTGAGGACGTGGTTGTCTTTTTCAATCAGGAGAGAGTCTCAAGCTCCCCACTGCTCTGAACTCCAGTTCCGGGCGAGTCTCTGGGGACCCAGACTAATACGGGGAGAAACTGGACTGTCTGGAAGCAGGCAGAACTCGAGGGCTGCTTTCTCTCAGAGGTGCTTGCAGCGATAACCAGGACACTGAGATGCGGGGCCTCTTAGGGTAGGACTGAGGATCAGCCATAGCTGTTTGCTCCGCCCTGTTGATTCCCTGAGGCCCCGCCCAACCCAAGCTGTGCGCAGAGGCTTTTGCATATGAAAGGCCTGGCCCTTTGCAATCTGAAAATTACCTAACAAACTGCAGCTGGGTCAGAGAGACCCAGAACTTCCAAAAGAGGCCCAAGGCCCGATAGCAGCTTGCATTGCTTCACAGCTGGGCCTCATCTGGGCACCTCCAAATCTCAAACAAAGAAGAGGAATCTGCAGATATCTCCGTAGCTCCTGCTGGGTAGCCTCAGGCAGAGGCTAAATTAGCACCTCCTTAGAGATCCAAGAGCCAGTGTACTCAGTGGTCAGAGTGGGACCATCCAGATTACAACTCCTCAGATCCATAAGGGACACACTCAGGGGGCAGACTCAGTGAGCACCAAAGCCCCACCTAAGCAAGTCTTGCCCCAGAAGGGTGTCTCCAACACAGAAGTTCTCCCACTGCAGACACAGCTGATTCTCACAGCAAATTGGCCTGGAGGTCAATTCCTCCCAGTGATACCTACAACAATCAAGGCTTAACTACAACAAGACTGTGCACAAAGCCCACAAAGGGGTGCACCAAGAGAGTCCACCTCAGGTAATTGCGGAGGCTGAGCCACTGGGCCCTATAGGACACCTAGCACAGAAAGCCACTCTATCAACACAGGGAAGCATAAAAAATGTGGAGACAAAGAAACAGGTCACAAATGACATAAATGGAGGAAAGTGAACTACTGGATATAGAGTTCAAAACCACATTTATAAGGTTTTTCAAGAATTTTCTAGAAACCACTGATCAATTTAGTGAGACCCTCAAGAAATCTAGTGAGACCCTCGAGGTTATGAAAAAGGACCAACTAGAAGTTAAGCATACACTGACTGAAATAAAGAATATTATACAGAGTTCCAACAGCATACTAGAGGATCTCAAGCATCAAGTCAAAGATTTGAAATATAAAGAAGCAAAAATCACCCAACTGGAAAAACAAAAAGAAAAAAGAATCCAAAAATATGAAGATAGTGTAAGGAGCCTCTGGGACAACTTCAAGCGTACCAACATCCGAATTATGGGGGTGCCAGAAGAGAACAAGATATTGAAAACCTATTTGAAGAAATAATGACAGAAAACTTCCCCTACCTGGTGAAAGAAATAGACTTACAAGTCCAGGAAGCACAGAGAACCCCAAACAAAAGGAATCCAAAGAGGACCACACCAAGACACATCATAATTAAAATGCCAAGAGCAAAAGACAAAGAGAGAATCTTAAAAGCAGCAAGAGAAAAAGAGTCAGTTACCTACAAGGGAGTACCAATACTACTGTCAGCTGATTTCTCAACAGAAACTATGCAGGCAAGAAGGGAGTGGCAAGAAATATTCAAAGTGATGAATGTCAAGAACCTACAACCAAGATTACTTTATCCAGTAAAGCTATCATTCAGAATTGAAGGCCAGATATAGAGCTTCACAGATAAGAAAAAGCTAAAGGAGTTCATCACCACCAAACCAGTATTATATGAAATGCTGAAAGGTATCCTTTAAGTAGAGGAAGAAGAAAAAGGTAAAGATAAAAATTATGAACAACAAATACACATCTATCAACAAGTGAATCTAAGAATCAAGTGAATAAATAATCTGATGAACAGAATGAACTGGTGAATATAATAGAATCAGGGGCATAGAAAGGGAGTGGACTGACTATTCTCGGGGGGGTAAGGGGTGAGGGGGGTGTGGGAAGAAACTGGACAAAAATCATACACTTATGGATGAGGACAGTGGGGGGGTGGTAAGGACAGAGGGTGGGGTGGGAACCAGGTGGAGGGGAGCTATGGGGGGAAAAGAGGAACAACTGTAATAATCTGAACAATAAATATTTAATTTAAGAAAAAGAAGATATGAAGGCAAGGTTGGTGACTGCTTGGAGGCACCTATGGATGAAATATTTATTGGAGGGAGCTTTGACTCAGAGATAGGTGCTCTTGAAGGACTTCAGAAGGCAATAGTTTATCTGAGTAATCCTGCTCTTCCTGAGGGAGTTGAAAATTCCTTCATATCTTCCTCATTGACCTAAAAGAGGGCAAAGGTAAATTCCATGAATTTCACATTTATGTCTGGCCATAAAATACACCCAACCCAGCCCAGACCTATCAAATATTGAGACTAAGAATACAGTTGAAATCCAGACACTTCCAAAGCAAACTTCAACTGAGAATTTGGACTTGGTAGAGAGAGGAGAAATTGCAGAAGGGCAGATAGCATGTAAACATACATACCTTTACTAGAATTATGGGGTGATTGCTCCCTAAGGCATATAAATGTCTAATTACTATGTAGTATATCTGAAACTAATATAATATTGTTATACTGAAAAATATAACATTATTTGAAAATAATTTTGTAATTTTAAAAAAGGGCACATACTTTGGAGTAAGAGAGACGAGATCGAATCCTCCCTGGACTGCCATTTTCTTGATGAATAAGCTTGGGCAAGTTTCATAACTTCTTTGGGTCTTATTTCTTCCTTTTGCTAAAAGAGGTCAATAATAATTACTACCTGTTAAAGTTGTTAAGAGAGCTAAAATAAGTGATTCACTTTTAGCATAGTGATTAGTATTCATTTAAGTGTTTATTTAGGTGTGTATTAGTTTAAGAATTAAGTTAAAATTATTAGAAAACTCTCCATTTCTGAAGATGTCTGGATTCAAGGCTGATCTCAGCCCTGGAGAGATAGGTCCAACAGTTCTGAAGTGAAGAGGTCCACTGATCAGCTATAGGTCCCTATGCCTTTCAATGCTTATTTAGTTGTGGATCCTGAGACAGTTACCATAATAACACTAATTAATGTTTGTGTAATTCACCCAACATCTTCCCATTCTCCATGGACACCAAATTGTTATGAGAATACATGAGGTACATATAAAACCTGGTCAAGAGTAAATGCTCTATAACTTTTATTTCACAGTTGAGAAAGCAGGCTGAAAGGCTCTAGCTAATCTGAAGCTATATAGCTGAGAAGCAACAGACTGCACACTTTAGTGTCAAATTCTGAGCTCTTTCTACAACACAAATGCCTCTACCACCTGCTACAGAAGTTGATGTTGTATTAGAAGGACATTTGCATGGCAGTTACTATTTGTAAAATGGCCCCCAAATGCACTCTTTAGAGTTAGTTGTTCCACGCCTATTCTGCACTTTTTAAATGATTTGTGGAAAAACAATAACAAAAGCTGATATGTGAATCCAAATCTCTCTGGCCACCAGTGCAGTTTTTTCCATGTATATTTTTGTAGACATGCTCACCCAATTCTTTCCTAAATTTTTGTCACATGCCCTTAAAAAGAAAGTTCCTAGGGTCCAGAAACTGCCATTTATTGAATCTACACACATCCGCTTCTCATATACAATTACATGCACACATACATGCACACACACATACACACACACCAACATGTGCTGTCGCATTACACAATACTAGCGCATTTGGGGCTATAAAGTGACTGTTTTTTACTACCCTCAGACCTCTACAGATTGGACTTTTACCATTACAGCATAGGGAATATAGTCAATAATAATGTAATAACTATGTATGGTATCAGATGGGTACTAGACTTATTGGGGTAATCACTTTATACAGTGCATATATGTCTAATCATTATGTTGTATACCTGAAACTAATATAATAGTGTATATCAACTTTAAATGAGAAATAAATTACTTTTTTTAAAGTTTGAACTTTTGCCTTTTCTTCGCCAGGTAAAAGGAATAAAAGAAATGCAATAACAATGAATTCCAAAGGAGTGACTGTATAGAGTAGACAGCAGATCATAGCAGGAGACTATGTGCTGTGGCAATTAAGTGCTCAGCCTCTGATTGGGTGGAAGCCCCACTCTACCACTTACAGGTTCGCTGACCTTGGGAAAATTGCTCAACCTTTCTAAGTCTCAGGTGCCTCATCTACCAATGAAGAGGGATAATAGAACAGACCTCATAAGGTTGTGGTGAGAATTAAATCAGGTAATTCCTGTAGCAAACATCACAATTCCTGGAAGGTAATAACTGTCTAGTAAATGTTAGTTTCTATATCATCATCATCGTTGTCATTGTCATTCAAAACCACAGAAAGAATACGAAAGAAAACAATTAAAGAATAAATGATGGTATTTGGGAAAAGAGTAGTTGCATTTATAGATAACTTCTTTATTTTCCAAATATTTTTGCTCCACTCATCAAGTATTTGTTGTGCCAGGCAATGTACTTCGTTCAACAGACACTAACGAATAAGACAGACATCACCCCTGCCCATTCATGCACTGAACCCCCAAACATAGTCCTATAAAGTAGATAAACTCACTTGGCAGATTAAAAAAACTGAGGACTGAAGAAGTTAGAACTTAAAAGTAGACACTGGAACCTGAGATGAATTTATTCATTCAACAAATACTGGAGCCTTTATGTGCTAAGTGCTTTGCTAAGCACTGGCATACAAAAATGAATTGCATGGGTAAAAATGCTTACTCTCATGTAATTTACACAATATCAAATATGTAAAACATAGGACATCCGATGGTGACAAGCATTACATAGATTAATAAATTAATAAGTGGAAGTGGTAAGTTCGGGTGCAGTTTTAAGTAGGGCTGGGAAAGTCTTCCCACGTAGGTGATATCTGAAGAAAAACAAAGGATGGATAAACTAAGGAATGACATATCTCATAAGGATCCATCTAGGGCAAGCATGTCAAACTCAAAGGCTAACACGGGCCAAAGAAACAAGATTTAAGTTTATGTGGGCTGCAAAAACAAAAGCTTCAATATTTATAGGTTTATTTCGATAGAGACATGCTGAATACAAAGAGCTGAAATAAATGAGTAATCATTAACATAAAATAATAGAACATCTTAATAAAAATTAATATTTTTTCTTGAACATTAACTTAGCAGACACTGAATAACTGCTCAAATTAGTAAGTGTAATGCAAATAAACCTATTTTTCTTGTTCTCCGAAAGCGAAATATTTCCTGTGGTGCACATCAAACAAGTCAGTCCAAGACTAATGACATGGCAATCAGCTACCAAAATATTGACTGCTAGTATTAGTGGAGAGAAAGGGTGCACCTACACATAAAGCACCTAAGGGAAATGAATGCAACATGATTATAGTAATTAGCAAACATTGTAGTTTGTTATTAATAATTATGTACAACAGGATATTGTAAAAATTAAGTTACAAATTTTTTTTAAAAACGTTTCTTATGCTGAAACTGGTTTGGCTCAGTGGATAAAGCTTCAGCCTGCGGACTGAAAGGTCCCAGGTTCGATTCCGGTCAAGGGCATGTACCTGGGTTGCGGGCACATCCCCAGTAGGAGATGTGCAGGAGGCAGCTGATTGATGTTTCTCTCTCATCGATGTTTCTAACTCTCTATCTCTCTCCCTTCCTCTCTGTAAAAAATCAATAAAATATATTTTTTTAAAAAAACGTGTCTTACATACCGTTACATTGGTGGGGCTGCAAAAATATTCATTGTGGGCCACATGCAGCCTGTGGGCCATGAGTTTGACATGCTTGATCTAGGGCTTTCCAGAAGCCTTTGATCTGCTCAGGGCTTTCCTGACAGCTGCCTTTACCTCCTTATTCCTCAGGCTGTAGATGAGGGGGTTCAGCATTGGGGTCACCACTGTGTAGAGTACAGACACCACTCGGTCCTCCTCTGAGGACTTGCCTGAGTTATCCCGCAGATACATGAAGATGAGGGTGCCAAAGAACAGTGACACAGCCATGAGGTGGGAAGCACAGGTAGAGAAGGTCTTGGCCCGACCCCCAGCAGAGCGGATCTGCATGATGGCCACGATGATAAACAGATAGGACACCAAGATCACCAATATACAAGCAGGCATGACAAAAATGGCAAACACTATAATCACCACCTCCTGAGTGAAGCTTTCCCCACAAGTGAGTTTTAGCAGAGGAGGGAGGTCACAGAAAATAAAGTTGATCTCATTGTTCCCACAAAAGGAGAGCGTGAAGGCTGTGACCGTTCGCACAAAGGCACTGGAAAAACCAGCCATGTAAGCCCCAGCTACTAAGCCCCAGCGGGCCCTCTCAGTCATGATGGTGACATAAAGCAGGGGTTGGCACACGGCCACATAGCGATCATAGGCCATGATGGCCAGGAGGTAACAGTCGATGGACGCAAAGAAGGTGAAGAGGAAGAACTGAGCTGCACAGCGAGCCTGTGAGATGGCTGTGCCGTGCTCCAGCAGCACAGCCAGCAACTGAGGGACGATAACAGAGGAGTAGCACATGTCCACGAAGGAAAGGTGACCGAGGAAGAAGTACATGGGGGTGTGGAGCTGGTGATCTTTGTGGATCAGGATGATCATCCCCGCGTTCCCCAGCAGAGTGACAAAATAGAAACTCAGAAATAACAGGAAGAGAGGCAGCCCCCACTCGGGATGTTCAGTGAATGCAAGAAGGAGGAACTCGGTCACTAGGGTTCGATTCCTCCCAGCCATCCATTCAGTGATGTATGTGAGAGGGCTAAGACAAGGGCCAGCTGCGGGGAAAGTTCAAGTCATTTCAAGTAATAAAGCTTTAAATTGGTGTCTGACATGTAGGTTCTTGACTTGAACAAATTGCCGTCTGATGTGGCAGTAGGTGAATCTAGATCTCACTATAATATAAGATAAAAAGTGGTGAATGCTTCTCTTATCCTAAGAATGGAAAGCCAATGATTCTCTGCCTTACAAGTCAGCCCTTGTTTTTGCAACTCTGTCCCCAATTAGCTGTTTGATCTTACATAAGGCACTTAACCTCTCTGAACTTCAATTTCCTCTTCTGCCAAAAGGGAATCATAACATCCGCTCTGCTTTATGAGATAAGGTTAATGAATAGATTAAAACAGATGAGAAAATGCTTTGGAAAGCTAAAGGCACTCTACATAGATAGGGTGGCTATTTAAATTTTTAAATGAACATTTTAAAGAAGGAAAATGTATATTCTATGAACAAAAGGTCATGAACCCAAAAAACCCATTAGCAATCAGCAATGGGCTCTGCTTTTAGAAATACTTTTATTTTCAATCAACATGAATGTTTAACAAACAGCTGTTACACTAATTAGAGCTGGCTGACTTGTGTTTTTTGTTATGTTTTGTTTTGTTTTGTGAAAATACTAGCATTAACCTTGAAATCAAAAGAGCAAACATTTAGCTCATTTTAGCCCCTAACAAAGCTTCATAATCATAGCCTGGGTGTCCTCACAGTCTTAATAAAAGCAGTAGGATGATGACAAATGGCATCTGAATTTGAAAGCAGAGATAGCTCTGGTGTTGTCTAGATGTTTTTGGAGGACTCTGAGTTAATGGATCTGTGGGTCCTAAATAGAGTTCTAGAATAGGCTGTAAAAAAAAAAAATGCTTAGATCAAGTTTCATTCCTGATAGAACATCAGTCAGATCAATACCAGCTAACTTCTTAGGGGTAACAAATAAAAGAAATTAGATCTGGAAGCCATGAGCTGGGCATGAGCCATCCTCACCTGAATTTCACTTCGTTAGTGGCTTCCTTCTTTGTTTAGCATTTCTTCTGCTGGTGACCTGCTGATCCAGGGGAGACCTGGATTCTAGGTCACTCACACTAGATGTGTGAGCCTGGACAAATCACTTTTCCTCTCTGGGCTTCAATTGCCTTATCTCTGTTCCCTTTCAATAAAGAACAATGCAGCATGAGATGTTCATCATAGCAATCTGCTTGAGATGGGGTCACTCCCAGAACCTCTATGTTCTATTCTCACTTCATCGAGTCCCTCTCTTTCCTCTCACCCTTCACAAAACAGCACATCCCTGACACTAGAGTTCCCTGGGATTTTTTTTTGTTTTTTCAGACTCAGTCCAGGATCATACGGCTAGGGGCTCAGCTTCTTTCACTGAGCTTCTGATTCAGCACTAGACCTTGCTGGTGGTGCTTCTTACATTAACTGCACCAGCATTGTGCACTAATTGGTTCCTGAGGTGAATCTCCAAGGACAAGCAATTTATCTTCATGTGACTTCCAAACAAGTCATCTAATATCTTTGAGATTTTCTCTTTCATTTCAAACTCCCAAAGCCCCCATCTGATGTCCTGTCGTCACTCAGCAGGGCCTCATGGGGCTAATTCCTACTCTTGCCTTATCCCTGCCTTGTGCCAAAAGAAATGAATTTCTTTGATGTTTTCTGTATGTCACTTGGAAATTTAGTCAACGGTTTTGCACAATGGTACCCTGGCTGGCACAAATGGATCCCAAAGGAGGCTGTTTTGTTGGCATAAGCTTTTGCTTCTCATTATTGAGACACACTGTAGAGGGTAACTCTGAAAGTTCACCATTTGGCAGACACATGATGGTGCAAGTGCAGGAGTCATGAGATGAGATGATGGAAAGGCAGGTGTGAGCAGGTCATGAACAGACTTCTACCAGGCAAACTGACCAAATTCTTAATAGTGACCAACCTCTCCTCCAGAGTACTGGCTCTCAAACTTCAGTGCGCATAACAATCACCCAAGGAATTTCCTGAAAATTCGAGTATTATCATCCCACTCCCACAAATTCTGATGCAGTGTGTCTGCCATGGGACAAGCCATCTAGATTAATGGCCATCCCAGGTGGTTCTGGCACAGCTAATCCCAAGAAATTATATCTGGAGACAATGCCTTGGGAAGTGTTCTCAGGAGCTCTAACTCTGCTTGACCTCCTGTGCATTGTGCTGTAAACAAAAAAATTCAAGGTGTGCTCTTGAAGACCATGATTCCTTCAAAGTCCCATTAGCACCTTCCTTCCTCACAGGAGACTTAAGATAGTCAGGGTGGGCTCGATGGCCCTCTGTATTTTAAATTTTCAAATGTAAATACAGAGTGGGTTATGCAGCTACTTGATCATAAAACAATGACTTGAACTGGGTCAGTGGTCTGTTGACTAAGCCTATTCAGAGAATGACACAAGACAAGAAGCCCCAAGGGCATTGGTTCTCAACTTTGATGCAAATCAGAATGACCTGGGCTGTGGAGCTTTGAAAATCCAAGGCTCAGTCCTAACTGGTTTTGCTCACTGGATAGAGCATCAGCTTGTGGACCAAAGGGTCCCGGGTTCAATTTCAGTCAAGGGCATGTACCTCGGTTGCAGGCTCTTCCCCAGCCTCAGCCCTGGTAAGGACACATGCAGGAGGCAACCAATTGATGTATTTCTCCCAGATCAATATTTCTTTCTGTCTTTTCCTCTCTATTTCATTCTCTCTAAAAATCAATGGGAAAATATCCTCAAGTGAGAATTAAAAAAAAAAAACACAAAAACAAACAAACCCAAGGCTCAGAATGTACCCCTTAACAATTAAGTCAGAATGTTTGAGTGTAGAAGCCAGACATAAATATTTTTTAATCCCCAGATAATTACAATATGCAGTAAGGTTTGAGAACCACCACAAAGGGCTCCTACCTTGCCAAGTCTTATTTCCCCAGATGTGTTAGGTAGATAATAAATTTATTGTTCTTATAAGTTTGAAAATCACTGCATATTATATCCCCACATAGAAAATCATGTTTCATATCATCATTTTAAAGGATCTATAAAGTGCTATAATGAAGAAATTTTGTTAACTTTCTTTAACCCACTATTTATCAAAAATATTTGACCAAATTACTTTTTTTTATTGAAAGCAGATTAGTATGCTGCAGAACTAAAGTTCCTAAAGAAGGATGCCACTTAAGCAGCACAGCTTTAAAAAATCTCAGCAATTGTCCAAATGCCAAAGAGCAAAGCAGTAACCATTCCAAGAAAAGGCATCTCCTGATGACTCATCTCAGAATCTGGCTCCTTTAAGTCTCTGTCAGACTGGCTGCCTCAAGAACAATGGTTCCTACTGGGAAAGGAGCTGGAAGGGGACCAGGGGGGGAGCACCATCCATCCATCCAGATGGATCCCCTGAGAGCTATGGAAGAGGAGTCCATCTTTCCTTTAAAGAAAGACTTTTCCTTCAGTTGTGAAGTGAGTCTGAAAGAATGTTACAAACTGCACAGGCCCAGCTGCCAGGCCTAGCTGCCTGTTTTATCTCAACTCCCTAGGCTTCCCCCATTAGAGATAGAAACAGAGAGAATGATGCCCTCCCTAAGGCTGTTTCAGGAGATAGCCCCAACAAAGGGCAGGCTGAGTAAACAAGGCTTCAGTCAACCTTGAGATAAACAGGTTGTAAAAACACCAGGCAGGAATGCCCTATCCCTATCAAGACACAAACAGACCCTTTGGAACTTCTTTGTTCTCTTCTTACCCTCCTGCATGCAACCCCTCCCTAATGTATGATTTTTGCATATAAATAGCTGAAAGACCCCTTGCTGGGCGCCCAACTCCTCTGCTCCTGCATGAGTACGAGTTGAGCCCCAGCGCGCTGGAATAAAGCCTCTTGCAGTTTGCATCAAGTGACGTCTCCTGCGGATGATTGGGGTCGCCGTCAATCTATGGGACAGAGTGAGGGTCCCTCTTCGGGGGTCTCACATTTGGGGGCTCGTCCGGGATTAGACGACCACCCCCTCATCCGCGGAGCCGACCTTGGAGGTAAGAAGGGGTACCCCAAGTTGTTTGTCTTTGTCTTGTGTTTGTCAAGCAGTCTGGATTTGAGTGCGCGCTTTCGGTTTGGCAGCCGTTCGGCAACTCGTGAGAGTGGCCGAACAGTGGTCGGTAGACGTGCCTGGAGGACCACAGGTTGCAGCCCTGGGGGACGCCCCAAGGGAGGAGGGGGAGTCAAGGGACGCCTTGAGCTCCCATTTGGGGGGGTGTAAAAGCCCCCGTCTGGGGGGGTGTAAAAGCCCCCATCTGGGGGGGTGTAAAAGCCCCCATCTGGCTTTTTTTCAGTTTTTCTTCCGCGGGGTCGGAAGGCTGTTCTTAGGTGTCTTTGTTTGTTTGGTGTCTGTGTTCTTTTGTTTGATTTTGTGGACTCACTGGACGGACGCTATGGGACAGACTCAAACTACTCCTTTAAGCATTATGGTCGTTTTAAAGTCAAGGGCTGGGTCAAACCTGCTTGCCAGCCTCAGGTGTGGTTTTCCAGAACTGCTGAGAACTTGGGACCTTGAAGCTTACTGAATTCAAATGATAAAAACTTATGTCTTGCATTTTTGAAGGTTATTCTTAAAAATGTTACTGATTGAGAAAAACTGTGTGTTGTGGTAGCTAAATGCCTTTGCTGAATGAATGTCTGGTGAAAGTGTGCAAGTGTAGAGGGCTGGGGCCTGCCCTCTCCTCTCCTTTGTGTGGCTCCACAACTTTGGTCAGGCGGGTACCTGAGTGAAGATCTGTGAAAACAGGTCACCCCTCCCTTGTCTGTCTCTCGTCACCGATCATCATGAGGTCGGGACAAAGTAAACCTGCTGTTCTTAATTACATGTTAAAAATGTTTTAAGGAATACAATAGAGATTGTAAAATTAAAATGAATGCTAAAATACTGAGGAAGCATGAGTGAACTGAGTGAACAGCTGTTTGTTTGTGTGGACCTAGCCAATTTGCTACCAAGAGGGGGGACTGGACGCAGTCTTAACTCCTCCGGTAGGTTCTCACCAAAACGTTGGTCAAGAATTCTGTTCTGGGACATGGGTGCCAGGAGTGCCCCCACGCCCGTCTGGGGAGTTGGGCATTGTTTTGTTTATCTGCTCAGCTCCAGTCTGGGCTAGTCTACTGAGAGTGTGAATACGAGTGTTTATCTATTTTGGCTGCTCATTACTAGTCTGTGTAAAGTGAAAGTTACTTTGATTTATTTTGCATTTCTGTTAATTCATCTGGCTGAACGTTTGGACTGGACCCGCGGTGGGCTGCAAAAATCTCTAGCAGTTCTCAGAGTCTTTTGCTCGCCACTACAGAAGGAATCAGCCCACTTAGTTAATATAAATTTCTGTCTATCTGTTGCTCTTACCTGGGTTGTAAATCTGTGAGGAAAAGCAGCCTGGGCTGAGAGAAGTGGGGCGGGGGAGGGTTGGCAGTTATGCTGCTGGCTGCAAACCTAACAGGTCTTATCAATGAACTTCAAGGTTACAAAAAGTAACTGTAAGCACAGTCTTTCTCTGCCCTGGTTTATTCTTTTAACCCTTCCAATGCTAAATTAAACCGATACCTGTTCTTAGTTTTGTCACAAAAGTTCTAGATATATCTTAAGAATAAAAGTACTCTAAAATATGTTCATAAATATTAATCTAAAATTGCTGACTGTTCACTTTTGGTAATCATTAAAAGATTAAGGTTTCTAAGAATTAAAAAAATTCTAATACATTAAAAACTAAACTCCCAGGAGAAAAGCGGAGGAGAAACAGACCTGAAATCTGCAGCCACCCTGGTGATTTAGAAGTTTAGAACTGTTTACTAGGCAGACTCAGCCCCTGAGAGCCAGGTCAAAGAAGGGGGGGCTGGATGCCTGAGCTGCCCGCTGCCCTGAAAGAAGAAGCGGCAGCGAGACAAGTAGGGAAAGCTGTGGATAGAGCTAGCGAAAGCTCTCTGTTTGCAAATGTACTGAAAGGGTTTAGTACCTGTTGCTGCTGGAAGAGGAGGGGTTAATATCTCCTTCCAGTGCACTCCCTTGAAAAAGGCCTGGTTGCTGCTCTGCCACAAAGGGAACTGGTAAAAAGGCAAAAAGCAGGGCCCTAAGGGTTAACAAAAAGCACTCTCCCTGGACCTGGGAGCCATCAGGACTTTGAAATTCTCCAAGAGAGGAGGAGTCTGACTCAGACTGGCCGGAACCTCTTGGGTTAGAAAAACCAGAGGCTGCATATTGAACTTAAAGACTGCAGTTTGCTGGGCAGAGGTCTGAGCCCAGTTGTGTAGAGGTTAGCTGCCTCTGTGCAGCAAACAACCTTCTCCTGTGCCGGAATACATTTTAAGAAAATTGTATAATAGACTCAGATGATGCCTGCATCTTCATAAACATGGCTTCAGAAAGACAAGGACAATTTTACCTTATATAGAAAGGTGAAAGAGTGGACTTTAGTCACCTCCCTAAAATGTTTGTATAGCCCTACCATATCTCATGTTTAGTAGCGGAGGATTTGACTGCCTGAAGAGGCCATGATGCCAATATTATGTTTCATTGTATTAATGTGTTGTATTAACCTTCAATTCTCTTACAGGTTTAAATGTAGCTGTAACTGGCAAATGTCCAGTCTCCCACACTGAGGAACATTGCTATAGCTATGTGTTAGCTGTCCTGGAAGGGGACTATGTGGGGTGAACTCCAAAAGTAAAGGGTGTCTAGCTGCCAAGAGGGCAGGTGCCCAACTGGGCAAAGGAGAACACCCATCAGGTTTTAGTCTCTATCGAGAGACAGTTGACAGTTGGCAGCCTGTATACTATCTTATAGGCCTGTGTGACCATGCCCATGTCAGAGGTGGCACAAAACCTCAACTGTAAAAAACTGGGAAAAGCCTGTTTGGAATAGAAGGTCTAAGGCATGGTTATGCATTTCTAAAAAACATAGAAAGAAGGTTTAAAGGCTGGTTTAAAAGTATGAAATTTAGAAAGGTTGTGTATGTGATAAGAAAGAGAAAAAAAATGTTGAAAGAAAATTAATCAAATGATACAGGCCAGTAGGTCAGAAAGAGTAAATAATTTACATTCTGCCTCCCTAAACAGAGGGTAAATAGTTATGCCAAAGTACTTAGGAAAAATGATAAAAGAAATATAACAGTTACAAGGAAAATCAGAAGATCTTACAGCAGGTCAGTGGCTTTTTCTCCTTATGTAATTCCTCTAAAATTTGGCAATGCTTAATAAGTCATGGCAATGCACTTCTTTGCATAAATTCAATAAGACCAGTTTCCAGTAGTGGTTTTATTTAATGGAAACTTTGACTAGAGAAGTATGTTTTAAAGAGTTCTGTCTGAGCTCTGAAGACTTGAAGCCAATAAGAGTGCCACGGGAAAAGCCCGGTATCTTGCTTGGTAGCCCTAAAAATAGCTGGCGCTGGAGCGTCAGGCCCATGCCCTACCATCACTGGCGGTTGGTCAGAGTAGAAGGGGAGCAATAAGGATGCCTCTGCATCCCTGCGAAACCCCCACACACTCTGGGCCGCAACGAGTAGGAGGGCTACTGAGATGGGCCTTAAAGCCTAGAGCGTGGGCTCAGGTGGAGTTGCTACAGGTGAGGGATTCACCTAACGCAGCAGATACTGCAGGCAGGCCTGATGGCAGCTGGATGGCTTGGCTTCCTGGCCCTACGGGGCACATTAAGATTCAATCATGAAATTCCAGCACAGGTAGTCGGTTACCATTCTTGTTGTGTTTATGCAAACATCAGGCCAAATTGAATACAGTAGACAAATTGGTCTTGATTTGGCTTTTTGATAGCCATAGAGGAGTTTTAAGAAGAAAAATCCTATTTCAACAGAGGTTATTAAAACTGAAATGTTTTCTTTCCCTCCCACCAGACCATTTGTTACAGTTTGTCTCCGCCAGGTCACAAGCCCACCTCCTTCTGTGCCCAGGCCTCATCGTCCCTCTGACAGATAGCAAGGATCTCTTGGATCTGAGAGAAACTTCTGTCCCTCCTCAGCACGAAGCAGTTACAGAAGAGAATTCAACGCCCATTTTCCCTGAAAGAATTCGGAGCCAGGATCCTTGAGGTAATATAATAAGCAGTTAGACAGACATGAGCAGAGCAAGGACGATGGGCCAACTGGCACTGACTCCCCAGAAGCAGGAGGGAACTAGGCTGCAGACAAAGCAGCCCAGGAGGCTGCCCTAAAACCAGTGGGGCCTTTACGGATTCTAGTGACTCTTCCAGACCTTGTACTACTCATCTCACCAGTTTACTCAAGTTCTTTCAGGTTTTACAGTCTACCCAGCAAGCAGACCAGAAGCACGTCCAAGATGATCTGCCTGTATCCAGTTCATCCCTTCCAACCTGGTGACACTGTTTGAGTAAAGAAATTTGCCACCCAAGGACTGAAAGGACCACCCCCACGGCAGTCAGGTCGACGGGATCCCGACGTGGCTTCATCACACCCGGCTTAAGACAGCCCAGGCAAAATAAAGAAGTCTAGGACTCAGTGGACCCTCATATCCACCCCCTTATGGGTCCTCTTATTATATTGCTTTTAATTCTTACTTTTGGGCCCTATATCTTAAACCGACTGGTCACCTTTATCAGAGAAGGAATAAGTGCTGTGCAAGTACTAGTGCTCAGGCAGCAATACCAGTCTCTCCGCCAGAGAGATAGTTTAAAAAAAAAATGTCTAGAGACAGAAGTTCCATGATTAGAACTTACCAAAAAGCAAATGGGGGAATGAAAGAATGTTACAAACTGCACAGGCCCAGCTGCCAGGCCTAGCTGCCTGTTTTATCTCAACTCCCTAGGCTTCCCCCATTAGAGATAGAAACAGAGAGAATGATGCCCTCCCTAAGGCTGTTTCAGGAGATAGCCCCAACAAAGGGCAGGCTGAGTAAACAAGGCTTCAGTCAACCTTGAGATAAACAGGTTGTAAAAACACCAGGCAGGAATGCCCTATCCCTATCAAGACACAAACAGACCCTTTGGAACTTCTTTGTTCTCTTCTTACCCTCCTGCATGCAACCCCTCCCTAATGTATGATTTTTGCATATAAATAGCTGAAAGACCCCTTGCTGGGCGCCCAACTCCTCTGCTCCTGCATGAGTACGAGTTGAGCCCCAGCGCGCTGGAATAAAGCCTCTTGCAGTTTGCATCAAGTGACGTCTCCTGCGGATGATTGGGGTCGCCGTCAATCTATGGGACAGAGTGAGGGTCCCTCTTCGGGGGTCTCACAAGTCCAATGGCTGAGCCTGGCAGTTCTGCTTCACAGATAATAGTGAACCTACCTCACCTCATCCCCAGATGAAATAAGCTGCTGAGGGTTTATATCATTCACATACCTGGGATCATGTGTTTTGCTAATGCAAGGAACAGGAAGAAAAGGAGTTTGAGTTCCAGGATAAATGATCAAAGAAAGAACAGAAAATGATGAGTAGATGAGACCCGTTCCTTCCAGTACCTTGGGTTTGATTGAGGCAGTTAGGGAAGTAAGCCATCAGGTTCTGGGAGGCTTTGGACACAGGCTGAACCTTGCAGAGCACAGCGACCCTGTGCAGGCCAGGATTCCCTCCTGCCCACCTCTGTGTGGAATGCAGCAATGTTCTGCCTCCCCAAGAACAAAAGCTTTAAGAATATACTAATAGATTGTCAATATCTACAGAACAGACACTGCAGATACTATTATGAGCAGTGGTAATGGTATAAATTGGCCAAGTGGATTCTCAGGAAAACCATGTGATGAATGGGCAATAGAACAAATGAAGAAGAAGAAAGAGCAGAGATATTTCCATCCAGATAGTAATTCACAGACATGTTATTGTGGACATTTTTTTACTGATTCAAAGGAGGCATCGCTGTGAACTAGTACAAGAGTCTGAAAAATACTTTGAGCACGATGAGCTTTATTAACTGGACCATCAGACTACTACCTTAATCATTAAAAATAAATGTAACCTAAATGTTGAATTCTAATTGATGATATTATTCTGTAGTATATAGGTGTGAAGAGCACTAATACCAATATCTACAATTCATTTTGAAATGCATCAAAAAGCAAAGCATATTGATGGATGATTTGTTGGCTGGATAAATGAATAAATAGATTATATATGTGCTATGTTAAATATGACAAAATATTAGCAGTTGCAAAATCTAAGTATTGAGTTTAGGGATTCACTGTACATTATTTTCAATATTTTTTAAAATATATTTTATTGATTTCAGAAAGGAAGGGAGGAGAGAAAGAAACATCAATGATGAGAGAGAATCATTGATTGGCTGCCTCCTGCATGCCCCACACTGGGGACTGAACCTGCAACCCGGTCATGTGCCCTGACTGGAATCAAACCATGACCTCCTGGTTCATAGGTTGACACTCAACCACTGAGCCACGCCAGCTGGGTTTATTTCAATATGCCTATTATGGAAATTTTTAATGGGAAATTTTTCAAAAAAATGTAATTGTGTTTTATAGTCATAGACCTGTGAAGTATGCCACCCCTGGATTACACAGGATTTAATTTCAGATGCTTTCGTCATTTTTCCTGGGAGTTAAAGCTCTCACCACAATCTCTCTTCTGAGGCTGCCTCTTCTTTTCTCCCCCTCTCTCTCTAAAACTAAAATTTCTGGTCCTTTACCAGGGCATATTCATTTAAACATTGAGTGTGCTATAAACAATGTAACCAGAATACTGGCACTTTTAGAGGTGATTCTCAGGACTGCCCAAGGTTGGGGATAGTTAGACCAACTTGGCTCTTTTGAGAATCTTCCTCAGGGCCTCCTTCACCTCCTTGTTCCTCAGGCTGTAAATGAGAGGGTTCAACATGGGGATGACAGTTGTATAGAACACAGACACGACCCGATCCTCCTCTGAGGACTGGCCTGAGTTATCCCGCAGGTACATGAAGATGAGGGTGCCAAAGAAGAGTGACACAGCAGTGAGGTGGGAGGTACAAGTAGAGAAGGTCTTGGCCCTACCTCCAGCTGAGGGGATCCGGATAACGGCCACGATGATAAACAGGTAGGACACCAAAATCACCACCAGGCAGGCAGGGATAACAAAAATGGCAAACACAATAATGACCACTTCCTGGGTGTAACTGTCCCCACAGGTCAGCTTTAAAAGAGGAGGGAGATCACAGAAAATAAAGTCGATCTCATTGGTTCCGCAGAAGGAGAGAGTGAAAGCTGCGACTGTCTGCACCAAGGCACTGAGGAGACCAGCAATGTAAGCTCCAGCCACAAAACCCAAACGAGTCTTCTGAGTCATGATGGTAACATACAGTAGGGGTTGGCACACGGCCACATAGCGGTCATAAGCCATGAGGGCCAGAAGATAGCAGTCAATGGAGCCAAAGTAGGTGAAGAGGAAGAACTGAGCAGCACAGCGTGTGTAGGATAAAGTTGCCCCAAGCTCCAGCAACACAGCCATCATCTGAGGCACGGTGACAGATGAATAGCAGATGTCCATGAAAGAGAGGTGACTCAAAAGGAAGTACATTGGGGTGTGGAGCCGGTGGTCCACATGGATCAGGATAATCATGCCCAAGTTCCCCAATAAGGTGATGAGATAGATAAATAGAAAGAGGAGGAAGAGAGGGAGTGCCCGTTCAGGATAGTCAGTGAATGCTATAAGGATGAATTCCGTCACTAAAGTGAGGTTCTTCTTTGCCATGGAGTCAGAGGAACCTGAGAGGGCTAGGATGAGAAGCAAGTTAGGAAGCTATAAATAGGATTTAACTGCATTTCTAGCTAACATTTTATTAAACATGTACTATAGACAAAATATGCCAGGTGCTGTGTGGGGCTTCAGAGATGACTGGGCTTAGCTCTTACCTTTAAGGAAATTCTCTGACAAGAAGTCATTTTAGTATATCAAGAAAACCAATACAGGCAGACATTTTTAGAATAAGAGTACATATTCTCCCACCCTTATCACTAACTAACTGTGTGAGCCCTTGTAACTCAGATAACCACTCTTTTTTAATTAAATTTATTGAGGTGACATCAGTTAATAAGATCATATAGTATTCAAGTGTACATTTCTATGGTACATGATCTGTATATTGCATTGTGTGCCCACCATCCAAAGTCAAATCATCTTCTGTCACCATATATTTGATCCCCTTTGCCCTTTAATACCTCTCAAACCCCTTTCCCTCTAGTAACAGCCATGGGCAAACTACGGCCCGTTTGAAATGAATAAAACTAAAAAAAAAAAAAGACCGTACCCTTTTATGTAATGATGTTTACTTTGAATTTATATTAGTTCACACAAACACTCCATCCATGCTTTTGTTCTGGCCCTCCGGTCCAGTTTAAGAACCCATTGTGGCCCTCGAGTCAAAAAGTTTGCCTACCCCTGCTCTAGTAACCACCATATTGTTGTCTGTATCTATGAGTTTTTGTTTGTTTTTCTTGTTTGTTCACTAATTGCTTTCAGTTTTATATCCCACATATGAGTGAAATAATATGGTTCTTAACTTTTTTGGCCTGACTTATTTCACTTAGCATGATATCCTCAATCTCACAACATCCATGTTGTTTCAAATGACAGTATTTCATCTCTTGTTGGGGTCCAACCCCAGCAGGTCCAGGGGTTCCCAAAGGTGTGGACAGAGTCAGCGAAGAAGGAGTGACACAGAGGCAGCGTTCAGTCGATCATCATAGCCAGGTTCTCTCTTTTTTGTCCTGTTACATCTGTATTTATACCAGTTGATTTTAATCCTATCCATTCTATTCCAAAGGTTAGGGTGTTTCTTATCTCCATCCAAAGTTACTCTATTGCTCTATTAAACTACAAGGAAGTAACTGAAGAAGATTATCCTAAGTAAAGATTATGTAGCTTAAGCGTGATTGTTCATAGTTAAAGTGATTAACTACCTGCCTGGCACTTAGTTAAGGGGTTTTATGGATTTATTCCCTCCTTAGTCCTGTTAATCCCTAATCCCAGGGAAAAAATCCCCACCTGGGGAAACAACCTTTCTCGGGGAGGTGTCCTGTTTAAAACACATAGCGCTAAGAGGGGGAGCAAACATATGCCATATACGCCAGGTCCCTTGAAACATAAGCTGTGCAGATGTTTCTTCCCTGCAGTGACTGTGTCAAGCAGCAAGGATGGACCCGCTTCCGGCAAATTCCCCCATTTTTATTTTTTAAATGACAGTGCATGTAAATCAGCGGCCACCTCTCGGATTGGGTTAAGACTCAGAAGAAGACTTGTTTGTGACTTTGCCAACAGGTCAGTCCGAGGCTTAACCCTATATCGGCTCCCCATAATCTCTTAACCAAAATTTTCCTATTGCTCCATTAGGGGGTGGTACATGGAATCCTGCCTACCATGGGAATATCCATCTCAGCACTCTGTCCCCTTTCCTTTATGACAATAGCTTCTCCATTATTTCAAATCTTCTTTATCTCTTGCCTAGATCAAAACCACAGCCATATAACTAACAGCTCTTTCTGCCTTCAGACTTGCTTCTTGCCAATGCTTGCTCCTAATTATGACTAGAATGATATTTCTAAAACTTTAATTTGATCACATCTCACTCTCCTATTAAAAATTCAATCATGGCACCCCAGAAAGATTAGAATATTATTTAAACTCTTTGACATGTCAGGGAATGCCCTCCATGAGTTGCCCCCTACTTACTTCCTCATGTTTCCTTCTTACTTCTCACTGCTCACACTCACACCCCACCCTCTCTAGTCACTCTAAATTATTTGCAGCTCTCTAATCCCCTATGTTCTCTCGCATCTCTGTGCTTTCTACAAGCCACTCCTTCTTGCTGAAACACCTTCTTTTGTCCATCCCCAGGGTCCTGCCCAGCCCCTATACAACCTTCAAACCTCAGCTAAGATTGTACTGCCCACAAGAAGTCTCTCTTAAGTCTGTCTTCCCTGGTCAGGGTATGAGCCTTGGAGCTCAGCACATAGTAAGGGTTCCATATGTTTTTGTGGAATAAAGTTACCAAATGAGATATGAAGCAACTTGCAAAGGGAAAGGTACTGTACAAATGTTCAAGTGATTATTTTTATTTTTATGAAAATATTTTTTTAAAAAAATTCCTGAAGTATAAAAACTCATTAAAATCAATCAACATTTATGAAGTTATAGCCATCTTTATGATACGGGATTTCTGGACTGGAACACAGAGTGTTCCCCTGGGCAGGATGGCTTCCCCAGATTCTTTGTCCGTCGGAGTCAAAGAATAAAACCATGGGCGGAAGATGGTATAGCAAAGATGGAAATTTATTGAAGAACAAGTACAGACTCCCAAGTGGGGAGGGAAAGAATCTCACAACAGAGACTCCCACGTGGGGAAGGGGAAAGAGTCCTACCAAGTTCTTTCCCCAACCCCCCCCCCACCCCCCACCTCCCCACCCCCACCCCCCCACCCCTCCTTAATAAAGGCTGCAGTTTTTGTGCTTCCATATCCCCTCTGATTGGCCACTATTCCCTTTGATTTGTTCACTATAGTAACTCCAGAGCTCAAAGGTCAAACCTCACATGGGACATGTAAGGTCCTCTTCTTTATTGTGTAAATATAGACCTTTGGCTACTCCCAGTTCCATTGTCTTATGGAAATGCAACTGCTGCCTCTCCCAACTTCCTTGTCTTATGAAAATGTATTCTTTTGCAACTCTATAGCCCTGTGTTTTTTTCCATAAACCCCCTTAATTTTAAAAAATTCCCTAAATCTGCCTATTTTCCCCCTAAAAATTCCTATTTCATTTAGTTTGATATTTCCATTTTCAACCTACCAATGTCCTTACTTAACAGAAAGCTGCTGTATTATAGCCTCTTAGTTTGCGAAAAATAAATTTTATAAGAACTAGTGTTGTACTAAATAGAAACACATAGAACAAAACTATTTTAAGTGATTTACATATTAACTCATTTAATCCCCACAACCACTTTTTTAGGTAAGAACTTTTATTTTCCTCATTTTATAGATAAGGAAACTGAGACAATAAGAGCTTAAGTAATGGGCCCAACATTATACCAGTACATGGTGGAACTGTCATTAGGAACACTACCACAGAAGCACTATTCATCTTATAAGAGAAGTTTACATTCATTACGTATCTACTCCAGCAGTCCAGCAGGACTTAGGAAATGTCTGCCTTTAAGTAAACAAGCATGAATAGCAGCTCTGCAGTCTATTCATATCTGAAGGCTGATGGAGACTTTTGTGCTAATGGACAGAAGTCCTTTGGCAGAGTTGCAGTGTTGCAGGATAAAGAAGATATTTGATCGTCTTTAAAGCATTAGACTTTGGCAGCTATTCCAGTGTTGGACTGACATATTGGGGAAAATGAAAAATAAAAGAAATTGGGTCTGGTGATCCATACTGAGCATAAATCAAAAGAATTGGATCAGTTTTCTCACCTGAATTCCACTTCACCTTCACCCAGCAAGTCCTCTTCTCTCTTTGTCCACTAATTTTCCTTTGTCGCTAAAGGTCTTTCACTGCTTGGAGAAGTATCCTAAGTGTGTAGAGGAGAACCATTGGTCTGGGTGGTTTGTGTCCTCCCATACCTGCTGATGAGCAAGTTACCTAATCTCTTGGGGCCTCTTTGCCCTTCCACCTCCTCCTACACTCCCCTCAGTGAATCAACATGGGGACATTAATGTCAAAGCTGCTTGAATACCAGTCACTGTACAATATCTTTCTCAATACTAGTCTGTCAAACACTTCTTTCTCTGTGTTTCCTTCATATTTCCGTTTCCATGACCTGGCAATCTGGTTAAGATGCAGTCCTCACTCTGGGTTTTGTGCAGGTGCCGGATGGAATAGCAGATGTTGGAGAACAGCCTCTTCCTATGGGCTCCTGGCCCCAACACAATTCCCTCATGGAGAAGACACTAATAGTTGCTACAAAAGCTCTGAAGTCCCCAATTGATGGCTAAAGTGGTCTCTAATGAAAGGCAATTATTGCTTATGGTAATCTCAACTCCCAGTCCCAAATCCCAAAGCCCTAAGACACACTGAGTAGAGTATAAGACACACTGAGTATAGTCTAAAAGCCCTGAGCCCCAGTTCTGCACAGTCCCTTGAGGAGTGAGATACCTCTGCTTTAACTTCTCCAAACAGAACAACGTCAAAAATTGTGCCTGTTGCCATCCTCGTCAACGTAACCATATCTTAGAAGAGGGGTATTTTGCAAACACAAGGCTTTGCAGGAGGACACACTGGGGACTCTACAGAGACCTCAACAAGACACAGCACATCTTCTAAGTTTGCCCTCCATGTGGATCAGGTGTTTTATTAGGCCTCCCCCTTTTTTTCTCCTTAAAAGCAAATGAAATTATAGGGAAAACAATAGCCTGGGATGTTGCCCAGAGGAGAAATTGGCAAGTTCTTGTTGGCATAACTTTTGCCAGCTCTCTTCATCTTTGACACTGACGTATTTTTAGCCCCAAATTCATAGGTATTTTGTTAAGTCATTGAATTTCAACATGTCCCAATTTAGAAAAGGAAATGAGAAATAAGAGAACGTAAGACCACATAGTTCATTGATTCATCATTGTACTAAGAGTTCTAAACAAAGAGCAAGAGATACAAAATGAAACAAAGCCCTCAAAAAAACCACCCACAATGCCTGTCCTATAATAAAACAAGGCCTGAACTCTAAAGCAAGATGTAGGTAAGATGCCATGGGGATTCAATGTAGGCAACATTACTTACATGGGGGTGAATCAGGAGTGACTTTCCAGAGGAGGTGACAGTTACTTTAGATAGAGGTTAGGGTGGAAAGATGATGGGAAAACTTTTCAGGAAAGGGGACCAGTGTGAGCAAATTCATAGGGTAGGACAGCCCAGGGAATACTCCTGGGATGATGAGTGCAAGGAACTTTGGCAACAGAAAAGGTTGTCACTAGGCAAGTCCAGAACTAGGGTGATGTGAGTGAGCCACTCTCCTTAGGTACAAAAGTTAAGGAGGCACCAAAAACGTTAGTAAACAAGGTAAATAATATTTAAAAATCAATGCAAAAATTTTATTATAAACAAAACATCATATTAAACAAATATGGCAAGAGTGTCATTGATTTTTCTTTTTGCCTCAGTCTCTAATTATTATATTATGTCATAATAGACGTATCATATGATATCATAAGACTTATCATATGATATGTCTTAGCATAGCACTAGTATTAGGAGATATGCTTTAAAAGGGAGAGCAAGACCAGAGGGCTTTCAGGAGACTGGCTTTTAAAAAATGCCTTTTAATCATCTAGGGATATTCCACTTCTTTCCTCTCTTCCCTCCACGTAAGAAAGAAAAGAAAATGTAGGAAGGTCAATTTCATGAGATTGAATACTTGCAGAGTATGTCTATCATTTCAAAGCATTCTCTTCATCTAGCTTCACAAGAGCCCTAATTATTGAGAGAGATAATGGGACTCCTCATTTGTCCTGATATAAAAACAAGGCAAGAGGGGCCCAAGGTCATATAGTTAGTTACTTGGTAAGTAAACTAGAAATTTTGCCTATCCTATATACATTACTAATGGACTCTGCTTAAGCCACAGCCCTCAGTGCCCAAACGCACATTTATTTATGACCACATGCACACACATGCACATGCAAGCCAGAGCTCATTAGGTGAAGAGGTGAGTCCTCTGGGCTAGGCTATATTAACAAACTACCTTAAAACTAGAGTGACCTTACACAATAAGTTTTTTTACCCATGAAAAATCTAGTGTGCTGAACACACTGTGCAATATACAGACAATGTATCATAGAATTGTACACTTGAAACTTATATAATCTTATTAACCAATGTCATCTCAACATATTTAGTAAAATTAAAAATAATACAATTATTTACCACAGGAAAAAAATCTAGCATGAGTTAGTTAGTTCTCTTCCATCTTGTAGCTATGCCATTTAGAACAAGTGGCCTTCAAGATTGCTAGTACAGGGGAAGAGCAGGTGAAGGTCATGTGAAATATCGCTAAGGACCAGGCCTGGAAGTGGTCTACTTCACTTTTCCCACATCCCGGTGACCAGAATGCAGTCACATGGTCTCTACACCACTGCAGGGGATCTAGAAAATATACAGGAACATGTGAATATTTGTGAAAACAAATACTGGGGCTAAAATCTCTGCCACAACCCTCTTCCTTTGTTGAGTATAATTTCTGGAACCCATCCCAAAATTTCCAAGGACACTCAAGGGCTCACTATTGCATTCATATGGCTCTCCATTTTTCCATTTCCACTAAAGCATTATTTACATTGTACCTACTTCCCATAACTACTCACCCTACCCAGTACCACATTGTGCAAATCATAAAACATGGCATTTTTTCTTTTTTTCTTCATTCTTTAAAGCAAAATTAACACAGCGCTTGTTTGGATAACAGACTTCTAATAAAGATATTATAGAAAATCTCCAGGTTAGCCAGATGTGACTCATCTGGACTGGGGTTGGTTTACTTGGCCAAACTGGAGCTCAATTCATGATTTGTTTCATGTGTCTCTCATCATCTTTGGGTTAGCAAGATACTCGGTACATCTTCTTTTTCTAACAAAGGCAGAAGCACAGGTGAGCAAAGTCCAATGACCAAATTTCAAGTCTTTGCTTAATCGGGTCTGCTAATGTCCATCTGCCAAAGAAAGTCCCATTGTCAAGGTTAACATCCTGGAGCAGTGAAAGAAGAGTGGAGTGAATATTTCTGAGCAATAATCCAGTCTTTCCTATCATCCATAAATACTCATGCACTACCACCCCAATCACATGCAAAATTGATTCACCACCATCCTGAGACCCCCACCCACTGACTCCAACAAATTATATCATTGGGATCAAAGTCTAGAATCTTGTGATCTCTATCAGTCTAAATGCAGCTCCCCTTGGTGTAGAGAACCATGAACTAAAAAGACAAGTTATCTGCCTGCCCTACAAACACCCAACATGCATTGATGAACCAGGCAGGATGACCTCGGTAAACAAACCCATTAGAAAAGGGGAAGAATGACAGTCACGTGGCAATTACTGGTCCACAGCAATTCTGAGCTCCTACTGGGAAAATATTGCCATATCCCCCTCTCCTCAGAATAAATGCCTTGTTAGGCCATTAACCTACTCCCTGGTGGAGATAGAGCACCCCAGCTGGGGTTCCTCATGGGTCTTAGAAAAATATCATGACCGTTAGATATTTTTCATGCCCAAAGGTACTTTAATACTAAATGCAGATAACTTTTATTTTGGCCTTTTCTCTTGCCATTAGCAATCCCTAAGCACTTAGAGTTTACCAGAGAGAAGACATTATAAGTTTTGGTTAAGAGTATGGATTCTGATATTGGGCTGCTTGGGTTTGAATCCTGGATCCATCTTTTTCTAGCGGTGTGATTTTGGAAAATATGCATAATCTCACTGTACTTCAACTTCCTCATCTGTAAATTCAAATAACAGTACCAACCTCATAAAGTTATGAAGGGAATCAAATGAAATAGAAATGAAAGAGAGAAAGTAAAGCCATGCTTCAGTAAGGTACCCTGATCTTCACCATCAGAAGGGTGTTCCCAGACCACTTCCCGAATTCAATCTTTCTTTCTACTTCTTATCTGAATCTTTACACATTATAGAGTCCAAACCAATGGATTACTTTAAAATAGCACTAAAACTTCCTATCTGAGTTATAATGAATGTAGATCCCACTAGTAAAAATTGTGAGGTCCACAGAAATAGCCAACATTCCCTAATGCCTACTGTGTGCCAGGCAACATGCCAAGCACTTCACATGTAACTTAAAAATTAAATACAGCCCTCACCGGTTTGGCTCAGTGGATAGAGCTTCAGCCTGAGGATGAAGGGTCTCAGGTTCAATTCTGGTCAAGGGCATGTACCTTGGTTGCAGGGCACATCCCTAATAGGGGGTGTGCAGGAGGCAACTGATCGATGTTTCTCTCTCATCGATGTTTTTAACTCTCTATCCCTCTCCCTTCCTCTCTGTAAAAAATCAATAAAGTATATCTTTTTAAAAATTAAATACAAATGATTAAAACAAAATGTAACATTTCTAATCATAATGTGGAAATATCCTCCTCAAAGATAAAGCATTCTTTCTTAGAGTAGTAGTCCTCATAAATCCATTATGCAACTGTCATCTCATCGCCTCCCTATTTCATTTTGCTCTTCCCTAGCTCAATATTAACACTACTGCTGATGTCACATTCCTTGTTGTTGCCATTACATAATTTAATTTCAAATCTTTATCAGTATTTCTCCCCATTATATGTGGAATTTCCTTCATTGACATTCTGTCTTTCATGGGTTTCCCTGGAGACAGGCTTCATGGAAAACTCCTTACCTGAGGATTCTCTGCCTCTGGGGCCTGATTCCATGCCGCTATGTGCTGCAAACACTTGCAAATGATAATGACAGCCCAGATGGTTAGTACAACAGAGGAGGTTTTTGATGAGCATTTTGCCGAGCTGTAAAGATAATTAGTACAACCTGGTTTATTAAGAGCTTTCCTCTGGGCCTCCTTCTCTTCCTTGTTCTTCAGGTTATAAAATCAGAAAGTTCAGCCTGGGACTCACAAGTAGGTAGAACATGGTCACAGCTTTTTCCCTTCCAGGGCCTTGCCTAAATCATTGCATGCATAGATTAAAGCTCGGCTCCCCAAGAGCAACCAACTGCAGTTATATATAAGGCAAAGGTACAGCAAGTCTTAGCCAGGCAACCTGAGTTGCAGATGTTTAGATGGCCTTGTTGATGAACAGGCAGGTGAACAGGATCACAGATAGTCTGGTCAGAATCATATATAGAGCAAATCATATGGAGTAGCAGAAATCACACAGCAGCAGCTGCTACAGGAAGCAATCTACCCAGGTTAGTGCCAGCAGCGATGGGAGGTCACAGAAAATGAAATCAATTGATGAGGGCACTGAGAGGAGAGAGAGACAGTGAAATGTGTATCTAGGCTTGATTACATTTGTCAAACCTCCTAAAATATGAAGTCACCAGCTTCTGCCATGGGACTTATGATGATGACATAAAGCAGGGGTTGATAATGGCTGAAAAATAATCATAGACATCTGAAAATCTAACTAGTATTTCCAAAGAAGAGACATTAATTTCACTCAAGTAATATTTTAGAATATTAAGCACCGGCTTCCCACCATCGCCATCAATTCTTCCAACCCAAGACCCTATGTTCCTTACAGCCCTGGTTTTACCTCCATGACTCAGGAAGCAGGGATTACTTGTCATGCACTTTCTCTTTAGGAGCAAGCCTGATGCATATTTCCAGACTAAAGGGTAGAATGAGTATACTACACATTAATGGGGGAGAAAAAAAATGAACAAGTGATCTATAAAGGGGACAAGAGACAAACTGCCATCAATTTTTCACCTACTGTACTGAACACTAAAAGTCAAAGGAAGAAAACTGTCCATAAAGATCAGACAAAATGATTTTGAATTTAAAATTTAATTCCAATCAAACTATCACTCAAATGTTAATTAATCATACAAGACATTTTCTGACCACAGTGTAAGGCATTCAGCATTTAACAAAGGTCTAGCCAAAAAGGATATCAACCTTTGACATATTGAAATAGCTGGTTCAGTTACACTCAAGATAAAGTGGCACTCATCCTGAAATTCCCAGTTATTTAGAAATAACTGACAAAAGGGATCGAGGAGTCATGAAACCATGGGAGGCGATAGTAAATGATCAGGATACTTTTAAATAGAACCTTTAAAAGAAACAAAGTTTGCTTCTTGCATGCCACAGACATCGAGCCTGTGTTAGGTGCCAGGAACTGTGAGGAATGTGTTCAACCTGAAGGAGTGCATTCATGTGCTCATCACATCATCCACATATATTTACTGGGTACTTACTACACGACAGGCAGTCTTAGGCACTGAGCACACAGCAGAGAATTTACATAACTGTGGGGCAACAGACAACAAAGCACAAAAGGAAAACGTATTATGCCAGATGGTAATAAGAGCTATACATGAAATGATAGCAGTAAAGGATGTGAGGGAGGTTGTTTGCCATTTTAAATAGGATGATCATGAGAACCTCATCAGAACGTGATATTTGAACAATGATTTGAAGGAATCAAGGGAGTAAGTTCGACAATACCTAGAGGAATAGGATTCTAGTAGAGGGAACAGCAAGTGCAAAGGTCCTGAGGTGAGATCATGTCTGCTGTGTTCAAAGGTCAGCAAGGAGTTCAGAGTCTAGGAGAAGAAACAATCATTCAAGAAAGGAACTATTTAATAATTCAATATGACAAGTAATGATGCTGGGAATTTTTGTTAATTAATTATGGGAAGCTGTGCCAGAATTCTGGTGTGGGACTGCAGAATGAGAATGTTTGATATTGCTGGCAGCAGTGGGCAACAAGGTCAAGTTAAACTAAACCTTTGTGCACATGACAAGTGAAAAAAATGTGATTTGGCAGCTTTGGGATGGGTGTAGACCAAGTAATCCTGATCCGTTTCCTCACCTGAACCCCACTTCACCTTTCTCTGGACACTCTCTTTCACTCCTTGTTTATTGTTCTTTCATTGCTCATGACCTTGTACTCTTCCACTGAGGCTGAGGGTGTAGAAAAACAGCACCATATGAGGTAGCCAGTCACCAGGGTCCTCATCCCCAACCCCTACCCCATCTCACCACTATCCTCGACTAGCTGTTCATTTCCTGACTAAGTCCTTTAAGCTCTCTAAGCTTCCACTTCCTCAGCTGTTTAGTATGCACCCCAAAAAAATATGTGATAGTCATGACTTAGCCGCCTGAAAACAGGAAGCTGGAGGTACTCTAACTTGGTGATTAACTTTTCTTCCTATTTCCCTTTCCATGAATTCCTTACCTGTGGTTACCATATGTCCACCCCCAACCCCATGCAAGCACAGGAGGATGGGAGAATAGGAATACTCTTAGTCTTGGGCTCCTGGCTCCAGCATAAGACTCTAGTAGTATGTTCTAGTAGAATACACTGTTGTATTCTATCAATGGCTGACCTGGGTCCCCAAGAAGAGATTATTGCTATACATTGGGATTCCTTACATGCAAATGGCACCCTTAATGTGCGAATAGAAAAGGTCTCTTCTCCCCCATCTCTAAAAGCATTTGCCCTTTTGGGCCATCTCTAACAATGGTTGAGGAAGTCCGAATTCTGGTTCTGATTTATTCATGAAGAGTTGCTTGTCTTCTGAGGTCCGATTCCCTCATTTGGAATAATGACGAATCACAGGTTCTGCCACCCTCACCAGCTGTGACTAGAAGAAATTTTGTAAATACAAGGGCTCCCCCTCTATGCTTCACCCAGAGATGGTATAATGGGAACCTATTCACCTGGGGAAAGACAAGGCCTATTGTAGCCACAGTTTGTCCTCCTGGGGTCAGGTGCTTCATCAGGTTTCTCCCTTTAATCTTTAACACAAGAGAAACCTCAGGGGGGAAAAAAATAAGTAGGACAAGTACATTGCCCAGAGAAGCAACTGGCACAGTCTGCAGGTTGGCATGACCTTTGCCAGCTCTATGCAGCTGAGAAATTGTGGCAATTATTCTTAGCATCTGATGTACAAGCATTTTTTATGAGTCTCAAAATGTCCAGGCAAGAAAAAGGAGAGGTACAGGTCAGGAAGAAATCCTTTGCTAAAAATGGGACCAGGAAGGGGACAGGTGGTAGCCACCTGCACATTCAGTCATATTGTCATTGTTTACTGTGGAAGGTGCTCTACAGTCCATGGGCTGAAACTTACACACACACACACACACACACACACACACACACACACACACATATTTCCTGCTTTCAAGAATTTTATAGGCTATCATGTAATCAATCACTTGATTGTAATTGTAATTGTCATATATGTAATCAATCATTTCCACACCAGGATAGAAATTCAGGAAGATGATTCCCAAGGAAGTGGCATTTGGACTGAAGCTTGTCACGTAAAATTTCAAACTCCCTATTCTTCTTGCCCTATCTTATCTTTCTCCAGAGCTATTATAAACTTCTAAAATAAGATGTAATTCACTTATTACATTTATTGTCCATCCCCCTCGCCCCTATGCTAACTCTGACCAAGGCTGCTCCTTCACTTTCTTCCCACTGCATTACTCCTGGTTGAGAAAAATGCAAAGAAAGAAAAATGAATGGGCTCTTATATTTGTAGAGTACCTGTGACTTTTCAGAGCAATGTCCCATCTCAGATGAGCTCTGTGAAGAACATATATCATATGACCTTTCTATTCTGCTGGAGCAGTAATATAGGCAGGGGGTGGGGGAGAAGGATGGAAGGTTACTCAAGGTCATTCGCTTAATACCCACCAACACTGTAGAGATGTCACTAGAATTTCTCCCGGTATATAGGAAGCTCTCAAACTACAGAAGTCATTATTTAATTTTTCTTATATCACATTTTGCAGGGGGAAAAGCTATTAAATTATATTCTTAGTACTACCATCTGGAACTGTGAATATTTTTCTGACTCCTTTGCCTTTCCTGCCTCCTTACAGAAAATAAAACCACCCTTCACTTCAGTGCCCTAGCTTTCACAAAGACCCAGGAAGATTTTTTCCCAACTAACAGAGGGTGGTAGAGGCAGCTGCACTAATGCAAGGCTCCCGCCTGTTCCTTGCCTCCGAAAAAAGTTTAATCGTGATTATAATGTATTCATGAACCACATCATTAGTAGAGTCGCAAGTCAGAGATCCTGAGTTTTACCATCCTGACAGCTCATTGTTAAAATGATATTCTTTCTACGTATCATCACATAAAACAGATTCAAACAAAATACGATATTTCTAAAAGATGAAAGGTGACTTCCTCGGGAATGTTAGGACATTTCTACTTTTGCCTTATACTGCTAACTGGTAACAATAATGGCTTGTTAACATGTTACACGGTAACGAAGAAGGTGAGAATAACTGTTGGGAGCCTTCCTCAAGCACTGCTTCCGTTTCTCGGATCTCTAGGCTATAAATCAAAAAGTTGCATGCAAGAACTGAAAGTTCCATTGCAATGATCCCATCCATTTCTTATTACAGAAGACAGGCTAAATCTCTAAAAGACAACAGAAGACTGCTCTTAAATAGTATCTTCTTAATTAGGCTATTAATTTGTAACCCCCTGTAATGCCCGTGCTATTTTTGTCTCTTCTAGTAGAGGCCACATCATTCTGAAAGTCAGTTAAATAAAGGAGGATTCTTTCCTATTTCTTACAGAACTTCACTTTGCCAAAGCTCAGCATGCCTTCAGTCAAATTTTACTTTATGCATCAGAATGAAATTTAACTTTAAGATCACTCATTCTTGTTTTTACAGTAAAGAATTTGGGTTCTTCTACACAGGTCAAGTGTTCGCCATTCTCATTAGTACTTGGAAGCTCTCTTTGCCTCAAGTTCTGTATCTATATTAGTCTGCTGGGGCTGCCATAACAAAATGCCATGGACTGTGTGGTTTAAATGACAGGAATTTATTTTCTCACAGTTCTGGAGTCTGGAATCTAAGACCAGAGTGTCAACGTGGTTCCATTCTGGTGGGAGCTCTCTTTCTGGCTCCCTTACTGTAGACGACCGCCTTCCTGCTGTGCCCTCACATGGTGGAGAGAGGTTTCTCTATTGTCTCCTCTTACAAGGACACTGATCCCATCAGATTAGGGCCCCAACCTTATGACCTGATTTAGCCTTAATTATTTCCTTACTCCAAATGCAATCACACTGAGGATTAGGTTCCACCATATGAATTGGGCGGAATAAAATTCAGTTCACAGTAGTATCCAATAACCATAGTCAGGCCTTATCTATCTGAAAAAATTGAACGGTGATATGATAAAAGTTTAATAGTCTGGAAAATTTATTGGGACTTGCCCTGAGAAGGCCTGAAATTAAGTAGTTTATATAAAGTAAACTCTAATTATGGAGAACTTTTCCTTTGTTCCCCCCTAAATAAACATAAACCCCACCTTTATTTATGTTTTTGATTGCAAAATTTGGCTGTATAAGCGAATGTTTGTTTTTCCGAGATAAAGGCACATACCTATTATCAAGTTATCAAAGTCTTGGGGCAAGAAACCCCTCTAAAATTAAAAACCCTTGGGATTATAGATAAACATTATATACTAGAGGCCCGGTGCACAAAAATTTGTGCACTCAGAGGGGGGGGGTCCCTCAGCCCGTCCTGTACCCTCACAGTCTGGGACCCCTTGGGGGATGACCACCTGCTGGCTTAGGTCCCCTCCCCAGGGGATTGGGCCTAAGCTGGCAATCAGACATCCCTCTGGCAGCCTAGAAGCCCTCAGGGGATGTCCACTTGCCAGCAGGGAGCAGGCCTAAACTGCAGTCCGACATCTTTAGCGCTGCTGAGGAGGCGGGAGAGGCCCCCACCACCACCACTGTACTGGCAGCCGTCAGCCTGGCTTGTGGCTGAGCAGAGTTTCCCCTGTGGGAGTGCACTGACCACAAGGGGGCTGCTCCTGCATTGAGTGTCTGCCCCCTGGTGGTCAGTGTGTGTCATAGTGACCAGTCATTCCCAGTCTTTCTGCTGTTAGGGTCAGTTTACATATTACCCTTTTACTATATAGGATAGAGGCCTGGTGCATGGGTGGGGGCCAGCTGGTTTGCCCTGAAGGGTGTCCCGGATCAGGGTGGAGGTCCCGCTGGGGTGCCTGGCCAGCCTGGGTGAGGAGCTGATGGCTGTTTTCAGGCTGATCACACCCCCTTCAGGGTGGGGGTCCCCACTGGGGTGCCTGGCCAGCCTGAGTGAGGGGCTGATGACTGTTTTCAGACTGGTCACACCCCCTTCAGGGTTGGGGGTCCCCACTGGGGTGCCTGGCCAGTCTGGGTGAGGGGATGAGGGCCATTTTCAGGTTGGCCAAGCCCCCTGGCGATGGAAGCTCCCAGCCTCTCCTTTTTTTCTTTTTCTTTTTTTTATTCTGGGATTTATTAGCCTTCTATAATTGAAACTTTGTTGCCTTCAGTGGAACTCAGAGCCGGCTGCGGCAGGCGGGAAGCTTGGCTTCCTCCATCACTGGGGCAACCAAGCCTCCTGCTCACTCCAGCTCCGTGGCTGCCGGCCGCCATCTTGGTTGGGTTAATTTGCATATAGTCACTCTGATTGGCTGGTGGGCATGGCTTAAGGCATAGCAAAGGTACAGTCAATTTGCATGTTTGTCTTTTATTAGATTAGATTGAGAATAAAAAGCTCTCTCTCAAGAAACCAGCAATAAATATCTAAAGACAGATTTTTGCCTTCATTCCTAACTGGCCACGGCATCTGATACCAGTAGACATCAACAAATAAATTAATTCAATTGAATTACAAAAGTTCTGAACTACTGCTCATATAGTACCTTCAAGAAATAGACCATGTTGCTACTAGTATACACAGGTCACATCAAGATGAGATCGAGACCTCATACCAGAGAGAGGCTAGAGCTAGATGGTTAATCTGACCTCACTCCCAGAATTCCTTCTTAATGTTCTCCAGAAAGAATGGTCAGGAGGTTAGTGAAGAAATTCTCTCTTTTGAGCCACACGTGCCATGTGAAGGAAAACCCTCTCCTTGGCGGTGCATTTAGCCCTCCCTGATAATGGATAAAAAGATGCGTTAACATCATGTTGGGTTGGGAAACATGGCAACTCCCACACCTTTTAGGCTCTCTCAGCTTCATCACAGAACAAAAAGACCATAGCATTGGTTTTTCTTACTAAGCCAAACACTCCACCTTTATAGTGAATAAGGCAACCTGCAGAAGACTCTGTGTCTCTAAGACACTGGGCTTGGAGTAGAGACTTTATACTCTTAGTTTCCCTCCTGTACGTGGAGGTTTCAATCTAGAGCTGCTTACTGCGTTCCTTCATCCAGTCAGTCTCTCTCTCTCTCTCTCTCTCTCTCTCTCTCTCTCTCTCTCGGCACTTTAAATATTTCCTGACTCTCTCTTATTAAGACTTGCTTGTATAACTTCCTTACAATCAATTATTACCAGCAATTAATATTTATTGCCATAAAATGATAATCGGTTGTACATAGCAGACTAATTCCAGAGACCCTCTTCCCTCCATCAAACCCTAATTATTTCTTCTGTCCACTTTCCTCATATGCTGAGTCATACTCTAATGATATACCGACACTATTAATAATCCCTCATGTTTATATAGCTCAGGAAACCGGAGAGCCAAGCGTAGAAGAGTTTTGAAAAGTCACCTAGTCTAGACACTGATACTCTGTATGCATCTCTCTTCTATCTGAAGCAGGGGTTGCAAACTGGTGGGCCAGAAGAGACATCCAGCCAGATAAATTTGGTTTGGCCCATTTTCTAAAAAGTGTTCTAAAAATAAAGAAATGTCACATTTAAAATTTAATTTTAAACTTTTCTAGAGAAAAAAATAGTCTTGTTTTAACTTAGGGTAACACTTGGCTAGAGCTGAGAAGTGGTTGCTCCTTTAGGCAGGACAGAGCCTCTCAGATTCACAATTCCCCACCCCTCCTAATGGAGTTATCTTCAACCCACACTGCTCTGTTGTTTGACTCTTTGTCTATTGGGGAAATCAGTCCCTGATGTTTTACTCTTCTACAACAATCCCCAAGAATTCCATAAGTGTATGTTTGAGCACTCCAGGGAAAAAGAACTCACCACCTGCAAACACAATCCATTCCCTCTTCGAGCAGTTCATTCCCAGCTCTTCCTTCAACTCTGAAAGCCGAAGCATCCCCCGCTGGCTCTAGCCCATCTCCTTTCTACTAGACACAGGAAAAGATCCCCTGTGAGTTTTCTCCATGACAGCATCCCAGCTCCTTGTCTAGCTTGGTTTCCAGTTCCTTCACCATCTTGGTTTTTATTTCCTGGACATGGTCCACTCTGTTTTTATTCCTTTTAAAGTATAAAATCCAGAGATGAAGGTTTTCCTTCTGATAGACTCAGCTCATCCCTTTATCTTTTAGAATTTCATTCCAGTACTAATTAAAGGAGTGTTTACTAAACCCTTATGAGGTGCCAGGCAATGGCATCACACTGACAAGCAGTGACAGCTCAGTGCCTTCCTGAAGCTCACGTTCCAGAGGGGAGACAGTGTTACTGAGCGATCTCCCAAGCAAACGCAAAATAAATTTCAGATACATCCAAGAATTAGGGCATAAAAAAAAAAGAAAATTAAACAAATCTAGGGGTAAATATGGATGAATAATATGATAATCTTAGCCCTAGCTGGTTTGGCTCAGTGGATACAGCATTGGCCTAGGGACTGAAGGGACCCAGGTTCAACTCTGGCCAAAGGCACATGCCAGAGTTACAGGCCCAATCCCCACTAGGGAGCGTGCAGGAGGAGGCAACCGATCAATGATTCTTTTTCATCATTGATGTTTCTAGCTATTTCTCCCTCTCCCTTCCTCTCTGAAATCAATAAAAATATATTTTAAAAAATATATAATAATCTTAGAGAAGACTTTCTAATCACAACAGGAAACTTAGAAGCTACGAAGGGAAAAAGGATAAACCTAACTTCATCAAATTTTAACATTTTTTTTTAAAGCTAAACACACCACAAACAAAGGCAAAAGATAAACTTGGGAAAAGATTTGCAACACAAATGACAGATGAAGGACTGATTTCCCCATTACACAAATTACTCTTACAAATCAATCGACAAAGCACATAAAAAATTTACAAAAGGAATATAAATGATGCAAACAAATGAGACGATTCTAAACTTCATTAAAAATGAAAGAAATACAAGTTAAAACAATGAGATATTTTCTAAGTAATATTGGCCATGATATTTTACTCCTTTATTTATTTATTTATTTATTTATTTATTTATTTATTTATTTATTATTGATTTCAGAGAGGAAGGAAGAGGGAGAGAGAGATAGAAACATCAATGATGAGAGAGAATCATTGATCAGCTGCCTCCTGCACACACCCCCACTGGGGATCGAGCCCACAACCTGAACATGTGCCCTTAACCAGAATTGAACCTGGGATGCTTCAATCCACAGGCTGATGCTCTACTGAGTCAAACCAGCTAGCGCTTGGCCATGATACTTTAAATATGAACTCCCTGCTGCTGTCAGTGTGTCCGGGATCTGGCTCTCCCATTCAGTACACATGGAAACAGCCCCTCTGCAGGAAATTCATTGGAGTAATGAAAATCAGCATCATGCCAGGTTGGTGTTACTCATTGATTGAGCATTGACCTATGAACCAGGAGGTCATGGTCGACTCCCCATCTGCCACATGCCTGGGTTGCAGGCTTGATCCTCAGTAGGGGATATGCAGGAGGCAGCCAATCAATGGTTCTCTCTCATCATTGATGTTTCTCTCTCTCTCCCTTCCTCTCTGAAATCAATAAAAGTATATTTTTTACAAAGGAAATAAAATCAACATCACTAATCATTAGAGTAATGAAAATCAAAACTACAATTATATGCCACCTCACACCTATTAGAACGGCTATCAAAGAAGAAGAAAAAACAGAAAATAACAACTGTTGGTGAGGATGTGACAAAACTAGAGCCTTAGTGCATTGCTGATGGGAATCCAAAATGGTGCAGCCACTGTGCAAAACAGTAAGTCATTCCTCAAAATGTTAAGCAAAGACTTACCACATGATCCAGTAAATCCAATTCTAGGTATTGCACCCAAAAGAGTGGTAAACGGGGGCTAGAACAGATATATGTAGACCAATATTCATAACAGCATTATTCTCAACAGCCAAGATATGGAAACAATCTAAATGGCTATCAAAGAATGAATGAATAAAGAAAATGTGTGATATGCATATAGTAAAATATTATTCAGCCTTTAAAAAGAAGGAAATTCTGACATTTGCAACAACATGGATGAACCCGAGGACACTATGCTAAGTGAAATAAGCCAGTCACAGAAGGACAAATACTGCATGATTCCACTTATATGAGGCATCTGAAATAGTCAACCTCATAGCAGCAGAGAATACAATAGTGGTTTTCAAGGACTGGAGACAAAGTGAGGAGTTGCTATTCAATGAATATGGTTGAGATTATGTTCATCCTAGAAAGGAAATAACTACCTCTTAGCTCTTCATCCAATATCTCTGACACAGGGAATTACTCGTGTTATAAAATTTATGTCTCCATTTTTTTCTATAACACTTAATACATTTTAACATACTATATTGCTTTCTATTTCATTTACTTATTTATTATATTCAGTTTATTGCCTATCTCCTTCATTAGGATGTATGTTCCACAAAGGACGAGATTTTTGCCTATTTTCTTCATTGACAGAGCTCCCAAACTGCTAGCACTGTGCCCCACATATATTATCCTCTTAGAAAATAGTTAATTTATTGAATTAATAAACATTTTAGATTATGTCTATAGTGAAAATGTAAAGTAACAGGTGCAGACGGGCTATATATACAATATCTTTTGGGGGAAATGGGGTTTCAAAACCCAAAGAAAGCACATTTACTAAGGGCAGAATCAGAAAGATTTCAGATGTCCATTCCATTACGGGGGGAAGCACTTCTGCTGTAGCTGTCCCTGTCATTTTTTGTGCATTTGCAATATTATGTTTTATATAAGGATAAAGGCAAGTTGAGAAAAAGACACAATGTTCTTTTCAACAGTTTTCAGAACAGTTCCTGGTTTTTGAAGAGAGAAGAGTGAAAACAGCCGAGCCCTCTTCCCGGAGAGGATTAAAGGATGATTTGTATAGTGCCCATGAAGCATCTTGGGCTCCACACACAGCCTGGCAGATGCACCACAGGGAGGCAGGCAGCCTTCCTTCCTTTCAACTTCAGTCAGCTTTCCCCAGTTTCCCAAGTGATTTATCCTCCTACACTCCCTACCTAAGATTCAGGAGAAAATACTGTTGGGGATTTGATGAGGCGAAATGGGATTCAGAGCCTTGAATTATCACTTGAAACCTATATAATCCTATAATCCTATTGAACAATGCCACCCCAATAAATTTGAAAGAAAAGAACCTAGAGCTATCTTATCTTCTTTGAATTCCATCACCAAACAAACAAACAAACAAAAAACAACCTTTTAACCATAATGCTTCATTTTCTTTTTACCTCCTGCCATTATTGCTGCCCAAAAGATCTGGGAGATCCAAGGGGTGAGAGTTGGGGTTGAGCAGCTTATGGTCATTTGCTACCAAAAAGATCTGGGAGATCCAAGGAGTGATGCTGGGGCCTGAGCAGCTTATGGTCATTTGCACAAGCCTATGATGGCATTATCCCTTCCCTGTAGGTTAGACAAATAGGTTGTGAGTGGGGGCGGGGCGGGGGGGGGGCAGGCAGAAAAAGAAATCTAAGAGGTATTTCTATCTGTACTGTATAGATCTCCATGACAAAGTAATAATAATAATTTCTTTGTGATTGTTGATCTTAACTAAAGCATTATGACTCTCCCTGATGATATTCATACCCATATACAAAAGTAAATATATATACACTCTAACCAAAGGCCCAATATATGTGTTATGTGGGTTATACTTCATCATTCTAGCCAATATCCATGCCCTTATGTAATAATCTAGTTAATTTGGCTTTACACCTGCATTCATTCATTTAAATTAATATATGTGAAAAAAGGAAAATCACAAAGTATTGGTGGTGTTCTTTTCTCCCCCTAGCTCTATTGACATGTAATTGACCAAATTTAAGATGCACAGTGTGATGGTTTGCTGCACATAATGTGTTGTGAAATGTTTACCACAATAAAATTAGTTAACACACTCTTCATCTCACAGAATGACCATTTTGTTTTTGTTGTTGTTGCTATGGGGAAAACATTTGAGATCTATTCTTACAGCAACTTTCAAGTGTGCAATACTGTATTATGAACTATAGTCACGATGCTGTACAATAGATCCAGAACTTATCCATCTTATAATGGAAAGTTTAAAGCCTTTGACCAACATTCCCCATTTCCCCAACCCCCAGTCCCTGGTAGCCATCAATCTACTCTCTGTTTCTAGGAGTTCAACTTTTTAAATTCTGCATAAAAGTAAGATCATAGAGTATTTGTCTTTCTCTGACTTATTTCACTTAGCATAATGTTGCCAAGGTCTATCCATGTTGTTACAGAATTTAGGCTTTTTTATGTTTATAGATGAACAGTATTGGTGTGTGTGTGTGTGTGTGTGTGTGTGTGTGTGTGTGTGTGGTCACATATTCATCTGTCAATGGACACTTAGGTTTTTCTATGGGTTGGTTATTGTGAAAAACACATCAATGAACATGGAAGTGCAGATAGTACTAATTTCAGTCCTTTGGACATATACCCAGAAGTGGGATTGCTGGATTATATGGTAGTTTTGTTTTTAAAAAAAATTTTTAGAAACTTCCAAACTATTTTTCATCGTGGCTGCACCAATTTACACTCCCATGTAAATTGCACAAGAATTTACTTTCTTCAATTCCTCACCAGCATTTGCTATCTCGTCTTTTCTTTTTTTATCATAGCCATTCCAACAGTAATGAGGCAACATCTCACTGTAATAGTTTTGATTTGCATTTCCCTTATACTTAATGATGTTCAGCATTGTTTCCTGTACCTGTGCCCATTTGTATGTTTTCTTTGGCAAAATATCTATTCGGGTGCTCTGAATTATTGGTTTAATTGCTATTGAGTTACATGAGTTCTCTATATATTTTGCCATTAACTCCTTATCAGATATATGGTTTGCAAATATTTTTTCTTATTCTGTAGATTGCCTTTTTATTTTGTTGTTTGCTTTGCAAAAGCTTTTTAGTTTGATGCAGAGTTGCTTGTTGATTTTTGCCTTTTTTGCCTTTGCTTTTGATGTCAAAAGACTATTGGCATGCATTCTTGTGGCTGCAGAGGCTTGCCGTGGGCACGTGCGCAGCAGAGGAGGCCAGTGATGGGAGTCAGGCTGGAGGTGGGCATGTGCACAGCTGGAGGGGCTAGTACAGGTGAGCCCAGTGGCACAGGCCAGTAACAGGGGTCAGGGAGAGATCCAGGCCCATAAACAGCTGTCAGACCCTGGCTGTTGGTGTATATTCTTGCTGCTGCAGGGTCTAGCCACAAGCACACTTGCAGCAGTGGAGGCCAGTGACAAAAGCCAGGCCTGCAAGTGCTTGCATAGCATTGGGGGCCGGCTGCAGGATTTGGGACTGGAATTTTGTACTCACGTGGCTGAAGGCCTGGCTGGCTGCTGGTGCAGATCCCTGGCTCTATTTGGAGGAGGGAGATGGAGTAAAGAGGTGGGAAGAACTCGGGTGGCTGGCATCTGCACCCACGAAAGCCTGTGGGTGAAGACCAGTGAAATCTGCATGGGCCTCCTGGAGGCTGTGCTGGCCTTTGGTTTCTTCCGTGGTGAAAGCTGCTGGGGTCTCCTGCAGAGCAGATGGCTGGGAACCATGGTCACGCCCACTTGTGTGGCTGATACTGGAAGCCCCTGCCTGCCTTCCTTGTGCCTAGCCATTTCTTTATATCTCGGATTTGCTGATCTCTGGGTGGGAAAAAACCGAAGCGGGTCTTTTGTGCAAGTTCCTAAAAGGCAGAGGACACTGGTCACTCACCCCACCGTCCCTTTCTCACTGAAGGAGACTCTTTCTAGCTGGGGTGGTGCTTCTTGGCACTGAGGGGATGAAGTCGTTGCAGACAAAATGAAGCTGTTACTGCTTACCTTTTTGTATAGTTACTCTCAGGGTTTTTTTTGTTCCACTGTATTGCTGAAGTTTCTTAAGTGGACTCCTAAGCTCTCCCAGAGCCGTCTTGGTTCATGGATAGATGTGTCTTACTTGCTGATCTTTGTGGAGGGCAGATGGTGGGGTCCCTTATACCACCATCTTGGTGACATCACTTTTCAGTGGTTCTAAATGAGAACATGGCATTTTGGCTTCTTGATGTGTTGAGTTAAAATGGTTAGTTCAAACTCTGAAAGTCTACTTTCTTCATCTTTTCTATATCATTTTCGGTAGACTGAGGCCAGTATTACAGGTAAAAGTTTATAATTCCAAAACCCAGTTCCTAAAAGGGATACATTCAAAAGCTAAAGGACATAAAAAGAAAAAGACTGGATTCTGTTACTTTAATGATTTTAGGATATAATTATGAAGATGTTTCTTAAACCACTTTGTTAATGCAAATGGATATATTAAAAAATTGTACGTATTTAATGTAGACAACTGGCTGAGTTTGGAGACAAGTATATATCCATAAAACCGTCGCCACAATCTACATTGTATACTTAAAATTTTGCTAAGAAGGTGGATATTATGTTGTGTTCTTATCACAAAGTAATAACAATTAATAATAATAAGATAATGTGATGACTTGGAGGTGATGCTTTTTTATTGCATGGAAGGAGATTTGTAACAAGGAATTGTCTCATATGATTCTTTTTTTTTTTTAATATATTTTATTGATTTTTTACAGAGAAGAAGGGAGAGGGATAGAAAGTCAGAAACATCGATGAGAGAGATCGATCAGCTGCCTCCTGCACGCCCCCCAGTGGGGACGTGCCTGCAACCAAGGTACATGCCCTTGACCGGAATCGAACCCGGGACCCTTGAGTCCGCAGGCTGATGCTCTATCCACTGAGCCAAACCGGTTCGGCTCATATGATTCTTCATATGGAAACTGAGAGTCCTATAATCCAGGAGGCCCAGGAAATCAGTGGTGAGGGTTAGTCTGAAGGTCTGAGAATCCCACTCCAAGTACAGAAGACCAGTGTTCCAGCTCATGCAGTCATGCAGGAAAGGAATGAACTCTCCCTTCCTCCACCTTTTATTCTATTCAAGCTATCAACCAATTGGATGATGCACACCCACACTGGGGAGAACAACCTACTTTACCGAGTTCACCAATTTAAATGCTAACCTCATGTGAAAGCATCCTCACAAATACCTAGAAATAATGTTTAGCCAAATACCTGGGCACCTGTGACTCAGTTAAATTGACACAAGAAAATTAACCATCACAACATTCTGTTTTCTAAAAGATTATGTGTAGAATCCATTTTAAGAAGAAGATAAATAAAAACTCTTGGCACAGGGCCTGACACACAATAGGCAATTTGTGAATATTTTCATTTGTTTATTATTATATATAATTGGAAATTCAACATAAATGCCATTTATTCCAGCGCCTTCTCATATTAATCAGAAGATAGTCTCCTAAAACACATTTAAATTTATTTTATCTTACCCACTTTGTGCATCCTGAAGCAACTGTATATACATCAAATACCATGCATGTATCAAAGGTCATTTATTTATGGACAGAGTTGGTTGCCGCTTACTAAGTAGAAGGTGGGAGGAGTGTGAGGCAAGCTCCCACAGCTACCAAAATAGCATACCCACTGCTTAGTATTTTGCCCATTTATTCATTTTTTAAGTTGAAAGTTTTCCCTGCCTTTAAGTATACAAGAAGCCTTGCAAGGGGTGATTTCTTCAGCCTATTAGCACAACCTGGCATATAGCAGAGGTTAACGAAAATGTGTCAGCCTCTTAAGAGGAACCATTTGTATGAGGAACACATGGTGTGTACCTGAGTATACCTGAAGAAGGTCACAATTCAGGAAAGGAAAGGTGTACCAATGAAAAACTAGATGCCTCCAAAACTATATTTCCCCAGTTTCACCACTGTGCCAAGAATCCCTCCTAGAATGGCCATGCTCCCTCTAGCTTTCTGTGGCCTAACATGTATTCTAGAATGAAGCATACAATATTGTGTGCAAAGGAAGCACCATGTCCTGGGATACACCATTTGTTTCTTAGATGAAGTAGATATGCCTCCTTCCATCTCCTTCCATCCATCACACTGAAGTCAAAGGGATCTTTTTAAAATTCAAATAGGATCATTTCATGCCTTGTTCTTGGAGTCAAGTCCACAAGTCCCTGAGTGAGCCTGCAAGGCTCTCTGTGACCGAGTTTGTCCTGAATTCACCAGCTGCATCTCACAATAAATCCCCTCACTCCTTATGCTGCAGCCTCTCACGTCTCTCAGTTCCTCAAGGCATCCTGTTTTACAGGACCTTGCATTTGCAACTCTTTCCATTTGGAATAGTCTCCCCCACCCAAGATTCTGCCATACTTATTCCTTAAGCCTCAGCTTAAATATTAGTTCCCTCAGTGAAGCCTTTTCTGACCACATCAAAGTAGATCAGAACCCTATTATGTAGTATAACAATATTCTGTGCTTCTTTTGTTCCACTTTCCAATATCATATAAAAAAATCAATTAACTGTGTAATGGTTTAATATCTAGGAGGGTTCTAATCTCTAGGAGGAACATGTCTGTCTTACTTGCTAATATATGATGGAACTTAGTATTATGTCCAATACATAGTAGATTGTCGGTAAATATTTTCTAACATGGTGAATAAGATTGAATCTCCATGGAGATGTTTCCCAAGTAATATTTCAGCAGATGCAGAGGTCATTAAAAGGTGGCACTCGAATTCATAGTTATCTGTCTTCTGATAATAAAGTAAATGTCCTACAGGAGATGGAAGTAGATAGTGGTTTTCATTATGGGAGAATATAAAACAGCTTGAGTTGACTGAGGCAGATGGTCCATGGAAAATGTTTCAGAAATAAAATAGTTCTGATCTTTGGTGATCAAGAAATATTTCAAAAGTTATATGTGAGACTCAATTCAGCTCTACATCAAGACCAAATTGTTTCTAGTAATTAATGCAAATCATTACATCTTTCTTTTATTCTACAGTGTCTTGGTCCTCTACATTATCTTGGGAAGTAGACTAACAGATTCTAGTTCAACATTTCACAGTCACATCTCCTTTCCCCTCTATTTTTTCTTTCTCTGTATTTTCCATGACAAATACTTAAATTGAATATGATTTAATGTTGAGAAAAGGTTTTGTTTTTGGTCAAGGCTGATTTCCACCTCACTACCTGCAACCAAAGAATGTGACTGCCCTTACTATGTAAATAATAAGCTATTGTTTTGTAATTACTTCAGGTGCAAAAATTAGCTTCACAGGAAAAAAAAAATTTGGGTTCCTAAGAAAACACTCAACAATACCCGGGTCAGGTCAGAAAAATAAATTTTACATTTTATAGCATGTTATTATTCATTAAGTCCTTTGACATTCCATCTCTCTTAATGCTGGCTATAATCACAGCAAGGCAAAACTTTTTACTGATGTGAAAACTGAGGCAGAGAATTTCTGGATCAAGGTCATAGAGGTAATAAATAAATCACTAAAATTCAAACTATAATTTTCCGCCTCAATATGTCTTTGTAATTATGAGCTCTGGATCATGTGTTAAGGGAACAAGCCAAAAGCCCAAAGGATGATTTGTAGAAACTTTTAATTTTTTTTTTTCCACTTGGAAACCCTCACCCTATGAAAGTTCTTCTTCAGAGCCTCCTTCGCTTCCTTGTTTCTCAGGCTATAGATCATTGGTCCAATGTAGGAGTGACCACAATGCAAAATACTGACACAATCTTGTCCTCCCCGAGAGATTTGCTCATGTTATCTTTCAGGTATATGAATATGAGTGTCCCAAACTGCAGTCATGTGAGAAACTCAGATGGAGAAAGTCTTGGCTTTGCCACCTACTGTACAAATCTTCAGAATGGTCCAAATGATAAACAAGTAGGATATAAGAATCACTAAAATGCTTTGGTTGTTATGACCAAGAAAGCAAAGAGGTAGATCACTTATTCCCATAGCCTGGTCTCACCACAGGAAGCTTCAGCAAGGGTGGAAGGTCACAAAAAAAGAAGTTCACCTGGTTGGACTTACAGAAGGAGACTGAGAAGGTACACTCCGTAGGGGTTGAGGAATTGAACATGCCACTAGCATATGTACCAGCACCAGCACCAGGCACGTCTGTGGTATCATGGAAGTGGCATAAAGGAGGGGGTTACACACAGCCACACAATGATCAGAGTCCATGACAGCCAAAAGGAACCACTCAGCACTAGCCCAGAGTGTGCACGAAAAGCACTGGGTCACACAGTGCTCATAGGTAGTGACCATCTTACCAGTATCCAAGGTCTCAAGCAACTGAGGGACAAAAGCATAAGAGTAGCAAATGTCCAGAAAGGAAAGGTGGCTGAGGAAGTACCTGGGAGTCTGGAGGCAAGGGTCACTCTGACTCAACACTATCATGCCCAGGTTGCCCCCTGGTAATGAGATAAAGAACCGACCACAAAGATGAGACCCATCTGCAGCTCTCCCTACAGCTGGGACCCCATCAGAATGAACTCTGTCACCACAGTGCCATTCTCTGCCATGAATCCTAGAATGCACACAGAAATTTTTTTTAAGTTTCATTAAAGATAAGTCAAGGTGAATATGGCTAGATTTGATCATTTTTAGTAATGATAACAATCTTCTAAATTTGTAAAACACTTGACATTCTTCACAAACTTTATTTCATTTGACCTTAGAAGCACAAATTGTTAATCCCATTTTCAAGAGAAGAACATGAGGGTCAAATAAGTAAAGTGACTAGTTCACGATTTCACAGTAAGTCAAGAGGCAAAGCCAGAGCTACAGTTCAGTTCCTTGGACATTTCCATACTTCTGAAGGGCTCCAAATTGAAAACTTCATCAGCTTCACCGCAGAGCCAGAGAATTCCACATGGTTAGAGAAACCAGTAGAGAAACCCTACTGGTAGAGTTTTAAGGTCATAAACTTTGAAATCAGACCTCAGTTCAAATTCCTAGAGACCTTAGGCAAGTTAATTCATCTTTCTGAGCCTTAATCTCCCTATTGACTTAATGGGGATTTCAACACCAAAGTCACAATATTATTGTGAAACACATAATGTACATACTGTGCCTAGCAAACGGTCTGACTCACACACTGAGAATTATTTTTTTCTAAATTATGCAACAATGTAACAAGCTCCTAGGTTCATGAACATTTTGGAATCTTATCTCCTAATCCACAGCCCCCTGGAGTTCCAATATCAACCCTATCATTCTTTGAAGTTCTTTTGATGTGCATATAAACAAATGGAATTAGGTGCAAGACAGTGAGCAGTGAGCCGTGAAGAGCAAGCACTGTTAGGACCTCTACAAACTGCTACGGGCCAAGTCACTACTTCCTCTCTGTTCCTGCCAAGCACCATGGTCCGGTTTCCAAGTACTTCTCTTATTCCAAAGGACCTGCCCCATTTTTTTTAATGCCAGATCAATATCAATTCAAAAGATACATGAATCAAGCTATTCCAGAATTAGCCTGCACAGCTCATCAAGGGACAAAGCCATCACACTGAGTTTAGAATTCTAATACAGATGGAGTTCTTGCCACTTACTTGGACAATCTTGCCTCAGTACCTTTGAGTGCTGATAATTTGGGGTGATGAAAATACTGAATGTGCACTTCAAAGGTGGTTCTTCTTGTAATTCTTCCAACCTGGAAATAAAAACTGAATTTGAGAAAGATCTCATAGGATTTCAGCTAAATAAGAAAATGAAACTTTGATCAATGTTTGACAAAAGCTGAACTACTGGTGAAATAAAGGCCCGCAACTGATGTTCTCCCCTCACCAATTTCCTGATGATGTAAGTATTTGGGAGTGTTTTTCTTTCCTCAGGAGCCATTCTAATTCTGACCTTTGACCAAAACAATGACTTGCTCTGTTCTGAAAGGAATTTACACAAATCATTCTGACCAAAGAGGGAAGAGAGAGAGAAAGAGAGAGAGAGAGAGAGAGAGAGAGAGAGAGAGAGAGAGAGAGAGAGAGAGAACTACCATTTACTGGTATTTATTCAGTAAGAATCTACTGAGAACTCACCATGTGCCAAGCACGCTTCTGGTTGCTCAAGTGTGTGTGTGTGGGGGGGGGGGGGGGGCCGTGTCGAAGAAATGGACAAAGATCTTTGCCCTTATACAGCAGTCATTCTAGTAGAGAGACAAACATATACAATACATTTTTAAAGTATATTTTCTATTATAATAGAAGATGGTAAATGTTATGAAAATTTTTTAAAAGAAGGAACAGCTAGGTGTGGGGAATTGGTGAGTCAAGTAAGGAGAGTAGTATTAAATAGGACTGTCAGGGAAGGCTCATTGAAAAGATGACATTTTAGCAGAAATGCTGGGGATCAGGCAACTATTCCATTTATTTGCACACATCATTATCCACAAACAATAGAAAATAGAGACACAATTCACATGCAGTGAACCACCCCACTTCCAGTTCAAAATATGCTGAGTTCTTCAGGTCCTTGTGAGAAGCTTTCAAGGCAACTGTGTTCCAAAGGGTCAGCCTCCTAAAACAAAGAGAAGCCCCTAAGGTATCAGAGGCCCTACAATCAGCCCCTAATCATTTGGTGTAAAAGTAGGACTGGAATCCAAACAATAGAGCATAGTGGCTAAGAAAATGGGCCCTGGAAACAGACAGAACTTGTTATTCCAAACTCAGACTCAGTCATTTCTATTTGTGTGACCTTGGGCAAGGCACTTGACCTCTGGAATCTCAGTCTCGACATCGATTGCAATAACATCACACTGCTGTCCTGTGAGAGGTAAAAGAGATAATTCATGAAAGCACATGCGCTGCGCCTAGTACAGAGTAAAGAATCCATATAATTGTGACATAAGGGACTTTTCAACCACTAAGCAGTTCCGTCCTTCCGAAATTTAATGTATCCCCATTTTATTGCTGAATAAAATGAGGCTCAAATGGTTAAACCAACTTTCCCAAGACTACACGGCAACAGGACTTCAGGCTTCAGATTCATGGTGCTTTTTATGAACCTACACCTTGGCTCATCACTTTGGCCCAGGAAGTAGGATGCTGTAGCCCAGCTTCCGGCAACCCCAGCTGGGGAGGCACAAGTCAGGAGAGCTACCTCACTCCACTGCTCCCCAAAGAGGCACCTTTAGATCTCCTCTGGGGGAGGGCAGCTATTTTCCTTTGGAGAGGAGTGTCATGGTAGGGGAGGGGCAGTTGATTATGATAAGCCAGAGAGAGCAGATATGGTAGGAAGGCTGGAAACAGCATCCGCAGCCCTGGATCCAAGTCCAATTTCTGCCATGGATGTACTGTGTAAACTTAAGCTACTGTCTTCCTGTCTTTAGGTCTGTGTCCGCCCATGAGAAGGCTGCACTGAACGACCTAAAATGCTGCGTCTTGTTCTATAACATGATGGTCTCTCTTCTCCTCTTAAAATTCCAATGAGAGAGGGAGAAAGCATCTCTCTATATATATAGAGAGAGAGAGAGAGAGATAAAAGCCTAATATGCAAAGTGTCCCCTTGGGAGTTTGACGGGGAGTTCAATCACTCGCTATGACATGTGCTGACCACCAGAACTAAGGAAGGCCCCCACTGGCAGCTGCTAGGGACCCTAACCATACATGAATTTTGTGCAGTGGGCCTCTAGTATATCAATAATGACATTAAGCTAACACTCACTCTGTGTCAGATATTATTCTAGGTGTTTTACACAAACTGCCTCATTTACTTCTCACAACACCCAAACACCAATAGTGTTATTATCCCCATTTACAGACTGGGAAGCAGGGTTTTATAGAGATTAAGCCATTTGGTTTAAGTAAACCACTGAGCTGGGATTTGAACCTCAGTCTGTCAGACTCCAGCTCCCACCTGTCATCCCATTGCTCACGAGCACGGTGATAATGAGTTACCATGTAGTGAGCACATTTTTATGACCAGAATTTATATACATTACTCTCTACATCTGAGCAAGGAGGACAGTAACGTAAGTTTTATAAAGGTTTTAGAAAATGACCCCAATTCAGAGGTGGAAGCACTATATTTGTTCTTTTTGTAGTATCGACTTTTTTCCTATCTTGCCTGCAGGGAGGGGAGGGTAGAAAAGAGTCACAGGACTACCATCAAATTGAACTCTAATGAGGAGGGTGCAGCCACCAAGGAACCATCCCCTCCAGTACAGGTTTAAGGGATCAGACAAGAGCCATGTGAGCCAATCTTGCTCCTGCTTCCTCATTATCATCTGCCTACCTGTCCTTCCCCTTTGCCCAAATCTCATTCCTCATTTTTAATTTCTTTTTTTTTTTTTATAATCTCTCTTTCTGAAAGTTCACTATTGGTGTATAGAAATGCCTCAGATTTCTTGGGGTTAATTTTGTATCCTGCTACATTGCCAAATTCATGTATTAAGTCTAGTAGCTTTTTGATGGAGTCTCTAGGGTTTTGTATGTATAATATCATGTCGTCTGCAAATAAGGACAGTTTTACTTCCTCTTTTCCAATTTGGATGCCTTCTATTTCTTCTTCTTGCTGAATTGCAATGGCTAACACTTCCAGTACTATGTTGAACAGGAGTGGTGAGAGGGGGCATCCCTGTCTTGTTCCTGTTCTTAGGGGAAATGGTGTTAGTTTTTGTCCATTGAGTATGATGTTGGCTGTGGGCCTGTCATATATGGCTTTTATTATGTTGAGGTATGATCCTTCTACTCCCACCTTGCTGAGAGCTTTTATCAAAAATGGGTGTTGAATTTTGTCAAATGCTTTTTCTGCATCAATTGATATGACCATGTGGTTTTTTTCTTTCAATTTGTTTATGTGATGTATCACGTTTATTGATTTGCGGATATTGTACCATCCTTGCATCCCTGGGATAAATCCTACTTGGTCATGGTGTATGATCTTTCTGATGTACTGCTGGATCTGATTTGCTAAGATTTTGTTGAGGATTTTGGCATCTATGTTCATGAGGGATATTGGCCTGTAATTCTCTTTCATTGTGTTGTCTTTACCTGGTTTTGGTATTAGGGTGATGCTGGCTTCATAGAATGAGCTTGGAAGTGTTCCTTCCTCTTGAATTTTTTGTAGTAGTCTGAGGAGGATACGTTTTAGTTCTTCCTTGAATGTTTGGTAAAACTCCCCTGTGAAGCCGTCTGGTCCTGGGCTTTTGTTTGCTGGAAGCTTTTTGATGACTGCTTCAATTTCTTCCATAGTTATTGGCCTGTTGAGATTTTTAGATTCTTCCTGATTGAGTTTTGGAATGTTGTATTTTTCTAGGAATTTGTCCATTTCCTCCAGGTTGTCTAGTTTGTTGGAGTAGAGCTGTCCATAGTATTTTTTAACAATCATTTGTATTTCTGTGGGGTCTGTTGTTATTTCGCCTCTATCGTTTCTGATTTTGTTTATTTGGGTCCTCTCTCTTTGCTTCTTGGTGAGTCTGGCTAGAGGTTTGTCAATCTTGTTTATCCTTTCAAAGAACCAGCTCTTGGTTTCATTGATTTTCTGTATTGTTTTTTTGGTCTCTATGTCATTTATTTCTGCTCTAATCTTTATTATCTCCTTCCTTCTGCTCACTCTGGGGTTTTCTTGTTGCTCTCTTTCTAATTCTTTGAGTTGTAGAGTTAGCTGATTTACTACCATTTTTTCTTGTTTTTTGAGATAGGCCTGTAGAGCTATAAACTTCCCTCTCAGGACTGCTTTCATTGTGTCCCATAGGTTTTGGATTGTTGTGTTTTCATTGTCATTCGTTTCCAGGATGTTTCGAATTTCTTCTTTGATTTCATTGGTAACCCAATCAATATTTAATAGCATGCTATTCAGCTTCCAGGTGTTTGAGTATTTTGGGTTGTTTTTATTGTAGTTTATTTCTAATATTATGCCATCATGGTCTGCGAAGACACTTTTTATGATTTCAATCTTCTTGAATTTGTGGATACTTTGCTTGTGACCCAATATATGGTCTATTTTTGAATATGTCTTATGAGCATTTGAGTAGAATGTATATTCCCTGGCTTTGGGGTGAAGTGTTCTGAAGATGTCTATTAAGTCCATCTGATCTAGTGAGTCATTTAGGATTGCTGTATCTTTGCTGATTGTTTGTCTAGAGGGCTTATCCAGTGTTGTCAGTGGTGTATTAAAGTCCCCTACTATGATTGTATTGTTGTCGATCTCTCCTTTGATATCTTCCAGGAGTTTTTTTATGAATTTGGGTGCTCCTGCATTGGGTGCATATATGTTTACCAGAGTTATATCTTCTTGTTGTATTGATCCCTTTAGTATTATGAAGTGGCCTTCCTTATCTCTTGTTATGGCCTTCACTTTGAGGTCTATTTTGTCCGATATAAGTATTGCTACCCCAGCTTTCTTTTCCTTTCCATTTGCCTGAAAGATATTTTTCCATCCTTTCACTTTCAGTCTGTGTGAGTCCCTTCTAATGAGGTGGGTTTCTTGTAGACAGCAGATGTATGGGTCATGTTTTTTTATCCATTCAGCCACTCGATGTCTTTTGTTTGGAGCATTTAGTCCGTTTACGTTTAAAGTTATTATTGAAAGGTACCTGTTTGTAGCCATTTCTGTTTTTGTGTGGCTGTTTTCTTTCTGAGCTTTTTATTTCTTATTTTTATACCAGTCCCTTTAGCATTCCTTGCATTGCTGGCTTGGTGGTGATAAACTCCCTTAGCCTTTTTTTGTCTGTGAAGCTTCTTATTTCCCCTTCAAGTTTGAATGATAACCTTGCTGGATAGAGTATTCTTGGATTCAGTCCTTTGCTTTGCATCACTTTGTAAATTTCTGTCCATTCTTTTCTGGCCTGATGTGTTTCTGTTGAGAAATCATTTGACAATCTAATGGGAGATCCCTTGTATGTAACTTTCCGTCTCTCTCTTGCAGCCTGTAAGATTCTCTCTTTGTCCTGAACGTTTGCCATGGTAATTATGATGTGTCTTGGTGTGGGTCTTTTCGGGTTCACCTTGTTTGGGACTCTCTGGGCTTGTGTGACTTTTTTCTTCCCCACCTCAGGGAAGTTTTCTGATATTATTTCTTCTAATAGGTTTTCTAATCCTTGTTCATCCTTCTGTTGTTCTGGTACCCCTATTATTCATATGTTGTTTCGTTTCATGTTGTCCCAAAGCTCCCTTAGGCTCTCCTCCTGTCTTTTAATTTTTTTCTCCAATTGCAGTTCAGTTTGGGTGTGTTTTGCTTCCTTGTCTTCTAATTCACTAATTCGGTCCTCCGCTTCTCCTAGTCTACTGTTGATACTTTCAATGGAGTTTTTCATTGCAGCTATATCACTCTTCATTTCTTCTTGGGTCTTACTTAAGTTGTTGATTTTTTCATCTGTTTCTTCTAGCTTCTTGCAGAGGTTGTCGATTTTTTCCTCCATCCGGTTTATGCACTCTAGGATCCTTATTCTGAATTCTTTTTCTGTCATGTTGCATGCCTCTGTATTACTTAGCTGCTTTTCTGGAGAGTCCTCCTTCTCTTTCCTTTGGGGGTTTCTTTGTCTACCCATGTTTGATCTCACTGACATATCTAGACGTTGAGTCGTTCAGTGGTTGCTCCCTTGGTGGCAGTGACTCCTTGGTCTGTGGTTGCTCTTCGGGTGGTTGCGGTAGCACCTGCTCTTCAGTTGGCAGCAGCTCCTCTGGTGGGTGCTGTTCACAGCTGTGGTGGCTCTTCTGGCTGGTGGGGCGAGGTTTCACGTACAGCTGCTGTTCCTCAGCAGAGGGTGTTGGTGCTCAGGAGGTTGCTGTTGCTTGGATCTGCGGCGTTGATTTAAAGGCACAAAATACAACACAACAAGGCACCACGTACCAGGCACTATACACAAATATATTCACGATATTAATAACCCCAAATAAAGGAGACCACCTGAATTAAGAGAATTAGGGGATAAGGAAGAAGGAAGAGAAAAAGATAAAAGAGAAAAAAGAAAAGAAAAGTAGGGACCAAAAAAAGGAGTGTAAAAATGAAATTGGGAAAAAGGAGGGGGGAAAATAAAAGCGAGAAAAGAAAAGAAAAGAAAAAAAAAAGAGCGAAAAGAGAGAATGAAGTGGAAGAGCGGAAGAGACTTTTTTATATGAGGAGAATACTCCTATGGAACAGCCATTAATCCCAACAAATTCCAGCAACAGCTCCCTAGGGATGAATGCAAACTAGAAACAACCAATAATATAACGATGAAAATAGAATGGAGAACACTAATCCCAAAATAAAATAAAGAGAAAATAAAATGGCACTTAAAAAAAAAAAGGTAAAATGGTAGCAGTAATAATACTGGTTAAAAATAAGAAGGTAGTAATTAAAAGGGTAAAATCAGGTGATGGAAAAAAGAAGAAAGAAAAAAAAGGGGAAAAAAAAGAAAAAAGAGAAAAAAAATTGATTTCTTAGTTAAAAGGTGAAAAAAGAAAAGAAAAAGAAAAAAAAATTGCAGTAGTGAAGGTCCTTCAGTTCTTCTATTCTTCAGTGTGGCTCGCCTTAGACCTGCCAGGTATCCAGGAGAGTGTTGAGTTTCCCTGCGATACACTGTTCCTCTGTGTTGTAAACCACAGTCCTTATTTTAAAGCAAGCCGCATTTGTTTCCCAGACTGCCTTCTTTTGTGTTTAGCAAAGAGTCAGTTTGTGGGTCAGCCTCTGGGTGGCAGTGTTCTGGGGTTGGCCTCTGAGGCTATAGGGCCTCTCTGTCCAGTGGAAGTTCACTGCCCAGAGCTGGCTGCGTAATAGTTAGTTACCGGCGCTGTGTTGTTGCTGGGATTGAAAATCCCTCTATAGGCCAGACCCTGTTAACTCCCAGGGACTGATCAGGTTATTTTAATCCTTGATCTCTTACAGGGTGGAATCTGGGTGTGGCTGTGCTCCTTGCCTGGGGGCTGGGGGGAGGAGTCTCACTCTCCGGAGAGAATGTCTGCCCCAGACCTGGGCTCGGGGGTGTCTCAGCACTCAATTCGCTGCCACCTCTCCCAGCCCCCCCTCTCTCCTTAGTCTCTCCCCAGATTCCACTCCTCCGCACACTCTCCCTCTCTTCAGCACAGGTGAGTGTCTGTATCCGAAATGTCCCATGAACAGGATTCAGTAAAAACAAACAAACAAACGCCAGCCGCGGAAACGGGAAAGGCTTGGTTTCTGTAAGCTTCTTCTCTTACCGGGACTGCATGGTCTGGTCAGCTCTTCAGGCTGCCCCCTTTAGGCTCAGTCCTCTGTGATCACAGAACCCAGCTCTCAATTTTCCCGGCGGCGCCAGGAATCCCGCGGTTCTCCTTTCCCCCGTCAGGGGCTGTGCCTGTCCCAAGGGACGCGGCTGCCGAACGGTCTCCCTCCGACTCTCTGGGTTCAGAGGTCTGGCAAACTTTCCTGCCCAAATCCCTGGGTTTTTTACCTTTCCAGGGGAGTTCTGCTCTTCCTGGCTGCAAACCGTCTCACCAGCTGAGCAATTTCGCCAATTCGGGGTGGATGTTACTAGTTTCAGCTGCTCACTCCATTTGCTCCGGGACAGGACCTGGGACGCGTCTGCCTATACCGCCGCCATCTTGCTCCTCCTTTAATTTCTTTTATCTTGCTTCCTGCCATGCATTCTTACAAACCACTTTACATCTCTTTTGTAAAGAAACATTGATGAATAAATAAATGCAAAATAAAATGGCTTGTTGACCAGGTGCCAGTATAATCAGAAGGACAGGTCCTATCAGCCACAGACCAATAATAGTGCCGCCAGAGGACTTGGCCAGATGGGCTCTGGAAAGACCGCACACGCAGGGTGGTTCAACCTAAATCAGACTTATCTGCAGGTGATGAAGAAAGACAGAGGCTCGAGGGAGAACACGGAAAGCTCGGGGAGGTCTCCGGGACTGTGCCCCTGAAGCCACAGGCGTTTCAGAAGAAAACCCAGCAGGTGTGGGTGTTTAATCATCTTAGAGCAGAGAAAGTACTGAGCTAGGAATCAAAAGGCTACTATAGATCAAACAAGAAAATATACAGGAGGACGATTCTAAAAGTAAAAACATTTGCACTTGGAAGAAATTGTTAGGAGGCCCAGACACCAGCTTTATAATAACATATAATAAGTCCAAGTCTCCCGGCAGTGACCTGGGCCTCCATATTGAGACAGTGAGCAGCAGGGAAGGTCCCTTAACTCAATATGACTCCATGCGATCCTTCCAAGCATCAGTGTGCTCATTTTGCAAAGGGCAGAGGAAAATTTTAGAGAAACTGAGGTTGCCCAGTGTTGGCAGATCCTCTGAGGATTTGGAAAGTTCGGTTCTCTCCAAGAACAGTGCCGCTTTGCCTTGTGATGCATTGTTTACATTCCTGAGCTGGTCCGAAATGATTGATAATTCCACACAGAACAGCAGATCCATTCCCTAATGATTAAGATTAAGGAAAACAAACAGCAGCTCCACCAATACTCAGGCGGGGAGAAGAGCCATGAATCAGTGCGGCCTCAGAGGAAAGTATTTGGTCCCGGGCCATTTAGATAAACTAAGTTGCTGGGGAAATATGAACAGAGCAGCAGTTTCCTGTTTTTAAAGCCCACAAAATAGTTGAAATTACTGGCTCTTAAGGATGCACAGGAAGAAAGTGAATCCTTAATGTCATGAACCCACCATGCTCCACGGAATTGAGTAACGTCAGCATTTCACATTCTCTGAGATCTGTTATCTAAAAGTTGATCAGGCACAGAAGTGCTTCTCTCCGACACAGGCCTCCCCTGGTGCACTTCTGTAACCCTAGGGTTATCTTTCTCCCACATTAGTTATGTCTGCCCAAGACCCACAGCCCCATTTTTATGTCAGCCAATGGCAAACACACCTAGGACATGGAATTCCAAAGCTAAAGGAGAAAGACCTTGAGATTACTAATGCTCCCAAAACAAACGTCCACTAAACCTCGGAAAACTCACAGGGGTTTCAGAAGAGAGAAATACCAGCAGGCGCTGGTGTTTAATCATCTTAGAGCAGAGAAAGCACTGAGCTAGGAGTCGGAAGGCTACTATGGATCAAACAAGAAAATATACAGGAAGATGATTCTAAAAGTAAAAACATTTGCACTCGGAAGAAATTGTTAGGAGGCACAGACACCAGCTTTATAATAACACATACTGTGGAAAAGATATCACCATGGATCTAAAGAGTATTTATATAGCTCAGCAAAACTAACCTACTTTGATCCTCCAAGTCAGGCTTAACGTTATTTAAAGATGGTGAGGAATAAAGTTTGTATGATGTGTCTAAAGTTAAGTAGCCATTGCTCTCAGCTGGAAGTATGCAACAGAGATTCATAAAGGACCTGCCTTTATACTCTGTGCCAGGCAGTAAGCTGGACACTGGGGAGGTAGATGAATATACAGAACAAAATGGGCATGGATGACAATGGTTCTCCTGCTGCCGCTAAAGTAGAACTGGCATCATCTGTTTGTGATGGCTTAAAGAGGAAAGGGGAATAAGAGAAGGAGTTAAAGATGCTTTGATGGCTACTCAAAGTTGTCAGGATGGACTTGGGTTCTCAAAATATTTGAAAGGTAAAAAACAAACATCGCCCCCTCCACCCACACTCTCTCCGTGTTCAGGTAAAGAAGTTGCTCAATCTAGGAATGAAAATAAAGTTTCTATTTAATTTTCCCTTTTCCTTAGGAACTTGTTTGGAAAAACTTTAGTTGTTAATTTTTTAGTTGAATTAAAGCTCAGAAATATATTTTTAAAAAATATTCTCCAGCGAGCCTCTGAAAATAGCAGAAAGGCAGACCAGCCTGGTGTCATGGAACTGGAATGCTTTGAAGGTCTATCACCGGAGAGTCAAATCCCAGCCAGTTGCTTAAATTCTCTGAACTTCAGCTTTTTCATCTATAAGATGGACATGAACAGTACCTGACTCATAGGAGTGCAACCCCTCTTTTGGGTATCTACCCGAAAATTTTGAAAACATTCGCCAACACAAGCATCCCTCTGTTCATTGCAGCATTATTCATGGTGGTCACACATGGAAACAACCAAAGTGTCCCTCACCAGCTGATTGGATAAAGATGTGATACATATATATATAACAAAATACTACTCAGCCATAAGAAAAGATGAAATACTGCCATTTGCAATGACATGGATGGATCTTGAGAATATTATGCTAAGTGAAATAAGTCAGCTAGAAAAAGTTAAGAGCCCTATGATTTCACTTATATGTGGGATATAAAATTGAAAGCACAAAATGAACAAACAAGGTAAACGAACAAACACAAACTTGTAGAAAACACAATAGTAGTATGGTAGTTACCAGAGGGAAGGGGAGTGGGGCTAGTAAAGGGTAAAGAGGGTCAAAGGTATGATGATGGAAGAAGATTTGACTCTGGGTAGCAAACAATAAAATATACTGATTTTCCACAGCCAGATTTTATGTGGGCACCCCTTCCCAAATCTGGTGCTCTGGCCTGGGGCCCCCAGCTTGGGATTGAGAACCCACTCTCCTCAGGGGGGAGCCTTGGCAGCTGAGATATCTCTCCAGGACCTCAGCCACTACCCAATTATATACAGAACTGGGAAGAGGTCATATGAGGTCACATTTGCATTTATACTCCACCCCCTCTCATTTACTCCTGGGAGGTAAATCCAACAAGAGATGCCTTCCACATATGTCAGAAAACCTTCTTTATTGTTTTATTTTTAATAGGGTGTATCTGACAGATGGAATTTTAAACATTTTATGTAGATAAATACATATGCCTTTATGGTTTCTTTCTGTGTGTGTGTTTGTTTGTTCTAAAAAAATACAGTTCCCCCACTGAAAGCTGACAAAGATTCACCTATATTTATAACCTTTGATATATCTGAAGTTTGTAAGCTGAAATAGATACAGGTCAAATTTCTCTTCCCGCATAGTTAACCAACAGTTCCACCATCAGTGATTCAATTAATGTTTCTTTCTACAATTATGTAAAATACCACCTTTATTATATCCTAGCTACTCATGTGTACTTGCACATGTCTGAAAAACAGTTTCAATCATTAAAGTTCCAGAGTAAGCTTTCTTACTATTATTATTTTTCCAGATTTTCTTGGCTGCTTTCACCTACTTATTCTTCCAAATGTATTGAAATATATTTTGAAATATATTTTGTAGTAATATATAATTTTTCTAAGAAACCCCCACATAATGATTATGAAGTGACATCCTTTTCATAACATCCATTGATACTCATTTGATCAGTTTGGTAGATATTCTTCCAGATATTTCAATGCCCACATAAATATATATAAAAGCCTAAGTGACCAGCTGACTGGCCAGCTGGTAGCTATGACACACACTGACCACCAGAGGGCAGACGCTCAACACAGGAGCGGAAACCATAGGCATGGAAACATGGAATAGACTCGTGCACCGGTGGGGTCCCTCGGCCTGGCCTGCAGGGATCAGGCCAAAACCAGCTCTCCGACATCCCCCAAGGGGTCCTGGATTGCGAGAGGATACAGGCCAGGCCAAGGGACCCCACTGGTGCACTGATTCCATGCACCGGGCCTCTAGTAAAACAATAAATTCCTCAGGGCTGATATCAGACCTTCTTCCATTGAAATTGTTAGAAACCCAATAAAATTAACTTAAATGAAAAATGAGACATACTGACTCAGGTAACTGAAAATACTTGATCTGAAGCAGAGCAGCCCCAGGAACACAGATGATGTCATCAAGCTACAGGCTTTCTTTTTATAATTGAGATATAATTGACATTGAGATATAGGTAATGTTGTATAAGTTTAAGATGTCCAATGTGGCAATTTCATACATGTATACTAGTATACTGCAGTATGATTACCACCATAGTGTTAGCTAATGCCTCCATCTCCTCACATAGTTATTTCCTTTTTGCAGTGAGAACATTTAAAACCTAGCCTCTTAGCAACTTTGAAGTACCTATAAGTTGCTAACTATAATCACAATGATGTGCATTAGATGTCCAGAATTTAACCATCTTCTAATTGCAAGTTTGTGGCCTTTGGCCCACATCTCCCCAATTCCATCATCTTCCAGCCCTTGATAACCACTATTCTCCCTGTTTCTATGAGTAAGGCTGCTTTACTAGTAGACTCCATATATAAATAATATTATACCATCTTTCTCTGTCTGACTTATCTCATTTAGCACAATGTCCTTAAGATCCATCCATAATTCAAATAGCAGGATTTCCTTCTTTCTTATGACTAAATAATATTCGTGTGTGACATTTTCTTTATCCATTCATCCAAGATAGTCCCTTAATTTTTCCCATGTCTGGACTATTGTGAATAATACTGAAATGAACATGGGTGTGCAGATATCTCTTTGGGAGAGTAATTTCCTTTATTTTGGATTTATAGACCCAGACATGGGATTGCTGGATCATGAGGTACCTATTCTTCCCCAGGATTGCTTTGGCTATTCAGGGTCTTTGTGGCTCCATACAAGTTTTAGGATGGTATATTCTATTTCCGTTAAAAAAAAAAATGCCATTGGAATTTTGATAGGGATTGCCTTGAAGCCAGTCTTTCTTGATCTATGTCTTAAGCGCCCTCTGGTCTGTCAGTACTCCTCATAGTGGCATCAGAAGCTTCGGGTATAAACTCAAATGTCTATCAGGAAGAAAGCACATCCTTAAGTATCCCAGTTAACAGATCAGTGCAACCACCTGCAGCTGCTGTGAGAGTTGGCTCCTGATCACTCACAGCAACAGCCTTCTCTGGAGCATTGACCTCAACCAAGGAACCTGCTTCTCCCAGAAATGGGGGTTACACCTCCACATCTTGGGGGCAGCCTACAGTCAATGAATAAGTGACATAGGCTACAAAAGGCCAAATCCCTTGCCTAAAGGCAGAACTGAGTGTGTGGTATAATTCATACTCCAGAGTTCCCCTAAGGATCAGACCAAAGCTAGATTCCAACTGAGACTGCATCTTTGCTTATTTATTTCCTGTACCCTTCACTCCTTTACAGGTTTCTTCTGAGAACACTCTCTCCATGAAACACTTTCCCAAAAATCTCTGTCTATAGTCTTTTTTAAGAAACTCAACCTAAGACACAATATTATATTCAGATTCACCCAAGGAAGAAAGGTAATGAATACTCTGCAATCACCCATTTCCACAAGTTCCCCAGGGGAGGTTCCATGGAATGCTATCATTATGGCATATTCTCTCTCCTTCTCTACTTTGTCCCAATTGCCACTCTCCCTTGTAAACCACTCCAGGGAACATTTGCAATCCCGTACACATACTCTGTACTATACAGTTATTTCAATAGGTATTTAATTAGAGGGAATAGTGATAAATATTGTCAAAAATGCATTGGAAGATAGAATTGTCAGTTCTACCAGAAGTTCTGATCTGTGGCTGCCTCCCTTCTTTATAATATATTCTTGCATCATTTGACATCTATAGTTGCAAAAACCGCCCTGGCCTGGCTGAATGCTTGCTAATTACTGAAAGGGTTTATCCCAGCCATATCAGTTGGGAGTGAATGGGTACCATAAATGACCTCTCTGACTGCCCTCTTGCTGAAAAACTTCTGATCCTACATTAATGAGTGGATGAACACATACAGGGCAAAGGGGCGATTCTCCTCAGAGGGCTGAGTGTCTCTGGAAGCAGAATACTAGTTATTAGAAGGACAAGACTGGCTCTCCAGAAACACACAGTCTAGCTGGGGAGATGAAACTAACCACCAAGGAAGAGCCATGAACAATGTAAGGCAAGTGGAACTAAGTGCCAAATTCTGTGGTGATAACAAAGGGAGTACAGGCTTCAGGGACCTGGGAAGACATGTGAGCTGAAATAGCCAGAGAAAGCTGCCAGCAGAAACTCTGGAAATAGATCTTTACAGAAGGCTAACTAACAAGCTACTCTGGATATAGATTCAAATGTTTCATATTTAGACCACCCTAGCCTTATTCCCTCCTGAACCAATAATCCGTCCTCATGAAATTCTGAGCAGACAACACAGCTAGGTTTCAGGGGCTGCAACGAGACCTGACATCAGGTCTAAAGATGGATGCAGGTGAAAGAGAACTTCACACAAGTCCTCAGATATGAGTTCATCAGTCCTGGCACTGGTACTGATGAACTGGTACAGTGGGACATTGAGGACCACTGGCAAAGAGGAACCAAGTTCATTCAGTCCCTATAGAAACGGAAAATGAGCTTTCAGACTAATGAGACTTAAGAGTTGCCACAAAATCCCACAAGATTTCTGTTTTCTTAGCAATTTTTTTATTTTTCAATTACAGTTGACACACAATGTTATATTCATTTTACGTGTATAGCATAGTAATTAGACATTTATATAACTTATGAAGTGAATACCCTGGCAAGCCTAGTACCCACCTGGCACCACATATAGTTATTACAATATTATTGACTATATTCCCTATGTTGTACTTTACATCCCTGTGACTGTTTTCATAACTGGCAATTTGCACATCTTATTCCCTTCCCCTTTTTCATCCATTCCTCCAACCCCCACCCTCTCATCTGGCAACCATCAAAATGTTCTCTGTATCTATGAGTTTGTTTCTGTTTTGTTTGTTCATTTATTTCCACATGATTTGTTTTTAATCCTCTCAGATGTGTGGAGAAGATGAGATAATGAGTTCCTGTTGAAGTGTGTTTTCCCAGATAAGGCGGGCTTTTCCCAGGAGCCGTGGGGGCTGTCCCAGGTGCTGATTTATGGTTCTGGAATAACATTTGTGCTCACTGCCTCCCTCCCACAAGACCATCCCCAAAAGCACTTTAAATATCTTGCTGGTTTTCTTGGTTAAAATCTGTCAGCTACATTAATCTATTTGAGAAATATTAGCTGCTTTCTACAAAATTCTTAAATTACCTTGAATTGCTTTGATTCCAAACCTAAGATAAATCCAAATGGATTATTTTGTCAGGTAATTAAGATGGAATTGTGACCTTGATAACGTTGAGAAAATACTGGCTCTGAAGTAAGGTTCGCACAAACTAGGGAAGGTGAAACTGGGCAGAGAATCTGGCCATTGTCATTGTAATTTGTCATCGAATGGGATTGTGTCCAGACTGGAATTTTAGCTCTTGTATAAAATATACAGGTAAGTTTTAGTAAATTTTTTTTAATCTATAGATGTAATCTCTTTAGACTTATGTGTCACCAGGTAAATTTTAGAAAATATAAACACTTTCATGGGACAAGAATGGGGTATTGGAGTGCAATACTTAGACAAGGGACATTACTGTAAATTGTGGTACTACCTGTAATTATGCTGGAGGTGGGATTGATCATATGTACTATAGCTTTGGCCTTAGAATAAGACAGAAATGAGTTGGAATCTGGGCTTTTTCAATGACTAATCATGTCATCCTCAGCAAGTTACTTAACTATTCCAAGTTTGTATTTTCTTCAGGACAAAATAATACCTTTATCACGGGGTCATTGTGGGGGTTATGTTAGATAATGTACATAGAATGTTTAACATCCTGATTGGCACATAGCAGGTGCTTAATAAATGACAACCAATATTAGGAAGAGCAGCACACCATAATGGTTCAGTCCCACAATTCTTAGATCCAAGAGATCAAGATTAAGATCTAAACATCTTCTCTTTCTAGCTATGAAACCTCAGGTAAAATGCTTAATGTTTCTAAGTCTCAGTTTTTTCAACTGTAAAATAAAGATAAATATTTCACTCTCATAATGTTATTGTCAAGGTGAAATGAAATAAAGCATTTAAAGTACTTTGCATGCTACCTGAGTCAAGTCAAGAGCTCAGTAAATGTTGACAATAATATTTTGAGACACCAATCTCAATAAGGTGAGGAGAAACTTTGTTGAGTTCCTTCATTCTCCCCAATGAACTCGACCTTTGGAAGCAAGAGAAAGAAGAGTTTGGGATAGGTTTCAAGTTAAAGCAAGCACGAGATTTAAGGGCCATCTCTTTTCTGAAGGGTTCCTCTTGGTAAGACTGTCACTCTTTCCCAACTCTCTCCAGAGGTCTCATGTTTTTCTACATTACATATTATAATCAAAACATTTTACAAGTGAGTATGTCAATCCATGTGTCCGATGGCCTTCTTAAAATGTCTACTGGTCATAGACCTTGGTTTTTCCTCTTGAAAACTGTTCTGAGCTCAAGGAACCTGTTGCTGCCCTCTGCTTTGGGCCCATCCAAGCTACTGGCACCCCAAACCCCTTCTTAAATAAAATCATACGAAACTGGGTGCCACCATTCTGGTCCTGAAATTTTTCTTTCTGGGAAATATTCTGGAAATTGACTTTCTGAAAAATAAACACACTCTACCACATTAGGTAAAAATCCATGTAGGTTTTCAAAAATCATGATTATGTTTCCATTTTATTATTGAGAAAACTTGGACTCTAATTGGTTAAGCAGTTTTCCCAAGAACATAACAAAGGTGGGATATGGCCCAACTAAGACTATCTTAACCTTAAAAGAAGAAAGAAGAAAAGACATGAACTACCAAAAAAAAAAAAAACCCTCCAAAACCAAACTTAATCTTCTTCTCCCATGGAAGCTGAGTATTTGCCTAATAGTCTGAATTGCTATGAGTTTAAAAGTTGAGACTTGGGTCTACAGAACATGTAATTCTTTTTTCTGTAGGAGGACAACATGTTGTTGCAGAAAAAGCACAGGATTTATAGTGAGAAAATACCAGATTTAAGTGCTGATTCTGTTTCTCCAGGTGTGTGGCAAGTTAGCCAACTTCCTTCACCTCTGAAAGCCTCACTTTGGTCATCCATAAAATAGTCCTAGCTACACCCAACTTGTGGGGCTGCTGGAAGGATTAGAGCTAATACATGAGGTGGGCCTGGCATGCATGTGGCACAAACCCAGTATGGCTGCATTTGTAGCCCTGTGACCTGCCACCTTATCTATGGTCATATGCACTAAACAATCTTGCCCATAAATTAGAAGGAATGTCTGGACCTTGCCATGAAATGGACAGAAAGTAGACAATGACAATTTCAGAATTAGATGTTGAGAAAGATGTTAAAATTAGTCAAGTTTTCTTATGAGTTAAAAGTAGAAAGAACATGGTTATCTAAAGAACTACAGGAAGATTTTCTGATTCCAGTCATCATAAATATGAAATAAAATGTAGAGAAGCAGAATGAATTAATAGCAAAAAGCACAGAATACGCCATCAAATCAAAATCATTAGCCTTCAGAACTCAGATCTTCCACTTATTAAACTAGGTGGCCTAAGACCAACTTATCTCCCAGAAGTTTAAATTCCTCCCTGGTAATAAATACATAAATAGATAGAGGATAGATAGATAGATAGATAGATAGATAGATAGATAGATAGATAAAGATAAGGTAATAGCAGCTGCTTGAAGGTCATCCAGCCTGTACTGCTGAAGTGGGGTAGAGGGAGCAATCCAAGGAGGTTATGTTTTAAATAATATGTCAGCGTCTCCCTCTCACTAATAACCCCTGATTAGACCTGGAGGAAGCCCCCAAATCAAGACTAAAGTGGAGAAGATTAAAGTGGACAGAAAGACTTTTAGTTATCTTTTTATTAATATGATGTGATATAACTGGCAAAAACATTGTGTAAGTTTGAGGTGTACAATGTGTTGATTTGATACATTTATATATGATAATATGATTACCACCATAGTGTAAACTAACATCTCTATCATTTCTTATAATTATGATGTCTTCTTTGTGGTGATAACAATTAAAAACTAGTCTCTTGGCAACTTCGAAGTTTATAATACAATATTGTTGATTATAATCATTATGCTGTGCAATAGATATCCAGAACTTATATCTTCTAGCTATAAATTTGTAGCCTTAAATAACATATTTTAATATCATGTGACTAAGCAATTTTGCCCACATTATTAATTATGTAATTAGAACAAAATATATCAACAGGTAAGATGAGGGGATAGTCAATATGGAGAGCAGATTCATCATCTTCCAACTTCTGAAAGGTTTTCATGAGCAGGGATTAAATTGTCATGATTGCCTGGAAGGTGTAAAAACTAAGCCAATGTGTAGAAGATAAAGGGGGAGGGAATCCAGGTTCAAAAACAGAATTAACAAGTAGAGCTGTCCACAGATGGAGGCTCACCCAGCAACTTACGACCACATGGAGAGTATGTGGTAGAGGAGTCTCCAGCATCCAATGGGGACTAGAACTGATGCTGAATAGATTCTTTTCAAATCTAAGAGTCTATCTGTCTCTTATCTTCACAGAACTGTCCAAATATAAACCAAAATTTGTTTGAATCAAAGCACCAGCTCATGGCTCAGCTCCAAAAATACAGGAAAAGAATAGAGATGCCCAAGGAGAATCAGCCAGGTAAAGAATTTCTCAAAAAGAAGCTCAATAAATTGGCCTGGAAATATAAACCTAACCTCCACTGACAGAGAAAGAAACTGTATTTCAATTCTAAGGTTTTCTTCTTTATCTCAGTCAAAGTTCACATTGAATCCATGGCCAAGAATAATCTCACCACAGTGACCGAGTTCATTCTCATGGGCTTTACTGACTACCCCAGGTTAGAGATTCTCTTCTTTCTGGTGTTTCTGAATTTCTATGTAGTCACCCTTCTGGGAAATGTGGGGATGATTATTCTGATCCAGCTGGATGTCCAACTGCACAACCCAATGTACTTCCTTCTGAGCCACCTCTCGCTTCTAGACGCCTGCTACGCCTCAGTCATCACCCCTCAGATGCTGGCCACACTGGCCACAGGCAAGACGGTCATCTCCTCTGGCCAATGTGCTGCCCAGTTCTTTTTCTTCACCATTTGCGCAGGTACAGAGTGTTTCCTGCTGGCAGTGATGGCCTATGACCGCTATGTTGCTGTCAGCAACCCACTGCTCTACACCGTAGCCATGAATCCCAGAATCTGCTGGAGGTTAGTGGTGGGAGCCTATGTCTGTGGGATATCGGGGGCCATCCTGCGAACCACATGTACCTTCACCCTCTCCTTCTGTGATAACAATCAGATTAACTTCTTCTTCTGCGACCTCCCGCCCCTGCTGAAGCTTGCCTGCGATGACACAACAAACACTGAGATTGTCATTGTCTTCTTCGGCAACTTTGTGATTTTAGCCAATGCCTTGGTCATCCTGATATCCTACCTACTCATCATCAAGGCCATTTTGAGAGTGAAATCTTCAGGTGGCAGGGCCAAGTCTTTCTCCACATGTGCCTCCCATCTCACTGCTGTAGTCCTTTTCTTTGGGACTCTCATCTTCATGTATCTGCGGAGTGGCTCAAGCAAATCCCTAGAGGAAGACAAGATTGTATCTGTCTTCTACACTGTGGTCATCCCCATGCTGAATCCTCTGATCTATAGCCTGAGAAACAAAGATGTGAAAGCAGCCTTCAAAAGGGTCGCTGATAGATTCCAGGTGTTTTGGAACATGTACATCTGAGTGAGAGGACCTCTCCTTGGGTCCATTTTCTTCCCGTATCAATATAGTCCAAGAGGCACCAACATTATATGCAACCTCTACCCACCAACAGAAGGAAGGTAGATAGGAACTATGAAGCACACAAGAAAAAATGCAAATGTGGTAACATTTGTTTCCAGCAACCCTATAGTACTTTCTTCTTCCCAAATCCTACCTCAGAGCCATTCCTAGAACTCAAAAGCCTCATGTTACACTCTGACATCATGACTTACAGAATCTCCAGGGCCCGAGGTGCCTTCAGTTTTTCTCTTTCCATCCCATTAATTTTTTTTCTTTTAATAGCTGAGTGACTGGTTATCTTAGCAAACAGGGCATGTTGTATAAGACAAAACTGAGTCTCTAAATGGTCAAGGGAAGGGATTGTTTGATAAACAGGCTTTCCTCTTCACCATTCTAGAGACTTGGGTCACACACACAACCTCACCCTCCCCCACCCCTCCACCCCCCACCCCCATTCACTTTCCAGGGATGTCTTCCTTCTTGCTAGTGCCAGAAAAATAGAATTTCTAAATTTGTAAATTGCCTTCCCACTTGAACACTCATTGATTTTGTGTTCCTGCTTTAATGCTACTCCGACATCTTCAAGATTAACTAAACCATCTTATCTTTGGGGCTGTCTGCTCAATGGCCAATACCCTAGTTTATGAGGGATATGGTGTGACAGGGACATACACCCCACAAGGCCAGAAAACCACACTGTGCTGAATGACCTTACTCAGAATGTGTTTTGTAGTCCAAGGCACTCATCCAAACACTGCCCAAATGTCAGTGTATCAAGCTAATCTGAATCTCTAAAAGAAAATACTTAAAAGCTAAGTGAGGTAGGTGTTGGGGAAAGCAAAGACTATTAGGGGGGAAATCTCTGTTAGAAATCAAATCAATAAAAAATGAAGGTGGGCCTCATCTTTAAGACCATTTGTTCTATCAGACAAGTTGTTGTTCTAGACCAGGAGGTGGTAATTTTTTTGTAAAGGACTATATAGTAAATATTATAGGTTTTGCAGGCCATAATTTATCTTGCCTTTTTAGAACATCAGTTTCCTCAAATAAAAAAAAACAATTACTATTTCTCTTTTTTATTTAATTTTCATTTTCCAGTGCACTTTAATCAAAATTCTATCATTGAGTGGATCCAGAGACACAGAAGCATGGAACAGAGTGCAGAATCTCTGAGGGAAGGTGGGGGAGGGGGAGTAAGTGGGAGGTAATCAACCAAGGACCTTGTATGCATATATGCATGGTCCATGGACATAGACAATAGGGTGATGAGGGCCTGGGGCAAAGGGTGGGGACAGGCTGCAGGGGGTCAATGGAGGAAAAAAGGGAAGATATGTAATACTTTCAACAATAAAGAATTTTTTTTTTTAATTTCGTCATTAGAAGAGTAGCATACATTGTCAGGATGGGCGTGTCAATTCAGTCTTACAAATGGAATTTCCACAGATTTATACATTATACGTGTATTAAAAATAAAATATATAATATTTAGCTTTATAAATGCCCCCAGTTAATCACTTTATCTTTAAAATAATTAATACTACCTCTGTCCAATAGATTAAGCATCCTGGAGTCACTAAGCATATATCAGCCAAATAGCATCCATTTCCTGAAAAAGTTCTGGGGAGAAATACTTAATATTTCCTTTTTGAAATAATTTTTATAAGGATTAAGGAAGATGATAAAAATCAATTTTGAGGTTTAGATTAGTCAGAACGGACTGGGTTTGCTGTGGCAACAATCAGCTCTAAAACAAAGATTTTATTTATAATTCACAATCAGTTTTTCACCTGGAAATCAGTAGCAGGGTTATTGCAAGCAAGAAGCCACCAGAGAATTTGGAAGAATCAAGTAAATTATTATTATTATGCTAGAGGCCCAGTGCATGAAATCTGTGCATGGGGGGTGGCGGGGGGGGGGGGGGAGTGCCCTCAGCCAGGCCTGCACCCTCTTGCAGTCTGGGAGCCCTCAGGGAGCAGGCCTAAGCCAGCAGTCAGACATCAGTGCTGCCGCGAGGGCGAGAGAGGCTCCCACCACAGCTGCTGAGCTCACCAGCCGTCAGCCTAGCTTCTTGCTGAGCGATACTCTCCCTATGGGAGCACACTGACCACCAGGGGGCAGCTCCTGCATTGAGTGTCTGCCCCCTGGTGGTCAGCGTACATCATAGCAACCGGTCTATCTGATTTGCATATTAGCCTTTTATTATATAGGATGTATAAATATATTTATTATAAGGAATTGGCTCATGTAGTTATGGAAGCTGAGAAATCCTGCAATGTGCAGTCAGCAAGCTGGAGACCTAGGACAGCCAATAATATAATTCCTGTTCAAGTTCAAAGGCCTGAGAAACAGGAGAGCTGGTGGTGTAAGCTGGAGTTGAGGCCTGAGTCCAAAGGCAGAAAAAAGCCTCTGTTACAGCTCAAAGACAGTCAGGCAGAGAGAGTAAATTCTCCTTTACTGGGCTTTTTTTTTTTCTCTATTCAGGCCCTCAATACCATTGGATGGTACATTGGATGAGGTTCACCCACATTGAGGAGGTCCAGGTGCATTACTCAATTCACCAAATTAGATGTTATCTCACCCAGAAACACTCTCACAGGCACACCCAGAAATAATGTTTAACAAAATATCTTGGCACCCCAGTCAAGTTGTCACATAAAATTAATCATCACAAGACTGGCTATGCTGCCTAAATCAGTGAGAATTATCTAGTATTATGATATAGGATGCAAACTACTGCTCTTTCATTCCATAGTTCATAGTGGTTGGCCAGCCAATAGATAATGAACAGTGGTCTCTTGAAATGTGATGCCCAGTAAAAGCAAGTATGAGGTCTCTGTCACACAGCAAATGGTAAGTAAGGCATGAGGAATTCAAGACGTGTGGTAGGTGGTTACTTCTAAAGGCACTGGATAGTTTCCATTTCTTGATTAAATACAGAATAAAAATCAGAGACTATAAATTATATATTTTAAAATATCTGAACTCTTTCAGCCTAGGCCTAAGATAAGGAAAACAAAACCCAGCATTTGAACTGTGGCATTCCAAATTAACTGACAGAGGAATTACTTCCCCTGTCCAGAACTGAGTTTCTTATCCACCTAGGCTTAAAGTTGTGGTACTGAGAAATAATAAAACAGAGAGAGAGTCACTAACAGCCTACTGGAATGGAAACATAAGGGAAGAATTACTTGGCTCAGACACAAAGATCTAGGGAAGGTTCATTTATCCAGTCTAGGGAAATGGTGAGAGAAATATTCAATCCCAGCAGCTACTGGTGTATTAACCAACTGTATTGTGGCCCATTTCATAGCACATGAAGCCAACAGATTGTTCATTGTAGTTTCTTAGGAATAAATAAAAAAATGTGCAGAAAATAGGGACTAAGAGCATATATAGAGTAGTCTGAAAGTTTTTGCAGTAAACACTTTTAGTAGCAATAAACTCAAAACAGACATGTGTGTTACTCAAGAAAGTTGATGATGAACATGCATCTTGCACAAAATGTTTGTCAGCTTTTATCATCCATCATGGGAGTCAGAATGAGGACTTGAAAAGTAGAAGATACAAATCTGCTGTAGGTATATCAACACTTGCTTTCAAATACCGAGCCTGCTGATCATGGCTTAAAATAGCAGGTGTGTTTACATTTCACTCTGGGAAACGTGACTTTTCAGTCCCATCAAAGGTAATTTAGCTCAACATTTCTTTCTTGCTTCTTATCCACAAGATGGTGAAAGTATGTAAGCCTTTGAAGTGCTACCTTTTAATCAACCTAAGTGATCTGCAATAATATAGGGCTCATTTGTTAAAATGATCTCAAATTTTCTATTGTATTCATTTAAAATCAGTCAGAAATCTTGTATCTTTTATCAAAGCATATAATGAATGGAGCACAAAAGCCTTCAACTTTTAAAGGCTTTAGCAAGTTCCAAGTATTGAAAACAAATCTTGCCAACTGGAAGGCATTGAAATTTATCCCTTCCACTGGATGGGGAAAACTAAATAAAATAAGCTAAAATAGTGCACAAGATGTTCTTTTGAAATTATATAATTGTGGCTTGGAATATATTGACTGTGGCAGGGACAGGTAATGTGTTGAATCTTGATCTAGAAACTCAAGTGTGTTAAGATTGTGAAAATTCATTGATGATGTTATTTTTTCTGAATGTTTGTTATAATTCAATGACATTTTTAAAACTATCATGGTCATTAAGCATATTCCTCTACATGACTATAATATTACCATCATCACACCTAAGAAGATTACCAATTTCACCCCATCATATAATTTAATAACTAGTTTCCATTCATATTTTTATTATTTATTCAAGAATGAGTTTTTTATTTATACCAGTTTTAATCCAGATCCAATCTAAGTTCAAGCACTGCACTTGATTGTTACATGTTTTATATTTGTTTAATCTAGTACAGTCCTCTTCCTTTTCATTTGCCCCAAGACACTGAGAGTTGTGCTATAAATATTCTGTATTCCAGATTTGCCTGGTTGGGTGCTAATATCTGTAGGCAGAATTCTAAAATGACCCCAATGACATATGCCCTTAGGATCCCCTCCCTTAGAATGAGAGCAGGACCTGGGAATATGAAGGGACACCACTCCCATTATAAGGTTACCAGATTTTGAAGATATAAGTAAGGTCCTGAATTAGTGGACTCTGAGTTCATTAAAAGGGACATTATCGTTGGTGGGCCTGACCTAATGGAGTAACTAACCCCCAAAGAGAAATTCAAAGCAGCAGAGACATTTTCCTGCTAACATAGAAGAAGTAAGCTGTCATCATATAAGAGGATAGGCCACGTGGCAAGGACCTAAGCGTGGGTGCAAGACCAGTCCCTGGCCTACTGCTAGCAGGGAAATGGACACCACAGTCATATAATTACACCGAATTTTACCAACAACCGGATGGAGCTAGTAAGAAGATTTTGAGTCTCAGATGAGATGCCCCTCCCAAGGCCTTGATTTCAGTCATGGGAGATCCTGAACAGAGGACAAAGACAACCACTCCCTAATTCCTGTCTTGGGGAAGTTATGAGATAATAAATTTATGTCATTTTAAGCTGCTTTATATTGACTATCATGATCTAACATTCCATACCTAACCTGATTGGAGTAAACTAAATATATCTATTGTGAAACTCTTTTATAAGAAGTCAATGACCTGTACCTGCTCTGGTTAGCTGCTTGTCTTTGGTGAGATGAGAACAGGTGACGGGGGACAGACCCAGTTGAGCAACCACTAGTGCGAAGTCTGTTCTAAATGAAGGTCCACCACTCCCAAGAGAGTGTGAGGATGTTAATGAAGCCCACAAGTACTGGGCATCAATTAATTAAGTGATAGTGCTCCTGGACTGCTCTGGGAAGGGACAGAGTTGAATGGTGTTACACAAACTGTCTCAAGGTGTCAAGGCATCCACATTTCTGAATACTGAGATCCATCCTAAGTTCCTGCTGAAGGGGGTTTAAAATGCTTCTATCTTGCCATGGCTGGCTGACAATGTTATTTACACCGATGACAGTGAAGCCAGCAAAGGAAAAACATCTATAGATAAAGAAGACTCATTTTAGAGAAACAGAGAGCTGTAGCATCCCATAGTCAAAGACAGAATCTCCATAATTGTGCCTTGGAAATAAACTTCTAAGTGGTTGGCATGTGCAAATTGAAAGGCAAGGGCCTAACTAAAGACTACAAACCCTGAAAAAAGAAATGGGAAGCCAAACAAGGAATAAAAAGATTGTGGCACCAGAGAAGCAGGTTCATCCAGATGGGCCACAGTGAAGTAAATCCACATCAAAGCCTTTGACGGTCTTATGTCGGAGACCACCTATCCTCTTCACTAGCAGAGAAGAGTAGAGATCCCCAAAAGCTGGTGACCTTTGAAGCCCTAGCAAAGGTCGGAGCTGTGCACCACCCAGTTAATCCAGATAATGGTAGCTGAAGCAACCTCCCCACCTTTACTCATGTAAATCCTTATTGATAAGATAGTCTGTGTGTCACTGGAACCTCCCTGCCTAAGGGCTATCCCATACCAATAAAAGCTTGGCGAGGCCTGAGCTCAGGTGGAAGTCCCTCTCCTTGAGTTGGACTTGCCCGCCTGGTCCCCCAATATTTCCAAATTATCTCTTGTCTTTTCTCTGTCATTTGTGTGCGGCTCCTCTTCCAGACCCAAACCCTGAACCATGCAGGACATGGAGGGAAACACACTCAACAGTCTTACATAATGGTACATGGCAAACTGTAGAGTTCTGATTTCAGAGTGTATCTGTGGTCACTCTCACCAAGTCCCAAGTCAAAGTACCATCACCAAGATAGAAACCAGGTAGTTCCTTACTAATAATTAAGTCAGTATCCTGATATGCAGAATGGGTAAAGATAAACAGCACTGCTTATAGAATTCTGTCTTAAAAAGTCTTGTTTCTCTCTAGAATTACTCCCTGTGACATTTCCTGGATACCAATGAAGTTGTGACTATGTTAGGCTAACAGGGGTGGGCAAACTTTTTGACTCGAGGGCCACAACGGGTTCTTAAACTGGACCGGAGGGCCGGAACAAAAGCATGGATGGAGTGTTTGTGTGAACTAATATAAATTCAAAGTAAACATCATTACATAAAAGGGTACGGTCTTTTTTTTTTTAGTTTTATTCATTTCAAACGGGCCGTAGTTTGCCCACGGCTGGTAGCACCTCCCAGGACTATTTTTCACTCTGTGAATAAATATACCCCCAAAGTAGGAATTATATTCTCAGAAATTTTCTATTTGCAAATAAACCTGCATTTTCCCTGACACGATTTCATAGTTTATTTTTATTAGTAGTGGCTTTTAAAACTTCAGCTGTCCATAGGAAATATAGTCAAAAATGTTTCCATGACTGTGAATGGTGTCAGGTTAGTGCTTGGAGTACAAGGGGGAACACAATTGTTCTTTTTGGGGGTTTTTCTTACAATTGTCTTTTTAAATTTTATTTCAAGGGAGCTGACATTGCCATAGATATACTTTTAAAACAATTTTCAAGGAGCCATGTGGTATAGAGGAAGGACCATTCTATATTTCAAATAAGATAATGTTGTTACAAAGCAGATAAATGCATGGATCACATGGAAAATCAGTTGTGATTCTGGGTTCATTGTGATGGAAACTGCTGGTTGTCTGCCAAAATTTGTTCTTCTCTTTTCTACAATAATCAGTTCTGGCTGGGTATCTGGCAGCTTAGCTATGGACTGTATTTACCATCTTTGCAATTAGATGTGACCTATGGCTAACTTCTTACCAACAGAGGTGAGTGGAAGTGATGATTGCCATGTCTAGTGGAGAAACCTTAAGTCACATTGTGTGTCTCCTCCATGCACCATCCTCACCCTTCCTGCCCATTGGAACACAGTGTTGACAATGCAAATTACAAGAAGGCGCTAAATTGGGGGTTGGCAAATGGTCTTTGTCATAACTACTAAACTCTATCATGGTAGCACAAATGCAGCCAGAGACCATTCACATGGTGTGACAGTGTTCTGATAAAACTTGATTTATGGACACTGACATTTTAACTATATAAAATGTTTATGTGTCGTGAAATATTACAGGCAGTCCTTGGGTTACATTGGACTCGACGTACGTCATTTCGTGGTTATGTTGCCATCTCCCATTTACAGTATTTATTAAAAAAAAAAAGTTCTGTCATTTCAACGTAAGTACATATGTGCTTTAGGTTTTTTATTATTTATTTACCACAAGTAAAAGTCAGGAATTGTTATCTTTCTTTTAGATTTTTTTTACTGTTTCACTTCATTTCTGCTGTGTATGTGCTCCATGTGAGTGACATAGGTGCTTATGTAGGTGGGTTCCGACTTACGGCGAAAATCACGTTACGACGCATGGTAGGAACGGATCTCCAACGTAACCCGAGGATCTACTGTATTCTGCTTTTGATTGGTTCCCAATTTTTTTTTTTTTTTGTAATCCTCACCTGAGGATATTTTTTCAATTGATTTTCAGAGAGAGTGGAAGGGAAGGAGAGACAGAGGAGAGAAAAACATCGATGTGAGAGAGATACATCGATTGGTTGCCTCCAGCATGAACCCCAACTGGGACCAGAGATCGAACCTGCAACCCAGGTACATGCCCTTGACTGGGAATCCAACCCATGACCCTTCAGTGCACGGGACAATGTTCTAACCACACCAGCCAAGGTAGTTTCCAACCATTTTAAAGTATAAAAACCATTCTTAGCTCACAGGTCATTAAAAACAAGTGTTGAGCTGAATTGGGTTCACAGGCCACAAGATGAAGGGAGCTTGGGTCCTTATATGCTGTTGAGCAGAGCCACCCACCAACTAAGAGCACTCACCTTCAACTCTTGCAAGAAAGATAAAATCTCCTTCATTCGTTAAGCTACCTTATAGTTAGATCTCTTTTGTTATAGCAGATTAGCATTTTATTTTAACTAATACATAGTCCATAATGCTTAACTACCTGGACCTCTGCTGCATTCCATAGTCCTCACCACCCTCTTTCTAAAGGGCAAGGAAAATGGACCCTACCAGCCCCCTCACTGGCCTTTCCAAGACTTGAGGGAAATGGCTCTGCGCAGAGCTCCCTTCACCTCCTTGTTTCGAAGACTGTAGATGAGGGGATTGAGCATTGGCGTGACAATGGAGTAGAAGACAGACACCACCTTGTTGAAGTTGATGGAGGAGGCCACTTTGGTCCGGACATACATAAAGAAAAGAGTGCCATAGAAGAGGCTCACTACAGTCAGGTGAGCTGTACAAGTGGAGAAGGCCTTCCGGCGCTCAGCCGCAGAGCGGATATGCAGCAGCGTCCAGACAATGTTGCTGTAGGACACAGCAATGACCACAGAGGAGGCCAGGAGTACCGCCAGAGAGACCAGGAAGTCTGTGGTCTCTTTCAGGGTTACATCTGAGCAAGACAAGGCTAGCAAAGGTGAGGCATCACAGAAGAAGTGATCGATGACATTGGAGCCACAAAATGTCAGCTGGGACATGAGGTAGATGGGCAACATAGGTGTGAGGAAGCCCACCAGCCAACAAGCACCAGCCAGACGGATGCAGGTGTCCCAGGACACCAAGGCCCCATATCGGAGAGGGATACAAATGGCCACATAACGGTCATAGGCCATGGCAGCCAGCAGGAAACATTCAGTTGCCCCAAGAAAGGTGAAGATGAAGAGCTGGGAAAGGCAGCCAGCATAGGAAATATTCTTGCCCCCTTCTCCTCCAATAAAACCAGTCAGCATCTTGGGCACTGTGACTGAGGTATACCCGATTTCAAGGCAGGACAAGTGTGTCAAGAAGAAGTACATGGGTCTCCGGAGCCGATGGTCCAAAATCACCACCATGATGATGGCCAAGTTCTCCAACAAGGTAAACAGGTACATGGTGAGGAAGAGTGTAAAGAAGAGAAGGCGTGTTTCATGCACCCCGGCAAAGCCCACCATGACAAACTCTGTCACGTGGGTCCAATTTGGGGCATATAGCTGCATATTGGAAGTGAGAGCTCAGTAGACTCATAGTCATGTAGATAATGACAACTGAGAGAGAACCTATGAGGATGTTGGACTGAAATATCTTCCACTTCAGAAGAGGAAAGTGAAGTTAAGACACTATCCCCTCAAAGAATTTATAGTCTTTTAGGGCCACAAGAAAATGGACAATTTCAGTACAAAATCAAAAGTTCTACATAGCAATAAAATAGGATATAATGGGAGGAAATAGACCAGAAGCTCAACCAGTCTTGAGGAATCTGAGAAATATTCCTGGAGAAAGGGCTATCTAAACTGGAACCAGAAAAATAAGTGTAAGTTACTGATATAAAAATAGTGATGTAGAGATGACATAAGTATAAAATCTCAGATGCCAGAGAGAACATTGTGCATTTGAGAAACTTCAGGCTGCTCTAGTTTACTGCAGAGGTTAAGAACTTAGCTTTCTGATCAAGTATACCAGTCCAGGACTCCACACCAAAAAAGGAAAACATGAATCTCTCTCTTTCTCTCTCTCTCTCTCTCTCTCTCTCTCTCTCTCTCTCTCTCTCTCTCTCTCTCTCTCTCTCTCCTCTGTCTGTGTGTGTTGAGGAATAAAAGCAGGGTTTTGTTTTTTTTTCTGTGTAACTTACCTGGACAGGAAACAAACACCCTCAGGGTCTGGCATCCTCTCTCTAAGTCACAGATCAGAGAACTGAAATTATTATAAGACAAAACCTACTCTGTACCAGGTACAATGGTGGATGCAGGGGGACAGATGCTCTGTGCCAGGAAGCCTCTCAGCATCACCATGTGTCCTGCCTGGTACAGAGCAGGTGCCCTGTCATGTACTAACCTGAACTGCATACAAGTTTGGAGGAATGAGGGAAGGAAAAATCTTCCTAGTAAAGACAGGACTATCAAACTCAAGTCACAGCAGAGAGGACAGGTAAAATTTAGGAATAACAGTAGCAATGCATGGATGAAGCAGTCCAGCTAGTAAATTACAGAGCCAGGATATGATCCCAGATGTGTTTGAATCTCATGCGTTTAATGACTATGAAGAAGAATAAACATTTCAGAAAACTTTATTATGAACATTTACTGTGTCTATAATACAAAGTCAGGCTTCTACAATATGAGTGTCTCTGTGAGGAAGGGCATCTCCAAAGAGTGAGCATTCTTCCTAGGCTGCTACATTGTAAGCCAAATTGCTAAAGGCAGAGATGTGCAGGAATTGTGCTCTGAAATTTCCTAGAGCCAACAGAACCATGAAGCATCTGGGGCTGCAATGCAATTATTTGGCCAGGAAGCCAGTGTTTATAAACCACCCACTGTGGGGATGTTGGGGCCTGGACTTGGGCCTGGTGGAGACACGTACAGAAATCTGAAGTCTTTGACCTTGTTCATTTCTGGCTTTGTGTCTCTTCATGCTTTCATTGCCATGAAATCATGGAATGCTGAAGCCAGAGGGAACTTGCTTAATAATTTTTAGGGAAACTGCAAGGGTTTTAGAGCCTGACAAACCTGGATTCAAATTCCAATCTAGGCATTTTTAATTTTTTTGTTTTATTTTTTGTTAATCCTCACCAGAGGATATTTTCCCCATTGATTTTTAGACAGAGTGGAAGGGGGAGGATGGGGGAGATACAGAGAGAGAAATATTGATGTGAGAGAGACACACCAATTGGTTGCCTCCTGAATGCAACCGAGCCTACAACTGAGGTACATGCCCTTGACTGGAATCGAACCTGGGACCTTTCAGTCTGCAGGCCAACTCTCTCCACTGAGCCAAACTGGCTAGGCTTAGACATTTTTAATTTTAGGAAAAAGAAAAACAATTTCCCAATCAGATCACAGTGGGTGGGGTAGGGAAGAAGGCAACCTTTGACCAACAAAACCAAGTTTAGCAGGAAGAGAATGAGGTGCTCCCAGCAAGCCAGGGGAGGGAGGTGTGGAAGATAAATCCGTGAGAAGAGACTTAGAGTCCACTGGAGGCAGGAATGCAGAGTGGTTACAACCACATTCAGGCATTAGATTATCTGGTGCCTTCCAACCCCAGGTCTACCACCTCCCAACCGAAATGCAAAGAAAAAACCTGCATGGAAGGCAACGCATAACCTCATGGAATGAATTTCTGATGGAACCCTGTAAGTCAGCAGCCATGAGTTAAATGAGGAAAGCTTTCTGGGCAAGAATTTCAGGATGAACTCAGCCTCACCTCTGAGCTCTCAGATCATGTGTGGTAGGCAGATGAGCCTCCCTCCAAAAAAAGAGAAGAGGGTTTTTATTGAGCCCCTCTCATGGCCAGATTCTGCTGGGCTTAGATTATCTGATGTAATCCTCACAACCTACTTTGATCCTAGGACCTATCCTTCACTCCTGGGTTTCATGCAACTGAACACTCTGAGGCTCAGAGAAAGAGAGAGATTTGCATCCGATCAAAGAACTAGTGAGTGGCAGAGATGGGATTCAAACATAAAACCCTGAGCTTCCCCCACACGGTGCCATCTCCCTCTGTTATTTCATCTCTCCAAATGACACACCTGCAGCCCTGGCTGCCGGCCCGCCTGTGAGGTTAATGTGTCTGTGTCTTGGATCCCCATTGGTGGAATCTACCACAGGTTCCAGCGACCTGCAGGGCCACCGTGAGGCTCCCAGGCCTATTAACCACAAGAGCTTCCTCCCTGAGGCTGAGAGAACTTATCAGCCAAGTGACGCCTAGGAAACAAGTGGCCAAGTGGAGTAGGTCATAGGGGACAATCACTGAATGAGGAGAGAGACCAAACAGAAACTTGGCCTAATTTGGTGTCCTCAGAATGGAGCTCTCTGGGCTAAGGTTTCCCCTAACAAATATGGAAAAACAGTCTGGGACCCATGCAGGGAAATTAAAACTTGGCTCCTGCGGTGACATGCTTATGCAGACACATGACAAGCCTGGTGAGAGGCAGGCTTCCTTCCCGGTTCAGTTCTCTCCACCTGGCCTCTGGGAGACTTGTCCCCAAACGTGAAAAGAATTGGAAGATGAACTTACTAAGATCCGGACAATGATTTCCAAAAACAACCACCAAATCCACGATGGGCACCATGAGACCGGTGGAAGGGGCTGCAAGATGCCCAGGGTGCTGCTCTCAGCTTCCTCTTCGCTCTCACTCACTGTAGCCAGCTCCCTGTTCACTGCAATGTGACAGCAATAGCATAGCTGGGGTGCACAAGCAGCCCCCTGAGGTCACAGCACGCTCTCTAGAATTAGAGGAGCGAAGTCTGACCCTAACTCCATCAGGTACCAGCTATATTTTGGGAAGTCACTTAGAGGAGCATCAGTACTGTCATCCTCAAATGGAAGGCATAGTCCATACATTTGCAGGGCTCATCTAAAGATCGAAGGGAACAGCATTAAGTGAAAATTCAGGGCCTCTGCTCTTATTGTTCCCTTTGCTTTTCTGTGTGGCTTCCTCCAGCACTTCCTCCAATTCTCTGCATGAGGCTATCCCAACAGAGAGGCCCTTTCTCACCACCCATCTGAAATCGCAGTTCTCTGACCCCCTTCCTCAGCTTGATATTTCTGTCACAGCCTCATTGTCATCAGTCAGGTGTTTATTTGTTTATCTGTAATATCACACAAATACATACACGCACACCCCTAAGCTCCTTGGAGACAGTGCCTCTCTGTCTGCTCATCACTGTGCTGCCAGTGGCATAAAGTCACTGGGTTGGAGTTTGTATGCAGTAAACATACTGATGTCATCCTAAAAGAATGAACACTTGCTCCAAGCATCATGCTGGCCCAAAGTGTTGTTTTCTTTCCACTTCCAACTACCTGTTTCAAGAAAACGGGAAGGGAAGGAAACACATACTTAAGGAAGAGCTATCCAATGTGGGTGTTGAAGTCATAGGACCATCCTGCCAATCAGCTCCAAGACTACAGCACCCACTCTCACTGGTCTTGGGTGGGGGACAAATTAAATTGATTTTTACATATAATTTCTTCTTCTTAGCTACTGAATTTAAATTTTCTAGAAAACTGTTCTATATCCACTTTTTTCAAAGTCTGCTCCACCAAGCCCCACATTTCTCCAGTTGCTGGGAATTATAAAGGGGAGAAAGGGACCTAGCATGTGGGGCTTCCATGAGCCTTGCTTCAACCAGCTGGTAGGTGGCAGCTGATAGGTGGTAGGTCCAGACAAGAATACAGCCCAGCCTGACCCCACCACCTACCATCTCTCCACCACACCACCACTCTGGGGTGCTGGCATTGCTCAAACCAAATTAATTGAGTGCTTCTCTCATTATTCCAGTAGCTTCCTGAATGAGTAGGCATGACCTGCTCCTCAAAGCTACTCCCAGATGGTCTCTTCATGAAGGAAAAAAATGGGAAATTAGAACATAAGAAACGAAATGGAGGTCTCTCCAGTCATACAGGCAGCAGAGGCCCCATCCCCGGCCACACTGAAGAGTTCACTGCAGCAGAAATAACCAAGGTGGGAATCAAACTTTCTGAGCTTCTGGCTCCTAATGTCCAAATAGGAATAATACCTGCTGAATACTGTTCCCAGGACATTATGGGACTCAATGAGATAGTGAATAGGCAGGCCTTTTGAAATGTTAAAGGGACACTCTGGGAAGACCTTCTTATTATCTTACCTCCATTGCTACGGACTATGCTATTACTGCAGAAATTTCAATAACGGGAAAGCCCAGGGGATGGCAGTCTCAGTGGGGCCCTGGTAATGTCCTTGAAGTTGCACTTGAATAATAAGTAAGTTAATTTTATTTAGATTGTAGGTTTATTTGCGGTGGACAGAGACAATGATGAACTAAGACTCCCAAACATTCTTGGCAAACCCCCTACAATATGCAAGCTTAGGCAAATCAGTCGGATTCTGTGTGCCTCTGTTTTCTCACTTGAAAACGGGTTAATATTTAAAACCACAATGACTCTGTAAAAAAGCTTTCGAAAGAATAAAAATAAAATAAAATGGGAAAACTATGAAGAAAAGATTAGGTGAATCTGAAGTCAGAAATCCTTACTCTAGGTTTGGTTTATCTTTGGTTGATGACATTCTTTCCATACACCACCTTCTGATTGCTCTTTGGATATATTCCTGTTAGTTTCCAGCATTGCTGTAAACCAAAAGTTAAATAGCCCATATACAGGTGCTCAGGGGGTCTCTAGAAGAGCCACTCACCTGCCACATACTACTTTGTTTCTTCTCTGGGTGGAACACAAACAAAACATTCTCAGTACCTGGATCTCATTGTGAAACAAGGACCCCAAATTCTAGGATCACAGCTTTCCTGAACCAAAGAAACAGGGCAAAGATCCATCATCAGCTGAACTGGAGAGGGAGGGAACTGAGGTTGTTGCTGACTATAAAATGACTCATACCTGTGTATATGCCTCTGACACCCTAGGGGTGGCCCATGGGATCAAGTCTCAATGGAGGTTTGAAGCACTCAGACAACAAAGGAAAGAACATAATAATCATGGAAAATTTCCTTCCCAGAGAATGTGCAGAAGCTACATGGGAATCCCAAGTTTGTAGACTAATTGGACAAGTACCAGTGGAGGATGAGGGGCCAGCCAAAGAAGGTCCCATGCCAGCTAGACACTTTGCCAAGGTCTCTGGCTCTAACCAATTCTGGAACAGGGTGAAATGAAATTTCCAGAGTTCCAAACTTATCAAGAATGCAATGAGCTCTTCCTCTATTAGGATGAGTTAGATATCCCCACCCACCAATCTCCCTTTATCCCCAGGTGGAGAAAATCGACAATGTTAACAACAGACATTACTGAGTAGTCACTCTGGGCCAGGCTATGTGCTGTGCTGGTGTGAAATGCCCAGCCTCAATCCTGAAGAAGCTCAGAAGGTGTGACTAAGGATCATTTTTATCCAGAATGTAACTATGCCTTCATTCCAAAGACCTTCCCTCAGAGTATTTGAGGATTATCTACAGACTGAGCAATCTTTTTCCCCAAAAGGAAATAATGACATCATTCCACTATAAAGCAAAAGGAAGATCAAGGTTGTGATTATTTACTCTATCTGATTGTAGGAAGCAGCCAAGCCAAAGCTATCAGGGCACAAGGTGACCAGTCCTTTAACATATTCTAAACACAAAACATATGTCCCTTGATTTCATATGACCTTTCCGTTGCAGATGTCTTATCTTTCCAACTAAACAATAAAGCTCCTTGAAGACAGGGCCATTGTCATATGTTACCGGATCCCACAGAGGCTAGCGCATTATAACTCAATATAAACCATCACAGACATGGATCTGAGTCCACTTAAGCCTCTTCATGGATGTGCTACCGGGGGCAAGTCAATCCCTCTGAGCCCCTTTTCTCACCTCTAAAGTTGGGAAAATAATCTACCTGACAAGGATGTGTTTAGAGATAACTGAGGTAACAAAGATGAAGGGTTCACTCACCTGACAGTGATGTGAGATGATTTCACTATAAAACTTCAGGCTTCTCTACATTGTTTACATTAGCCAACACATGCAAGCAACCCAAGTGCCCATCAGTAGGTGAGTGGATAAAAAAGCTGCAGTGCAGCCCAACTGGTGTGGTTCAGTGGTTGAGCATCAACCTACGAACCAGGAGATCACGGTTCAATTCCTGGTCAGGGCACATGGGCAGGTTGCAGGCTAGATCCCTATTGTGAGGCATGCATGAGGCAGCCGATTAATGATTCTCTCTCATCATTGATGTTTCTTTCTTTCTCTCTTCTCTCTTCTCTTCTCTTCTCTTCTCTCTCTCTCTCTCTCTCCCTCCCTCCCTCCCTCTCTCTCTCTCTCTCTCCTCCCCCCTTCCTCTCTGAAATCAGTAAAAATACCATCCCATTGGGCACTAGGATTTAACGTATGAATTTGGGGGAGACACAAAATATTGCCAAGGGTTAATACTTGATCAAGCTGGGAAGTGGGTATAAAGTTATCATTGTATTATGTTCCTTCTTGAGTATCAATTTGAATTATTTCGTGATAAAAATGCATTTAAAAAGAATACCTGCAAAAATACCAAGTCAGACTTTGCTTCTGGGTGTTTTTTTTTTTTTTTTTTTTTTTTTTTTTTTTTTTTTTTTTTTTTTTTTTTAATTAAATCTTTATTGTTCAGATTATTACATTTGTTCCTCTTTTTTCCCCCCATAACTCCCCTCCTCCCAGTTCCCGCCCCACCATCCACCCTCACTCCCCACCCACTGTCCTCATCCGTAGGTGCACGATTTTTGTCCAGTCTCTTCCCGCATCTCCCACACCCCTTTCCCCCCCCAAGAATAGTCAGTCCATTCCCTTTCTATGTCCCTGATTCTATTATAATCATCAGTTCATTCTGTTCATCGGATTATTTATTCACTTGATTCTTAGATTCACTTGTTGATAGATGCATATTTGTTGTTCATAATTTGTATCTTTACCTTTTTCTTCCTCTTCCTCTTCTTAAAGGATACCTTTCAGCATTTCATATAATCCTGGTTTGGTGGTGATGAACTCCTTTAGCTTTTCCTTATCTGTGAAGCTCTTTATCTGACCTTCAATTCTGAATGATAGCTTTGCTGGATAAAGTAATCTTGGTTGTAGGTTCTTGGTATTCATCACTTTGAATATTTCTTGCCACTCCCTTCTGGCCTGCAAAGTTTCTGTTGAGAAATCAGCTGACAGTCGTATGGGTATTCCCTTGTAGGTAACTGAGTTTCTTTCTCTTGCTGTTTTTAAGATTCTCTCTTTATCTTTTGCTCTTGGCATTTTAATTATGATGTGTCTTGGTGTGGTCCTCTTTGGATTCCTTTTGTTTGGGGTTCTCCGCGCTTCTTGGACCTGTAAGTCCATTTCTTTCACCAGGTGAGGGAAGTTTTCTGTCATTATTTCTTCAAATAGGTTTTCAATATCTTGCTCTCTCTCATCTTCTGGCACCCCTATAATTCTGATGTTGGTACGCCTGAAGCTGTCCCAGAGGCTCCTTACACTATCCTCGCATTTTTGGATTCTTTTTTCATTTTGTTTTTCCGGTTGGGTGTTTTTTGCTTCCTCGCATTTCAAATCATTGACTTGATTCTTGCGCTCCTCTGGTCTGCTGTCGGGAGTCTGTATAATATTCTTTATTTCAGTTAGTGTATGCTTAATTTCTAGTTGGTTCCCCAATATAACATCGAGGGTCTCATTAGTTTTCTTGTAGATCTCATTAAGTTTATCGGCGGCTTCTAAACAGTTCTTGAGAGACCTTAAAAGTGTGGTTCTGAACTCTATATCTTCCATTGACAATTTTGTCCTGTTTCTTTGTCTCCGCATTTTGTTATGCTTCCTTGGTGCACCCCCTAGTGGTCTTTGTTCGTGGTCTTATAGTTAAATCTTGATTGTTGTAGCTAATTCCAGGGAGGGTTTGACCTCCAGGCCAAGTGGCTATGAGAATCAGCTGTGTCAGCAGTGAGAGAACTTCTGTCCTCTAGGGAGGTGCTAATCTGGCGTTTGCCTGAGGCTATCCGGCAAATGCCTGTGTGCAGGGCTTGGGCGGGGCGGGTCGCACAGGATCAACAGGGTGGGCCTGAGAGAGCAGTTATGGCGGCTCTCAGTCCTGTCCCCAGGGGCTCTGCCTCTCTGAGTCCCAGCACCCGCTGCAAAGCTCGGAGAGAAAGCTGCACTCGCTCTGACCGAAGCTAGGCAGTCCCGCTTCTCCCGTTTGAGTCTGGGTCCCTAAAGACTCGCCCGGATCTGGAGCTCAGAGTCTGCGACTCTCTCCCGATTGAAAACGCCAACCGCGCCCTCCGCCGCCAGCCCGCTCCGCGCGCGCACTCCGCACCTCAGAATTTGACTTCAGCACTGCGCCTCCTCTGAGTGTCCGTATGCGTTTCTCTTTCCTCCTAGTTGTAGGACTTCCACTCAGCCAGCGTTCCAGTGGTTTTGGGTGATGTCCGTTCCGTCTTTTAGTTTCACTTTTGAAGTAGTTGTTCAAAGCAGCAAACTCCGGCGTTAACCTATGCCGCCATCTTGGTTCTCCATTTTCTTCTGGGTGTTTTAAGGCTGAAAAACACATCATTTGGAGGAAACTGAGCCTCTTTTGTGAAATGAGAACTACCTACAATTCCATAATGACATACAAAAATTCCAAGTACAAGAGGTAATTTCAAATCCCTTTCAGAGGAGTGGCGAAGGCCCTCAGCGTTTCAGTCTAGTCCATGTTCCTCCTCATTTGTCACAGATCCTCCTCTATGTGTCCCAGTTTCGGGGCTGGGATATTTGATTCCTCAGGCAGGAGGAAAATAAAAGGAATATGATCATTCAAAGCCTCTTTCATTACCATCACTCGCAGAGGAGAATTCCGCCTTCAAATCGCTCAATTCTGGACTTCTGTGGTGTCAAACTAGGACAACAGATAGGGTGACAAAAATTAAGACCAGCAAGGCTGGATGGGTTTACATGGTAAATGCAGAGTATTCCAGGCTGAAGAGAAAGAAAATGCCTGGAACATGAGAGGAGAGGGCCAAGCTTGAGAGCAGAGGTTTCGGGTCTGCCTGTGTTTCCTTGGCCCTCTAGGCTCTTGTTTCTTCCTGAGTGCTCGTGGCCTGCTGGCATAGTGGCCTTCCTAGTTGCTTTTAATTAATGCAGAAGAGGGTTTTTTGCTTTGTACTATTGGGTCAAATTGGGTCGGAAATGAAAATGGTTTTTCCATTGACATAGAGCAGCCCAAAGTTACGTTCTTTTTTTTTTTAATCTTTTAAGTATTTATTTCTTATGTTTCAATTACAGTTTACATTCAATATTATTCTGTATTAGTTTCAGATGTACAGCAAAGTTGTCAGAAAATCATGTACTTTACAGAGTGACCCCCCTGCTGCTTCCAGTACCCACCTGGCCCTATACCTATTTATCTCGATAGTATTGACTATATACCCTATGCTGTAATCTAAATCTCTGTGACCATTCTGTAACAGCAACTGTATTGCTTAATCCCTTCACTTTTTTTTTTTAAATATATTTTACTGATTTTTCACAGAGAGGAAGGGAGAGAGATAGAGTTAGAAACATCGATGAGAGAGGAACATCGATCAGCTGCCTCCTGCACATCTCCCACTGGGGGATGTGCCCGCAACCCAGGTACATGCCCCTGACCGGAATCGAACCTGGGACCTTTCAGTCCGCAAGCCAACGCTCTATCCACTGAGCCAAACTGGTTTCGGCCCCTTCACTTTTTTCACCCAGCCCCTCAACCCTCTCCTGTCTGGCAGCTGTCAGTTTGTTCTTTGTACTTATGAGTCTGTTTCTATTTTGTTTATTTTGTTCATCAGATTCCACATATAAGTGAAATCATATGGTCAGCCATGGGCAAACTACGGCCCGCGGGCCGGATCCGGCCCGTTTGAAATGAATAAAACTATTGAAAAAAAAGACCATACCCTTTTATGTAATGATGTTTACTTTGAATTTATATTAGTTCACACAAACACTCCATCCATGCTTTTGTTCCAGCCCTCCGGTCCAGTTTAAGAACCCATTGTGGCCCTCGAGTCAAAAAGTTTGCCCACCCCTGCTCTAGGTCCATCCATGCTGTGGCAAAAAGTAAGACTTCCTTCTTTTTTATGGCCAAGTAGCATTGCACTGTGTAAATGTTCCACAGTTTTTTAATCCACTCATCCACTGATGGGCACTTGGGTTGCTTCTATTTCTTGACTACTATAATTTAGTAGTTTGAATTTGATTTTATTAATTTATTTAATATTTTATATTCGCACACCTTTGTAGTTTTTTCCCCCATCTTCTTTTGTTTGATAATATTTAGTTTCTTCTATTTGGAAGCCATAAATCTTATTCTAATGGCTACTCTAAATTTTTTAACCTACTGCAAATTTTCTGATAGGTCTATAATTATTTAATTTCCCTCAACTTCAATAAGTCCTTAATGTGCTCACCACCTTATTATTGTTTTATAAAACAAAATTATAATTTTTAAACTCTAACCATTAATTTAAAATTTCAACACATTTTATCAACCTCTGTGCTCACTATACCAACTCATTTGGCTTACAAGTAGATGGGAGGAAGAGCTATTTAGAGGCAGCCTGCTTCTTGTATTCCACATCTTCTGTTTTTATTTTTCTATTTCAGAAACAAATTTTAATAGTCTTTAGTAAGAATCTGTGTGTAGTAATATATTTAGTATTTGTGTAAAAGTGCTTTTATATAATTGCCCTCTTGAATAAATTTTAGCTGGTTGTAAAATTCTAGGTTGACAGTTTTTTCCTTCGGCACTTTAAAGTTACTACTCCATTTTCTTCCAATGTCGATTGTTATTAATGAAGTTTGCTGTCAGTCTGTCATTCCTCTATACATAACTCTTTTTACTCTGCTTTCTGAACTGCATTCTGAGTGAGTTCCTATATTCTATTTTTTATTTCTCTACTTCTTTCTATCCCTCTGTTTGTCCCAGAGTTCATTCTATTCATTATGGTTTTTTTCATGTTTTTTAATAAGTAATACAATCATATGATTCAAATCCAAAGATTACACAAAAGTAATCGATGAGAATTACCCTCCTACTTCTGCCTCTTTTTTGGTCTACTGAACATTTGGTGTCCTTTAATCTGGGAAATTCTCTTGAATTATTTTTTTTTTCCATCCATTTTTTCTGTTCTCTTCCTCTTGAACTCATGTTATTTATATGCTAAATTTCCTGGACTGGTCCTCCAAATTTTTTTCTTCTCTTATTTTTATTTTTCTCTTTATATATTTATGTTCTAATTTGAAGGCAAATCCCTTAACTTCACCTTTCAGTACTTTCATTGAGTTGTGTGTTTTTTTCATTTCTGCCATCATGTATTTAATTTCCAAATGTTCTTTTAAAAATATTTATGTGAATTTTTAAAAATTCTGTTTTATAGATACAATATTTTTATCTTGCTAACAATATTGTTTGCTTTTTTTTCTTGTTTGTCTTCTTTTCTATTCCCCTATATAGTCCCTGCTTCCTTCAAGTTGCTTTTTTATGTCTCTTCATTGTGTTTCCTATGTTTCACATTGAAGGCTTTCCTCACTTTTCTGGTAATTTAAATTTTTCTCTTCAAGATTAAGAGTAAAAGGGATTTAAAGGCAGTTTGGATGGTCTGAGAAGATGGATGTGGCTTGTCAGTGAGGAGCTTTCCTCTATAGTAATCTAAGTAAGCCATTTCTTGGGGAATCCCCAATGTCTATATCTTTAGGACTTCCCCTTTAGATAAATTCTATTCCTCATAGAAGAAACTTCCAGCTCCTTCTGGAGGGTAGTGTTTTGGCCACCAGCATTCTGAAAGCCAACAGGAAAGAGCCTGGGTGCCTCACCATTCAGTATTCTTTATGCATATGGTTACTTAATACTACTACTATAATGTGGTAGCCCCACCTTAGCTGTGCCTGATGTACTCCTGTCCATACACACTATGTTTTATCATGTCCAGGGATACGCCTTTAAAATATTCTTGGGATGAGAGAGGGACAGTGTCTAGCACTGTGAGTAGGAAAGAAGATCTAGAGAGGTATAACTGCTTCTCAAATAGCTTTCACCTAGTACTTTTGGTTTAACCCCTACTTTTGCTCCAGGTCACTGGTTTCTGGAATTGCTAGTTCCTGAGACTTAGAGGGTTCTCAGCATAAGCTGGGTTTATTTAATTTTTCAGCTTTCTCAGACCATAATGGCATAGAAATCTAGCTTTTTCAGGCTTGCTAATCAGTTATTACTCAGTCATCTCCTTTCCAGATTCTGTTATGCCCAGATGTCAGGATCCCCAAAAGACCACCAGGGAGCCAGCCGAGTCCGATGCAAAAGCAAAGAGACTTTATTCGAGCTAGCTCGGCTCCCCGACCACACTCACCAACGCAGCAGCAAGTGGCAGAGAGAGAGGGGGCTCTGTGGGGAGAAGGGTTTTATAGGAGGGTTGGAGTAAGGGGAGGAGAGAGGACTGTGGGCCCTGCTGATTGGCCCGGCGCAAGTCAGTGTCTTGTTACACAGGATGTGGTCGTATCTATGGCGCGCACTTCCCTTGATTATCATTGGTTAGTTTAAAGAAATCCTAGGTGTGTCTAGCAGAGGCTTGGGCTTCTGGGAAGAAGCTCCTTGCCAAGCACATGGCTGCCCAAAAATGGAGGGTCTGGGGTAAGATGGAGGGTGTAGCCCTCGCCCTTTCAATTCCAAAATACCATTGCCATTGTCTCTTCACCTATACTTCCCATTCTTGTTGGGTTGAGGTTTTTTCTTTCTTTCTTTAATCTCTTTACTGTGCTTTAAAAAGGTAAACATGACCAAACAGCCATTGTAACTCAAAGCCCCACATTTTTTTATTTCAATGACTCTATTTTTTTATGTTCAAATATTCCAATTGGCCCTTTTTTCCTTATCTCCTCATTCTTGTTTTCAGGCTTTTTCTCATCATTTTTATTATTGTAATGAAAGTTTTTATTTCATTTCCTTCTATGAAATAATCAATGTATTTACTTTAAAGCCTTGCCTGATTATTCAGTAAAACCACTTTCATCTGAAGTGAATCCATATTCTGTTGGTTTAGTGGCTGGTTTTTTGTAGTATTCACTTTTATTCATCAGTTTCTTTATTTGGTTTAAGTCTCATTTTGGAATATGATGTGGTTGGGTTTTTTTCCCCCTTTTTCTCTTCTCCACTCTACTTTGCCTTCATATTCAACTTTCCTGCTGAGCAGCTTTGGGGTCCCCAATTCAGATCCAGGTCTAGTAAGGACCTTAGAGTGGCCATCCTTCAGAACCACTGAGCTGTGGCAGATCCAGGCTTGGTCAAGGGGAAGCTTGACTCAGCTCTTGCTCACAAGGTGATGTCTCATCCTTGTCTCCAAGCCTCCTCTCATGAGGGTGGGGTATGAGAAATGAATACCACCCTCGCCCAGGGCTTCAGTCAGTGAGCCTGCCTCTGCATTCCCACCTCACAGGAAATATTTTTGATTCATTTATCACCACTGACTGCCTCGCCTTGCAAACCCAGCAAGTCCACCCACCCTTTCAGCCCTGATCACTGTGTGTGTCCCTATGCCAGCTTGGAGCTTCAAAAATACCTGTCTTGTATGTAAGCCTGGCCATCCCTTCTTCTTTTTTCTCTTTTTGTTTTATGTAGCATTGTTATGTTTGTGGAGCAGAAAGAATTCTTCAAGCATGGACTCCACCTTGATCTGGCTTTCAGTAAGTGCTCTTTAAAGTTAGATAGTTGGACCGTGTAAATCTCAATTGTGGTTAGAATTCTGATGCTCAAAGTGACCGGATCAGGTCAGTGGCTCTGAATGCTGCCTTAGCCAGGCTGAATTTCCTCTTTATCTCTTGCACATTACCACAACACCGGAAGTACAAGAGGCAATCAAATTAAATATTAACTGAACATATTCTGAATACTCAAAATTCAAACAATAATGGAGTAGCTTTGAGTGGAATAGAAATAAAGATTTGAAGTTAACTCATTTTAGATAAATTTATTCCTAAAATGCACTACTGTAGCATCCACAGGGCTGTGGGATTAAATGAGTGGTTTGTGTAGAACACTTAGTACACTATCTAGCATGTCTTAAGTCTACTAGTATTAGGATGCACCTGGCATAATAATACATTCCAAAGGGACCAGAGGATCCAGTGGGTATAGAGGTTCTTTTGAGAATCAACAGGAAGAGAGGAACAAAAGGGAACAGGAAACGACTGTCCGGCCAACAGGGCAAAGGATTAAAATCACAAAAAGATGATTATCACCAATAAAATGAAGTTTTCCTCCTTGCCCGTAACCTTTGCCCTGTGCACAATAAACAAGGAACTGTTAGCTTAAATCCACAAGCTTTGTAAATCCAGAGTAGCTATCAGGAAGACAACACATTCCTAGACCCTCTGGAATGTATCGTACATTCAATGAGGGTTGGGATTGCTTTCTGCCTAGATCATAGTGAGCATTTAATAACTGTGGGATAGACTAAAGGTGCTCAGACAGGGATTGGTGTAGTAGATCCCAATGCACACACTTGTGAGATGACTTTACATTGTGGGTACAGAGGGGTAGCAAGTCAGCAGAGGACATATTCTGTCAGCCTCCAAGATTCGTACAAACATTGGCCATGTGGAGGATTAGAGTAGGAGCATTCAGGGACATCCTTTTAAGCAGGGAAATAGTGAAGTCTGCATCATCAGGAAGCCCACCCCACAGGACCTCACACATGAGCAAAGCATCATCAATGAAATGGGGTGTGTGTGTGTGTGTGTGTGTGTGTGTGTGTGTGTGTTACAATACTCTCTATCAAATAAACACATTGATTCAATTGTATGGTAAGAATAGTTGACCTGAATTTCAGACATTCCTAAAAGTACTACGAAAGGAAAATATGACAACAGGAACAGCCCTTAAAACCAATTATGAAGAGATTCAAATATAAACTGCATGGATTACAAGTTTGTGTAACCTCCATGTACTCAGAACATGGTTGGTTTCTAATCCCAAAGTTCATTAGAGATGAGTGGCGGAGTAATGAATGCTACTTTCCACACATGTGCCATTGGGACACCACTTCCCCCTCTCTGGTTCTCATATTCTTTATTGATAAAATGAAACCTTGCCTATCAGGACTATGTTGATTGCAAATTAAAAAAAAAATTCAAACTTAATCAAGAATTCCAGTTTATGGGCTTGTATATGAAGAGTCCTACGGATGTAGCCCTGCCAGTGTTGCTCAGTAGTTGAGTGTCAACCCATGCACCAGGAGGTCACCAGCTCAATTCCAGGTCAGGGCACCTGCCTGGGTTTCGGGCTTGATCCTCAGAAGGGGGCATGCAGGAGGAAACCTATTAATGTTAATGTTTCTCTCTCATTGATGTTTCTATCTCTCTCTCCCTCTCCCTTCCTCTCTCTCTAAAATCAAATTTTTTTAATTTATCGTTACTGTTGAAAGTATTACAGATGTCCCCTTTGTTTGTTTGTTTTTCCCATTGACCCCCTCTTCCCCGCACCCACCCCTCCCAGGCCTTCACCACTCTATTGTCTGTGTCCATGGGCTATGCATATGTGCATATAAGTTCCCCAGTTAATCACTCCCCACCCAGCCCACCACCCCTGCCTTCCCTCTGAAAATCAAAATTTTTTAAAACCTATTAAATAATAATTTTAAAAAGAGTTCCAGAGATGTAAACAAGATTTTCAAGGTCAACTTTTCCCATCCTTCTGTTTTGTCCTCTATTTTGACTTCATCATCAAGTCCTCTCCACTTGGTGACAGACTTAATATCCTCACATGTATAAATCCTGTGGAAAAGAGAGCAGTCTCCAACAGTCTAAGTCATGAGATGGCACCTCACTGACTCCAAAGGAGTCAGGTCAACCACCATGGCCAGAGGGACTTGATGTTCTTCTTCCTCTCATCTGAGATTCATGCTCACCCCAGGCTTTCCCCACCAAGATGCAACCAGACTGTCCCATCCACAATCCCACATTGCCTTATGTGTTAGAGCAGAGCCTTATAGAATCTTCAACATAGTCTTACAGAAACTCAAGATAGGCCAGCGAGGAAGCAAAGAGAAGGATTCCCAGGCTGAGTCTTGGAAAGGATGTTGCTGTTGATTAGCAATGTCTGCTATGGAGCTCAAGCCAAGAGAAACAGTGACTCACAAATGACATAGATTTGCCATCCCTAGAAGAGGCCATCTAGACCTTCATTCCCAGGATCAAAGGGCAGAGAAAGCACTACCTGTGCTTCTGTAACCCTAGAGACTCCATGGAATGAAGACTTAAAGTATGCTTTTATATCTGATATAGGAGGGAGAAAGGAAGACTTAGAGAAAACATCATGAAGAAAGCAATGGGAATAATTCTTGAAAGAACATAGCCATGATGGTTTAGTTTTATTAAAAAGAAAAAATCAGAATAATCTGAGTTTAAACCCCAGATACACTCTTTGTCAATTTGATTAATACATTTCTGACTAACTGGTTAAATTCAGAGACCTTAATTAATATTATCCCAACACCTACTAGTATCCATCAGATAATAAATGGTCTTTAACAGTATGTAGAATAAATGGTAACAAATGCATAACCATGAGCAGATTAATATATCCCCTCTGCACGTCAGTTTTCTTATTTATAATAGAGACTTAATAATTCTCCCTATGGAGTTGCTCTGAGGAGTCCATGGGATTATGTATGTACAGTGATCAGCATGTCGTGGAAACTCATCAAGGTACTCTAACACCCACATCAGGGTCACGGCTCTCAAACATTAATCAATAAGAATATTTACTAATCCATACTATATACTCAGCACCTGGAGAACAGAGGTGACAGGGGATAAAATAACCAGAAGAGAAAACACAGGCTGTCACTTTAGAGACTGTCAAAACCTAAGTGTTCATTGCAGCAGCCACTTCTCACTAGATCATCATTGAGGAAGTCAAGAGAGGGCAGCAAAGAGCTATGGGGCTGGAAGGAAAGATGAGCCTTCCTCTCTGATAGCCTATCCCCCAATTCAGAGTAAGTTCTAAAACCAAGCCAGGAATCAGGACCTTCACACTGGCATCCTGATTCAGCCACTTACATGCTGTGTGACCTCAGATAAGGCACATGACCTCTCTGGCCTACATTTTCCAATCTCTAAAATGAGTATAATTAGGGCTCAAAGTTGTAAAGATTCAAAGAATTGGAAGAGTTGCTGAGCTCTACAGTAGAGTGGCCTCGGGGCAAAATGGAGACTCCACACACCCTACCTCAGAAGCAGAGGCAAGAAGAGAGCTGACTTTGGGAATTATATAAGTAGGACGTTTTAAAGAATAACACATATGTTATAACCAAAATGTAGTTACAATTTCATGATGGTACATATACTCCCTTTGACATTCAGACACATGTATCTTAAAAGTGATTGAGGCAAAGACCATAATTTTTGTTCACCAAATCCCATTTCTCTTTTTCCTGCCTGGGCACATGTAAGACTGGTTTGGTCAATAAAATGTGAGGGAAAGAGATGTCCATCATGTCCAGGCTGAAGCAGTGGAAAGCCCCTATGGGACCCGCAGCTTCTCTCCTCTTCTGACGTGAAACCAGAAGCATCCCTTAACCTGAGTACCTCTTGCCCACTGGCTCTGGATACGTAAGACGAACGATAAATAAAACAATGTTGTGTTAAGACAGGTATGTGGGATCTATATGTTATTGCAGCATAGCTGAAGTTGCCCTGACAGTAACAGAAGGAAAAAATATTTAAAAGGGAAGCATGTGTGGCAATATTCATTTAATAAGAACTTGAAGCCCCAAAAAGCATCCAATATCATCTATATTGAATAACGATACACCCCACCAGGAAGATATGTCGTGGTACTTTATTAATTTAAGCTCATCAATTCAAATTTTATAAAGTAAATTGTTTTAAAATGTAAGGGAAAATGGCATTCCTGGAAGGAGAGTCACATGGGAAGCCAGGGAAGAGGTGTGAGTAGCGGGGAGTGGGGGCAGAGACTGGAGTTTTTAAAGGATTATTCTAGCTATTTAATTTATGTTAATAGACTGCAAAGAGGCAAACGCAGAAGCAGGAACATCAGTTAAGAGGCTATGCAGTAACCCAAATGAACAATCACAGTGGCTTGGACCAGAGATGTAGCAACAGAGATGATGGGAAGTGGTCAGCTGCTGGATACATTTGAAAAGTACTGACCATAGGAAGTTTTGGTTGACGGGATGTGAGGTTCAAGGGAAAGAGAAGAGAGGACAATACCAAGGTGAGACCTGATCACTAACATGTGATCAAAGCTGTGAGAAGAGCATGCTTGCTGGGGGAAAGACCAGAGTTTGGATTTGGACCTAATAAAAATGTCCTTATAGACATATCCAGGTAAAGAGATTAAAAGGGGAACTGGATCGGTAAATCTGAAGTTCAGAGGGGAGCTCCGGGCTGGAAATATAAAATCTGGAAGTCTTTAGTTTACAGAGCATTGTTAAAGCGATGAGACTTCCTGAGCATGCTTAGGGAGTGAATATAGGTGAGAAAGAGAAGCCATCCAAGAACTGTGCCCTGGGCACCTGTGCATGATGAGGTTGGTAGATGAGGAGAAACCACAAAAAGACAGAGAAGGAGCAACCCACAGTAGGAAGAAAACCAGGAGAGCCTGCTGTGCGGATGCCAAGTGGAGAGAGTGACTCAGGGAATCCAACATCATCAACTGTCAAACGCTGCTAATACGTTAAGATCTAAACTGAGTTCATCACTGGGTTTCATGCCATGGAGGCCATTAATGATTTTGGGGGGCAGGGAGTGGTTTTTAGTAGAGTAGTGAGAGTCAAAGCTTACTGGAATAGGTTCAGAGAGAATAGAGGAAGAATTAAAGACAATGAGTATGGACAACTACTTAGGGAAATGTGTCTGTAAATCGATGCAGAAAAAATGAGGCAATAGCTGAAGGGGATGTGAGCTCAAAAGAAGGTTTGGAACGATTTTTTTTCAGCTAGGAAAATTAGCCAAATGTTCATGTGCTATTTTTATGTTTCTTTGTCGTTAAATGAGTGAGAGACTCGGTGCCCTTTGCCATCTCTTGGTTCCCAGACCTTCTTTTCCCACAGAAAGTAAGAGAACATGATAAGCTCGTGATGGCTTCAAAGAAGATACCGCATTCGCATGACTAAGCCCCAGTGATGAGCTGTCTCCAAGCCCTCACTGTTACCATCAGGCCATGAGTCCAATCGATTAAGGGTGAGGTGATACCGAAGACCAGTTCCTCAATAGCACTGCTTTTTATTTAATGATTTTTTATTATCAAAGGACTTCATTGTGCAATTTAAAAAATCAAACAGTAGCACGAGGCTCAGGACAAGAAAAAGCTTCCCTGTTCCATTCCTCCCTATGCCCACGCTCCACACCCCGAAGCAATTGTTTTCAACTCTCTCATTTGTTTGTTATGGTGTCTAACGTCATATTTCCAGAACACATGCTTACAGTTTTTTATTTCAAGATTTTCATTTTTTACTTCAAAACAAAAATTTAGTTCTTTTTAACCCACACACCACATCCATATCCCTTTATCCCTTCTATATCATTCTCTCAGTGAACTTATATCGAGATTTTGTTTTGTTAAACTGATATATAGTCCTTACATTAATGACTATAAAAATAGAATTCATAGCAAAGTCATTTGGTATCCTTTATTATATAACTTTATTGTACCCTTTATTATATAACTTTTTTGTTTCTCCTGAATTAATAATTGTCTTATTTTTCACTTGCTTAGTTTTTTTTATGTACCTATAATTAATCCATACTCAAACTATCCCCATACTATTTCCAAACAGAACTAAAAACCCATCTCCATACAGATACCTCAGATAAGGTATTCATTCAAAGTCTTTCTCAGAGACACATCTCCTGGGGCCCTGCACACCCCTACTCTTCTCTGGATGGGTTGCCATTCCAATCTTATGCACAGTTGTCATCCCAGGACCACCCTCAGAATGGGAATTCCTTTTTCCTCTCTCCTCTTTGGATTCCCTGTTTGCTAGATCCTAGATCTTTTTCTTTCTTGGTTTATTTCCTAACTTTGCCACTTTCTCTGTAGCTTCCTGAGACAAGATGCGTGAGAGGTATATTTTATGACCTAAGATATCTGAGCAATTCTTTATTTTACCATTAGATTTGTTTAATAGTTTGTCTAAGTATAGAGTTCAAAGTCGGAGGTCACTCAGCCTTCTGGTTTCCAGGTGTGCTATTGAAAAAGCCAATGCCATTCTGATGCTCATTTGTTGTTTGTAGTCTCTTTCTTTTTTCCCCCAGAAGCCTTATAGAATTTTCTCATTTTCCCTGCAATCTGATATTTTCTGATTGTGCCTTAAGGCAATTCTGATGTCATTTATTTTCCTAGACATTCAGTGTACTTCTCAATTCTGGAAACACATCTTTTAGCTCTGGAAATTGTCCTTTATCATTTCTGTGGCAATCATCTACCCTCTAATTTTTCTGTTCTTTTATTCCGGAATTTCTATTTACTGGATGTTAAAATAATTTGCCTGATCTTCTATTTTTCTTCTGTTTTCTTTAGCAGGTTCTTTTTTAAAGCATTTTTAGCAATAAAGTTTTAATTAAGGTATGTACATTGTTTTTTAGATATAATGCTATTGTCCACTTTATTCTTTTCCATTGTTTTAGTTTTGAGGATATTTTCTCAGGTTTCTTTTTCAAATCTCCTATTGAATTTTTAAATTTTCTTAGCACACTATTACTATTACAATGTCTTTTCTGATCTTTACTGTTCCTCTTTTATAGTACCCTGTTCTTGTCTGTGAATAGAGTTTTTATCCATTCAACTAATAATATTGCTGAGCACCTATCTTGTGCTAGTCATGATAAATGAAAAAGATGGAGTCCCTGATCTCATAGAGCTTACTTTCAACTGGAAGTAACAGAGCTAGTAGATATACTATATAATATCAGGAGGTGATGATGTTACAAAAAGAATGATTTCAACAAAGACTAGAAATAAAAAGTGATTGGGAGTGGCTATTTCACATTCCTCTCTCATCTCTCATATAATATTAATTATAGTGTTTTGAAGTTGATATCTAATCTCTGTATTCTGCTTCCTCCAAGTTCCTTTTCTATTTGTTGACTTTGATCTTGTTTTTCATTTTTGTGTCTTTCCCCAAAAAGCTCAGCTGTCCACTCATACTTAAGAGTGAGGCTCAGCTTGGCATGCTTGGGCAAGGCTTCTTAGCTCCCACACATCAGCAAGAAGTTTAGAGGGGTACTGGCCTTGAAGGTTGGGGATAGGGTAGCACTTTTCTCCAAGTTGGGAGCCATATCGGGGTAAGCAGGCTAGGGAACCCTTTTATAGACTTTCATTCATTCTCCTTTTCAATCTGATACCTGATTACTGTCCTCAACTGTACCTGGTATCCCCAAATCCAAAATCTCTGTGGTTCAACTCCAGAGAGAAAAGTGGCCCTCAATCTTTTACTGGGGCAAGGTAAGGAATCTCTGGTGCAACTGCTCTTCATTTCAATTGCCTCTCCATTTTTAGTACCAGCCCACTTCTACCCCTAGAAATACCTTGTGTCCCCAGCTCCTGAATTTTTAGGGACTTCTGCAGAGACTCAATTTATGTCTTGTTAGCTTCTTCCTGCCCCTTTGTAGGGCTTAAGAATTAACTTTATTTTTTTTAATTTATCATTATTATTCAAAGTATTACAGATGTCTTCTTTGTTTTTTGCCCCATAGACTCCTTCCATCATGCCCACCCCTCCCAGGCCTTCACCACACTATTGTCTGTGTCCATGAGTTATGCATATATGCATATAAATTCCCTGGTTAATCTTTCCGCCAGCACTCACCCACCCACGCATTCCCTCTGAAATTCATCAGTCTGTTCCAGGCTTCTTTGCCTCTGGACCTATTTGTTCATCAGTTTATTTTGTTCATTAAATTCTACATAAGAGTGAGATCATGTGATACTTATCTTTCTCTGACTGGCTTATTTCGATTAGCATAATACTCTCCTGGTCCATCCAAGAATTAACTTTCTTAATCTTTCAACTGCGCTGTTCTCCTTTAAAATTCTCTTTATTCTTAGATGTTCCTACCTTTTCTTTTACTGACATTTTAGTAGAGTCATTAAAAGAAACACATAAAAAAATCGTATTTCAATCCCCATGGTTAACCAGAATAATTCCTTTGTAGTGGCCACTCCTAATTGCTTCTGACAAAATAAGACTTTCTGATTCATCATGAGTGTAGTCTGAGTTCACTGCCAGGGGAAGTGGGAAAATCAGATTCAACAGGGGAAGATCCAATCCTGAGTGATGGGGTCTTCAGATAAACTCTCAAAAAAAACAACTCGGAGACAATTAGCCCAAACATTGAGTGCTTCATCACATAAAGGTGTACAGTGTACAGCAAGCTTCATGGGCACATGACCTGAGCAACCACACAGGGACCCCGTGCTCAGAGGGTCCTGTGCTTGACTTAAATTTCCAGTCACCATCTTGAAATTCTTACTTTTTAACAAGGGTCCCAAATTTTCATTTTTCTGAGCCCCACAAGGCCTGTAGCCAGTCCTGGCTATGCATGAGGTATAGGAACCCTGGGAAGATGGTCTCGCCAACCCAAGATAAGAACAAGATATATAAGGGCAAAGGCCACAAAGTTCATAAAGAAAGAAGATTGTCTGATTTAAGTAATCCATTATCTTATCAATTCAGTACTGGTCAATAGTGAAGCTCAGCTCAGGCCAGTTGTTGATCTTCCAAGTCCATTTTTTGGTTTTAGGAATTGCAAGACTCATCAGGTTATTTGAGCTCAACTAAAACATCTGAGTCACACACAGAAAGCAGTCACAAGTTCACACTCAGGCTGTTTCTCTGATGATTCTGATCAGTTTTCTGAGAAGCAGATGCTCTGGTTTCTTTCCCTGGGGCCTGACCACTTGCTATGTATCTGTCTAACAATCTCTCACATCTTCCAGATTCAGGTCTTGCACAGACAAGTCTATGTGCACGTGCCGAAGGTCCAGCAAAAACTCTCTTTATTATTGCTTCATATCCATTTCCTCTTCGTTCTGACTTAGAAAATAATCTAATATTTTTATGGGGGTGGCAGTAATGTGCCAAGCTAAAACTTTATGTTCCAGCTTCTCTATGGGTAGCCCTGAGTTCAGGCCAATGCAGCTCAAATGGATTGAGCTATGGGTTTTAAATCATTGGCTAAGGATTTCCCAGTAAGGTTTCATTTTCTTGATATAGAGGTTATCTCCTCTTTTGCAAATTGGCCTCTTTTCTGCTACATGTAGCTCTTAACTAATAGCTGGAGTCACAAGAAGCCACTCAGCAAACATTCAGTGCATGCATATTTGCTGAGCACCCAGCACTCTTCCAAGCCACTGAGATACATCAAAAATAAAACACATATCCTGGCCCTTGTGGTGTGAACATCTTGCAATGCGAACAAAAGCAAAAAGAATCCCATGAGCCTCAACTTTGACATTTCTGAGCAGCTGAACTAAAGACAGAAATTTACTTGAGAAAAATTCTTTTTTCAGCCCCTTAGGGCTAGCTAATTGGCATAAAGGATATTAGAGATAGCTTAACTGGAAAAACTAGAGTTATGATTTATTTTAGATACATGATATGTGATCTACTTTGGAACCACAATTAAAAATTTTAATATACATGCATGTGTTTATAATTTATATATCTATGTATGAATGTGTATATATGTCTTTTAGAGAGAAAATAATAAGCAAAGCAAATGTGGGAAAATGTCATTGTGACTCTGAATGAAGGATATATGATGTTTGTTATATTTTTCTTTCATTTGTCTATATGAGAAGTAGGGGAATCTGTGATTCACTTGGAATCATGTAGCAGGTTTATAATCTTTCTATGAATAAAGTAATAAAAAAATTAAGACAATTCCAACAGTCCACATGGGGAGGGAGTACACCGAGGTCCCTTGGGCCTATTTCTCTGCACTATGTGAAGAAAGGAGTCTGACAATCCTTTTGTTAAAAGTATCTACTTTGGAGCAAGCCTTTCTAGCTAGTGCTGGCCTGTGGGCCTGACGACCAAGACAGATCCCCCTTCCAAAGTCCAGACCAGCTGTTCATGCCTGCTTGCCAGCACAGGGCTGTACAGCTGCTGGCATTTGGCCTGGGACTTGCTCTCATGCTGACACTCCAGCAGCAGCGAGGTGGTGTGGGAAGAGATGTAGAATGCCTTAGCATTCTACACCTGCTCCTAGCACCATTCACCAAAAATAATTCGACACTCACGTCATGTCGGTTGGCAATAACAGGACACCAACAGTGGAATGTGTGCCTCTCAAATCCAGAGAGGCATACCATGATGTAATGGAGGGTGAAAGAAGCAAAATGCAAAACAGTGTATCAGAATAATCCCACATGTGTTAGAAAGAAAGGGGGGATGGAGGGAAACAGGGAGGAAGGGGAGGAGGAGAATGAATGAATGAATGAATGAACGAACGAACGAACAAATGAACAAACTGCAATCCAGTGGCAAAATTTTCATATCAGAGTGAAGGGGAGGAAAAGAGAGGCAGACAGAAAGAAGGTAGGAGATGAAAGTGAAGGGAATGGAAGACAAAAATTTTTCTAAAAACTTTATTTGTATGTCTATATGTGTACACTCATATGTGTACACATAGAAGATCTAAAAAGATTCAGCTTAACAGTGGTTCTTCTTAGAAGATGAAGGGAAGGCGCTAATGTTTTTCTACTTTTCCTTGTCTATTGTATAAATTTTCTGAATAAATCTACCTTGATTTTCTTTTCTAGTGAAGAAAAGTTAAGGCAAAGGACTATGTAGTGGGGAGGCAGCTCGCTCCTTAAAGAAAAAGGGCTGCTGCCCCCACTTTGAAGTAAATAGAGGCAAGTGCCGTGGAGATGAGAGTCAGCAAGCTACAGTCAGTGGGCCAAAGGTGGCCTGTCCTCCCCTGTTTTTGTAAATAAGGTTATATCACAGCCCCTTCTGTTTATTTACATATTGCCTATGGCTGCTTTTGTGCTACAAACAGCACCAAGTTATGTAGTTAGTTACAACACAGACACAGGTGTAGCCTACAAAGCAAAAGGTATTTACTATCTGGCCTTTTACAGAAGAAATTTGCTGATCCCTAGTCTCCATTCATAGTCACCTTGGAAATGGGAGTTGTACAGTCTACATTAGAACACTGACCCAAAAATTCAGACTCTGAGAGGAAGGGGTAAAAGGTAAGTTGCAAATTTATCTCATGAATTTAAAGGGTTAAATCAGCAAATGTCACCTCACATCATAAAGACCATCCCAACTCACTCAATGCCAAGAGCCCCAATCACAGCCCTGTCATTCTTTGTTTTGTTCAAAGAATTTATCACCATCTGATACTTTTTGGTTTGTTTATGCTTGCCTCCCCCATCTATATATACACTGAGTGGCCAGACTATTATGACCGGCCAGATTATTATGACCACCCCATCAGTATTTCGTTAGGCCACCTTTTGCCTTAAATACTGCAGCGATTCTTCTTGGCATTGACTCCACAAGATGTTGAAAGGTGATGCGAGGAATCTGACATCATGCCTGATGAATAGCACTGCCCGGTTCTGTGAGATTTGATGGTTGTGGAACGAGCTACCTGATGTCTCTTTTAACTTCGTCCCACAAATGCTCAATTGGATTGAGATCTGGTCATTGTGGGGGCCACCTAAGCAAGGTTAAGTCTCCCTCATGTTCTCGACACCACTACTGCACAATACGAGCACCTTGGCATGGCGCATTGTCTTGTTGGAAGAAGCCATCTCCGGAAGAAGCCATCTCCGTTGGGATACACCATCAACATGATAGGATGAACTTGATCAGTAATGATACTTAGGTATGTTGTGCTATTCAGACGTTTATAATGGTCTGGCCCTCTAGCAATTTCAGCGTGAAATTACAGCTAATTTGCCTGTCAGGTGGTCATAATAATCTGGCCACTCAGTGTATAAAAAGCCAGCGACCCTAACAACCTGAGATCAGAACACCACGCCCCTTTCCTCAGGCTGGCCCCACACCCCAGGGAGCAGTTAGGGGCGCCCCTAGGCAACCCGATAGGGTGCAAGTTTGATGGGGGAAAGTAGAAGAAATAGAGGGGAAGGTCTTAAGGGTCTGCGGGGCCTGGAGTAAGTTTGGAATGTGCTGGGGAAGGAAGAGGAAGATCTGATTGGAAAACGGCTCAGCACAGTACCTTTCTCATTGCAAACCGGGAGGGCGCCAGCCTCCGACTGAATGGGCGGTTGTTTCAGGAGTGCGCTTGGGACCGACATGTTCAGGGCGGCAGCAGGGCTCCCGAAACTTCACTGATTCCAAGAAGTAAACAGCTATCAACGTCAAAGAACAGAAATATCCTCTCCAACTAGAGGCCCTGGACTAGCAAGCGACTGAAGGAAACACCATTTAAGGTGGAGCTAGAAAAACCGGAAGTATGTGACCAGAGGATTGTGGGATTGTGGAGGACGCCTGGGCGCCTAGAGGATTGTGGGATTGTGGAGGACGCCTGGGCGCCTAGAGGATTGTGGGATTGTGGAGGACGCCTGGGCCCCTAAATTATTGCGCATGGACATAGTCAGCCCTGTAAGTCCTCAGTCTCGCAGTATTTGGACGTGACTTCTGGCGGGAAATTAATTCTATTGAGGTTTGCTGTTCCCTTGGGCGAGGAAGATTTGAAGCAGAGGACAAGAGCCGGGAGTATGACCAGTTCTACGAGCAGTACACACCCACCTCCCAGGAACCGCAGGTGAAGCGCACTGCGATCAAAGCCTTCAATGAAACCATCAAGATCTTCGAAGAGCAGGTCCAGACTCAAGAGAAGGGCAGCCAGGAGTATCTGGAGCGCTTCTGGCATGGGGGCAATGAAAAAGAGATGCAGAGGATCCTGCTGAACTCAGAACGGCTCAAGTCTCGCATCGCCGAGATCCACGAGAGCCACATGAAGCTGTAACAGGAGCTGCGGACACAGGCCTTGGACAACGGGGAGCTCAATAAGCGCATGAACAGTTGGCTTATGCACCTGGAGGTTACAGTTCAATTCCTAGCCAGGGCAGATGCCCGGGTTGCGTGCTCGATCCCCAGTAGGGGGCATGCAGGAGGCAGTTGATCAATGATTCTCTCATTGATGTTTCTATCTCTTTGAAATCAATAAAAATGTTTAAAAAAATAAAATAAAGCCGAAACCGGTTTGGCTCAGTGGATAGAGCATCGGCCTGCGGACTGAAGGGTCCCGGGTTCGATTCCCGTCAAGGGCATGTACCTGGGTTGCGGGCACATCCCCAGTGGGGGATGTGCAGGAGGCAGCTGATCGATGTTTCTCTCTCATCGATGTTTCTAATTCTCTCTCTCTCTCCCTTCCTCGCTGTAAAAAAAAATCAATAAAATGTAAAAAAAAAATAATAAAAAAATAAAATAAAATAAGCGCATGAACAGCCTGAAGCCAGACCTCATACAGCAGCGCAAGATCCGAGACCAGTACCTGGTATGGCTCCCCCAGAAAGGCGCCCGGCAGAAGAAAATCAACAAGTGGTTGGGAATCAAAAATGAGCCTGAAGACCAGTATGCACTGGTGGAGGATGAGGATGACCTCCCCACCATGAGGAACGAACCTGGTATGTGGGCAAGATCCACCCCACGCAGGCTGAGGAAATGCTGAAGAGCAAGAGGGATGGTACCTTCCTCATCCGTGAGAGCAGCCAGCGGGGCTGCTATGCCTGCTCTGTGGTGGTGGACGGCGATACCCAGCACTGTGTCATCCACCGCAGGGCCACTAGCTCGCGTTTTGTGGAGCCCTACAACCTGTACGGGTCTCTAAAGGAACTGGTGCTGCATGACCAGCCCACCTCCCTCCTGCAACACAAGGATGCACTTACCGTCACTCTGGCACATCCGTGCGAGCCCCGGCCCGGCCCCATCCCCCACAGCCCACTGACTCATACAGAGCAAGACGTCATCTTTCTGTCTGTCTGTCTCTCTTCTTTGTGAATCTTTCTCTGTCTCAATCTCTCTCTTGTTTTCTCTGAGTCTTTCTCTTCCGGACACTCTTTCTATCCCCATCTCTGTCCTCTCTGTCTCTCTTCGTCTCTGTACCTTTTAGTCTCTGTTAGAGGAGCCTACCTCCTCCACCCCATGCTCCCTTTCCCCATGGGCACTGCCTTCCCCTGGCTCTGGCTACTCCCACCAGTTCCTACAGTTCCCCCAAGCTCCCCTGTACCTGCCGTGTTTACAAAGGCCCCTGGAGTCAGGGCAGGAAGAAGGCAGGAAGGAACTTCACTGCCACTTCCAAGAATCTCAGCTGTGACATTTGGGGCCGGGTGGGTCCCACCCCACAGACCCAACTTCCGTCCAAACCCTGAAGTGAAACCCACACCAGTTACCCCCACATGGAGCTGCTGCCCAGAAGCCCTCCTCCCCCAAAAGCAAAATTATTAAAAATAACCTCAAGAGCCCTGGCTAGTTTGGCTCAATGGATAGTGTCGGCCTGCGGACCAGAGGGTCCCAGGTTCGATTCTAGTCAGAGGCACATGCCCGAGGTTTCGGTCTCGATCCCCAGTGAGGGGCGTGCAGGAGGCAGCCAGTCAATGGTTCTCTCTCATCATTGATGTTTCTCTTTCTCCCTCTCCCTTCCTCTCTGATATCAATAAAAATATATTTTTTAAAAAAAATAACCTCAAGAGCTGGGCCCTACCTGACCCTGGGCTTCCCAGGAGCTGAGGCTACTGCAGGGACTGCTAGACCAGCCGAGATGCACCACTGCCCACAGCACCTCCGCTCGATGCAGTTTCAAGACTTCTCCTTGATCATGTTGGGTTCTCATTTTGTTTCCTTGGCTGTAAACCCATTTTCTTCTCTTTTGGGACAAGAAGCCTGGTTTTCTATGCTGCCATGGACTCCCCCTCCTGCCAGTCCAGCTAGGCTGTCAGATGGGTTTTGTATGGTACTGATGTGGATATAAAACATTGAACTCAAAAAAAAAAGAAAAGAAAAGGAAAATGGGATAGTGACGAATAAGAAATTTTGGAGACAGTGAAGGGCAGTTTGTCCAGACTGTTGAGAGCTCAGAATTAGAGTTTAATGGGGATAGAAATCCTGCTAATAGAACCTGATGCCTGAAATCTGAGCACTCTACTTTTAGGTTTTCCAGTTCAAGTTTTTGGAGACTGCCTATTAAACATTCCTGGTTGGAAAGTGTTTGTACAGAAGCCCATCAGTATTAAGGATTTGCTGTGTTTACCATGCTTAGCTCTCTATAAGGAATATGGAATAATGTTAAATGCCTCATGTTCTCAAGAAGCTTGACTTTTAACATTAAAAAATAAAGAAGAAATATAAATATTAAAAATTAAAAAAGAAGCTTGAGTTTTAGGGGTGAAATCAGGAGCCAGGCGCGTGGTTAGGGGTGATCAGGCAGGCAGGCAAGCAGTTAGGGGCCAGCGGTCCTGGATTGGGAGAGGGATGTCTGACTGCCTGTTTAGGCCCAATCCCAGAGATCCCCCAAAAGGTCCCAGATTGCAAGAGGGTGCAGGCCAGGCTGAGGGACTCTCCCCCCCACCCTGCACGAATTTCATGCACCAGGCCTCTAGTCATAATATAAGAGCCATGAGAACAAGAATCTTCTCATTGTTCTTTGTCCCTCTATCCCCAGTGCCTAGAACACTGCCTGGCCCATAATGAATGCTCAAGAAACACTGAATGATTAAATGAATTAATGAATTAATCACAATTCAGTTGCAAAATTTTTACATCACAGTGAAGAGGGATAAAGTCAATGAGAACAAGAACCAGTCCCACAGTAAAGAAAAAGAGCAGTCAATCTGTAAACAGCCTATGGAGATATCATAAAGATGTGAACTGCAATAATTGGTAACTGTGTACGTGTAACTCCTTTATTTTTCAGCTGAATTCAAAACTAATATGGAGCTGAGGGTCTGCCTGGGTCGGGGAGCGGGTAATACTGCAATGAAATGCGAACCCAGTGTCAGGGGTCAGGTGGGGATGCTTTATTAGGGTGTCTGTGTTTAAGGCAAGGCCCGGGGGTCTTCACCTGAAAAGCAAGGTGAGAGGAAATGGGGAATTCACCCAAGGATGTCCCTTTGGGGAGTTTGGAAGACAGCAGTGATTCAGAGGAAGAAGGAAGCAGCAGAGGGTCCAAACTGGAAATTTCAGCCCTTTTCTTATTCCTTTCAAACGAGAAAGCCATCAAGTGAGGCCCAACACATCCCCAAGCACAGTTCCCTTCTTTCAATACACACAGTGCATAGAAGAGGTGAGCTAGAACACAGTGTCCAAGAGGGGCTGAGCCCATGGGACCCACGTCCTAGAGAGGTGGAGGGTGCAACAAGGGGCTCTCTTTCCCTTCATTCCATGCATCCTGCTGAGAGTGGATTGGATAATCAGATGCCTGGTGTGGATTACCAGTTACAGCCAGTCCCCATACCCATCTCCTTTCTAAGGCCAGTGGATCCTACCACGGGTCCTTTCTTTGTCAGGTAGAGGAGTAGATGGGAGATGAGACTGGAGACTGAAAGGGATTCTATCCTTTCGCTTAAAAACACAGAGAAAAGAAATGAAGGGAATGTAAAACCTCCTCCTTTGGAAGGAAAACGTATGTGACTAATGGGAATTTGTATTAGGTTTTGTCACAGATCAAAACTATTTCCCCAGGACGCACAGAGCCTTTCTGTCTCCCCAAGATATTTTCAATAAAAAGTGTCCCTATTCATTAATCCTTTGTTGTGTTGGACTTGCTTTCTGGGAAATGATAACAAAATTCCCACTTCAAGGTGGGTGTAGGGTCAAGAACAGAGGCTACTCCTGGTGCCCAGTCACATCTGAAATACAAGAATAGCCTATTGTATTCTGAGGCCCTGGAGGTCTTATCTCTGCCTAGACCAAATGCAGAAAAATGTGCAACCTTGAAAGACAGAGAGCCATTCACCGTCCTAGGTGAAACCAAAAAAGCTTGTACTGTTTTAGAAACAAATTAACTCCCAGTTGGCTAGCAGATACCAAAAGAAGACAACAATCCATTCAAAGGCAAATTAATCCTTTGTACAAATAACCAAACTTGAATACTAGAACGGTGTGGACCCACATACCCATTTTAAATTTCTCCAAACTTTGTACAATATGCCCCATTCTCCCAGTTGAACAATCTAATTATTTGTCTAAAACAAGTTGTGTCTGTAATCCCTGGATCTTGTATTTTTCATTAACGCTTTCACTACAGCGTCTTCCCCAGGCCGATAACACATTACCTGATGAATTTCACCTTCAGTCAGAAAATGGAAAAGTTACTCAAATTCACAGTTTACAATCTTAAAGGCATCCAATTCAGAAACTCCTATTTACATTACCTCTAGGTCTTTGCTTTTCTTGCAGAATTGACTCGCTCCTCTTTATCTTTTTCTCGTGGATAATGCAATATTTTATACATCTCAATTACTAATTTGAATCTTCAGAAAATACACAAAATGCATGTACAGATTTACCTCTTGTCAGTGCCTGCATCCCCAAATATTTGTTTCTATTTGGACTTGGCAGCCTCCATTTCAGAAATTCATCTGGATTTAGACCAGACTTTGCCAATGTTTGCTCCAAATTTTTAGCCATCACCTTCTTCTCCTTCACTAAAATCAGATGGTTGCTATGCCTTTTATTCTATTTGTTGTTGAAGTTGAGGGGAGTGGAGTAAGGGGGTGGCAGAGTACAGACTTGGTAGCTGAAATTCAGACATACAAAAAGGTATAAAAAGAAAGTCCCACCCCATTCCCCTGCATTGTGATCACCATCATTAACATTTGGCATGTATCCTTACAAATCTTTAGTATATGTCATTCATGCACACACATATACACATATACGCTGGATTATATCTGGTTATGTGACTTGCTTTTTTTTTTCACTTGCTCTATATGCTCATTCATTTCTCACATTTATTGAGCATCTACTCTGTCCCAGTCCCCTCTAGGACCCGGAAGCACATCAGTGAACAAAATAGACAATTCCTGTTCTCCTGGAGCTTACATTCTTATCAAGAAGGCAGAAAAGAAAAAACAAATAAGCATATGCTATTGCAGATTGTAATGAGTGCTATAAAAAGATAGAACGGAAGGGAGTTGAGTATTGCTACTTAAATAAGATCAGAAAAGGTCTAATAATATGGCATTTGAGCAGAAGCCTGGGATTCAAGTCAGACAACGAAACAGGGGTGGCTGGAGAGGAATGGGCTCCAAAAATGCAGAATAAGCTCAATGCTTAGTGTTATTGTTTCCTAACCTTATCAGAGACATGGAGCTACTGAAACAATTTTGATGCATGTAGAGATAGAACAATTTCATCACAAATACACAGTTATATGCCCTTGCCCCCTTTCCCACTCGTTATAACTTCCTGCCACACACCATCAAAACATTGACCTGAGTCTGTTAGTCACATCTGGGGTTCCTTTCCTACTTGTAGGGTTCCTTCCACCTATAGATAAAGGAATGAAACTCATCTGAACTTTACTTCAGCAGCTCTGATATCTACCAAACTTCCAAAACTGACATAAGAAGAGTAAGTACATATGTGGTCCTATAACTCACAAAGAAATTGAATTCATATGAAAAACCTTCCCACAAAGCAAACTCCTGGTTCAGAAGGCTTCACAAGTGAAATTTTCTAACATTAAAGAAGTCATAAAATTGATCATTTCCCAACTCTTTAGTAAGGCCAGCACAACCCAAATCCATTACATACCAAGAGCATATAAGTAAACTATAGGTCAATCTCTCTCATAATAATAGATACAAAAATCCTTAAGAAAAATGTTACCAAATTAAACCCAGCCATATCTAAGAAGGGTTCTGCATCTCAATGTTGTATTTCTGAGTTAATCTCTGTATATGTTCTGTGAATACAAAAAAGATTCACTTAACATGAAAATAAATCAAAGTAGTTTACCATATTTTCAGAATATAAATTGAAAACTATATGATCACCTGTGTGAGAGAGAGGAGGTAATCTATGGTAATACCTGGTAGCAGTGTCTTCATTTAGGGTGAGGCAGCCACACCTGACAAGTCTTAGAGTGAGGATTGGCCACACCAGACAGACCAACCATATGTCTTCAGGTTGGGGTTTTGGATCATGTGATATATTCATTCTGGAGGTTGAGTTCAGCCACCTTGGCAATCAATCAATCAATCAATCAATCATACCTGCATTAAAACGCTCTAATAAAAACACCCAGGCGAGCTCCCTGGTTGGGTAGTTTGGGAAGCCCCCTTGCATTGGTGTTGGTGTCAGAAGTGAAAGTGGTCTTATATGGACTACTCCTTCTAACTTTGTAATTGGGCCCTAACACTCTGCAGTTGGTGTCAGAAGTCTCAGACAATCTTGTGTGGAGACTGTGCCCTCTAAGTGCATAGCTGGCTAAACTCTCACAGTTGTGTTAAATTGTGGAGCAGCATCCTCACTGATGTCCATTCTTGTTGGTTCTTCCAGTCCTCAGACTCTGCCTCAGGGAACTCAAATACAGAGAAAGAAGCAGGTTTCTCGTATTCTGAGCAGAGATTTCAGTAGAATGAGAAACTGAGATCCTGAGCACTGAGCTAGAGGTCGATGAAAAATTGAAGGGTCCAGGCAGACAGACCACAGAGAGACACCCAGCAGCTAGGACAAAACTGTCCCACAAACAAACTTGCTGCAGAGAGCCCAGGATTCACTTCTGACCCCATTCCACCTTCCTGCGTTTTCTTCATGTGTCTCAGGTGCCAGGCTGCCTCATCTCCACACCACCACACAAATCCACTAATGAGACAGAGCCTGCTATGGCTTATAAGGTAGAGTTAGAGTGGACTTGCTGTGTGGGAAATTACTTTGGTGCCACAGCAGCCTCCCAGTGCACCACCAGGGAAGTTTGAGCAGAAAGGCTCATGGACCAAAATAAGATGCTCAAATCAAATGGTTTATTAAATCAGTAACAAAAATACAGGGAGAAAGCAAGAGGGGAAAAGAGAAATTTAGGAAACAGTTCAAGCAGGTTTGAACTGTTGCACAATAATATTCCAGGGGAGCAGGCGACTAAGGGTCTCCCGCTGCATAGGAGGATTGATGCAGAAGGAAGTCAGGGAAGGGTGGGTGAGAAGAGGTCGTCAACCAATGAACTTGTATGCATATATGCACCAAGTTTGTTTGTGGGTCAGTTTTGTCCTGGCTGCTTGGGTGTCTCTCTGTGGCCTGTCTGCCTGGATTCTCCAGTTTTTCATCTATCTTTAGCCCAGTGCTCAGAATCTCAGCTTCTCATTCTACTGAAATCTCTGCTCTGAATATGAGAAACCTGGCTATTATAAATAACTAGAGGCCTGGTGCACGAATTCATGCATGGGTGGGGCCCCTCTGGGTGGCCTGTGGGGATCAGGCAGAACCCCGCAGTCCAACACTGCCTGCAGCTCCTACCTGCTGCTCCCAATCAGTCCCAATCGATCGATTGGGAGAGGCTCGAGCTGCTGCAGCAGCACTCGCCAGCCATGAGCCCTGCATCTGGTGCCCTCCTGAGGGGAGTGGCCTGCGGGATCTTGCTGAAACCAGCTCTCCAACATCCCCCAACGGGTCCTGGATTGCAAGAGGGTGCAGGCCAGACTGAGGGTCCCCACTGGTACATGATCAGGCTGGGGAGGGACCCAGGTTTGATTCCAGTCAAGGGCACATGCCCAGGTTGCAGGCTCCATCCCTAGTAGGGGTGTGCAGGAGGCAGCCAATCAATGATTCTCTCTCATCATTGATGTTTCTATCTCTTTCCCTCTCCCTTCCTCTCTGGAATAAAAAATAAATATATTTTAAAAAAAAAAAGAACAGATTGATGGCTGCCAGAGATGAGGTGATTGGGTGAAAAAGGTGAAGGGTTTAAGAAGTACAGATTGGTAGTTACAAAATAGGGATGTGAAGTACAGCATAGAGAATACAGTTAATAATATTGTAATAACTATGTATAGTGCTAGGTTAGTACTGGAAATACCAAGGGGAACACTTTGTAAAGTATGTAATTCTCTAACCACCATGCTCTGCACTTGAAACTAATACAAAATAATATTGAATGTAAACTGTAATTGAAAAAGTTTTTTAATATAAAAACAAAGAGTGGACAGGTAGTGATTTACTGATTGAATAAAAAAAATTGGGGCTTGGAGAAGAAGTGATATTGCTTAAAGTAGCAAAAAAAAGACTATGTAAGATCATCCTGACATTGAGGTGAAATCTGAACCCTGTATACTAATAAAAGATATACTGATGAGGTAATAAGAGTAGCCAATACAGGAAGCAAAATGCCCTCAGTAACCCTGGGTAAAGAATATAAAACTGAAACTCAGACACAGACAACAATATGGCAGTTACCAGGGGGGAAGGTGGTAAAGGGTAAAGGGAGCCAAATATATGGTGATGGAAGATGATTTGACTTTGGGTGGTGGGAACACAATGCAATGTACAGATCATGTATCATAGAAACGTACACTTGAAATTATATAATCTTATTAACCAATGTCACCCCAATAAATTTAATTTTAAAAACATTTGTAAAAGAAATTTTAAAAAGAATAGATTGTCAACTGATAACTCTTCAACAGACCACCAGAAAACCTGTTGCTCAACCAAAACTAACTTGATTAGACCTACTGTAGTAAGAGAGGATACAGATCTTAGTGGTGTGAGGGAGGAAATCAATGGAAGACGTGATCAATGGAAGACATTTATAGGGCTTGGGGGTTTAGACTTAAGTGGTTTAAGGTGGATCTTTCAAATCAGAGAGCAGATCAGGATTGGACAAAGTTTGTGATGTTATAGTTTAGGTTTGCCAGATACAGAGAGGGAAAAGCCTGAAAGTTAATCTTGATAAGCACACTATTGTTTGCTGAGAACATAGTTTGTCCAGGTGAGTAATCTATTATCCTGATAGGAGAGCTGTTTGCACAGAGGAGCAACTATTTAATCAGACAGATTGGCTTGCAGAAATTCCATGAGGCAAACAGTGAAGTTATTTATTGGTTTACAGTCATATGTTCCTAGGCCTGAACTTCCTGGAACAATTTGTTAAATCATGTTGCCATAGGAAGTCTCTGCTCTCACTCCCAGTAGTTAAGTTACGTGGGTGTAAATGATCTGGCTTCTCTGCTCAGAAAGGAGGAGGCTATTGCATCATCATGAGCAGAGGACTGACACAATGAAGGGGACGTTTGCGTCAGACATATGCAGGTTGGAATGCAGTGGAGGAGGTCACAGGATTCAAGGCACTGTTTCACTTCTATAGGTGAGAGTCATCAGGTGTCTCCCAGGTGAATAAACCCTCTTTTACCTGCAGGAACTATGAGTGATTTCTCTCATCTACTGAGACTCTCTCCCAGATAAGTAGTCTAGGGACTGAATTTCTTTTACCCAAACAAGTCATTTTCCTAACAAGGCCCTTTGCTTTGCCTTGCTTTGTTTTGCATGGTGATTTCACCTGGGATTGTGGAACCCAAGGTGCCAGGTTGCCAAGAAGAGAGCCAGTTTCTTCCTTCCTGGTCAAAAAAGGCAGTCTCTGTATGCCACATTCTCACTGGAATTGGTCCTCCAGGCCCCATACCGGGAGTTGTCTGTCAGAGACGTGGAGTGAAAAGTTAGAGATATCTTCTTGTCGGCCAAGGAGGAACCGGTTAAGTAAATGATAACACACATGCACAACAAAACAATATGCAGCCAGGAAATGTGATGACATAGGCTATTACTTATTAATTGATATAAAAAAATGTCCACGGCATCTCATTGAGTGAAAAAGCAAGTGACAGACTAGCTTGTATAGTATGATTCTGTGTATGAGGGCATTGAGAGACTTGTAACAAGAATGGTCACCAGTTCCCATTTTTGTAGGGGTGGGATTTCAGGTGACATTTTCTTTCTTCTTGGCTCTTTTCTGTGTTGCTTAAATTTTTGACAACCAGGGTGTATTATTTTTACAAAGACAAGAAAGCTATTTTGTAGGGGGGAAGAATTATGTTGCTGTTGAGGTGAAGAGATGTGTTTTCAATATTGTTAAGTAATTAAAGCAATTACGGTATAACCCTATTATTGTCTACATATAGCAAAAATAAAAATAAAAATACCCTCAAGCATGTTTCCCAGGGTTATTTTGAAGACCAAAGGAAATAACAATTCGAAAGCCACATTAAACCTTCAATGCTATCATTAGCACTTTCAGTCACTTCCTGTGAGACCCGGGATTATGTTGACATGTGTCCCTGATACATCTTGGCCTTGAGAGCCTTTTTGAGTCTCAGTAATATGGAAAAAAGAGGCCCCACAGGATGGACACTGTAAATGAAGAGGGTCGGTCTGGACATTTGGTGGAGCATTTTTGCTCCCCAGGGGTTCCCAAGCAACCCTCAGCCAAATCTTGCCAGCATCCCTTAGAGATAATTAGCCAGTCCAGGTCTGCTCTTGGGAGAAACAGTCACAAATTCCCACTGGCTCATTTCTGAACGCTAGGGATAAGGATGAAAAAAGCCAGGTGAATCGTAAGAAAGGAACAATTAGGAATCTCTAGGCTTTGTTCACAACTGTCTGAGAAGTTCTTTTGAGAAAGCTGGTCAGAGGCAATCAATAAAAAGGGGAAAGAAACACTTCTAAGAGGTCCTCAAAAACAAGGCTATGGATGGACGGGCTCTGCTTGACCACAGGTAAGTGGGCTGAGGGTGGAATCTTATTACCAGTAAGGGCTTAGACTCCCTTATCCCCTCTTCCTCATAAGTCATGCTCAGACTCTTGACATCTGATCACCAGCCCCAGCACGAGGTGAATAGGGAAAGAGATGGAGCAGTGTGCAGTGAGTTTGAAATTGATTTCCCTAGGACTCTACCCTGGGACCTAATGTATTTTACAGCTCAAACTCTCCCTGCTACATCCTATTCCCTCTTAGCCTCTACTACCAGCTTTATTTTGTACACCAGAGACCTTGGAGTTTACTCTGACCACTTGCTCTCCTCACGCTGCCATGGTCAGTCCATCGCCAAATCCTATCACATTTACAGCCAAACATTTCTCAAATCCAGTTACCTCTGTCTCCATTAGCCCCACTCTAGTTTAAGCTATGAATCCCTCCTGGATGACTTCAATATCCTCCCAACAAATCGCCCCCAACCATTGACATTTCTCCAATTATTTCTTCACAATACACTCAGAGTAATTTTATAAAAAAAAAAGGAGATATGACTGTCCTGGCTGGGTACCTGAGTTGGTTGGAGCATCATCCCACACACCAAAAGGTTGCGGGTTTGATTCCCAGTCAGGACACATACCTAGGTTGTGTGTATTGGAGGCAACCAATTGATGTTCCTCTCTCTTCTCTCTCTCTCTCTCTCTCTCTCTCTCTCTCTCTCTCTCTCTCTCTCTCTTTCTCAAACTTGATGAGACACATATCCTCAGGTGAGGATTTTTTTTAAAAAAGCAGATATGACAATGTCATCCTCCTGGTAAAAATTCTCTAATGGCATTCCATAGAATAAAATAAAATTCCTTAACCTGGTCTAAGGTATTAGACAATAATAGTGTGATCTCTAACCTGACCACCTGAATTTAAACCTCAGCTCTGCCACTTACCAGTTGAGTCTTTAGGCAAGATGCTCAACTACTTGGTTTTCTCACATGCAAAATGGAGATTTCAATTGTACATCTTCTAAGATTGTTGAGAGGATTAAATGACATTAAAGGTATTTAGAACAGTGTCCGACACAGCAAGCACTCAAAAAATGTTATAAAACACTGACTGCCTGCTCACCTCAGCTCACACACCTTCTCCCTTTGTCCTGTATCCACTCTGGCCTTTATTCAGCTCCTCCTCCTCACTAGGCTTTCTCAGACCTCAAGACCCTTGTATAGACTGTTTCAATTTCTCCTGGAAAACTCTTCCTAGAGAAAATTCTCCTTCACCTCCCTGAGTTAAAATTTTTGGCTCATATCATTCAGTCCCTCTACTTGGAGCTATAATTTGTATGATTATTAATGCTTGTCTCCCCCTCTAAACTCTAAACTCCCCATGTCCACACCATCAAAACCTACACTTAACCAATCATAACAGATGTCTGACCAATCAGAGTGAACCTTGGCCAGTATCCCATATAAGAGCTTTCCATCTGAATAGCCATCTTGGTTATTTGAAAACCTACAGACAAATTCTTAGGAGCATGACAGCAGCTGAGAGAACTTCCATAAACTGAGAACCCCTCTGGGGAGCTTAAGAAGGTAGACATGTGGACTCTCTGACTGGTGTTCTCTGGTTAAAGACCTCACCTCCAATTCTAACTGAAAACTGTGTCCTGTACTGCACCCCAAAGCCACAAATCCGGCATGTCCTACTGCCTTCAGTTGTTTCCAGTTAAAACATTGACCTTAGTTCTTTGGTTATAATTTTGCTGAGCTGGAGTTTTCATGTTTACTATAACTCCCTGTTCCCCCAGACAAATATTTTTCTCAGTTAGTAGTCAATAATAACACACACTTTATTTTAACTTGTTTTATTTCATTTTCTCTTCCTGGATTATCAGTCCTATCAATAGAGAGAGATCAGGAAAGTCCAGTCTTCTGACATTTGCTTAGCAGGCCCCCATCAAAGCATCAGAGCCTCAATGCCCGAAGCATCTCCAACTGGGTATGTTAGTGACTTGCATACTTACAACTGTGGTAACAACGCACCACAAACTAGCTTGAAACAAGAGAAAGTTATCCCCTCACAGTTCTGGAGGCTCCAAGTCCAAACTCAAGGCGTTGGCAGGGCCACGCTCCCTCTGAAACCTCTCCAGTTCTGGATGCCTGCGGCATTCCTTCATAACTCCGTCTCTGCCTCTGTTCCTCACATGGCCACCTGCCTCTGTGTCTGTATCTTCACACGTCACCTTCCTCCCTGATCTCCATTTGCACTTCTTACAAGTTCACCAGTCATATTGGATTAAAGACCCAACCTAATTGAGCATGATGTCATTTTAACTCGATTACTTCCGTCAAGACAGCATTTTCAAATAAGGTCACATTCACAGGTATAGGGGTTAGGACTTCAACATATCTTTTTGGGAGAAACAGTTCATTTTATAACACCAGGGGAAATGACTGCTCTAGTGAGGCACATTCCATTGTGATGATGTTAGTCTTGACTTCCTGTGTCCCTGGGCTCAGGGACTGAGCCATTGTCCCCAGATATGGTCAAATTGAGACTTTCATGAATTCCCTCTCTGGGACAACATGCCAGATCACAACACCCGCTAATGATGCTAGTTCCCTATGGAAGAAGATTATAACTGTAAAAAATATATCATTATTAGAATGGACTAGGTTCTAATCCCACTTTCCTAATGTACTAGCTCTCTTACCTCGGGCAGGTTGATAATCTCTCCAAATATAAATGGGTCAGGAAGTAAGTTAACACATGACTCATAATAGGTGTCCCCTCCTCAGCTCCCCTAGCACTGCCCACTCTGCGGGCATCAAAAGGGTAATAGCCAGAGAGAAAGGGGTTGAAGGCAGGTGGAAGCAGGCAAAGGAGGGGAGGTGGTAATGGGGATGGAAAGAGACTTTTCTTGAGGTAATGGATGCACAACGCAGTGTGCCGATGATGTTTCATTGAGTTGTATACTTGAAACCTGGTTTTGTGAACCATGTCACCCCAATAAATTCAATTTAAAAATAATAATATGGATTATAAGAAAATAGCGGGGAGGGGTGGGGCAGGAACTGACCCGAGGCCTGCTCTAAAGTACAAGCTTGTCTTATTTGCTCTCTCTGCAGTGCCATGTGCACCTCAGTTGAGAACTGCACCCAGGTCACCTGGTTCCTCCTGCTGGGGCTCACAGAGCAGGAAGGGCTCAAGGGCATCCTCTTTGTACTCTTCTTGTTCATCTATTTAGTCACCCTCATGGGCAACCTGGGCATGATTATCCTGATCCACACAGAGCCACAGCTGCACACGCCCATGTACTTCTTCCTGAGCATTCTCGCCTTCATGGACTCCTGTTTCTCCACTGTGGACACCCCCAAGCTGCTGGAGAACTTCCTCACCTCAAGTCAGTACATCTCCTTTGCAGGCTGTGTGGCCCAGATGGCCCTCATGACTCTCCATGGTATTGCTGAGTGTCTGCTCCTGGCCATCATGCCTATGATCGATTTGTTGCCATCTGCCACCCTCTCCTCTACCACACCATCATGTCACAACGTCTATGTTTCCAGATGGTGGCAGCCATCTATACAGCTTCTATTGCCAATTCAGCTTTGCTAACTGGGTACATCTTCAAGCTGCCCTACTGTGGCCCCAACGTCATTAACCACTATTTCTGTGACATCCCCCCAGTGCTTCAACTTGCCTGTGCAGACACTGCAGAGGTTGAAACCATCGTCTTCTCATCTTCTGCCCTGATTTTCTCTTTTACCATCACCATCATCCTGGTCTCCTATGCCTACGTCCTGGTGACTATCTGCAGAATGCATTCCCCAGAGGCTCAGAGCAAAGCACGCTCCACCTGTACCTCCCACCTCACCATTGTCTGCCTTTGGTATGGCACCATCATCTTCATGTATGCTCAGCCGAGCTCCCTCAATTCCATGGAACAGAACAAGTTCGTATCTGTCTTCTACACTGTGATCATCCCTATTCTGAACCCCCTGATATACAGCCTGAGGAATAAAGATGTGAAGTCTGCTTTAAAGAGGAGATACTTTGGCAAGCTGCCTTATTAAACAAGCACGGAACATTCTATCCCAAGCCACAGCATGGTAGCCACAACATAGAGAATGCATAATATTAGCACATAGATAGAGTGAAATATGTGCCAGCACTTCCATGAGGATTAGAAGAGTTAATGTAGCCCGGCCAGTGTATCTCAGTAGCTGAGCTTCAACCTATGAACCAGGAGCTCACAGTCGATTCCCAGTTAGGGAGAGGTAAAGAGAGATAGAAACATCAATGATGAGAGAATCATTGATCAATTGACTGCCTCCTGCATGCCCCACACTGGGGACCGTGCCTGCAACAGGCATGTGCCATGACTGGGAATCGAACCGTAACCTCTTGGTTCATAGAGTGATGCTCAACCACCGGCCAGGCAACAAAATTTTTTTTTTTAATTTAGTTAACATGAAAATTTGATGAGATTACATTTTAAACTCCATACTCCCAGTTTCTCTGGGGAGAAAATTTAAATGATCACTCCACCAGTCCCATGCTCAGCAGAATCATTTGGTGCCAAGACAAAGGTGTCTTTTTAGACAAGACACAGATTTTCCAATTGTCCTCCCCACCCCAGTGATCCCCTCCACTCTTTTTAGAGAGTCTGCTGCCTGGTTACCATGCCCTGAGCTTTTCCTAATAGTAGAGACATTTTATTCTATTCACATCTCTAGCAAAAGTGGGGAGGGGGGAACATGACCCTAGCAGTCTACATTTCAAGAAAAATAACAAGTGCCTAGAACGATGCCTGGCACAGAGAAGTTTCTCAAACAATACTCTTGGAATGAGTGAAGATAATATTTATTCTTTGGATGTGAAGAATATCCCCATAAGTATGCTATGAGCCCTTCCTCGCCCCCACCCAAAAAAAAAAAAAAACAACCAAAAAAAACTATGCCCTTGTAGAAAGAAAAAACTACCTTTTTCATTCATGTAATGTATCTGAGTGGTCTTTATAGACATTAGAGTTTGCAACCCTTGGACCAGGGAGAAAATTCTCAATGCCTCAGTATTATCCTATAAGCCTGTCTCAACCTCATTTTCCAGGGATCACCCCACAGTTCCCACCAAATACCTCCTCTGTTGCCAGAGCCAATGACCTGGTTCAGCCCAAACAGATCATGTATTTGTATGAAGCTCTTCCTTTGATCACGTCTTCCCCAGAGCCTGGAGGGTCATTCCCCAATCCATTTGTCAGCCTGAAAAATCTTTGTTATCATTCCAGTCCCAGCCTAAATGTAACTTCTTCTGGGAAACATTTCTGACTCTCACAGATAAAATTTATCATTCCTTTCTCTGTGCTCTAGCCTGCCTTTGTTAAAGAAAAAAAAAAAATCAAATCTCAGAAATCAAAGATTGGGTGGCTAAGTGAAAAAAAAAATTACTTTCAAGCAGGGAGTCAAATCTAGCACAGTCTAGAAAAACTTCAGATCTGAAGATGGGGAAGGAGAAATGGGCTTGTTTTCTAAAGCCACAAGACCATGAACTGTCCCTTTCCTGAGTTAGGAAAGCAAAGTTCTGGGGTGTTAGTGACTGGCTGCTGACAAGTAGGTTTGATTTTGGTTTGGGTTTGGGTTTGGGTTTTGTTTGTTGTTTTACAATACTATTTTTTTTTTTAAGAAGGCAAGTGCATTTATATGAAATGAAGTACATGGTTCAACACCACTTGAATTCTTTCTTTGCATCAGTCTTTTGGAGTATAGCAGGATTAGTGCCTCTGTTAGGTTTTTACCTAATGAGAATTTTTTTACCCAAGCACTGTTGACAGTATTTAATTATTATGGCTCCCAACCAGGGATGATTTTGCACCACAAGGGGTGTTTGGCATGGTTGGAGACAATTTTGGTGGTCACACTGCATGTGTGTACATAACACACATAACAAATAGCATAACAAATAGCATAACAAATAGCATTTGAAGGCCAGGGATGCTTCTAAACTTACAATGCATGCAAACCCCCACAACAAAAAATGATCTGACCCAAAGTGTCACCATGCTGAGGTTGGGAAACCCTGCTCTAACCCATTTGCAAAGGGCAGTGAGTTGGAACTTGCTGCTTGTTAGGGCATAGCCTAAAAAGCCTCTCACAAACCCAATGTTTTTTAAAAATTCATGCAGACTTTGTATTGTGCTTTTTTAAAAATATAATTCTTCATTGTTGAAAGTATTACATATGTCCCCTTTTGTCCCACTTTGACCTCCTCCGGCCGGCCCTTGCCCACTGCCCCAGGCCCTCATCACCCCATGGTCTGTGGCCATGGGCCATGTATATATGCAAACAAGGTTCTTGGTTGATTACTTCCCACCCACCCATCCTCCCCCACCTTCCCTCAGAGATCCCACACTCTGTTCCATGCATCCATGTCTCTGGATCCACTCCGCTCATCAGTTTATTTTGTTACTTAGATTCCACATATGAGTGAGATCATATGATACGTGTCTTTCTCTGACTGACTTATTTGTATTGTCTTAATATGAAAAAGAATGTCACAAACTGCTTACCATCAGCCTAGGTAAAGTTCCTGCTAGAGATGGGTGCTGCGGTTCTGCGTGTCCCCAGCACATCATTTGTAGCCCAGGAGGTGAAAATCTGACTTTGAGAAGCTTGGGGCTAAGGTGAGTCAGTCCCTGTACCCTAACCAATGTCTACCAACCTGAGCTAATGAACCAGACCAGGGACTGGCCCGGTGGACACCTAGGTTTAGAGACAATCTGGCTTGGTTGGAGGTGGTCTTCTGGGTGAGGTGTGGCATCCAGCTGCCTCAGCAGGTACATGAGGTGCCCAAATCAGGAGGTACAAGTGCAGTGTCCCTTGTCAACGGGCAAGGAGACCAAGTCAGAGGGCTGATTATTTACCTCTACACCAGCACTCACAGAGGTAGATGTGATCCATGAAAGAAGTGAGCCAACCAAGCTGCATGGGCTCAGGAAACAAGTTGCAGAGGCAAAAGAAAGGCCCTTGGAGCTAAGAGAAAGGTAAAAAATACATGGCTGGGGAAAGAAGAGGAGAAAAGACAAGTGTGTGCTAGGGAGGACACACCTGGGGAATTAAGGAAGTGGGGAAAAGCATAGGTGTTCGCGGAAGAGACAGAAGGAGAGAGAAAAAGAGAGAGCATGCTGGGTCCTTCCTCTTCAGGGCTTTTATCCGGAGGGCACAGGGGAGAGTATCAATAGACTATTCATCAGCTTTCCAGGGGTGTCCCCTCAGAGTGGTGGTCTCCACTGACTGGCCAATGCCAGGGCAGGCAATCACAGTCCTGGCCGCAGGCCCTGAGGCCCACCATCGCATTGCCCCGCTGGCCTTGCTGCTTTTCTGGGCCTGGAGCTGAAACACACTGCGGCCTAGATGTCATCTCTGGTTTGACGAGAACTCTGCCTCTGTGGTCAACAGGCACGAGGCTTTGTTCTTCAGATTATTTGATGCCGGTCAGAACTACATTGTCTTGAGGACTTAATGCTTAAGGGAGTGGCCGTGCAAGGGCTTATATGGGAATCACATGAGGCTTTTCTTCAGCCTCCTGGTTCCTCCTCTAAGGGTGTCTGCTGCATGACTAGCAACATGCCAGGGGAGGAAAGGTCAGGGAGGATCCAAACGGCATGACCAGCAATAGGCCAGGGAAGGAAAAGTCACCCAGGGGTTGAGGTCCCACCTTACAATTGTCTGCTGCTAGGCATCCAGGGCTTTCCATTCTGGTGATCTTCTGTACCCAGCTTACTGTTCCTACTCGGCTCATGTCTACCTAACTACCTACTACAGACAGGCAAGGTCAGAGGAAAAGAATGAGCAGCTAACCACCACCCCTCTGGACCAACCCCCCTCCAGACCTCTCTCCTAGAAGGCTTATCTCCAGTGGGGAGGTCTCTATGTGGGGCATGGGTCAAGTGAGTCACACCTGGGAAGGAGAATGTCTTCTCTCTCCATCAGGATGAGTTCAGGCAGGCTTGGGAGTGCAGGGGAAGGGCCATGAGTCACTAATGATCAAGAAAGCCAAGGAATGGGAGAGGACAGAGCAGACTCCTCTGCTGTGTCAGTGTTCACAGCCTCCCTCTTGACCCATGTTCAAGGATACCCAAGGCCTTTCTGAGTCAGGATAACTAGGAAATTCCTTGACAAGTGGAATGGGGAAACTGGGACAGGTAGCTGAACAAACTGGCTGAGCAATTTACAGCCAGATATAGAAGGTCACCAGGGCAGAAAGCTCTGGGTGCCTAACAGACAAAACTAACACCATACCTCACTCTCAGGGTGGTCTTTCCTCCCCTGGCATATTGATGATCATGCAGTTTAGACACCCTGACCTTTTCTCTCTAGAGATAACATCTGGCCTCAGTTGTATTTCAGCTCCAGGCCTAGAAGAGCAGAAAAACCTGGAAAAGCTGATGAATATCCTATTGAGATCCTTCCCTGAGAGACCTCCCCTAAACTCCCAGCCTTTAAAACCCTCAAGTCAGAAAGACCCAGTGCACTCTCTCCCTCCCAGCAGCATGCCCCCCTGCCTTTCCCTCCCATCTCTTCTTTCCCCACAGGCATGCATCTCCTAAACTCTAAGGGATCCCAAGAGATTTGCAACCAAGGGAGCAATGGGCAGCTCCAGCTTGCCCTGGGATAACTCCCTGAACCTATCTCCAAGGCCCCCTTTTCTCTAACTTCTCAGTGACCTGACAACAACCCCCCCTGGTTTCTCTCCTGTTGCTTCTTCTATCCTAAGCCCTTCCTTGTTTCACTGTCCCCAGCTTTAATACACATACTGTCAAAATCACCTGGACTCATATTGTGAACTCTTTCCTGCACAAAGGAAGAACCCACACACTACAGGCCCGTCCAAGGCAGACACACTCCAGCCAGGGTCTCTCAGCCTTGACACTATTAACACTTGGCGCTGGATAATTCTCTGTTGGAGGCTGTCCTGTGCAGTGTGTTTAGCAGCATCTCTGGCCTCTATCTAAAATGCCAGAAGAATCTGCTCCTCACCCAACAGTGACAACCAAAGATGTCTGTCTCCAAGTCCTCTGGGGATAGGGAGGAATCCACCTGGTTGGGACCTAGGAGGGCTTGCTGGCTCTTTACCCCTTTCTTATGCAGAAGATGGGTGGGCTCTTAGCCTTTCTAATCTCCTCTCCTGATGTTGCCTCTTCCTAGCAATTCCTGAAGATTATCCCTCAGGCTCTAATTACCTCAGGGCTTGATTGTGGCTGCTTTCAGGACAGTGAGTGAGGAATAAGTAAAGATGAGTTTCCAAGGTTTAGAGAGGGAAGGAAGAGCCAGGAAGAGACCCGGAGTCCCTGTCCTATGGTAACCGAAAGCCCTGATGAACTGAGACAGCGCTCCCCAACCGAAACATAATGCAAGCCGCAAATACAGGCAACATATGTAATTTAAATTTACTAATAATTACATTTTTTAAATTAAAATAACTAGGTGAAATTAATTTCAATAATATATTTTAGTGAACCCATATATCAAAAATATAGTCCACTTCAACATGCAATCAATATTTAAAAACTACTCAAGATATATTTTACATTTTTTTTTCATACTAAATTGTTAACATCCAAAGAGTATCTTCTACTCACAATGTATCTCATTTGAACCAGCCACACTTCAAGCTCTCAGTGGCCATACTTGACTAGTGGCTACCATTGGCTAGTGGCTCATATTGGACCCAGCAGGACTAAAGTCTTAGAGAGAGTGAGACTTACTCCTGCCCCCTTCCCAGCACCAAGGAGCTTCAGGAGGCCAAGACTTAGCTACCCAGTGAGGTGATCTGTTCAAGAAGATATTTGTACTTCAGAGATACCCATTTCAAGTGGCCCCTGTCCCATCCAAAACTGTGACATCCTCTTGGGCAGAAAAACACAGCAGCCTCCCAGTTGTCTCCCTGGGCCTTTCAGACACTAAGACCTCACTCATTTTACTCCACACCCCTTAGCAGGAAGAAAGTTATAAATCCTCCGGGTGCAAATTAGCTTAACCCCGCCCTATACTTACACTTTCTTCCAAGTACCCAGTCTCACATGCCCTGCTCCTGCCCGGGATTGTTTGATCATTGTTGGCCTAACCAAGACTGCAGATCCAGGAGGCCCTGTGGGCCCTGCCTTTGGTGCCATTATCAAGTCTCTAGCCTTTCACCCAGTTCTGCTTCCTGGTAGACATATACCATGTTCAGCTGAGCTGGGTGACTCTTCAATTGATAAAGTCCCATGTCTTATGTACAAATACGTAATTAAGGCACCATACCTAGGATTGGGGCCCTCAATGGAAATTTATAGCTTCTCATAGTGGGTGGAATCCTCCCCTTTCTTTGTTCCGCCAGGATATGCATCCTAAAATCAACTCACCCTGCCTCAAAGAAAAACCCTGCAGGGGCTTGGATGGGAAAAGATAAAATGCTGAGGCTGGGCCCTGGCTGGTATGACTCAGTTGGTTGGAGCATCGGCCCATACACCAGAAGGTAGCAGGTTCAATGCCCAGTCAGGTCACATGCCCAGTTTGTTAGTTTGATCCCCGGGTCAAGGTGGGAGGCAACCACTCGATGTTTCTCTCTCACATGATATTTTTCTCACTCTCTTTCCCTTCCTCTCTCTAAAATCTATTTTTTTTAAAAGCCTACTAGATCACCAAATTGTCTGGGGATAATTTTCTAACACTGCTAAGTCTACCATACTGACGGAAAGTGCCAGGCTGATAATGCAAATCTGATTATCTAAGTTCCCAGCTCCAAACCCTTCACTGAGTCCCCGTGTCCCTCAGGGGAGAACTCAAAGAGAATTGCATACCTGTCAGGCTTCTCATGATCTGATCCAGGTTGATTTCCTGGGTTGTTACTCAGCAAGCCCAGTCTCAGACCCTTCATTCCATCATCACTAAGTTTTTAGCTGCTCCCCAAGCCAGTCTTTTTCCCCCATCTACATATGCTACCTATTTGCGTGGAACATTCTTCCCCCTCCATTCAACCCAAGTTGTCATTTTCCACAACAAGCATTCCTGACTTCTACCATGCAGCTTGAGTCAATCCCCCACTTCCATATGTGCTCTCTTAGTCCACCCGCATCTCTTCACACAGTATATTATAATTATCGCCATAGCACTTTTCTTCATTCCTCAAGGAACACCCACCTCTTCCACCAGTTTCAGTCTCCAGCAACTATTTTCTTTTACAAGACCCTGCCCAGAGGTAAATTTCCCAAACCAAGACTTCGGGCTCCTTACCGGCCCAGACCATTCCAAGGTCCCGGGAAGGTCAGGTGTTTTTTGTACAAACTTAAAAAGAAGACATTAGCCACAATTGGTCAATGGGGGGGGGGGGGGGGGGGGCGCGCGCAGGGGAAGGAGACATATGTACTACTATTTGTAATACTTTGAACAATAAAAAAATAAATAATAAATTTAAAAATATATAAAAAATAAAAGCAAAAAAATAAAAACAAAAACCACTGTGTTTTTTTAACCTCAATTTCCCCTTTAGCACACTTTCCCTCCCACTAGAGTGGCTGCAGGCAAGGGGAGGCCCAGCTAAGGGGTAGCTGAGGTAGAAATACACTATGCTTGTGTTTACTGCATATATCTATGTGATTTGTAAATTTTTTATATTTAGTTATGTTGTTGGTAATCATCCCAGTGGAGAATGGGTTCTAGGGGCACTGTACCGACTCACCCAGCATTGATCATGAAAAGGCAGAGCCAGAATTCAGACCATGGCGCTTACAGGGCCCACAGCACTCAGATGCACGTGAGTTTGAAATGTACAGAGCCAAAAGATAGCCTGTGGAAACCAATCCCAACCATCAGAGCTAATTAATACAAATATCGTGCAATTTTTTAAATTTTTGTAATGTTTTAGTCAGCTTTAGAACATTTTTAATTTGTTGAGATTTATTTTCTCATTCATTCCAAGTATCATTTTTTATGTAGTCTTCCATTCATTTTCTTAATGAGCTTTTTTCCCAAAATGATCTAATCATCAAATTCCACATAACTTCTATTTATCCCTAAACCTATCCTCATGGCACAGCTGACCCGAGTTGGAGCCCACAGTCTCTCACTCAGAAATTGGAAGGAAGGATCCTGTGTCACTGGAACTGCAATATGTGAACTTGGGAGCCCTGAGGTAACCACATTGCTCTCTGTGGAAAGCTAGAGGCAGAGAATTCTCTCCACTTTCCTGCCTACTGATTCCTGCCTTCTCCCTTCCGGTGGGGTCTGTTTTAGTTATCCATTGCTGCATAAAAATCACCCCAAAAGTTAGCAGCTTTAAACAACACACATTCATTATGTCACAATTTTGCAGGCCAGGAATCCCAGAGTAGCTGAGCTGAGTGGCTCTGCTCAGCCAGAACCCTACATGTTGTTGGTGGAAATATAAATTGGTATAGTCATTATGGAAAGCAGTATGGAGGTGCCTCAAAAAATGTAAAATAGAGCTACCTTCTGACTCAACAATCCCACTTCTGGCTACATATCCAAAGGAAATGAAATCAGAATTTCAAAAAGATAACTGCACTCCCATGTTCATTGCAACATTATTCACAATAGCCAAGATAGGGAAACAACCTAACAGATGAATGGATTAAAAAATATGAAATATGTCTCTCTCTACATAAATATTAACAATGTGAGATATATATATATATATATGAATATTATTCAGCCTTTAAAAAGAAGGAACTCCTGCCATTGTGACAACATAGGTGAACCAAGAGGTAGTATGCTAAGTGAAATAAATAGGTCAGACACAGAAAGACAAATGGTCACACTGTATGGTCTCACCTATATGTGGCATCTAAAATAGTCAAACTCACAGAAGCAGAGAGGAGAATGGCAGTTGTCAAGGGCTAGGGGGGTGGGCAAATAGAAAATGTTAGGGAAGAGGCATGCAATTTCAGTTATGCAAAATGAGTAAATTCTGGAGATCTAATATATAACACTGTGACCATAGTTAACAATACTGTGTTTTCATGCTAGAAATTTGCTAAGAGAGTAAATCCTAAGTGTTCTTACCACTTTATATATAAACCATGTGAGTTGATGGTTATGTTAATTATAGTGATTATTTCGCAGTATGTCATCAAATTGTACACCTTACATATATACAATTTTTAATTGTCAATTATGCCTCAGTAAAGTTGTGGGGAGATACCAGCAAGAGCTGCAGTCATCAGTCATCTTGAAGCTCAACAAGGGCTGGAGGAGCTGCTGTCCATGTGGCTCATTCACATGGTTGGTAGCAGGAGGCCTCAGTTCCCTGCCATGTGGACCTTGCCATAGGTCCTGTGGACTGTTCTCCCAACATTCCCCCGAAGTGAGTGATCTAACGAGAGAGCAGGCTGGAAGCCACAGGCCTTTTATAATTGCTACTAGAGACCCAGTGCATGAAAATTCATGCACTGGGGTGGGGGGGTCCCTCAGCCTGGCCTGCCCCCTCTCACAGTCTGGGAGCCCTCAGGGACGGGAGGCGACCCGGTGATCAGGGGAAGGCAACACCCCCATCACACCTCTGCTGGTACCACTGCTGGCAGTGCAAGCCTCGGCCGGCCCTGGTTACTTGAGCCTCAGGCGATCCTGGGTGGCTGGGCAGCTGCCATCTGAGGCTTGCCTGCACCTTGGGCCCACCCTGGGCAGCTGGGCAGCTGGGCAGCTGACATCCAAGGCCGGCCCTGGGCAGCTGGGGGGCTGAGAGTGGGTCCAGCCTCACCATGTACCTGCTTCCCCCCCTCCCCCACGGCTGGGCTGAAAGGACTGTGGAATTCTGGCAGCAGGCAAAAGGAGCGGCCGAACCCACCCTCAGGCGGGTCCAGCCACACCGCATGCCTGCCACCCTCCTGCCCCCCTCCCCAGCAGGGCTGAAAGGACTGGGGGACTCCGGCGGGGCTGAGGGGACTGGGCGCTGCCATCTTATGGCTATGGGCACTGCCATCTTTTGTGACAGCATGATGGTCAATTTGCATATTCCCTCTTTATTAGATAGGATGAGTTGAATTGTACCCTCCCCCAAATTCCCATATTGAAGTCCTAACCCTCAGAATCTCAGAATGTGACCTTATTTGGAAATAAGGTCTTTATAGAGGTCATCGGGTTAAAATGAGGTCATTATGGTGTGCCTTAATCCAATGTGACTGATGTTCTTATAAAGGGAGAACTTTGAATACAAAGACAGACATGCATACAAGGAAAATGCTGGTGATTAAGGCAGAGAGTGAGACAAACACCAAAATATTGCCAGCAAACCACCAGAAGCTGGAAAAGAGACAGATTCTCCCTCACAGGGAGTGACCCTGCTGACACCTCCATCTCAAACTTCTAGCCTCCAGAACTGTGAGACAATACATTTCTGTTAAGTCATCCAGTGTGTGGTACTTTGGTGCAGCAGCTCTAGAAAATTAATGGAAGGGCCAAGTCTCAGAAGTCACACACCATAACTTCTTCCAGATTTCATTCACTGGGACTGAGACACTAAGCCCAGCCCAGGGGAGGAGAATTAAACTACAGCTCTTGAAAGGAGGACCATAAGTGAATTTGAAATTCATCACCAAGGCCATGAGATACCTCTGTCACCTGATGATAAATCCTCTTCTTTTGTTTAAGCTGTCTCAAACTGGATTCCTCAGTGCTGCATTCATATGTGTTTATTAAACATTTATATGTCACTCTTCTCTAGTAAGTTTTGGAGGATAAATTTTGAAATTCTGCCTCCCAGGAAACTAATCTGAGACTGGGAATATCTGCTCCAAAAATTGATAAATACACTAATTATGTCCAAATAACAATACTTTACCCTTGGATCGCACTTAGGACTTCCTATGGCCTTTCCCAGTGGATACCTACTCCAGAAATCTGTGGTAGAGACCAACTGAGAGAATGGCTGTGACGTTTCCAATAACATGAAATGTTATTTTCTCTAGAGATGAGTCATTCAATAGATAAGCAACTGCTGTTCGGTTTTTATACCCCTACAGAAGGGCAAAGCACTTTTCATATAACTTCATACTGTCATGCATTCAACAAATAAACATGGTCTACTTTGTACCTCATGCTGGAGTTAGTGTGATGAAAAAGAAAGTCCCTGCCCTCCAGGAATATAGAGTCATGTATTAAAATAGTTACCAGATTATGTGTCCCAACTATCTCTGGATGGCTGTGCCTGTCACCATTCACCTTTCTAACGTGGGCCTGCTTACTAAGAATCCCCCTTTTCTGGGCACTGGATAGAATAGTGAGGTCAAGAGCCGCTGCCTTTGAGAAGTGGCTGTTCTAGCAGGGACCAGATGGCCAGCGGAACGAAGTTGTCTGAAGTTTAATTTTAATGTGCTATGAATACTTTTTCCCTTTGCCTGCTGCAGGGATCTGGGCCAAAGACTGAGTGGGTAACAGCAATAGAGAAATGAAAAACTAAAAATGACAAACAAGGGACACAATGATACATTCTCACTTGAGAAGAACTGAGAAAGGACCGCAGGCAGTTAATGTGGGTGTATGGAAATGCTATGCAAATGTGACATACAGGCCAGCTCCAATTATTACAGTCTTTTTATTTTACAAACCTGGGTGTTGGTTCACTGAGAACATTCACCTAGGATCTACTGTGTGAAAATATTGACTGCTAACCTCACTCACCTTCACTATCCATGTGACCTGGTGATCACTGATGAAACATTTTTTTCCATTCTGGCCCTTAATGTCTCATTTTACATGACAGAGTTGGATACATAGTTTTCAAGGTGTCTTCCATCTTTTACACATGTTCTTAGTACACAGAGTAATAATTTCATTTGCCCTCATTATATTCAAGACACCCAGCCCAGGAATTGAATGCTCCTAGAAAGTCTAAATCATGGTGAATGTACGGGAGAAAGGGAGAGGATAAAAAACAAAGTTGTGGGGAGAATTACCTGGAGAGGAAAGGATAGGAAAAGGTAGAAAACTAGAAATGAACCTGACAACATGGTTGTAGAAAACCATCCACAACCCCCTCGCTTCCTTAGAAATGCAGAGCCTTAGGTAATCTGTTCTCTCCCAGCAGGAGCACATGCCACAATGCTACATATATATTAGGTTCTCAATTTTTTTTAATTTGTTGAACTGAGACAAACTGAAATTCATTCCATTGAAGTTATTGTCTCTATAGCTAGGGAAATTCCCAATACTAGAGTGTCTGAGTAGAGGTTTGTTGCTCACCTGATGAGGATGTTGAAAGGTAAATTATACATCAGCCAATGCCTTTTGGAGGGACCCCTGATGCCCCTTCCAAGTCTGTGATTCTACATTTCTATAACAATTTATTCAGATAAGATTGAATTTAGTTTCTTGCCACTCTCAAAATTTAGGCTGAGACACACTTGAGTCTTTATTTGCAAATCCTTTTGTAGCCTGCTCTTTCCCAGTTCCAACCACTTCCTCCTATGTCCAATCCCCAGTCATCCTTTCTGGCCTAATTGGGGGGGGGGGGGTATCAGATTCCCTGGTCCTGTGCCCCTTCTGCGTGGCTATTAGTCAATTTCAATTTACTTTTCTGTTTCTTTCATTTTCCCCAAAGTCATTTCCTTCTATTATTCAACCAATAAATATTTATTGAGCACCACGGTGTACCCTGCAATGTTTGGAACTATATGGAATACAGAACTTGAAAACACCTTGGTCCCTGCCCTCCAAGGTGCCTATATTTTGACTGGAGGGGCAAAACTGCCACATGTTTGGTAATTAAAATGAGCTTAGGGCAGTTTCTAACCAATGACTAAGAGGCATGTACAAGGGAAAGTGCTGTAGGATTTCAAAATAAGGAAGTATTGCTTTCAGTTAGAATGGTCTAGAAAAGGGAAAGTTTAAATTGGACATTGAATTATGGGAAAGATGAATTTGATTTGGGAAGAAAGAAAGCCATCAGAAGCTTGAAGAATAAAACAGGAATGAGAGCGGAGCATTACTTGCAAAGCCCTGACTGCATGAGCACAGGGCCAGTCCATGCCTGATGAGTTTAGCACAGAATAAACCGTGTTTCTGAAAGCTGTCATCCTCAGCATCTTCAGTTCTTGAGGCTGTAATCCAGCCACGTTAACACTGAGGGCTGTTTATGACTGAGGGAGAACGCATTTTGTAGTCATTAGCTCTCAGAGGCTTATTGCAGATACTTCCCACACTCAGCTCCATCCTAGGAAGGAAGCATATGCTGGCAGCTGTGAGCATTATCTGCAGGAAGGTGAGCAATCAGCCAGCTAGAAGAGAAGACGGGGTGGGATAAGAGAGAAAGGTAGATGTAGCTGAAAGGCTGAGGCGACAGGCTGTAAGAAAGGTGGAAAAGAAGAGGCGTACCTGAGATATTATTTTTAGGAAGCAGAGACGTGTTTAGACAAATTATTTGCAACTTGCTATCTATGGCACTGCGCCTTTTCAGCACCCTCGTGAATGGACAGCAGCGCTTCCCCCAGGCTTGCTCTTCCCTGGAGATAATCATCTTGTTCCAATTCTACCTCACAGTTACCTTTTTCTTCTTCATCCCAATCCCATTTGCACCCCAAGGAAAATCTACTCTATTAGGATGCAATCAAATAGGTTACTCTTTTTGTCTTTGTTTCCAGGAAGACAAAATTATATTCAGCAATTGGTAAATCTAAATTGCAAGGCATAGTCAATATAAGCTATCATTAACTGGAAACTTGCTATGCACTAGGACTATGCTGCTACACACTATAGGTGCTGTATCTCATTTGGTTCTCTCAACATTTCTGTGAGGTAGGGATTTTCAACTCACTTTACAGATAAGAAAGCTGCTAATCATAGCATTATGTAATTAATCCTAGGCTACACCACTAATAAATATCAAAATCAGGATTTAAACCTGGTTTAAGTGATTCCTAAAGCCATGTTAGTGTGGACACCAAGATTTTATGTGAGACACAAGTTAAATTTATTTTAATGTTATATTTTTAATATGCATTAAAAATTAACAACTGTTATATTAAATCCAAGGATTTTAGGAGTGTTTTTTCTTAAGGTAGAGCTAGATTTAGTTAATTTTTAAATGAGTTTTTAAAATATTAAGTAAATATCACAAGTAGCATGTAGATTTAGCAAACATCACAACTGACTTTTAGAAAACATGGCACTAGGCTAGACTTTATATTAATAAATGATATTTCTGGAAATGTATCCAATCCTCAATCTTTGAAATGTCACTATAGCATATAATTTCCTTATAAAATGCATATCCAACAAAGGCATGCTGAGATGCAAATGCTGGGGGCTCAGCTAAATTCAGTCACTGGAAAGTGACTTACTCCAAACACCAGCGGGATAGTGCAGGTGGTTTGAATTCCTTTCTCAGCAAAATTTCGAGTTTCATCTCTGATGAATTTTTAAGGTCATGGAACTGCACATGTTAATTTGATGAGTTCCTAGAGTTCCTAGAGTCCTAGAGTTCCTTAGCTCCTCCCAGGCTCTTTTCCTGCTCCTTTGGGTGTCTAAGATAAAGGACTTATCTAAGGCAAAGGAACCATGCATTGTCCCTTGCACAGGGTAGGTATTCAATAGATAGCTATTAAATTAATAAACAGCCCTAGCCAGTTTGGTTCAGTGGATAGAGCGTCAGCCTGCCAACTGAAAGGTCCCAGGTTCGATTCCAATCAAGGGCACATGCCCGGATTGTGGGCTCAATCCCCAATAGAGGGCATGCAGGAGGCAGCTGATCAATGATTCTCTCTCATCATTAATGTTTCTATCTCTTTCTCCTTCTCCCTTCCTCTCTGAAATCAATAAAAATATTTTTAAAATAATAATAAATAAATAAAGTGATGCCTACATAGGCATGAATGAGTGAATAGTAGGTATTATATGTAAGTAGAATTTAAACATGAAGGAGAAGATATTCAAAGTGGATAAGAGAAAGTTTCCATTTCTCTTTCATAGAGAAAGCAGCATAAAGATAGACACCAAATCCAACCAGCTCAGGGTTTTTGACCCTCCACTAACATCAGTGGATTAAGAAGTCACCTGCCTCCCTTACCAATCTGAGCCCAGTGTTGCAGACCCAGCAACCACCCCTACTCCTTCTCCCTTGCCAGCCTTAAATTATACATGCTTAATAAGCCAATAAGCTAAATACTTTCTTTCCCAGTTACCTTTATGGTGAGAGGTGACCATATGATCTACTTCCGGCCAACAAACCTTCAGGAAAAATTAGCTACCTGGCCTCTGGGAAAGATATTTGTTCACTGATTAAAAGAAGTCTGCCACCACATGGCCAGCATAACTCAGTGGTTGTATCGACCTATTAACCAGGTTGTCACAGTTAGATTCCCATTCAGGGCATAGACCCAGGTGGCGGGCTGGGTCCCCAGTAGGGGGTGTACAGGCGGTAGTGAACCAATGATTCTCTTTCATCATTGACTAGAGGCCCAGTGCACAAATTCGTGCACCAGTGGGGTCCCTGGCCTGGCCTGCAGGATTGGGCCAAAACAGGCTCTCTGACATCCCCCAAGGGGTCCCAGATTGCAACAGGGTGCAGGCCAGGCTAAGGGACCCTGCCTGTGCATGATCGGGGCTGGGGAGGGACACTGAAGCTCGGTCAGCCAGGGAGGGACCGCAGGAGGGCTCCAGAACGTGTCTGGCCCAGCTCACTCAGTCCCGATTGGCCAGACCCCAGCAGCAAGCTAACCTACCAGTCAGAGCATCTGCCCCCTGGTGGTCAGTGCACATCAGAGCGAGCAGTTGAGTGGCCTTAGCATATCATTAGCATATTACGCTTTGATTGGTTGAACGGCCGACTGGATGACCAGACACTTTGCATATTAGGCTTTCATTATATAGGTCAGTGATGGCAAACCTTTTGAGCTCAGCCTGTCAGCATTTTGAAAAACCCTAACTTAACTCTGGTGCCATGTTACATATAGAAATTTTTTGATATTTTCAACCATAGTAAAACAAAGATTTATATTTTTTATATTTATTTTATATATTTAAATGCCATTTAACAAAGAAAAATCAACCAAAAAAATGAGTTCGCGTGTCACCTCTGACACGCGTGTCATAGGTTCGCCATCACTGATATAGGCTGTTTCTATCTCTCCCTCTTCCTTCCTCTCTGAAATCAATAAAAATATATTTTTTAAAAAGGAGTCTGCCACCAAACTAGACATAAATTGTTTACATTTTGTTCCATTTATATATATATTATATAACATATACACATGACAGACAATTTATATGAAATTTTTTCCAAACACAAAACACTTCAGTGAGTAGTTCCTAAGAGTCAGTGACTCTCTTCCTAGCCAGTACAGTTATCCAAATCAGAACAGTTTACAGTGATTTAGTACTATTATGTAATAATCTACAGCTAATATTCAAATCATGTCAATTGTCTCCAAGATGTCCTTTATATTTTTCCCCATGTACCCACCCAGAGATTATTTAAGCCCAATGTTCTATCATTTCCTTTTTTTAATGTCCAAGTATGTCCTTTGATTAATGCTGATACTTTGCTGGTGCCCTGCCCTGTCCTGCTCTTGGTCTTCCTGTCGGGTAGTGCAGTATCATCATGAGCACCCCCTGGACTAGACATGCCTCAACTCTCTGTGACTCACAGACCCACAGCCACGCCCCTGCAGTGGCCTCAGCTGAGTCCAGCATGACGCAGTCTCAGGCGAGGTGTCAGCTGACAAATGAATAGGGAGGAAGCTGGCCCCTTCCCTCGAAGCACAGTCAGAGGAAAAGGAGGGGAAAAGTGACAACTGGGAAATGATCAGTGTGCGTCTCTGCTTCAGGTGAACAATTCCCTTGGCTCCTCCTTAGGCCCATTGGCATTTCCTGTGTTTGGAAGTTAGCTTCATTGTTAAAAACATAATTTTTGAATTGTTAATATAAATAATCTACCCATTCTGTTAACAAGGCCCCCAGTGCCTCCTCAGATGACTCCTTAACAGCCTAAGCCAGGAGAGCTTCCAAAAATGGGTCAGACCCCAGAATCCCTGGCCCATGTGCCTCCAAATCCCCTGGTGCCCCAATACTGTAGAGACACAAAGTGAGGAACTGAGCCCTAGCCCTATCTAACCCTACACCCACACTTTGTGAAGCTCAATGTCACCAATTTAAACAGCATTAGAGCCCAGGACAGGCCCTTGTGTCGAGCAGAGAAGCCCCCCTGGGTCAGTTAGAAATAACTGGGTAAACTGTCCCCCAAGGTCTCTGCAAGTTCCCAAGGGGAAGATGACTTTTCTTCAACCAAACCTCAGCATCCTGGAAAGAGATGGGAAGGCTCTACGTACTCCTGCTGAATCTTCCTGCTGGCAAAAAATGAACCGAAAGTTCAACTCCGCAAGGGGACTCTAGCCTCCCTCCTCCTCAAGACCAAAGCATGTGACCAAAATTTATAGGGGAAAATCTCTTCTTCCCTGAGGTCTGAACCTCCCAGGACCCCTGGAGAGGATATGGGGGTAGGGGTGGTTGAGGACCTCCCCAGAGCCTCCAAAGCCACGTGGGACCAGGAGGCATCTAGCTAGCTTTATAAACTGACAAGACGGGGAGGTGTTCACAGCTCTGGTCCCGAGTATCACATTCTGTTACCCTACGTGTGTGCCCTGTCATCAAGTCTGGATGAGTGGCTACCCCAGAAACAGCTCTGAGGAGGAGAACCTGATGGACACAGGCTGGAGTGAGAGTGAGTCCCAGAATTTCCCCACGTGGCTGGCCCAGAGGATCTTCTGTCTCCACTGCAGCTGTAACAGGCTGGGGAGCACCATCTGCTAAGGTTGGTATTTCTCTATTAAAAAGTCTACTAAGTCCCATCAGAGTTGATTCAGAAAGCTGAGGTTGCCTGTTCTTTCTCTCTCCCAAAATCTACCCCATCCTGCCCCATCTCCTACTCTGTCAGCCTTCAACATTTCCTGAGACCCCCACTGCCTTCTATGTTATCAGATTGTCGTGGTATTGCAGTGCTTGTGTGCAACTCACCCTTATTTTATTTAATAAAGCCCCCAAAGTGCAAGAGTAGTGACGCTGGCAATTCAGATATGCCATAGAGTAGCCGTAAAGTGCTTCCTTCAGCGGTTCTCAGCCTGTGGGTCGCGACCCCTTTGGCGGTCGAATGACCCTTTCACAGGGGTCGCCTAAGACCATCCTGAATATCAGATATTTACATTATGATTCATAACAGTAGCAACATTACAGTTATGAAGTAGCAACGAAAATAATTTTATGGTTGGGTCACAACATGAGGAACTGTATTTAAAGGGCCAGAGGTTGAGAACCACTGCTTTAATTGAAAAGGTGAAAGTTCTCAACTTAATAAGGAAAACAAAAAATCATATCTGAGGTTGCTAATATCTATAGTAGGAATGAATCCTTTATCCATTAAATTGCCAAATTTATAAATTAAATTTTATAGGTATAGGAATAAACATGGCATTTATAGAGTTGTGTACTACTCACGGTCCCAGGCATCCACTGGGGGGTCTTGGAACGTATCTTCTGCAGCTACAGGAGGACTACTGTATCAAGTGCCTACCCCTTTTCCAGAAGTGTGTCATTGACACACATTGTCTTTCAGCCCTCACAGAAACTGGGGAAAATGAGGCTCAAAGAGGTTGCGTAACTATCAGGTTTCCTACTTTTTTTCCAATGCACCTTTTGCCTAGTAAATGACTGAGATTAATTCTCACTTGAGGCTGTTGCACTTCCCCATCTCCTCCATGGAGCCCCGCCTTCCTCATTCCTCCTGGCCCAGCCCTGCTCCTCCTCTCTCTGAAGCCTTCCCAGATGACTCCAATCGGTTCCTACTGCAGAATGGGCACTAACCAACTTCACTCGTGGCAGGAAAGTGAGGCAGTCTCTCAATAGAATTTCAATATCCAAAATGGCCTAAGCCATGTCTCACGCAATTTTGAAAATTGTTGTTTAAATACTTTAAACAGCTGTAATTGTTTACTTTTGAGCAACCACAAATGTTCAAATACTTTCAGACAACAGTAGTTGTTCAAAGATTTGCTCTTCATTGGATTTGAAACTTAGAAGAGTCTCTTGTTTTCAGAAGTTATAATGTGAAAGGGAAGCAAAACAATCTCGTGGGGGCTATGGGGAAGAAGGACTTAGAAATCTTGACAAAGCCCTGCTAAACAATTCTCTATACATCTGTGTAAGTAAAATGCCACTGCCTCAAAGATAATTCAGTTGGGTAAGGGAAGGCTGACTAGAAGGGCTGAGGGTGGGTTCACAGGATTTATGGAAGAAACCAGGAGGCACTTTACAATCTGAGAACCTCAGAGTACACCTGTAAGGCTGTTGGTCAAAGTCACCACAATTGAGACTAACTGAGAGTTGAGCCTCTGAAGGAATTGAATGACCAGCTGGGAATTGGGATGAGAGTAGTAGAGGATTAGAAGGGAATGCAATTTGGACCATGGAAAGATGGTGAGAGGTGGGAAGGTGGGGAGGAGGACAGAAAACCTTATTTACTGGAGAAGAAGATCCATGCGCTCAGCCTAAATACAATGCTGAGAGTGACTCATGTGTGTGTGTGTGTGTGTGTAGGGAATTGAGCTGCCATCCTATTGGAGAAAAAGGAAAAGATTAACAATCATTGTAAATCAAAGACTCGTGGACAAGAACTAAACCTTTAAGAAAGTTAGAAAAGAAGGACTAAACACAAAAGATACCTGAGTGGAGAAACGAGTACAGGGCAGGAAGTTGACTGCTAGGTTAAACTTCAAGACTGACTCATATGACAGGATTCTGCCATACCACCAGGATCCTGACTTTTAGGGTTGCATATTCTAACCTTTACAGTAAGCAGAAGGTTGGTCTGTGAAGTGAGGATGGGGTGTTCTAATGAATTCTGTAAAGGGGGGTGGGGTGCTCCAATGAATTCTACAAAGTCCCATTATCACAAGCCCAGCTCTGGGAAGGAGAGGTAGCGGAGCAGAAGGTAGAGTCCTGAAACTGACCAGTTCTTCTAAGGCCACGGTCCCCAAATTGGGATTGGATACCCCTCAGGGTAAGTGAAGAACTTTCAAAAGGTTCATAGGCAGAAGAATTTTAAAGGAAGCAATTTCCAGAACCTCAGTGTCTACTGACAAAAACCAATGCTCATGAGAGTTTATCTGTGATGGGGGTAATGTATCCTTTATCATCATCTTTTTCACAATTGCCCTTCTCCCATTTTGAAAAGAAGTGCTTCTAACCCATCTGGAATTTCAGTATGTCATTTCACCAGCCTACAAAACTTCCAGGCTCCCACACAGAGATAATCATAAATAGGTGCTGAAAAAGTAAATTACTTTAATGACTGCCTATAAAATCCTTTTTAAGTCAGATGGGAATCTTTCAACAAAATGGAGGGAGGATCTTCCCAAATTGACCAGTGATGGAGCGTTTAAAGTAATTTTTGATGCTACATCACTATGTGATTCTTGGCATTAACTAACAAGGAGTTCAATGAATTGATGGCATTATCATAAAAAAAAAACCTCCTTATATTCCTGTCTATTCATTTATGTTAACAATGTTTCTCAGAACTTCCTGCTTTATGGACAAAATATTTGAGTGTCCAAGGTACTCATAGATCCTTGTGAGCTGGATAGACCCTCCTAAACTTGTCAGTTACAATCAGGTGTAGAGTCTCCTTTGACTAGACAAATTCACATGTATTCTTTTTGTGTTGCCTGGGACTACACTGGCACAAAGATCCACAGGAAGTTCAGGGAAGATGCACTCACTCACTGTCAGATTGTCAGGACCAGATGTGATCTTAGACGTCTTCCATTCCAAGCCTTGACTTTGCCAATGAGGAAGCAGAAACCCAGATAGAGGAGAATTGTCCAAGGTAACAAAGCTAATTTTAGGCAACAGAGCCAGAACTAATAGGTCTCCATTCAGTCACTCCAAGTGCTCTTTCTGTCATACCCTGCTCCTGTGACAACCGGTGGAAACAAGGCTGTTCCATATTCTTCTGCAAAATGGCACTACATTTCCTCCTTGTCCTCTAGATAAACTGTTTGACATGGATGAAGAGGTCAGTGAGGTTTTCCTAGGACTGATTTCAGGATGTACCTTGAAGAGGAAGGAGATGAAGTGTAGAACAGAGAGGAAAGTATGGGGAGGGAGGGCATTTCAAGTCCTCCTATGAATAAAAATAGTGGAAGATAGTCAAGCAAGCACTAAACCATCATTTCTAAGATGGTGATGTCCCAGGTGACAGTCAACTCTATAGATTATCAAAGGACAAAATGATTATGATATAGAGGAGGGGCTGCCCTGAAGTTTAAATAGAAGACAAAATGAGTATTGATGCATACTACAACATGGATGAGCCTTGAAAACATAAAGTGAAAGAAACTAGACACAAAAGGTTACATGTTATATGAAGCTATTTATATGAAATGTCCAGAATAAGCAAATCCACAGAAACAGAAAGTAGATCAATGGTTGCCAGGGACTGAGGAAGTGGAAAATGATAGGGCATGACTACTAGTGGGTATGGGGTTTTCTTTTTTGGGTGATGAAAATGTTCTGCAATTAAGTAGTGGGGATGGTTGCATACTTGTGAATATACTAACAACCACACTAACTTATTCATTTTTTAATGATGAATCTTATGTGAATGATATCTTGATTTTTAAAAAGAAAGAATGAATTATCAAATAGAGTCATAAGCCTATTTGTCAATACAGGCATACGACATTGGGGAAGGAAGCCTTACATTTATCAACCACCTGCTGTGTCCCAAACATTCAAATATTTTACTTTTTTTTTTAGGCCACACAGCAACCCTGAGAAGTAGGCATGTTTTCTTCATTCCACAGATGAGAAAACTAAGGCTCATAGATCTAGTTTATTCAAGGTTACACAACCAGTTAGTGCCATAGTCAGAATTAAGGCAGGTCAGCCTGCCTTCACAGCCCATGAAGTATCTGCCCACTATAGCATGATACTTCCCTTTAGCTTCTTGTGGCTGTTCTCCCTCATTCCAACTTGCACAGTGGTGGGCATGTTTGAGTAATACTGTTTGGGTGATTATCAATTGTCACCTCTGCAGATGACACCTGGAGAACTAGCCCTTGCCAGTGGCAACTACACCCCAGTTACCCAGTTCATCCTGCTGGGATTCTCCAAGTATCCAGGCCTCCAGGAGCTTCTTTTTGGAGCCTTCCTGCTCATCTATGCCATGACAGTGGTGGGCAACCTGGGGATGATGGCGCTCATCCTCACAGACTCCCGTCTCCATAGCCCCATGTATTTCTTTCTCAGTGTCCTCTCTTTCCTTGATATTTGCTACTCTTCTGTGGTCACACCCAAGCTGTTGGTCAACTTTCTGGCCTCTGATAAGTCCATCTCTTTCAAGGGCTGTGTGGTCCAGCTGACCTTCTTTGTGGTACACGTCACAGCTGAGAGCTTCCTGCTAGCCTCCATGGCCTATGACCGCTTCATGGCCATCTGCCGACCCCTCCATTACAGTTCTGTCATGACCACGGGGACCTGTCTCCAACTGGTGGCTGCTTCCTATGCATTGGGTGGAGTTAACTCCGCTCTCCAGACTGGGAATGTCTTCGCCCTGCCTTTCTGTGGGCCCAACCAAGTGACACACTACTTCTGTGACATCCCACCTCTTCTCTACCTGGCGTGTGCCGACACAGCCACAGCAAGGGTGGTCCTCTACATCCTCTCTTCTCTTGTTACCCTTGTGCCTGCTGCAGTCATCCTCACCTCCTACAGCTTGGTCTTGGTGGCCATTGGGAGGATGCGCTCAGCAGCTGGGAGGGAGAAGGCCCTTTCCACGTGTGCCTCCCACTTCCTGGCCATTACCATTTTCTATGGCACCGTGGTTTTCACATACGTTCAGCCTCATGGATTCACTAGTGATATCAGTGACCAAGTAGTGTCCGTCTTCTACACCATCGTAATACCCATGCTCAACCCTTTCATCTATAGCCTCCGAAACAAGGAGGTGAAGGATGCTCTGCAGAGGAAGCTCCAGGTCGACATCTGTCCCTGCTGAGCCCTGCAAGGTTGTTTGTTGGCATGAGAAAGGCATAACATCTTCCAAATCACATTCTACATTGACTTAACCAAGAGTAGCCCTGGTTTTGAAGGAAGTGGAAGAAGTGAAGAAGAAACAGCAAATACCATACTCTGTCAAGAGCACTGCAGTTTTTAAAGTATCTTTATATCCATTATCATATTGGATCTTTGTCACCATATTGGGAAGCAGCATTGTTATGATGATTGCATTTTATGAATGAAGGATACTTGACTCAATGAAAATAAATTAATTACCTGAAGTCATACAGTTAGTGAGAGAATAAGTGTTTGACATCAGAATTTCCACAGCAAAACCAAGGAAATTTCAATTACACCACAGCCACAAGTTAAATCTTTTATTGGGAGCTCATCCTAGCTTTCAAAAAATATCAGACAAGGGCCAGCACAGTCCTTTCTGTTTTGCACTGACGTAGTGAACTGGGGATAGGCTAGGCTACATGTGGCTCCGTTTTTTAATTCCTGTTCCAAAAAGAAAGATGACTGGGACATAACTGTCCTTATTTCTTATTGCTGCTATATACTACTGAGATGTTCCATTTAATAAAACCTCAGGATCAGGTTTTATTCCTTATACATACAGATGTTTTCTAGCCAGATGTATGCACGCATCTCATTATTCTCGGGGCGGGGGGGGGGGGCAGCGATTTGGGCAGTTACAGCATTATATAAGACACTGTGATTAGGAAACTGATTCAAAAATATTATATTTGGCATGAACATCTTTAAATATACATGAAATGTGGTGAATATATGTGATTTAGAGAATTACACAAATGAAGAAGTTGAACTTGACCTAACTTGGGGTTGAACACTGGACTGGAAGCCATGCTCTTACATGAATATGAAGTCCCAATCTGAACTGAGTCAGCCTCACCCTGAGAGTTGTGGATCATTGAAAAGGCTTCTTTCAGATTCAAATTAAATTTTTCTAAATACAGAAAATCCTATTACAAAAACAAGTTTATCACAGAATCATTTTTGAAAACAAAATAAAAATTAGAAACAACCTAACTGTTCAAAGATGAAAAAGGATGAAATGGTTCATCCCCCAGATGGACGATGATGGAACCACTAAAAATTATGCTTGTGCCCTAACCGGTTTGGCTCAGTGGATAGAGCGTTGGCCTGCAGACTGAAGGGTCCCAGGTTTGATTCTGGTCAGGGCATGTACCTTGGTTGAGGGCACATCCCCAGTGGTGGGGGTGGAGGAGGCAGCTGATTGATGTTTCTCTTTCATCAATGTTTCTAACTCTCTATCCCTCTCCCTTCCTCTCTGTAAAAAAAATCAATAAAAATATTTTTTAAAAAACAAACATCCACTTAAAAAAAAATTATGCTTGTGAAGAAGGACTACATGATCACATGGAAAACAGCAGCCAGAACCCCTAGAGTGATTGCAGAAATGTGGGAAAAATGAGTGGCGCCCTAACTGGTTTGGCTCAGTGGATAGAGCAACAGCCTGTGAACTAAAGGGTCCTGGGTTCCATTCCAGCCAAGGGCACATGCCAGAGTTGCAGGCTCGATCCCCAGTAGAGGGCATGCAGGAGGCAGCCAATCAATGATTCTCACCTTTGATATTTCTATCTCTCCCTCTCCCTTCCTCTCTGAAATCAATAAAAATAAAAAAATAAAATATAAGTGGGGGGTGGGGGGGAAGCAGGAAGAACACTCAAAAGTGTAAATAATGGTTGTATTAGAGTGATAGCATCATGGGAAAATGTTTTTCTATTTTTCTCAAAAATTTTCCAAAACTTTTGTGATGTCATGTTTAATTTTGATACTTTATTCTAAAATCAAATAATTAAAGAAATCCTTTCCAGGAAGCTGAGTGTGAGACTTCCTCCATTTCATCTTCTTTCTTTCGGCCAATATTTTCTAAATTCCTCCGGTGTTCCCTATTCCTTTAATGCATAAGCGAAGTTCTTAGAACATGCCCACAAGAGAGGTCAAGACTGGAACATTACAGTGAAGCGACTTGGTAAAAATTAATCTAAGTCATTCATCTGTAAAAATATTGATGAAGCACTTAGGTGCAACATATTGTGGTGGGCCCTACCTGGGTTAGTAGGCAGACCATATATGTATTAATCATATATCTTATGCTACAGTGACTAATAAACCTCAGTCAGTTAAATATGAGACTGATCAGGTGACTCTGCAGGGCAACTATATTCATCCATCAGCATGTGGACAATGTCACCGTCTGAATCTGTGCCAAGATTTTAATGGTGGGGGTAATGATCAAGAAGGTCAAAGCATTGCTTATTACCAGGCCTGAGGTTGGCTCACAGCACTTCAACCCTCATGTTATTAACCTGAAACCAGTCTTATGCTTTCCACCGAACTGCAAAGGAGGCTGGGGAAGAGCCTTCTTTTGCACCTCGAGAAAGGAAAACTAAATGTGATTCAGTGAATACATCGCTTTGTCTCTGTCACTGGCCAATTGGGCAGTTGGTTAGACCATCATCTGTAAGGGTTTCTAAAGCATCACTAGACTAAATCAGAAATAAGGCGCTGGTTAACTCATGATTCTACATAACTGAGGTGGATTGTTTCTTTGGGTAGAAGTTTTAAAACTTCTCTCACCTGTGCTGACCTACCTCTATGGAATGTTCATGGTACTTCTACAAGCAGTATAACTAACTTTGAGATGGCTAGTTGACAGTTGCCTGAAGCTACTTTGAATTTAAAAACTAAATAATGCACAACGTAGTAGCATTTGCTAAGAGTGATCTTATCTGAGTTTAAACCCTATAATGTAACACCCAAGAGTTGGTACACACCCAAACACATACACTCCTGAAGGAAGAATAAGAAACCACAAAAAAAGGAAAGCATTTTAAAAACATGAAAGTCAGGGGAAAAATACAAAAGTTAAATGTGCATATGAGATGACTCTGTGGTGTAATTTTAATTAATAGATTATCCACTGCTATTCACCTCAACTTCATGAATCTTTCTATTCTGTATAATGAGGTAATATGCAAATTGACCGCCATGCCCTCACACAAGATGGCCACCCCCATATGGTCAAAGATAGCCACCCCAATGTGTTCACAAGATGCCTACCACAAGATGACCAGCAGGGGAAGGTTAGTTGTGCGACCAGGCCTGCAGGGGAGGGAGGTTGGGGGCGACCGGGCCAGCAGGGAAGGGCAGTTGGAGGCAACCGGGCCAGCAGGGGAGGGCAGCTGGAAGCAATCCAGCCAGCAGGGGAGTGATTAGGCATTGATCAGGCTGGCAGGGGAGTGGTTAAGGGGTGATCAGGCAGGCAGGCAGGCAGGTGAGCAGTTGGGAGCCAGCAGTCCCAGATTGTGAGAGGGATGTCCGACTGCTGGTTTAGGCCCGATCCCTAAACCAGCAGTCAGACATCCCCCAAGGGGTCTCAGATTGGAGAGGGTGCAGGCTGGGCTGAGGGACACCCCCCCCACACACACGAATTTTGTGCACTGGGCCTCTAGTAAAGCTATAAAGGACATTCTGAGGAGGGGCATCCTGACCCACTGATGGTTGTATCCTCAATATCTAGATCAGTGCCTGGCACATTGTAGGAGCTCAATAAACATCTGTTCAATACATGAATGAATAGATATTTACACATTTGTTTTCCTTAGATCAGTGGCATTGTCACCATCTGAGAGCTTTTGAAAAAGAGAGACTCTGGGTGTCCACACTAGATCTCCTGAGATCTCCTGAAACTGTGTCTTCATTCTAACAGATCAACTTTTTTTAAAATTGATTTTATAGAGAGAAGGAAGAGGGAGACAGAGAGGGAGGGAGAGAGAGAGAGAGAGAGAGAGAGAGAGAGAGAGAGAGAGAGAAAGAGAAAGAAAGAAACATCAATTTGTTGTTCCACTTATTTATGCATTCATTGCTTGATTTTGGTATGGCCCTGACTGATTAAACCTGCAACCTTGGTGTATCCAGATTTGAGCTACCAGGCCAGGGCCATGGTTTTAGTTTTTAAAGTTCAAAGCTTTTTATCACAAAAGTTTTGTCTCTGTTTTGAGTTTCCAAAACATATTTAAACCTCTAAAGCTAGGGATTGACCTTTCTTTGGTATTTGGTCTATGCTGCCATGAACCCACCCAAGGCATGGCTGCCAAGAGGGGCAAGCATCATTGGGTTAAAAATAAATTACCAGAAATAAAATCAGTATATCAAAATAAGATTCCACTATACCTGATTGTAAAGATCCACACATTGACACCCCCACACACTTTACCTCTCAGCCACAAACCTTGGCAACATCTTTATAGCATTTTGTACATATGTTTTAAATCTTGTAGGTTTCTTTTATAATTGAACACAGTTGTCAGACTTGCTTAAATTCAGTAAGCATCAAATTTACTGTTTTTGGCAGAAGAATATCTTCCTTTATCTCAACCGTAAAATCATTAACATCAAACCGTATTTTTTCATTTTCCACTATGCTTTTATGAATAAGGGCAAATATGCAATAAAATGTTCAAGTAACTACACAAACATTGCCATATTTAGAAGTAACGCTCCTACTGCAACACTCCTGGCTGGCAGACAGTGGTACCAGGAGGTAACTTAAAACGGTTACTTGTCTACTGAAATGAAAGTAAAATTTGGAATAGGAAGGACTTGTATGCATGCATATTAGCATAACCAATGGACACGGACACTGGGGTGGTGGGGGCTTGTCCTGGGGGGTGGGAGTGGCCAGGGAGGGGTCAGTCAGGGAAAAAGGAGACATATGTAATACTTTAAACAATTTTTTAAAAATTAAGAAATGAAAAAAAAATTTAATGAAATAAAAGACGAATGTCAATTGCAGATGTGTGTCACCATGTGATTTTACGAAAAATCCAAAATCAGAAGTAAAATCTTTGAGAAAGCCTCTCTTAGAGCCGAGATGATCATGACCCAGCTTTGAGCTCGAACAGCCCAATGCTCCCCCTTGACCTCTTCTTCTCTAAAGCCACTAGTCCCTAAAAAAAAAAAAAAAAAAAAAAAAAAAAAAAAAATGATACATCTCCTTCATGTCAAAAGGCAGCACTCAGCCTTAACCCAGCCCTTCTCTGGATCAAGCTCTGTTAGGATATGATGAGGCCACTCCTACGACTTTGTCCTCAAAGAATCAGCAATTTGGTCAGCAAGATATGAAAATAATGTTGTTCTGACATGTCTTTAAGTCAGTTGACCAACTCACATACCAGCTAGCAATTTTTATTTAAATTTTAACTTTGCTAGAATGGAACTTGTCTCAAACCTGTTCTCTTTGCCCCTTCTTACGCTTCACTCACTTCTCCTTTTCTGCACATATCTACTTCATTTGCCACATACTATGCTCTAGTACTGTGATATAGATATAGGTTCCTCATCCCCTGCAACTGGTGCCCTTAGAGCAGGGGTGGGCAAACTTTTTGACTCGAGGGCCACAATAGGTTCTTAAACTGGACCGGAGGGCCAGAACAAAACCATGGATGGAGTGTTTGTGTGAACTAATATAAATGCAAAGTAAACATCATTACATAAAAGGGTACGGTCTTTTTTTTTTTTAGTTTTATTCATTTCAAACGGGCCGGATCCGGCCCGCGGGCCGTAGTTTGCCCACGGCTGCCTTAGAGCCTAGCACGGTCTATCAGAGGCAGCACCAGCTGTAAGTCCTTACAGCCTTCTCTTGCCTTTTCTTTTCTACTTGTTCAGAATGCCCTATTTTTTTATTTATTTTTTTAGACAGAGAGGAAGGGGGAGGGGGAAGAAAGAGAAAGAGAGAAACATAATTTGTTGTTTCACCCATTTATGCATTTGCTGGTTGATTATTGCAACAGGATCAAACCTGCAACCCTGGCACATCAGGATGATGCTCTAACCAAGTGAGCCACCTGGCCAAGGCAGGAGTGCTCTATTTGTTAGTGGTTATGTGTATTTAGTATCACAAAAGTCTTATGTTAATCAACATCTTTAATTTCTTTCTGAATATAAGAACATGAAAATCAGTGTTCTAATCACAATTTACCAATGTTTTAATTCCCCTTCCGCAAATTACACACTGCCTTTTCCAGTTAATGCTTACTTACTTTTATCAACGTTATTTATCAGTACCTTTGTTCAGCGTTCCTTCTTGCATCTGACTTTCCATTTGAGATCATTTTCCTCTGCCTTGAGAACATCCTGTAGAATGACCCATTCTGAGTGGCAAACTTTGCTTTTACCTGAAATTGTCTTTAGTTAGCTCTCTTAAAAAAAAAAAAAAAAAGTTTTACTAAATGTCAATTTCCATAATAGTTCTTTTGTTCTTAACAGGATAAAAGGTAAGAATTTTTTAAGAACAGTATTCCACTGTTCTCTGTCTTTCATTGTTGATGCTAAGAAGTCACCTGTCTGGGCTGCTTTCCATAAGCTGCATTTCACCTTGATGTTTCTAGTATGAAGCATCTTTAATCTCACTTGGACTTCATTGGGATTCCTAAATCTGAGGTTTTGTTGCCTTTCACCAAATCTGAAGATTTATCAGCCACTGCCTCTTTGGATATTGCTCTTTCTTTCTGTTGTCTCCTCCAGGAGCTCCAGATAATGTATATTAGATCTTCTCTGTTGCCTTCTATTGTCCACAACTGAACTTCTTTGCTATTTTCCATTCTTCCTTCTGCTCATTCTCTGGACTGTATTCTGGATTTCTTGAGAACTATCTTTTAACTCACTAGTACCCCTTCAACTTCAAATTTGTATTTTTCATTTCTAATTTTTAAAAAAAAGCTTTTTTTTTTTTTTTTTTCAAAATCAGCTGGGGTTTTTGTAGGGTTTGTTTTTGTCATCTTATTTTCAAACTTGTTTTAGTTCATGAGCCAAAATATTATTTCATAGTTTGTGTGACAATGCCAAAATCTGAAATATCTAAGGATCAGCTTTTCTGTCTCCCTTTTCCCTCGTGATGCCTTCTTTCTTTGTGCATCTTATAATTTTTGAAGCTTTACAGGGTAACATTTGCTTCTGGAAATAACCTGGTGGCATGACCAACTGAGTACCACTGTAAATTCCCCGGGTAAGATATTCTGGATCACACAGGTAGTATAAATTTGGGAAAACCCTCAGAGGGCCCATCTTGTAGTTATGAATTCTCAGGGAAGATACTGTATCATTTTTCCTTCCATCACCAAGGTTGAGACAAGTATGTTCCTTGCTGCTCCCTTCTACAGTTTCTTGTTCACCTTAATACTGAGGGTATACCAGTTTCACCTCAAGTCACCTGCCAGATTCCTCTTTTTCTGTTTCCTATACCTTGTGAGTCACTAGAGTAAACACTTAAAGTCTGCTGAGTTTGGCCAAAGTTGAGCAAAGGCTAGCTTTAGCCATTGCTTATTTCCTAGGAGTCATTTTCACTTCATTTTGAAAATCTGAATTCCTTACTTTTATGTTTACTCAGCAATGTGTACATAAGTTTCTTTGATAAATACATTTTACCTCCAGGAGCTCTTGTTTCTGCTAAAAGGACTTTTCACAATGCCAAAAACAGAAGCCTGAATGAATTCCAACTACACACACTACACTGCCCCCACCCTTGATTCTGATAACAGAGTGGGTTGTAAAAAGGCCCAGAGTCCAAAGTTTGCAAAAGGCGAAGAGAGGACTAAAGTGAAGACCAGAGCAGACTAAGCGTCTGCCATGTCACCATGGATATCTCATACTTCTTTTTCTTTTCCTCAGGCACAAATGACTTAAGGTATTCAGACTCTTTGTCCATTAGCACAAGAGATATCTGGAGAGAGGCAGCAATATAGTAATCCCTTCTATATCCTCAAAGTGGAAGAACCTGTCCTTTTCAACAACAAACTTGAATATGAGAGAAGTATAGCACTTTTTCTGAACTAAAAGGAAACCAAAAGCTAGTTGCCATGTACTTATGATAATACTTACAGCTCCTACTACTAACAGGTATAAAGCTCTTGATTCAATCCATTTGTGGATAGCTGGCCCTGATCACTTCATACAATATAAAAGGAGAAACACATGTCAGGAGGTTGTGGATAAGAAAGGGGTTCTACAGAAAGCAACCTCACAGGGTGATCTGATCATAATTTCCTAACTGGGGAGGTCATGTGAGTAGTCATGCCCATAGACCTAGAACTTTAGTAAAGGATTTATCTGAACAGGATAAAAGGTCCATTGTTCTTGTGTTACTAGGTTAACACACCTTTGAAATCCTGGAGGAATCCTTTACAGACCCTGGGAGGTACAACCACCCTCTAGGGAGCACATAATGGAATCCCCCACCTTCATTTATTCTTCCTTAGGTTCCCTCAATTCCAAATGCATAAAGAAACTGCAAACTGTCACTTAGAAGGTATTTTTCTCAGTCTATTGAGATCTTGCTTCCAGATGTATCCTGTTTGCCTCAAATAAATTTTTACAAAAAATTTTCTCAGGTTTGTACGTTTTCATGTCAACAATATAATAATGTAGACAGACTAAAATAATTCTTTTCACCAATGCTTTTCCTACCTCACTTCCTCCAGCCTTTCTCTTCACCTATGTCTGCCCCTAAATTCTGGGTGGTCTGCCAAAGAACTAATACTTTAAGGGAGACAGCCAACAGGAAAGTTAAGAGTTCATAAGGTTACATGAAAAAGAAATTAGTTCCTACACCATCTTTTCTTACTCTTTTGTACATTATTTCTTGAGGTAGGTTGTCCCTTGGGAGTGACTTTAAGTTCGCAACAACTTCATTGGCTCCCTAGGTGAGGTACCCTTTGTAGCCAGAAGTGACACTTTAGTCCAAGTCAGCAACTCCAGGGGAGTCTCTATGTCACAGAGGACCTCATATCAAAGACTAGCTTCACCTCTTAGCAGCCTGGGCATTACCTACATGATAATAGTTTGCAAGATAAGAAGTTTCTCCAACCCACAAGATACACATCAGCCTATCACTATTATCTCAAATTCTACAGTAAGCAATTCATTCCTGTGAGACAGACATTCTTCCTTCTAGAATTTTCCCTTACTTGGTCATCACCGCACACCACTACCAATGGAGTTGGAGCCAGTTATGCTGGATTCCGTTAGAGCCTGGAACCTTAAGCAAGTCATCAGATCAGTGTCTCAAGTTGCAACTAACCACACACATTAGAATAAACCAGGTGACTTACAAGATTTTAGAATCCTGCCCTAGCCGGTTTGGCTCAGCGGATACAGCATCAGCTTGTGGACCGAAGGGTCCCAGGTTTGATTCCAGTCAAGGGCATGTACCTCGGTTGCAGGATCCTCCCTGGCCCAGGCCCTGAGTGCAGGAGGTAATCAATTGATGTGTTTTTCTCACATCGATGTTTCTGTCTTTCCCTCAGTGATGATTTCTTAAAAAAAAATTTTTTTTTAAATCCTGAGTCCCATCAATTGAGTCAAGTTTTTGGAAATAGAACATGGGAAACCTGGTAATTCTTGGGTACTTCGCAAATCTATCAGGCTGTAACTAGTATGTCTATAACTATGCCAATACCAAGATGAACCTTTATTACCCTATACTTCAGATATAAAAATAGACAAAATGAGAAAGACTGCTCCTTGTTCTTCCTGGGTGAAATGTTTCCAGTTTGTAACAAAGTGCATTAGTTCAGCAAGAAAGAACAAGTAGACAAGTAAGGTCATAGTTTTAGGCTATCAGAAAGTACGTCACAGCAAAACTCATTACAGTTGGTTGTTTTACACACATGTTCACCATAAAAGCCTCATTTGGGCAGAAGAGTGGTTGAGCATAACCTATAACCTCTTCCAGAAAAACTGAGCATCTTCTATATGCTAGGCATTGTTGTGGATATTTCAGTCTCGAAAATCTAACATCCACAACAATGCCTAGCATATAGAAGATGCTCAGTAAATATCTGTTGAATAAAACAAATGAACCAACCCAGGGAGAGGAGAGAAGAGTAAGCTTTGTATATAGCTCAATGCCAGTAATAAAAAATATGATAAAGTCCACTCTATTCACCAGCAACTAGGTATTTATATAGGTTAAAACAAACAAACAAAAAACCACTATCTTAGGTATGGCTACCAAACCTCTTTGGAAAGCAAACTCTTAATAGCTTTTTGGTTCTGTACTTCATCCTTCTAACCTAAAACTAAACTATGAAACTTTAAATGGTATCAGTTATAATGCTTACATTTCCTAGTCCAAGAAAGTTTTCATACCCAAGAACTATTCAACAAAATTGAGACATGACCATCATCAGAAGCAGCTATATATTTTTTTTAATCTAAAGATTGGGCATACAGAAACATTTTACATAAATTCCCATCTTCTTATTATAAAACAGGAAATATGGGTCCCAGAAAAAAATGTCTCTTTCCACAGGTCTTAATCCCTGATCACTGCAGTAAAGACAATCCCTGGTAATCCAACAAATATTTGCTATCCACCCACATATTTGGTAGGACACAAAGGAAGCCACAGGCCTGTCCCTTATCTTCTTACTAAAGGGTTGCAGATAGCCAGTGAAGCAACAGGATAGCCCAGTTTTTATTTCTAAACATAAGCCTTTTAATCCTATATTTTCATAATTACTAGAAGGTTAGTGTAGTTTGTAGCTTCTAATCTTCTACTCATAAATGTTACGTTTGAGAGGGCTTTGTATTGCAATGGGCTTTATTGAACGTTGGTTTTGTCAACATTACAAAAAAAATCAGTGACTAAGGAAGTCATTAACTCTTTATACTTCATTTTATCTCTAAGTCGGCAATAAGCTTCCCAGGCTCTACTTAGTCACATTTAATTTTTAAGAATCTTCAGAGATTAAGAAGAATGTTGCTTGATAAAGTTGAGATTGAGCTCAAAATAAATCCATCCTGGTACAACCCTCATCTTGGTGCTCTGGAGAGAAAAAGAACACACAGCAATACATAAAAAGTAATCTAGCCCTAACCAGGGTGGCTCAGTGGATAGAGCATCGGCCTGCAGACACAAGGGTCCCAGGTTCAATTCTGGTCAAGGGCATGTACCTTGGTTGCGGGCAAATACCCAGTGGGGAGTGTGCAGAAGGCAGCTGATCGATGTTTCTCTCTCATCGATGTTTCTAACTCTCTATCCCTCTCCCTTCCTCTCTGTAAAAAATCAATAAAATATATTTAAAAAAAAAAAAAAGTAACCTAGATGAAAAGGAGCTTGAAGTAAAGAAATGACACAGACTCCCCCAATACACACTTTAAAAACTTTATTTATATAAAAAACTCATTTGTTTTTAAAAGCATTAACAAGAAAAAGGAAAACAGAAAAGGTATGGAGCAGAAGACATGCCCCTTAGTAGTGTTCGGTGGGAAGGTGCAATTTTTGGTTCATTGGAATTGAATTTTTAGTGTTTCTATAAACGGGTGGGGGGGAGACAGTTAAAGGTCCCCAAAAGCCCATGGCTGTTCTATGACCCACACCCCACCAATAAAAAGAGCACCAGCAAAAGAGCAGAGAGGACAAGAAAAACCAAGAGTGGACCAGGTCAAAGAATGGGGGCAGTTTCCCCTGTGCAGTATGTTCTTAGGGTCAAAGAAGGAAAAGGCTCCTTTTGCCAGAAAAGGAGTGGGGGGGGGGGGGGGGGAATGGGAAGACAGAAAAGGGGAAATAGGGGATTTTAATGCATAGAGGAAGGAGAAGAGGCCAATGGGCTGTGCACTTTTCTCCTACCCCATAGCCTCCATATATAAGGGAAGGGGAGAGAGGAGAAGGATGAAGTTTTCCAGTTTGCACTAAACAGAGCTTTTAGATTAAGGGAAGGAGTCAAAGGCAAGTAAGGAAAAGGATTAAAAAAAAAAATCAACCAGCATAGCAGCTGATTCCTCTAGCCCAAACAGCTAATATACACTAAAATGAAAGGAGGAGTTATCTAGAGGTGGAGGGCAGGCATGAATTCCCTGCAACCCTTCAGAGATGATGGTATACTCTGGACAACTAAGGAATAAGAGTCATACCACTCACCTCTCCCACAAACCTCATTTTGTTATCATTACAAAAGGATTTTTGCAAAATCCCAATTATATACTGTTGAGCAAAAAGCTTGCTATGGCTGAAATTAGAGGCTACACGAATTCCCCCTGGAGAATCTGAGTCTCTAGGTCACCTCTCCTCTTCTTTCTATTTAGGGCCAATAGTGGATAAGAATCAACAAAATGTAATTTGCAAAATCATGAGAAAAGAAATTGCAGAGGCAAAGAAAGGCACATGGAAGGGAAGGAGGAGGTGCATCCCAGGCCAAAGGCACAAAGAAGAGGCAAAGCCAGGGTTGACCCCCACCTTTTAGGGTAAAGGGGGCAGAAGTATGTACATCGAGTCCTTTAGTCAACTAACCAATCCAGGGAGTAGGCAGGAAGGACAGGGCTATATGGGTGGGAAAAGGAGAATAGGGCAGGGGGAAGCCAGCTTTGAAGCTTCCTGCCAGTTTCAGACTGATTCATGTACATTCCTACTAGCTGCTCCTAGAGGTTCCTTCTCCTCCCCAGAAGACACCTTTCTGCTCCTTCTCACCCAAAGTCTTCCTGGACACACTCTCCTCTTTCTACAGCCTCTTGCAAATGGCAAAGCCAAATTAGCAGATATTATGATAAGATACGAGAGGAGAGTTAGGATGGCCTCGATAAGGGGCACTGGCAGCACCCCAGGTTGTCACGAGGCTTGGAGAAGAGATGGAGTCTGTAAGTCGTTGATGGTCCCTGCACTGGAGATGAGGAGAGCCAGGTTTCTTAATCTCAGTTCTAGGAGACCTTCACTTACTCAAGGGCCCTTGCCAGGTGGTATGTGCCAATGTTGCCAGCCTTCTTTGCTTCAAAAATAGCCATTAGACATAAGGAAGAGCTCACACTTCCCATCAAAAAAACAAAAGCAAAACAAAAAGTCCCTTCCCCACCAGGAAAAAAAATCTCTATTAAGAATCATCAGTTTATCAGATTGCTGTATAATGCATATATAGCATGTGACTTCCAATTCTTCCCACGGCTTCCAATGAAGACTCCCACACTCTCTCTCTCTCTCCCTCCGCAGAGGCCAAGAGTTCCAGAGAGAGCTGGCAGAAAGAGCTAATCTGCAGCAGTTTCTCAAGATATGCATACAACTGAGTCAGGGTTCTTGGGAGCAACTGGAGAGGTTCTGGGGTGGGAGGAGGAACGATTAAGCTTCATTGGAAGAAGGAGTCGATGGAAAGAAGGCAGCCACTTAGGGCTATTAGGGCAGGCAGCCTGGCGATTGGCACAATAGTCCAGCGAAGAAAGGGGAAAATTATCAGTCCACCAAAAAATAAAAGTACATATATTATACGCCCAGATGTAGCGGAGATCGTGATGCTAAATCTTCTGCTGTAAGAAAAAAAGAGAAAGAGATGTTAATAGGGTTGTGAGTAAGGAGAACCAAAAGTCAGTTGAACAAATCTGGAAGGAGGAAAGTAGCACATAATGGAGAATCAGATCACCAACGGCCTGCCCCAGCCTCTTAGGTAACAATCACAGAAAAACACCCCAAGCACCACGTGGCTGAGACTAGTGTCTCTGGCCTGATCAGATCAGCATGATTGGCAAACCGCTGGCACACAGAGCCTCCTTCCTCAGCGATGATCTTGGGGGTAGCTAGAGAACATACCATGGGGGGCAAAGACACTTGGTCCCCCTCCTCATCCAAAACCAACACATCCAATTCTTCCTCCAGAGATTCCTGTCCCTCGTCCTGCTGTGAACACATGCAATTTGTTAGTATGGAAATAAGGAAATAGGAACTGCGTGAGTATGTGCTAGATCTAGGGATAATGCCCAAATCTGTAAACTCAAGCAAAACAGGATTAATAGTAAGAGAAGGGCAAGATTTCAAGAAAACACAGGTAGGAACAGGAAGAAAGTAATGTATATGAATAGACCAGTTAGTGTTAGTCATGTCAGTAACACATTTATAGTCTTCCTGCCCCCATCTCAATCGAACATCACAGCATAAAGGCCCAAGAAATCCCAACAGGAGTCAAAACTTCCTACTTTTGCCGAGACCGGTTTGGCTCAGTGGATAGAGCGTCGGCCTGCAGACTGAAGGGTCCCGGGTTCGATTCCGGTCAAGGGCATGTACCTGGGTTGCGGGCACATCCCCAGTGGGAGATGTGCAGGAGGCAGCTGATCGATGTTTCTCTCTCATCGATGTTTCTAACTCTCTATCTCTCTCCCTTCCTCTCTGTAAAAAATCAATAAAATATATATTTAAAAAAAAACTTCCTACTTTTCCCAAAAGCCCCTACCAGAAGAGGATGCAGTCTTTCACTAGGTATTTTTCTCTATTTCACAAACATGCAGGCTTCGAAACAGAATCCGCTGCAGAAGGACAACAGTACATAGAAAATTTACCATCAGGGGTGTTCCCTTCAATGGCTCCATTTCGCCTAGATCCCCGGATCGATCCAGTGTTCTATTGTGGTCCCCTCTCTCATTCATTGTGGAATAGTTGTTATCTAAAGAAAGAAGCACACAGAAACATGATATCCCTCTCTAGTGTATACTATATATTAAGCAGATTAAGTGTGAATTAGATGCCTCTGTTAGGAACTGAACTTTGCCAAATGCTCCAGAAAGGCATTAAGGTCTGGTGGCCCCTGACCTAAAGAGAACTTGAATCTAATTGGGAAGACAATATATATGAAACACAGGGTAGGTAAAAGTAGGTTTAGTTGTTGGTATGGAAAATAATGCAATAATAAATAAATAATAATACAAGAATAAACTCTGTGTTTCATGTACTCATAACTGTAAACCTACTTTTACCCCATCCTGTGGGTTAATAAAGCTAAACAGGCAGATAGGTCTGTCTATAAGGAACGAGAACGAGGTGTGCTGCCACAGTTAGTAAGGGCCTAACAAAGCAGACAGGACTTCAGTTAAGTTTTGGAGGAAGAGAGAATTTAGAAAGGCAAGTGGGAAAAATGGGAAGGACATTCCAGTAAGAGGTATTACATGAGCAAAATCAAGGAAGTATAGAGTGAAGAAATAGAAGAGCAAGTTAGACCAGGTGGGCTGAAACAGAGCACATGGAGAGATGGAGCCAGCATCAGACTATGAAAGGCCATGAGTAACAGTTTAGGTTCTGCAGGAATGGGGGATGCATACAATGATTTTTTTTTTTTTTTAACTTTGAGCAAGTGGGAATGTGGAAGTGGATGAATCAAGTTTCATTAAATTTCCAAATGGCAATGTCCAGCCAATGCTCTTCCAGAATGGTAATGGTGAGGGTGCTAGAAAACACTGCGGAGTCAGACAGTTCTCCTCATCACAACAAAGTATTACTCCATATCCATAGGCAGGAATTAATCACCTACCTAATGATCTTGAGTTTGACCCCATATTGCTCATCTGAATTTCTTCCCGATCAGGTTTCTTATCTGTATGAAGACAGAAAGTTATCCAACTAAAAAACCAAACTTTTCAAAATCGAAACTCATCATAAAAATTGCTCTCTGGTTGTCTTTCATCCCTCTTATCAAATTTTTACTGAGTACTCACTATGTGCCAGGCACTAAACAAAGCCCTCGTGGGACTTAAAGCAATCCCTTCCCAACAGACTCCTAATATAAAGACCCCTTCACTCTAAACCAGCAATTTTTAAATTACTTGGTCTCAAGACCCCTTTACAGTCTTTAAAAATTATGAGGATCCATGCCCAGCTGGTGTGGCTCAGTATTTGAGCGTCGACCTATGGACCAGGAGGTCATGGTTCCATTACCAGTCAGGTCACATGCCCAGGTTGCAGGCTCAGTCTCCTCTGGGGGGCGTGCAAGAGGCAGCCAATCAATGATGTCTCTCTCTCATTGATGTTTCTTTCTATATATAGTTCTCCCTTCCTCTCTCTCTAAAAATAATCAATAAAAAAAAATAAAAATAAAGAATATAAGGATTTAAAAAAATAAATAAAAATAAAATAAGAATATAAGGGTTACAGCCCTAAGCGGTTTGGCTCAGTGGATAGAGCGTCAGCCTGCGGACTCAAGGGTCCCAGGTTCGATTCCGGTCAAGGGCACGTGCCTTGGTTGCGGGCACATCCCCAGTAGAGGGTGTGCAGGAGGCAGCTGATCGATGTTTCTCTCTCATAGATGTTTCTAACTCTTTCCCTCTCCCTTCCTGTGAAAAATCAATAAAATATATTAATATATATATATATATATATATATATATATATATAGGTTACAACATACACTTAAGTGAAAAATTTGCTCATAGGACAAAAGGGTTTAAAAAATATAACCCAAAATAGCAGTCAGTAACCCTAGGCAATAGAAATAAATGATTTTGTTGTTGTTTTTCTGGTTGCCTGTTATTTTCTAATTTTACAACAGTAAACATGTATTACTTGATATTATATGGAAATATTAAGGAAAAAATAATCATTTTTAATATATACATATATCAAACAATGTTGTACACCTTACATTTATACAATGTTGTATGTCAATTACAACTCAGAGAAACAGACTAGGGTTCATTTTCCAGTCATTTTAATTTTAAGTCCACTTGCAAAGACAGGGGTCACACCTGGACTAACTGCCTGTTTTGTTTTATTTTCTAATGATCAAACCTACCAGCTTATGCATTATAATACTTCTGAAATGAAGTATTATTACTCTCTACCAAAGACTAGCTCACTCAAAAAGAAATATATACCCTATTTCTTAGATAATAAGCCCACTAAAGAATAGCAGAGGCCCTAGCCGGTTTGGCTCAGTGGATACAGCATCAGCCTGTGGATTGAAGGGTCCCAGGTTCAATTCTGGCCAAGGACACATACCCAGGTTGCGGGCTTGATCCCCAGTTGGGGGCATGCAGGAGGCAGCCAATCAATAATTCTCTCTCATCATTGATGTTTCTCTCTCTTTATCCCTCTACCTTTCTCTCTGAAATCAATGAAAATACTTTAAAAAAAAAAATGGCAGAGGAGGAATAAAAGCTGAGGGTATGCCTCTGGATACTGCACCTGATTTCTGATTCCGGTCAATAAGAGGAAGAGTGCTATCATCATATGAATGACTGCTCTGGCTTCGAGATGCATTGTTTAGATTCACCTGGAGGCAAACATAAAATGCAATAATGTCAGAGTACTGAATTTACCCACATCTTATTCCCTAATGGGCACAGATCTTTAGGTTCCTGTTCCCAAATACAACTCCTACAAGAAGTAAATAAGGGTTATGTAAATACCTACATAGTGAAACAAAATAGGATATTATGGCTTCTATCTGTGTTCCTGAACAGAAGATTACAAAGATACCAAACACTCATACTATCAGAAGACAGACTGAGAAAATGGTAAACTCCATCAAAGGGCTGCTGCAGATTTGGGGAAAGTAAAAAAGGCTCCGTCCTTCATTGCCACTAGTATATACAGTGCTCTGTGACACAGAGAAAAACCAGAGCTATTTTGGCAGCAAATGAACTGTTGGCACCATTCACATAGGGGGAGGAGCAAACCAAATGATTTCTTTACCACCAGTGTCTAGGGTCAAAAGTACACTTAATGTGAAAGAAAAGAAACCAAACAGAACATTACCTGACATCGAGAAAAAAAGGTAAATGTCTCAGACCCTAAGAATTACCCTACCTGAAAATCTGATTTCTTCCATCCTTCTTTTTCCAGTGGCTTCCGCAGTTCCTTATATCCCCAGATTGTCTGTAATACAAGTGCTGCTGCTCGAACTTCCTTTTCTGAGCGGTTCCTTTTGAGGAAAATAACACCACATGGAATTTGGATGTAAGACCAAGGAAGAAGCTAAGACCCTGTTCTCACTAACATAATGTAACCTATGAACATAAATGCCAAAATGGGTAAGATCAAGTCCTGTATTCTGTCCCAAAGAGAGACATACAAAGATATTTAATGGAAAAGTCTGTTATTAATTTATGAATCAAGATGGAGAACAGGGTAATTAATACTTCACATTTTACAGTAATTAATGGAAAATAACCGTAGAAACAAAAAAAGAAACACTCCTTCCTAACAACTCTCCTCTAACTTAAACTCTTCCAGTTGTAATTTTAGGTGTTGAGCTCACCCTGATTTGTTGATCAAGACCAGCTTCTCAATACCCTGTGTCTCTCGAAGCTTTTTGGCAGCCTCCAAGTTCTCAGCAATAACCTCGTTGATGGTGTTCAAAATAGAGACCACAGTATCCTCAGAGAAATTCTGGGAAGAGCTCTGCTGCCCACCCGGCAGGTTCTTTACCAAGTTGGGAAGAGCATGTTTACCTGTAGCAGTGAGACAAAGGAAAGTGTGTTTGAAGAATGAGCTGAGTCAGGTATGAGGAGCCTAACACTGCTCTTACTTGCAATGATCATATAAAGTATAGGTACTATCCCTATGAATCCATGTCATTCTCCTATAGGATTACCATATCAAAGAGCAAAGGACCTGGAATAGCCATGAATTTATTTCCCTTACTATTTATTTATTTACTCTTTCCTTTTTCAGTCACATTGAAATAATGTGAATACTTATATCAAAAATGCTACACAGGCCTAACCAGTTTGGCTCAGTGGATAGAGCGTCGGCCTGCAGAATGAAGGGTCCCAGGTTCAATTCCAGTCAAGGGCATGTACCTTGGTTGCAGGCACATCCCCAGTAGGGGGTGTGCAGGAGGCAGCTGATCGATGTTTATCATCGATGCTTCTAACTCTCTATCCCTCTCCCTTCCTCTCTGTAAAAATAAATCAATAATATATATATATTAAAGCTACATAGTCCTTTCAGATATTCTAATGAAAAGTATATTTAATATTATAATAGTTCAATAGAATAGAATCATTATGAATTTAAAAAATATATATATCTGGACTCTGCCATTTATGAGGTATTTTAACTCTGAACATATTATTTAATTTACCTGACCTGGAGTTTCCTTATTCTATTAAAAAAAAAAAAAGAACCTTTTTAAAGTGCTGACAAATGAGAACATACAGAAGTGCTTAACAAGGCCTACTAACAAAGTAAGTGCTTAAAAATAATAGCTGTGGCCCTGGGTGGATGGTTCAGTTGGTTGGAGCATCATCCCGTACACCAAAAGGCTGCAGGTTAGATCCCAGACTGAGCCACGTAGAGGAGGCAACCAATGGATGTTTTTCATGTCGATGTTTCTCTCTCTCTCCCTTCCTCTCTCTAAAATCAATAAACATATCCTGGGATGAGGACTTAAAAATAAATAATAGCTATTATTGTTCTAGTTTTAAAAAGTAATCACTTCTTGTCTTTCTAAGAACCATTCAACTACAGTTGACCCTGAACAACACGGGGTTTGAACTCTGCAGATCCACTTACATGCAGATTTTTTAAAAATAAATATTGTAAATGTATTTTCTCTTCCTTATGATTTCCTTAATAATGTTCTTTTCTCCGGCTTACTTTATTGTGAGAATATAGTATATAATACATATAACATACAAAACATGTGTTAATCGCCCTGACCGGTTTGGCCCAGTGGATAGAGCGTTGGCCTGCGGACTCAAGGGTCCCAGGTTCGATTCCAGTCAAGGGCATGTGCCTTGATTGCGGGCACATCCCCAGTGGGAGGTGTGCAGGAGGCAACTAATCGATGTTTCTCTCTCATCGATGTTTCTGACTCTCTATCCCTCTCCCTTCCTCTCTGTAAAAAACTAATAAAATATATTAAAAAAAAAAAAAATGTGTTAATCAACTGTTTATGTTATTGCTAAGGCATCCAGTCAAAAATAAGTTATTAGTAGTTAAGTTTTTGGGGAGTCAAAAGATATATGTGGTTTTGACTGTGTGGGGCTGAGCACCTCGCGCTGTTCAAGGCAATTGCATAACCCTCTGCTACCCTTGCATTCACAAACTATGGAGGGCTAGGATCCTTTCTCTAATCATTTCAATAAATAAATTACTTAGCACCTGATGGATTAAAGCACTGTATTACATGCTGAGGGAATGGTTAACATCCTACACCTTACCAATTAATTCTTTGTTGCGAGCATCCACGGCCAGATTTCTCAGAGCTCCAGATGCGGCTTTCACTACCCGCTCGTGTTCATTGGTCAGGAGGTCAGCGATGGCAGAAAGAGCCTTCTCTTGACGCAGAGCAGAGCGGATGTATCGACCATACTACAAGTAGCACATGGAGATGGAACAGATTACAAAAGGATGCAAACTAGTTAGCTAAGTGCTCCCACCTCCAAATCCATTTTCTAAAAGGTACTCACCGTCCAGCGCCCAGCACACAAGTTCTGGATAGCCCCAGCTGAGGCTTCTAGGATTGCAGGAGTCTTGCTCTCCTTGAGGAGTGAGATGTATATCCGAACCACCTCTGGCTGAAATAGAAGCTCATAGCCTACACAGGAAAGGACAAGAAAGTGGTAATTAGTACCTACAAACCAGGCTATGGCTGGTTGAAGTCCAGCCTTTATTCTGTACTGATGGGTTTATGCTCCTATACCAGTGGTCGGCAACTGCGGCTCGCAAGCCACATGTAGCTCTTTGGCCCCTTGAGTGTGGCTCTTCCACAAAATACCACGTGCGGGCGCACATGTACAGTGCGATTAAAACTTCGTGGCCCATGTGCAGAAGTCGGTATTTTGTGGAAGAGCCACACTCAAGGGGCCAAAGAGCCGCATGTGGCTCGCGAGCCACAGTTTGCCGACCACTGTCCTATACCATTAGACTCCCTCACTCACCTACCCACCCAACAGCAAACTCAGGGGCTTGATTCCACGTCTCCTTAAGAATAATCAGTCCATGGTAAGAGCAGAACAGATATCAACTCATCATTTGCAACGTGTCTCTCCTCCTTCCTTGCCTCTTCTCTTCCAGTTTAGTTTGGCCTTGCCTGGCAGCCAGGCATGGGTAATTAGGGGATTCATTTGCTCATTGATAGCACTCAGGGTTAAAAATTCCTCGTCTCAAACGAATTATTTCTAACTTGACCAAGTCATTCTTCCTACCTTTACTGTGACTAAGTAAAAGGGCCTATCTTTGATTTAATGACATCTAAAAATTTTATATCCATGGAGAGATGGGAATTTTGGATTCACTGGATGGATGAATATAAAGATCCAAACTATGATAAAGAAGCTTCTTCTTTTTTTTGTTTTATTGATTAAGTTATTACATATGTGTCCTTATCCCTGCATTACCTCCCATCCCCGAGGCTTCTTATAATAAGTACATGTTTAAGTCCCAAGAACTACTGTGGCTACTAAAGGTACCCAAATTTCTAATCATCCAAATCTTATCTTCCCTCAATAATGTGAATAGTTGCCATAACAAGCAGTGCTTTCCAAGTTACTGCTATACTATAGTTTCCCAATACTTTCATCATCACTTCAAATCCATAAATCAGAAAAGACAGAATAGTAAACATATTGTATAGCTAGTGTTCGACTACCGAATAGTTATCTGTGGACTATGTTTAGGAGACTCTTGGAAATTGAAAAGAAAAAATAACTTACCTCGAGCGGGACTCGTTCTTTTAGGGAAATCCACTGTGTCATTTGCTGGATCTTCTGTGGGTTTTTTCCCTTTGGAAATTAAAAAAGGTGGGGAGGGATAAAAAGTTTAAGAAAGGAAAGAGTCCACCTGGTGCATTTTTTTATTCTTTAGTCAAAATCTTTGAATCAGAGATGCATCGAGTGGAGGTGGGTGGGGGGAAATATCCAGGCCCCCAGCTTGTCCTAGCAGGGGGCTGTGCAGAAACAAGGACAGGAAACAAGCAGCAGAACGGTAAGATAAGGATAACCACAATTGTTGCTATTGTCCTGAGTTCTAGTAACTGGGACTGCTGCCCAGAAATAGCATGCCAGGGCCATTAGCTCAGATGAGCCAAACTTGTTTCAGTGATCTTCCTCAACTGAATTTTCCTACATGCATCCACAGGGAAGAGTTAGGCAAGGAAATACTAGGGAAGCTAAAACCAAAACATGCACATTAGAAGTAGATAAGCACCTTAAAAGATTCCACTCACCTCTGGAGAACCACTCATCTTCCAGTGCATCACCCAAGGTGGAAAGCAGAGGGGAGAAATGAAGGAGGAAAAATGCAGGAGAGAGATGTCAACAGAATCATGAGCAAATAAGCAGGAAAGCAGAGGAAAAGAAAAACGGGGAAACACAAAGGAGGAATGGAGAGAAGGCCCCAGATTAGCTGAGTTCTCCTCCTTCACTGCCCCAATCACTGATACCACCACTACCACCAACACCAACACCAACAACAACACCACCAACACCACCATCACCACCACCACTACCACCACCACCACCACCACCACCACGACCACCTTCTTGAATAAAGCACACAACACAGGGGAAGCAGCAGCATAGCACAAGGACATACTTGACTGGATAAATCCTATATTACTCAGCAAGCATTTTGCAACTAAAGTTAAAAGCGTTCCTTCCTTTCCCAGTCCTACATCATAGAGTAAGAAGGAAGGAGCTAAGACTCACCTTTGCCCTTCTTGGCCCCAAAGCAACTGGCAGCATGTGGCCCAGTATTGTTGGCAACACTGGGAGGTGCCTCTTGGTAACGTTCTGCCTGTGGAATCTCCCGATGAACTTGATAGGACAAATTCCGAAGAAGGCAAACGCAGTTCTCCACAAGCTTGGGAACATAAGAGAAAAGGCTCAATGAGAAAAGAGAATGCCTATAGTGACTTCCCATAATTCAGATATTACAATACTGATCCAAAAAGCATAGTCCAATCCATCATCTCTAACAGCCTCTAAGTACCCTAAGCTTCTCAAAATCCTTGTAGCCCCAGGCTAATGGAATGACACATTTGGTGAATGGCACAAAACTTAGGGTCTTTTTCCTTAAGCTTTTTACTTTTTCCTACTTAGTAAAATGTACAACCCTGGAAGTATGGCCAAAGAGCTTTAAGGTATAGAGATGAAGAAAATTCTAAAAAATACTTTTCTCCTAAAGTGAATACCCATTTTAGGGAGTAGGGGCTGGTTTACGTATCTAATATTATTCGAAAGCCTGGAATAACAGGTATGCATTTCAGGTACCTCATGGTTGTTTTAAGTGGAATTCACTCAGCCATTAACTTACCTTGCTGTCTGAATCCTTCTGCCCAATCTCAGCCTGAACAATGAAAATGAGGGCATCCACTAAACCATCACATTCCCGAAGTTTCCGGCGAGCTTCACTCCTCTCTGAGCTGACATTCCTAGGGGGAAATGGAGAGGCAGCAAGATGACTCAAATCCAGAAATCCTCCCCTTAAGATCCTTCAACATCTACAAGTCTCCTCACTACCTTTCTTATAACAAATAGTGACTACCCATAATAAAGCAAGGCACTGCAACTGAAATTAAGTAAGATACTCTGCTTTCAGGACATTTAGAAGCAGGCCAGGTGCAGGGGGCAGGGAGGGTGTCAATAAAGTATACCAACCACAATAATTTAAGATGGAATAGATGCTTCTTGTACAGAAGTACAAACGAAGAATGGGGCAGAGCACACAGGAGTATATCCCAGAAAGAAAGAAGATATTGTATCAATTATAGAATGTAAGAAGAAATCAGGAAAACCTTCAAAAAATAAAGGCACTTGAGTTTAGCCTCAAATGATAAATAAGGAGAGAAGGGCACTACAAACAGAAAAAAACAGATCTTCCTCACCCCACCCCCCACCCTTCTAGGACTCTGTATTCTTTTTGTTGCATTGATCACAGCCTGACCTGAAATACAGATCATTGAAAGCATGGGCACAAACACAGGACTAGACAAGTGCCTAACATGTGGTAAGTACTGAACAAATGTTTCCAACTTAAATGAACAAAGTCAAAGAGGCACAGAAGCGAGGAGGATATGTGGAAACAGCAAGTAACCAACATCATGGGTGTATGCGGTACACAAGGAAGTAGCAACAAAGGTAGAAAGACAGGTTGGAGTCATAGCCTGCAATATAGACAGAATGGAGGCTGAATGACAGGCTAAAGAATCTGAACTTTCTTTTTAAAGAAATTTAAATTAGTCCTCAAAAATTCAATCTTCATACTCTCCAAGCCCTTGTGTTACCTAAGGCAGCCAGCTGTGTTGGTAAGCACTGACTCCCACTCAATATGGCGTGGCTTACAATCTTCGTTAGGTTCCCGCTCCCAGCCAGAATGCGGAATGATCACTTCGTCTGTCAAGGCATGCAGGGCATGGTCCACAATCTCCATTTTGATTGAGTCATGGGATGAGAGATTCCACAGGGTTCCTGGCAGAGACAACTCGTCAGACAGCTCTTCAGCACCCAAAATATGCTTGAAGCATGCCAAAGAGAATCCCCTATTCCATCATTTCGCAGTCTTCCCCAGTGACTAAATACCTTGTAATGAATGAGATTCAAGCTTCTGTTTGTGACCCACAGTAAGAAATGTATTTTACATTATGGCTCAATACAAACACACATATCATAAAACAGTTTAATAAAACAATTCTTACTATAAGCAATGCTTTCTAAGGTAACTACACCAGAGTTTCTCAAACGCTGGATTTGGGGGCCAGATAATTCTTTGTTTGTGTGGAGCTGCCTGTCCATTGTTAGATACTCAGCAGTATCTCTGGTCATTACTCGTTAGCACTCTCAACCCCCATCCCACTACCAGTTATGACAATCAAAACTGTCTTCAGACATTGCAAATGTCCTCTGAGGTGCAAGATTGCCCCCAATTGAAAACCAATCATTATTGCAATTTCCTTCCTTCCTTTCTCTTGGAATGCTGCCTGTGATCTACAAATTGTGTTCAATAGACACTAACAAATCACAACCCACAATCTGAAAAATCACTCTTCTAAAGAAAGGACCACAAGCTCAAATGTCTACATATGCCAGAAAGGTGAGTCAGGATAAGCAGATATTTAAAAGAAATTGTTAAGAACATGAACAAATGGCAATGATACTCAGCTTCAATGTTTATGCAACAACTCATGGCAGTTGGTCAGAACAACAGAATGTGTTGGGAATTATTGCAAACTAGAGAGCACAGACCTTAATCAGCACAGACCAACTACTGTCAGGTAGCAAAACAGATCCAATGATACCAGTTCTTGCATATTGTTAACAGAGCCAAGAATCTGGGAATTTTAAGTAAAATCTTCTGAATTTTAAACATTAGCAACAAATTCTTTAAAATTTTTAAAACCCTGCATGACCCAAACAAACCTGTGAGATGAATTTGACCCTAAGGCCACCAGTTAACAACCTTTAATCAAAAGTAAAAAAGACTGGAAATCCTTCTAGCACTCGACATCTCCAGTGGTAACAGTGACCCTAACCTAGCAGTTTCCCTTAGACTTAGACCTACAGCTTACCAGTAATGACTTCAGTGAGGTCCACATCACGAGCCTTACGGAGCAACCGCACAAGGGCAGGAACACCATCACAGTTTTTTATGGCGATCTTGTTATCCTGGTCCCGCCCAAAAGAGATATTCTTGAGAGCCCCACAGGCTCCAAGGTGCACTTCCTTTTTCGGGTGGTCTAACAATCCCACCAGTACTGGGATGCCCTTGAGCTTCCGGACGTCAGTCTTCACTTTGTCGTTGCGATAGCACAAGTGTTGCAGGTACGCAGCTGCATTGGACTTGACAGCATCCAAGCGGAATCCTAGCATGGCTATCACCTCCGGCAGCTCTGGCTGTCTCCAATTAGGGGGTGGAGGTCCTCCCTTGCGCAGGCTATCCAAGCTTGCTAAACTTCCTCGTTCATGCTGGGCCAAAGGAGCCCAATAGTACTGGTCTGAGGGCACCTCCTCACCAATCATGTCTTCATAGCTCCTGCAGTGTTGAAAGAACCAAGAGGAAAAAAAGGGATATATCAAGCTGTTTTCCCGAGTGTCCCCATTACCTCCTCTTCTTTTATGGTAGGAGTAACCCCAATTCTAGTACACTAGATCTTATCTCTACTTTGCATAAATGATATACCGATCAATTTTTCTTAATGAGATAAAATAATAATTTTAAAGGCATCTCCAACTAAATTAAAACTATCTTTTTTCTTCCTATGAAATTAATAAGCATTCAGAGACGTTAATCACAAAACAAGATCCAAACCCTGCTTAGCAGTGAATGTTACCCGACAGCTTCACTTCTCTGGATAGACTAAAATGAAGCTTCAGACAGCAGTTAACCAAAGCAACTGACTAAATGCCACAGTGAAGTCAGCAAACAATGCCTGAGAACACTTATTATAAGCCTGTAACTAAATAGGAAATGAGGCATTTACACACAGGAAATAGCTAGGGGGACCTGATTTGATTCCCATTCAGGGCAAATGTCCAACAGGTCACTGATTTGATTCCCATTCAGGGTGCAAGTCCAGGTTGCAGGTTCAATCCCCAGTAGGGGAAGTGCAGGAGGCAGCTGATCAATGCTTCTCTCTCATCTGTTTCTATTTCCCTTCCCCTCTCTCTAAAATCAATAAAAACATTTTTTTAAAAAAGTACAGGACTTCCTACATCATATGAGGATCTGGTTATATATGAGGTATAAATCTGAACATTAATTTTCACAGTTCATCCCAAGGTCACCTCTGCTATTCAACAAATGTGTTGGGCTGATTTCCAGCCCCCAAATTCTAAGACAATACCTCCAATTCTGTCAAAATAGAGACTACTGATCACTATCTCATTTTAGATATCCAGCCACTAAGAAAAAGAACACAGACAAAGCAACTGAAGGTAGAGATTATCCCTATTTCAGTACTAACAACAACCACTAGAGGGTGAGTCTGCCACACTATCATTTATTCATAACCACCAGGAAGAAATAGACCCATTATCTGTTGAGCTCATCTCACACTGTGGCTCCCACAGGAGAGAGGAGAATCTATTGTGTGGAACTCTCCAAATAAGCACACTGTTTGTTCCACAAAACCACTCCCACTGTCACCAAACCCTCAAGGTTAGCCTAAGCAGAGGGCCTTATAGCTGTCAACATCAACCACTCAACAGTAATTTAGATGAACAAAGCATTTAATGTCACTGAAACAAAATGAACAGGTTATATAGCTAAATTTTTAAAGTAGGCTACTAAACAGTATATTAGTAAGATTCCATTTTAGTAGGGGGAAAATAAAGTCAGAGTCTGTTTACATGTTATAGGAAAAAGAACTCAAAGGGAAAATGCACCAAAGTGTTAACAGTAAGTCTTTATTAGTGTATGGTGTGCTTTTCTGGGTTTTTTCTCATTTTGGAGTGAGCATGTTTAACTTTTATTATTATTTTAATATAAGTAATTACAATAACCATGATTTTGGTCACTCAAGAAATAGGTCCTTCTTTACAAGCAGTGGATCATGACATCCTTTCCTTTGTTTTACCAATAACAAGGCTGTGTCCAGAGAGATTAAATGATTTGCTCGAGGCTACAGAGCCAGTGGCAAAGGCACAACTAGAACTAAAATCTTCTGGTTCACTGCTTTTTCCACTAATCATTATGCCTTACTGTTTTTGTTTGACCTTGTATTACTCTCCTAGGCCCAGAACAGGAAGCTACAAATGTTCTTTCTAGTCAAGCAGGTTTCCAAGTCCAGTGCCACCCTGGAACAAACCCAAGAACCAGGCCCAAAACCCTCTCTGTGTCAACTGTCACAACAAGGGACAGCAGAGAATGACCTGGTCACCCACACCCACCTAAGCCCAATCACTCTACTAATGAGGAAGTCAGAAAAAGCAGACTTGTCAGTAATCAGAAGGAGCCAACACCCTGGGCAGACTCCTTAGATGATAGCTGTTATCAACCATTGCTCCATCTGAGGTCTGCTGCCCCACCCCCTACCCCCAACCCACCCCCACACCCAAGAATAAAAGGTGAGTCACATGGGAGTTGGATTAGATGTCCAAGTTACCTGAAAGGGGAGTGACTCAGGTTTAGATAATGGGGCCTATACCCCTGGGCCCAACCCAGTTCACTGTTAACCAAAGCTACCTAATATGAGGAAAGTGAGCATCAAGGCATTTTTTTAGAAGGTCATGACCTCATACAGAAATTCAGCAACAGCTGCTAGGCTATACTTACCATCAAGACATCCACAAATCTTCTCCCCTACTTCTTATTTCCCTTTAACTGGAAAACACTGTCTCTGATTTATTCTAAAGCAGGACTGGCAGCCCATGGGCCAAACCTGTTCTTGTACAGCCCAGAACTACAAATGATGTTTATATTTAAAAGACTGTAAAAAGAACACCACCTCGCTCAGCCAGCATGGCTCAGTGGTTGAGCATCGACCTATGAACCAGATGGTCACGGTTCGATTCCCAGTCAGGGCACATGCCTGGGTTGTGGGCTCGATCCCCAGTGTTGGGCGTGCAGGAAGTAGCCAATCAATGATTCTCTCTCTTCCTCCCTCTCTGAAATGAATAAAAATATATATTTTTTTAAAAAGAACACTACCACAATAAAAATATAAAACAAAAATTACATATGGCCTGCAAAGGTTCTTCACAGAAAAGGTTTGCCAGCCCCCTCAAACATTATCTCAAGGCAAGCCATCTATCTACCAGTCCAAACATCAATCACTCCCTTTTTCACACCAAAGAATCCCCACGGATGAGTAGGAAAGTCAGATTGGACAGCTGCTTCCTGACCTCTCAGAGTGTCCATAATGTACCACCCTCTAAGGATACCACCCCTGGTTTCACTTTATAAGCAACTATAAGAACCTACAGAGCTTTTGTGAGATCAAGGTTTGTTTTTAACTTAAGACTAAAATCACAACAGAGAAGGTTTTTGTACCTGTCTATTCTGACCCTGAAAGCCTAAAACCCTTAACTCTGTTTTTTTTTTTTTTTTTAAATATACTTTACTGATTTTTTACAGAGAGGAAGGGAGAGAGATAGAGAGTTAGAAACATCGACGAGAGAAACATCGATCAGCTGCCTCCTGCACATCTCCTCCTAGGGATGTGCCCGCAACCCAGGTACATGCCCTTGACCGGAATCGAACCTGGGACCTTTCAGTCCGCAGGCCGACGCTCTATCCACTGAACCAAACCGGTTTTGACAACTCTGTTCTTAATAACAAACCAGAAGCTGAAGAAATTCACAGAACCAAGTGAATATTCCCTAGCCCCAGGCACCAGGCTCCTTTGTGGTGTTCCCTACCACCAAAGGGGCCAGATGTTAGACAGAAATAACAGAAACTCTTGGAGAGAAGCAACAGCCACAGTTTAGAACATAGACCAATAATCATCACAAGTTGTTCTCTATCATTAGAATATATAACTTTTTAAAAAGGAAAAAAAGCAAGTCGATACTTATTTAAATCAGAAAAGGGAAGAACAGGTGGACTTCCACAAGAAAAAGCAAAGGAAAGGAGACCATAAGGTAATAAGAAGGAAAAGGAAGAGCTATCTTTTCCTTCCCCTTTTCTTGCCTACCTGAGGCGTCGGCGAGGGTCAGAAGGGGTCCCAGTCCGACGGGCAGTGCCATAATCAGACATCATGCCGTAATCCAGGTCATCGTAGCCCATGCTACGTTGGTCATCTTCTAGACCATAAGGCTCTGGATGAAAGCGATGCAAATCTACGCTGCTCCCACCTACCCGAACCTGGGGCTGTGGCCCATAGACATCCTGTCTACTAGGTGCCCGGTAACCTTCCATGCTGGGCCTGTACCGTTCCTCAATGCGGGTCACCCGGGACAGACTGCCATAGTTGTCACTGCTACTTGGGTAACCATCTTCATAGTGGCGGCTATATCCATCAGGAGGGTAGTGGAAGTTCCTGGGAAGGGTAGCAGTGCCTGCTTGCCCCACGTAGGGACCAGGTCCCCCATTGCCATTCTTACGGAAGTCACGACCCAGTGTCTGGATATAGTTGTTAGAAACTGATGAAGGGTCCACAGGCAGTCCGTCTGGTCCCATAGGGATTGGCTGTACTGTCCGTGTTGTCACAGTCTTTACTACTTTCTTGACCTTTAGGTAAGAAAAAAGAAAAATTAATGAAGCCCTGGCCAGCATAGCTCAGTATGTAAAAGTATCGTCCCTACACCGAGAGGTCTCGGGTTCAATTCCCAGTCAGGGCACATACCCAGGTTGTGGGTTCAATTCCTGGCCCAATCAGGGCAAGTACGGGAGGCAACCAACCAGTGTTTCTCTCTCACATGGATGTTTCTTTACCTCTCCCTCTCTCTCCCCCCAACCCCCTCTAAAAAAAAAAAAAAGCCAATGAAAATGTCCTTGGGGTGAGGATTTAAAGAAAACTTAATGAAGCGTAGAATCTAAGCTTAAATTCTAGACCACTCCAAGAAGAGAAAGAAGCCCTATCTCCAGCTCACTTTACATAGAAATGCCTTACAACCACCATTTATCCTTCTCCCCACCTTATAGGAAGTCCCCAGGCAGGCAAACTGCCCTTGCAGTAAGTATGCCTATAAGGATAGCTACTGTAGATCTTGATACACCTTCTCTTCTCCATTCCATTCCATCTTCCCATATCTCATCTATCTTCTATGTCTGGACAGAGATCACTTTCGCTTTCACTACAGATCAGTAGCCCTCATCCACCTTAATTAAGTGCTTAACCCCTCCCCCTAACAGAAACCATAGGAAGACCTCATACAAATCCCAGACCTTATAAATCTTAGCTTACTGTGGTCTCTGTGCGGCGAGTGGTTCCATCATCCGAGGTTTCCACAGAGACAACAGACATGGCTCCCTCAGGGTCTTCCTCCGTATAGGTCTCCACAATCTGCCCTGGCTCCTGCATCCTGGGGATGGTGCTATAGAGAAGGTGACTGTGATCCTATAGAAAAGAGAAAAAAGATAAGAGTTACTATTAAGCCATATATAATAACAATCCATCCCAATGAGGAGTACTGTCTCCTGAAGATAGAGACTCCTAATGCATCTTCTATGGGCCCCAGGACTTTAGAGGGGTGGCTGTCCCCATCTTTTGAACTTGTACAGAAAGGCAGGAGATATAATTTCCCAGTTCTAACAAGCATGAACTGAATTAACTATAGCCATTATCAACAACCAAGTGACAGAGACAGAAGATTTCACTTCCCATTTCTGGCCATTTAAGTGAATTTGAACTGTGCTAAGTGCAGCTGCAGCTACATCTACATCTGAGTGATCCTTTAAAAAAGTTCACCCAAAAAAGAACTTTTAAGATTAACCAGGTGCAGCCACTATGGAAGACAGTATGGAGTTTCCTTAAAAAACTGAAAATGGAACTCCCATTTGACCCTGTGATCCCACTCCTAGGAATATATCCCAAGAAACCAGAAACACCAATCAGAAAGGATTTATGCACCCCTATGTTCATAGCAGCACAATTCACCATAGCTAAGATCTGGAAACAGCCTAAGTGCCCATCAGTAGATAAATGGATTAGAAAACTGTGGTACATCTACACGATGGAATACTATGCTGCTCTAAAAAGGAAGGAACTCTTACCATTTGCAACGTCATGGATGGAACTGGAGAGCATTATGCTAAGTGAAATAAGCCAGTCAATGAAGGAAAAATACCACATGATCTCACTCATTCATGGATAATAGAGACCATTATAAACTTTTGAACAATAATAGATACAGAGGCAGAGCTGCCTCAAACAGATTGTCAAACTGCAGTGGGAAGGCTGGGGAGGGTTGGGGGGCAGGAGGTAGGGGGGTAAGAGATCAACTAAAGGACTTGTATGCATGCATATAAGCATAACCAGTGGACATAAGACATTGGGGGATAGGGGAGGCTAGGGGACTGTCTAGGGCGGGGGGATAAAATGGACAAATATGTAATACCCTTTGTAATACTTTAAGCAATAAATTAAAAAAAAAAAAAAAGGAAAAAAAAAAAGATTAACCAGAAAATCTCAGTAAGAGCCATCTTCTGACTAATTCTGTTACCCTTCAGGTATTGCCTAAGGCTCAAGACCAGCCAGAGTTTAGGTAGGATTTTCTACAAAGTAGACACACACCCATTCTAGAAAGGGGATATAGTAGTTGAGGGATCAAATACTGGATCAATGGTCATTAAAATTCATTCTAAAATAAAAACTACATATATTCTTTGAAGCGCTACTGTTTTATTTTCCTACATAGAAGAAACCAATTAATGGGTGCTTACAGCGTGCTAGGCACTTAACAAGACACCAATATGCTTTTATAGGCTGGGGAAGTATGAAGACATACATAATGCAACCCAGACCTTAAACCCAAAGAATTACCTGGGGTCCGTTGAGTTTCAGATCTGAAAATTTCTGTCGCTCAAGGTCAGCATCGCCCACAAACCGGCCGTTCTGAAACATAGCCCACAAGAAGACAATTCATTTTGTGGCCTTCCTTTGCTCTATCAAACACAAATGATCTTTTTTCCAAACAGGAAAAGGACTTTCAAGAAGCTGTTTGTGGCCTGGAGTCTTTCTGTCAGTACTCGTAAAAGAGCCACATCACTCCTTAGTCCTAGCACTTTCTCAAAATTGGAATCGGACCTGGAACTCTGGCAGACTGGTCTCTGGAACATAAGAATACAAGCTCCATGAGGGCAGACAGTTTGGGGGAATGGGGTCGCCAGTTTTGTTTAATAATGTACCCCTTGTGCCTTGAACAGTGCCTGGCACATAATAGACACTAAACTACTTGCCAAATAAATAGCAGGGACTTAGATAAGTTTCCCAGAACACTATCTTTTTGGAAAGCCATACGAATATAAGGAAAGTTAGAAAGGCTAGGTTGGGGAGTTCCCAAAAGCCTTCTTTATTGCTCTACTACTACTGGAAACTCCCATACCAGGCAGCTTTTTAAAGAAAGAAGCAAGAGCTATGAGTCTCCCTTTCCAAAAAGGAAGAAAACAAGTACCCCCAACTCCCCTCAAGCAAACAGATATCTCAACATCTTCATCATCAATTACTGAAGTCACAGAACACATAAAAAAAAGTCACCCTTACGTTGTTCTGTCTTAAACAACAGGAAATAGACTATTGACATTATACTACATAAAAATACATTCGACTGCTCTTCTTCCAATAGAATACAGTGAGATCCAGTCACCTTGGGAGACTCCTCCCCCACCCTACTCCCATTACATAGAGTGTGTAATGCTGTAGGGAGAGGAAGTTAAACATTATTTTCAGGAAGAAGGAAGGGTGTGGTTTCATTGCTGAGCAGAAGTTAAAAATAAAAGAGAGACAGGGAAACTATATACTATAAATCCTGGAATTCCCCACCACCTCCAAGCCTGAGCAATCTTGCTCTCCCCTTTCAATATATGCCTCTCATCCCTAACCCTCTATTCTGGTGTTTATAGAAATCCTAGGAATGTTACAAACATACTGCCTCCAAATTCCTGACCATCCCCCAATAGGAATTCTGTCTTCTCTGTCTTAAAAATAATTAAGAAATCAGCAAAAAAGGGCTACTGAAGCATGAACACTGTTCTTAGTTCCCATTAGAGATCTCTTAAGATGCAGTCTATCAGGCAATGCCTAGAGATTATACCTACACACACACACACACACACACACACACACACACACACACACAAAACCTCAGACAGATTACATCATAGCAAAGTCAGACTAGAGAAACCATAAGAAACACAAGATACTTCTTATTTCTAACACCAACTCTCCCAAGTCACATCACAGAGCCAGCCAACCCAGAGACCACTGGCTCCTGTGGCTATCTGGGTTAAACTGCAGCATGATGCTCCCTCTCCAACTCTAACCAACAAAATTAACAATGACCCCTTCCTCCAAGACATGATTTGCACAGCCAACAAAAAGAGCACACAAGAACAATATGGAACAGGAATACACAATTTATGAACACTGCCACACCTCCTGAGTACATACTGTTCCCTGAAGGAGACTGAATTGGAGTAGAGAGTACAAGGTGCCCAACTTCCCTGACCACAAGCAAGCATTTACTTTCCTGAATTTCTGATACCAAGGGGGAGGGATAGGAGATCAGAGAAAACAGAAGTAACCTGAGTACAACTCCAAACTATATGATCTACTATTATTAGAAGTGCATACCAGCCCAGCTGGTGTGGCTCAGTGATTGAGCATCAACCCATGAACCAGGAGGTCACCAGATGATTCCTCGTCAGGGCATATGCCCAGGTTTCGATTCCCAGGGGGGAGTTAGCCAATTGATGTTTCTCTCTCATCTATGTTTCTATCTCTCTCTCTCGCTCTTCCTCTCTCTCTCTCTTAAGTCAATAAAACTTTTTTTTTAATTGAATTGCATACCAACCCAGAAATCCCACTCCAGCAAAACTGGAAATCAGGTGGATGCTTCTAGAAATAAGTGCACCCAACTCAGCAGAGCAGCAATATTCCCTATCTCTTAATCAGTATTTGTCATCCTTGTAAAGATTCATCATAAAGCATGGGCTCTGAACAGCCCATCACCATGAGGAAAGTAGTTTCCCAAGAAGAATCACAGCCTCTCTATGACAGGCCAAAGTCCTACCTGCAGGTCTGATGGAGAGAGGGGTTACCTGATGCCGGCGGGTGAGGGTGCCGTTGGCCAAGAGTGGGTTGGCATCTTGTGGTGAGACCCGGACGCGTTCCAGTTGCGCCGAGACGTGGCGCCGTTCCTCCTCCAGCGCCCGGGTCAGCTTCTCAAACTGGGCCTCTTGTTCCTTCACAGAGGCTAAGATGCTGGCGGTCGACTCCACCTCTGAGTCGTCCATGAAGGTAAGGGGCAGAGCCGCAGCAGGGCGGGGTAAAAAGGAAGTTGGATCACAGAGGGAGGAGGAAGGAGGGAGAAGGCCCCCCCTCACTTCACACTACCGGGGAGAAGGTAAGAGAAAGGAGAGAAAAGGTCACAGGTCAGAGAAGACAGATGAATTATTCATCCCAGAGCCAAAGATGCCCTCTTGTGGTTTTTACTGCAGTGCAGAAAGCGAGCCACCACCAAGTCTGAGAACCCATCACCAGTGTCTGCTCAAGCAGGATCCTTTGCCCATTACCCTCTTTAATACCCCTCCAGAAATAACTACTGAAAAGTACAACTAGATCCCAGTCTCTACACTGTTGGTAGGAGAGGAAGAATGTGGCTAAGTGCTGTAGTCATGACATGAGATTAAAATTATATTCTTTTTCCCTGAAAAATTTTGCTGGCATCAACTTAGTGGAAGTTGTACAAACAAACACTTACTGTCCTGAAGGGGCAAGCCACTTCTAGAGATAAAGGGACAGTTACAAATCGTAAAATCTCACCCAAAACTGAACGCTGAAACTGCTGCATTGGTGGCAAAATATACTAAATGAATATGCTAATTAAAAGACCAATAAAAAGTGAAGTAGTAGAAAAAACTTCCCACCAACAAAGCTGGGAAACAAGATTAAGGCCCTCATATTTAATACATTTATGAGGGAGCCTTTCTACTTTTCAAAACTATACTATAGTACTGGGGGCAAAACATGTGCCTTGGCTAACAGAGACAAGAAAGCAAGAGAGGCACTAAAAAAACCTCTATGTGTAAAAAGGCACAATTTTCAGTGTCCTTCAGCTCTTTGTGGAAGAAAAGAAACATTAGGCTCATACTAGGAAACCATCCCTCAGAGTAGTTCATATTGTAATCTCAGACAAGCATGCCTCGAACTTCCTACACCTGTTATTCAGCAGAAGCTCTAAACCAGCAGTTCTCAACCTGTGGGTTGCAACCCCTTTGGGGGTCGAATGACCTTTCCAGGGGTCGCCTAAGACCATCCAAAAACACATATATAATTACATATTGTTTTTGTGATTAATCACTATGCTTTAATTATGTTCAATTTATAACAATGAAATTGGGGGTCACCACAACATGAGGAACTGTATTAAAGGGTCGCGGCATTAGGAAGGTTGAGAACCACCGCTCTAAACAGACTATATTTTTACCTCTTTACTTATTCTAAACTCAAGGTAATATCAAAACATCTACAAGGTTTATATGTACTATTTATAAAATAAATGATAGTTAAATAGAAATGAAGAGTTTCCCATATCATATTACATAAACTGCAAGCTGGCTAGTAAATGGAGGAACATTGTAGTCATAATCTTGGGCTTAATGGGGTTTCTCTCTTGCATGCTGGCTATGGCAGACTTTATGGCCAGTCCAAAACACACCATGTTGAAAGGCAAATCCTCTCCCCTCCCCCACCCTCTCATCAACCCCTTAAAAAAAAAAAGACACTTAAATTTTTTTAATCTTAATAAACATATTTCCATACACACCTGTTAAGAGAAGGTCGTAATTGATTGTTTTAACACAGAGAACAGCCCAGTCTAGATTCGAAAAATCATGGGAGAAGCATCCCAGCCACCACAGCAAGGAGGAAGCAGGAAGTAGAGAGCTGCAGAAATATTTGGAGGAAAAATGGAAATGAGAGAAGAAATAAACACACCCAATGCATTAAAAAATAAAAAGAGCATGGGCAGATATTGGGAGAAAGACAATCTGGGAATGAAAGGGAATAACTGAAAATATGACTAGGAATTGCTTAATATGACAAACGTCCTTTGGACTTTGCTCTGTTTTCAGATACCTGGACCTTGGATGTAGCTTTCATTAAAACTTGGATCCTACTGTCATATCAGAGGTTCCTCTACTTGTACTTATATACAGAATCAGGAGCAGGTTATAATACGAATAAAAATTCACTTACCCCCTGTTCCCAGCAACCAAATTGGAAAGGAAAAAAAACGCTGTTGGAATGCCCTTCCCCCTCCTAAGACAGAAACCTCAAAGCCCAGTCCCAGCATGCCCACAAAGATATTGAGAAACCAGTGCAACAGTATAGTAGGGAAGACATGTGGAGACTAGCCTAGGCTTTGCTTCAGTTCCCTTTCCCACGCTCTCCAGAGCCCCACCAAGCACACTTGGGCCTCTTTGCTTTATACAGGCATACTTCAGAGATACTGCAGTTGAGTTCCAGATCACTGCAATAAAGCAAGATGTATGTAATCTTTTTGCTGGTGGAGGGTCTTGGCTTCAATTTGTGAAAAACACAACATCTGTAAAATGCAATAAAATGAGGTATGCCTGTATAAGAGAGCATTCAGCAAGCAAGAGTACCCAGAGTAACTGATAAACGGGTGCTCAATAAACTCCCTATTTAAGTTTCCATCACTCAGACTTCTTCTAGTGGATCCAGTCCCTAAACCCAAGAATGTGGTAGCCCTTTTCTAAATTCCTCCCACTTCCAATTCTAGGCTTCCACAATTACTTATCAACTTCTGTTCTTTTCATTCCAAAACCCACTGTTACTTTTTCATATTCTCACCCTACATTCCAACAGGATACTCAAATGGCTTTAATAAGTACCCTTATTTTTAAAAAAGGTTGCTCCCTTTTCATCTCCATTTCTTCATTTTAAGCACTTGCCATATCCGCTATTACAATGACCTATGAACCTTCCACACCAAGAGGACTCTTGAGTTCAGGAGAGATTCTTCCAGTTCTGGGTTTCAACAGGGCCTGAACTGCAGTTACCACTCTGGTAGCCTCTCTACCCTGTAATTTTCTTTGCTAATAAAAGCTCAAACTACCACTACTATGGGGCATACAGTGACAACACTCCCCACTACACAGAGAAATAGTCTGTCACCCTTCCATAAATGGCGACTTTTTGCCCTCACGACTTTAATTCAATAAAGGGAATTAGGAAGAATAGTAGGAAAACTACTCAGGACTCTAAGTCAGGAAGCAGTATCTTTTCCTAGCTTTGTGGCTTTAAAAGCTGACCACTTGACTCTAATTTGAAGAAGAGGACGGCACAGTTAAGAAGAAAGAAATTCAGATTTCCTAGGCATGGAGAGATTTTCTGCCTGAAAGAGAGTAGAAGCAGAGGCTGTGTAGGACCAGAATAGGACTCAGAAGTCTGGTCCCAGTCTTGGCTCTGCCACTAGCCAACATTGGCAGCAGGTCACTGCCATGTTCTCAGTAAAATCCCAATACCACTAGCCCAGTTTAACTCAGAGTTGCTGTAAGGATAAGGTGACATAATGTATATTATACAAATATGAAGTATTAAGTTGTTTCAAGAGCTAGTTTCTATCTTCCCATTACATTACTTAATGGTAATGCCTCAGCCCAAAAGTATTTTGTGAACTAGTAGGTAAAAATAATTGAATCAAGAGCATAACTGGGTTCTAAGGAGTGGATAAGCTTGTTTTCCTACTCCAACTCTATTTACTAGGAGGTCCCACCTAGGCCAGTGTTTCTGGGACATAGAGTGCTTCTCCGGGGTCTAGGAGACATCATCACATTACACTTCTGCTATAAGTTCTTGAATACTTATTGGAGGCCTTTGCAGTTTATTACCAAGGAGAAAATTAAGGTGAAAAGAACTAACAATTACTGAATGTATATTATCCTGGCAATTCTTAAAACAACCCTAAGGAAGTTTTACTGCAAATGAAAAAACTGGTTCTAAGTGAAGAAATTAACCAAGGTCTCAGTTAATAGCAAGTTTTGAATTTAATCCCATATCTATGCCATTTCACAGTCTGTGTTCTCTTTATCCTGCATGCTGTCAAGTCCAAATAATTCAGTCCAGTATGAGATGGATGGTCCAGCCATTCTTCCCTACAACCCTTGAGAGCATTTCCCCTCAACATCACAGGAAAGGAGGGGGGTTCCATTTATCTTTGGGTTAAAGGATCATCCACATGTCTACATAAAAGATATAAGTAGGGGAATGAAAATAAATGGGAGGAAAAAGAAAGCATAGTTGGGGAAGAGAATAAAGGAATTAGGCAAGTTATTAAGTACACTGCCTCATAACTCAGAGACTTAAGGAAAGATTCTTCTCGATGCCATATATATATATATACACATATATATACACACACACACACACACACACACGCACGCGCACACGCGCACACACACACACACACTAGAAGCCCAGCACACAAAATAGTGCGCCCCCCCTCCCCCCACATACATACACACACACCGGCCTTTGGTCGTTATATCGTTAGGGCCATAGGCCTTTTATTATATAGATAGATAGATAGATAGATAGATAGATAGATAGATAGATAGATAGATATAGAAATACACACACACACACACACACACACATATATGTATGTATGTATGTATGTGTGATATATATATATCACAGACCAGAATCTGTAAACCATTAACTGACTTTGATAGTTTGAGTCAAGAAGGTCTTATGAGTCCAGGCCAACACACCTTCCCAGGTTTGCCACTTAATATTTTCAAATACATTACACTTGCTCTCATTAAAAAAAGACGATCATGGAACTCCCAAAGTGAAGGGGACAGGGCACATAAAATGAGCCTTGCTACTCCCTAAGACTAGATTTTCTGGAAATACTTAATTTTTCTCTTAACAAGTCACAGGTCCTATTAGTCTACAGCAAGACTCCAGCATTCAAGTAATGACAATGGTTAAATATTCAGTCTCTTGTGTAAGAATTCCATACCAAAAATAGTTAAATTGAATCAAGTACCCAGAAGGACCAAACAGCTGAACAATAGCAACCAGGTAGTGGGAGCACTTGCCAGGAGCACAATCCCTATAATGATTTGTTCTACTATAAACTGGCCATAGAATATAATTAGGAATTACAGTTCTTAGCAATTAAGAACAGACTTTGGAATCAAATTGACTAGTCTAAAATCCCAGCTCCATTGCTTCTTAGTTATATGACTTTGGGCAAAGTACCATAATCTCTAAACTTTATGGGGTTTTTTGTAATATGGGAGAAATAAAAATGCATAGGGTGGTTATGAGGACTAAATGAGACAATCTACATAAAGTACTAAGAGAAATGTCTTGACACACAGAAAGCTGTTAATACAAATAATAGTAGAAATAGCAACACAAGAGACTAGAGTTTTGGTGGTATTGGTAGAACCTTTGAATAAAAGATATGTCTCCACATGCTCCCCTCTCCCATCTACAGTAGTCCTGTAGACTACAGGAATTCTTTACACTCCCAAAGGGAAAAACAAAATCAAACTCCAGACGAGGGGTCAAAAAACCTAGTCAAGTCCTGATTCTGCCAAAAACTAGCTGCGAGAACATAGAGAAGTTATAACCCCTGTAAGCTTCAATTTCTATTACTTTTTCAGAGTTTAGCTTTAATGGGCTGATATATGTAAATTTTTAGGCTGGGTGACTCTGAACCTCTCTGTACCTCCATGCAATTCAGGGAAGTATATCCAAAGATATGACCAGACTTAGGCAAGCAAGCCTCTGAGGAAAGAGGAGAAAATTATCTGTCCTAAGAATTCTAAACCCCACAAAATAATCTTTGAGTCCTTAGGAAAGAAATGTTATCTTCTATCGCCAGCCCCAAAATCAGCTTTCCTCCTTTCTTCCTATTTATTCATTATGAAATCAAAACCAATATCACAAAGTTATGCTCTTCCTGTAAAAGCAATGACAAGCAAAACTCCTCTTCTGTCATCCTAGGGATTTTAAATTGCTTTTTAAAAGCACACTGAGCTCCCTCCTACTGAAGAATACTGACCAATAAAATATAGCACCTGGCCCTCGCCGGCTTGGCTCAGTGGATAGTGTCGGCCTGTGGACTGAAGGGTCCTAGGTTCGATTCCTGTCAAGGGCATATGCCCAGGTTGCAGGAGGCAGGAGGCAGCCGATCGATGATTTTCTCTCATCATTGATGTTTCTAGCTCTCTCTCCCTTCCCCTTCCTCTCTGAAATCAATAAAAATATTTTTAAATATATATATATATAAATATATACTTATATATAGTACCTATAATACTACAGAACTACATTATATACATTCAAGCCAAAAAAGGTAGGTAGGTCTTCTAGATATCTAACAGGTATTAATTTGCCTTAACTGGCATTTGTCCCAAAATTCAAAGCAATTATTCTTATTCAACCACAAGAGAAAATTGCCATTTTACTTTTAAAATAATATATTCTGTCAACAGTTTTTCCATAGCTTCTTATCACAAGGAGTGCTTGTACCACAGTCCAAAGCCTAAGTAATACCCCACCACCACCACCACCAGCACCACCACCACCACCACCACCACCACCATTTGATGTTCCAGAAGTTCAGTCAGACAATTCTAGTATTTCAGTCTCAATTCTGCACTAACCCTAAAAACCTGGCATGATTTGCATCAAGACTAAAGAGAACTCTGCTTACTTCACAATCTCATTTCAACTGAGCACTTCTCATAGTTACTAAACTAATATTCTGCAAATGGCCTTGTTTAGGTGCTAGCAATTTCTGAACTTCCCTGTGGATTTTTTATGCTAGGGCTAGGGTCTCCTTCTCTCTCCCCTTAAGGGCATCCAAAAGGTTAGCTGAAGGAGTTTCACTCCGACAAAGATTCAATGTGTCTACCATGAATCTCTCTGGTGACTTAAGGAAGTCTTTCAAAGAATGATACATTCTATCTACTTGGGGTTTCATAGAAAAGAAGAAAAATAAATATATAAGTTTTTAAAATACTCCTTGTTAAAAGGAGGTTGAGCTGGCCCAAAGTTATCTGACAGGATTTAAAGTTTTACTGTGACTTAAAATGTTTTAAAAATCACGTCTACCATCTTAACCCCAAATTTGGAAACCAGATGGAACATTCTTCTTGTTCTCTTTTCCCCTCTCAAGTATTCTGGAACCCCCTCCCTTACCCCACCCCAAATCATAACATACTAAAATGGCTAATGCCAAACTAGCTTTGAAGCAAAGGAAGGGTGTGGCTCTTAGCTAGTGAGGGGGCCCAGGACTGAAAGGGTATGGAAAGAAACTAAACCTGCTTCTCTCTAGAGCATGTATGACACACACACAGGACTGGTCTAACAAGTCCTTCTGATCTCTCAGGCCAGGCCTCCTCCTTCTCCTCCCCCATCATCCACATGCCTCTCCAAAGCCCTCTGGGACAGATAAAAGAATTTTCTCTCAATCCTAAGGGTCTGAGGCACACTAAGTTACTTACCTGGATCCCTGTTGCAACTCTGTCAAAGGGGCCTCACTTAGCCTTATAAGGAGAAAGTAGAGCTGTAGGGAGAGGCCGATAAGAAAACAAAGATAAAAGGGAGGGGCAAAAACAGAGGGAGGTGTCAGACTGGAGGAAGGGGAGAGGCCAATTGCCTTTCTCCTCCTACAAAAGAAAAAGAGAGTGAGGTCAGGTACACAATGGGCACTGAGAAAAAATCTAATCAAAATGGAAAAGTATTTATTTAACTATTGTGTCATAAAAGAAAAATTCTAAAATTATCGAGGATACCTCATACCCTACCCTAGGGGAGAAAAAAAATTTTCAAGGAAAAAAAACGTAACCTTAGGGTTTACTAGAGATCACCCACCTGAGCTCCACATTTCTTTTTGAAAGAGGCAGCTTCTCACCAACTACCACCCCCAACCCCTCCTTACTTTCTATCTATGGCATTCCCACTCCCACTATCTCTTTGCCCATCATCTGAAGATCACTTGGAAAAGTTGAGCGTGTAACTGAGTCGTATTTACACAGTCCTGCTTCCTCAGAGCCCTTTGAAGAGAGCAACAAGAAACCCCTTCCATCAGGTTTAGTATACAGTTCCCTCTGAGGCAAGCAACAAGGAAATCAGAGGAAGTGTGAAGGTACTATTTCATCTATAGGACAGAGAACTGAAGAAAATGTTTCTCCCTATCTTAAAAAAAAAAAAAATCTGACCTTACAGGGGAAGAAAAGTTGTGAGTTGTTAATTATTAATCTCCCCCTATAAGTTATCACATAATCTTTTCAACAACTTCTGAGGTAATATTGGCCCCTTTTTATTTATTTTTCTTCCTTTTATTGATTTTTTAAGAGAGAGGAAGGGAGGGAAAGAGGGAGGGTTGGAGAGAGAGAAAAACATCAATGTGAGAAACATAAATCAGTATGCACAAAGACCTGGGATTGAAGCTGGCTAATTTGGGGGGGGGGGGCGGGGTCGGTTTTTGGTGTTTTTTAAATCCCCATCCGAGGATATTTTTCCATTGATTTTGAGAAAGAGAAAAGGAGAAGGTGAGGGGGAGGTGGGGAGAGACACATCACTGGTTGCTTTTGGCACATGCCCCAAACCGGGCCAGGGATCAAACCTGCAGCCAACCAAGTACTACATGTCCTTGACCAGGAATCGAACCCAAGACCTTTCCGTCCTCGGTCCAATGCTCTAACTACTGAGCATACCTGGCCAGGGCACTGGTCCCTTTTTAAACTATATGTCAGAAGCATTCAAAATGCTGCCCAAAGCCATATACCAGTAAGTGCCGGAAAAGCATCTGTTCTACTCCAAGTCCATGTTCCTTCTCCTGGACAGAGTGAAAGGAGCATGACGTTTCTATGCTTCTTGTGGTTAAAAGTTATTCTAACTCCAATAGAGCTGAACTGACTGAGATGAGAGAGGATGGGGGTGGAAGCAGCTAGATCTCTGGTCTTACCTTCACGTTAAAGGGCAATTCTGTGGAAGAATAGCTTGCAATCTACCTCAGGATTTCCCATGTTACAAGGAACAAGAACTCAAGAGGGATGGTGCAAGGAGAAAAGTAGTACTACTTTGTACAAGTACAAAATTTGTACAAAGTCACTTAACTTTCCACAGGAACGCCTGTTCTAGACATCTGGCTATATGCCATCTTTTCTAATCGCCCCCACATCAAGAAAGAAACTCTCATCACAACTATCCCTACTCTTATATTTAATGTGACATCTTACTAAACCAAATGCAGAGATCAGTGTTGGGGTGGAAAACAGAAGGAACTAGAAACAGGGAAGACTGTGCTAGCCAGCATCAGACAGAGGGGAGGGATTGTTCTAGCGGTATGTTAGCAATCTGCCTCTAGGGCAGCTGTCCTTCCCAGCAATCAAAGACTGGTTTGTGTGTATGTGCTCTGGGGCCAGCCAGCTTGGCAAGAAGTTTAAGGACTCAGCCACCCAATCCACAGTGAGACGAGATGACCATTTCACAGCGGGAATGGAGGGCAGGGAAAAGACAAAACAAGGCAAAAAAAGGAAGGAGGAGGGGAACAAAGAAGTGCTACAGATGCTATTTCAGTCTAGATCAGGGGTGGGCAAACTTTTTGACTCGCGGGCTACAATGGGTTCTTAAACTGGACCAGAGGGCCGGAACAAAAGCATGGATGGAGTGTTTGTGTGAACTAATATAAATTCAAAGTAAACATCATTACATAAAAGGATACGGTCTTTTTTTTTTTTAGTTTTATTCATTTCAAACGGGACGGATCAGACCCGCGGGCGTAGTTTGCCCACGGCTGCTCTAGATGGTCACCAACTGGTGGTCTGTGAGGTCCAAAAGGTTGGCGACCACTGGTTTAAGGAAACCTTTGGAGCAGCGGTCGCCAACCAGTGGTCCCCATGAGGTCCGAAAGGTTGGCGACCACTGGTCTAAATAGAGGGGGGAGAAGGGGAGGCCCAGAAAACTACCAATCATTCCCTAGTTATGTGCAAACAGACTTGCCAATACCTCTCAATACTAAAATCAAAGAATGGGTAGGTTTCTCCAGTTCTGGATGTAGTAGGGTGCCAACTGAAAGGACGAGATCTAAAGTGTAGGGCCCCAGCAATGCCTTTCAGACCCACCAAAATATCTGCAATATGTAGTTTAAAAATTACATAAACATCTATCTCCTAGAATTTCTTTCTTAATTAAATCCTAGAGATCTATAAATAATAGTAGCACACACAAAAACTCAGTGAGATCCCCAATGCTAAGAGATGGAGCACATTTCTGTAACTCAAGTGCTAAGATGCAAAGGGCCACAGTCAGAATTGACTCTCCTAGAATCTGCTCTGAGACCCATTAGACACACAAAGGCGGCTCTCTTCTCAATAGAGGCTTGTAGCAAAGCTCCTCTCCAAGGACAAAGAGATTTCACAGGAGAACCACAAAGACATCGCCCCTCTCCGTTTCCCCACTCCCAGCTTTCTCACTTCCTGTCACAGTAGCACCAGACCACAGTCTCCCAGAAACAAACAAATACAAAAGTGCTGGATTCTGGGCTGCAGGCCAACCGCATTCCAGGGCATCCTGTCTACCAATCACCAGCCAGAGCTCCCACTTTGCCCTGCTCAGTTCCTTATCATGTTCGGGGAAAACAACCCTCCTCCCTGCCCCAAGCCAACGCTGCATAGGACAAAGCTCAGGCCTTTAAAAATCAGCAGAAAGATATTGTGTGTGGATCTAGGGTTGGAGTGGGTAAGGGGATTTTTAAGATTCCTATTTGGCAAGTTTCTTCACTTTGGAGACACTGCGCTGGGGATTTTAAAACTACTGCTGCTATTATACTCAGCTCAGCTACATGTAATACATCCCAAAGAAGCTTCATCATGCCAATCTGTTCTCCAAACTGGATTCAGTCCATGGAATATTCCCACCTGGAGAACTACTCTAGGACACATCCTCTGTCACCTTCTCCATCACCCATTCCCACTGTCCTCCAAGTCTTTCAACACTTTTCCCCCACAAGCATAAAGCTGAGTCCTAAGAGGCCCCACCGAGAACAAACAAAGGCAGCGGGCTCCACCCTACAAAGAGGCAGGATACAGGCACCAGCAGGTGCTAGGAGCAAAGTTCCCTACTTCCCTAGGGAATGAGAGGAGGATCCCTAAGAATTGCACAGTAGCCCTGGCAACAAAGAGGTCAAGACAAAACCTCAGCTTTTTTTGCTCACCACTCCCCGCCTCTGGGTCAGGGGCTGTAGATTTGGAACCTTGTCAGAAAAGAAAGCCTCCCTTCCTAATAAGGGTTCTCAGCTGCTTCCAAGACTGGGAGAAAGATACATTTTTCCATTATCTTGTACAAGCCCAGTGGACCTTAGCCCTTAACCCCAGAAGCAAAGATGCAGACAGAAGTCAAGCTCTGTTAGCCAGAGTTTCTTGAAATCCAAAGTAAAGCCCTCTGCCCAAAGGGCTCAATTCCCTTTGCAGAAAGCATAGCACAAGGCTCAGCGGAGTTCTCCAACCAGAGGGATATTCCAGGCATAATATACCACCATCTTTTCTCCTCCCTTTCTTTCTCCTAATTTCCTTATCATTCTTGGATCTATTAAGAAGTACTCTGGGCTAAACTCTGATTTAGATAGTACATGATGCAAAAGGAGCTAAGTCTAAAACAGCACAACTTAGCCCTAACCAGTTATGTTCAGTGGTTAGAGCGTGCCCCTACCCCCTCGGACCAATGGGTCGAAGGTTTGATTCCCGATCAAGGGCATGTACCTTGTACCTCAGTTGCAGGCTCTATCCCCAGCCCAGGTCAGGGCTTGTGCTGGAGACAACCAATCAATGTATCTTTCTCACATAGATGTTTCTCTCTCCCCCCTCTCCCTCCCTTCCACTCTCTCTAAAAATCAATGGAAAAATATCCTTGGGTGACGATTTAAATAAATAAATAAAACAGCACAACTTAGGAGAAATTAGTACATGTCTAAATCTGATATAACTAGGCAGAAAGAGGTAAGGCAGGAATATACACAATAGTCAGCCATTCCAGGGCTAGAGAGAAAAGAGGATATTTAGCAACACTGTTTTAGAACAGAATTTCAAAAGTAGGGCCTAGCCACTGCAAATTTTATCAATGAAACACAAAAAAACAACAACAATAGTTTAAGATCTCTTACCTAGCACTGAATCAGAGTAACTCCCTTTTTCTCTCAAGAACAACTGAAAAATTAGTTACAATTGTTAGTATTCTTATCAGATTCTCCCTCATTCATAGCCCAGACCAAATAAGTCAGTTAAGTACTATAGTGGTAGGTGGATACACAAAAGCAAATAAAAATAATAGTCTAGTAGGAGAGCTTTCTGAGATATTTGAGAGAGAGAGAAGTAAAAGACACACCCCAGAGACACAGAACTGGACACACCTAGATCAATGCTGCTGCTCCAAAAGGATGCCTGACAGGTTCCTGCCTCGAATGATGGTGAGACAGAAAAAGAGTGCTGACTCCAAAATACAGTCACCCAGGGTGTGAGGGAGGAAAGAGACTAGTACAGCCAACTGATTACAATTCAGCAGGACTTCAGCAGAGGTTCTGGTTCTAATTGTATCTCTAGCTGTTTGCAGACATATTTGGAAAATCCACCGAAGGAATAATGAATGGGTAAGAAGAAAGTCAATGGAGGGGCCCAACGACTTAAGATGAATACTCAATGGTTGGAAAAGCATGAATCTGTTTTGCTAACTTTCCACATTTCCCTTTCTCATCAAATCAGGCCCAACGCTATAAGCACTGGAGGGAGGGGAGGCAGAGAAAAGAATGTGATTGGGGAAGGTTAGCTACATTACAACTAGCCAGTGTCCCGCATAGGATTAAGAGAATCCAATCCCACTGTTTGAAAGATACTGGGACTCTGCTAAAACACATCCAATCCCTCTGCCACCCACCATCCCCCACCATCCCCACTCTTAAAAGAAGCATAATTGAGATAGCTTGATGAAGGCACCAGCTGTTTCCACCACTCTCCCTCCCCCCAACTCCAGAGACCACAGTTCAAACTCACATCAAACACTTAATACAATTGACAGGCCAGTAGGAAGGAGAAGCCTGGACTAAAATAGCAGGAAGAGTGCCAACTGGCCCCACTAAGAAGGAATGCTTTCTTGGCTCACTGTAAAAATAAGAAACCTTTGACATCCCCTCCCCTCTGCCTAATTATGTTCTCCTTTCCACAACCTATCCCTCAGTGTCAAATGGATTTCAGTTTTTCCTCTACAGCTCCTTGATCTATTTTCAAATGTCAGAAAATACAGGGGCAATGTAAGGTTGAATGTAAAATAATACTTAGGAGATTGGAAGGCTTCCTGGACTGCAACAGCCAACCCTAGTACAGGGCTCCCACACAAGGACAAGGAGATAGGAGCCCACATAGCACTCTTTTCCGTGTTTCAAGTAAGGAAAGAATGGAGAGAACATTGTTTCCACACTTGAACATTAATGGTAACCCAATTTCTCAAGGCATGAGTAGCCAGTTAAAAGTATTAACTTGATCAGCCCCTCCACACCCACATTCTAAGTTGACCAGAGTTAGCCAAGGAGGAAGGGAAGGAAGTCAGAACTTCCTTTACAGACAGGAAGTAACATTGGCCCTTCCTGTTGAATTTTAAACAAATTGTCCAGTTGAGTTTCAATGTTAACATCCTCTCCTGACTTGTTCCACAATTTCAAAATGGAGAGGGGAAATGAAGATTATCTTAAAGTTTCCCTTCCCCTAACAGGCAAGTCCAAGAGTGCTGGCATAACCCCCAAATCAGGTGGTGACATCTGTAATTCCAAAACAGTATAGGATAGCGTGGTAGAAAACTTGAGATTAGCCACTTGCTCACCATGTCCACTACCATGAGCTATTCTTCTCTACTTCTCATACTAATTAATGACCACTCACCTGAGAAATCACATAGATATGTTGCTTAACTCAAATGTTTAGGTTTTGTGGTCCTCAAACCTGAAAGCATGGATTTAAATATAAGGATAGATGGAATAACACAATCTTAAATCCTATATTCTAGACTCAGAACCTAGAAAGAACTGTCTCCCTTTGGAATTCTGAGTTGCTACCCTGGATCCCTATTTACATTGCAGATTGGGCAAAAAGATTAATTTTAAAATGTCTTAGCTTAGCTTTCCTCCAAGGAACAAAGAACTGTGCCACTTTTTGAAAGATTGGATCAGTTCAACATTCCATCCCAAAAGAAACCCAAAAGTCCTAAATCTAGCATTTAAGATCCTAGATAATTCTAGCCTTTTGACAATATCTATATATATAAAAGCCCAGCAACCAGAATGGTTGAACGACCAGAATGACCAGAACAACCGGTGGCTAAGATGCGCACTGCAGCAGCCAACCCACCTGATCTGGGCCCTGGTTGCCCCCCCACCCGACCCCCTGGCCAGCCCGGCCCCCGATCAGCCCCCAACACCTCGATCGGGAACAGGCCAGCCGGCCAAACACCCATGGCCTCTCCCACCCGCCAGCCTGGCCCGATGAGCCCCCATAGGGGCAGGCCAGCCAGACCCCACCCATGCACAAATTTGTGCACCAGGCCTCTAGTAATAGAAATAATCAAAATCTCTGGATTCAAGTGTTACCCCTGACACATATCCAAGTAAGTTATTTTAACTTCTGGTTTGAGTAAGATTAAGTGAGTGGCAAAACATTTTTAGAAAAACCATAAAGAGAAATATTTCCAACAAGGTAGTATGTGTCACTAAAGATTTAGGAAAGAAGAATGGCATTGAATAAGATTCTTTCAAGACAACTAAAAACATCTACAAATGTAGACATAATACATATCAAGCAGTTACTTTGAAGCAACTTCAAAATTTGGGGGAGCCCAGACAATGTGAATCAGTGGTTAAGTGCTGATCCATGAACCAAGAAGTCACCAGTTCTACACTCAGTCAGGGGGTCAGGGCACATCCCTGAGTTGTGGACTCAATCCAGGCAGTTGATGTTTCTATCTCTCTTTCCCTCTCCCTTTCGCTCTCTCTCTCAAAATCCATAAAAATGTATTTGTAAAAATATTTGGGGAAATCTCTGATTGCCTAGAATAATTCCTATGCAAGATGATACAGTTACCTGACCATAGGAAAAGGAAATAGAAGGGGGAAAAAATGTTTCATGATTGAGGTCATCTCCCAATGATGATATTAAGTAACAGATGACAACTAGATAGGTATAATTAAAGGGAAGAACAGAGGTTAAATAAGGTCAAGCTAAACTCCAAACAAGAGAGGGAGACAGAGACTTCCATCACTGGGGGACAGACTAGCTAAACCAGAAATCTACAGAGGGAAAGTAAGAATGGATGATTCAAGACACAAGTACTCTGGTAATCAGAAATCCTTTTACTTTCCCGTATGGGGTTACCACAGGACATCACTAATTGGTGCTTCTTCCATCTTACCAAAGTATACCAGGCCAAGTAATTCAGTATATGCTTTAATAATCTTTATTGCTTAAACATACATATGGAAAGGGGAAAAAGACATACAGTTAGTTATCAGGAATGATCATCTACCCCAATGTGCAAGACAGAAATATGGATATGGTAATCTATAAAATGGTCCCTGAAAGTCATTAAATCCCAATGATTAGACTTTGGCAAAACTAGAGTTTTTTTGGTCAAATAAGCAAAGGAAAACAGGTAAGTAGGGCAGGCATAATATTTGGTCAAAAGCACAAAAACCAAACCAACAAATGTACTCAAAAGGGAACTGTGCCGAATTTAGGTTATTACTTCTCCTGTTCACAGAAAATTGACTATGGAGGTAAGAAGGTGGAGAAATATATTTCTCTAGGGAAGAAAATTTTGATCTCACTTCCCAAATACAGACAGGCTTATTCTAAGTCATTGCCCTACTATTATTCTCCTAGACAAGGGTCATCAACCTATGCAAAATCTGCTACTCTGCAAATTATTTGCTGACTATACTCAATTGAACTTCTGCAATGGGACAAAGATGGCAGTTAAGTCAAATGTTGCCTAAACTCCTTACAAATACACAAAGGTTAACAGCTATTGTCTACGAGATCTGAAGTGAGAAGACAACTTTCTTTGTACTGTACAGTGAATGATGAGGTCCTCTATTACCCTCTTCTTCCCCCTCAACACACTCCAATGGTGCCTCTCTGTATAGGTCCAGTTCTCCCATCTCTCTTGCTGGCTGGTAAAAACGAGCCTCAGGGCCTTTGTACTTTCTACTCTTATCTACATGACTCCACCCTAATTACATCTAGATCTCTCTCAAACATACCTTTAAGTGAGGCCTTCCCTGACCACACTATTAAAAAACCTCACATCCCTCCTTGCACTTATTCAGCACCCTACATATTCTACTTTATTTTTTCTCAATAACATAATATGTATTTGTTGCTTATTTATCTGTCTCTTTCAACTATAATATAAGTTCTGTGAGTATTTGGTAAGTATACTTACTGTTTAGTCCAGCATATAGCAAATTCTCAAATTTCCTTTGAATGAAGAATGTTTTACTTTTTTAATGAAAACAAACAGCTAAATTAAAAAAAAAAAATCAACTTTGCTTCATTTTTGTGCTATAACCTTTTTTTCTCATTATCTTAGGCCTATCAATTGGGGTCTCCTGTAGCTTCACCTGCAGATTTGGCTGACCTTCAGGAAGGTAGACATTCAAATAGCCAACTCTGCCCTGATTTAACAAAGTAGTCAATGGAGAAGAGAACAGCAGAGGGGTTATAGAACTCCCATTCCAACAAAGAAACAGTGGAAAGAAATCAGATTGGCACCAACTTCTCCTTTAAAATAGACTACTCTATTTTAAAAGTGTGCTGAATATACACCAGCTACTTTATTTCAATGAGATTTATTTCACTTGCAATGAACTGTAGGTGCTTTGATAAAGGTATTGAAAAGTTGACCTAGTTTCTATAACAATGTCCTATGTCCACAACTATCAGAATATATTTTAGTTTCTTAAAATACAAGCTCCCTAAAACAAAAATCTTTTTACTCCACAAAAACCTCTAAATATGCTACTGTATTCCAATATAGAACAACATGGGAAGCACACACAAACCTGACATTTACTCTGGAAAAAGTAAATTTCATTTGCTGTACTGTCAAATTAACCAAAATGAGTAATTAACTAGCAAATGTGGATGAGATTGAAAATGGAAAAGATAAAAACTAATCTAAATTTTTGATCTCTTACTAAAAGAGATCAATCTTCTGAGATGACAACAATTAATCCTAATCTAGATCTAACTGAAATAAACCAGAAGCAGTAGCCTAATATTTGTACCTTTAGCACATGAGTACAATCCTATATAATAAAAGGACAATATGCAAATTGACCCTAACGGCATAACAACTGGGAATCACTGGTCACTATGACACACACTGACCACCAGGGGACAGACACTCAATGCAAGAGCTGTCCCCTGATGGTCAATGCACTCCCACAGGGGGAGCTCTGCTCAGCCACAAGCCATGCTGATGGCTGTCAGTACAGCGGTGGTGGTGGGAGCCTCTCTGGCCTCCTCAGCAGCGCTAAGGATGTCCGACTGCAGCTTAGGCCTGCTCCCCACTGGCAAGTGGACATCCCCCGAGGGCTTCCGGGCTGCCAGAAGGATGTCTGACTGCCAGCTTAGGCCCAATCCCCCCCTATGGAGCGGGCCTAAGCCAGCAGGTGGACATCCCCCAAGGGATCTTAGACTGCGAGAGGGCACAGGCTGGGCTGAGGGATGGCCCCACGAGTGCACAAATTTTTGTGCACCGGGCCTCTAGTTTATTTATAATAAGAATCAGAAACTTTTCCCATATTGTTAGTGAGGCAAAGCAACAGCCATAAAGACCAACAACCTAAAGGGAAAATAAATAGGGCAGGGAAAGGGAGACACCAGAGAACAGGAAAGCAACCAAAAGGAGAAAACTAGGAAAATCAACCGTTGGTTAAAAATGTGCAGAGCTGGGTGGGGGAGTTTGACAGAAAGCTATGAATACCAATCGAAATTAGTTTAAATACTATTCAGAACACTAGTTTTATGGGTTACTTAATATGAAGGAAAGGAAGGAAAACTGTAGGCTGGAAGAAACCTAGAAGTTTCCAAACACGGCTGCATCTAATACATATATTTTCCACAGGCCACAGTTTGACGATCTATAATAATAAAGGTGTAATATGCAAATTGGCCAAACAACCGAAGAGCAGAACAACCTTCCGGATGACCATGCTATGACACGCACTGGCGCCAGACCAGCCAAGGCAGGTGCCATGTGATTGGTCAGGAGGGTCCCGCCATTGCCCCACGATCACTCCGCAGAGGGAGGCCCAGGCCACCCTCTGCAGGGTGATCGATGGGGGGGGTGGGGGGGGGGGGACCTCCACGATTGATCGCCCCAAAGAGAGAGGCCCTGGTCACCCTCTGCGTGGCAACCGGTAGTGGAGCCCCAGCTGGGTAGGGGGGGGCCTTTCTCTGCGATGCAATCGATCTGGAGGCCCCGTGATTGATCGCCCTGCAGAGGGAGGCTGAGGCCAGCCAAGTAATCACACCCTACTCCTGTCACCAGCAGAGGGAAGCAACTAGTGGCGGGGGGCAAGGGGCCAGCACTGCATAGATGGCCCTGATCGCCAGCCAGGCCTAGGGACCCTATCCGAGAGGCCCCAGATTGTGAGAGGATGCAGGCCAGGCTGAGGGACACCCCCCCCCCACATGCACAAATTTCATGCACCAGGCCTCAAGTTCCATACATGAGTAGACCTCTTTCTTAACAAGCACACTTCTTGCTCGGCTGGCATGGCTCAGTAATTGAGTGTTGACCTATGAACCTGGAGGTCACGGTTCAATTCCCAGTCAGGGCACATGCCCGGGTTGTGGGCTAAATCCCCGGTAGGGGGCGTGCAGGAGGCAACTGATCAATGATTCTCCCTCATCGTTGATGTTTCTATCTCTCTTTCCCTCTCTCTTCCTCTCTGAAATCAATAAAAAAAAAATTTTTTTAAAAAGAAGCACACTTCTCACAGGAAGCATTGATGAACTCAAAATTGCTACATGTCTCAGTTTTATTAATGTCCATAAATAAAGACTGAAATAGAGAATGTTTCTTAAACATAAGAGAGGGAGGTTTATCTCAAGAAAAGGGATAGTAAAAGCTGCCTTCATTTCTATGTAACTGTTTCCTGTACAACCACTCATAATGCAATGTTATCCTTGAAAATCCTAGTTGAACAAGTGAGACTTCAAGGTAAAGAATCTGATTCAAAGTCAAGAGTAATAAACCAAAACTAAGCTTTTTCAATCCATTCTCTGCCAAAATTAAAGTTTACCCTAGGATGCTGGAGTTCTGTCTCTTATAGATACAAAATGATGAGAGACACTTGTACTGCTTTTCCTTCTTTTTTTTTACTAAAGCATCCAAGTCTCTGAAGAAATTACTGCAAGATATTCAAGCTTTGCCACCTGTTTTTCTTTTCCCACTCACACCTCACTTTACTTCATTAAAAGTTATCTATCCGTCCCCACAACACGCTTATTTTGAACAACCACATCCACACCACTCCCAAACTTGCCTATTACTAAAGATACTTTTTCCCATTAAAAAAAGTTAGCTTATCCATCCAGGAAGTCCATTTATTCTCTAATATAAGCATCTATATCTACCACAAAGTCTCAGGTCTTAAGAGACCTTAAAGGGCATTTATTCCAACAGACAAATTATGTTTGAGTTCATTTAAAGCATCCATTCTAATAGCAAGCACTTACAAGATATTAACATGAGCTGGGAACTGTTCTATGAATTTTAAATATATTAAATCATCTGATGGTCACAACAATCCTATGCTATGGTTAATATTGTCCTCATTTTACAGACAAAGAGACCAAGGCATAGAGCAATTAAACAGCTTACCCAATATTACATGGCCAATAAGTGGCAGAGCAACATTTGAACCCTGGCAGTCTGGCTCCAGCATCCATGCTCTTACCTACTATGCTATGCTGCCTTGCCTCTCCATATTTATGGAACTCTCAGATTGGAAAGTTCCTGTTTGATTAGCATATTGATCAAAAAATAGAGAAAAGTAAAGCCTCTGTGGCAAATGTTAACAATGATGTCTAAATGAAAGAAGAGTATATAGGAATTATTGTGCTATTCTTGCAACTTTAAGTCTGAAATTTTTTCAAAATTAAAAGTTAAAAATTGCCCTGACCGGTTTGGCTCAGTGGATAGAGCATCAGCCTGTGGACTGAAAGGTCCCAGGTTCGATTCCGGTCAAGGGCATGTACCTTGGTTGCGGGCACATCACATCCCCAGTGGGAGGTGTGCAGGAGGCAGCTGATCGATGTTTCTCTCTCATCGATGTTTCTCTCTATCCCTCTCCCTTCCTCTCTGTAAAAAAATCAATAAAATATATTTTTTTTAAAATAAAATTTAGAAAAGTTAAAAATTTACTTTTATCATCGTATAATGGGACATGTTTTGTGAAAGTAATGCCCAAATTACCTGTTTAAAGGCAGCTTTAAAATAAAGAAAACTCTGGATCCTTATAATATCCCCACTCCATGCCTGATCCAAATTGCCCACACTATTCGAATCAGACTGAAGGACTCACTGGAGAAGTGGCCCTAAAAATGGGGAACACTGTCCCTAAACCGGAATAGTAAATGTGGGCCATGTTCTCAATGCTTAATATTTAATAATCAACAATATACAATTCTAAGTAGAATTAGAGAGAAAAAGTATTTCCAAAAATACATTATACAACATAACTAAATACAAATAAATCCATGCCCTTATTTCCCTTAGCTTAGTTCTAACCTGAACAGTTGTTTTCCCCTCCTTACAATCTCCCTGCCAGACTATCTCAATGCTCTCTATTAGAAACCTCGAAGGCAGCTGCATTGGGCAGAGTAATCCTACTTCAGCTTCTCATGGCATTTAACCCCTTTTGCGAGAGGAGAGAACATGAAATCACCCACTGATTACCTACAATTCATTCCTTTAGGCAAGTTTCTTGTTACTATTATTCTAAATTATACATGAAAATTTGGGTTCTTAAACTCATAAACTTCCCAATACACTTTGTGAACAAAATCTCCTGAAGTTTCATGGTGGAAGCAGTGGCCAACAATACAGTGATATCCAAACACAATTCCGTTGAAACACTAATGTTCAAACTATCATCCCAATCTTTTTATGTTCTTATCAACAAATATAAAAACCACTCACTTCTGACATGGCTGAAAGCAATATTCCCCTGATGCTGGCCTAATATGTTTAAGGTAACCAGTTCCTATCCCCTAGAAGTGGCTACATTAAGATTTCAATGATTGAAGTTAGCAGCTGTCTACATTATGAAATGAACTGATGAAGACCCTTACTGTTTTTTTTCATGTATTATTTTTATTGATTTCAGAGAGGAAGGGAAACAGAGAGAGAGAGAGAGATAGAAACAGCAATGATGAGAGAGAATCACTGATCAGATGCCTTCTGCACGCCCCCTACTGGGGACCAAGCCCACAACCCAGGCATGTGCCCTTGATCAGAACCTAGCCCAGGACCCTTCAGTCCACAGGCCAACACCTTATCCACTGAGCAAAACTGGCCAGGGCGACCCTACTTCTTTATACTATTCTTTGGACTGCTTTCCCAGGAAAGAAACAGAATTAAAGAAAAATTTAAATTTTAAATCTTCAATATTTAAAGAAACTTTACTTAAAAAATGGAATGTGGGAGATGACTCAAAGGTTGAAATTGAAACTACAGATTAGAGTAAAAGTTTCAAAATTACATTTCAATTTTATTAATCTAGGTGGTATTGCTTCCTATCTCAACTTCCTTTCAGCCTTCCCCACAAAGGTCCCTCACTCTTTCCATCAAGATCCTTATTTAAACAAGGCTTACTGAATACCTCAGTGATAAGATAATACCTACATTCAAGCAGCTCATACTCTAGAAGGAAAGACAAAAGTAAATAGACAATTTTAATACAGTGTGATAACATTTGAACTACCCACTATAAGCCTCTGTCCTGCAAATTGGCAGTATCATTCCAAACCACATGCCTGAAAATTCCCTGGAAGACATTTCATTGATAATCAATGAACTTTGAGGCATTTCCAGTAAGTTTAAGAAAGGACAGCAATGGTGTGCATATGGAAAGATCCCTGTTCTAAAGATTGAAATAATAGCATACCCACTTCTCCATTGCTTTATGGAAAGTGGATTTTTTACATATGTTATTCCAATAGGGAGGAGTAAGAAATCTAAGTGAGGACTGACCCTCTGCAAGATGAAACACCCTTTCCTTTAGCAAAGGCTGATTTTAGTTCTGGCTCTTTTTTCTATTCTCTCTGGAGAATGGCAGTGCATAGTGGTTAAGTCTGTGGACTTGGTAGGTAGTCAGGCCAGGGTTTAATCCTGGTCTTGGCCACTAACAGGCAGTGAAATTTCCAGCAAACCTCAGCTTCTCTGAGGCTCAAATCCTTTAAGAAAACAAAAACAGTTGTTGTGGGAAATTAAGTAAATAGTTTATGCAAAATGCTTAGCACCACGAGAAAAAAACAAGAGAGGGAGAGGGGCTGGCATTTAATAAGGGGGCCATCAGATACCAAAATAGAAAGCAATAAATTATACAGAGCTAATAATTTTTTATTCCAATTGAATAGTGATCTATGCTTAATTTATTTGCACCCATCCCTAAAGAGAACTACCTCATAAACTTAAGGATAAATTGCAATTACTGGGAGCTTTTTTTTAAAGATTTCCAATAGTCCCAATTCTTATAATAGCTGAGAGAACATGTTCTAGCCCCTCTGACTCTCCATAATTGAAACCCTAAGAAAGGCACTACAATTCTAACCACCCACAAGAAACCCTCACCTGGAACACAGATTATACCTTAGTCATATAACAAAGAAACCAACAGTACATGGGAGTCAAACAAGGAAAGAAAAATCTGCATAACTCATACTTACTTGTCATTTTTTATCCCAAAACCAAAATGATGAGCAAAACAAAAATCTAAAGATTTACTTATTCGTACCCCTTATTATATTTCCTGAAAGAACCAGTAGAGGTGAGGTAAAAGACAATCTTCCATTTTATCATCCAAAAGGCTCTATAGTACATACCAGTTAAAACAATGCCTCAGTTCGTGGAAATAGTCCTGGACGACAGTTAACTAGGATGCTCACTGCAGCCACACAAAGCCCAGTATTTAAAGCTGGACCCAAATCACCACCATTCAGTCATCCAGAACCTATTTTCAAACTGCCTTTGTACTCCTTCAGATTCCCTCCTCCCTCCCCCTAAAGGTTGAGTAGGAAACCGACACTCTGGCAGCAATATGACCAACCCTTCAAAGATCCACCAAGAAACCTCCCTAGGCTGGAGTCAAAAACAGAGAACATTTGAAAGAGAAATTGGAAAATATCAAATAAGAACTAGAGCCCAACAGATTACAGACATTGTCTTTTTTCTTTCTTTTTAACTGCACTTGCTATAATTATGAGATCCAGGCATGAAAAATCTTACTGTAGCCCTTGCAGATTATATTAAAAGGCAGAACAAAGTTGTTTCCTATGAAGCCACAACCTCATAAGGATGAAATCATCTTGCAAAAAATACTCTCAGTTCTAGAAAAGAAATACAAGGAAGTACTATAGTCTAAAAAGAATGGGGGGGGGGCACAAGAAATCAGAGGTTATAGACATATCAGTTTAAAGCTAATGAGCAGCTTACATATTAAGGCCCATCTTGTTACAATTAGGGCAGCACTTAATCCAGCTATAATTTTCAGACTGATTCGCATTTTCAACGAGAGAAGGAAGAGAACACTCAGGTTTCAGCTACTGATGAGTTGGCTATATAATTATCTAGAATCAGTATTTTTTACAAGAACGTATCTGCAAAAACAAACAAATCTTAAGACTAAATATAAGATTTGAAAGCACAGTCATGGGCCTTTAGCTCTTACAGATTTCTGATTTCACAGCAAACAAAAACTTACCTCCAAAAAAGAACTTTCAGTTTGGTTTAAAATAAGAATTCCCCTTGTGCTTTCTCAAATCCATTCTAAACACTAAAGTTTGTATGTACAACATTAGTGTTTTCTCTTAGCCTAGCCTTATTTAATCCATGGCCCTTTAAGAGAGCATAAAGCTGAAAATATTTTCAGGTGTGTTGCCACTTTACTCAGGTGAACTAAAAAAAAGCATGATTAAGATTTCCTAATCCCTTTCAGCACATACACCAAATGCTATCGTATTTACAGACTGAAAATACAACACCTCCACAAATCTTTGCCATCAAAGGTAGTTTTAGAAGAAAAGGGGATTACAATTCAGTTAACATGGACCCATCTGTTTTCTTTTATAAGGCAAAGCAGGGAGGCAACGTCTAGCAGGAGAATGAGGCTCCCACCCACCACACCTGGAAAGTAAAAGAGGGATCCACCCAGGAATAGCTGGGCTGAAACCGATCTGGGCCGTTCAAACTCTCTGTGGGAGAAAAACACCACCGTTTAAGCTGCAAAGCCCCCAGCAACTTTCCACTTCCACAAATCTAATGATAAAAGGGAAAGAAAAGTTTTGAAACACATGAGGTAGCATATGTATAACCAGCTTCCGACCCAAATTCCTTTCCCAACTCACACGCAAAATGCCAAAAAAAAGAAACCCAACCTTTGGTTTGGTCTCTGAAAGCACAAGTTTGTAAGCTTAATCCAAAAAAATATATAAAATCAAAGAACACACCAAAATGTAAACTTTTGGAGTTGCTCTCACCCCCTCTGAATCTATTCATCTCTATCAGAGAGACCTAGAAGTTGTTTCTGAATCTTGAATATTTTACCTTTTAAAAATATAATAAAATTCCCCAAAGTAAGAAGAAAAATTAATAATTGCTTAAAAGTTACCCGTCAGCATAGCAGAATCTCTCGTTTTTAAATTCCCTCTGGTTACCGTAAGGCAAAAATTCGATTTGGGTTATCCTCCTTCACCCGTCTGAATACACATTTTTTTTAAAAGGCACACACCTCAAATGTGGACTTCTGTAAACCAGTCCTTTAAGAAAGAAACCCAAGGCTTCGTCAATGTGTTGAGAAAGACAAATCCAGCAAGGTAGTTGATTTTTTTCGCCACCTCTTCCTCCTTTCAGTATCTTTCCTGGTCTTCTTTCTCTCCCTCTTTTTTTTCCCTCAGATCCAACACCTAAAATGGAAGTTGCACCCAGCCAAAGGCTAGGGAGCCTGGGTGGTGACAAACTGATCTGGCAGCCCTACCCCCTCGCTTTCCTAAGTGATGTCAGTCCCTGAGAACTTCCAATAGGAGCCAGGCATAAATCAGGGAGCAGATTTTATCCAATAGGAAACTTCATTATAGGAAATTAAAAAAAAAAAAAGGAAAGAGAGGAGGAGAGAAATGGGGAAGTTTTATATATATATTTATATTTAAAGTGGAAACCGTATAATATCGGAGGAGTTACCGCAGGGCTCTGGGGGCCCAAAGGAACAGAGCTTTATAGAAGGGCATGCCTAAGAGTCGGTTCTCTTTGAGGGTGTGGCTCTTGCTCTCTCTCCCTTCCTTTCCGGGTGAGGAAAAAGAGCTGATTTTATTTGCCTGCTGCTATTTGATTTGTTGCTTTCTACCCCAAAGCATTTTTTTCCCAAAGGAAGCAAGGGAGAGAGAAATCCTAAAAATAGAACTATTATATGGTGATCGGGATGATAGAGGATATCTGAGGTAAACTCGCAGATTCATTATTTTGGTTTAACTTCATTAGAGCTAATTAGAAAAAAATAAATGCCTGGACTTAAACAATTCTTAATGTCTACACTTTCAACTACTGAATCCACTGGATTGTTGAGGAAAATCACTGTCTTCCCATTTGTCCCCAAATTAAAATAATGTGGGTTTGAGGGACAGAATAAATGGAATCCAACAAACAAGCAATATATTTACAGAAGATAACAGCATGTGTAAGGAAAAGTCTCACATCAAGAAAATTAGCTTTCTTTGTGAATTTCAAGCTTCTAGCTCATACATTCTCCTATTACACTTGTCCTAGAAAGTAAAAAGGATTATACAGGTATTCTTTTTCTGAGTTATTTTAATATGTTGTTAACCATTATTCACCCCATGTTTGATCTATAGTCCCATAGACCCTCATATTTGGTCTAAAGTGTCCAAAAGAACGCCTGAGAAGTGCTAGAAGACCAAACAGGCATCACAAGCACTTGTTTGATGGGCTTTAAACAAACTAGATAGAACGAACAGACTTTAGCTCTCATTATCTAAGATTCATCTCCTATTTTTTTATATATATTTTATTGATTTTTTACAGAGAGGAAGGGAGAGAGACAGAGAGTTAGAAACATCGATCAGCCGCCTCCTGCACATCTCCCACCGGGGACGTGCCCGCAACCCAGGCACATGCCCCTGACCGGAATCGAACCCGGGACCTTTCAGTCCGCAGGCCGACGCTCTATCCACTGAGCCAAACCAGTTTTGGCGATTCATCTCCTATTTATTACCTTATCACATCTTCTAACTCTACTTTCCATCTATTCCTGCTCCTCCACAGCAAGTTCAAAAGCCAAAGGTAATTGCCAAAGGAAAGCAATCAGCACAGAAATGTTTGCTGATTTCATGGGTTGCTAGATCAGAACCATATTCTAAATATTGTATTATTTTCTAGAAATGGATTGGTCTTGTTTCCCTCACACCACCACTAACAACTTGCAAGTGCTTTGCCTTCCCTTTTCGTGTGTGTGTGTGTGTGTGTGTTTTCCTGTCTTCTCCCACCAGAAGATAAGTTCCATGAAGGCATGAACAGTGTCTTTCTAGTACTGGTATATCCCAAGAGCTCAGCCTTATAGCAACAGATGAATGAGTGAATAAAGTCTCTTGGCTTACTACTTATGTAATCCTGGACAACATTAATGTATTTGTAGATTATATTCAAAATATAGCCCAGCTGGTGTGGCTCAGTGGTTGAGCGTCGAACTATGAGCCAGAAGGTCACAGTTCGATTCCTGGTCAGGGCACATCCCCAGGTTATAGGCTCTATCCTCAAAGAGGGACTTGCAGGAGGCAGCCAATCAACGATCCTCTCCCATAATTGATGTTTCTATCTCTCTCCCTCTCTCTTCCTCTCTGAAATCAATAAAAATATATTTTTAAAATATATATATAATTATATATAAAACATTTTAAAAGATAACTCAATGGTGAAAAAGTTATTACAATGTAAAGTAATCTGAAACAGCTATCTTCAAATAAAGCGTCTCAAGGATTAATATGCGCTAAGGAAAAACTGTTTACACTCAATTTATAAAAAATAAAAAGACTAGTTCTAATTATTTTAAGCACCTACTGTGAGCCAGTAAATGTCAAGAATAATGAGATAGACACATTTCCTGCTCTCAGTAAGCTTATATTCTAGCGAGGGAGAAAGATTAATAAGTAAGGTGCCAGATGGAAGATTATACAGAGATTTCAGAGTCTGATGAGAATGACTTTTGGCCTGTCTTAAATATTTTTTATTGATTTCAAAGAGAGGAAGAGAGAGAATCATAGATCTGCTGCTTCCTGCATGCCCCCTACTGGGGATCAAGCTCAAAACCCAGGCATGTGACCCAACCAGGAATCAAACAGTCGTGGGTCAATGTTCAACCACTGAGCAAAACGAGCCAGGTGACTTGTGGTCTGTTTTATTTTTTTACTTTTTTTGTGTTTTAAATCCTCCCCCAAGGATATTTTTACATTGATTTTTAGAGAGAGTGGAAGAGAGAGGAAAAGACAGAGAGAAATATCAATGTGAGAGAAGCACATCAATTGGCTGCCTCCTGCATGAGCCCCATGCAGGGCCCGGGCCAGGGAGGAGCCTGCAACCAGGTATGCGCCCTTGACTGGAATTGAACCCAGGACCCTTTGGTCCACAGGCTGATGCTCTATCTTCTGAGCCAAACTGGCTAGGGCTTGTGGTCTGTTTTAGATTGTATGTCAGGGACAAACTCCCTGGAGAGGTGACATTTAAGTTGAAATCTGAATGGTAAGAAGCAGCCAACCACGAGAAGATATAAGCAATGATAACTACTAATGCCAAAGCTTTAAAGTGTGGGGTTGAAACACACTGGATCCAGCAGAGTTGTTGCAAATGAGGAGGGAGGGGTAAGCAGGAATCAGAACATGAAGGGTTCCTATAGGTTAGAGAAAGTAGTTTTTATTTTATTCTAGGGGAAAGTCTGTGAGGGTTTTAAACAGCAGAATGTAAGTTCTAACTCACATTTTTTAAAAGTTCAGGTTATCTATGTGACAAATGGATTAAAAAGGGAACAAAAGTGAAAGCAAGGAAATTAGTTTGAAGGTCAAGTGATGGTGATAAGCAGTTCACTACAGTGGTAGCAGTAAAAATGGAGAGAAGTCAATGGATTGAGGATATGTTTAGAGATAGTGTTGTTTTTTGTTTGTGTTTTCCCCCCTTCTTTCTTTCTTTCTTTTATTTTTCTGTATCATGGAATATTACATTCAGTGGTCAGTTTTATAACTCTCCCAGTTTAACTTTCCCACCCATAACTGTCACCACTTACTTAACACATAAAGAAACACAAGATAGCCCTAACTGGTTTGGCTCAGTGGATAGAGCATCGGCCTGCGGACCCAAGGGTCCCAGGTTCGATTCCGGTCAAGGGCATGTACCTTGGTTGCCGGCACATCCCCAGTAGGGAGTGTGCAGGAGGCAGCTGATTTATGTTTCTAACTCTCTATCCCTCTCCCTTCCTCTCTGTAAAGACCAATAAAATATATTAAAAAAAAAAAAAAAAGAAACACAAGATAACATTAAATGGTGAAAGATTAGAGAAGAACTGGGAAATAAAATTGTATTTTAAAAATAAATATTAAAGGGGGTCGGGGGGCAATGGGGGGGGGGGGTAAGGACACATATGTAATACCTTAATAAAGAAATTTTTAAATAAATAAAATAAAAATAAATATTAAAATTCTTATATGGTGCAGCCCTAGTTTGTTTGGCTCTGTGGATAGAACGTCGGCCTGAAGACTGAAAGGTCCCGGGTTTAATTCAGGTCAAGAACACATGCCTGGGTTGTAGGCTCAATCCCCAGTAGGGGGCGTGCAGGAGGCAGCCGATCAGTGATTCTCATCATTGATGTTTCTATTTCTCTCTCCCTTCCTCTCTGAAATCAATACAAATATACATTTTAAAAAAATTCTCCATATACGGTGCAGCATGCTATGCTAGAGTGCTATGCTGTAATGACTCTACTTCTAAAACAGACTAAAATGCCCTAGCTGGTTTGGCTCAGTGGATAGAGCGTTGGCCTGCAGACTGAAGAGTCTCGGGTACCATTCTGGTCAAGGGCACATGCATGGGTTGTGGGCTCGATCCCCAGGGGCATGCAAGAGGCAGCCAATCAATGATTCTCTCTCATCATTGATGTTTCTATCTCTCTCTCCCTCTCCCTCTCCCTTCCTCTCTGAAATCAATAAAAACATATTTTTAAAAATTAAAAATAAAATAAAATAGCCCAGCCAGTGTTGCCCAGTGGAGGAAGTCCTGCCTAGTTCAATTCCCAGTTGGGGCACATGCCCAGGTTGCTGGCTTGATCCCCAGTAGGGGGCATGCATAAGGCAGCTGACTGATGATGCTCTCTCATCCTTAAAGTTTCTATCCCTTCCTCTCTACATTCAGTAAAAATATATTTTAAAAAAATAACATAGACTAAAACTATAAATGCCAAGAAGAAAAAAATCAATTCCAAAAAAAACACTGGCTACCTGTACAGAAGAAAACAAAATATTTTTACCCCTTTCTACCCTCTGGTGGCTACACATTACCATCCAAAGTTCGTCATTTTTGACGCTCTAGGTAGGATGGCCATTTAACATTCCCTTTAAAAATTCTACTAATACATAATTTAACGATAATGGTATTGGATTTTTAAAACATCAAGAAGTGAGTCTCTCTACTAATCCTGATAATAGGATACTGTACTCGTGAGGGGGGTAGAATATTTACATTTTTGTTATAGAACTCCATAGAATCACCTAAAACTGTACTAGTATTCCACTGCTTAATCCCATCCTGATTCCACACGAACAGATGCCATAAACAAATATTGTTCTGACTTCTGTCTGTTTCCTCTTTTTTTTTTTTTTTGGCTTGCTTGCTTTTTTGTGTATCCGCATGCTGATCTAAATTCTATTCTTCTTCTTCTGCTGAAACCGGTTTGGCTCAGTGGATAGAGCATCGGCCTGCGGACTGAGGGCTCCCAGGTTCGATTCCAGTCAAGGGCATGTACCTGGGTTGCGGGCATTTCCCCAGTGGGGGGTGTGCAGGAGGCAGCTGATCGATGTTTCTCTCTCATTAATGTTTCTGGCTCTCTATCTCTCTCCCTTCCTCTATGTAAAAAAATCAATAAAATATATTTTAAAAATAAATAAATAAAATCTATTCTTCTATTAAGTTTTTTTTAAAAATATATTTTACTGATCTTCTACAGAGAGGAAGGGAGAGGGACAGAGAGTCAAAAACATTGGATGAGAGAGAAGCATCGATTAGCTGCCTCCTGCACACCCCTACTGGGGATGTGCCGGCAACCAAGGCCTGGAAGCATTCAGTCCGCAGGCTGACGCTCTATCCACTGAGCCAAACCGGCTAGGGCCCTTCTATTAAGTTTTATGTCCTTTCAAGAATTGTTTCCTCTTCAAAATAGGACAACTGACAACTGCAACCAAAAATGTCTCCTGTTCTCCTTTCTTTTTCTATCTTCAGAGCAAAAGCCGTGCCCTGACCGTTTGACTCAGTGAATAGAACCTCGGCCTGCGGACTGCAGGGTCCCAGGTTCGATTCCAGTAAAGGGCATGTACCTTGGCTGCGGGCACGGGGCACGTTCCCAGTGGGGGGGGGGGGGGGGGTGCAGGAGGCAGCTGATGGAAGTTTCTAGCTCTCTATCCTTCTCCCTTCCTTTCTGTAAAAAATCAATAAAATATATATTTTTTTAATATATTTTATTGATTTTTTACAGAGAGGAAGGGAGAGAGATAGAGAGTTAGAAACATCGATCAGCTGCCTCCTGCACACCTCCTACTGGGGATGTGCCCGCAACCCAGGTACATGCCCCCGACCGAAATCGAACCTGGGACCTTTCAGTCCGCAGGCCGACGCTCTATCCCCTGAGCCAAACCGGTTTCGGCAATAAAATATATATTTTTTTTAAAAAAGAGCAGAAGCCTCAAACTAGGGAAAATATTACCTGACTTGGAAATACTCAACCACCCCCTCTCCCCAATAGTTCAACTACCTCAAATCCTTTTTTGAGAAAGTATTAGATATCAATCAAGACATATTTGAGCGTACTGTACTTACTACTCACCCCTCCACGGCTTGTCCCCTTCTCTTAGGCGACTTCCTTTTCTGCCTCCAGTTGGCCTCAGCAGGGACTGCTCCGTTTTAATTCATCTCACTTTGTCATCAATGGCTTTGGGTTCATCCACTTTCAAACAGCGCTGGCCATCCGGTGACATCTAACCGAAGCTAGGAATCGGGCCTAGCACACACAGGGCAAGGACCCACTGTCCAGGTTGACAACGTGGGTTGGCATTCTCGCTAAATGTTTACAAACTTGAGATCATTTAATTTTTCATATCATCCCTGAAAACAGCTGTTTCCAGTCAGGAAGTGTTCTAAACAAACCACCTCTGAAAGGACACCGCAGACCACTCCAGACGGGAAGTTCTGCAACCCTCTCTAGTCAGCAGTTTGCCAAGATTTGGAGCTGGAGTGGAATCTGGGAAAAATTTGAATTCAGAAAGTAGCTCAGTAACCTTGATCCTGGCCTGAGGAGATGTCTGGTTGAGAGATTACGGGACGACACGTGAGGAGAGCCATCACCGGGACTATTTCCTCCATTAAGCCTGGAGCGATCTTAACAGGGCCGCCGCCATTTGCAACCTCTTCTAGGAGACGCCGCAAGTCTCCTTCAAGTGTTCTGGGGCCTGCCCAATTGGAGAATCCAGACCCTGTTTTCGGGGTGCGCTCGGCGCTGAGGGAGAAGCCGGCTACCATCAGAATTCCTCCAACCCCACTTCTCTTCTCGCGCGGACCTTCTTCCCCCAGCTCCCAAGTACCTCGAGACTTAGCCTCCCGCCAAAGTGCTCCTCCTCTTGTGATTGGCTGTCCCAGAAACCTTCGGCCAATGGGGATGATGTATCCCGGCAGACTAAACCAGAGAGCTGGGGAGGAGGGAGGACGTCGGCCCTACGACGCATGTGCGCGAGGGCAGCGGCGCGAGGTGCGTGGCGCCAGGCGCGCGTGGCCACAGGTTCTCACAGTCACCACCTCCCAGTGCATGAGGGCGCCCCGCAGGAAGAGGACGCCGGAGAGACGGAGGCTGCAAAGCCCGCGCGGCCATAGCTGGCGGTGAGGGTGAACCCTGAATTCCGGCCTCCGGGATCCCCACGCTCCATTCCCAGAAACCTCTGCGCTACGGAGTCTCTCGTCAAAGGAGTTGGGCCAGGGCGCCCACTTTGCAGGGCCTTCCCTGTAACCCTGCTTCTTCCGCCAACTCCGTTTCCCTTGGTTCCAGACAGACGGAGAGAGGAACCTCACGGCGACTCACCCACTGGTGCTGCTTTCTTGGATAACCTTCCGGTGGCGAGGCTGGACATTGGGAGGAAGCAAGCACAGAGAGGACAGCAGGGGCAACTCCTACTGCAGGTGGGGCTGGGGGCTGGCGGGAGCTGGCGGGTTGGGAAGCTTCCCCAGGGCCTCAGTGTGGGCCCTTGCAACAGCTGCCAGCCTCCTCCACCCGCATCTCCGGCTGGATCGGTATTGAACCTACCCTTTTTTAATTTACTTTTTCACTTTTTTCTGTCCTGATAGTTTAACTCTTCGGATCATCAGTGCCACCTGACAGAAAACTGCATGCCAGGAGAGGAACACCAGCTGTGCAGTAAGTGTAAGGGGTTCAGGGCAAAACGCTGGAAATGTAGTTAGCCTGAAGTCAGAGTATCCAGTTTGTTTTGGTTGGGGTAGAATGCTTAATTATCCTTGTCCATTGTTAGCCAGGTAATCAACCGGACTGACAAACGACAAACCTGAAGACCAGATTCTTTGCCAAATGGAATCCAGCTCGCTTTAGTCAAGAACATCTGAACCATTAGGTAATGTCCTAATTTCTGTGCCCGACGTTCCCAACTCCAGCAGCTTTTCTTTACAGTGCACCCTCTGCTGGTTAGTGTGGTAGAATGAGCTCAGAAAAAAAGATGTATACACTTAAACTAGAGAATTTTATATTCATATTATTTCTTAAATGTTAAATTGAGGATTATACCCATGTAACTCTGGAGTGTGGTGCTCAGGAAGAATATGAGTAGTCAGAACTATAGGTACTGTGAATGAGGAAAGTTCAAGGATAAAAGCTACCATTTTGCGGGTGATAGTTATGTGCCAGGCACTCACAGTACTAAGCTATTTTACCTGCATTGACTCATTTAATCTTTAAAACAACCCTAAGAGGTAACTACTGTTATCATTTCCATATCATAGAGGAGAAAAGTGAGACTCAAAGAAGTTAGGTTATTTACCTGAGATTCAAATTGAGACTTATCTTGTATCTCCCTCATGAAACAACTATGATAGTCTTTCTTGAAATAGCTTGGCACAATTATGGATCCTCAACTTTCAAATTTTCCTGCCATTTCAAAGACAGAAAAAGGTATAAACAAACATAGTTCTGAAATGTATGTTCTTTCATCCACAGGAATCTCATCTGTGAAAACCTAGTTTTATTAATAGACCAACATGTGTTCTCCTGCCAGTCCCAAAATCATATACAGAAATTCCAGGTTCCTCCGATTGGCTTTTCTACAGCTGTATCACCAGCAACAGAGTGGGGTATTCTGTGATGTCCTTCTGCAGGCAGAAGGTAAGAGACTGCAGCAGGTCCTCAAATAACATTGTTTTGTTCAATGTTGCTTTATTACATTAATGAGGAAAATAATATTGATTCCTAGATAGGGCCACTGTGGGTGTGGATTTTGCACTTTCTCCCAATGCCCAGGTACTAGTTTCCTTCCACATCCCAACGATGTATCTGTTAGGTGAATTAGCATGTCTGAGTTGTCCCAGTCTGAGTGGGTATAAGAGTATGTTTGTGAGTGCACCCTATAAGGGAAGGGTGTTTGTCCAGGGTTGGTTCCTGCCTTGAGCTGCCTTATAGACTTTGGCCACCTACAACCCTAAAGTAGAATAAGCAGGTTGGAAAATAATTATCTGACTTGCTTTTATTAATCGTTGTTAACTGTACATATACCTCACATTACAATGTTTAATACTGTAAGTGTTTTGGTTGTTCCTTATTTAATAGCTTGGTGACATTTTTGTGACCAGAAATATGCTTAGAAACTTAACTCTTGTTTACATCATTAGCCTATGGTAAAATTAGTTTCTTTATAGTCATTTCGCTTAAAGTTGCAGTTTCTAAAAACCTATCAATGACATTGAGAACTTACTGTAGTGGGGACTCAATTGAAAACTCACCATAGAATAAGATAAAAAAGACTTTAGAACCAGGGAGAGGAGGACAAAACCAGGGGGGAAAAAGTGTTCTTGCCTTTGAGCACTGTAAACTATTTGGTAAAGAGCTGTTTGTTTTCTAGGACAGTTATATTTGCAAGAGTGAAAATGAGACATTTTTCTCTGAAAAAATGAAATTAGCCCTAGCCAGTTTGAGTGGATAGAGCATCAGCCTGCAGATCAAAGGGTCCCAGGTTCAATTCTGGTCAAGGGCACGTACCTCGGTTGCAGGCTCCTCCCTGGCCCACATGCAGGAGGCAACCAATCAATGTGTTTCTGTCTGTCTTTCCTTACTTTCCACTCTCTCTGAAAGATCAATGGAAGAATACCCTCAAAAAAAAAAAAAAAAAGAATACCCTCAGGTGAGGATTAACCAAAAAATAATAATTAATTGTAAAGTTTCTTTAAGTGTAGAAATTCTATAAAACTTGAATAATATAATGGGATGGTTGTGAATATTTAGTTAACATGTAAAGCACTTACAAAAGGGCTTTTAATATATTAGATGATACTATTACATATTTTCCCTTTTTCTTGCCAACCTGTTGCTTTTTTTATTCTTATCTTCAAATTGTTGGTTTTGTTGTTTGACCTAAAATACAGAGGTAGACAAAAGTAGGTTTACAGTTGTTCATATAGAAAAATATATAACACAAATATATATATATATATATATATATATATATATATATATATATATGCCTAAACGATCGTTATGACCAAACGACTGGAATGACCGGTTGACCAGTCGCTACGACACGCACTGATCACCAGGAAGAAATGCAGGAGCTGTCCCCTTGGTGGTCAGTGTGCTCCTGCCAGAAAGCAGGCTCACAGCTGGTGAGAGCAGCTGTAGTGGCAGGAGCCTCTCCTGACTCAGAGGCAGTGCTACTGATCAGCAAGCAGGTACAGCAGGTACAGCAGGCCAGGATGAGCGTGAGCGGTGCCCAGCCCTGGCTCGGGCTCCTTCCTGGCCGCCTGCCACTTGGCACACTGCTACATCCCCTGAGGGGTCCCGGATTGCAAAAGGGCGCAGGCCAGGCTGAGGGTCCCCCTTTTCCCCCCCATGCACAAATCCATGCACCAGGACTCTAATAAATGATACAAAACTAAGCTGTGTTTGGCATACAATTGTAAACCAGCTTTTGGTCACCCCTGTATATATACCTTATTTCCACCTCTTCCCTTTACATTTGAAATGTTAAATCAGCATGAGGTTGAGCCTGGGAAAGGCCTAATACTAGGAGTCAGTTTACATTCTAGCTTTTTACTTAGTAACTAAGTGACAAATGGGCAAGTAACTACATTTCTCTGGAGCTCAGTTTCATTTATAAAAAAGGATTTTTTTTAAAAATATATTTTATTGATTTTTTACAGAGAGGAAGGGAGAGAGATAGTCAGAAACATCGATGAGAGAGAAACATCGATCAGCTGCCTCCTGCACATCTCCCACTGGGGATGCGCCCGCAACCCAGGTACATGCCCTTGACCGGAATCGAACCCGGGACCCTTCAGTCCGCAAGCCGACGCTCTATCCACTGAGCCAAACCGGTTTCGGCTATAAAAAAGGATTTTGACAACCAATATTGTACAGCACTCTACAGTTTACACAGTATATATTCTACAGTGTATGTCTCTTATAACAGCCTTGTGAAATAAATAATGTTATATATAAGGTGAATGAATTGAGGCCCAGAGAATTAAGTGACTTGCCTGTTTGTTCTCTTAATAAGTGCAGAGTTGGGATTCATTCCTTAATTCAGAATAAACAAAAAAAGTATCACGTTACCTATTGTATGCTAGTGCATTATACTGGCATGGGCATACAGTATATGTAAAGATAAAAGTCCTTCCTTGAAAGGAAATCATATAAAGGGAGACACTCAAATAACCAGTGTATTTGGGTAGAGGCCGGCAGGACAGGTGTTCCCATGGGAGTGAGTTAGGGTTTGTTTGTAGTTTGATAACATATTGGGGTAACTATTGGCTGATATAGAAGCATCCTTTACAGGTTTGAGGAGTTTGGGGAATGGGGATTAGGGAGATTCTCTTAGAAGTAACCCTCTATAGTGAGGTCTGACGGACAAACAGAAGTAGGAGGAAGTGAGGAAAGGTTTTCCCCAGGCAAAAAGAACAGAATACACAGAGAATTAGAGATGTGACCAGTGATTTGTGAGTGGCTCCTTATAGCTAGAGTGCAGACTACAGAAGTGACCAGAAATATTACTAGAGAAATTAGCAGCAGCCATGTGGGGTCTGAAGTGTTATACAAAGGAAGTAGGTCTTGTCCTCAGAACATTGGGAATTGCATTTATAGGTGTTTTTTTGTTTGTTTGTTTTGTTTTGTAATATATTTTATTGATTTTTCATAGAGAGGAAGGGAGAGGGAGAGGGATAGAGTTAGAAACATTGATCAGCTGCCTCCTGCACACCCCCCGCTGGGGATGTGCCCGCAACCAAGGTACATGCCCTTGACTGGAATCGAACCCGGGGCCCTTCAGTCCGCAGGCTGACGCTCTATCCACTGAGCCAAACCGGCCAGGGCTGCATTTATAGGTTTTAAGGTCATGATCAGATACCTTTTAGAAACAGCACTCAAGCTGTGTAAGAATTATTGGATTACTCATGGGCCCAGATAGGAGACTGTTTTGTAATCCAGAAGAGAGGGGATAGTGGCCTGAACTAAGATGAGTAGAGAGAAATTTCTGGCTTTTGAGCTATTAAAAAGAATTTTTTAAAACTTCCTGCAGTTAAGAGTATAGATTCTGTAATCAGCCCCACTCCCCACCCCCCAGTACAAATCTTTTTTTTGCTACTTACTAACCGTATAATTGTGGGCACATTATTTAACTATGCCAAAATTTACTCATCTGTAATAACAAAGCTACTTCATAGGGGTCTGGTGAAGATTAAATGAATACTGGTAAAACCCTTAGAATAATACTTGGCATATAATGACTCAAAAACGATTTGCTTTAAAAAAATTAATGCTGCCGAGGCCGGTTTGGCTCAGTGGGTAAAGCGTCGGCCTGCGGACTGAGGTCCCGGGTTCGATTCCAGTCAAGGGCATGTGCCTGGGTTGCAGGCACATCCCTAGTGGGAGATGTACAGGAGGCAGCTGATCGATGTCTCTCTCTCATTGATGTTTCTAACTCTCTCTCTCTCTCCCTTCCTCTCTGTAAAAAAATCAATAAAAAATATATTAAAAAAAAATGCTTAGCTCTAGTCGGTGTGGCTCCGTGGATAGAGAATTGACCTGTGGAATGAAGGGTCCAGGTTCGATTCTGATCAGGGCACGTGCCCGGGTTGCGGGCTTGATCCCCAGTAAGGGGTGTGAAGGAAGCAGCCGATCAATGATTCTCATCATTGATGTTTCTATCTCTCCCCTTCCTCTCTGAAATCAATAAAAATATATTTTAAAAAAACTGATTAAATGCAGTAGGTAGGGGAAAAGGAAGAATGAAAGGTTAACGTCTAGTGCTCAGGTTTGAACAACTGGGTGAATGTGACACTTTATTTTGAAATAAACAGTTTTGGTGGTGTCATTGGCAAGCCTTTGGTATTTGAAGCCATTGGAGACTGAGATTGCCCAGGAAGTGCCCATAAAGTGAGAAGGTGGCTCAGGACAGACCACTGCATATTAGGCAGTAGATAGAGCTCAAGAGAGAATTGAGCTCTGAGTGTACATATCCAAAGGTCATGCCCTTTCTATTAGACCACAAGCAGCTTCTATAATTTTTCTACATTTGTGAGAGTCACAAAAATTTATTCAGCAAGTATTTGATCTCCTACTCTGTCAAGCATTAGGTATACTGCAGTAAGACAACTGGTCCTTACATTGTGAAGGTGGACAATACAGATTGCTAAGTGCTATCTATGATAGCTGCAGAATACATCTCTGTGTTCAGGAGCACCAAACCCACACATGGGGTAGAAAGGGGGAAGGCTTTTTGAAAAAAGTAATGTCCAAACTAGATTTTTAGTTACCTAAGTAATAGCTCAAGGATCCAGGAAGGCACCTTGAACTTCCATGGAGGGAAACTGAGAGAAGGGGCAACACATTTCAGTAGTAGTATCTGTGCTTAGCTCATGAACATGCCAGCCTGCGTGAGATAACCAAGTGTTTGGGTTTCCCCCCAGGTGAGGTAGTCCCAGCCCATTGCTGTATCCTGTCTGCCTGCAGCCCCTTCTTCACAAAGCGCCTGGAGCAGGAGAGGCCAGCTCAGGGTTGTAAGGTGGTGCTGGAGCTGGGGGGCCTGAAGATCACAACACTTAGGAAACTGGTGGACTTCCTGTATACCTCAGAAATGGAAGTATCTCTGGAAGAAGCCGAAGATGTGCTTTCTGCTGCCCGTCAGCTCTGCATATCTGAGCTAGAATCCCTTCAGCTAGAAGGTGGGAAGTTAGTAAAGGCCCCTCAGGGCCGAAGACTGAACCGGGAGTGCTTACAACCTCCAAGTGCTGCACCAATCTCTGCCAGGGTGGTGGCATCCAGCCACTGCCCTACTCCACTGCCTGTTACCCAGACTCCTTGTCCTCTTGGGGCAGTGAGATTGAAGTTGCCAGGGAAGGACGAAGGGCCCCAGGACAAGAGCAACCGACAGAATGCAGGGGACTTATCTGGCACTCTTCTGCTCAAGAGGAAGGCCAGAGCCTGCCCAGTTCCGGAAGAAGAAAGCTCTTCGCCATCAAGCCACAGTCAGGGATCTAAAGAAAATAAGAGTGACCCTGCCCTTGGTCCTACAGAGCTTTCCCCACCCAGCTTGTACCCCTCTGTGGATAAGCGACTATTGCCCAGAAAGATCAGGCTGAGTCGTTCAAAGCCATCACCTGATGTCTGTACATCCAAGCCTTCCAGCATTTTAAGTGGATCCAGCTCAGTGCCAGCAACCCCTGGCCGGCGTCTTTGGCGACAAAAGAGTATAAAGAAAGAAGTGCTAGAGGACAAGCACACACTAGGGAGAGCTAGTCCTCTACAAAGCACCTCAAGCCCATCTGGTCTTGGAAAAATGGGTGGGAGTAAGAAATGGAGCCCTGAAGTCAGGGCACCTAACTTAGACTCTGCAGAAGAGGGGCAGGTTGGGAGAGTGAAGCTTAGGAAGACTGTTAATGGGACCTGCTGGGAAGTGGTACAAGAACCTCCCCTCAAAATCTCTAAAGATAGCCCTCATGTCCCAGAACCTGGAGACTCAGAAGAGCCTCCAGGAATTCAGCCATCCTCAGTTAACCAGCAGGAAATGTCATCTACTAGAATAGACCTGTGTCAGGATTCCCCTGTGTCCTGTAAGCTACAAGACATTCTGCTCTCTGCTAGTCGCTCCCCAGACCACCCAGTAGTGAAGTCTGAGTTTGGATCCAGTCCAGAGCTGGTAGGGAAGGAACCTGGATTCGATATTGACAGCACAGAGCCATATGCATTTGACACAGCCCTGCTAGAACAGCCCTGTGAAGCTGAGGAGTACCGAATCACAAGTGTTGCTGCCACCAGTGAGCTGGAGGAGATCCTGGACTTCATGCTATGTGGCCCAGACATTGAGCCACCTACAGTATCTCTGCAGAGTCCTGAAGCTGAGGGCTGTAGGACCCCTAGTTATCACTTGACAGAAACAGGGAAGAATTGGATCGAAGGGGAAGGATGGTATTTACCAGGCATGGAACTCTGGCCCAGAGAGCTAACTGGATTAGAAAAGGAACCTGTGGGTGAGAACAAAGAGCCAATTGAACCCTTTAGCCCCCTTGTCATGCCCTCTAAGATTAGTGAAGGGGAGATGCTTTCTGTAGGACACTCTTGGAATCAAGACCAAGAAATTACCAGTTCCATGCCACTGGATGGTCAGGGGGACAAACTTCTTCACATTGACTCCCTTGACCTTCCCCAAAGGTCCTATGGAGACCTCTTACCTCCCTGTTCTAACTGGGTAGAGACAGGGCTGGAAGTATCCGTAACTATGGAAGAGGTGTTATACCCTGCCCCAGAACCAGGCAAGGAGGTACTTAGCAACTCTGAGCTGTTAGACCTACCTTCTGCCAGCTCTGAAGAGGAAGAGATTGATGTGGTAGACTGGATAGCAGAGGGGAACCTAGTACCTACCAGTATTCCCTCCATATGGCCAGACCCTTCCTCAGAGTCAGAAACAGAGGTAGATATACTAACCTAGTGGATAGGGAAGGCAGTTTAGGGGCACTGGGAGGATGGGAAATGTTGGCTAGCAAAAGTGGTATTGGCAGAGAAGCTAGCACATGTCTGCCCTCTCAGCACGAGAGGCAGGCATTCCCTTTGTTCTCCTTAGGCCATGCTTTCCCCTCCCCAGGTTTTGGGAGCTGGGCAGAAATTTAGTACCATGGGTAGAAAATTATGAACTTAAACCTTCTTCGTTCCTTTTAATCTACTTCCCAGTTACAAATAAGTAGAATAATAAACTATGAGGTCTCCAACTCTTGTGGTTCATAGGTAACAGCCAAGGCCAGGTCTTCCAGGTTATGACACACAGAGAATTCAGGAAAAATTAAGTACATCCTCTGCAGTAGTTCTGTCAGAGAAATGTTCCAGAAGGCGTGAAGCGGTGGAGTGGAACACAAAAGTGTATGGGAGTGAGAGGACGTTGTCCAGCACCTTATATGTGGGGCTTCTTTATTCCCAGTTTGGAAAGTCTAGCCAAAATCTCTGCAGGGGCCAGGAAGACCAAGAAATCACCAGTTCCAAGCCACTGGATGGTCAGGTCATCACTTCCAAGATAGTAGCTTTAAAAAAAGTTATTTTCCCCCAAAGTTTTTACAAATATTTCACAGGGTCTACCAGACACCCTAGGAGTTTCAAGTTAACTGGTGACTTTAGGCTATGAAAAATACAAAGGGGACCAATCCCATAAGGTTGGCTTTCATCCCTTTCCATATAATTTTAACGTTATTAGCCATGAACTTTATTTCAACTTTTATTAAACCAAATCCAACAACTTTTCAATGCCTTACTAGAGTGTTGCCTCACAACTGAACCATCAATTCTGCAGGGGAAGAAACTATAGCTTCAGGCACATAACTGTAGTTTGGCCATGTCCCGTCATAAATGTTCCATCACCACCAGGAACAGAAAGCTGTGAAAATGAGAGAAAAAAATGTTAGAAAAGAGATCTAGGCAATCATATAGCCTGAGGAAGGTGTGTTCCTCTATCCTTGAACCCAAATACTCAGGAGAGCTCAAGGATTGCATCCTCCTCTCACATCTCAACATATCAAGGTTATGAGGCACATACCTATGACATGTGAAAGCATGGTATGAACCACTAGATATGAAGACAAGGACAAATTTAAGTGGCTAAGAGTACAGTAATGAAGTGTTGCCATATGGGACTATTAATAGAAAGACCCTACTAGGAACAAAAAACAAGAGGGTTGGGCTAAGTATGCATGAAGTTACACAAAAATTTTTGCCAATAAAAGGGGGAATCACAACCCATACAAATAAACACGTGTCAGTGATTTTGTTGAACTCATAAATGAGGGTACTGGTAGGATTTACAATCCACTTCAAAGATTCAATACACCACCAGGGGTGTGGAAAATGAAATTTTTTACAAAACCAGCCCATACCCTCAGGACAATACTTAACTGCACCTTCAAAGGACATAAATTGCATTTCTATAAATCATTTACAATTGCCTTTGAGCCAAGTCTTAGAACTTAGATTATGAAATAAAACCTGGAATTAGTAAAGGGCACACTAGATAGAAAACAGTAAAAAAAAAAAAAAAAAAAAAAAAATTGCTGCTTGCAGTTTTTCCCACCAATATAAAGGGAAAGAGGTATTCCCAATAGAGGAAATACTAACAGTTGAAGCGTTATGAAAAAAAAATGTAGCTCCTCTGTGAAATGCGGGGTAACAGTTGCTTCGAAAATAAATCACGCCGAGATCAACCCAATCCCTCCCTAGACCGCCGCCCCCATTTCAAACCTCAGCATGAGGATGCCAGCCCAAGCCTCCTACGGAAGGCACTTCTTCAGCTTCTCCACGACTTCTTGCGGCTCAGGGAACTTGAGTTTGCGTGGGGGCCCCTTCTTAATCCCAGTCCAGAGCTCCGCACCTGGGGCAGGACCGGAGGAGGCGACGTTACTATCTCCGCCGCCGTGAGCCCAGCCCTTCCTCCTCCGAACCATGCCCTCCTCCCAGCCCCGGGTCCCCACTCACTGCTGCCGTCCGGGCGCAGCAGCGTCACCTCGAAGCTGCCCCTCCGGGGCTTGGCAGGGTTCACCTTCACCGGGAGCTCCGGGGCCTCCCGGCGCAGCGCCTGGCTCAGGGCCGCGGCGTTGCGCCCGTACACGCGTCAACTCGTGCTAGGAGACGGGGAGGGTCAGAGCCCAGGGCTCCGGGTGCGCGACGCCCTTTCCGCCCCCCTCCGGGACTCCCCGGGCGCCTCACCAATGCTCGATAACGACCGTCGCCGCCTCCACCTCCTTCTGGCCGCCAGCCAGCTTCTCCTGCTTCTCAGCTGCCGCGACCACCGCCGCCTCGGCCTTCCGCTTCCTCCCGCGGGAAGCCATGGTGCCTGGAAGCCGGCCCGGGAACAGGGCGGAGACGCGGCCACGGAGCAGCGGACGACCCCTCTGCGAGCTCCAAACCGCAGGCCACTCCGCTCCCAGAACAAAACCTCCCGCAAGCGGCGGAAAGCGTGGCCCACGTGGTCGGGGGCGGGACCTCCGGGCACAGCCACTCTGCGCGCTGGGTAGGGGAGCACCAGACCTAACCACCTGCGCCTAATATAAATCTGCTTAGTGAATTCATGAGGCACAGCAGGGACAGGGACTGGGTAGCTCTAAAATCAATCCTGGTTTCAGGTTTTTCTTTAACCGCACGAGCGGCTAAATAGTCATAATGAACTCGACCCCCGCCACCACCCCGCAATTAAAACCGCTTCTCTGGGACCTATCCCAAGCAAAGACTACAATTTAAAGGGATGCGACCCAAACTCTGGATTTAAGGAAACTGTTCTTCCCCAGCGCTCCCCAATCCTGGGTACCAATAACTGGCATTTGGTGAAACTAATGAGAATGGCCTTTGAAGTTACTTAGAAATTAAGCAATTCATTTGCAGTTGCTTGGTTTTTAATACACAGACGCGCAAACAAAAGGAAATCCCAGTGTCTTTATTATGGAAAACCATCAACTGGGTGTGGGAGAGTAGGTTGGAAGGTAAGAGGAAACCCCAATCCAGCCCTAGGGCTCTCTTCCGGGCTGACCCCACAAAGGAAGGTCTCAAACTTCTATTCCCTTTCCTCCCAACCTCCATATTGTGGTTAAAGGTTTGTCCTTGGGGATGAGTAACAAAACTAGGTTTATTTTTAATGAAGGCCAAAGATCAAGCCAGGGGGCCTAAAGTAAGGGTCCTTGGGGGAAAATTTTTAGTGCAGACTCTGTACCCCGGCATTTTGTTAGGGATTAACCTACTGTAAGTAGTCTGTAAGTCCAGTAAGGAATACTGAAAAACAACATGGTGGAGATGTGTGAGTGGAGGGCAGCACTCCAAGCTTGGAGGGAAAGCATTTCCTCTTCCATTACATGAGATCTCTCCCTTCCTCCAGTGAAATAGTTGGCCCCAGGCGTGGTTCCTGCAGTGTGACTGTCAATTCCCTGGATGCCTCTTTAAAATCAGAAGCAGCACCCTGCACCACCCAGGCACAGCCAAACAGGGAAAACATAAATAAAAGGCGAAGCCTCACTCAGGCAAGGCTGTGGTTACAGAAGGGGCGGGGCTTCAAAGGTGCCTAGGATTGACCAGAAGGAAGCACTAAGAGGCAGGAAACCTATTTGTCCTTCTTGCTTTCCCCATTTGGCACTGCTGTGGGGGTTGGGGCCATGGACTGCTCCTCGGGAATATTATCCCCAGTCTTCCACTGCTTCTTGGACCGCTGATACAGTTCATTCAAGCTGAATTCTCGGATCACATTCTCCTGCACAAAAGAGATGCAGAGGTCAGGGTTGCGGGGGAGAGTTCAGAATCTGGGAAATAAGTATTTAGGCACAGTTAGGAAAAGAGGAAGCAAAGCACAGAAATTTACTCTAATCTAAATCTCTTTTATGGGAACCTAAAAGTCAACTAATACTTAAGCACCTATTATATGCCAATCACTGTGCCAAGAATTATAGCTACATAATAACGTAATCTGCAAAACAACCCCATGAGCCAGGTATTACTGTCTCCAATTTACAGCTAAGGAACCTAGGGCCTACAGAATATAGATACAGGTCCTTTAAGACTGAATCTTAACTAATAATTTCCCAGTACTAGCAGGAGAAGCATAATATAAATTTGCTGAGTGAATTCATGAATGAGATCTAATAACTAGTCCACACTGTGGGTAAGTGGTAGAGCTAGGAGTCAAACCCAGGTTGGGTTTCAAAGACGACCTACTGTCCCATATGCTTCTTCAAACCACTTGCCCGCTCTTTCCTGTACCTCAGAGAAAGTCCAAGAGACAGCTCGTCCTTTCTTATCAATCTGTGGCCGCCGCATGACTTCCTTGCCACCTTGGAACAGGATCAGGGTAGGAAGCTGCTTGGTGAGGGGGGATGTGCTCACTTTGTACCTACAGGACCCAGAAAGTACTCTGTAAATGCATGTGTATACATAGCTCGAAATGATTCCCTGTTTACACCTTCTACCCAGGCCCTCACATACCGTTTACTAACATCAGTGTAGCGTCCAACATCCACCTTCCCAAAATTTAGCCCTGTACAGTTGTACCTGAGAAGGATATATTATTTAACATAGTGTAAGAAGAAAGAATGGATCAAGGGAAGTTGAAGTACAGCTATTGGAGGAGATGCCTTGGTTGCAATGTATAAAAATTAAGGCCAAAAAACAATGAGAGGGAAGGTACAGCCTCTCAATTCCCATCATCCCTCCCTTTGCACCACTCACTTGAGGGAGAGGTCAGCGTAGATTGGAGCAAATGATTGGCAGTCATTAGACCAATTGGCAAAGAACTCCACAATCCAAGTGACCCTCTTGTCCCGCTCCAGCTCTTCCTGCCACACACAGGGAAGAAACAGTGAGCTGGATCACACAGGCTCCTGGAAAGGTTCAGACCTTAGCGTCTTAATTCCTCATCAGGGCTTCCCCTCTCTGCCTCCCTTAGCTCCCATGATGAACCAAGTATCCTTGACTTCCATTCTGAAGCACAGCTGCTCCTCCTAGTGAGTAGGGTGCACAACTACAAATTTACCCACAACAGACCCAAGAGATGGGAGGGAGGATGATCACTCACATCAATGGTTTTATCGTTGAAGTACTTGATGTACTCAGGGCCCATGTACAGCGGAGGCTTGCATGTCATCAGGAACACTAAACACAGAAAAAAAAAATATGTTGAAGGAAACAAATAAGGCCTTGGGCAAGGATTTACTTTCAAACCAAATCAAAGACTTCAAGCACCAAAGAACACACTTTGTGGACATATATAGACCACTGACACATTCCCTTCCTCTAAAGTCTCTAGATTCATACCGTCTGAGCTACACACATAATTAGGAACAGGTATGGAAGACGACTATGGAGAAACTGGTTTGGATTTGGTTCCAACCAAGTCTTGTTGTCTCCTTACCTATGCAGAGTGTGATGTAAAGCAGGCCCATGCGAATATCCAGGCGGAAGAAAAGAATTGCATTGGCCACTTTACTGAACATGAAGATGTTGCCTATATGTTGCTCCACAGTGACTGAAACACAAAGATGTCACGGGTCAGGCTAGGCAGCAAGCTCCTATATCCCATTCTTGGTCCCTCTTCCTGGAATACTTTGAAATGGGAGAGTGGGGGAGGGGGATAAAAGTCCAAGATCAAATTCAGTGTTGGCATGGAATGAGGGACTGGTACAGTAAGTAATGCCTCTCTCATAACATGAATGAAAACACCTCCGAAGGGCTTTGGGCCTACCCTTGGGAGACAGAGAAACAGGCTAGACTTACTGGACCTGCGGTTCTTCATCATCACGATGGCACTGAGAAACATCAGGATCTCTATTTCTCTCTGCAACAGAATCAGAGTGGCAGGAATGCCATCAGCAGAGATAATATTGGTGGGTAAAGGCGCCAATATGGAACAAAACCCAACAGAGATCCAAAAAGGGAATGATAACAATAAATAACTACGCTAAGGCGTAGTGGGAAAAACACCAGTCAGAGGATCTAGGTTCAAGTTCTAACCCTGCCACAAACTGGCTGGTGCCTTTCAGCATATCAACTGCTGAGCTTTGGTTTCCTCCACTGAACAACGTCTATCTCAAAATGCTATTATAAAGATTAAATGATAATGGATATAAAACAGTTGTATAAAGTATAACATGGAATAAAACTGTGAGGAATTACAACCAATTCTGTGATTCTGGGAAAACGAAACTTTTCCGGGAAGACTTTCTTGTAATATTACATTCATACAATATATGGTTATTTACTTTATTTGGTTTTAAGTTAAATTATTCCTCTTCATCTAATATTCACAGTAATAATCATGCACCTTTAATATAACCTGAAAGCTGAAGGAGGCATTTCAGAGCTCCCAAGGCCCTTTTCAGTATCCTTGGCTTATGGTTCTTTCTCACATTCTAGAACAGTGACGGTGAATCTATGACACGCGTGTCAGAGGTGACACGCGAAGAACTCATTTTTTTGGTTGATTTTTCTTTGTTAAATGGAATCTAAATATATAAAATAAATATCAAAAATATAAATCTTTGTTTTACTATGGTTGCAAATATCAAAACATTTCTATATGTGACACGGCACCAGAGTTAAGTTAGGGTTTTTCAAAATGCTGACACGCCGAGCTCAAAAGGTTCGCCATCACTGTTCTAGAATGTAAGCGCCAAGTGAGCAAAGTGAGAAAGACAATAAACATGACAAAGAAATAAGTAATTTGAAAGAGTAATAACTGCAATGAAGAATAACAATGACCATGTGAAAGAGAGCATGAGAGGAGGGCAACTATAAATTAGATGGTCTGAGGCCTTTCATACCTTTCTGTTTATAATGCAGGGGGCAAATCAATGTCAGACAGAACCAATCAACTGTGATTTTACAGCTGGGAGTCAGAGACTTAGGTTTTTAGCCTCAATTTCCAACAAAAAGTAACTTACTGGATTTAGAAATGGCCATGTAAAGTGGAAGTTAGGGAAGATGATAGACCTTACTACATATACCTGAGCAGAAATGAGGAAGAGTTGACCTAACCCCTTTGGCTCAGTGGATAGAGCGTCGGCCTGCGGACTCAAGGGTCCCAGGCTCGACTCCGGTCAAGGGCATGTACCTTGGTTACGGGCACATCCCCAGTAGGGGGCATGCAGGAGGCAGCTGATCGATGTTTCTAACTCTCTATCCCTCTCCCTTCCTCTCTGTAAAAAAATCAATAAATATATATATATATTAAAAAAAAAAAAAAAAGAAATGAGGAAGTTTTCCCAAATGAAATTGGGTTAGCCCAGTGGTCGGCAAACTGCGGCTCGCGGGCCACATGCGGCTCTTTGGCCCCTTGAGTGTGGCTCTTCCACAAAATACCGACTTCTGCGCATGGGCCACGAAGTTTCAATCGCACTGTATGTGCGCACCTGCACGTGGTATTTTGTGGAAGAGCCACACTCAAGCAGGAGGCAACCAAGTGTGTGTTTCTCTCACATCGATATTTCTCTTTGCCTTTACCTCTCTCTTCCACTCTCCCTAGAAATCAATGGAAAAATATCCTCGGGTGAGGATTTAAATAAAAAAGAAATTGGTTAGAATTGAGGCTTAAAATTGTGGAAAGATGGATTTAAAAAGGGAACTGTGGTCAATCAGGAGACAACGATAGGACTAACAGAAATATTCTGGCTCTATAGCAAAGACTAGCTATGTATACTCTGGGCAAACTGCAGCTAGACTGTCTCCTTACATCTAGGTAGGACTGTGTGACTAGCACTCCTGAATGGAATGTGAGTGGAAGCGATGTGTCCCTGTTGCACACAGGCAGTAAGAAAGGGTGTGTCCTTGCATTCCAGGTCTCTTTCTTCATCTGCTGGCTGGATGATCCTGGGATGACCGTAAGTCCATAAATTGAAGACAGTATGAGACTGGTTTCCAGACTAACTATATGAAGCAGAGCCCTTTTGATTGTTCTGCTTGTTTGCTCATTGTTTTTAAACTTTTTTATTATGGACATTTTCAAACATACACATAAGTTGAGAGGATACTGAATGGTAGCAGAATATGACAGCCCAAAATATGCCACTTTGGCTGAAGGATTCTTTTGAGCCTAAAGGCAATTGAGAACTAAATACTAAAAAAAGCCCAACCCATTTATCTAAAAGCAAGACATAAAGTTTCAAAGGTGTCCCTCTAACCCAGTGGTTCTCAACCTTCCTAATGCTGCGACCCTTTAATACAGTTCCTCATGTTGTGGTGACCCCCAACCATAAAATTATTTTCGTTGCTACTTCATAACTGTAATTTATCCGTTATGAATCGTAATGTAAATATCTGATATGCTATATGTGTTTTCCGATGGTCGCTGAGAACCGCTGCAACCCACTCTACCAGGAAGGACAAAAGTTAATCAAGGGACATAACCTTAATCCCTATTAGCTTGAAGAGAACACCAGAGGAATCTATATAACCAACTAGATTTTATATACCATTAGTTTATCTTCCTATTGTTAGTTGCCTCTGGAAGCCTAAAACTTCTGTGTCTAGTCATTTCTCCACAATTTTACTGTTCTTTGTTAAAGACATTATAAGCCAGAGTTTTAAGCCACCTCTTTAGTAAAATCTTTAGTAATATCCGTTATATTTTTTAGTCCCATTTTGGTGAAAGTAATATAGGATTATCAGATAAAAATAGGATCTTTTGAAGTAGCATGGTTACCCTTAAGCTAATTGCTAGAATGGTCTGGGAAAGGACAAAGGAAATAATAGAGAGTAAACAAGGGATGGAAGTTGTAAGGGAGTGGGCTCTGCTAAAGGTCAAGACTCATTTTTTGGAAAAAAGATCAAAACTCGCCCTAACCGGTTTGGCTCAGTGGATAGAGCGTCGGCCTGCGGACTCAAGGGTCCCAGGTTCGATTCCGGTCAAGGGCATGTACCTTGATTGTGGGCACATCCCCAGTAGGGGGTGTGCAGGAGGCAGCTGATCGATGTTTCTCTCTCATCGATGTTTCTAACTCTCTATCCCTCTCCCTTCCTCTCTGTAAAAAATCAATAAAATATATTAAAAAAAAAAAAAAGATCAAAACTCAGGATGCCCTCCTTCCTCAGAAACAGATGCTGCGATACAGCAGAGGGCCCAGAGCTTCGGCTGGTCTTTCTGGGTGCTCCCTGCATCCCTACTCAGGAAGTCAACAGCAAGAGGCGTGGGAGAGATTTCTCTTCGATGTGTTTTTTACAATTCCTTTCGACTGGTGTAACCACTGTATTCATTTCTGCGTCCTCCGCATGCAGCATAGTTCCTAGCATATGGTGTGCATTGAGAAGCGGGTGGTAAGAGCGTGTAGGTAATACGGCCAGGAGCATGGTTTCAAGTCCTAACCGTGTGACCTTGGACAAGCCGCCTCATCACGCCGAGATCAACTTCCCCACCGGGAGAACGGGAACACGACTACGTGTGTATCTCAAAGGCTCCGTGAGAGGCTCACAGGTGAGCAGCACCGTGGGCGGCTGCACGCACATACGCGGAGCTGGGGTCTGGCTGTCGTGCAGGCTAGCCGTTTTTACCGTCTTCACCAAACACCAAGAGGTTTAGACTCGATTACGGCCCAGGCCCTATACGTTACTGGTAAGCCCGCGACAGGCGCGGAATCTCGGATGCAGCCACAGAGAAAGGGCCCGTCAAGGTCGCGGGGTCCTGACTAAGGCGGGGGTCGCTCACCCAGTCAAAGTCACACGGGTTGCCGTCTTCGCGTTGCGTGGGGAGAGTGTGACAGAGCGGGGGCAGCTTCCTCACGAGTAGGAAGGCAGCAGATAGCAGGGCTGAAAGAAGGTAGTAAGGTCGGGCCAGCCATCGTGAAAGGCGCGGCACCGAATACACCAATGCAATCAAAGGTGCCAGGACCGCCATCTTCTTGGCCGGCGGCGCAGGCCGCTCTCGGGTGTCGGTAGGCCGGGCCCCGCCTCTTCCACCATTGAGACGTCCAGTGGGCCGAGTCGTGGATGCACCGCCTCTGGACCCAAAAGTCGATTTCTGATTGGACGCTACGGTACGGACTGAAAAAGGTATATGATACTTTATTGGTCAATCTGGCTGTCGCTTTTCCATCTCAGTCATTTTATTGGATATGCGACTACGGCCGGGGAATAAGGTTAGCTAGTACTTCCTGTACGTACTCACAAAGCGACGGAAGTAGTTGCCGGGACGAGGTAGGCAGGCCCCGAGGCATCCAATGATCAGTGGCTCATGGAGGAAGAGGACGGTACGCCGGAAAAGGATTATCCAATGAAAACCACTAGCGCCAGACACCAGGATAGCGCTGGGGCAGAAGGAAAGATGGAGAATTTCACGGCGCTGTTCGGAGCTCAGGCTGACCCACCCCCGCCCCCAACCGCACTCGGCTTCGGACCAGGAAAACCTCCACCCCCGCCTCCTCCTCCTCCAGGCGGGGGGCCCGGCACGGCTCCGCCCCCCACCGCGGCCACGGCCCCGCCCGGTGCTGACAAGTCAGCAGCTGGTTGCGGTCCCTTCTACCTAATGCGGGAACTGCCAGGTAAGTGCTAGGCCTGGCCAAAGTCAGCCAATCAGGTCATAATCAGGGGGTGATGGGCGTGATTGTTAACCGGGTGGTGGAGTTGCCAGGTAACCTAGGCAACTCGTGCCAGAACCCTGGAGCTCTAATTGAAAGGCCTCCGTGTAACAAGTTTGAGGAGATGGAATCAAGAGTCATTTTGAACATGGCTCCAAAATGCCTTTTAGTTCATCCCAAGTTCTGCTACATCAAGAATTAAGGGAAATAACAATGGGTATTGGTACAGTAATTTGAAGTTCATAACGCAGTTCTATATGTGTAACATAATATATAGAATAGCCCCCTGAGGTAGGCATTGTTATCTACATTTTATAGTTGAAAAAACTACAGCACAGAGAGGCTGAAGCATAGAACTTTCCTTTGGTTAGTTATTGGTTGGTGTCTACCACTAACCTTACCTATTCTGACTTTACCTATCAGTTGACAGATATTGAATATATGTTTTGGGCAAATGTTGAGTGTGTAGGTAGAAGAGGAACAAGATTAATAAGTCTGGTCCTTGTTTTTAAGAAGCTTGTTTTACTTAGGGATGCAAAGTATGTAGTTTAAGGAAAGTGACCATATTTCTTGCCAAGGCCAATCTCATTATTTGGTGGTCATGCCTCACATACAATTAAGAACTACGTGGTGGTTTTCAAAATATTATCCAAAATGAGAGCAAGAATAAGTTGTCACTTGAGCTAGACCTTGATGAATTTATATTGGTGAACAATATTAGGAAGACTTTTCCTATAATTAGGTTAGTTTTCCTAAAAGGAAACACTATGAGGGGTGTTTTTTTTTTTGTTTTTTTTTCAGGACATTAGGAGACCCATTTGGATGGATCAAATATTTTGCATAGGGGACTAATGGTTGACTAGGTCCCAAAGCTAAGTTATAGTAAAATGTGTTTAACCATGAGTGCCAACGGAATTTTGAGGTCTTTCCTGAGGGCTATAGGAAATCATTGAAGGTTTTGGTTTTTTTTAACTGATGAGTACTGCTTCTAAAAATATCTAGAGAATGGGAGGTACCATGTATTGTGGCTGGGTAGCTCAATTGGTTAGAACATTATCTTCATATGCCAAGGTTCAATCCTCAGTAGGGGAACATACAAAAATAAACCAATGAATACATAAATAAGTGGAACAACAAATATCTCTTTCTCTGTTTCATCACCCCCGCCCTCCCATATCTCTCTCTAAAATCAACCGATAAATAAAAAGCCATAGTATCTACACAGAATTGACTAAGTCACAGAGGTGAGGGACATCGGGCCCGTGGGACATTGTAAGGCCCGTGAAATCATTTGGTCTAGCTCTGACAAGGCATGAGGGGTGAGTTAACTAAATGTTTGATCAAATATAGCAGGCTAATTTTTAAGTGATAATTTTGTATGACCCAAGAATGTTGTTATAAATATCTAAATGGCCCTTGGCAGGAAAAAAGTTCCCCACCCCTGGACTAAAAGTAAATTGGAAGTGCAAGTTTTCAGGAGAGGAGTCAGGGCTGGGGAGAGAGATTTTAAATCATCTTCATAGAACTGACGGTCAGAAAGTTGGAATGACTCTTAAGTTAAAGCTCAGAAGAGGCAGAGTGTCTTCTCACCTGAGTCTTGAGCATAACCACCTGGAAGGAGGAGAGTCAACAGAAAGAGGGGATAAAATCAGAATAGTATAATGGCCAGAGGCAATGCCGAGTTTGAGGAGAGGTACTCTGGCACTGTGTCTCCTACCATTAATAGTGTGTGTTTTTATTTTTGTTGATGAGAGAGGGCGAGGGAGAAACACCAATTTGCTGTTCCACTTTTTTATGTATGTGCCCTGACCAGAGATTGAACACACAACCTTGGTATATGGGGACGACACTCCAACCAACTGAGCTACTTGGACAGGGCTGCTCTCTTTCTTATCAATGGAATGTGGTAATATCTTAAATACACTGATTTTTTTTTTTAAGGTTTAAACAAACACATACTGAAAAGTATAATATAAATGTAAGGCATTATCAGTATAAATATTGTGTGGCTGACTTAAAAACATCTTATTCTCCCTGCATTCTCTAGGCAGCACGGAGCTGACAGGCAGCACCAACCTGATCACACACTACAACCTGGAACATGCCTATAATAAATTCTGTGGGAAGAAAGTGAAGGAGAAGCTGAGTAACTTCCTGCCTGACCTACCCGGAATGATTGATCTGCCAGGTTCCCATGATAACAGCAGCCTCCGCTCCCTCATTGAGAAGCCCCCTATTCTTGGTGGCTCTTTTAATCCTATCACAGGGACCATGCTGGCTGGATTCCGCCTCCACACTGGCCCGGTGAGTCCCCTCTTGGGGAGGAAGGAGGCAAATGGGGAGGTCTGAAAGGCATGGAGGTAGTTTTTCTGTCCAAGCCTGTTCCTTCCTAACTTACTGAGCAGAACAGTGGGGAGCAGGGGCTTTGCCCCCTACACTCATCCAGACCTTCCTTTGGTTCCTTCAGTTGCCAGAGCAATGTCGTCTGATGCATATTCAGCCTCCCAAGAAAAAGAATAAGCACAAGCACAAACAGAGCCGTACCCAGGATCCTGTCCCCCCAGGTAAGAAGCAGTTCTATTCAAAGCCAGAAACCGGATGTTCTAAATCTGGTTCACCCATCCTCAGTTAAAAAAAAAAATAAATAAAAGGCAAGAAAGTTCCTTACAGAGTCCTGGACTCCCAAATTCTCCTGAAAAAAGAAGTTGATGTTCTGGGGTCTCCTGGGCAAGTAGGACCTTGGGACAGGGACCTTAGCAGTGCCTCCATATCCTCTCTGGCTATTTGAACAAAAGCAGTTGCCCTTGACCAGGGGTTGGGTTTTCCTATAATCTGCAGGGTTCTAGCAGGAGGGGATTTTGAGCTCTACATTTGATAGGCACCTAATGTCTCCAACAGAAACGCCATCTGATTCAGATCACAAGAAAAAGAAAAAGAAAAAAGAAGAGGATCCTGAACGGAAAAGAAAGAAGAAAGAGAAGAAGAAAAAGAAGGTAAAATAGGGGCCTGTGGCTGTAGCCCAGTGAGTTTCCCTTATGTCTCACCCCTATACTAGGTTGGACCCAACATTGAAAACTTAGGGCAGGTTGCACTGTTTTCCCATCCACTCCTGGTCAATGCCAAGGCCACTTCCTAGTTGTTCTTGTGTTCCTGCTTTGTCTTCCCCAGAACCGACACAGTCCAGACCACCCAGGTATTGCCAGTTCTCAGGCCAGCAGCAGCAGCAGCCTCCGCTAACAGGACAACTGGACTCTGCCAGAATGACTTTTCCTGCTATACTGAACCTGCTGTCAAAAGCTGCCTTCCTGGCTCTTGGACACTGCCTTAGGAGCATCTACAGTGGCTGGATCAGAAGCAGTCCTACTGTGCTCATAAGAGGAATGCATTATGAGAGAGAAGGGCCATGCTTTTGTAAGGCTCAGTCCAGCTTTCTCATGGACATCTCTTCCTCTCCCAAGGAAGCTTTCTTTTCATCTCTTTTGTGCAGTTGTCTGATTTAGGACCTTATCTGATTTGTTAGGGTTTTTCTTTAAAAAAAAAAAAAAAAGAAATTGCATTTATCAAACTGGCTGAAGTATGACTGCCTATTAAGAGGTAAGTGCCTTTCTGTGAGAGTCAGAGTTTAAGCCACAGCATGCTAAGATCTGGGGGGATTTGGGCCTTGTATTATATTATCAGTAGGCAGGGAACCAACCAAAATGAAATTGGGGAACATGGTCCAAAAGTTAGGAAGAGTTTGTTAATACCTTTCCACAGACAAATAACACCTTGCCCATAGTGTTGACAACCAAACACCTGGATGAGCTTCATACTCCATCTGAAGAGCTGATCCAGTTAGGGCTTGACTGTATTCTAGGTCAATTTTGTGTTGAAACAGAATAGCCAACCAAAAAAGCACCTATAATCAATCACCACTGTACTTCAACAAGTTGATTCTTGGTCAAGCCCATGAATTTTTTGAAGTGAATATCTGGCAAGCAAAGGCAAATGCTTCTCTTATCTTTATACTAGTAGTAAGAACTTTGGAACTGCCTCATTCCTTAGTTAAGACAAAGTATTTGGCTGATGTGAAAACATTTCTAAGCTTCTAAGCAACAAAAGGCAGCCTAAACTAACAAAATGTAAAGTTAAGTCCCTTTGGTCTTTGCAGGCCAAATAACTGAAAAAAATCTGAGAAAACCCAGCCTAATGTAATCAGACTAGAAGTTAAATTGGCAGAACAGTTAAAATCTATTGCTACCAGCCTCTAGATTGTAGAGGGAAAACCACTCATTCATTTAGCTCTAATTTTACAGTAGGATTTCAGAGTTCATATACTTGTTATAAACAGTGAAAATAAAGGGTTCTAGCCAGTTTCCTGAGATTAAGTGTCCAAGGCTGCCTATTAAAATTAGGGCACAGCCTTTTGCTTTTGCAAATAGAAGACAAAAACAGGAGATATCAAATTGAACTGCCACCCATATATACAGTTGGCCTTTAAGAGGGCTTTCATATTTTGATCATTCAGTCTTCCCTTTGGCTACATCCAAAATGAACTTTACTTTTCAGAGACAATTCTGTATTAAGAAACAAGTGTGGCACAAGTCAAGAGTTCTCTAAGCTTCGAAATGACAGACTTTAGTAGTTGCAAATGATTTCCCATCCCCAGGAATTTTGGGGATTAAATCACTGGGTAAAAAACACCAGGACCTGTTGTCTTAAGTGGTTATTTTCACTACAGTCCTATCTAAAGATGGGTCAGGACCAGAGAAACTTCTGAGGCTTTCTTTATGACTCTCCACCAGAGACCATTCACCCTGCCTTAACCAGACAAAATAACACAAGTCAGGGGGGAGCTGGTTAGATCAGGATTTCTTTTTATTCCTTGTTGGTTTAAAATGGCTAATCAGAATAAAAAATAAAATGGCCTCTATCTAGAGGCTGGGGTCTCCCCTGTTTAGAGGTTAGAACCCAGGTATCTCCTCTACCCAGCACCATACTGAGGTGGGCTGAGGGGTACCTCTCACGGGACAATTGGAGGGGCTTAGGCCTGCCACTCCTCCTCTCTATCCCATTTTTGGCATGTGATGAAAAATATTGCTTTTTGGATTCTTCTCTCCTAGCCTTGGATTTAAAAATGTTAACTGTGTGTGAAATGGGGGAAGGATTTGAGGGGCTAGTTGAAGAAGCCCACCCTAATCCTTCCATCCCAAAAAGGGGATTATCCAGTTGTTTCTGGAGCTTGGCCAAGCTCTTTTCCTGATCTCTCCTCCACCAAAAACATCATGGGGCTGTGACCCCTTTCCTGGGAAAACTAAGTGCCAATGAGCCCTGAAAACTTTACTCTCTCCTCTGACCAAGACTTCAGACTCGCCTCTCTCCAGTTCCTTTCCTGATCACTAAGCACCGACAACATCGGGTGCTATTTTCTTAATTGGTAATGGACAAAAGAGAGAACCCTGGGGCAAAGGAAGACTTCTATTCACATCTTTCCTCTTCTCCTGCTGGTCCCAGGAATGGGAAGAGTAAGATCCCCCTCTTAAACATCCCTCCCTCATTTTCCCATCCCAGGATAGATATATAATTTCTTTGATATTTATAATATATATATGTATATATATGTACACACACACACCTGGTAACGCAGAAGAGGAAAAAAATAGAATCCGTAACAATAATAAAAAAAATTATTTCTGGTTTAAAAATGATCTGGTTCTCTCCAGGGCGAGCAATTGCACAAATGTCCACTGAGTCTGGTCCAGGGGTTGAGGAAGGGAAGGTCTTAATAGGTAAAGGGGGTTGCTGCCCCAGTCTCAGGGCCCCAACTCTCGACTCCCCAACCCCATTGCATTTTATAAAACGCTCCTCATCCTCTTGGAATCGGTGGTTTAAAAAAATGTCCATGCAGGGGAGGAGAGCCCCTTGAGGAAAGGAAGGTGGCCACCTGGGGGGCCCTTTGGTGCAGGCGCAGAGGTGTGGGGGAGGGGAGGTGCCGAAGGCTCACACCGAAATCTCATAGGTGGTGCCACCTACTCCTGACACTTTCTTGACTCCTCCCCTTGTAGGGCTACTGAGAGGTGGCTGGCCTGGGCCAGGGGAAGCTGAGCCTATACTCTTGGGCTGCCCATTGGACTTGCTGTAGGCGGTCTTGAGCTGTACTTCATCTCTGGGAAGGAAAGAGAGAGAGAGAGGTGTCAGGAACTGGGACACAAAACACAGAAAGGGGAGACAGTTTTAAAAGTTCGGGGGGGAAAAATGATGTACTTTTCTCCATACATACTTTTTTTAGTGTGATGAATAACTTAATTAAATGATTTGTACTTAAATATGCTTTCTTATCAAAACATTCCCTTTTGTTTTTTTTGTGTTTTTTTTTTGTTTTTTTTTTTAAATATATTTTTATTGATTTTTTACAGAGAGGAAGGGAGAGAGATAGAGAGTTAGAAACATCGATGAGAGAGAAACATCGATCAGCTGCCTCCTGCACATCTCCTACTGGGGATGTGCCCGCAACCCTGGTACATGCCCTTGACCGGAATCGAACCTGGGACCTTTCAGTCCGCAGGCCGACGCTCTATCCACTGAGCCAAACCGGTTTCGGCTCCCTTTTGTTTTATTGCACTGCTTGAAACAAGCCTGATTCCCTATCTCCTATTTATTTCTTCTCTCCAATAGCAGCTATCTTGTATATTTACACTCAGATTTTTAGGAGGACAGGATTAAGAAAAAGTATTAAACTTCAGTCTCTTAACAGGAATGGCCCATGAAAGCAGCTGGAGTGAAAATGAAAATGAAGAGCTATCCACAAGCAGGACAACCCTGGGTCCATTTGCACTAGAACATACAAGGGCAGTCCTGATGCCTTCTACAGGGCAGGATGCTAATTATAAGTTCGCTGAAGGCCAGGATGGACTAATACTTACTTGGGTGTCAGTAACGGCTGCAAGGCCACTTCTTCAGTCTCAGAGACACCAGGTTGGGCTTTTTGGCTGCTATAAGACATGGATCGGCCCAGGTATGGAGCAGTTGGGCCTGATTCAGGGGACCCCAGTCCCCGGCCCCTTAGTCCATCTGGCTTGCCAAATCGGGGCACAGCTGGGCGTCCCAATGGAGTCTTGCCCAAGGGTGACCTCTTCGAATCATCTGAGGAGGAACTAGTACGAGGGGCATGGCCTGAGCCTGGTGTCGACTGAATGCCGGAGTCCCCCAAGCCTGGTTCTTCCTCTCGACCTGGGAGTGGGGGTGACTGGCGTAGCAGCTTCTCTCGTTCCTGGAGGGAGGCCACAATATGGCGCGACAGATTGTCGTACCGGACTGGTGAGGGCTCTTGGTGTGCTGGGCCAGTTGGCACCAAATGTGGGTGCCTCTCAGCTTCCCGCTGTTGAGCCAGCCGGGCTGACAGGAAGGGAGAGGTGTAGCCTAAAGGTGTGTCTGGCTCAGGCCCTGCCTGCACTGACTCAAAGTCAGGGCTGTCGGAAGGAGTGAGCAGGCTGTCATAAGATAAACTTCCATTGCGTGTCTGGTTAGCCAGGCTCTTATAGGAGGTGGAGGTTGTGCCCTCTGAACGGATGGACTGCAACTGGCCCAGCTCAAAGCCTGTGCCCTGGGCCGACTTGAGGCTGGAGGAGCGTGAACCACTGGACAGTGGGTCGAAGTGAAAGCTTTTGCCAAAAGTGGGAGAGCGGAAGCTCTCTGGCTCCAGGCTGGGTTCTGACCGGTAGCTGGGATGGCGGCTGCTCTCTGCAATTGAGGTTGGCTCCTTCAAGCTGTCACCACGACTCAACTGGGGGAGAAAATAAAGCAGGCTCTTAGTGCTGCTCCTCGCGTGACATACCAGGTCCCAGGGCCCAAGGAGTACCTCAAAAATGGCCTGTTACATGCCAGCAATATTTAGAACATTTGTATGCATTATCTTGTTTAACCCCTAAAGCAAATCTCTGAGTTAGTACAAATAATACCACATTTTAAGATGCAGAAAATAAAACTTAAGTAACTTGCTCGTGATGGGTTTGAACTTAGGTATGACAATCAGTGCTTTTATCTACTTTGCTTCCTTGCCCCCTTTAATGAAGTAACATCAACAAGATTCAATCCCACTAACACAGTGGTGGGCAAACCGTGGCTCACGAGCCACATGCGGCTCTTTGGCCCCTTGAGTGTGGCTCTTCCACAAAATACCGCATGCGGGCACGCATGTACAGTGCGACTGAAACTTCATGGCCCATGCGCAGAAGTCAGTTTTCAACCTGGGCGAGTCTATTTTGAAGAAGTGGCGTTGGGGGAGAGGGTGTTGGGGGGTCGGTCGGTCGGGCGACGGGAGACACGGCGCAGGCGGGCCGCGGGATACACAGCCGGGGGGAGGCACGCACGATTCATGCACGAGTTGAGGATGGGAGAGCTGGAAGGGGTCGACCTCAGTGAACATACCTCAATCAGATTGAGGATGTTTTTAGCAAAGGCCAGCTTAGGAGTACCCTAATTATATACAATGTACCTACCTATATAGTTTAAGTTTAAAAAATTTGGCTCAAAAGAAATTTCAATCATTGTACTGTTGCTGTTTGGCTCTGTTGACTAATGAGTTTGCGACCACTGCACTAACACCAACAATTAGTAAAATGCCTTTGATTTTCTTTTCTTCCCTCTGCCTCTTCTTCCCCTTCTCCCAATCTTCTTCCCAGAACAAGTGGCATATTTCCAACCCTACTACTTAGGGAGAACCCAGTACCTTGGCGCTGGAAGAGTGAGGCATGGCGGCTGATGTGCTGCTGCTACTGTAGCCTGGCCGATACTTGTACATGGTAGGTGTGGGGGGGCTGTCCTTGCTCAACAGGCTGCTGTCTGTGGGGAAAAAAAGGCCCAGAGGAACCACTTTACAAGCTCTGCTCTTAACCTAGCTAGAGTTCCTTAAGGTAGAGGAGAGAACAAGGTAGAATAGGTATACTCAGCCAAGGGAACATGATTTTGTTGAAATCAAGACTAAAGACTCCTATTAGTTCAGATCTCAGTGAATATACCAAACAGGATGCTCTCTGTCTAAAGCTGACAGTTCCCCCACAAACATCTAATTCACTGCCAGCAGCTAAGTGGTATCCCCTTTCTCCCGGCTGTTCAAAGTAGTGGCTCAAGTGCCACCTATTGGGTGTTCTCAGCTACAGCAAAAGCATTATCTAGCCCTTGCCTGTATCTGCGCTACAATTCAGTCACCTTCTCACTCCTGCTGCCCTTACCCTCATTAGCAGCCAGATTGAGGTGTGTTCGTAGCCCTGTATAACGGCTCAGGTCCGGCTTAGGAGGAGGTGGAGGTTCAGCATCTGCGGACTGGCTCTCTGTAATCTCCAAGCTTCCTTTAGACTGGATAAAAGAGGGAAAATCAGGGCATTAGGCAATTCACAAGTATTAAACTGGTAACAGAGGAGTGTTGGGAGAGTCAATTATATATTTCTAAACGGACTGGAAGACAAGGGACAAGAGTCAGTTTGAGAATGGTACTGGATTAAAAAAAGTTTTCAACAAGCGTTTAATCCTGCCATTTATTTGTGGGTTGGTTTTTGTTGTTGTTAATCCTCATTGTGAGGTTATTCTTCCATTGATTGTTATGTAGAAGAGCAGGAGGAAGAGGGAGAGAGAAACATCATTGTGAGATAGAGACATCGATTGGTTGCCTCCCCCACGTGGGATCGAACCTGCAACCCAGGTGTGTGTACCTGACCAGGCATTGAACCCCTGACCATTCGAACACAGGCTGGCCTGGGCGTTGTTCATTTTTACCATTAACTACTTGAGTTCCAACCACCTGCAAGCTACTATTTTAAGTCCTATGAAGACATGGAAATGAATGGACTCAATTTATAATGTCACTAAATTACAATCTAATGGAGACAAGATATATATTTTTAAGTAATTTTAACACAAGTCAGAAAGTGAGAGATGTAAACTAAAAGCGTGTTTCCATTTCTTTACCAGGAGTGAGAGCCTCCAAGTTACCTAATTTTGCTCCCCTAAATTCCTCACCTTAGTTCTCCTCAGCTCTCCCTGGATGCCATTGTCCATGATCTTCACAGTTATCTGCCCATCTGACACTTCTGGTCGAAGGAAGGGAGGTCTGATTACAATGGTCTTCTCTTTCTTTGGTCTCCCCAAATACCTGAGTGTTAAGAATAAAAAGGCTTTCATTCATTCATTCATTCATTCCAATGTATCTACTGATTGCCTACCTTGTGTAAAACATTTTTTTAAAAATATATTTTATTGATTTTTTTACAGAGAGGAAGGGAGAGAGATAGTTAGAAACATCGATCAGCTGCCTCCTGCACATCTCCCACTGGGGATGTGCCCGCAACCCAGGTACATGCCCTTGACCGGAATCGAACCTGGGACTTTTCAGTCCGCAGGCCGACGCTCTATCCACTGAGCCAAACCGGTTTCGGCGTGTAAAACATTTTTACACAATAAACAGTCCAACCAGGCCAGTGAAAAGATCAACATTGAACAGATTTGATTCCATGACTGTAATAAGACTAGGCCTTTGGGCAGATAGCTAGCTCAGGACACTCGAGTAAATCTCAACTCTCAGAGGAGAGTAACCATAATACCTGATGACTATCAACTGAACTCATGGTGTCCACTAAAGGATGGCATGTCTTTCCCATGTAGGTACTTCCCATTCTAAGAGAACCCTTCCTAATGGCAGTCTCCCATCAGACCTTCTGGCACCAGAAGCAGCCCAAAGGAGACAAAAGTTATAATGAAGGGTGAACAGCAGACCAAAGGGATATAGATGTACCTGGGTGCTGGGGAACTGCAGAGTACACGGCTGACATTATTACAGCAGCCATTGGTGAAGGGGTTCACACCTCCCCGGAATTTACCCGTAACCTAGGAGGAAAAAAGAGCCAGAGCAGTCAGACAATGGGTCCCTGACTTCCAAAGACCAAAACACAAACCAATGAAAAATTATTGTATACCCACTATCTGGGAGATACAAAAAAAAAAAAAAAATGAGTAAAACACAATCCTGCCATCAACCAACTTCTACCTGGGATAGCTAAGAATGGCAACTCTAGAGTCAGTGTCCTCAGTTCAAATCCTAGGTCTTCTTCACCATAGCTATCTCACCCTCAACATCAGTTTCCTCATATAAAATGGGGATAAATAGCTCTCTGAATATTGAAAACTAAAATATACAAAATACCAAGCAAGCAAGGTTAATTATGCACAAAAATAACTGTCTTTAAGCAGCACTATAAGCTTCTTGAGGGCTGACGCAGATCTTTTATTAAGCCTCTCTAAGTTCGGAGCCCAAATTGTCCAGTATAAGTGGACATTCTCTAAATGCTAACTGGAGATGGCTTCTATTCTCATGTTTGCATGAGGAAATTGGACACTACCTCATAAAACATTTAGGGGGCGGGGCAAAAAATATAGTATTTGGGTATCCATTTGTAGAAGCACAGGCCAAACACTAATCACAGGACCAGAAGACAAGCCCTCCTCTGCAGAGGTCTCCCATCACTTCTTCCTGTACCTGTTCATTGGTTGTGCGTCCCCGAGCCACCAGCACCACATGAAATCCCGTGAGGCCAGCTACAGGGATGAAGAATAAGCCAGCCACACACATCACTGCCATCCTGAAGCCAAACAGTCAAGGAGAGCAGAGCAACATGATCTCATCTTCTCCAGCCCATACTGTAGCCATCTTCCCTTGAGCCTTACTACCACAGGATTCAACCTTCCTCACTCTTCCCCCTCCCAATCCCACCACCAAGCCTTAAAGGATACGTGACAGCCGTGCAGACCCCTGAGAGTTCCTCCACGTGGGAGAGGACATAAAGGAGGCCAAAGCCAAACACACCCATAATGTGCACTGTCAGGGAAAGGAGGAAGAGGAAGAAATAACGGTAGTTCCGGCGACCAATACAGTTGTTCACCCAGGGGCAGTGATGATCAAATTCCTAGGGGCAAAAAGAGAGAATGAGAGGCATCCTTGGACCACAGCACTAGATCGCTTTTCAGTCAAGAAGACAGACAAACGGCAGAACTTAACTGTTGTTTTTATCTATGGTTATGCTAATCATTTAGTTGCAAAATTAAAACAGGAAACAGGATCAAGCAGTTTATCTTGCTCTACCAGTCTCACAGGAAGACTTCCCAAAGGTTGATGATCAAAGACCAAAGTTGCCTCTCAAAGTTTATCCTATGTGACCAAGGAACTCTGAAATGGAATAATGTCAGAGGCTTTGCAAAAACATCAAGATTCTTGAGAAAAGAGGCTTGAAAGGAAAATCTGATAGGCAAATGCTTACAGCTACGTAAAAACTGGGGGGGAAAAAGTCAAAAATAAAAGGGCCCTGGCCAGTGTGACCATCCTAGACATGGAAAGGTTGCCAGTTCAATTCCCAGGTCAGGGCACATGCCCAGGTTGTGGGCTCCATCCCTGGTAGGGGGCATGCAGGAGGCAGCTGACCTATGTTCCACGCTCACATGGATGGTTCTGTCTCTTTCTCCCTCTCCCTTCCTCTCTCTAAAAACCCCAAAAAAACACAAAACCTTAAGTAAAATGAAAAGGACACAGGAAGAAAAATATAACTAAAAATTGAATGCAACAGTATGATGATGTAAAAGCAAGAGATAACACAAAGCCAGGACACATAACCAGAAAGATGACCCAAGGGAAGGAAGGCTAGAGCCATGAATCCTGGTGCTGGGAAAGCCTAGGGCACTTGGGGTCCCTCCTGTAACATAATATTTGCACTCTACCTCTCATGTACACACTACCCACATAGTTAGCCAGGACTGTATTTCATGCACAGGATTCGATCCTTACTCTATGAGACAGAAGATCACTTGGGTTAAGCATCAAGTGACCCCACTCAGGGTTCTTACCTCCACACAATTGTCACAGACACTGCAGTGGGAACATCGAGGAGGACGGTAGAATCGGCAGGTGGCACACCATTTCATACGCACTTGGATGCCCTTGATTTCCACTGTTTTGTAAAGGGGAGCTCGGAAGTCATCTTCCTTGTCTTCATCCTCCTCAGCTGCAGAGAGGAAAGTCAATAAAAAAACAACTGTGCCAAAACTGTACCAAGCATTAGGGATGCAATGATATTTAAAATATGGCCTCTGCCTTCAAGGAATTCAAGACTAATGGGGGAGAGAATACGAATTAGTAACTAATACTGTGAGATCAGCTCTTTATACAACATTATTGGAACACAGTTGAAGAAGCAATTTATTCTGCACTGGGAAATGAGGTTCAAGAGAATATGACTCGCCCAGCTGGCATGACTCAGAACCAGAAGGTTATGGTTCAATTCCCGGCCAGGGCACATGCCCAGGTTGCGGGCTCATTCCCCAGTGTGGGGTGAGCAGAAGGCAGCCAATCAATGATTCTCTCTCATCACTGGTGTTTCTATCTCTCTCTCCCTCTCCTTTTCTCTCTGAAATCAATAAAAATATTTAAAAAAAAAAAAAAAGAGAATATGACTCAGAGGTGGCTGTGATATGGATACACTGATATTCCCAGTTTACATACTATAAATTTATATAAACTAGTTATCTCTGAGCTGTGAAATTATAGGTGATACTTATCTTGTTTATACTTTCTATATAATGAACATACACTATTAAAATGTTTATATTTAAAATTTTTTAATGCTATTTATTTTGAAACCTCTGATCCTTCCACACCATCTATCAGAAGTAAGTTATTTTTTTTAAGTACTATATAGTTATTTGGTTACTCTTATAACTTAACTAGAGGCCCAAGTGCACAAAATTCATGCACTGGGCGGGGGCGGGGGGGTGTCCCTCAGGCTAGATTGCAAGAGGGCACAGGCAAGGCCAGGGGACCCCACCGGTGCATTATCGGGCCAGGGAGAGATGTGGGAGGTTGGCAAGCCTGGGAGGGACCATGGGAGGGCTCCAGGGCGTGTCTGACCCATCTTGCTCAGTCCTGATCGGCCAGACCCCAGCAGTAAGCTAACCTACCAATCGGAGCATCTGCCCCCTGGTGGCCAGTGCACATCATAGCGAGCGGTTGAGAGGCCTTAGCACAGCATTAGCATATTACGCTTTGATTGGTTAAACAGACAACTGGACGACCAGACACTTAGCATATTAAGCTTTCATTATATAGGATACGCAGTGTACCTATTCATACAAATGTCTTTCCTATCTTCCCTTCATTTGAAAGCAAGGACCTTTAAAAAAAAAAAATCACCCCTAATGACCATAATGTCTTCCATATAGATCAGTGACTTTCAACCTTTTTTATCTCATGGCACACATAAACTAATTACTAAAATTTTTTGGTACACCAAAAAATATACTTTTTGCTGATGTGACAAAAAAAAGGTATACATTTGATTTATTCACACCAGATGGCTACTGTTGTGTTGGTTGTCATTTTTTTCATTTGACAATCTAGAAAAGAAGTCAGTGCCTGACTAAATAGTCATGTTTTAAAAATTCTTGCAGCACACTGGTTGAAAATCATTGGAATACATAAATATTTGACAAAACACTAAAAGCTCATTAAAATAGCCCTACTTGTCTTTAGGAACTTAAAGTTCCTTTCATTCATCTGATACTTGAAACAAGTTACAAATGAAGCACAATAACACAGCTTTTTTTAACATAATGAATTTCAGAAAAACTTCACCTCATCGAAGTTGCTATCCCAATTCCACTTGTCTCACTTTTACAAGATAACTTCACATTTGAGAGAAAAAGTAGGTGTCTTCATCAGTGTCTTTCTACTTCTTATTCTATCAATGACAGTTTTTACTCTCACCTCCTGTCTCAGAAACAGCTTACTACTTCTGTATGCAAAACCCTTTTACCATGCTCTCTACCTCCCATCCTACTGAGTTCAGCATTTCATGGCTACAAGCTTCTGCCTAGAATGTCCTTCCCTTCCATCCTCTACTTGGTAAAGTCATTCCTATCTACCATTAGCAGCATTTTCCAGTTTATATGGGCACATATTAGTGCACACTTTTCTATGGTCTCACAGAATCTTGTTCATGCCTCCCTTACAGTTTGTACCACACTGTTTTAACTGCCTAATTCATCTTGGATAGTATTGTGCCTAGCAATACCGCCCAACCAGTATGTTCAAAATATATTTCTGCTGAACAGATAACTGAAAAAGAGTTGATTCAAAGTGAATCACATGGGTAGAAGTTATGACATACAGTAGAACTAAAGGCCCTGACCTGCTTTTCATCATTAGACTATAAAAGTATCCCAAAACCTTATCACTCAATGTATATGTCCAAAAATCATTCTTTTTTCAAAGATAATGAGCTTCCAAAAAAGAGGAAAATCTTACCTCGAGGGAAAATCCCTGGGTCCATGAAGGTGGCCATGCTGAAGTTAGCCAGCACAAAGAGAAAAACAATCGCATTGTAGATGGGCACTGCAGGTGACACATAACGGCTTAGTCCTGGACAGCTGCACAGATAAGAAAGAAAATGAGGGGCTGCTTCTAACACTCTGGACACCAACCATATAAAGATTCAGCCCACATACTTATATTTAAATCTTGTGTAGTTCACCTTTGCTGTCTCAAATTGTATCCTTCCCAACAAATGTGTCTAGTTTCCTAAAGAAATACTTATTTTAGACCAAGGTACAAGACTCTCACTCTCTCCTACCATAACCCTTTGCACTAAAGGTCTGTGTTCTTCAGATTCTTTCTTCCCTGGTGGATCTTTCCAATGTTTTAGAATCTGCTCTTATCTCCTTTTTAAAAAGGCACAAAAGTTAGGGACTGAGTATGTAACTAATACCAACTACACTCCCTTCTCTGTAGCAGCCTTGAGGCTTCTGGATCCCAGCCATGCCCCAGTGACCTGTACATTGGCCCAAAGCATGAGATACCACCTGCCTCTCTGGCTCCCACTCCCTCTGGCTTTGTACCGCTCTCAACTGCCTAACATTTCTTCACTGCGTCAGATATTCCTGAAAGTTTTATTCATCTAGAAACTAGTTCTCAAGGTGAAAAAATAATAATACCCAAATATGAATGGCACAAAACTAGACTTCTTGAGGTCTATAAATGAAGCAGAAGAGTGGGGAATAAAGAAAAGATTCCAGGCCTGGCCAGGTGACTTAGCTGGAATGTCATCCCATGCACCAAAAGGTTATGGGTTCGTTTCTAGGACAGGGCACATACCTAAGTTTCGGGTTCAATCCCCGGTCAGGGTGAGTACAGAGGCAACCAAAGGATGTTTCTCTTTCTCTCCCTTCCTCTCTCTAAAATAACGCTTTAAAAAATAAAAATAAGAGAAGAAACCAGACCAAGCCACCCTAAATCCTGTAGGTAAAAGAAGCTGGTTAAATATATCCACTATTTCACAGGGTCCAAATCAAGAAATATGCATAAGGTAACTTTTCTTGGATTTAAAAAAAGAAAAGAAAAGAGTGCCCCAGTCCAGGATTACACTCAGTTTCTGTCTGGATGTGAGTCTAGTAAGAATGCTGCAGGTGCTCTTCCTTTCTCTGATGATATTCTGGGAGCTGGAAGTTTCAGAACACAGATGTGCTGCTTGCTCTGTCAGTAATATCAAAGACCCTCTCTCCTGTCTCAGCTCAGGAAAAACTTCCCAATACAAGACAGTGGCTAAAGACACTAATCTGCTTTGTAGCTGAGAACTTAATCTTTAGAATTAGAACAGCATCTGCCTTTGTCCCCTTTATCTAGACCAGTTAGAACGAAAGGAAGAGTTCATTGAAGGAAGCAGGGGCCAAGAGAACATGACAGCATGAGTCTGAAGAATTCATCCACAGCAGTCCTGGATTCTGTTGTGATGTGTCTCTACCAAATCAAAAAGCACAGCCCTGAGCAGTGATTCAAGACAGTTCATTGGAATTGAGCTCCTTAATGAGATATAAACTAATAAGAAACAAAGGTGATGGTCACAAAGCATCTTGACTACCACCATCTATTTATTCAAATTCCATTAAAATTTTTTAAGTAAATATTATGTGCAAGGTTTTTTAAGTAATAAATATCAATTAACTCTTAGCTTCTCCTAATCAAAACTGGAAGATAATGAAGTAATGAAGGTAGAGTTAAAGGCACTGATTTCAAGGAAAAAACAGATCTCCCATCACAATTCTGGGTTTATTATCAGTCTCCTATGGAAGACTCTTCCTCTAGGGTTTCTTTGGTTCAGAAAAAATGTCCCCCTATTTTGGCAGGTTTTGGGGTGAACTATAAGCAAGAAGGAAGAATCCTTACACAGCCCCACCTAAAGCCTGAGTTCCTAGCTCCTTGGGAGGGAGAGAAACTGAAAACCAGTCATCCAGGTCAGAGCCCCTCCCTAGTACTTAGCTGTCACTTTAATTTCCGCCTGGGAAGAGGAGAAAGGGTGACTCACTTGACTCCTACAGCCTGGGAAGATAATTAGAAGGGAAAAAGAAATTAAATCCTTAGAACACTGAGGTACCATGATTTAAAAGTCTCATTCCTAGAATTGGCCATTATGGCTACTGTGGCGGCCTCCTGAGCTTCTGAAAAATAAATAAATAAATAAATAAATAAATAAATAAATAAATAAATAAATAAGGGTATTTCTGTTCTTGAGGGAAACCAAGGTGAATAACAATGAGACATCAGCTACTTCACAGGCCCAAATGTCAGCCTTTCTGGCCCCATTCTTTCTTCAGTTTCTGCATTTCCAAACAAAGAAAATCACATAATTTCTTCTGTATCTGGCCAAACTCTGGTATAATGAACCTTACCCCTACAACCTTCCTGATATCAGCCTATCCCAAAGTGTGAAAACCTAGAATCAAGTTCCAGGATCTGTTGCCAAAATAAAGCCTGTCCTAGAGTTGGCAGTTTCTAGAAATGATACAAATAAGTGCATAGGCAGTATTTGCTCCTAGATGCAAATCAGGGACCTACTGCTTCCAACCTAAACACTCTAGCTCAGAGAGCACCCTACCAAGGAGAGGCATGTGTGAGCAGTGCCTGTTCCTGCGATATCCCATTCTGTTTAGCTCAGGGAGAAGACTGCTGTTGCTATAGTATTCTGCCAGATCCTAGGTGACCACTCCAAGTAGCCTGTCTGAATCTGTTGCCTTTGATGGAAGGAGATGAGGGCTGAGCTGAGAGGAGTTGTTGGGGCTCGTCCTCAGCCTATAGCAATAATCATAGTGCTCCAAAGCACAGGGAGTGGCCGCAGCCCAATAGGCTGGCTGACTGACTCACTGATGAAACTCCCATTCCTATACCAACCCAGAAAGAACAGGTTCTTCTGCCCACCCATTCAGCCCTCCTGTTTTCAAGCCAAATAAAACGGGGAGAGTAGGTTTCAATACCTACACTCTTGAAAAATCTGTTTCATAGCCATCTCACACTTCCTATTATAAATGGTTCAATTCCTAGTACAAAAAAAAAAAAAGTAGGACTCAAGAAGCTTTGATTTTAATTCTCTCTCAATCAATATTTTGCTAGGTAGCCTAAGGTAATCCACAGAAAACTCTCCAAGTTCATTACTTAACTACATAATACAGATATGAGACTGGAGACAAAGTTTGAAAAGATCCTAGAATTCTTTTTAAACCAGATGGCTTAATACTGGGCATTCACTGGCTAAAAGATACACACACACACACACACACAACACATTACTATTACAACAATCACAATTATCATTCCAGCTCCACCTTCATCCTTCATTCCACTTCCCCATTCTGAGGTACTGGACATTCAAGAACACTTGAAACACAGGCACTACCCTCCCTGAAGGACAAGTCTATACATTCCATCCATGCCTACCACATAGTTTGAATGTATGACTAGTGTTCCTTGTTAATGAGGAAAGGTTGAAATAAATACCCCTCTTCCTAACCCTGGGGATCAAGATTCCACAGGAAAACAATTTCTTCTCTTATAGGTGGGTAAGTTCCCCTTAAAACACTTCACTTATGGTGTGTGTGTGTGTGTTACTCAGACTTTCAAGCAGCTCAGTGCAAGACATAGGACCTGGACACTTACTCCTGGATGAGAAAAAAACGTGGGAAGGAAAAGGAACAACCACTGCTCAATTAATGCCCTAAATCACAAGACTGCTCCCACTCAAATCAGGTGCTAGCACCTCCAGTCATGAAGAAAAAAAAAACAGAGGGAGAGTCACTCCAGTTGCCCAACTCTCTGGGGTAAAAGGGTTGGGAGGGGCCAGAGGTAGAAACTGAAAGGAAGAAAGCTCTCTATGGATGGGACACTAGAAAGACCATCACAGATTTCTGCACAACCCAGACTTTTTTATCTTTCCTTCAGAGGACCACCTGCAGCAGAGATGTACCCCCATGCCCACCCTAACCGACCTTAAAAGGAAACAAAATGAGCCCTAACCGGTTTGGCTCAGTGGATAGAGCGTCAGCCTGCGGACTCAAGGGTCCCAGGTTTGATTCCGGTCAAGGGCATGTGCCTTGGTTGCGGGCACATCCCCAGTAGGGTGTGTGCAGGAGGCAGCTGATCGATATTTCTTTCTCATCGATGTTTCTAACTCTCTATCCCTCTCCCTTCCTCTCTGTAAAAAATCAATAAAATATATATTTTTTAAAAAGTTAACAAAATGAGACACTGGTTGACTTTACTCACAGTTTGAGGAGACTTTAGAGGATACAATTCAGTGATTTATTTCAAAGACCACTGCCAGGAGCCCTAAAAAGGTCTCAAGGCTCCTCAGGAAGACAAAGAGTATGCACCAAGTGGCTGGGCCTCTATGCACCTGCCTCAGCTGAACCAGACAGCTCTACCCTTATGTTTTATGTACTGGGGTTCCAAATAAGATCTCATTTGAAAAAGGTCATGGTGTTTAAATAACTGCTCTAGGCCAACTTCCTCATTATACAGAGGAAGAAACAGGTCCACAAAGTTTAACAGGCTTTACCAAAATCTGTCTCCTGACCCCCCAAAAGTGTGCATTCCTTTTACCTAGCACTGACCCCTGCCAACCACAAAAGGAGGCTTAGTAAAGACAAAAAGGATACAGGCACATTATCTTAAGTGCAGAATCTAATACCTAATTAGAAGGGAGAGGGTTACTTTAGCAGACACTCTCCTTCCCAAGCACTAAAAAGAGGAAAGAATTAAGACATGATCCCCAATAACTCACCTGCTTAGTTTTAGTACTGAAAAAAATTAGTGAATGAGGGGGATTAGGCTTCTAGGAGGAAGACCTGAACTGTTCTATTCAAGCTTCTCTGGGGCAGAAGATCACCATTTTTTGATGATCAAGCCCAACTGATAATAATCTGCTCATAGCTTTCCCTACTTGGCAGGTAAATTACATCTAACTGGTTGAAGCCTATATGCTTCCACTAATAATGTCTGCCAGCTGAAAGGGACTTTTTCTCCCACTCCCAGTCCTCTAGGTCCCAAAGTAATTCTCACCTGGGGCTTGTACAAATGGTTGAAAAGATAGTTGTAGCCTAGGGAAGAGAATAGAAGGATGACAGAATTGTTACAGATTTAGGCCCCTATTTGGAACTGGTTCAAAGAAAGCCTTCCTCTTGTCTCTCTACTTGAAACCATAAATTATTTTCTAGGTTGTATACAGTTTTAAACAGAGGGTTCCCCAAGGACTTGAACCTCAAAAGGGATAGAATATGTAGGAGAACAGTTTTTTAGATCAGTGGCACCTCAGTCCAGATGTATGCTTGTAGAGGAACTGCTATGGTTAGATGGAGAGGAAGAGTTGAGAATTTCAGAGGTTCAGGGTGTTTATGTCTCCGCAGATGGGCGAGGAGACTCTAGCGAGGAAAAGAGAGCCCAGAAGTTGGTCCTGAGGAAAGTGCCAGGGGGAACTCTCACTAGGACTTAAGGCTTCTAATTTTGGATTAGAGGCAGTAATTCCAAAGAGAGTCAATATTGTCCTCCAAAATTCTTTTTCCTCAGGCTATGAGACCATAGAATAAGGAGGGCCCCTACTTTTCTGGCACCAGGGAATAGAAAAGTAGGTTAAATAGTTTCAACTATCAGTTGAGAAAATGTCTATGTCAGGACAACAATTTGTGGCAAAACTGGTATAACCAGCCAAGCACTTCAATGTTTCCAGATTAGCAAAGTAAGACCAAGGATTCTGCTCAAGAACAAATGGGTTGAAAGAGAGAAACCACTTAGTCCCCTGAATTTCCAACTTCCCCTAAAGCTTTGACCCTTGAAGGAAGATAGAACCTCCCCAATTAAGCAGGTCTGAGGGTGTCAAAGTGGTCTTATATATATCCCTCCTGACACAGCACCACAAGGGCTACAAGGATACTAAGATCCCATATAAATGTCCCATGGTTAAAATGTTGATTCTACCTACCCATAATAGCAGAAACCAAAATAAGGATGACACTAAAATTCCCTCCTCCTTATTGGCAGTCAATGCATGAAGAAGGGCAGAACACTGAACATGTTGAGACAAAGATTATAAAGACCAGAGATGAGCAGGGCTGCTCTAGATCCCTGAAGGATTCCACAGGTAAGTTCAGGCTGGAGAGCCGGGGGCAAGGAAACTATGACTTCTACTCATCCGAGGAAGAGGTGAGAAATAGGATCGTGCTTGTACCTTAGGTAAAAGACCTTTCCCTTATCAAAAAACTAAGAGCTCTCGCCCTAACCGGTTTGGCTCAGTGGATAGAGCGTCGGCCTGCGGACTGAAGGGTCCCAGGTTCGGTTCCTGTCAAGGGCATGTGCCTTGGTTGCGGGCACGGCCCCAGTAGGAGGTGTACGGGAGGCGGCTGATCGATGTTTCTCTCTCCCTTCCTCTCTGCAAAAAAATAAAATATATATTTAAAAAGAGTAAAAAAAAAAAAAAAACAACTAAGAGCCCTAGACAGTTTGGCTCAGTGGACCGAGTGTTGGCCTGTGGACTGAAGGGTCCCGGGTTCGATTCCAGTCAAGGGCATGTACCTAGGTTGCTGGCTTGATCCCTGGCCCGGTCAGGGCACATGCCCGGTCAGGGCACATGCAGGAGGCAACCAATAGATGATGTTTCTCTCCCTCTGTCTCTCCCCTTCCCTTTTACTCTCTCTAAAAATCAATGGGAAGATATCCTCGGATGATGATTACCAAAAACAAATAATTAGCCCTTGCTAGTTTAGCTTAGTGGATAGAGCATCAGCCTGTGGACTGAAGCGTCCCGGGTTCGATTCCAGTCGAGGTCACATGCCTGGGTTTCGGACTTAATCCCCAGGAGGCAGCCAATCAATGATTCTCTCTCATCATTGATATTTCTATCTCTCTCTCTCTCCCTTCCTCTCTGAAATCAGTAAAATATATTTAAAAAAAAAAAAAACTAAATAGAAAGCACCACTATTACTTTGCTGACCCATATTTTTTAGAATTCCTTATGGCATAAGCTCAATTTGAGAGGTTTCCCTCCCTCCTTTCTCAGATTTAATTTCTGTTCGCTATTTCTTCCCATAATAGTAATTGCCAGCAATTCCTGCTTCATTCATCCTTCAATGAGTCCAAACTGCTTTATTCCTCACCACTTCATTTTCCTCTTCCCAACAACCTCCCATTGCTCTAAATAGCACCTCACAATTACGTTTAAGCCTGAACTACAGCAAAGTGAACTCCCCAGAAATATCTACCATGCTCAGACTGTTCCAAGAGCTACAACTAGAACACCAACTCAATGCCTCGACAGTTTAAGGCTCAGAAGGCTGGTCCATGTTAATTATAAACAGGTAACAGCAAAGACGTTTCCCAGATGGTTGACAGTTAAAATACTGGGGAAAAGGGGAAGAATAAATCAGTCTCCTCCAATAACAAGCCAGTGAACAAAGTCTGTATATCCCAAGTGGGAAACCTTTTAATATCAACTGTATTTCCTAACACAACCAGGGAATAGAAGAATTGCTGCCATTCCCTTCAGCAGGAACTAATATAAAGAAAGTCTTCTAGGACTCTCCTCCTAAATAAAATTTGCGTTCACTTCCCATTGGCCTTCACTCCTTAAGTAACACTAAAAGCTAAAACTCTCTCAATGGTATATCTTCTAAATCAATTCTGAAATTCTCCAGTACTCTGTTCCTATAATCTTAAATTTAAGCTTCAAATAACCAGGGGAAAAGCCACTGCTAGTGGCTGATTGCTTAAGCTGCTTCAAGCCTCTCTGGCGGTTTCCTCCCACTTCCTCCCTAGTTCAGGATCATCTAGTGATGGAGCTGGGTAGGAAAATATGAACGTCTGTGATTCCAGAGGAAGGGAGGCAGGGGAAGGTAGAGGATTCAATGGAGTAAAATATATACCATGTTTCTGGGATTCAGATTTACCTCTATCAGACATCCAACACCCAGTCGCTTGGCTTTGAAAGCAAAACTCAAGAGAAAAACTAGCCCATTACCTCCCATGGAGTGCCCCCAAATACCACTGCTGGGAGAAAACTCACGTAAAGGCAAAGAAGAGGGTCGTAGCTCCCACTAAGAAGATGGCGGCTGCTGAGACCGGAACATACTTGCTGGGTTTGAATCTCTTTCCAGACTCTGCGGGCATGTTGGAGGTCTGATGGGAGATCTGCCCTGCCGCATAGCCCAGGCCCACACAACGGCAGAACAGACAAGAAAACGGGATGAGGGCAACACCGGAGATAAGAGCACAGGACACCAGGGAAAGAGAAAAATTTAAATTATCACCCTTCCCCCTCCCAAATGAAACCAAAGGTCAAAAGATCTCAAATGAAGGAGAGCATATGGGAGGGGGAAAGGTGATTCCAAATAATGAATAACCACCTCCCCAGAACGAGGCAGGAGACTAAGAAACACAACTTGTACAATTTGAAAACTGGAGACAAACAAGAGACTGTACACATGCAAATGGTTGCAGGTAGAGAACACAGGCAGTCAGACAGATCAAGGAATAGCTCATGGATGGAGATAAGTCTTCAAAAGGAAAGAAGGGGCGAGTATCGGGGTAGGGCAGAACACTTCGGACAAGGAAAAATTCTTCGGAAGAGATACTGTAGTACCTCCACGACTACCACACTTCCACAAAATGTGAGCTTCACCCAGAGGTGTGCCCTGTGCTTCTATTTTAATCCAAGGAGGAAACTGGGATTTTCAGCGTTAAAGAGAAACTGTTTTTACTGTAGTCCTTGTCTCTTTTAGGCGGTTTTCTCAATGCCACCACTCCCACACCTTGACTTCAGGGCTTGTAGTATGGCAATGGTGGTTTAATTTTATTTCTTTTCTCTTGATGGCTAAAGCTGGGCAGCAGCTGTTACAAGACTGAGTTGTAATCCTTTTCTTTAAAGGGGGAGGGAAAACAGAAAGAGCAAGCTTGTCTGTCTTCAATCTCTTGTTGTTATTCTCAAGCCCTTTTAGGGCTCCGTTTTCTAGAGAGTTCATGCAAAACTAAAGGGAAACATAAAATCCCTGAGGCCATGTTCTTCCCAATAAGCAAAATTAAGATGGAAAAAAAAAAAATCAATTCCACTCGATACTTTTTAAAGATTACTGTGAACGAAAGTAAAGTTCCAAAGAGGTCCCTGTTTCCAGGTTAGTGTGTCTGCTCTTTTGTCTTCAATCTTGAGCTGTCTGAATGCAGAGTCCAACTGGGTTACAGTGCCTCACCTGGAAAAAACAAAAACAAATATATTTATCAAAAGAATTCTTTCAGGGCATTTCTTACCATCATCAAGGCTCAAACCCCACAGACCACTGTTTAAAAGTGCCTTTTGAAAGAAAGATTAGTTTCCACTTCACTTACATGTCTGATGGGCTCTTACATTTACATTCTAAATGCTGTTCATATTAGAAAGAGAAGAACATGGCTTCACCTGGCCTAAGGTCATCAAAGAACTAGTTCTTGTAAGGGGGCCATCATACCTGACACAAATAATAACAAATATCAAAATCTAAAAACAAACAAGGGCCACCCGTGACGGGCAGTCCTAGACACGAGATTTCTCTTTGGACAAGGAATATTTCTTGCTATGAAAAGAGAAAAAAATAACCTCAAAACTAGGGCAGTAAGTCTCATTTCCTTACTGTGTATGTGTTCGTTCTCTCTCTCTCTCTCTCTCTCTGTCTCTCTCTCTCTCTGTCTCTCTCTCTCTCTGTCTCTCTCTCTTTTAGTTATAACCCTGAAGAGGTAGAAGCTGAATATTTCGTCTTCTAGAGTAACACATGAAAGGACCTGAATGAGAAATGTGCTTGTACTGAAAGGTGAGATGCCCTCTTTAGGAAACTGAGTCAACCCTAGTTGACTTTTTTCCCAATTCAATAGTTTTTTTATTCCTACATTGGTCTATTAGGAAGTCAACTGAGCCCCACCTTCCTCGATATGATTAAAAGTAACAATTATTTCTGTTGATGGTAGTAGCAAAATAACACTAGCATTTTGGATTTTATAGGGTGCTTTTCATCTAGTGATCTCAAAGCACTTAACTCACATTATCGGAGACAGTCCCTTATCCCACCCCGTAAAATTGAAGGCTAGAGAATGCCTGAGGCTGTTCCACTGAATCACTTGAGCAGTCAAGTTCAGAGCCCAAGAGTTCACATGCCCCTTTGCCAACCCAAGCCCTTTCTGTCTCTTTCTCATCCACTATACTACCTGCCCAGTGATGACAACTGGAATCTGCAGACCAAAAATTTTACTTGTTAGAATTTAAAAATAAAAGCTTTATCACACCCAAGTGATCTAGGATTTCCCTTAATACCAAGGCAGAGATCAAAGTATCAGAAGATTCAAATGAAATACAAATGTGCCCTGGAATTTATTACTTCCTCTCTTACCTGTGGCATGGAAGGCAGAGGAACCCTTCTTCAAAAAAGATGCATTGTCTCTCTTTAAAAAAGTGTTTTAGAGGGCCAAACAGCAATATTAGAAGTGAACACCCAGATAGTACAAAAAATTGTTAACATCCTAAAAAATTTAAATCCTCTCTAGTCCCTAATTTATGATTATTTAATTCTCAGTTTCCTAAAACAATCAAATCCCAACCTTCCGAATGTAGGCCTACGTAACTTTGTTAACAATGAAAAGCAAATTCTTGACTTGCAGACAATACCATTAGGCTTTCCCCTCAAAACCCCAAAGATTAAAGAAAAATGGGAAAATGTACTGCTTATATTTTATCTAGAGCAGGATATAATTTAGACAGCATATGGTATTCCAGATTACATTTTCTAACAGAAAAAAAAGTAACTTGGGTTAATACTGCCACAGTAATGCAGGATCATAAAAGGCCATGCAAGTTTGGGAGCATTATACTGAGAAACATCTGAGATGTTTGGGGGATATACATTACAATGGGCAAGACATAACCCAAGAATTTATTGGGTATAATAAAGACATACCAGGGCTTAGCAGAAGGATGTGGGAAGTAAGGATAAGATTGCAGGGTGAGTGTGTTTCATCAGAGCCAGTAGTCTGGATCCATAATAGTATGAGGTGTACAAGCCATGTGTATGACACAGGCAGAGTAATTTATGGAATGGAATATGTATATATGAAATAAACTAGAGAATATGTGCTTGAAAGCTCTAATAAAAGTTTCATAAAAGGACCTCCTTAAAGGGTGAATGGATATGAACAGTACCAGTAAAACACAAGTATTGTTTGTTGAAACAAAGAGATGTAACAGTACAACATAGTAAATCTGAATACAAAGTAATCAAGGTCTCATGGAATAATCCACATGGCAAGATAGCTGAAAAGTCAAGCAGAAGTTTAACATGGGCGTTATCATTTACTAAGGTAGCAAAGTACACGGGTATATAATCCTTGTGAGCATTAGGTGGGTTTTGAAGAATGGGTGATAATGAGCATTCTGAAGATATTTGATACAGGACAGAGGGATACTGGGATAAAAGGATAGAAATGCGGACAGAAGACCAACCTAGCCAAGAAACCATTAATCAGGAAGTGAAAAATCCAGGACAGGAAAAGGGTCTACACTACAATATAGCACATATCTGATCTTACACCTTTCATAACTTTAGGTCACTTTCTTACTTCTCATCTAAGTGTTTTCATTCAGCCAAGTGGATACAACCTCTTCCACTTCCTTGTCCCATAAAGAGAGAGATTCCTATTGGTAAAATTTAGCAAATACATCCGAGCTCCGCTTGTATTAAGTACAAAGTACTAAAAGCACGAAGCACCGGCTGGTGGGAGTGAGGAAGCGGACAGACGGGAGCGAACAGGTAAGAGGATGAGGCTTGAGCCAAAATAAGTATCAGCGGAGTGGAGCGGGGGACCCGAACCGGAGGGAGGAAAAAGGGGAACAGCACGCAGTCCCCTCCCAGAAGCTGAGCGAGGAGAATCACGGTATGGGGCAGAGCTGACCGAGACAGGAGGACGGAATTCACTGGGCAGGGCCCACTGGGGCTGCGGGAGACTGCGGAGCCCAGCGGCGCAGGGCTGGGGGCGGAAGGGGCGGCGGCTGGGCACCAGGCGCCCAGGGGGACCGGGGTCCCGAGGTAGAACCGAGCGGCCGGCACTAACCCGTTCTGAGCCCGGGCGGCCGTGGATCCCCGGCCTCTGCTCGTCGTCCGTTTCCGGGGCCCACGGGTCCCGCCGCAGTTGGATGACCCGGCCCGGAGGAGCAGTGGGGCCTCAAACCACCTCCCCCTTCCAGGTCCCCCTTCCCTAGAGGTCACTCTCCCCTCCCACCTCACTGGCCCCGCACTTCCGGTTCCGCAGGGGCCGGTGTCCCTGGTACTCACCCCCGGCACGGTTCCCGTCACCGCTGCCGTCGTTACCGCGGCCGCCTCTCGGCAGCGCCGTCGGGCCTCTGAGAGGCAGCGCGCGGCCCCCGCACGCTCCACGCCCGCCCTGCTATGCGCGCTCCCGCACAGTGACGCTCGTCTCCGAGCCGGCGCGCGGCCGTTGCCCTCAGTGCCGGGTCCCGAACCCTCCCAGCGTTCCCATTGGCTCCCTGTCCCGGGCGCGCGCGACGTCTCGCGCCGGGCACGTTTCTCTCATTCATGCGGCTCTCGCCGCCGCGCCCGCCCCCGCTCACTCTCCCATTCACCCATAGCCCCGCCCCCACCCCTCTCCAGGCCGTGCGCGCGAACCCCGGCGACCGCAGCGACCTCGCGTTCTGATTGGCTGCAGGGGCACAGCGCCGTACGCGCGCAAGACAACGAGAACGCGCGCGCAAGGCCGTCGGGTCCCGCGGGCGACTGGGAAAAGGGGGTTGGCGTCCTGCGCAGGAGTCGGAAATGGGGAAGTGGCCGGGGGAGTCTCCCCTTCTCCTTGTCCTACTTTCCCTGCCTACTGTAAACAAGAAGGAATCTTCGGGAGTAAAAAGTAGTTATACGTGTGTTCTGGGAGAACTCAAAAGCCAGCAGCTGCCTTCTGGAGTTCGCCAAACCCCCTCCACCTACGTTGGTACAGTCCAGACAGGCTTCTAGGAGAACCAGTCGCCTGTAGAGGCCCCGCGTCTTCCTGCTTTAGCACCTTCCTTCATTGGCCAAACTTTTGTCGACTAAATAGCCCTCCTCTTCCCCCCCCCCCCACCTTTTTTTTTTTAATGGCGAAAACTTTATTTAAAACCATCTATCAGCGGTTCTCAACCTGTGGGTCGCGACCATCGGAAAACACATATAGCATATCAGGTATTTACGATTCATAACAGTAGCAAAATTACAGTTATGAAGTAGCAACGAAAATAATTTTATGGTTGGGGGTCACCACAACACGAGGAACTGTATTAAAGGGTCGCGGCATCAGGAGGGTTGAGAACCACTGATTGATGAAGCAGTTCTCGGTCCAGCGGGTTTCCTGGTATCAGCAGAATCCCAGGAGCACGGAATGGTCTGGGGCTGCCCGTCCCGCATGGAGGGGGCGCCGGGACTGGGAGAGCCCCTGAGGGGCGCAGCTCCAGCCAGACGCCCGGCATCAAGAGGAAGGAGGTGCGTGGAGGGCGCGCCCTTGGAGGAGGGGGCGCCCCCCCCCCCCGAGTGCGGGCCTACGGGGGCGCCCCCCCCCACCCCACCCCCGAGTGCGGGCCTGCTCTTGACTCTAATTACCTCCGTTTCTCACGGCAGCACAGGAGTGGGCGCCGCATCCCTCGCCTCGCTGGGAGGAAGAAGTTCCCTAGAAAACCTGCGCCACGCCTGGCCTTAATTAGCCTCACACTGCTGTAAGGCCAAGGGCTCTCATTTAGTTCGAGGCCATTTCTCTTCTGAAAGCCCTTCTCGCTGTTACATAACACTCTTTAAAAACAAAAGTGCTCCACCAGCCACTTCCGAAGCCAAGGGTCCTCATCTATAAAGTGTAAGTCTCAATCTTGCGGTCTGCCCTTGCGCTTGTGTCCAGTGCTGCTGGTGTAACCGTGGTTTTACACTTCAGCACTAGGTAGCAAGGAGAAAGGTCTACCTTCTGTTTTCTGGGATCTAGTTCCTTATCTGACCTGGCATATACTAGATACATCAAGTTCTAGTTTATTCTTGCTAAGGGCTCCAATCCATCTTTTATTGCCACACATTTTGGAGGGCTCGCCTTTTAGTGACAGTGTGTATTAAAAAAATTATATCACCCAGTTTAGCTCAGTGGGTAGAACGTAGGCCTTCGGACTGAAAGGTCCCGGGTTCGATTCTGGTCAGGGGCACATGCCCAGGCTGTGGGCTCAATCCCCAGTGGGGGGCGTGCAGGAGGCTGCCAATCAATGGTTCTCTCTCAACAGGGATGTTTCTACCTCTTCCTCTCTGAAATGAATAAAAATATTTTTAATTGTATCTTCAAAATTCTTTTGACCCTATGGAAGTAAAGTTATTACTGGGCAGCGTATTTTTTTTGTTTATAGAGGCTTTTCTGTCAGGTTGATTCGTTTCCTTAGGAAGAAATCAATTTCATTTTTTTTCTATTGCCTATTTTTCTTGGATTTTAAAACTTCTCATTTCCCCAAATTCATAGATTAAGCATCTTTCTTTTCCTTGCAACAGTCTAGGAACCTGTAAATTGTTTTGTATCTTGTCTCTACAGTGCTAACTGTAAATAAAAAGTCGATCTTCCACCATCCAACCACACATTCTAAATTCCCCTGGGACACTGACTACTGGATGCCAAACTCTTATCTGGATGAGCACTAACAGTGGCATAATTACTATCCCAAGGTTTGGAGATTCCAATTTCTTGTCCAGTTTTCCCTAGGAGCATGCAACGTATTTCCTGGAAAGGTTGTTGAATAGAACATAAGGTTTAAACTGCCAGCCATTTCTGAAAAGTATTGCACAGTATAAACCAGGTTAAAACAATGGGATATCTAAACAACCAAACTTCAAATAAATTACTTTGTATATCAAGAAATACCTTATAGGTGGGAATGCAGACTGGTATAGCCACTACAGAAAACAGTATGGAGTTTCCTCAAAATATTAAAAATGGAACTGCTATTTGACCCAGTTATCCCACTTCTAGGAATATATCCTAAGAATCCTGAAACACCAGAATGAATATATGCACCCCTATGTTCATAGCAGCACTATTTACAATAGCTAAGATCTGGAAACAGCCCAATTGCCCATCATTAGATGAGTGGATCAAAAAGATGGGGTACATTTACACAATGGAATACTATGCAGCTATAAAATAGAAGGATTTCTTACTCTTTGAGACAGCATGGAGGGACCTGGAGAGTATTATGCTAAGCAAAAAAGCTAGTCAGAATAAGACAAGTATCACATGTTCTCACTCATATGTGGAATCTAATGAACACAATAAACCCAGAGATACAGAAGCATGGAGTAGACTGACGAATCTCAGAGGAGGGTGTGTTGGGGTCCATCCCCAGCTGGTCCAGGGGTTCCCAAAGGTGTGGACAGAGTCGGCGAAGAAGGAAGGACACGGAGGCAGCCTTCAGTTCATGATGGTTGGGTCCTCCTCTCATTATCCTGTTACATCTATATTTATACTATTTGATCCTATAAGCATGCCTCTATAATTACATCATGGTATGTTTTGGGTCCTCCCTTAACCTTCTACAGTTCCTTGTTTCTTGTCTGACCTTAGCCAAAAATCCTGTCTCTATCTAGTTCTGTTGATTTTATCTTGTCTAGGTTAATCTCTGTGTTCCATTACAAGGGCTATTCCCAGGTCATTGCTCTACTGATAGGCTACAAGGAAGTGACTGAAGGAGATTATCCTACCCAGTAAAGGTTATGTCCTCCCAGCCCCGCTGCTTGCCTTCCCTGGGACTGCTCTGTGTCAGAGGGTCTCCAGGGGTATAGGCTTTGGTGCTTTCCCTGGTGGGCAGACCCCTGGGGATGTGGGCCCAACAAGTCCCAAATTTATTGCCAACAGTCTTAGTCCAAGTTCTTCATAAGTAGTACATGGTATTTCTGTAACACTAGGGGGTTTCACTGATTTATCTTCCTTAGTCCTGTTAACTCAGCCGTGGGCAAACTATGGCCCGCGGGCCGGATCCGGCCCATTTGAAATGAATAAAACTAAAAAAAAAAAAAAAGACCGTACCCTTTTATGTAATGATGTTTACTTTGAATTTATATTAGTTTACACAAACACTCCATCCATGCTTTTGTTCTGGCCCTCCGGTCCAGTTTAAGAACCCATTGTGGCCCACCCCTGTGTTAACTCCAGGGAAAAATCCTCACCTGGGGAAACAACCTTTCTCAGGGAGGTGGTCCTGTTTAAAACACATAGCACTAAGAGGGGGAGCAAACATATGTCATATACGCCAGGTTCCTTGAAACATAAGCTGTGCAGATGTTTCTTCCCTGCAGCGACTGTGTCAAGCAGCAAGAGTGGACTGGCTTCCGGCAAGGGTCGGGGTAGAGGGTAGGGTGGAAGAGATTAACACGTTAAAAGCCCAGTCACCAGTGACTATACAGACACTATACTTTGTGTCCAGAAGACAAAATAGGCTGGACACTTAACGTGTTAACTAAAGAACTTACATGCATATATACACAACCCACGAACACAGACAAGAATGTGGTGAAGGCATGAGGGAGGGTCACTGGAAGGGGAGGAGAGAGGACATTTGTAATACTTTCAAAAATAAAGGTAAATGTAAAACAAAAAAAGAAATATAGTGTTTCTAGTATAGTTTACCTATACTTTTTCAAATAATCTTCACTTGTATTCCCTCATGACTATAGATGGCAAACCACAGGGTCATTTTTAGTTCAACTCACCGGTAAATAAAAAGGCAAACAACATGAACAACAAATACACATCTATCAACAAGTGAATCTAAAAATCAAGTGAATAAATAACCTGATGAACAGGGGGGAAAAAACAAAAACAAAACAAAACAAAACAAACAAGGCAGATAAGAACAAAATGCTACCCTGGGGTTTAGATTCAATTAGAGAGAAATGACCTATCTTTTAGCACTAACCATCTGTATTATAAAAAGTCAGTGGCCGGGATGACCAAACCACCAGTCACCAGGCGGTGCATTGACGGGTCCCTCGGTGGCTGGCGGCAGGAGGGACTCTGGGTCCCACACAATTTCGAGTGCTGGGCCTCTAGTCTCTATTTAAATACTGCCACCTTCCCTCCTGTCCTTATGAAATGCCTCTGCTTGTATTAAAGGACAGTTTCTCCCCTTCACTCCTGCAACTTCTTCTGAATTTTTCCTTTGACATTTTATTTTAAAAATGAAAAACATACAGAAAAAATAGGATAGTGTCAAGAACATACCATGTCCATCATTAAATTCTCTCCCTCTTGAGTCTGTTATGCTGAGAGGCATTCTAACTAAAAACAAAACAAAAACCAAAAAAAACTAATAACTCTCCCTTGACTCCATATCACTGCCACTCCCATCCTTAGCAAGCTCCTTGGAAGAGTTGTCTATAGTTGTTATCCATATTTATTCAGATTATATCTCAGTATATTCCAATAGGACTTTTATCCCCACCATTCCAAGACTACACTCTTCAACATTCTTGCTGAAATCCATGCCTCCAGATCATAGTCAAGACTCCTTTGCTAATAGCTCCCATTATACTTCAACTCGTATGTTTGAAGTACCCTGAAAGTCCATCTGCCTTCTGATTTCCAGTCTTTAAGTGACTTCATCCAATACCACTGCTTTAAATGCCTTCTATAGGACAACAGCTCCCATGAACCTTCAGCCCTAACCCTCCAGATTCATGTTTCCAGCTGTCTGTGTGGCATCTCCATATGTATGAGTAATAGCCCAAATTTAACAGTGCCAAAGTAGAACTCAATATTCCCTTACCCCCTCTGAGTTTCCCCAATCTCATAGCCAAAGTTGCTCAAGTGAAAAATGTAGGAATTATCATATATATAATAAGGGAGAGGGAGAGAGGGATAGAAACATCAATGATGAGAATCATTAACTGGCTGCCTCCTGCACACCCCCTACTACTGGGGATGGAGCCCAAAACCCCAGCATGTGCCCAGGAATCCAACCATGACCTCCTGGTTCATAGGTCAACACCATACTGACTGGGCTGGAATCACCTCTGATTCCAGTTTCTTTTCCTTAAGGCTCCCATCAGCAAGCCTATCAACTTTACATCCAAAATATCCCCAGACAATCTACTCAACGACTCCACCTATGCTGCCATACTTTCAATTCTCCATCAATTATCACATTGAAATTAACTTGTGTCCTTGCTTCTCTACTCTTGCCTCTTTAATCCATTTTCCACACAGCAATGATCTTTTCAAAATGTAACTCAGATCATGCCATTCCTGTTTAATTGGCTGCTATGGTATGAATGTCTGTCCCCCTAAATTCATATACAGTAGGTCCTCGCGTTATGTCAGAGATCCGCTCCTACAGCGTGATGTAACGCGATTTTCGCTGGGAGTCGTAACCCACCTACATAAGCACCAACATCACTCACATGGAGCACATACCAGAAGTAATGAAGTGAAACAGTAAAAAAAATTTAAAGATAACAATTCCTGACCTTTACTTGTGGTAAATAATAAAAAATAAAAAGCACACATGTATATATGTCAAAATTACAGAACTTTTTTTTTTATATAAATAAATGGGAGATGGCGACATAACCACGAATCGACGTATGTCCAGTCCGATGTAACCCCAGGACTGTATTGAAACCCTAACCCCCAAAGATGACTGTACTAGGAGTGGGGCCTCCGAGAGGTGCTCAGGTCATGCATGAAGAGCCTCCATAGAGCTCCCTTACCACTCCCAGTACATGAGGACACCGGCTAGAAGCTGGCAGTTAGCAACCTGGAAGACAGCCTCTATCAGAACACAACCATGCTGGTGCCTGGATCTTGGACTTTAGAACTGTGAGGTTTCTAATATTTATAAGCTACCTAGATTGTAGTATTTGTTATAGCAGTCCCAAGGGACTAAGATACACGTCCTCACCCACTGTTTCCCACTGCTCTGGGATTACAAAAGCCCTAGATTATCTTGTCTTTGCTGCTCCCTCCCCCCTCAATTTTTACCTCGCTCCCCTTGATTCACTATACTCCAGCCAAGCAGACTTTTCCTTCACCAAACACACTGAGCTTTTTCCTTTGTTTTTCCACTGTTCCCTCCACCAGGATTTTGGCCAAATTTTACACAGCCATTCAAGTCTTTTTTTTTTTTTTTAATCTCTCATATACTCTTTTTTAAAATAACTTTTTAAATATGTTTTTATTGATTTTAGAGAGGGAGGAGAGATAGAAACAGCAATGCATCAACATTGATAGGCTGCCTCTTGCACATCCCCTGCTGGGGATCGACCCTGAAAACTAGGCATGTGCCCTGACCAGGAATCAACCAGCAATCTCTTGTTGCATGAGTCAACTCTCAACCACTGAGCCACACTAGCCATGCGCCATTCAGTTCTTAACTCAGGAGAGGCCCTTCCTGACCACCCCATTCTAACGTAGCCTCTCTGTCACTGTCCTGTAGCACCCAACTTTAAGTCTTTGAATAGCACTGACCTTTGTGTTTATTCTATAATGTAAGCTTCCTAAGACTTTATCTTGTTTCCCATCTAGAATGGTTCCTGGCAAACAGTAGGTGCTCAATAAATACTTGTGGAAACAATGAACAGATGAAGGGGATCAGATACTTATTCAGTAATCCAAGTCCAAACTAGGACCACCAAGCATTTGCAGGAGATCAGAGAATGAGCTTTCCCGGTTTCTTACTACCTGAAAGTTCAATTTACACTTTGACTTAGATTCTGACTCCAAGCAAACAGACAATGGGAATGACAGTTGACGCTGGGAGAAAATGATCTCTGGGAAGTTATTAGATCTGAAATCTCATCCCAAGTTTATCACTAGCCTCTTTGGTTCCTCATAGTTACCCCTCTGCACCGAGAACAGAGTTAGCATCTATTTACCTGCTTGGCTTATAGGTGGGCTCTTTGTTTTCCTCTTTTCTAAGCATTCAGCAATAAATCATTTTAATAATCCTATATGATAAAGAGCTAATATGCAAATGGTCATCACCCCCTTGCACCCTCATGCTGGGGCCGGGGGACCTGAGGCTGCATTCCCCACCCCAGTGCCGAGGGACCTGAGGCCGCACCTCCTGCCCTGGCGCCCGGGCGGGGCCGGGGGACCTGTGGCTGGGCCCCCCCGCCCTGTGGGGCTTGACGGGGGTGCAGCCAGCCAGGTCTGGGTCTTGCGCAATTTCGAGGCGCACATGGGTGGGCAGGACTTAACTGGGTCCCGCAGCACGCCCCAGACTCTGACAGGAGGGAGATTTTCATATACATTTTAGTAATTTTTTTTCATCTCTGACACTTCTATTATAGAGAAAAGGCAAATAGCAATATTAAAATATTTCCTCTAATTCCCTTTTAATGTGCACGAATTTCATGCACCGGGCCACTAGTGTTTCTATAATTCTTAGGGAGAAAAACAAAATTAAAAAAAATTATACCAACTTCTGTGATATGGCAAAAATATTTATTAAATTTTTTTCCAAGTTTGAATTTTATTGTAAAGAGTCCTTCTAATACACTTGAACATCCTGGAAAAATAAGGTAACAAGTACTATATATAGCATATAAAGCAGTGATTTTTTTAAAAAATGAGTCCACACAGTAACTGGTTAAAGAAATGGGATTCTCCAGGGCCTTAGAGAATTTGAAGTGGCACCTTAGGTGATCTAAGAAACCAATTAGTCTCATGGTTTTCCTTTTGGTTCAAGATTAGTAGTTAAGTTACCACCACCTGTTTTAAGAGGTAGAATATATGCTTTTTACTAGTCCACCATTTACTGGTCAGCCTGGCCTCAAAAGACTCTCCCTCTTCAGCCCATCTGTCTCTGTGATGGCCACAGATCTCCAAGCCCCAGGCAGCAAGACTCCCTGATCTCTATTTAAGATCCATGAACCGGATATCCATGATGAGAAGGAAGTTCTTAGGCAGTGGACGGGGGGCTGGAGAGAGAACAGTAAACACCTGATGCTCCAGGTCCACACTGGTCACCACGATGAAACCGGCCACACTGGTCTCAGAAAGGTTCTCCTCTGTGCCCTCAGCAGTGCTGACACTCAGGAGGTGGTGCACCATATCTCGGCCAGGGGTGACAGGTACTAGCTTCAGCTGATTGTCCTCCTGAGACATGCCCAAAGGCAAACAGGAGTCTGGAATGGTGGGTGCCCCAACTTTGTAGATTTTCACATCTGAAAATTTGACATTGAAGGCATGGGGATAAAAACAGCCCCGGAATCCATAGAAATACTCACGGATACGCTCATCCCTACATTCCCGCCGGAAATCCTTGGAGCGCTCCACCACACCCCCAGATTTAGGGAGCAGCACAGTACGCACGAAGTGAGGCAAGTCCCGTTTCAGTTCATTGTAAAGTCGTTCTTGATCCAGAACCACAACCACATCTACCTCAAAGGCTGACGCTGCATGCACCAGGGCCTGGTAACCAGAGCCCTTGACCCAGCCACAGGTGTTAATGACACAGCCACTCACAGAAGCCCTTCGGTTCACTTCACACCTTTGGTTGAACACATCTGCGAGACGAGATGTAATCTGCAAAAGACAACCAAGGTGAGGAGAAAAAAAACACACAAAATGAACGAACCTATAACTATTCTGTCCCTCTTTAGAATAAGTACTATTAGGTACAAGAAAAACATTCTTAATGGCTGTAGTTTTGACCCCATAACATGGATTTAATTTTTATGTTGCTTCTTCTGTCTCCTAAGTGGGAATTTAATAAATAACTTAATAGGTCCACAGAAACATTTAATAATCTGAGATTGACTTACATTTGAAACTGTCTTTTCTGAAATCATATGGGAATAATACCAGTGGAGAGGGAGCAAAGAGATGGCTACAGCGTTAACTAGCAAACTTTGGCACAGCTTCCTACCCTGATAGCAACCCTACCCTCCATCCCACCTTGGCTCTGACCTTATTATAAAGCTTGATGTTGGTGCCAGGAGTGGTGGAGCCAAAATGATACACCAGAGGGGCCTGGATGGAGAATCCTTCTTCAACATCTGCCGGCCGCTCAATGTAGAGGGCCCCCATGGTACCAGGGATAGACACAGAGCCCTGGCCCACATCCAGCTCCACGTAAGTGGGACGGCGGCCCAAACGCACTGCGTAGTTGAGCAACAGGCGGCACACTGTGGATTTGCCCACATCGGTGGGGCCCACTACCATCACCCGGGGGCCTCGCTCCTCTTCCTTCTCCGCCTGCCTCCGCATCTGCTCCAGAGCTGTATGAGTGTTCAGGTAAAGCAACATAGGGGTGTCCTTGGAGACATAAGCCACCTCGGTGCGGCCACTCAGCTGTACCGAACAGCCGTGCCAAGTGAAAACAGCTACCTTGGCACCAGCATCAAAGGTGAATTTCTTGTTCCGGGTCAGCTCGGTGCCAAAGACTTCTGCCATGCCAGCCAGCAGCTCCAGCTGAACTGACTGAGACGCTTCCACCTCAAAGCGAAGTTCTGTTTCTCGCTCTAGTTCAAATTTAGTTGTTGGCTTCTTGTCATCATTGGTCTCCTCGCCCATCTTTTCTGTGTAGCTGCTGTGCCTAGTACACAAGTTAAATGTCAGATCTAAATACAAGTTAGAACTCTGTTCAAAATCCTCCAATGACTGTTTCCCCTGACCCTGCTTTATTTTTCTCCTTATCTCTGATCACCATCTGTCTACCCCACTAAGGTTGGACATTGTCGTTTCCTGCTGTATCTCCAGTACCCAGGATAGGGCTTGATAACCCACAGGCACCTCCGTACATACACCGAGCGAATACATGACTGAGACATCAGAATAAAATTATAGCCCTAGCCGGTTCGGCTCCGTGGATAGAGCGTTGCCCTGCGGCCTGAAGGGTCCCAGGTTCGACTCCAGCCAAGAGCACATGCCTGGGTTTCGGGCTCAATCCTCAGTAGGGAGCGTGCAGGAGGCAGCCGATCAATGATTCCCTCTCATCATTGATGTTTCTATCTCTTCCTCTCTGAAATCAATAAAAATATTTTTTAAAAAAACGTATCTACAGTTTGACAGAACACTTGATCACATCACCTCATCGCTCCCTTCATCATTCCATAGGGATACTCGAGAGAAGGCAAAAGGTGCCCACTCCCCAACCCTCTTAGTCAACAAGAATCCGGACGCAAACCAGAGAATAGCAATGCTGGACTTAAAAAAAAACAAAACAAAAAACATTTCAATATCCCGCCCAGCAACGTCTAGTAGTGTCTTCAGACAAATCAGCTGACCTCTCTGATACTTTTCCTCAGCTGCCAACGGGAGGCACTTACACTTCCTCACACAAAGTGTTGTTCTGGGGACCAGCCAGCAGGGATTGTTGGAGGAAAACAGCACTTGGTAAACTAGAAAACGCCGAGAAATAATCAGGAAGTTATTTCCGATACCAGACCGCAGCTCTAGGTCCCGCATCTGACCCAGATACGAAATCCGCCCAGGTCCCAAGGAGGCGACGGTTGCTTTCCTGGGCTTATTATCTTACCTGCACAGCCACTACCCGCAACGGTAAACCGAGAAGCCCTGCCGGGCAGGACCCGAAGCCCAACAGCAGCCGGGCTCGCCCGGACCCACGCCGGAAACACGAGCGGTTCTGCACTTGCGCAGTGGAGGAGACGCGGTCGCGCGATGCCCCTTGGGATATGTAGTTGTGCGGAAACGGCTGGGTGCCGTTGAGCTCGCGCAGCCGCCCGGCCTTCTGGGAGTTGTAGTTGCAGGACTGTTTTGATTGTGACGCAAAAGGTGGGCGGAGCAGCGACGGTCACCGTTCGCCTGCTGACTTAATCCGGGAGGAGTGGCGGTTACGCCCCCGCGCGGCCCGGACCGACCGAGGGGCCAAGAGTTGCCCGAGTGTAGCGGTTGCGGACTCGCCACCCTGTTCTCGCTCATCCGCTGCCCGGGAAGGGGAAGGAGAAGGGGAAGAGCGGCGGGGATGGAGGGAGACTCACTGTCTAGGTCCCAAGATAGCCTGCTGGCCTAGGCATCTTCTCTCTGCATCCCAGGACAGCAATGCCTAGCAAAGAGATGATGCTCCCAAGTCAGCAGCTGAGTTGCACCTTTGGACATGGACATGGTCCAAGTGCCTGGCTTTGGTCTCCAAGAGACCTGCTTTGGAATTCCAGACCTGCCACTATACTCACCAGCAACCACTGGACAAGTTCCTGAGGTGAAATAAACTGCCTGGCCCCTAATTTGCTGTTATTTCAAAACACTGTTCTCAACTTCATACCCGGAGACCTATGGACGGTTTACTATTAAAAATTCTGTCTCAAGAGACACGTGCTAAATGTGTGTCTTATTAAGAACTTCTCTCTTTCAGGGTTATTTTTCTATCAGATTCCAATTATATTTCATTTTGACTCAGAATATTTCTCAGGGAGTGCTGCCCTGTGCGCATCACTAAAGTATGTAGTCACAGAACGTGTCCTCTAAGGAAAAAAACCCTAATTCCTAACATTCAGAACATGAAGTATCATAAAGGTAGGGGCTTACTGTACACAAAGGATTGCCTGTGGGTGGTTTGTCTTTCCACGTGTAAGGAGGGGGAAACCTTAAGTTAGGGAAATGTAATGGGAGACGTTGCTAGCTGAGTATGAAGAAAGGAACTCCAAAAGATTCTGGGGCTTAAGATAAATTCTGAAAACATCATGTGTGTTGAGTGATAGCACTCTCTGGTACCTTGAGTGATAGTACCAGAAGTTTGACATTGAGAGGGAGAATTGGGTACAGGAAAGAAAAAGAAAAAAAAGGGACAAAAAGGAGAAGAGGGGGAGGGGGAGGGGGAGGGGGAGGGGGAGGAGGAGGAGGAAGTGTTCTTGTCTACACAGCAGACCAGAAAGGAAATGTAAGTACTGGAGGAATATGAGGAACTATTTTTGAGGAAAACAGTGGGAAGTGGGGGAAAAGGTGAGTAGTTTTGGGGGTAAGGATTGAAAGTTTGGAAGCAAAATAGGTTATCAGTTTAACTCAGGAAAATAATAATCAAGGATTTAGCTGGAGAGGAGATTGAAAAAGACCATGAGGACAGTGCTATTTGGGGGCGGGGGTGGAGATGACAGGAGGGCTTGCTGAAAGTGAGGAAAGAGAGTGTAGGCAAGCACAGATGCTTTAAATGTTGTGCCCTGACTCTGTGTTTAAGACGCAGAATGGAGAGCAGTCTAAAGGGGGTGGGGTGAGTTCTCCTCCCTAAATTCAGTTTGAGATAGCTATACAGTAACCAAATAAAGACGACCTTCAGATAATTGGGAGAAATTGCCTCAAGGGAAAGAGTGTGGAGGCGAAGAAACAGATTTAGGAGATACACTGAAGAGAAACAGGAGAGCATGAGCTTACATGGGGAGAAAATATGCAAATGGAAGACTGGAATTTTTGAAGAATGGTGAAAGATTAGTGGATACCTAATAGTTCACTAAAGAACTAATGCATCATAGTGAATGAATGAAATAAAGTAAACCATCAGAGAAAAAACTGAGAAGTGAGGAAGGCATCCTAAGAAAGTGAGTGCTAAGGTAGGGCCAGCAGGAAAAAGGCAACCAGGAAAAGCTCAGGTTTCTCAGTGGATTAACCATGTGAGCTAGACTGAAAAAAAGTACTCATCTGTAAAGTGAGGATGACCATGACAGGATTAAATGAATTTACACCTGTACCTGGCACAACATATGTGTTTGCTGGTATAATAACTGGACTCAGTCTCCAAAATCCTGGGTTTGAGTCCTAGCTTGGGCAAGTTCCTTCACCTATCTCTCCTCCTCCATCTGGAAATAATAAAACTGACTTTACAGGGTGTCTGTGAAAGAAGATATCTGAAAGGGCTTTGAAAATGTGAACCACTGTACAAATGGATGCCATTTTCATAGCTGCCCCTCCTCAAACTGCAATAAAAACTTAAAAGCTAACATCAGATGCTTGCTTGTTACAGGCATCATGCTTAGTACTTTATGTGTATCATCCCAGTCAGTCTTTGTGGGAAACCGCCTATTGTCTTCATTAGCAGAGAGGTGTGGACATGGAACCCAGAAGGCTGGTGACCCTTGTAGCCCTGAAAAGGTTCAGAGCTATGCACCCACTGTTTAGTCGAGACAATGGTAGCTGAAGCAACTTCCCCACCAGATAGTCATGTAAATCCTTATTGATAAGATCGTCTGTGTGTTACCGGAACTTGCCTGCCTAAGGGCTATGGGTGTATCCCAAACTAAATAAAAGGGAGAGCTAGGCCAGAGCAGTGGTAGTCCTCCCCCTACAGGTGAACTCCGGCCTGGCCCCCATTTCCCAAGTTAATTCTTTTCTAGCCTCCATTTTGTGTGCGGCCTTCTCCAGAACCCAAACCCCGAACAGGTACCCTGAATAACGCGGGACGTGAAAGGGGCTACCACATCTGGCGCCCAAAGGCGGGGCTTCCGGAGGAGATGATATTTTTCGTCTAGACTCTAGAGCGAAGGAGGAAAAATACACCGAGAAAAGGTGTGGAAAATTCACCGAAAAAAGGTGAGGGAAATTCACCTCACGCAAAAGCCCACGGACCAGCTACAGAATCCAGATCTGTAAGTAGGGTGGGAACGTCTTTTTCAGCCAGGCTAATGGGGAAGAATTAGAATTTTGGTTTGTATGCCTAAGGAATTAAAAGTTTCAGAAGGTATTCTTTTATAGTTTTTGTTTGATGTTATAGAACATAACCCTTGGTTTCCTGAGGGAAGCACATTAGATCGAGTGTTTGGCAAAAAGTTGGCAGCAGAACAACAACAACAACAAAACTCACCTCAAAAAACTGTTTTTCCATGGGGAACACAATATTGCGTTTGCTAGAACCTTTCAGAGAGGCTGAGGAGGAGCCTCCTCGCCTGGTTCCCTCCACTCCTCCTAGAGAGGAGCGGGAAGAAAAATTGGAGGAATGGCCTTTATGGCCCCCTCCACCTACATGTCCTGATCCTGAAACGTTGAATTCGCCGCCAATAGGGCCGCCAGTAGAATCATCTATACAGAGAGCCATCAGAAAAGGAATGAAGGACATGTCGGTGGAAGAAAGGCTTGCTGACCCACAGCTCCCAAATCAGATAATAAGACACGATGAAAAAATTGATTTTCAAATGATAAAAGCTTTGCGAGAAAGCGTTGTTCAAAATGGTCCAACGGCTCCTTTCACAAGAGAAATTATGAATAATATTTCTGAAGCATTCTTAACTCCTTGTGATTGGTATTCTCTGGCTCGTGCAACTCTGGATAGAAGAGATTATTTACTATGGAAGGAAGAATTTTTGGAAAAATGTCAAGAGCAAGCCCGCGCAAACGGAGGGCCAAATGCTCAAATAACTTATGAAATGCTGGCAGGACTGGGACAGTATATGGATATACAAAATCAGCTACATTATGTGCAACAGGCATATGAGCAAATTAGACTTTGTGGAAGGAAAGCCTGGTGGGCTTTACCAACAAAAGGGGACCCTCAGGGAGCTTTTAATAAATGTATGCAGGGACCTACAGAGTCATTTTCTGATTTTGTGGCTCGTCTCACTCAAGCAGCGAGACGACAGATTCAACATGAGGCCGCAGAAGCTATTTTAATTCAGCACTTAGCTTATGAAAATGCCAATGCTGATTGTAAGAAATGCCTGATGCCTCTGAGAAGAAATAGTACCATCACAGAGATGATTCAAGCATGTCAGAATGTGGGATCAGGCACTTTTCAAGCAAATTTACTCCCTGCTGCAGTAACAGGTGGAAATAAGAGGTGTTATAAATGTGGAAAAGCAGGACATTTCCAAAAGGAATGTAGGCAACCGAGAAGGCTAGGGAGAGGCATAAACACTCAACCTCCAGATTCAATCTCTCGGTGTCCTAAATGTCAGAAAGGGAACCATTGGGCCAGTCTGTGTAGATCGAAATTTCATAGAAACGGGCAGCCTCTAGATCAAGATAGAGGGCATGGCCAATCGCCGGGAAACGGCCAGAGGGGCGCCCCCCAGCCCCATCATCAATAGGGGAAATCTGTCCTACAAGGCCCACAGTGGATTCCCTCATCCGAGCAACTCCAGGAAGCCCAAGCCTGGATCTTAACAGCACTATTGCGGTCACTTTGACCCCTGATATTGCTCGGCATGCGATTCCTACAGGAATTTGGGAACCTGTGCCACTGAGAACTTTAGGATTAATCTTAGGGAGGAGTGGAAACACTCTAAAAGGACTAACTGTCCTGCCTGGAGTCATTGATTCAGATTATGAAGGAGAAATTAAAGTTATACTAGAATGTAATCATGTTATGCAAATTACTCCAGGACAAAGAATTGCTCAGATACTACTTCTACCTTATGTTCAGCAAGGTGAGGCTATAAATAGGAAAAGAGGAATGCAAGGATTTGGAAGCTCAGACATCTATTGGATACATGAAATTAGCAAAACCCGTCCCGTGATTAATTTAAGAATAGAGGGAAAACAATTTAGGGGTCTAGTGGACACTGGAGTGTATGCTAGTATTATCAGCAAAGAATTATGGACTCCAAGTTGGTCCACAGCAGAAGCTATGGGCTCAGTTAAGGGGGTAGGAACTCCTGATGACACACAACATAGAGCTGCAGTGTTAAGGTGGCGAGATGAGGAAGGACAGACAGGATGGTTTCAGCCCTATGTCATCTCACGAATTGCAGTCAACTTATGGGACCGGGATGTTTTAGAAGGTTTACAGGCGTGTATTGTTACCGGCAAAGGAAAGCAGTTAATAACTCAGATAGGATATCAACCTTTTAGGAGCGGTCACTGCTGAGTCTCCTCACCCTCATGCTGATCCTATACAATGGAAAGATGATAGACCTGTATGGGTGGATCAGTGGCCATTAACCAAGGAGAAATTAAATCATATTCATGAATTAATACAAGAACAAATAGAGGCTGGCCACATAGAGCCTTCCAATAGTCCTTGGAATGCACCTATATTTACAATCCCTAAAAAGGCGACAGGAAAATGGCGATTGTTACATGATCTTAGAGCAGTTAATGCTACTATGCATACCATGGGAGCTTTACAACCTGGACTCTCAGCGCCTTCACAAATCCCTTTAAATTGTTCTCTCATAGTAGTAGATCTTAAAGATTGTTTTTTCACCATTCCCTTGGCACCTCAAGATAAACAGATTTGCATTTTCAGTGCCATCTATTAATAATATAGAACCCATGAAAAGATATCAATGGAAGGTTTTACCTCAAGGAATGGCCAATAGCCCTACTTTGTGTCAAAAATATGTGGCTCAAGCTGTTCAGCCTTTAAGAGACAAATACTCCCAATGTTACATTATTTATTACATGGATGACTTGCTCTTAGCAAGCCCACTGGAAGAGCAGACTTTGGCCATGTTTTCCCAATTAGAAGAGGAGCTCCCTAAATGGGGTTTAAGAATTGCTCCAGAAAAGGTACAGAAAGAAATGCCTTTCCAATATCTGGGAACCATAATTGAAAACCAGTGCATTAGGCCTGAGAAGGTGGAGATAAGAAAAGATTGTCTTAAAACTTTAAATGACTTTCAGAAATTATTAGGGGATATTAACTGGTTAAGACCTTATCTGAAGATCTCTACAGGAGAAATGACAAATTTATTTAGCTTACTTAGAGGTGACTCTAATCTTTCCTCTCCCCGAACTTTAACAGATGATGCTAGGAATGAGTTGCTAAGGGTTGAGCAGGCAATTTCCTCAGCCCAAGTAGCATGGGTCCAGCCCGAATTACCTTTATTGGGACAAATTAACGCTACTGCAAATAGTTCCACTGGAGTCATCTTTCAAAATAAAAATTCTCCTGCCATTATTGAATGGGTCCACCTAGGGCATCAATCCTCTAAAACTGCGGTTACATATGTAGAACTATTGGCCCAATTATTATTTCAAATTAGAAAATGTTGTAAACAGCTTAGAGGGGAAGAGCCCCAGTGTATCTACCTCCCCCTCACTGGGAAGCAATTAGAAATGTTATTTCAGACTGATATAAATTGGCAAATTGGGTTAAGTGGATATTCAGGGGAACTTAGCTGTCACCTATTAAAAGATAAACTACTACAATTTTTATATAATACCTCCATCATTATACCAAAAAATACTAGGCAGGAACCAATTCCTGGAGCTTTAACTGTTTTTACTGATGGATCATCAAATGGGAAAGCTGCCTATCATAAATTGACCACAATAAATTCAGACCGAGTCATACTGACCAGTCATACTTCTGTACAAAGAATTGAATTAGAAGCTATTAAGGCTGCATTGCAGGATTTCCAAGAGCCTCTTAATATCGTCTCTGATTCCTTTTATGCTGCGAACTTAGTGAGTAGAATTGAAACTGCCCGGTTGAAATGGCTTAGTGACCAAAGTTTATTTTTACTATTCAAACAAGTTCAGCAGATTGTACAACAGAGACAATATCCTTTTTATATCACTCACATCAGGGCTCATAGTGTCTTACCTGGTCCTTTAACAAAAGGAAATGCACAGGCTGATCAATTGGTTGCTTTATTAAAATAAGCCTTAGAATCTCATCAGCTTCTACATCAGCCTGCCAAAATGCTATCTAAACAGTTCTCAATCACTCGACAACAGGCAAAATAGATTATTAAGGAATGTCTAACTTGCATGTTACATCTACCTCAAGGGCTTAACACAGGAGTCAACCCTAGAGGTTTGCTGAGGGACCATATCTGGCAAATGGATGTAACGCATTATAATTCCTTTGGACACCTTGGGCCATTACATGTCTCTGTAGATACCTTTTCAAAAGTCCTATGGGCTACTGCATCTACAGGAGAAATGGAAAAACAGGTTATTAATCATTGCCTAGCTGCTTTTGCCATCATGGGAATTCCAAAAATTATTAAAACTGATAATGGGCCTGCTTACACAAGCTGTCAATTCCAGGAATTTTGAAAAGGTGGAAAATTCAGCACATTACAGGAATACCATATAATTCCCAAGGACAGGCCATTATTGAATGACAGCATCAGCGGCTAAAATCCCAACTTGTAAAACAAAAAGGGGGGATGATGGAGAAATCACCTGCGGGTAGGCTGCACCAAGCCTTAATTACTTTAAATTTTTTCACTTGTGATGCTGATGGAAAGACACCTGTGGAGCTACATTGGTGTCAGAATAAAACAAAAGAAAATGGTCTAGTTAAATGGAAGGATCCCGAATCTGGTTTATGGAAGGGACCTGATCCATTATTAACCTTTGGCAGAGGGTATGCTTGTATATTCCCAGAGAATTTTTCCAAACCCGTGTGGATTCCTGCTAGAAATATTAAACTGCAACAGGGATCCAAGAGAGAAACTAGCCAGACTAATGAGGACCTTTCGCCTGGAGCCACACCATGCAGCTGCAGACAATCAACTACCTCAGCCACAGAGAGCAGCGACTCAAAGCAGTCCACTGAAGACGAGGAGCAGGAGGAGTACGAGCCGGACAGCAAACAGCCTGGAGACCACCTGGGGCATGGTAAAGAAGACAGTACAGGTGCCTGATGCCTGAGAATGTCTTTCTTGCCATGCTAGCAATAATCATCTGTACGGTAATATTACCTAGGGCAAATGTGGAAGTATTTCATACTTATGCTCCTGACCCTTCATGGGTAAGAACCGTTACATGGGCTGATCCCCCGCCTAATGTAGCATCCAGTAGGAACATGGGTGGGGCAAGGAAGTAGGGGACTATCACTACTTGCTCCTGGGAGAGGTGCAGAAAATGTAACTAAGACCTTGTCTATACAAAAAGAAATTGACAGCCAGTTGAAAATTGAATTGCCGTGGCCTAGAGCAGGGGTGGGCAAACTTTTTGACTCGAGGGCCACAATGGGTTCTTAAACTGGACCGGAGGGCCGGAACAAAAGCATGGATGGAGTGTTTGTGTGAACTAATATAAATTCAAAGTAAACATCATTACATAAAAGGGTACGGTCTTTTTTTTTTTTTTTTTTTAGTTTTATTCATTTCAAATGGGCCGGATCCGGCCCACGGGCCGTAGTTTGCCCACAGCTGGCCTAGAGCAAAGAATATCCTTACATGATATTATTCTACAATGTCATTAATAATTTTTGATATTTTACAACAGCATATTGTACATTTATCCCAAACAAACTTATAAACTAATTCTTTGAATGTTTGGCAGCAATTTAATAAAGACATGAAAGGATTTAATCCCTTCCACTGTGTGGAAGGCCCCCTGGGAAGGCACTTGAGCATTCTATATTGGCCTCTCTTGCCCTTTTTGCCAAGAGGGTCCCTCTTTTCACAATCCAATTGCCCACAGCTGTTGCCTGAGCTCTCTGTTCATGCTGAGGTTGAAGCCTCATGGTGGCTGGTACCATGGATCTGTCTCTCGCCCAATAGCGTGAGCTGGGCCCTCCCTGGAGAAGAAACCTGGGTTCCCCAAGATATGTGATCAATGCCAGGGCCCCGCCAGCAGGCGAAGGGATCCCAAGGCAGTTGCTGGGCGTGGAGGCCACAGGGGCATAGGCTACCAAGGAGACAGAAGTGAACCTCACATCACCCTGCTTGGCCCCGGAGGATGGCTGGTTAGCCAGAGACGGGTAAGATTCCTCAGGGAAGGAACAACCTAAGACAGGCACAGTCGCAGAGGGGCCATCAGGAGAGAACTTGGGGGTCAACAGAGGTGGGGCACAGATCCTCCCCCTCTCCCCCCAACTATGCAGGGGCTTGAACACTCGCCCCTTCTAGAGGGAGGTCTCCTGCCCCCATGGCTGCTTCCCGCTTCCCATGCCCAGCTCAGATCGGGACCCAGATAACAGAAAGGGACTTGGCCCAGCTCAGATCAGGACCCAGACAACAGAGACTTCACTGACAGCAGCTACCCTATATCTAAATCCAGCCTAACACCAGGAATGCTCAGGGCCTTCTCAAGGATGCAAAATAATCTTTTCCATTAATATTTACAGTGTAAACTAAGATTGTTGTTAGAGTATTAAGTTTGACAGTAAAATAGTAGTCAAGTTTTCAGATTAATTTAAATTGGCTAATTGAAATAAGTAAATATTCAAGAAGTATTAACCAAAATTTTCATTTCATGGTAAAATTGCTTAACATGCAATGAACCTAAAGCAGTCATATTTTTGTGCAAAAAATTAAAATTTAAAGTTATCTAGACTACATTATAAAAATTTTCCAGAAGCCTCCTAATAATTAAATCAAAAAAGGGGGGATAGTGGAAAAATACCATGTAAGGAAAAATATCCTGTAACTAAATTACATCTAGAAAAAATTTTTCATTTGTAATGCTAACAGCAAGACACGCATGAAAAACATACATGGTGTCAAAATAAGCCAAAGGAAAATCATTTGGGCAAATATAAAAAGGATACCAAGTAAAATTTCCTTTATTAACTTTTGGTCGAGAATATGTTTGTATATATTTCAGAAAACAACTCCAAGACCATGTGGATTCCTGCAACAGAGAGGAATTATCAGGAATGCTCCAGCCATGAAGACAAGAGGAAAAACAATCCAGAGATGGAAGACGTTGACGACGCTTTTCATGCTAGGTTGCCCAGGACCAAACCAGAGAGGGTCGGACCTGCATTGCCATCATTTGTTCACCATCCAGAACTGAAATATCATTGCTGACATGTACACATAAGGAACTGTCAGACATTGAAACTTGGACTCAGAACTGTTGGACATTGAAATTGGGACTCAAACATTTTTTGTTCTTATATGTTTATTTCTGGTCTGCAGATACAAGATTTTTTAAGGAAAAGAGAAGGGGGAGATGTGGGAAACCGCCTATTGTCTTCACTAGCAGAGAGGTGTGGACAGGGAACCCGGAAGGCTGGTGACCCTTGTAGCCCTGAAAAGGTTCAGAGCTATGCACCCACTGTTTAGTCGAGACAATGGTAGCTGAAGCAACTTCCCCACCAGATAGTCATGTAAATCCTTATTGATAAGATAGTCTGTGTGTTACTGGAACTTGCCTGCCTAAGGGCTATGGGTGTATTCCAAACTAAATAAAAGGGAGAGCTAGGCCAGAGCAGTGGTAGTCCTCTCCTTAGAGATGGACTCCTGCCTGGCCCCCATTTCCCAAATTAATTCTTTTCTAGTCTCTCTTCATTTTGTGTGCAGCCTTCTCCAGAACCCGAACCCTGAACAGGTACCCTGAATAACGTGGGATGTGAAAGGGGCTACCACAAGTCTTCAAAACAACTTGAAGAGGTTGGTTACTGTTATTACCCCTATTTTACAGACAAGAAACTGGATCTCAGAAAGTGTAAGCTTGTCATTTGCTCAAAGTCACACAGTGAGCAAGTGGCATAGCAAAAAATACAAGATTCCAAAGCCCAAGCTCGTGACAAGAGGCTTATAGACGTGGCCCAACCTGTTGCCTGCAGGGTAAATGATTGACATTGTGTAACTGTCCAGGATTCAAAGAGGGAAAGCGTCCTCAATAAAATTCCCAGCTCAGTAGGAGAGAGGCTGTTGGGGAGTGACTGACTTATAGGATACCTGGAAGACATTCTTGGATTTTTAAAAACAATTTTTTAAATATATATTTTATTGATTTCAGAGAGGAAGGGAGAGAGAGATAGAAACATCAATTATGAGAGAGAATCATTGATTGGCTGCCTCCTGCATGCCCCCTACTGGGGACTGAGCCCACAACCCAGGCATATGCCCTTGATTGGAATCGAACTTGGGACCCTTTAGTCCACAGGCTGATGCTCTATCCACTGAGCTGCCGGAAGCCGGTCCATCCTTGCTGCTTGACACAGTCACTGCAGGGAAGAAACATCTTCACAGCATATGTTTCAAGGGACCTGGCGTATATGGCATACTGTTCTTAATATGTTTGCTCCCCTCCTTAGCGCTATGTGTTTTAACCAAGGTCACCTCTCCGAGAAAGGTTGTTTCCCCAGGTGGGGATTTTTCCCTGGAGTTAGGGGGGAATAAAACCCCTTAACTAAGTGCCAGGCGGGTAGTTAATCACTTTAACTATGAACAATCACGCTTAAGCTACATAATCTTTACTCCCTGGAATGGAGATAATAAATTCCCTAACCTTTGGAATAGAAATTGATAGGATTAAAATCAACTGGTATAAATACAGTTGTAACAAGACAATAAAAAACAGAACCTGGCTGGAGAACCTAGCGAGAGAACATGGCAAGAGAACCTGGACAGAACTTGGCTAGAGATCCTGGCTAAAGAACCTGGCTAGGCTGCTGATCAACTGAACGCTGTCTCTGTGTCATTCCTTCTTTGCCGACTCCGTCCACACCTTTGAGAACCCCTGGACCTGCTGGGTCTGGACCCCAATACTGAGCCAAACCAGCTAGGGCTAAAAACAATTTTAATGCCCTCTAGGTGCCAAGCACTGTGTCAAGTAGGGGCTGACAACCCAGGTAGGTCTTCGACAGGCTGCATTCCTCACTTTCCCTTCCACTAGGTTTCCCTATGTCCAAAGGGGGTTTTGCTAATTTCCTCACTTCCTGGCTTGTGGTCTAGGCCAGCAGTCACCAACCTTTCGGACCTCATGGACCACCAGTGGTCCATGGACCACCAGTTGGCAACTGCTGGCCTAGAGCACCTGCCTCAGAAAGTCTACTGTTCAGAAGGGAACCTTATGTAATGTAGGTGTCTCCCTTTGTGAAGCACAAGGAATTGGGAGGTGGTTCACAGGTTCCTGCATGTGAGATGTCCTATTTAGTCTGTGACTCCTTTGAGGGGTCTTAAGCTGAGGCGTTGAGGCTGGGAAGTACCGGGCACACGCTTGGGGGCACAATTTGCTGTATGTGACAATTACGATGTCTTTTCTCTGTGTCAGTCTGGGGTCCCAGCTGAAATGGGAAATGTCATCTTAAATGTGTGTACAGGAGCCTGACTCTCTTCCTCCATCTCTCACAGTCCCCTGCCTCACCTCCTCCTTTCCTCCAGCCCTGCCACCAGGACTCCATCCTTGTCCAGCCCTGTCCTTCCCCAAGGTTCTATCTCCTTGACCACACTGCCTTCCTCCTCAGCAACCAGCCTTTCCTCTTTCGTACCCCTCCCGTCCCGGCTTTCTGCTCCCACCCCTGCCTCACTCCCCCCAGCCCCTTCGCTGGATGCCTGCCTTCTCCCTCCCGACCCGCCTCCTGTGTCTCCCAGCCCTGCTCTGACGTGGGAGGTGAGGGGGGTGGGGGGATGGATGACTCACAGTGTTATGATGCAGTTCCACAACACACAGCTACATTCACCCACAGACCGAGGTACAGACGGGAGGCAACCTCTGGCCCCCCAGCAGCTGGCCAGCTCTGCAGCCCCAGTCTTGAGCCCTTAACTCCCCTCCCCCACCCCCACCCCTTCCCAATTGAAGGAGCGGAAAGAGAAGAGAGAAGAGTGAGGAGAGAGAGAGAGAGATAGACGGAGATCTCTGGAGCAGACCTCAAGGTGAGGGGGCAGCCCTTCTCCAAATGATTTTTTTTCCCTTTGCAAATTTCCTCCTCCTGCTGCGTGTTGCTTTCTCCCCTTTGCAAAAGCATTATTCATCCATCCTTTGTCCTCCCTTCCCCCTCCCTGCTGCCTCCGCTCCTCAGCTCCTCCATCCCTCTCCAAGCTCTGCCAGTTCCGCACTTATTTCCCGGCAACTTTGGCTGCAGCATCAGGCATCGCTGTTGATTGTTTTGTGGCTGTTGCAGACCACCGCCCCCCCAACCTCCCCCCTGCCCCAAAGTCCGCCCTGGCCGCGCTGCTAATGATTTTGGACCATACCATGCGAGAATGCCAGCCCAGAGGGGGCCGACGCCTCAGAGCAGATGAGAAAATCCATTGTGAGTGCGTGGCCCCCTCCCGTTTTTTCCCCCTGAGAGGCACCGGATTCGCACCTGCCTCCTGGAGCCTCTGCCTTGGGGCCTCTGCTGTCAGTGATGGTTGCTCAGCAGCCCTCCCTCCCCAACCCTCCCTCTTCCCCGCCTCCCACGGTCCAGCTCTGGCTCACTCGGGGAATATCCTCTCCCCAGCACTCAGCTTGTCTTTGTTTTTCCCTGTCATTTGCCCAACTCTGTGATCTGAGATGGAGAAGATATGACCCCTACCGCCCCTCCTGTGAGTGATTCTCTGGCCTGTGCAGCCTCTGCTTTGCTTGGTGGGGAAGCAGGGGAGAGAGAGGGTGGGAGGCGTGACGGAGGCCCGGGGAAGGAGGCCGAGCAGGGACCTGGCCAGCCCCCTCCTGGGCCCTTGAAGGTGCGCTAGGTGGAGCGGCAGAGGGCCACCGCAGGCAAAGTTGGAGGCAGACCCGTGAAGTGGATGCTGACCAGTTTGTGCTGGTGAGGAGAGCCTGTTTCTTGCGACCTGAGCCCAATGTCACCCTGGGTGTCTTCCCGGGGCTGGCCACGGGGACAGGACGTGGAACAGAAGATGGTCTCTGTCCGGGGTTTTATGGAGAGATTGCCGGCCCCAAGAAGGACTGGAGCAGCTGGGCCCTCGCAGCCACTGCAGAGGGCGGGATGACAGCCTGTTTGCCCTGGCTGCCCGGAGCCCTGCTGCCTCAGGGCCTGCCGTTGCCAGAGAGCACCCAGCTGGCACCTCTGAACCAGACTTGGGCTAAACCACCCGCCATGGCCCTGAAGGCCCCATGAAGGAGAAGGCAGCACCTCACCTGCTTATCAAAGCCACCAGAGGCCACCTCCCTTCTTATCCTCTGCCTCCAGCTCCCTCAGCCACGCAGGGGCTGGCGTTTGGACAGATGTCAACATCTTCCTCAAGACTCCTAATCAGAACCCGGCAAATATATCTTCTGTCACCCACAGGGGCACTGCTGTTTGTCCCTGCCTCCAGCAGAAGGTGGGAGCATTCTCTGCCTTGTGCCCCTAAGCACAGCTTTTGAAAATTCAAGTCCCCCCTCTTGCTGCTCCTTGAAGATGTTGTCCATACACGACACCCCCCCAGCCCTGCTCAGCCCAGGAGGAGTGCTGTCCTTCCTGCCAGGGGGCCCGTTTTCCATCGGGTCCAGCCATCAGATTTGCCAGAAGAGAGTTTCTCTCCTATAGCTGGGGGCCTCCATCCTGAATTATTGGCTAAGGCCATTGTAAAGAGCAGTAGAAAGAGACCAAGGGGCTCAGAGGCTGAGAAGACAGCCAGGCACTGCTTCTGAGCCAAACAGAGTGGACCAAGGGGCAGGCTCAGGCAATAACAGCCACTTCCAAGGTCTTTGGTAGAGAAGGTGACACCCATGGAGCTCTGGTGCCCAGGGGAGGGATGAAGCCCGGTGTGTGCACCTGCTGGCCTGGCCTGCTCTCCCTCTCATCTTCCCCTCCTCCTCTCACACGAAATGTATGAAGGACCAATTGTATTGCAAATAGAGGCGATGAAATAGAAAAACTGCCAGACATCCCCAAATTCTAAGAGGCTTAGAGCCCCACAGCCTATCAGAGCCTGTGGGACGCAGATCCTCACCGAGGAACTGAAATCAAGGAGAGCACTGCAGATGGCATCGCTCCCATGGCAGCGTGGACCAGCGGCTGCTCCCCGTGGAAATGCTGGAGGCTGCTCCCGCCCCGGGGGCGGGCGGGGGGGTGCGCGCGGTGAGACAGCGCCTCCCCAGCTAGGGCACCTGCGGCCTGGAACTGCTGCCAGGCTTGCCGGAGCAGATGGGAATCCAGGGGACAGGGAGGCTCAGAGCGACTGAACGCTGAATTGATGGCGATGGGGCATGTAGGGCAGGGGTGAGATGAGCACCAGGTTCGCCATTCCCTCGGAGGGGCTCCACATGAGGTCACAGCTCTCCTGATGCACCTTCCCCTCTTCCCAGGTGACTTCTATTCCTACCTGGCTCACGTCTTGGGGGGGGGGGCCCTGGCCGGGCAGCCCCCCCACATTTCTCCTGCCCTGAAACACGGCTCTAGCCAACCTGCTCCGCTGCTTCACCTGCGACCGCCTGTGTGGGGGCTGCACAGCGCCGGCCCCTCCAGCCCGCCAGGGCATCGTCCTCCAGCCCGTCATGCCCAGCTGTGACCCGGGTCCGGGCCCCGCTTGCCTCCCCACCAAGACCTTCCGTAGCTACCTGCCCCGTTGCCACCGCACCTACAGCTGCGTCCACTGCCGAGCACACCTGGCCAAACACGATGAGCTCATTTCCAAGGTACGCCACATGGGGGCCTGCCACTCCCCTCCTCTCCCCCACAGCCTGCCCTTCCTCCTCCATGCCCCTGGGGATTCACTGCCTGTCCCGTGTCTCCACAGTCCTTCCAAGGGAGCCACGGCCGAGCCTACCTGTTTAACTCCGTGTGAGTCCACCTCTCTCTTTGTGTGTGTGCGCATGTGTGTGTGCATCGTGTTCCTCTGTGGACAAAGAAGGTGAGCCACCAGAAGGTGGCCTTGCAACTCTGCTTTGCGTCCCCTCTTGCAAAGGGGTTCAGAAGCTCAGGCTGCAGTTCTCTTGTGGGGAGTCTGGGCAGAACTGGAATCCCTGTTGGAGGAAGGCCCAGGCACTCGTCTCAAGGGGGCAGGTTGCTGAAGGCAGGGGCTCCCAGCTGGGCGGGTTAAGCTCTCCAGATGGAAGCTCCTTTGGGCTGTTGGGGGGGCTGGACTGACAGAGCGACACCACTCGGTGCTGGGTCCCTCCTGTTTCTTGAGACAGGGTCAACGTGGGTTGTGGGCCGGCAGAACAGCGCCTTCTGCTCACCGGGCTCCACTCGGTAGCTGATATTTTCTGTGAGAGCTGCAAAACCACACTGGGCTGGAAATATGTAAGTACAGGGGAGGGGGGCCCTCCCAAACGGACAGTCTCATGGCCCTCCAAGCCCCAGTGGGGTGGACTGGGGGGGGGGGGGGCGGGACTTTCAGGGCAGGGGTAACACAGGAGGTAGGAGGGCCTGGCGGGGACTGCGTGGTCCCACATTCACCACTCCCTCCCCACCAGGAGCAAGCCTTTGAGACGAGCCAGAAGTACAAGGAGGGAAAGTACATCATTGAAATGTCACACATGGTGAAGGACAACGGCTGGGACTGAGGGGCTCAGGCAGGCAGTGCCCTTCCTCCGCATGCCCCACCCTCCCATACCTGTCTCCTGGCCCTGACAAGCGGTCTGTACCAGCATGAGTACTGCTCCACCCCTGGGGGGATCCCGGCTCCCACCACCCCCTCCCGCCTCCACCTCATCACTCCCAGGCCTCTTTGGAACAGGGGTCTGGGGGGCTCCAGGGGTGTCCAAGGCTCAGGAGTGGGCAGCAGTCAGGAGAGAGGCAAAACTGGGGAAAGGGGTGGTTGTGGGTCCTCCTAGCCCCAAGGTCCTATAAATGGAGGAGATGGCAGGCCATGCGTTAGGCGGAGGCCAGTAGGAGGAATCTGCTTTTGCTCCACCTTTTCGAGTAAACAGAGGACAAAGCTTGAGTCAGGGGCTGGTATATCCTGGGCCACGGAGTATCAGAGAAAACGCTTGGGTTGGAGTGAAGTTTGGGCCTCATACACAGGGAGAAAGCAGTCTCTGAGGGTGAAAGGAAAAATCTCAAATCCCAGGCCCTGGGAAATAAAGGAATCACAAGGGTTTCCATTTCACTCCACTTGTTTATCTTGGCACTAAAGAGGCACTTTCCAGTATCTAACCTTTGCCACTTAGTGGGATGGGGAGAGCTGCCTCGGGAGCAGCCCCCACCCCCAGCTGGCTGTTTCCGGAGCGAGCGGTCTCTAGGGGCATTCCCTGAGGCCCAGCTACTGCTCCCTGGGACGCAGTCCCCGGGAGGGGAGGCGGGAGATCAGTGCTACGGGGCCAGGCTTTCTCGTGGCTGCCACCAGCGAATGAAACTTTTGTATGATACATAAAGTGTTTGGGTTTATTTTTAATAAAAAGAGGAAAAGCAGCTATGAAGTGCTGTCCTCTGACTTTCCTTCCTTGTGCAAGTAACCAGTACCCCCCTCCCACCGTCCCTTCATGCCACTAGGGGGCAGCAATTGCTTTGTCTGTGGCAAAACCCCACTGGAGTTTTTACTAAGGGATGGGTATCCAGGTGAGGTTTTGTTTGGTTAGAGGGATGGCTTTTGTGAGTCATTCCATTTGGAGTACCCAAAAACAGCTTGAGTCTACTGGAGCCCTTGATGATTAATCAGTTTTGCCTGGATTCATGATGGGACATCTGGAAGAAACTCATACCAGAGCTAGGGTGTTCTTGGGTCCCATTGCCTTTGCATATTTTCTGATTCTGTCATATTTTGGTCAGCTCACAGCCATACTTAAGGCTAAGAGGAAAGTTGCCCAGCTAAGGTGCTGCCCTGGCAACTGATACAAAGTGGAACAAAACAGTTCAGATTTGCAGCATCCACGCAACCATGTGACCCAAGTGCAATTTTTTGGCAGTGATGTGAAGTTGCTATTGTTGTTGGGTCACTGACAACTGCAGGGAGGACTGTACACATTATAAAAACCAAATAACAAGCTAGCTGGTTATTTCCAGGTTCACTCATTGATACTGCAAATATTTGCAAAGCAACTATTGCTTTTCAGGCATCGTGTTAACCACTGGAGTTGCAAGTGAAGAGCAAGGCAGCATGGCCTGACCTCATGGTGGCCTGGTGGGAGGACAAACAGTCATCAGGCAATTCCAATAGGAGGTGACAGGATCTGAACAGGGACGGGGAGCAATCTTGGGAGCTTGCAGGAGAGGCTTAGTCAAAATCTGAGTCAAAAATAAAACTCTGAGTCAAGGTAGGCTTAGCGAAAGTGATGACGGTGATGGCACCTGCAGGATGAGAAGTTGGGTGGGTGAAGAGTAGGAGGTGGGGGAATAGGTCAGGCAGAGAACTGCGTCAGGTGGCTCTTACTTAGCCAATTTGAGGAGGAAATAAAAGTTTCCCCTATCTGGAGTACAGGTGCAAACGGGTGAGAGATGAGAGGACACAGGAAAGACAGGCAGCAGTCCCAGACCATTTAGGGAATCAAGATTTCATCCCGAAGGCATTGGGGAAAGACTGAGAAGTTCTTGTTTTTTAACAAGAGTGGAGTGGCATCATCAAATGGCTTTTTTGTGCCCAGAGAAGACACTCAAGTAGAACCATTCATAGACTGAAGAAAGTACGGGACATAAACTGTGTAGCATCTCCAATGCTGTCAGATGTGAGGATGGAGCTGTCTGGGCAGAAGAACAGAAGAGAACTGGAAGTCAGGTGCAAGAAAGCAAATGCATCCCCATCGGAGAGGCCTTGGGGGGGTGTCTGCCCCCCTGTTCAGTGTCTGCATACCTGGTGATGACTAGAGATCCTCTCAGGCTCCGGCGAGGGACCCAGAACCCTGTCCCTCTTGGTCCCATTTCTTGCAGCAAAGTTCAGGAAGGTTTCTGAAGCTTCAATCTCTGACCTTGAAAATCGGGCACAAACGATCTGCCTTCTTAAGGCTCCCCAAATATGCCTGTCTCTCAACTTACTTTTAAGTTCTTACTAAGCCAACGAGGCACTGTGGGAAGCAAAGAAGTAAATGGCATAGTTGTTGCTTTCAAGATCCTGCAATCTCTCCAGGAAGAAACCTTCTGTGGGCTCTGCCCAGGGATCCTATTTAGTCTCTAAGATCAGCCTGTGGGCAATGCCGTCTAAATCTTGGATGTCCAGACAGTTATACCCTCAAGAAACATCATTATCAAACACCTGTGACCAAGAGGGGTCATGCTGGGAATTACAGGTGGATATAAGCTCTCCTTTCTATACCTAAGACCCAGAGAAAAAGCCACAGGCGTTGAATGCCAGGAGCACCCATGTCCTCATCCCTGGGGAGCAGTGTTTTCAAGTTAGCCCTTTTATCTTTCCTGTGCATCCGCTTTTTCTCATAGAGGTCTACTCGGGTCAAAATAGGGATTCTCCCAATCTTCTCCAATCCCAAGCCACGGCTGAGAACTCAAGCCAACAAGCCACCACTTTTATCCTTAAAGGCTTGAGACTTTGGAAGATACCCTCATACAACCAGCAGGTGGCATTCAAGCCTTCCACCCCTCAGCTCAGTTGAGAACCTACCCAAACCTCTTCAGATAGTTCTACAAAAGGATAGGTGAACTGTCAGATTTAGGACAAGGTTATATCCAGGCTCTGCAATTTAAGAGTTATATAACCTTGGCCATACTGCTCAAACCTTCTGGCTCAGTTTCTTCATCTGTGAAATGGGGTTATGGCTTGCCAAGACGTCACTAGTGCACACCCACACAGATTGCATGTAGAAGTGCTTTCATAAATGTGAGCTATTCACCTGTGATAGTGAGGCTTCCCGAATTCCCACTAGGGTAGCTGATTGGTGCCCAGATGGGAGAGGAAGTCTTGATGCTGAGGAGGCAGCCGGCGCTGGTAGCACTACACGGCCAATGCCCTTTTAACATTGCACTGCTAGTGGTAGGTGCAGACAGTAGCACAATGTGAAAAGAGCTCCGGCCTGCAGCAGAGGCGTGCCGGCCCTGCCTCCTCACCCCTCTCCCAGTCCCCGGCCCACTCAGCCTCCCTCGGCCTTTCTCATCTTCAGTACAGCTTTCCTCCCTTCTCCTCCGTTCCCAGTGTTAATCCTCTATTTTCGCTCCACTCCTTGCCTTCTTCCTCATGCCTGCCCAGCACTGCGGCCACCTTTTTCTTGAGTTCTGGCGTGGAAACGGGGTCCAGGGAGGCAGCCAAAGGAATACCTTGAGTTTTGCTCTCAGTCTTCACAGGAAGTGACTGGGGGAAACCCCAGAAAATTTGGGGACACTCACGTTATCTGGTTTGTGTCTCTGTCAGCTTCTCTTCTGGAGAGAAGCTTGCCCACCAGGACCACAGAGCCCTCTATTCTTCCCTACTTTAAAGCTCTCTCCTTTTTAGATAAAGGGGGGTCCTAGGCCTCAAGGGGACACCTTGGCTGAAGCTCCAGGTGAGGGACTATAGTCATAAGTCCCCAGGCAGCACAGATAAGCTTCCAGGTCTGGAGGTGGCCCTGGATCTCCTCTGAGGTCTTCAAAATCCACTTTAGGGATTCAACATGAACCAAAATAGGGTGATTCCGTCTCTCATACTGAGTGGTAGGGATAGGCTTTCACTGGCAGTGGGATTCAAATCTAGGGTGCTTCCTATTTTCTCCAGGGACTCCCATTAGGAAGTCTTCAAGCTTACCCAGGACTTCCCCATCCTACCCTACAGGAGGGGGCTTAAACTCTGGATAAACAATCCTGAGACTGATTAAAACCCAAAGCACACGACGGGCCCTGGAGAGCCAAAGGTTCAGAGCCCTAGCAGGACACACTCCTGGCCAGAGCTGTGGCCCCAGGAGCCCAGCTCTAGTTCTGCCCCGGTGAACTGTGGTGTACCGACCAGGGAAGGCCTTTCGACCATGCTGATGCCCTCCCTCCCCCATCCACGGCCAACAGGAGGAATGGAGGACAGAATCCCAGTTGGGAGCTCTTCCTCTGGGCTTCCCCTCCAGCCTTCTCCCACCCCGCTCAGGAAGCAGGAGAGTTTGTTCCTGTAATCTGCAAGCATGGGCCCTGTCCCCTAGTTTGCACAGTTCTAATGGACGGAAACGAAGGCCCCGCTAGGGTCAGTCACCAGGCCTCTGCTCCTGGGTTGGGCAAACCAGTCCCAGCTGGGAACTGGATCATGTCAACAGAGGGGGAAAGACAGGACTGCCCCGCCAGCTTTAGGGAGGCTAGAGGAAGATCCCTCACCAAGGCGTGCTCCTAGCGAAGAGAAGGGAGAGGGGGCCGGGGCCAAGATCCCCTCAACTCTCACACCCAACTCATTGCAGGGCGGGATTCCCTGCAACTCACCAGCCAGCAGGGCCCCTCCCCCACCTTGGGCCCAGGAGCCATCCCCGAGCTCCTTCCAGAGGCGGGTGTAGAGGCCGAGGAGGAAATGGGGGAGGGGAGGCCCGGCTCAAGTTCTCTCTACTCCCCCTCCTCATTGGCCACCATCTTCCGGCCCCTGCCCCCCAGAGCAGCAGGGGATGGGGCCCAGCCTGTGGAAGGGAGAGAAAGGGCCGCGGAGGGTTAGCTGGAGCAGCGGGGGCAGCGGCTGGCCCCAACTGTCTCCTCCCACCCCCTCCCCGCAGCCATGGCGACAGGAGGAGGAGACCAGGAGGGTCCTGAAAGCCATGTTCTGTGAATGGGATGAGAGGGGTAGGGGGGAAGAAAGGGGTGAGGGGCGCTCTCCCTCCACACCCTACTGTGCCCCCCCCACACACACACCTCGAGGCTGGACCACACGCGCGCACGCGCGCACGCGCACACACACACAACTCTCAGCCACAGTTTCTGCACAACTCAGCCCTTACAACACACACTTACCCGCAACAGCCAGCCCGGGAGTAGGAGCACACTGCTCCCGACCTCCCGCACCCCGTAACACGCCACAACTCTCAGCTCGGGGGCGGGCCTCATCCCCCCCCGCCCCCACCCCCCCCCACACACAGTCCCTTAGCTCAGTCCAACTTCTTAAGATGCACAACTCCCTGCCCTGCTCCAGCCCTTGGGCCACGGTGCGCCCCTCCCAACACACCCGCCAAGGCCCCGCACCCTGCCCAGCCCCGGGCGGACAGATGGCCCAGCCGCAGCCCTGCCCCGCGGAGCCCCCCACGCCTCCCCACCCCACCACACCCCCCACTGGAAAGTGACAGGGAGGCCGCCCCGGTGCGTCCCCGTTCAGAGTTGCTTGTAAAGGAAAAGGCAGAGGAGATCGGGAGTGGAGAAGGAGGGGAGAGAGGAGACAGAAAGAGCCCAGACCACCCCTCCCCTCCCCAGCAGAGAAGAAACCCGAAAATCGGTGGCGTTTCCCTTCTGGGAGCTGCCGATACCTACACATGGCTCTTCGTTACGTTCCTCTGCCTGCCACCTCCTTCTTCCCGGGCTCTTTCTCTGCCCTGCCCTCCCTCCGGGCTGCCCTCCCCGGCCGCGCTCCCCCTCTCTCACGCCCTCTCGTCCCCCGCCTGCCCCGCTCCCCGGCCTGGCTCCATCCCCCGCGGCCGCGCCCCCACCCGCCATCCCGGGACCGAGGGCCCCGGTGGCCGGGCGCTGCGCGCTCTCCTCGGCGATCTGGCTCTTCCTCCCGTGCCCCCTTTCTCCTTCCACACTCCCTGCCGTCCATCTTGAATACTTGGGATTCTTGAATGGAGTGAGCAGTATCCGCTCCCCCAGGCTCCCATTGGCTGTGGGTTAACCCTTTTGAAACGAGATCCTCCCTCCCATTGGCTGCCTGGCCCCCTCGTCTCCCCCAACTCCCATCCCCCTCCGCCTCCCAACAGCCGGCGAGGTCAGGGCGCTCCCGGGCGCCCCCTCCCCTGGCCTCTCACCTCCCTATCCCCACCCCAGGACGCCTCACTCTCTGCTCTTTCCATCAACCCCCACCCCCCACAGCACTGCAGGTGAAGGCAGGTCTATTTCCCGCCAAATGTGGCCGAAGCCCAGTTCCCAGATGCCCCTTAAGCTGGACTTGTAGACCTAGGAAGATGCAAGGGGTACAATTTCCTGCCCCACTTCTGCCTCTCCTTGCCCAGGAGCACCTCTCCAACAGGGGATCCACGGAGCCTCTGAGCCTCACTCAAGGCGATGGGAGAGCCGGGACAGCGCTCCTGAACCAGCCAGCCTCCGAGGCTGGCCAGGAAGAGGGCAGCTCCGGAAAGAAGATCTGGGGCTCTTCAGAGAAGCTAATTCCCTGAGTGCCTGGGGGCAGGTCTGACCCTTTGAAGAATGTGCAGCATCTGGAGCTCTGCTCAGTCATAAACATCCCCCGGGACCAGCCCAGCCGCCCGGCCCAAGTGCTGGGCCCACTAGAGGCCCTGAGTTGGGAGTCCAAAGAAACATGAAGTAGACAGCAGGGAGTGAGGACAGCGAGTCAGGCCTGGGGGTCAGGGCACCTTTTCTCTAGGCCCTGATCTGCCCATAACAAGCTTGATGAGGTCCTATCGCCTCTCTGTGCCTCAGTTTCTTTATTTGCAAAAGATTGGTCTAGAACAGCGATTTTCAACCAGTGTGCCACAGAATTTTTAAAATATGCAATACCTGACTTTTAGTCAGGGGCACTGACCTCTTTTCCCTTAGATTGTCAAATTAAAAAATGACAAGAGCCAACATAATAGTAGTCCAGTGTTAATAAAAATTATACCTATTTTTGTCAGATCGGCAAAAAAATATAATGTATTTTTTGGTGTGCTGCAGAATTTCAGTAGTTTATGTGTTAGAGAAAGGTTGAAAATTGCTAGTAATTAGTAACTAGAGAAAGGCTGAAAATTACTAGTCTAGAAGACTGCTGTGATGTAGACATTTTTTTGTTTTGTTTTGTTAATCCTCACCCGAGGATATTTTTCCATTGATTTTTAGACAGAGTGGAAGGGAAGAGGAAAGAGAAAGAAATACCAATGTGAGAGAGAAACATCCACTTGTTGCCTCCCGCATGCACCCGGACTGGGACAAGGGATTCAGCCTGCAACCCAGGTATATGCCCTTGACTAGACTCGAACCCGGGATGCTCTACCCACTGAGCCAAACCGGCTAGGGCCTTTAGACATGTCTGCGTGAAGATGGACATGTTCTGTGTCTGCGTCATCCAATGTGGGTAGCCATTAGCCACATGTGGCTATTGAGCACTTGAAATGTGGCTACTGCAACTGAGAAACTGACTTTTTTTAAATGTATTTAATTTCACTTACTTTTAAACTTTTTTTTTTTAAATATATTTTATTGATTTTTTACAGAGAGGAAGGGAGAGAGATAGAGAGCTAGAAACATCGATGAGAGAGAAACATCGACCAGCTGCCTCCTGCACATCTCCTACTGGGGATATGCCCGCAACCCAGGTACATGCCCTTGACCGGAATCGAACCTGGGACCTTTCAGTCCGCAGGCCGACGCTCTATCCACTGAGCCAAACCGGTTTCGGCTCATTTACTTTTAAATAGCTGCATGTAGTCAGTGGCTTCCCTATTGGACAGTGAGTTCTCAAATTCCTGTGATCCTGCTGGTGAAGAAATTTTCAGATTCTTGCTGGGGGAAAAGTATCCTTTCACTTCGGCCTCAGGTCCAAAACCATCCAGCTCCAAAGCACAAATCACCAAGGGCCTCAACAGCCAGGTGAGGTTCCAATCCCTGCCACCTCGATCAGGAATCCTTCCCTCATGGCTGTCATCTCTGTTCTGAGAAGCTGAGATATACCCAGGACACAATGGGAGATTAGGACTAGCAGGGACTTTGCAAGTTTGTCCAACTTGCTTGTCTTTTCAAGGATAGAAATCAAGATATTGGTGGATGAAGATGGGGGGTGTCACTTGCCCAAGGGCAAGAAGTTATGTTTGTTTACAAGTTAACATGCACCATAAGCTTAGTACATCTCTTTGGGGGCACTGTCCATGCGCACATGTACATCATTAAGTTCATTTAATAAGTACTTCTCTGACCCAGGCCAAAGGTGAACTGGGATTGAAATCAGCCACTATGGCTGAGATCAAGCTATGGCCAGCTCCATGGGAGTGCCAGATAGGCCCTCTGACCAGCATGTGAAAACCCAGAGCTCTGGGGTGTGCCACGTTACAAGGACATGGACAGCCCAGAATCTGCTTTCTGAATCAATGTGGTTGAGGGATCCCCTTGGTGACATCCCATAGGATAAGGGGAGAAAGTTGTAAGGTAGGTAAAGAATGCTCTGGTTTCATTCTAGGATTGACCAGAAGCAGAATTAACAGGGGGACTGGAGCTACTAGAGGAGGAGTGTCCAGGATTCTGGTAGCTACAGGCTATGACTGGTGCATACAGGGCCCTAACTTAGCAGAGAGAGAACTGCCATAGGGACCTGGTCAAGAGAATGCTGCACCAGCCTGCACCTGTACAGTATTTGTACAGTCCCCACTTCCAAAGGGCCTGTGTCTGGGTAATGTTCTATGGGTGAAGGGAAGAGAGAGCTGCCTGGGGAATGGCTTTTGTCCTCGATACTTGTTACTACTAGATGATAATGGCTAAATGACTTCTCTAGTGACAGACAAGGAATCCAGAGGAGAGAAGTGTTGCTCCCAATAGAGAATGGAATCTAAGAAGTCTTCCTAGAGGAAGTAGCATCTAAGACTTGAAGAATAGAAAGGACTTAGATCAAGAAGATAGGAAGAAGGAGGCCAGGAAGGCCAAGGAGAGGCGACCACAAACACAAACACTGAAATGTGGGGAAAGTCAGTGAGAACCTAGGAAGAAGGATAGCAAGGATTGAACACTTCCCTCGAGCCCCTTGCTCAACTCCAATGACATCATTTGAGTTGGTAAAAGGGTAAGAAGATGCCCTTACCCTTTTCCCTGCCAAGAGACCCATCCCACCTCCTCACCCTCTGCTTTATGCTGCTTTTGCCTTAGTCTGCAGGCCTGCTTCCCAGGGCAGAGTGGATTTCAGTTCCCATCAGCGATGGATTGTACTTGGTCCCTCTCAGCTCAGCCTCCAGTCTCTGGAATCCTGTTCCCAAAGATGAGCTGCACAAAGGGAACTTCCTTTTTCATGCTCCAACTTCCAAAACTTTGCTTGGCTCCATCCCTTCCCAGGGGGGAAAAAAAAATGGAGGCCAGAAACAGCTAGACATGGTCCAACTTGTTACAGGAGTGTAAAAAAAAATTTACCCAGGAGCTATTTGGCTCCTGGCCACCCCACTCCACCTCTACATCCTTCCATTATGCGCCAGGGCTTTGCAGTAGCCTCCCTCCCAACTGTCCCCACAGCAAGTTCAGGACCAGTCTGGAGGTACCCTCGTTGTCTTCTTCCCCAATGCTCAGAGTCCTACCCAGATCTCTATTTGGGTAAATCTCATGGAATTCTGTAATTGTGAGATGGGAAGACCTCTGCCTCTCGGGAGGACTGAATCTGAAACATTGGAGAAGAGTTGGCTTCCTGCTTCAACATCAACAGAGATAAGTGGGATTGCTAATCACATGGCTTCTAAATCACTGAGATGATAGAGACCTTTCCCTTTGAACCTCTTCAATTTCCTCTCTTTCCAAAATAGGCACCTCTTAGTCTTACATCTCTCAACCACACATGTGTCTAAGCAACTCCTGTGTGGAAGGTTCTGGAATCATTGCTGTGAAACATTCTGGGACCCAAGGTGCTCACAGTGGAGGAGCACAAGGCAGACACATGAAGAAGTCAGACTGCAACAGTGCCCCAATCGATGCAAGAACCTTATTTCTGAGGCAAAGATGTTCCCCTGAGGTCTTGATCCTATTCTTGCTTCATCAATTGCCCCATTTATTGCATTTTCAATCCCTTTCCATGAGCCTAGAGCAAGGGTCAAGCAAGCTGCAGCCCACAAGCCAAATCCTGACCTCTGCCTGTTTTTTGTAAATAAAGTTCATTGGAACACAGCCATGTTCATTTGGTTACATATTGTCTCTGGCTGCTTTCGCACTACAAAGGCAGAGTTGAATGGTTGCAACAAGACCCTATGGCCAGCAAAGCCTAGTATATTTACTCACTGGCTCTTTATAGCAAAAGTTTGCCAACATCTAGTTTGTGGGAAGTTTTGGACCCTGTTATCTCAGAAAGATGTAACAGAACTCAAGGAAAGCAACTGAAATTACCTTGAGATTAGAGTGGAAGGACACAGCCCAGACTTTTTCCCACAGCCTACACATGCTCAAGTCTTCCCACAACCTGCCATGAAACTTCCCACAACGCTACTCAGTTTTTTACATCTCTCATTCCTGTCCTGCCCATTATTAGACCCATACAGTCTGGCTTCTGCCCCTAATTCCCACTGAAATGGTTCCTACTGGAAACATCAATGACCTCCTCATTATTGATCCACCATTCTTTTCTCAGTCCTTATCACACATAGCCTATCTTTAGCATCTGCCTCCATTGACTATATGAGTCTTGAAATGCCCATTGCCTTTAGAATGGATTACATCCTACTTCTGCAAAGATTCCTTTTCAGGTCCCTTCCTGGGTCTTCTTCCCTCCCTTGCTATCTATATGTTCACTTCTGCAAGATTTGACCTTGGCCCTCTTCTTTCTCCATGCCCTCTCACTGGACAAAATCATCCCTGTGCCTGAGTTTAACAATCTCTTCTTTTTTGGTGGCTTCCCAATACTGTATACAACTCCTGAACTAAAGATGCCCAGGTTGCTAGCAGAAGGCTGTGCTCCTCAAATGCATGTCTTATTGACCAGACAAGCTGAATTTGTCCAACATCAAACACAACTTCCTACATCTCTGCTCTAACTTATAATCACCTCTGCCTCTTCTTTCATCTGCCCATTAATTGTTACTGTTTCCAAGAGATCTACCCTTGACCCTTCTCTTTGGGCGATTTTAGGAACTACGTATATATATAGTTTCAGAGAAGAAGGGAGAGGGAGAGAGAGATAGAAACATAAATGATGAGAGAGAATCATTGATCGGCTGCCTCCTGCACGTCCCACACCAGGGATCAAGCCTGTAGCTTGAGCATGTGCCCTGACCAGGAATCGACCCATGGCCTCCTGGTTCACAGGTCAATGCTCAACCACTGAGTGATACCGGCCAGGCTGGTAACTACACTTTAACTTTCCTTTGGGGAGACACTTATTCTCTACTTTTAGTTCCTAGGGTTGACATGAGACCGATCCCATCTGCCCCTTCAGGAGCAGTCACACAATCCAGGTGTATTAGTTGTCTATTGCTGTGTAACAAATAAGTCCAAAACCTAGTGGCTTAAGACAACACATTCATTTTTTCACAGATTCTATGGCTCAGGAATCTGGGCAGGGTTTAGTTGGATTCTGTGATGATGGTCTCTCATGAGGTTGCAATTAAAGGGTCACCCAGGGCTGGAATCTCATCTGAAGGCTCAGTGTGGAAGAATTTGCTTTCAAACCACCTCTCATGGTTGTTGGCAGGATTCATTTCCTCAAGGGCTATTGGACCAAGGGCCTCAGTTCTTTGGTGACTGTTGGCTGGAAGCCACCCTTATTTCTTGGCAATGTGAGTATCTCCAATATGATAGCTTGCATCTATGTCAACAAGAGAGTCTGATAGCAAGATGGAAGTCACAGTCTTTTGTAACCTAATCACAGAAGTGACAATCCCTCTACATTGCCATAAACTCTTCGCATAAGCAGTCTGAGATAACCTCTGAAAATGGTTCACTATTCACTTGATCCAGAAAACCCCACAAAATCATGCAAATCAAGGGGTTCAAATCTTCGTGTTCACTCTAAGAATACTCGTGAAACTGCTTAGGCCAGTGATCGGCAAACTCATTAGTCAACAGAGCCAAATATCAACAGTACTTCTTCAAAATAGACTCGCCCAGGCTGAAAACCTACTTCTGCGCATGGGCCACGAAGTTTCAATCACACTGTACGTAAACGCCTGCACGTGGTATTTTTGTGGAAGAGCCACACTCAAGGGCCAAAGAGCCACATGTGACTCGCGAGCCGCAGTTTGCCGACCATGGGTTAAGCCTTAGGCCATCAAGGGTATACACATTCAAAGAGCCACCAAGTATCTGAAGGATGTCATTGCAGAAACAATGTGTGCCATTCCATGTGCCATACCAAACAGGTGGGCTGGACACAGGGTCAGTGGTCCAAAAAGAGTGCTGTATTTTTGCTGCACGTGCTTTAAAGAGCAGAGAGTAATGCTGAACTTAAGGGTTTAGATGTAGATTCTCTGGTCATTGCGCACATCCAGATGAACAAAGCTTCCAAGATACAGCCCAGAATTTACAGAGCTCGTGGGCGGATTGACCCTACGTGAGCTCTTCCTGCCATAGTGAGGCGATCCTACTGAAAAAGAGCAGATTGTGCCTAAACCAGAAGAGGAGGTTTCACAGAAGGAGAATATATCGCAGAAGAAACTGAAGAAATAAATTTACTCCAGGAGTAAATTCAGCATAAAATAAATGCTAATAAAAGCAAAACAAACAAAAAGTAGAAGTAAGTTACTCAAGAGGTGGAGACTACACTAGAGTATGGTTACTAGGAAGCGGGGGCTGACTTAGAGGCTGAGTTAGCTTAACTCACAATAACGGATTCAAGGATGAGTATCCAAACAGAGTCAATCAGATGTTTACTGGAACCTTTGGGAAAGTGGCTTTGCTGGTAGAAGAAGGTAAGCTTGAAACTGGAGGATAATCTGCTTAGAGTGAAAACAGAATAAACAAAAGATAGGGAGAGACAGATGCCTGATAACATCGTTTGAGAACTGAGACAGTCAGGCCTACAGCAGAACCTCTGGAGTTTTTAGTTATGTAAATAAACCAAGGCATGCCCTCCTCTTACATTGGTTTCAGTTGGAGTCTGTCACCCACAACCAAAGGTTCCTAACAGATGAAAGGTCTCTGAGATGCCCTGGATTCAGTTTGCCCAAACCCAATTTAATTATCTTTATCTTCATCTTCCCCACACACCAGCTCCTCTTGCTAGGTTCTATTTTGCAGTTAAAAATATAACACAGTTGCTTAGACTGACAACCTTGCTGTCATCTTTGCTCTTCCTTAGCTGCTGTGGAAATTGGAACAGCCCATGGAATATGGATTGGTTCTATGGAACCATAAAAGAGACTTTCTGCTTTGCAATGATAGGGGATGCCCTAAGGTGACCCAATGAAACACAATCTTAAGTATAGGCAAACAAGTAGCTCTAGGTTTTTCTCCAAGTCATTAGAGGGTAACAGAATTTCTGGATGCGAATCACATGACTGAGAGGATGAGAAGAGTGTATCTGACTCTTATATCAAAACACACCATAGACTAAAATGAAATTCTGGCAAACTGCCTGGTGAGCTTGTGGTTTGGAAGGCACCCTGGGCTGCATTTGTGAAAATATTTCTTCCATATCTAAGGCAGATTAAAGGAAATTCTGTCGTTTGAAAGTCAGTCATAACTTTTTACGTCTTTTTTCCTTAGGGTTCCAGTCATAATTCGAATCCTTCCCTTTCCTTCCCTATGCTACCTTCAATCAAGATGCCCTAAACCCTGTGCATTCTCCGCTCAGATGTGTCCTGTTTTCTCCATTCCCTTGCTAGTTGAATGCCCACCTTGGGTTCTTGTATCACCTCTGAAAAACTTTCCTTTCCACCTTCATAACTCAAACCTCAGGTCGTTTATCTGCCTCAAACTGTGATGGTGCCCTAGTGGTAAACCATGCTTCCTAACCTTTACTGGGTCATGGGTCCATTTATAAAAAGGGGATGAAAATCTTTCTAGAAAAATCTGTGTTTTGTGTTTTGCTGTACATTTCAAGGGGAACATGAACTCTCTGGAGTCCCTTTATGCACCCGACCCACGTGATGACATATCCTCTCCTCCCTCAAGGATAGACCTTCTTAAAGAGAATATGTTACAAACTGCTTAACATGGCATTCAAGGCCTTCCAAATTTACGCTTACCTGCTTTTTTGGCAGCACCTCTGCTTTCGGTGATTGGGGTTATTTGATGTCTGATTTCCCACCAGATCAAGAGCCTCCCTGAATGGTGCCCTTTCATTTTTCCTTGCTCTATCTTCCCAGATGGAATGGAAGTTTCTCAGGAGTAGCAACCAGAAGGCCCAGAATAGTGCTAGATAAATTGTTAGTTCATTGCCAAAACCGGTTTGGCTCAGTGGATAGAGCGTCGGCCTGCGGACTGAAAGGTCCCAGGTTCGATTCCGGTCAAGGGCATGTACCTTGGTTGCGGGTGCATCCCCGGTGGGGAGTGTGCAGGAGGCAGCTGGTCGATGTTTCTCTCTCATCGATGTTTCTAACTCTCTATCTCTCTCCCTTCCTCTCTGTAAAAACTCAATAAAATATATATTAAAAAAAAATTGTTAGTTCATTGTCAGATTTATTTTATTTATTTATTTATTAAAAATATATCTTTATTGATTTCAGAGAAGAAGGGAAAGGGAAAGAGAGATAGAAACATCAATGATGAGAGAGAATCACTGATTGGCTGCCTCCTGCATGTCCCCTACTGGGGATCAAGCCCGAAACCCAGGCATTTGATTCCGGATCAACCCCGGAATCGAACCTGGGATTCCTTCAGTCTGCAGGCTGATGCTCTATTCACAGAGCCAAACCAGTTAGGGCACCAGATTTATTTTTAATTTATTTTATTGTGGAAAGTACACTTAAACACTTAACATGAGACCTATCCATTTTATTTTTTATTTATTTTGACTTATTTACTTTTATTTTAAATATATATTTTTTATTGATTTTAGAGAGGAAGGGAGAGGGAGTGGGAGATATAAACATCAATGATGAGAGAGACTTGTTTGATTGGCTGCCTCCTGCATGCAGGATCGAGCCTGCAACCCAGGGAATCAAACTGTGACCTCCTGGTTCATAGGTCGACATTTAACCACTGAGCCATGCTGGCTGGGCTTCTCCTTTTTTAAGGCTGAATAATATTCCACTGCATGCACATAACACATTTTAAAAATTCACTCAATTGTTGATGGGCATTGAAGTTGTTTTTACATCTTTAGTATTGTACTTATGTTGCAATGAATTGCTAGAGTCATTATTTGAAGCAGAAAGGATCTTGGGGTGATGGGCCTAGCTAATATGATATAATGTCATCTGCTTCAAATCGATAGTTGGAGAGAGTTCTGTTTTCAATTTTAGTGGACCCCATAGGTATAGGGACTTCTCAGATGTGTGCCATGATTTTGGTTTTGAAAATACAGGTCACCCCCTGGTGAACTTACCATATTTGCCGGTTATTGCTGCCAGAAATCCTTTTTTGGAAGCTGGGGTCCGTTGAGACCCCAGAGAAACAAGGAACTGGCCCCAGTTCATGGATTCCTAGGTGAGTTAATTGACTTCATATTAAAGCTCTGACTCAACCTTAACCCCCACATAAGCTAGGGCAGGAATGTGTCCTATGTGCCTCCAAAATGGACATTCTGAGGAAATCTGGGACAATAAAATTGCTCTTCCTTGGCCATATTTCAAAATTCCTCCTGCATTTCAGTCCTCCCCCACCTCCCCCACATACACAGGGACATTTCCCATTACATGGTGGGAAGTGGAAGAAAGACTCTATCAATCCATAAAAGTGCACATTCTGGGGTGGGTGTGGGTTCAAGGACTCTTTGTCTTGTGTAACACTGTCTTCCCAGTGCCTGAAACAATGCCTAGAACATATTAAGCATTTGATTAATACTTGCTGAACAAAGGAATAAATGAGAAAACAGGAGGTGTCAATGATCTTGGCTTCTAATTTGTAAAAGTTGTCTTCAGAAACCTCTATACTTTCTTTGTAGGCATTTGATATCTTGTAATTTTATCCAACCATAAGCATTGAAGGATGTGGGTTCTACTAGACATGTCAGCACCAGTGGGATGACTTCAAATTTCTCCCGTGTGCAACATTTGCAGCATCAGTAAATTAGATGCGTTGTGTGGGAGGGCCTCACGTGATGGTGTCAAGCTGCTATGGTCTGGGTTATCAATTCAGATTGGATTCTACCTCATGATCCTTGATGTCCACTCAGGCTCCAGCCATCATCTTTTATTCCAGCCAGCAGAACAGTGGAAGGAGAACTGAAGAAAAGTGTGCCCCTCTTTTCAGGAGACCTCCCAAAATTTATCTATGGTACCTCTGCTTACACCCCATTAGGCAGAACTTAGTCACATGGCCACAGCTAGCTTCAATGAAAGAAGTCTTCATTCCAGGAGGCTGTGCATCCACCTGAAAGTCAGGGGTTCTATTACAAAGGAAAAAGTAGGAAAGATATTGGGAGAGACCATTGAAATGGTTGGGGAGGTGGTTTGACATGGAAAGTCTGGCCTTGCCAAACCAGAGAAACTTCTCTGATTTCATGCTCCCACTCACAGCTCTTATCTACGAAGCATGTCACCAGCCCCAAATGCCACCTGAGGGCAGAGGAGTCTGAGACCTGGCTAGAAAGCATGGCTGCTGGAGTCAGATGGTTGTAGGTTCCAATATGTCTCTGGACCTCTCCTTTCCTCCCTTTATGAAGCGAGGAAAACAATACCCATTGTGCAAGGTTGTGCCATTTTAACTGGGAAATTCCTGGGACAGTTACTACCCATGAACGGTACTTGCTTTCTGGTGGTAAAAACATATAACACACAATTTACCCTTTTAACTATTTTTCCTGTACTGCACAGTAGTGTTAACTATATGCACATTGTTGTGCAATAGATTTCTAGAACTTTTTCATCTTGCAGAACTGAAACACTACACGTGTTGAACAACCCCCTTCCCTCTCTCCCTCCAGCCTCTGGCAGTCACCATTCTACTAAGGGTTTGGCTAGTTTAGACACCTCGTATAAATGGAATCATATAATATTTGTCTTTTTGTGGCTGGCTTATTCATTTAGCACGACATCCTCTAGTTTTATCCATACTGTGGCATATGGCAGGATTTTCTTCTTTTTTAAGACTGAATAATATTCCATTGTATGTATATGCCACATTTTAGAAATTCAGAAACTGTTCATCTAACCCAGTGGTCGGCAAACTCATTAGTCAACAGAGCCAAATATCAACAGTACAATGATTGAAATTTCTTTTGAGAGCCAAATTTTTTAAACTTAAACTATATAGGTAGGTACATTGTTATTAACTTAATTAGGGTACTCCTAAGGCTTAGGAAGAGCCACACTCAAGGGGCCAAAGAGCCGAATGTGACTCGCGAGCCGCAGTTTGCCAACCATGGATCTAACCGACCTCTAGGATGCTCCCACCTCTGACTACTGTGAATAATGCTGCAAAAATAGTGCTTCTTGCCCTAAATGGATTGGCTCAGTGGATAGAGTGTCGGCCTGCGGACTGAAGGGTCCCCAGGTTTGATTCTGGTCAAGGGCATATACCTTGATTGTGGGCACATCCCCAGTAGGGTGTGTGTAGGAGGCAGCTGATCGAGATGTTTCTAACTCTCTGCTCCTCTCCCTTCCTCTCTGTAAAAAAATCAATAAAATATATTTTTTTAAAATGGTGCTTCTTATCAGAGACTAGTTAGTATAAGACAGTGGTCGGCAAACTCATTAGTCAACAGAGCCAAATATCAACAGTACTTCTTCAAAATAGACTCGCCCAGGCCGAAAACCGACTTCTGCACATGGGCCACGAAGTTTCAATCGCACTGTATGCGCGCCTGCACATGGTATTTTGTGGAAGAGCCACACTCAAGGGGCCATATGTGGCTCGCCAGCCGCAGTTTGCCCACGACGGGCATAAGAGATTAGCTCTCTCCTTTCTTTTAACACCCTTGGGGGGATGGGGTGGGGGGAGGACAGCCTTTCTTTCTGTATGTAAATAACTGTTAGGTTAAATACCTTACGTGGAAACAAACAAGGGGAATCTGGGAATTCTGTAGAAAGCACATATCCATGAGAGGGAAAAGGATAAGGCCCCCCGGATAAGGCCCCCAGGACAATAACAGCCTATAGATGCTCGTTAGGTGGTCTGTTTGAATAGATAAGGAGAGACAATCCATAAGGCTGTCACACTGTTTAATCCTAGCACAGCTAAAATTCCAGACTCCAGATGTTTACCTACAGGAAGGGTGCAGACCCACCCCCCAGTTCTCACAGTGGTCTTCCATCGAGGAGAGCTGAATCCTGACCCCAAGATCAAAGGCCGGGGCAGCTGTGAGGAAGAAAGACCACCCAAAAACAAATGTGTAATCCCCGCAGTTGAGAGACAATTCTCAAAGGCAAAACCCTAACTGATCCTAATAACTATGAGAAGCCATGCTTGGGCACTCCTTCCTACAATGATTTCTTGAGGAGCCACCTAAAATAAGACTAAAATCAATGTCATCATTATAAAATAAAAGTCTTCACCCAAGTGTGGATATTGCACACTTTGGATCAAAAGTGTTTGCTGTGCATTTATAGGCATAGATGGTATCAGAGAAACATAGGTTGAATCAGGTTCCCAAGGAGCTTTCTAGTACTCGGAATGAAAAGGCAAATACTCATGAACATGGTATGAATTATACAAAGTCCTGTATGGTGAGTGTGGTGTTTGGAGGAGGGGGAAGTGCGTTTGGTTGGGCAGAGCAGAGAGCATGACGGGGGCGATGGAGTTTGCACCAGACTCAGAATAATGACAGCATTTAAATAAACCAACAGGGTTCTGAAAGGCATTTTTTTTTTTGGTTTTGCTTTGTTTTGTTTTAGCTAGTATGAGGACACTGACAGAAAGACATGGATGGTCTCTGCCTTCCAGGAGGTTTCCAAAAATTATTTCATTGGGGGAGCAGATTTTTCTAATGAGGCTCACACTGTCCTGGCCTCACCCTCTGAGGGGACCCCAGAAGCACCTACAGGACACTAGGTCCCCGAAACACAGCTTGATGGGCAGGGGTCGGGCATCTAGGGCTGACAGTCTGGTTGTGGCAGCAGCTCAGGACTAGGCTCACTGTGACCACACCACTCGGACCTCAGTGTGGCCATCGTCCAGCACCACGTTCATCTCCCCCAGGCTGGCTGGCCCCATGCATTTTTCTGCTCAGCCCCTGACTCTTGATTCTTGGGGCTTGTGTTTGAGAGGATTCTTCTGATTTTGGCTCTTCAGCTGATTTAGGAGAAAAGATAGGAAGAGGTGCGCGTAGGGCTTCCAAGAGGAAGTGCTTGGCAATGCACCAGCTCTTCAAACTGAGATGGTGAGTGGGGGAGTCACACAGGGAGGCGGGTGGGGTGGGAGAAGCATTGGATCCTGGGAGATACTAACGGCCGACTCTGGTTTGAATATCTAGCTTTCCAGCTGGGTGACCCTGAGCACATTGCAGCTTAGAGGCTCCTTTTCTTCATTTGTAAATCTGGCAAAATGATACCAAGTCACAGGATTCCTGCAAAGTTGCAGTTGCCATGAAATACTAAAATATGAAGCCCCCTGCGGGGCATATGGTAAAAGGCCAAAGGAAAGGGGGTTATGCCTGAGAGGGACGGGGAGTGTCCGTGAGCTCTCAGTGTGTAGAGAGAAGAGCAGAGCCTAACTGCTGAGCCAGGGCAGGTCCACGTTTTTGATTTTGGAGAGGATTTGAAGACTCGGCTAAAATGCTGCCCCTCACTGTGTGGAGCCAATCTGTGGTCACTCAAGGAGAAATGGAGGGGAGTGGGGGAGGGGGCTGGGAGGCCAGGAGGCGGCTGCACAGCCAGCCTGTCACTCCAGGATGATGGATGAGCCTATTCCATGGCTTGTAATTAGTGCTGACTGGCTCTGAGATGCTTCCCTTGAGGGAGAGCTCCCTGCTCCATGGCCAGAGGCCCTCCTCAGGGAGGGGGGCTGGACTGGATGTAAAGTTTGTCCTGAAACTCTGGCACGGACTCCCAGGGGTTGGTGTGCATGCGCTTTTTGTACACGCATGTACATGTGTGTATGTGCATATTTGTGACTCCTGTACCAGTGCGTGTGAACACATCTGCAACTATGTGTGTACTGACATGTACATGAGTGTGCTTCGTGCTAAGTTGCTAGTCAAAACAAAGATTGAAACATGCGATGAGAGAAAAGTGGGAAATGCTAGACTTTTGTCTGCGTCACTTGAAGGGACTTTCAGTTTCAAGAAGTCACTTGGCTCATTGTCTTAGTTATCCACAGGGCAGGCAGCCCCTGTCCTGAGGGAAGAAGTAACAGAAGCTTCCGTGCCTCCATGGAGCTGGCACTCCCTGAGCAGCCTAGCAGCCACAGCAGGTCAGGATGGCGGGGCTGTCCCAATCTGCATACAGGTTGTTTTTTTTTAATCCTCATTGGAGGAAGGGCGGGGAGAGAGAGAGAGAGAGAAACATTGATGTGAGAAAGAAACATTCATCAGTTGCCTTCCGTATGTTTCCTGACGGTGGAGCAAACCCACAACCCAGGTATGTGCCCTGACAGGGGATTGAACCGGCAACCCTTCGGTGCACAGGACACGCTCAACCAACAGTCAACTGAGCCGCTCCTGCCAGGCTTGCATACGGGTTTTTCTGGGATAAGGGGAATTCATATTTCCCTAACATTTCTTTCAAAGATTCAAAATTGTAGAGAGTAATTTCAACCAAAGTTTAGAACAAAGAATACCAGTAAATTCTCTAAAATAAAATTACCTTGAGAGAGATGGAATCCAGGTTACTGAGCACTCGGGTCTACTCCCAACTCCACTATTTACCAGCTGAGACCTTGAAAGAGTAGATCAACTGCTCTCTAAGGCTTCATTTTTCATTCACAAAAAGGGGAGAAAAATGGTGTGGTGCTATCATATATTATATACATTTGAATGATGCAAATGTGAAAAACTGCAAATCCCTTAATTAAAAAAAAAACAAACACCAAAAACTCACCAGGCTGAAACCGGTTTGGCTCAGTGGATAGAGCGTCGGCCTGCGGACTGAAGGGTCCCGGGTTCGATTCCGGTCAGGGGCATGTACCTTGGTTGCGGGCGCATCCCCAGTGGGGAGTGTGCAGGAGGCAGCTGGTAGATGTTTCTCTCTCATCGATGTTTCTGGCTCTCTATCTCTCTCCCTTCCTCTCTGTAAAAACTCAATAAAATATATTTAAAAAAAAACTCACTTACCAGGGTTGCATAATGTCCTAGCTGGTGAGCTGAGTGGGTTGTAGACCCTGCCACATGACAGCATCACTTGAGCTGCAAAGCAACTGCCATCAATGTTATATCCTGAGATCCAAGCTGTCCATGAGCTCCTCCTACTTCTGACAGTGACATCAATGACTAGCGTGCTGTTATTTTAATACACAGCATTATCATTTAAAATACTTTCTGTATCCTAGAATGATGTTATCTGAGAGTTTAATAACTGATGGCGTGAGTGCCAAAATCCACTCTCCAAATTCAATAGCTTTCTAGTGGAAGTTAGATGTGATAAGACGCTAGGAACCAGCCCAACCTACTTCCATGATGCGCCAAGCAGTTACCTTAGGAGGGGCAACTCTGTGAAACATTAGAGAGTTTAGTGAATAAAAAATAACACACAGGCAAACATATGCTCCAGTGGTTAAGGATTCCTCTCCCTACCTTTTACACTTATTTGTCTGGAAAATATAGTGTCAAATCACACAAGTCTTGAATTATTCGAAGTCTTAAGTCACATGTCGTCTCCCTTTAAAGGAAATGTAATCCATGAAAAATTCTCAGCACAGCAGCACCTGACAACTTAGTAAGTAAGTGCTCAATGCGTGTTGGTTTGCTGCTATTGTGGTTGTCATCCTTGGCCCTAAAGATCTGTAGGGACCAGGATGGTTCTGAACAACCCATGGCTCAGGTCAGAAGCCTTCCAGAATCCAGGCAGAACCTGAAGGTATTGATCTTCAAGAAACAGTGGCTGGGGGGAGAGAGATCAACCAAAGGACTTGTATGCATGCATATAAGCCTAACCAATGAACACAGACAACTGTGGGGTGAGGGCATGAGTGGGGGTGTGGGGGGAAATGGGGGGATAAGGATACATACATAATACCTTAATCAATAATGAAATTAAAAAAGGTTTTCGGTTTTGGATTACCCCCCCCCCCAAACAAACAAAAGAAACAGTGGCTGAATAAGTGTGAACTGTAAACTTCGGATCGAAGTTTAAATCCTCACAGTGGTTGTTTAAGAATCTGGTACCTCACAGGAAATTACAAATGTCCAAAAGGCTATGCAAGACAAAGTTTCAACAGCGACACCATGTGGCAGTAAGGAATAACGCTTCAGGGTTTTCAGGAAGCCCTGAACCAATCCCGGGTGTGGAGGCCTGTGTCCTTGGATCACTGGAACTTTGTCTCTCAGACTAGGACTGCAGGGCAGGGCGGGTGGGTGGGGGCCTTAGGGGTGTGTGTCTGTGAATGTATGGCCCTCTTTCTCAAGAGTGACACATGCAGATGGAGGAGTCAGGGGTTAAATATGACAGAGAGGACAGAAAAGAGTAAAATGATATGAAAGAAACTTGAAACTTCACATAATAAATCATTTCTAATATTATGATATAGACAAAAAAGTAGCAAGTTGCTGGGGGAAGTTGTTAATAGTTTCTCTACAAATATGTAAGACCACTGTGGTAGATTGGAAAAGTGGCCACAATTATTCATTTAATAATTGCAGAGTGCAACTTTTGCCCTGGCTGGTACAGCCCAGCTGGTTGAGTGTTGTCCTGTGCACTGAGAGGTCACTGGTTCGATTCCGAGTTGGGGCGCATGCCCAGGTTGTGGGCTCCATCCCCGATGTTTCTCTCTCATCCATGTTTCTCTCTTTCTCTCCCCCTTCTTCTCTCTCTAAAAAAAAATTACATAAAAAAAAGTAGAGATGTTTTCCTTATTCTTTGTACCTAAGCTGGTCTGATGACTTGCTTTGGCTGATACAATGAGGCAGAAGTGATGTTATATTGCCTCTGCTCACTTCCTTAGACCCCTGCCACCTCCACATATAAGACCAGACTATCCTCCTGGAAGATGAGAGTCCAAGAGGAGCAGAAGCTGTCAGCTGATTCCTTTCAGCCAAGGCCAAAGACAATGAAAGAGACTATACAAGCTCAGCAAAGCCAAACCTCATCACACCTTTCAGCTAATTCTCCAGCTAAACCTGCCAGGCCCACACAGACAGTGACTCATGAGCTAAATAAATGTTATTGTTTTAAACAAACACCCCCTCCTCCTCCCAAAGTGACACATGCTCTCTTACAAGAAAAGGCTCAGAACAGAAAAGTCTCTTCTCTTCCAGATTTTCTACTCTTCCCAGATAAATAAGAATCTTTTCTTTCCCTCTACCTGGATGTGGTGATTCATTCATTCACTCAATAGATTGGTTTTTTTTCCAGTGTAAAGGCACTTTGTTAGGCTTAGTGGGGGCACAGGGTGCAGGGCAAAAAAAAAAAAAACAACAAAAAACCACACAGATCTGATTTATAGTCTGGTTTGGGCAGAAAGGAAATAAGCCTGGCCAAATAAGCCACTGACTGCATTCGAATTCAGCCGTGGGATCACCTTACAGCTGTGTGACCTTTGGGTAGTTACTTAACCTTTCTGAGTTTTCCCTTCCTTATCTCACAAGCAGGCATAATACCTGGCTCTCAGCATGAGGGAGAGGGGGGTAGAAAATGTGCCAAGTGCTGTGCCCCTGGATCAGAATCACTTCCCACCCCCTGCCTTTGCTCAGTCACATTTCATCACATCAGGCTCTCCCACAGGAGGGGGCAGTTCCCCTGAATTTGGGAGGTGCCTCTGCTTTTAACAGCTCAGACAGAAATTCGGCATCTTCCCAGCAGCCTGAGAGATCGACATCGGGGGCACTGAGAAAAGTTGGGCACACAGAGACCATTCTGCCAATCAAGCCCAATGTGAAGTGCTGATCTCTCCACACCCCCAGAGCTACAAGTCAAGTCTGGGTGACTCTTGTTTGGTTCTGAGCCTTGGCTGCGAGACTGAGCTGCAAGAAAGGCCTCGGACCTGACATGGCATCCGGAGGTTTTGCCCACATGGGCAGCCAGGTCCTAAGGGGAAAGCCAATGGTGTTAGAGGATGGGGTAGGGGGCTAAGCCATAAGTAATCCTCAAACCCAGTCTTCTTGTTTCCCCTCTCAGAAACCCCTGATCTCAACCAAAGCATGTACGAACTAGAAAGAACACACTGGAAGCTTGGGTCACCTCCCACCTTGCATGTCAGCCCAGAACTTGGTCCTCAGCTCAGGCCATAGAGAAGGGGACCAGCCCCAAGGACTGCCAGCTGCCAGCCCAGTGACAGTACCCAGCTAGGTGAGTTACCACCCTGCCCCTATGCCTCAGTTTCTCCTTATCACCAGGGTATTCTGTGAGAGGGGAACTGGGAAGCCAGATTCCTCAGGTGGCAGAAGTTCCTGAGTGGGGGCAGCAGGGATGTGAGCCTACATCTTGATGGCTGTGATGGCCTTAAGAACATTCATGCGTGCCCTAGCCAGTTTCCTCAGTGGTTAGAGAATCAGCCTGAGGACTGAAGGGTCCCGGGTTTGATTCTGGTCAAGGGCACGTACCTCGGTTGCAGCTCAATCCCTGGCCCCAGTTGGGGCATGTGCAGGAGGCAAGCAATAGATGTGTCCCTCTCACATCAATGTCTCTGTCTCTCCCCATCCCTTCCACTCTCTCTAAAAATCAGTGGAAAAAATATCCTCAGATGAGAATTAACCAAAAAGAAAGAAAAACACTCACCCCATAGAAATATTTCGGGCAGGACTAGCTTGATCCATGTTGAGACCCTATAGGATAGATGCTTGAGAAGTGGCTGTGGACTGACAGCTGAATCCCTCTTGTCATTGTGGGGAGTACACGTACCCATTGGGCTGCTTGTGGTTGTGAACCTGACTGAGTGTGTGACAGCTGGGGGAGAAGGGGAGGGGCCAAGGATGACGGGACCTGCAGCCAGAAGGACTAAACCCAGAATGGCAGTCAGAACGCTGGGTGGACAACACTGTACCAAGGAGAGGGGAAGGGAGGGAGAGGAGACACATACAGTGGGGAAATGGGGGGAGAAGAAAGAAACAGGGACAGGGGACAGACAAAACAATGGGATTAGGAGGGAGAAAGGGAAGGAGGGAGACAGAAGGGCTAAGAATCAGAGCACCGGTGAATCTGTGAGGATAAGCTAGAAGGGAGAAAGACACACCAAGACATCTTTAGAGACGAAAAGAGCGCTGTGTTAAAATCTGTCTTCCCATGGGTCTCCCTCATCAAGCTGTAGGTTTTGAAGGCAGGCACTGTCTTAAGTCATCTTTATGCCCTCTGTGCTTAGCATAGTGCAGACATAAGGGCACTGTATTTGTTGAATACAGAAAATACTAAGAAAAGGCAGAATTTTGCCTTAGCCAGTTTGGCTCAGTGGACAGAGCATCAACCTGAAGACGGAAGGGTCCCGGGTTCGATTCTGATCAAGGGCGGGTACCTCTACGGCAGGCTCCTCCCTGGCCCTGGTCGGGGCTCCTTGCAGGAGGCAACCAATCTGTGTGCTTCTCTCACATGGATATTTCCCTTGTCCTTCCCTCTCTTTTCCACTTTCTCTAAAAATCAATAGAAAAATATCCTTGGGTGAGGATTTAAAAAAAAAAAAGGCAGGATTTTAAGCTAGAAGGGCAGAGACAGAGATAGTGGCTCTGAGCTTAGACTTGAGTCACAGAGACATGCTTTCAAACCTCAGGTCAGCCTTTCCTGACTGCACGACTTTGAGCAAGACTGAGCCCCTCCAAGCTGAGAGCTTACATATCAAGTTGTGGAGGACGAACATCTGTAAAGCTCTCAGCAGACCACCTGTGTAAGCTCCCAACACTGTTAGTTACTGTTATTACTGTTGTCACAGGCCAATAAGTGAGACGGAGACTGGCATAAGTGGATTGCATGAATAGCCTCCAGTGAATGACTTTGCCCTCTAACTCCAGTGCCTGTCTACTTCAACTTCAGGCCTGGCTGTGTGACTCCCTTGCTTTGGCTGATGGCACAATGGTAAATTTGATGCCAGCAGAGACGCAAAGGTGTGAAAAAGACAGCCTGTTTCTGACTCCTTTCTTGCCAACTATCACAGCTGTGTCACAGAGCCCAGGGAAGATCAACCAAGTCCCGGCCAAATCAGTAAGACCACTCAGCCCGAGGCTTGGTCGAAATAATAAATAGTTGTTGCCCTGACCGGTTTGGCTCAGCGGATAGAGCATTGGCCTGCCGACTGAGGGGTCCCAGGTTCGATTCCGGTCAAGGGCATGTACCTTGGTTGTGGGCACATCCCCAATAGGGGGTGTGCAGGAGGCAGCTGATCGATGTTCCTAACTCTCTATTCCTCTCCCTTCCTCTCTGTAAAAAATCAATAAAATATATTAAAAAAAAAAAGTTGTTGTTTGAAGCCAGTCTTTGGGAGTGACTTGTTACAAGGCAGTAGCTAGCTGACACAAGGGCATGGTTACCCTTGTCCTTTAAAATGGAAAGGCAAATGAGAGAGGAAGTCAGGATCTGCCAGGTTTTATTTGTAGAGTCTAGTGAACTTGAACCAGAGAAAGCTGCAAAATGTGGTTTTCAGGCGGGCAGCAGCAGGGAGAGCTGCAACTGGGCAAGCAGAGGCTTGAGGGGTAGGGATTGCCCTAGCCTGGCCCCTGCAGGTCTCAGGCCCTGGGGTCGTACACCCGCCCCATGAAGATAGGGAATCTGTGCTGCTGGTCCCAGAGCAGGAAGAGGAAGGGCTGCTGCACTTCAAAGAGCATTAGACTGCGGGCCACAGAGATCGAGGAGGCTGCAACCGCCTCCACCCCACTCTCCATCAGCTCCAGCGCCGCCTGGTGTTTCATCGCAGAAACCTGGAGGTCCGGGTCCTCTGTCAGCCCGCACAGGTTGAGATCGTAAGCAAAGTCAAAGAATTCTAGGGCATAACCAGAGAAAAAAAATGAGTCAAAGACCAGCACGAAACCCTCAGCTGTCGGAGACATGTGTCCGGAATTTTCTGGGTTGGTCCCAAATCCCAAGACTCTCTTCTTCCTCCCTGTTGCTTATCAAAATATATATCATACCTTCTGGTCCAGTTCCTGGGATCCTCTGCCAGGAGGCCCATCTTCACACCAACTACCACTTTCTCTCAAGTGGTGAGAGGCCTTGCCCCTTCCCCCCCAAACCCTGAAAAATGATGTCATTGCTTCTGTCAACAAGGGCCTTGGAAGTGAGGAACTATATCAGAAAGAGGTCATGTGTTATCAAATGAGGTCATATACTAGGAAACAAGACAATCTATTAGGAGGTCAAGTTCTTGAACAGAATATGAAGCGATGTATCTGGGAGTGAGGTCAAAAGTCAGGAAGTGAGGCCAAAGGTTAGGAAATGAAGTCTCTGTTGCCTCTCCTAAACTCAGAAGCCTCCAGTTACCCTCTTATCCTGAGTGCTTCTTGCACAATCTGTGGGATGGTTGAGTGTTATGAAATGTCTGTGGGGGAAGAGCATCCGTGGTCCACCTACGTCACCTGTCACAGTGTCACAATGAACCATAGTGGAAACAGTCAAGAGAGCTGAAGACCTGGATTGGTGTTCTGGCTCACTTCTACCTAGCTCAAGGGATCTTGGCTAAGTTATGTAAACTTTCTGAGTCATTTCCTCATGATATAATGAGATAATAGCAAATCCCTCTAACTTACAGGATCGAGGGACAACCTGAGATTATAGATATACAAAGTATTCTAGAGAGTGCTAAGTGCATTTTAGGGGCTCCCTCCGTCCTGCCACGCTTTTCTCCTCTGATGATCTAGGAGCAACTCTGAGCTGCCAGGGCTCACCCAGTTTCTCCATGATTAACAACATGTCCTGGTTGCTCTTGAGTTTGAATCGGGGCAGCACCAGGAGAGTGGGCTGGAACTTGATCATCTCCAGCTTCTTCATGATGGCCTTTAAGACAGAGGGGTTGAGAGCCTGCTCCATGTCTTGGAGACTGTGTTTCATGTTCTGGGGTACCATGATCACCATGCTCAGGTTGTGGGAGAGCTGCAGTTGCCCCACCTGGAGGAAAAAAGATGCACCTTATCAGTCTTCCCACCCTCTGGGTCCCAAGGCTGATCTTCAGTCTGCTGTTCCAATCTGTACCATTTCAGCAAACAGCAGCCAGACTCGGGCTTCCAGGTTTTGCCATGAAATGGGGATGCCAGCCAGGTGAACAGTGCTGGTGAGATGCACAAGAATGAGCACAAGTTTCTGATCACACAGGCTGAAGATGACTCTACCACTGATGAGCAATGTACTCCAGGCAAGTGATTTGATCTTTCTGAACCCTGTTCCCTTCCTCTCAAGTGTGCATAGGGTACCACCAGAGTCACCGGGTCAGTCCTTTGAAAGACTTGATGGCTCTGCAGTGCCTACGAGAGTAAGTATAAATCTCTTACTGTGACATTCAAGATTTTGTACAAGCGGGTCCTAGCTTACCTTTCCAGTTTGCCAGTAGAAGGACTTTCACTGATGGCCAGACAAAAATATATAAGAAAAGTGCAGGACTCATGGGTCTAATATAGTGGTTCTCAACCCAGTGTGAATTCACCCTGAGTAGACATTTGGCAATATCTGGAGACATTTTGATTATCACAGCTGGAGGAGGGGGTAGAAGCCAGGGATGATGCTAAATCCTACAATGCCAGGATAGCACCTCATAACAAAGGATTATCCAACCCAAAATGTCAATAGTGCCAAGGGTGACACCTTAGACCAGTGGTTCTCAACCTTCCTAATGCCGCGACCCTTTAATACAGTTCCTCATGTTGTGGTGACCCCCAACCATAGAATTATTTTCGTTGCTACTTCTTAACTGTAATTTTGCTACTGTTATGAATCGTAATGTAAATATCTGATATGCAGGATGTATTTTCATTGTTACAAATTGAACATAATTAAAGCACAGTGATTAATCACAAAACAGTATGTTATTATATATGTGTTTTCCAATGGTCTTAGGTGACCCCTGTGAAAGGGTCATTCGACTCCCAAAGGGTTGCGACCCACAGGTTGAGAACCGCTGCCTTAGACAAATAGGATATAAGAGCATATCATTAAAAGGCCATGTGGTTGAGGTTGAAAGATGGATGAGAAGAATCTAGACTGTGGAATTCAATTGAGCAATGAAGAAATGAACGGAAACCAGGCAATTGTTGGAATTTGAAAATATGGCCCAGAAGCAGCAGGATATAAATTGCTATTGACTGAGGAGCATGGATATGGGGTCCCTGTTGATGGAGGCTTCAACTAGGGTGGGATCATCGGGGCAGTACGCACCCTGTGTATGGATCTGACTAAAACATACCATGTTATGGCCTTGAATTTCCAAGCCAGTAACCTGAACATTCCTGAGCTGGTAACTCTAATCCCCCTAGTTGGATGAATACTCTTTTAAGTCTTAGGAAGATTCAGAATTAAGTATGGAAAGGACAAAGTAAACCGACTTCATAATATTCACACCAGATGGTAAGTTCAGGATAATCTGAAGAAAATCAGACACACTAGTTTTATACTTCTAAGCAAAAAGGTATAGGATAATTTCATTAAGTTTGAGAATGATGTTGAGACGTTGGGGTTAAAATTAATTTACTCTTTAAATTTAATTTTCAGTTCACAGGTGTTTGGAAGATGTGGCCAAGCAAGGTTGTAATTCTGCCCTGTCGGGTATATGGTATACTTCAAAAGAAAATAAAGTATATTTATAAAGTATACCCATAAGCTCGAAGTGCTTATGGGAATATTCATTAACCATATTTGTAACCATGTTTGTAAATGGAACAAATGGTTTATAGAAGTGTAATCTGTTAGAAGTGACTTGATTAAAGAATAATCTTTGAGCTGACACCTGAATGAGCAGAAGGCACAGTTATGTGAAAATCTGAGTGAAATGGGACGAGGCAGAGGGAAGGCTAAGGCCCGCTCCCAAGGTGGAAACAAGCCCGCGTGTTCCAGAACACAACCTTTACTTCTCAGCCTGGAACTGAGTCCTGGGTGTCTCCTACTGTTTTCTATCTAATAGGTCTGTGTCTTGATGTCCTAACAAGGCACATCTGATCACTGGGCATGAGACATTTTATTAATTAAAATCCTCTGGGCTCCATGTTTTCTGTCTTTCCTCCTTCTCCATCCACTGAAATGATACTCTTCAAATTCTGCTAAGGAACTTAAGCCATTAAACACATGTGCGCACACATACCACATGTATACACATACAGCTATACCTATACATGTGCACACATATATGCATGCTGCACATGCATGCATACATCAGATGCACAGGACAGAAACACGACTCACTTTTTGTCATTTGATGGAGTAGAGATGAATGAAGAAACTTTAGAATCCTGCTTTCCAGCCTAAAATATACAATGCCTGCCTCGGCCAAGGCTGGAGAAAGAAGAAAGAGAAAAGGTAGGGTGGAGTACAGATGGAAAAAGTAGAAATTAGTAAGGGTGCACCCCAAACAAATGGGGCCATAGCAGAAAAGAAATCAGGACACACAGGAGGCACTGAAACAGGAGTAGGAAGAGGCAAGGACTGACCTTGGCCTTCAACATAGGGTCAGTGAAATGGGCCACCGGGTACTTCTTGCTGGTCATCATGGGCACTTTTATCGTTGAGGATTTCAAGTAAAAGGGCTCCCTCCTGGTTTTTTTGTGATCAAATGGTGTCTTCCACTTGGCTAGAGGGAAGAGAGAGGGGGCCAGTTACTCTAATACAGGTGGGGAAAGGATATAGAGCTGAAGTCCCGGTTAGCCAAGGGTAAGACAGGTACAATGGGATCCAGTCATGGAATGTGGGGTTTGGTGGGCTTGGAAGCCAGGAGGGGAGGAAGGAGTCAGGATGGGAAGATGACCTGGTCCAGGGCCCCCTTACCACTTAGATAGATCGCATTGAGGAGGACAAGGCGGGTGTCAGAGGGCAGGCTGTCTAGAAGAGAGTTGATCTTGTGGTTGGTGTTCTCCGCCACCCAGGTGTTGATGAGCTCCAGGTTGGCATCACTGTCATTTCCCAGGGTTCTGGGGCTGCCATACAGGTACTGAGAGGCGTTCATAAATGCGTCCCTTATAGCCAGGTCTGGTGGGGGATATAGGTCAAGAGAAGGAGGCATGAGTCCCCTGAACACTCTCCCCGCTTCTAAGAGCAAGCTTAGAGAGGGGGGGGGTGTTTTCTGTCGCTCTTTGTGCTCACTCCAATGAACACAGCATGTTGGAGCAGGGGTCCAGGCCACTCCTCGTACAGATGTGACATTGAGGCCTAAAGAAGGCAAATCCTGAACTTGGAGCAGAACTCATCCCAGGCCCCCCCTGCCTCGCTTGCCATGTGAGCATGGCTGGCAAGGTAATTTGGAACTTCCGTTTACCTGTATTTCCCTCCCTTCTTTTCTTAATTCAAGAGGCAATAGAGTCTGCTTCCCAGCCTCAGCAAAAGTTTGTAATAAGACTTCCTGGCTTTGGCTCTCCAAAGCCCAGATCCACTAAAGAAAACAGTATCTGAAAGAGGAACTTTTCCTGGACTGAACAACTGATATTGAATGCAGTTGTATTTACCACCAACCCAGCAAAACAGAGGATCAAGTTGATTTATAGTAAATAAGTAAATACAATGTTACTCAAATGCCGTATTTTCCCATATCTAAAAAGAGGGTGTTCTCCCCCTCCCCACTTTGTTTTTCTGTATTTTCTCAGTTTCTACGATGAATAAGTATTGTTTTCATCAGTTAAAAAAAAAAAAGCCAGAGTGTTACCCTGGCCCATGTGGCTCAGTTGGTTGGGTGCCATCCCTGTGCACCGAAAGGTTGCTGGTTCGATTCCTGGTCAGAGCACATGCCCAGGTTGTGGGCTCAATCCCTGGTAGGGGGCATGCAGGAGGCAGCCCATTGATGTTTCTCACATCAATGTTTTTCTCTCTCTTTCCCTTTACCCTCCTCTCTCTGTAAAAAAAAAACCCACACAAGTAAAGAGAGGGTCAGACTACATCTATAATTTTCAAACTTTCTCAAGCAGCAGAGCTGTGTTTTCAAATAATGTCATGTCTGAAGCCCACAATATAAAAGGGTTGTGATTGAGGCTGGGCATGAGCTTAGAGCCCAGTTGGCTCTATGTCCCTCTCACAGGAAGTGGCACCCCCACCCCACTCTGCCTCCCTGATCCCTACTCCCTCCATGACTTCTGAAGGAGCTGTGCAGAACCCTAGGGCTCTGTGGACCAAACCTTGAAGAAAAAATGCATTTGATCATGTTGGAAGTGTATTGCTCTTATTACCTACTTATTCATCTAACACATGTAAATGACAACAAATTCATAGAATATTAAAAAAGTGCAAAGACTAGAGGGCCCAAGATTCCCCTGACCCAGATTAACAAACATCTTTTGCCTATTTTATGTCTACAGCTCTCTAGTCCTATCTATTCATGAACTCTTATTCTAAACGGAGTTGATGAATGCAAATGACTTACCCAAAATCTCATCATGGGGACTCTGTGTGCTGAAGCCCTCACCTGCTCTGCAGTCCATCCTGGATGCTCTAGCTCTAACATTCCCACTGTCCTTTACCCCAGTGCTGGGTCCCCTTCAGCAGCCATCCCCTCCCCGGCACTCACCTGGGCTGTGGAAGATCTGGGAGACTGAAGTGAAGCCTTTGGACGCGAAGGCCTTCAGGGCCTGGTGGACACAGCTGAAGTCCTCAGGGTAGGAGAGGACGGTCTTCAGGTTTTCCTTGGTGCTGTTCCCGGCCCCTACAACAAAAAGCAGAGGTGAAGGCCAACTGCAGGAGGTGCGGGGGAGCCACTATCAGGACCACTTTAGAGGGACCAGCTGGAAGGGGGGTCATTGCTAGGAGGGGATCACATATCATCAGAGCTGGAAGCATGGTTTCAGGAGACAGGACATATATCAGAAAGAGAGAGGTCGGGGAATTATGAGTAATCATGATCAGCCTTCTCCAGGACTGCAAATACTCTCCTCCCCTATTTTCTACCTAATTTTTATCCCACTCATCATTCAAAGCCTGGTGCCTGTTCTACATGAACTAGTATTTAGTTGGTTTAGGTTTATAAGGGTTCACCATATAGGCAGGGATACTAGATGACTATTAAGAGGAGAGTAGCTCAGTTGGTTAGAGTGTTATCCTGATATGCCAAGGTCGTGGGTTTGACTCCAGGTTGGGGTGTGCACGGGAGGCAACTGATCAATGTATTTCTCTCACATCGATGCTTCTCTCTCTCTCTCCCTTCCTCTCTCTCTAAAATCAATTAAACAAAGAAAAAAGAAATTAACCAAAACCCATCAACTGAAATGTGCCTTCCAGGGGGCACTTGGCAGTGTCCGAAAATACTCTGGTGTCATAACTGGAGGGATGCTACTGGCATCTACTGGGTAGAGGTTAGGGGGTGTTAGGATTCTGGGATTCCAGAGGAAAAGTTCTTATATATGCTCACTCTGTCTCTAGAAGCCTTCCTGGAATTTCCCCCTTAGAGTGACAGTTCCGTCCGCACTGCTTATAGTAATTTATTTGTGTCACTCCTGGCGTAATTCACCTGTAGCACTTGAGAGTAATCCTTCAGGAAGGCAGAGGGATTAGCATTTTTTGACCTCCCATCAAGCTAGGCACTGGGCTATCTACTTAATTTTAGGAGGTAAATACAACTCTCTCTATTTTACACACGAGGACTCAGGCTCAGAGATGTTCAGTGATCTGCCCAAGGTCACACAGTTAGGAAATCCCAGAATCCTAAAACCCCAAACCTCTACCCACTAGATGCCAGTAGCATCCCCCCATTATCACGATTCTACTCTACTTTTATCTCTTATGGTTTCATCTCTCTTATTGTCTGAACTTGAATCATAATTAATGTCTGGGACCTTGTTTTATATGTTCTTGTATAGTCCATAGGGTTTTTATAAGCAATAGTGCCTATGAAATCATTGTTACATGAAAGAATAAATGAACGTTCAAGAATAAAAACATTACACCCCCCCTCCATTGCAACCCATTTTTATAGCTTCCTCACTGAGGCATAGCTTTGTAGGTATCTGTGTTGGGGATCTCATGGGAGAGTCCGACATATAACCCAGAGAGAACTCAGTTTCTTACCAAGCAGGACCTGAGTGAGCAGGCTGGCGATGCTGAAAGGCGAGAAGATCATATTGGTCTCGGCCTTCTTCACTGACGAGAAGGCGTGGTAGAGCTTCACGGAGAAATCCATCAAAGCCTCCCCCAATATGGTCTCCGCTGAAGGATTCTCCAAGTCAGGGCAGTAAGTCTCGGGCTCTGGGCAGGGCGGCCCAGTAGTGGGCAGGGTAGTTGGGTCAATAGGTTGAGTGGTTGACTGGAAGCAGGGCTGGGAGGTGGGGAGCAAAGTGCTATTGGCTCTTAGGATAGTTGAGTTGGTTGTTGGCATGGTGGAGGAACCCACGGTGGGCTGAATGGATTGAATCTCGGGGATCTCTTTCTCTGAGCTGTTTTCGTTGATTTCATCCATCTTCTCTGAGATGTTTTCATTGATTTCATCCATCTGGTTCTTTGAATCCGTGAGGCTGAGGCTGGTACCATTAGGATTTGAGGAGGCTCTAACCTGTGGTTCAAGAAAAACTGTGTCTCATTTTTCTATGAGGCACAGTCCCCTCAAACACTGAAAGCGGGAAGAGAAGGTGGGGATGTGGACAATATTCTGTACCCAAGATAATTTCTGAAAAGGCCTGGTGGGTGAGGGACCTGCCCCAGAGCCGTGGCTACGGATTCCTCCAGAGTAGGGGGCAAGGCAGCGATGGGTGGGGTGTGGGCAGGGATTTCTCTGCAGAAGATGCAGAGCAGGCAGGGGACGCTGTCACCGCTGACCAATTACTGCCACATAAGAAGCTGTTTCCCAAACTTTAGAGCTGAGTGTCAGCAGCCACTTATCTGTGTTCTTGAAATAAATAAATATATCTGCCTGTCTTGGCTCACCTGCCTACCCAGGATAGACATTTGAGCTTGTGGCCTTTGCTTTAGAACAGTGGTTTTTTAAATTGTGGATTGCAACCCATTAGTGCAGCGGTTCTCAACCTGTGGGTCGCGACTCCTTTGGCGGTCGAACGACCCTTTCACAGGGGTCGCCTAAGACCATCCTGCATATCAGATATTTACATTACGATTCATAACAGTAGCAACATTACAGTAGCAATGAAAATAATTTTATTGTTGGGTCACAACATGAGGAACTGTATTTAAAGGACCAGAAGGTTGAGAACCACTGCATTAGTGGGTATTGAAAACAACCGGCATCCCAAAAGGAAGGAAGGAAGAAAGGGAGGGGGTGGGGGTGAGAATAGTATAGACCAGTGGCTCTCAATCAGAGACCACTTTGACCCCAGAGGACCTGTGGCAATGTCTAGAGCAGTGGTTCTCAACCTTCTGGCCCTTTAAATACAGTTCCTCATGTTATGACCCAACCGTAAAATTATTTTCGTTGCTACTTCATAACTGTCATGTTGCTACTGTTATGAATCGTCATGTAAATATCTGATATGCAGGATGGTCTTAGGCGACCCCTGTGAAAGGTCGTTCGACCGCCAAAGGGGTCACGACCCACAGGTTGAGAACCGCTGGTCTAGAGGCACCTTTGGTTGTCATATGGGAGAGAAGAGGATGGGGGGAGAGCGGAGATGCTACTGGCATCTAGTGGGGGAGGCCAGGCTTAGGGCACAACATCCTACGATGCATAAGACAGCCCCTCATACCCAGGAATTAACCAGCCTCAAATGCTGTTTCTTCTGGGTTGAGAAGCCATGTACTTATTATCCCCATTTCACTGATACAAGAAACTGATGCTGAGACTAAGTAACTGGCCCAGGGTCTCGCAGAAGCTGGAGGAAAAACTAGGAGGCAAGCCTCAGTCTGATTCCGGGGCGCTGAGCATCACTACATCACCTGCTGAATCTCAAAGGACCCTGCGGGTGCCACCTTCCACACACAGGAACACACAGGCCGGAGTAAGCACCCACCTTGCTTTCCCTTGACCTCCCAGACCACTGGGACCTCTCACTGATTAACACCCATCCAGGTGTGTCTGCTACCACTCGCTTTCACAGGCCCAGCCTCCGGAGAACCTGTGTCTCTGCTGCAAACCCAAAGCTCAGTGTCCACAACAACCCATGTTTTTACATCGCAAAATGCTGTCCATTTCCTTGCCCGGCTTGGTCCTCCTTTATTCTCCACTTTATAAATTAGAGCAGGAGGGAAGTGACTTGCTCAGGGCCACCAGGCTGGTGCCTAGCGGGTCAGGTTTCGAACCTGTGTCCCTCTGAGTCTCCAGCTCTTTCCTGTCTCTCTATGAATGGAGCTGCAAGGATCACATTGTATGATCCCAAGAGGAGCTCTCCTCATTCTCCTGGGCCTGAAGGGTTAATCCTAGGCACCCCTCCACTCCCATCCCACGAAGGGCCACTCACCCCAGCCAGCAGCAACAGCAGCAGGAGGGTCAGCGGGGTCAACCTGGAGGCCATCTGGGAGGCAATGTCAGCCTGGACCTGCGGAGCCAGCCAGCGTCAGGGCCAGCTTCGAGGCGTGGGGCCCACCCCTGGGCCCGCCCCCATTCCATTCCGGGGGCCCTTCCCCGCCACCTTCTTCCAGGCTCCTCCCTCTGTTTTGTTTTTCCCAAAACCGCTTCCCTTTCCCGGCACCGGCTGGCTCAGCCTCCTCCTCCCTGCCCCCAGCCTCCCCCCAGGCTCAGGTCTCCGTCCATCTGTTCCATCCTGGGGGTCCTGCTTTAGCCAAACAATGAGGCCAGAGGCTGGGGAAGGAGGGGAGGTCCAGAGGGGGCTGCCCAAGAGGGGAGGAGGAGGGGGAGGCAGAAGCCTCTAGGTCTAGGGGGAACCAGGTCTGTAGAGACTGCAGAGATAAAAGGGGGGGAGGGGCAGGAACTTGGGGAGGAGAAAAGGGAGATGAGAAGACCCCCTCCCAACGCCCCCTCCCAAGAACCAAACCTGCTTCCCAACTCGTGGTCACCGGGCAGCTTTAGTGCAGACTGAGTGGCTAGTCCCACGGGGTCAGGGAGGGTGGGGTGTGTATGTGTGTGGGGGGGTCGATCTTCGCTATTGGCTGGCCCAGGTCACAGCCCAGTTACAAATTAAGGATGATTGATCGCTGGTGTGAGTTCCCGTAAATCACAATGGGAGGGGTCCCTTGGTGGGCTTTGGGGGCTGGAGCAGGGATTTAGCCGGAAGCCCCTGGGGAGTGGAAGTGGGGACGCTTGGATGCAGCTCTGAGCTTTACAGAAGGAAGCTCAGCCCCTCCACCTTCGTGGGTCACGATAGAAGCAGCACAGACACAGATTGCTCCACAGTTTACAGGCAAGCAGAGTTGCTCATCTCAGCTGATCTTCCAAGTAACCCTTTGGAAACTGGCCCCTTTGTGACCATTTGATCGTTAAGTCATTGAGCTTATTTGCTAAATCGGGCAACCGTGCCTCCTCTGAAAAAACAAGGCCCTCTTCGGTGACCTGATACCGCTCACATGTTCTATGACTGTCTCACGGCTGGGCCTGGCAGGAACGTTGGCTGTTAGCACCAGAAGTGCTTCTCTAAGGAACTGACAGGGACAGAAACGGGAGAGAATATTTATATGTCATGTTGGGGGGCGGGGGAGGGGCTTGGAAAAGACCTATGAAGACTCTGCACCTGCTTTGCCGCAACTTCATTTCCTGTGGCCACTTGGGAACCTCCTACATGGTGGGGAAGTTCCTTCACATCAGTGCCAGAAATAAAATGGAGTCACTCTAGTCAAGCTGCTGAATTACTAAGATCAAGAAGGCTGAGGCATGAGTCTACTCTCATTGTAACTAACCTGGGGACTTAAACTTTTGAATTTGCCAGTCCTATGTCAATGTCTGAATATACACCAAACCTCTGATTGCCCCCCAAGAGGACTCATGTGTCTAGACCACCTGGCATCCATCATCCTGACTGCCTGACATCTGACTGATAGCCATCCTGGACCAATCCTAGGGCTAAGAGTGCAGGATTGGTTATTTTCAAGAAGGCTCTTTTTACTCTAAGAACGCTTAACTGCTCTTTCTTCTTTGGAACACTTCTGGGTTTTTGTCTACCTGTGTTGCCGGTGTGCAAACTCAAAGGCCCTTGAATAAATCTTTATCTTTTATTTCTAGCCAAAGCCTCCAGACCCTTTTTGAGTTCATATGACACATGGTTGGAGCAGCTGCACACACAATATCACTTCTCTATCCCAGGACCCAACCGAGATCACAACCTACTTCTTTGATCTCACACTGAGATACATTTGGGTTGACCCCCTAACTGCACACTGGTTCCAACTGAGGGCCTCGAAGGCACATTGAGCTTGTGAGTTCTGGGAAGTAGGTCAGCCAAACAAAAAGGTGGTGGTGGAAAACAACCTCACTCATCCTCTCCTTAATTCTCATGACACCTATGAAGTGGTGCTAATATTAACCCCACCTTAAATGAGAGAGAGAGAGAGAGAGAGAGAGAGAGAGAGAGACACTCAGGGAATAAACTGACTCAGCCAACATAGTTAGTAAGTGACAGGGCCAAAATATGGACCGAGTCTTTTGACCTATGCATTACTGGCATACACCAAGGCTAGCCTGAAGCAGGCCGGGGACTGAGCATCCTCTGCCCAGCTGCAGGAGTCTGATGCTCTGTGGACCAGAGTCTCAGGGTGGACAAGGCCCGGTGGAGAGGTTTCCCAGCCTGGGGGTCTACTTCCTTCAGCCATCTCAGCTCTCCGGCCAAAGCCATCCCTGTCCTCTGCACGTTCAGCGCTATGTGTGCTCTGTGGAGACTTTCCTGCCTGAAGAGCTGGAGCTGAAGCGGAAGCTCTCCCTGACTTTTCCCCAACAGAATGGCCAGAGGTTGACTTAATTGCGGTGTTTGGAGAATTCCTCCCTAGCGTGGGTGTGGGTGTTCAGTCAGTCAGCTTAGGGCTGTGACTTCGGTCCTTCCCCCAGCCCTGGGGGCAGGTCTAGGTTGTCTGTGCCATGAGAACCTTCTCTTCCGGTGAGTGAGGAGGGATGAGGCCACAGGGACGTCTTCCCCCATGTTTTATGTGTACATGGCTTCTCCCCGCTGTGGGTTTTCTGGTATTGGATGAAGTTCAAGTTCTCACTAACGCTCTTTCTGAACTCAGAACATTTTATCAGGTTTTTCTCCCAGGCAGGTCCTCAGATACTAAAGGTTCCCATTGCTATGGGTGAACACTTTCTCACAATCAATATACCTATACTTTCTCCTCTGAAGAAAAATTATACAAAAACTTGGAAACAAGGCAGAAGGATCAGGGTTAGCTGATTCTCACAACACAGTCATTCAAGTGATAATTTTCTCAGTTCTCTCACAGAAAGGACTCAACTCGTACCACTCTAGATGCAGAAAGATGCTGACTGATTACAAAGGATGCCTTGGGCATTAGGGGTCCATCCTCTTTTCAGAATACCATTCAAGGGGAAAAAAATTTCCTTGACTTCTTACAGGTGTACGGTTTCAATTAAATAAGATGAAGAAATTCTAGAGCTCTGCTGTACAATATTGCACCTTTGGTCCACAATAATGTGTAATTAAAATCTGTTCAAAGGATAAGTCTCATGTTGTGTTCTCATGGAGATAAAATAAAATAGTCCCTTTTCTTTTAATCTTCCCTCAGTCTTCTGGTAGGAGATGGGTGGGAATGAGAGACAAAGACAGGAATTAGATCCAAATAATTGTTCAGACACAAACACCCAGAACCTCAAACTCACAATGTATTTGAAGATCCTGGAAGGCCAAGGAATACAGAACTTTTCTGGGTAGACAGAAACAAGGGATGAGTCTTTACAGGTGTTTTAATGGGCTCATTTCTTTCGTTCTAAGGAATTTTTATATTACTATGTCAAAGTTGTCACTGCAATATCACGTATATATTTTGTAAAAATTTTCAGACAACCCAGACATTTATAAAATGAAAAGAGATTGCAGATACAACTGCTGGTAACACTTGTAAGTGTAGGGGACGGCTATAGGGTTAAGCCTTGGACTGACCTGTCGGCAAAGCCACAAACAAGTTCCAGCTTAGAGGGCAAAGCCCTCTTAATATAATTAGGCTTGACCTTATGGCTCCCTAGATCCTATTTGGGTAGCTAATGGGCTATGGGAGGTGCAGCAAGTACTGCCAAAACAAGTGAAACTCACAAGAACATTGTAACTATGGTGACCACTACCTTGTTTACCTCTGGCTATAAAATAAAGGCTCAGCTGGCTGTCTGGTTCCCTCTCTGTGGCCTTAGCCAGGCACAGAAGACCTAGGCCCAGCTTATTCTCTATGTCTGTCTTTTCTAAATCCTGCGCTGCACCCCCTCAGGCTCACCGAACCCTTGGCTGAGCTGGCCCGGCACAGTGTGTTTTTCCAGATTTCCTCTTTGTGGATGAAAATACATAATTTTATACATCTTTCCCAAACACATAATTATTACTCTTCCATATTCCTTTTCTTAATTAAGTGTCAGGGCATTGTTCTATCTCATTCTTCCTAACAGCTGCATAGTAGTCCATGTGTGGTTGGTATCACAACCTGTTTCTTTGATGTCACACTGAGATCCATTTGGGGGGACCCCAGGCCCCTAGCTGCACACTGGTTCCAAAAGGCTCGCTCTTGTCTGCCGGCTCTTATATTTCTCGCTCAGCCGCTTACCTGGCTTCCCTGCCACATTTCTGTCTTTGACCTTTGCCTCCGACTCTCTGTTGCCACCTCTTTGGCTAGAAAACCCAGGTTTGGACTATTTACTCAGCTGTGAATTTAGGCCTCTTCAGATGGTAAGTTCTTGTTTAGAATTTTGTTTTGAGATTCTATAGCTATACCTATATCTATATCTATCTTTATCTGCTATCTATCTATCTGTCTATCTATAAGAAAGACAAAGGTAAGCATTTATTCTAGTAAGGTCTTCAACTAATTGGGGTGAGGCCCATCCACATTATAGAGGGCAATCTGCTTTATTCACTGTCCATTGATTTATACATGTACGTGTATATATGGATGTACACACACACACACACACACACACACACACACCTGTTGGTTCTGTTTTTCTGGATAACCCTAATACAGACCTAAACTGAAGGCTCACTATTATGTGCTGCTTTGACAGCTGGTAAAACGAGGAGAGATGTGAATGGCTCAACTTCAAGTCCCTCCCCACTCTGCTTCCTCAGATCAGATCCTGGAGCCAAATAACTCTCCTTATCAAGGAGACCAGGCAGAGTTCCTACTTACTCTGAGTAGTGGGTTTCGGAATTACTCAAACAAGTCAACCACATAGTACATCCTCCCATGGGAACCAGGGGGCACCGCATCCTCTTTGTACTAGAAACGCCGAGCCCCCGAGCCCCTGGTTGCTCGCTCTGTTCCTGAGTGCAACCCCGGGTGGCCCTGTGTGGCATGTGATGTCCTCCCCTTCAGGATGGGAGCATATGTGAGCAATCACCAGCTGTTATCTTATCCATCCAGTGTTAGGTGCCATGGGTTCAGCCATCCCCCTAACTATAAGGCAGGAATCCTTCCCTCAGCAATGGGACAAATAAGAGATGTTTAAAACAAAAAGTTACTATTCCATCAAATTCTCCCAACACCTGGGGTTGTCATGTAAACTTTTAGCCAATCTATTAATGTCTCATTATGGCCTTAATTTTTATTTCGTTGATTACTCATGAGATTGAGCACTTCTTCATGCGTCTTGTCTTGTCTATTTGTATTTTTCTTTGGTAGCGTTCTGATGAAAACAAAATGCAGTTCTGCTTAGCTCCTCTGGGGAGCTGACTCCCCAGGACGCAGGGCTTGGCAAGAGCAGGCTGCGGGCCAAGTCCTGACTCTCTGGGCAGGTCAAAGGCCATGGGGCAGGGATGGCTCATCCCCTTCCTGGGAGTGTGCCGGAGGAGCCCAGGTGCCCTGAAGGACCCAGAATGAGTAGGAATTCCAATTTTGGCTCCTTGAGGCATTCTATTCCTAGACCTCAGTCATCTGTAAAATGAATGGCTTTCATATTTGCTTTATCTCACACACCCCTATACTATATGTTCTTTCATATTTGTATTGGACTGAATTGTGTCCCCCAAAATTCGTATGTTGAAGCCTTAATCTGCAGCTTGTATCTGGAGAGAGAGCTTTTAGGAGGTAATTAAGTTTAACTCAGGTCCTAAGGGTGGGACCCTGATCCAATAGGACTTGGCTTTACATAGAGAGAGAAGAGAGAGAGAGAGAGAGAGAGAGAGAGAGAGAGACCCGCAGATACACACTCCGTGTGAGGACACAAAGTGAAGAGGCCAAGGGCGTCTGCAAGCCAGGAAGAGGGACCGTCCCAGAACACTATGCTGGCATCCTGATCTCAGCGTTCCAGCCTCTACAACGGTAAGAAGATAACTTTCTATTATTTAAATCACCCAGTCGATGGCATTTTGCTGTGGTGGCTCGAGCTGACTACTACAATATTGTTTAATGGACTTGTTTTGTTTACTTGAATTGATATCAGAGAGGGAGAGAGAGAAACATCAATGATAAGAGGAAATCATTGATTGTCTGCCTCCTGCACGCCCCGCACTGGGAATCAAGTCTTCAACCTGCGCATGTGCACTCCTGGTTCATAGGTCAACGTTCAATCACTGAGCCACGTCAGCTGGGCAGTAAAATGTAATTTTTAATCGAAGAAGGGGCCACCCAAGATAAAAGTGACCAGGGCCCCGGAAAGTCAGAATGCAGCCTGGAATGAAGGTACCTATGAAATAGACGCCACGAGGATTTCAGTACCAGAGAAGAGAGTCTATAGAGTCCTACTGAATTGAAATAGAGAAGGGCTACATCTTAATAAATTGACAACCAAATTTGTCATTTGATTAAACTGTTAGTTCAGATAAAACTTGTATTACTTTTCCTGCTTGTATACTGTTTTCCATACGATTGCTTTCATACACATTATTTAGCAAAGTTCAGGTTTCAGAGTGCTTTCGCTTCATAAATTTAGGCTCTGCTATGTTGGACTTTTTTGTTCAGTCAAACTTATGATATTATGAAAACAAAACAAAAAGAAATATGCTGAACAAAGCTATCAGATTTAAGTTCAGCCTCCTAACTTAGTCATTCTAACATGATTATTTGATTTGGGGTGGTTGCCCTGGTGCTGCTCCAGTCTGAGCTTTGTGTGAGCTACCTCCAGGCTATGGTCTGAGCAAGCAGGAGATACACTCTGATCTGCATTAAATCAGAAAAATGTCCTTTTGGCTGTGTCTAAAGGGCAGGACCCACTTCAGATTCTCCAAGGAGCCAGCTACAAAAAGCCTAGGACACTGCTGTCTTGCAGGCAGCACTGAAGTAGATCTTCATCCAATTTCAATATCAAGGGCATTCCTACTGGTTGAGACCCATATGGGGAGAACTTAATGGGACCTTCTCAGCAAATGGAATCATACGAGTCCTCTGTAGGGAGTGATTCTGAAGGAGTCCTTTCCTGGAATCAGTCTACCTGAAGAAAAAATTTGCATACAATAATATGCATAAATAGATATGTATATGTGTATCTTTGTGCTTGGGAGAGTGTCATAGTGTAAACCAGGAACAGCCTTCTCTTTATGGATAATCCCATAATAAAACTCAGAAACCAAGACAAAAGGAATTGGTTTCCAGGGATCTGAGCTTTGCTGCCCATACAAGTGTTGATTCATTTTTATGCTTTTTATGATTTCCACATTAGCAGAAGTTTTCATACTTTCTATGTTTTTTTAAATAACTCACATTTTTATTACTAAAAATAGAAAATTTGAGTACATTTAGAAAAATAGAAAAAGTAGAAATTGCTATTAATCTTGTGCATTAAATAAGCAAGCAATGGTATCCCAATTATTTTCTTGATTATTAATGAGATTAAATACTTTGTATTTATTTTAGTAGTTACGTTTTCTCTTTGATCAAATGTTCATGTCCTTTGCCTTTGTAGTACTTATTATAGTGGCTTTGTTTTTCATATCAGGTTATAGAATGTCTTTATGTAAAATATAATTTAAAAGGAAATGGGGTTTATAGTGAAAAATTTTCCTTCCCTTCCCATACATAGTCACCTAGTTACCCTCCCCAGGGGCCATCACAAGATCTTGTATCTTCCAGACATGCTGCAGGCATATGAAGGTGAATATTGTATTACTAAAGGCCTGATGCACGAAATTTATGCAAGAGTAGGCCTTCCTTCCCCTGGCTGCCGGCACCGGCTTCCCTCGGGCAGCTGGGACCCGGGCTTCCCTCCGGCCTCCGGCTTCGTCCAGAAGGACATCCGGTTTATTACCCTTTTATTACTACTAGATTATTATTACCCTTTTATTATTATAGATGATTATACAATCACTTATTGTCCAAATATCAATTCATTACTCCTTACACCCATTGTTAAGAGCCCCATTTTACAGATAAGGAAATGGAGGCACAGATAGGCTAAGTAATTTGCCCAAGGTTTTTCAGATAATAGTCAAGCTGGGATTGAATCCTGATTATTTGTACCTGGGAGTTATAATTTTCAAAGTTCCTCCACTTCTGTGAGCTTAGCCTCACTGTGGTCCTGGGAAGGAGGTGGGAGGTTCCACAGCCCACCCTAGGCCATGCTGCACTGGGGGCCCAGGTGGGACTAGAATCCAGGTTCTCCTTGGAGCTCTTTCTGGCACACACACACACACACACAGGTCTGCATTGTGTAAGGACAAGGCCATGCACGTGGGCCTCCCAGCTGTATGGGCGGTTAGAGTCCATCCCAGGATGGGCGGCTGGGTTAGATCCATGACTAAATTCAATTCACTTTGGGGATGTGGGGTTTCTGGATGAGAAGGAAGGCGCGCCGCAGAACGTTGGACAGACTTTGCTCCACATTATGGAACTGCTTTCAGTTTCCACAGGCCCTGTGACCACACCTCTTCTCACTCTGTTCTCTCTTCTGGGAACACACTCAATCCCATGTTCTTACTCTAGCGAACTCCCCATGTGTTGCAATGCACTTGGGTTTTTATGTCTTCCAGGAAACCTTGCCCCTCTCTGAGGTTGCATCAGGTGACCCCTACTCCAGGCTCCCGCAGCACAAGGTGGCTCCCTATATCCTCCCGCGTACCACTTTGCATTAAAAACGCAGGGGCCGAATTCTTTCCCTCAAGGGCAAGGACCCCACTTTCTCCTCACGCTGTTCCCTAAAGGTCAGGGCCCTGCGACACTCAGTAGTAAATGCATGTTAACTGAGACGAATGACCAGAGGTAGGGTGAAACGCCCGGGTTCCCTCATCTCTACCTAGATTGTGGCCAGTGTCCAATTCATTTCTGGCATGTAGAGGAAGCCGAGTTAAAGTTTACTGAATCGAACAATTAATCGTTCTGCAAATACATCGTACATCTGCCCAGAAAAGCAATTCGGTTCCAAGGCACTTAGATAAAAACCCCGTGAGGTGGTGGGCACAGAACTCAAAATAGGAGTTCAAAGCATGCTCATTTCCTCCTCAGCTGGACTGTAAGCGGTGGGGGCAAGGAAAGTGGGTTCAATCCTCCCAAGGGGTCTCATTATTACTAGGGCATTCTTCCCCAGATGCTGCTCCGTGCCCAGAGACTGCTCTTCTAAGGTGGCGTCAGCTCCAGGCTGGGAATGGGTCTCTGCTCTTAACGCCCCCGGCCCCTTGGGGAGGCACACAGTAGGCCCGCAGGTTGTAATAGATCGGTGGTAAAATAAGGGAGGTTCCTGAAGTCCGTCTTGGGGCCGCCCCCACCCACTGTTTTCCCAATCGACACATAGCAGGCACTTAACTAAATATTAAATCTAATAAAGGACCCAAAGCAAGAGCGAATGGCTCCAACAGCGCCCCTTGCGGCGCTCTTCACCACGCCGTCACCAGCGAGAACCGACCCTCAGTTGCGCCATCGCAGGCTAGACCGCACAAAGGATCTCAACTGCCTGGGCAGGGCCTTTGGAGGGCATATAGTGCACGCTGTGCCCCACCCCTTTTTAGAGATGGGGCAAGGGGCCCAGAAGAGGGAAATGACGAGTCCAGGGGGCTCCAAAAATTCGCTAGGGGGGCTCGGGGCAGCGGTTTGAGGGTGGAGGCCGCCGAGCGAGCTGCCGGGAGCTGCGTTTGCAGAACCAGCACCTTGCAAAGACTTGGGGCGAGTATGTGTTTGGAGCGGCGGGGAGCTGGGGGAGCCCGGGCGCGGCGTCCGGCAGCGGAGTGGAACCAGGACCCGGATGGGCGGACCCCAGCCCCGCGCCCCGGAGCGCTCGCCGCCTGGTGCACGGCGCCCCCCAGTGGGACGCCGGGGTCTAGTCACGCCGCGCGCTCCCAGGCCCGCCGCTCTCCGGACAAAGGGCGCGAGTTCCAGGGATCCAGCCCACCGCGCCCGGGCCCGGGCCGGCCGTCTCCTGCCCTCGGCGGCCTCCCGTTATCAGCGGAGTCGGCGGGGAGCAAGTTCCTACGGTCCCCCGGCCTGCGCGGGGCGCGCGCGAGAGCGGAGCGTGGGCGGGGCTTCCGGAGGCGGGGGCCTCGGAGTCACTGTCGCTGCAGTCACCGGAGCCCAGACGCGGTCCCGAGATGACGGCGTGCAAGCGGGTGGCGAAGGTAAGCGCACGTCGGTGGCCCCTTCTCACGGCTCCCCTCGCCGCCCCCAGCCCCTCTGCCCGCCGTCCCTCCCCGGGCTTCCCGCGCGCACCTGTTCGTGCAGGTTCCCGGGCTGCTGAACCCTGTACCCCGCCCCTCCCAGTGGAGGAAGGGGCTGCGAGAGGGGTCGGTGCTGGAGGTCTGGGAGCGGAAGGATATTTCGTGCCGCCGGCTCCGTGAGCCGAAACGAAGATGGGGATTAGCTGGCTCTCCGCAAACTGGTTTCAGTTTCTTTTCACCTGCCAGAAACTTGTGATAACGGGTGTTTGCGTCTCAGGTGCTGAAGGGTTCCAGGAGCCGGGTGGGGGTGGGGGTGGGGTGGGATGGGGTGGGGTGGGCTTGAACGGAGATATAACCAGGACAAGGTCCTTGTCTTGGAATAGCCCGGGACCCGCCTCCTAATTTGGTACCTACCTCACTAGAGTCCCGAGATGTGGGGGGTGCTGAGTAGAAGTTGGGAGTGCCGAGTAGACGTTGGGAACAAAGTTCCCTGGGTATTTTCAGGAGGAAAAGCTATCAAAGCGGACCTGGAAGGTGTCCTGGAGGGTAAGAGTGTGCATTCATTCGTTCTACAAATGTGGAATGCCTACTATGTGCTGGTTCCTGTGCAGAGATGAGCAAAAATCTTTCCAGTCGGGGACACAATTTGAAATGAGGTCTGGAAGGATGGAGAACAGAGGATTTCCCCCAGGAGGTGGGGAATCCCAGGGTGTTTTCAGGACTGGGTGGAGCCAGGAGATAGAAGGGGAAGGAAGAGCAATCCTGGTGAAGTGGGTCTGACATCCCCCAGACTTTGCCCTTCTCAGAAGTGCCCCTCGAATGTGCAGAGTGGGGGACAGGCTTGAGGAGGGTCACGGGGGGTGGGGGTGGGGTGGAGGGGGTGGTGGTGGTGGTGGTGGTGGTGCTTGCTACCCTCAGCCGTTGAGAGGAAGGCGGTCCCAGAGTGGGGCATCTGGAGCAGACACAGCCCAGAACTGAGATCTCAAGGTTGGGCAGAGGGTCTTCCAGCCGAGCTAGGAGCTGTATTTGGTATTTACCCCACTGGCACCATTGGGTGCCAAGCAGTTTACACATTAGTCATTTCATCTAATTGCCACTTCCCCCATTTTACAGATGAGGAAATTGAGGCTCAGAATCACTTGGTTGTCAGGGTCATCCAGTAGGGAGTGGAAGGGCTGGGATTTGAGTCCAGGTGGATGGGGCTCCAACCCGCAGCTTCTTTTCAGGGGCCTCTCTGCTTTCATTTTCTGTTCCTCTGAGTCTGGTAATTTCCTTACAGGCCTCAGGAAAGAGCTGTGCATCCTTGCTTGGGTTTCCACATTCTCGGGCTTGGGGAAAGTTTTGGCAGAACTCACCTAGAAGAGTGTTCAAGGAAATGTCTATCCCACAGCTTCTCTGTTCAACCTTGGCCTTCATTGTTTCCAAAGAGTCACAGATTATATTGGAACTAGGACTTGGATAGCGGATGCTTCTGGTTTGGGGTAAATGATAAATGAGGGTCAGATACTTTGGACAGAAGTAGTTTGTTGGCATGAACAGAGATGGAATATGGGCTGAAACCTAGGAAGTGGGGAACGGGTGTGTTTATATATCGGGGGGCAGATGAAGTTCAGCTGGTCCACAGTGCTAAGGGACCCCTCCTCGTGGAGGGGCTGTGGGAAGCTTTCTCTCTGCTTTTGTTTATACCAGGGTCTGTCTCAGCCTTGCCACATTGACATTGTGGGCTAGATAATATTTTGTAGGATGTTAATGAGCATCCCTGGCCTCTGCCCACTAAGTGCCAGTAGCATCCTCCATTCTGTGTTCCAGAGGATACGACCTGCCCTTGAATGTCTTTTAATCTTTAAATTGTTCCCCTCACCAAAGGTCTGTTGTCCCACAGGATGAATCCCGAAAGGGAGGGGGCTCCTTGGTCAGATAAGATTGAGAAGCACTGTATGTCGTGGGCTCACATCTTGGAGGTTCATGACACACAATAACATATCAAAGACTTGGGAAGTCCTGCCGTAGAGAAATCTGCTTAGCCCAGTGTTTCCCATTGCACTTGACCGTGGTAACCGTTAACCTTGCAGGAGACACACTGTGCACATTTGCTCTGACTGGGCCCTCTGCCTTGGTGCCTCTCCCCTTCTCTGCAGGATGGGCTCCTTTAATTCCCCATGACCCAGCTCAGTGTCACCTTCTGCAAAGCCTTCCTGCTGTCCCCTCCTCTGCTTCCCCGTTACTGTCCACCTCACCACACCCCTGGGTCCTCCCTTGCTCCAGTGAAGTTCTTGAGGACTGGGCCCTGTCTTAGTCAGGTGTTAGCAGAGGATGCCCAGGAAGGGCTGCTGGGAGAATTCAGGGATGTCCAGGTGACTGGGCCACGTTGCTAGGAAGGTGAGTCACTCCTGTCCCTTGTTTCTCTGCATGGCATGTAGACTCCTGCTTTGCTATGGTCTGAGTCACCTTCCTCCCTCACCCTGGGATGGAGGAGTCTGCCAGTTACAGGGTGATGTCTCTGCTGCTGTGAGCATGAAAGGACACACTGTCACGCTGGACACGAGTGGATGCTAGGCAGGGCCAGAGGGAGGGAGGGTATTGGGGTCTTGTGACTCTCTAGGAAAAGGACTAGAGCAGCGGTTCTCAACCTGTGGGTCGCGGCCCCTTTGGGGGTCGAACAACCCTTTTCCTAAGACCATCGGAAAACACATATAATTACATATTGTTTTTGTGATTAATCACTATGCTTTAATTATGTTCAATTTGTAACAATGAAAATACATCCTGCATAGCAGATATTTACATTACGATTCATAACAGTAGCAAAGTTACATTTATGAAGTAGCAACGAAAATCATTTTATGGTTGGGGGTCCTTTAATAACAGGAACTGCATTAAAGGGCCGCGAGAACCACACTGGACTAGAGGATGGAGGTTAAGTGCCTTGGTTTTAGGAGAAACGACTCCTAAGAGAGTTGACGCCCAAGTTCTAACATCTGGAAGCAGTGACCTTAATTTTCCCTTCCCCTGGCACCTCCAGAGCTGTATGAGGCTAACACGGGCTGTCACTGAAAGCACGTAGCACCGGCCTGGCACATACTAAGTGCTCACTAAATGGGAGCTCTGACTTTGCCGGCTTCTGCCCCGTTCGGGACTTGGGACAGCTTGTGCTGGGGCAGGTGGAGGTGGCTGAAGTAGGGGAGACGAAGCCAACTGCCCACCCCCTCCCCCCCGCCCCTCAGGAGCTGGAGGATCTTCAGAAGGACCTTCCCCAGTACCTGCGGAACCTGTCCAGCGATGATGCGGACGTCCTGGTGTGGCACGCTCTCCTTCTGCCGGTGAGTGTCCCTGGGACCCTGGTCCTGGGTTGGGGTGACTTCGGCCAGGGGCCTGGGCAGGGATGGTTAGGACTGGGCAAGAATTTTCCCTGCCTTGGAGTCCTTTTTTTACTGCCTCTGCCATTGGTAGAGGGGTCTCCCTCTGGATTGATTGCTTCCGAGGTTGAGGTAGATACCCTTTAGTTCAGGGGTCCTCAAACTACGGCCCGCGGGCCACATGTAAATATAAATATTGTATTTGTTTCCGTTTTGTTTTTTTACTTCAAAATAAGATCTGTGCAGTGTGCATAGGAATTTGTTCATAGTTTTTTTTAAAAACTATAGTCCGGCCCTCCAACGGTCTGAGGGACAGTGAACTGGCCCCCTGTTTAAAAAGTTTGAGGACCCCTGCTTTAGTTCATCCCAGCTGTCGCAAATGGTAAGGTTTTATTCTTAAGAAAAGGAAAGATTCTTGGACCTTTGTCAGGGGCTAGCTATAAACTTCCTGTTTCCCACAATTGATCGAGGGTAAAGAGTAGTTCCCCAAATTATGCCAACCTCAGAGTGTTCTCCAGACATTTGTTATATCAAGGCGGACAGTGAAGCCGGCATCTACACAAGTGGCATCGGTAAAAGAAAGCGCATTTCATCAGTGTCCTGAAGGGGTCAGAGGTAATGGACACAAAAATGAGTCAGTTGGGCGGAGAATGCGTTCTTTCGGAGGCCATTCTCCAGCAGTGTTCGTGCCTAATTACATGGAGTAGTGTTGTCCAGATTTCAAAGCTCACCGATAAGATGCAGAAGTCATTCAGCCCTCTGTGAGGCCACACCCTTCGCCTTGTCTCTGCTTCCTGGCCCCAGCCCTTTCTTGTTATTCAGGAACATAAATGCTGACACATTTTATCTGCCCGGTAGTTGCCTCATCTCTTATTTCAGACACATCCAGGACCACTGTGGCTTCTGTTTTGCCTTCTGCTAAGGCAGAGGAGTTCTCTTAAAACCGTAACTGTGCTTACATGTGTATATCATTCTGTCCTTGTCCTGTCTTCTCAGTAGCAAAGGTTCTGAAAGGTCTGGAGCTTTGGCACCAGCCTGGCCTGGGGTCACCGAAGTTCTGGGGTTCCTTCTGTCTCGGGGTGTAGCGCAGTGCTCATGTGTGGAAATAGAGTCCACGGCTCTGGGTTCCCATCCCAGCCCTGCCACTGTGGGCCTGGGCAAGTTACTTACGTGCATTGAACTTGAGTTTCCTCATATGGAATTGGAGATGCCGATAGTCATGAGTTTTCATAATACTTATAACAGTTGACACAAACGTAGTGCTTGCCATGTACTAGGCCCTGTTCTAAGTCCGTACATAAGTTAACTCATTTAATCCTCACAGAAGCCCTATGAACTTTACTCCCATATGGAAGCACAGAGAAGTTAAGTTACTTACCTAAGGTCACGCAGCTAGTGAGGAGCAGAGCCAAGATTCACACCCAGGCAGTGTGGCTCCAAAGTCCATACAACCCCTACAGCCTGCTACACGGCCTAATGTGTGCCAAGCCCTTAGCACAGGGCAGCACAGAGTAGGTGCTCAGGTAAGCCTTCAGGTTGCTCAGACTCTGGAGGATTTCCTACTGGGTCCCAGCAGCTTCCATCCCTCGATCTCTCTAGCCACTGTATTCTTTCTTTCTTTTAAGTCACGATAAAATACACATAACAGTATTTACCATCTTAGCCATTGTCATGTTTACAGTTCAGTGGCACTGAGTCTATAAACATTCTTGTGCAACCAGCACCACCATCCATCTCCAGAGCTTTCCTCTTCCCCAAACTCCGTACCCATGAGGCTCCAACTCCCCATTCCTCCTTCCCTCCAGTCCCTGCTAACTTTCTAATTTATATCAATGAATTTGGCTATTTTAGATCTCCCACAAAAGTGGAATCATTCAAAGTGTGTTCTTTTTTTGTGTAGCATATTTCACTGAACATAATGTCTTCAGAGTTCACCCATGGTGTGGCATGTGTCAGAATTTCCTTCCTTCTTAAAATATGTTTTTTATTGATTTCAGAGAGGAACGGGGGGGGGGGGGAGAGAAAATCATTGATCGGCTGCTCTTGCACGCCCCCCCCCCCCCCCCCCCCCGATCCTGCAATCCGGGCATGTGCCCTGATTGGGAATTGAACTGTGTGACCTCCTCGGTCATGGGTCGACAACCACTGGGCAACACCAGCCAGGCTGAATTCCTTTCCTTTTTAAGGTTGAATAATATTCCACTGTATGTTCATGCCACATTTTGCTTAAGCATTCATTCGTAGATGGACATTTGGGTTGTTTCCACGCAATGAATAATGCAGCTGTGAACGCGGGTGTGCAAATACCTGTTTGAGCCCTTGCTTTCACTGCTTTTGAGTATATCCCCAGAAGTGGAACTGTTGGATCATATGGTAATTCTGGTTAAATTTTTGAGGAACCACTGTACAGCTTTCCACAGTGGCTGCCCATTTTACATCCCCAGTCCTCTGAGTTTTACGGTTTCCTCACTTTTTCCATTTTATCCCCCCCCCAACCATGGTGTTCTCCTGTATTTGCTAACAGCTCCTAAACCAAGGACGTGAGTCCTTCTCTCCCGTAATTCTCAGGAAGGCTTTAAAACTGAGATGACCATTTGCGACAACGTGGATGAACCTTGAAAGTAGACGGAGAAAGATACTGCATGATCTCATGTCAATGAGGAATCTAAAAAAAAATAAGTAAAAATAGAAAACTCCCAAACTCCCAGAAATAGAGATCAGACTGTGGTTATCAGAGGCAGAGGGTGGAGGGAGGGAGAGATGAAGGAAAGTGGTCAAAAAATGCAAATTTCCAGTTATAAGGTAAATACATGCTAGAGATGAAATATATAATGTGATGATCATAGCTAACACTACTGTAGGTCTATAGGAAGGTTGTTTTAAGAGAGTAGATGCTGCCCTAACTGGGTTGGCTCAGTGGATAGAGCGTGGGCCTGCGGACTGAAGGGTCCCAGGTTCGATTCCGGTCAAGGGCACATGCCTGGGTTGTAGGCTCTATCCCCAGTGTGGGGCTTGCAGGAGGCAGCCAGTCAATGATTCTCTCTCATCACTATCTTTTTCTCCCTCTCCCTTTCTCTCTGAAATCAATAAAAATATATTAAAAAAAAAAGAGAGAGAGAGAAGATCCTAACAGTTCTCATCACAAGGAGAAACAGTTTTTTCTTTTCTCTTTTCTTTTTCTTGTATCTATATGAGAAGATAAGCATTAGCTGGTTCTGTTATGGTAATTATTTCACAACATATGTAAATCTAATCTTCAGGCTATACACCTCAAACTTATATAATGGTGTGTGCCAATTATTTCTCAATAAATCTGGGGAACGGTTAATTATCTGTACAAAAAGAAAAAAGAAAAAAGATGAGATGGTTCTTAGAGCTCAGTTAGTCAAACTTTACCCACTTTTCAAATGAGGAAACAGGCCTAGGGATGGGAGGCGCTGGCCCCGATCACCCAGCAAAAGCAGGATCCGGCTTGTGACCCCCCAGGTCAGAGTTCTTTTGTGCTTCCACTAACCCAGGGCTCAGTTGCCAAATGAATGCAGGTGCCGTCTGTCGCCATTCATAATTCTTTCTGGGAGTGGAGTAGAGGCTGCCTTGGACCCTGGGGTGGGGGCAGGGAAGGGGGAAACCAGACCAAGGCCCGAGGAGGAAAATGATCCTTTCAGAGCAGCCCTGCCTCGGAACAGGGCTTCACTCCTTTTCTTACACAGGAGAAGCCGCCTTACAACCTCCGGGCCTTCAACCTGCGCATCAACTTCCCCGAGGAATATCCAATGAGACCCCCCACGGTGACGTTCACGACCAAGATCTACCACCCCACTGTGGGCATTGATGGCCAGGTGTGCCTGCCCATCATCAGCAATGAGAACTGGAAGCCTTCTACCAAGACCTACCAAGGTGGGCTGGGTTCTGCCTCCAGGGAGGGGGGCCCATGCTGGAGAGGGGTTATGGGGCTGATTTTGAGTTAGAGAAGCCCAAAGAGAAGAGATAAAAATTGTGGGCCTCCATGGAGTCTGTTGTTGGATAGAAGGGATGTGCCCTGAGATACCTGCTCCTGCCTCTGTTGTTACACGTGGGCAGGTGTGACAACAACGTGTCTGTGGGTCATGGGAGAGAGTAGCCGCTGAGCTATCGAGGGACAGGCTTGGGATAAAAAGGCCGCTGCTCTCTATCTATGCACCTTGGTGAATCCTCTACTCCTTTCCAGGGCTCACTGCCCTAAAGGACAGTTGAGGGGGTTGGCCCAGTAATGACAATCCAATTGCTTAATTAAGCACTTTTGGCACTATGCAGAGAGCTTCACGCATAATGTCATCGAATCCCCTGAGCAGCTCCCCCAGGTAGTGCTGTCCTTAGCCCCATTTAGTAGATGGGCACACCGAGGCACCGAGAGGTGGAGCACTTGCCTCAGGCCTGGCACTGAGTCTATTCAGCTGGCCAGCGGCAGCGCTGGGATGCGCTGCTGGGGTCCAGCCCCAGGGGTTCAGGGGTTCCCAAAGGTGTGGACGGAGTCGGCGAAGAATGTTTTACACGGAGACAGCGTTCAAAACTCTCTAGCTTTCCTTAGTCTCTGTGGATCTTCCCTGTGCCTGGCTGAGGCCACAGAGAGAGAGATCCCAAGGCAAGCTGAGCCTTTATTTTATAGTGAGAGGTAAACAAGGTAGTGGTTTCCAAAGTTACACTGTTCTTGTGAGTTTCACTTGTTTTTGTTCTTGTGAGTTTCACTTGTTTTCACCATGGTTATACTTCCGGCACTTCCTCAGCCCATTAGCTTCCCAGATACGATCTAGGGAGTGTTACAAGGTCAAGCCTAATTATGCTAAGAGGACTGTGCCCTCTAAGCTGGGAATTGTTTGTGACTTTGCCCACAGGTCAGTCCGAGGCTTAACCCTATATCGGCTCCCCACAATGCGCGGCCGGGCTTGGCTGACGAGCTCGGCGCCATCCAGCAGGTCTTTCTGCAGTGATGGGAACGTTGTGTGCACTGTCCAGTTCCACAGCCACTAGCCACAGTGTGGCTGTTGAGCGCTTGAAATGTGGCCAGTGCGGCTGAGGAACTGAGTTCCTCGTTGTAGTTCATTCTTATTCATTTAAAACGAGATAAGCACGTGTGGCTGCTGGCTCTAGTCAATGTGCGATCTCTCCTGCCTCTGGACTATCTCAGTTCTTAACCCCGGCAAGGAGGGTCCTGGGTGGGGGCGGGTGAGGAGTGCTCCTCGGATGACCTTCAGGGACCCGTGAAGCACTCTTATCTCAGAGCTCCCTGTTTGTGCGCATGTGCATGTGCCTGGGGAGACGGGCCCCTGCCTTCACCGGGTTCCCAAAGGCATCTGTGCAGGATCAACCACCGGGCAGTAGTGGTTCTCAGTCCTTAGCCTCAGAACCCCTTTTCCCAAATAAAAGTTTATTTGGAACCTTAATATCAAACAGACGAAAACGAAGTGGTTCTTGTTGAAAAGGGAGTGGGACCCAGACACCCCACGTATCTCATCACGGAACATTGTTTGGGAACCACTGATAGAACCAGTCAGAGCTTTCGGCACCGTCAGCTGGGAACGGGAGGGGCATTCAGTTTGGTTAGGGAGTCATCCTGAGAGGTGGGACCTTCTTGGGGCTTCTCCAGGGAGTGGGCATGGAGTTTCAGGGGGATCTGGGAGTGGGCAGCCATCGGACCCTTCCCAGGATTTTTCTCTCCGTCCTCAATGTCCTGCTCTGGCCTCTCTCCCCAGTCTTGGAGGCCCTCAGCGTGCTGGTGAATAATCCGGACCGGGGGGAGCCCGTGCGCCTGGAGCTTGCTGACCTGCTAACACTGGACCCGGAGCAGTTCCACAGCAGAGCCGAAGAGTTCACCCTCCAGTTTGGAGAGCCCCGGCCCTCCTAGCTCTGGTTCTGGCCCTCTGCACCGGGTCCTGTCCCTGTGATGGCAGACACACAACATGGACTGGGGCCAGAGCCCCTTGGTGGCCCATGTCCTGCTCAGTTTTTCTGTGTTTGTTCCTTTCTTAGGTTGTTAGCCGTTAGTTGTGTGTGTGGTCTGTGTGGACCCAGTTCCAGGTTCACGCATGGGGTTATGGGGCTGATTTTGAGTTAGAGAAGCCCAAAGAGAAGAGATAAAAATTGTGGGTCTCCGTGGAGTCTGTTGTTGGATAGAAGGGATGTGTCCTGAGATACCTGCTCCTGCCTCTGTTCTTACACGTGGGATACCCGCTGCTCTCTATCTGTGCACCTTGGTGAAGCCTCCACTCCTTTCCAGGGCTCAGTGCCCTAAAGGACAGTTGAGGGGGTTGGCCCAGTTAATGACAATCCAATCACTTAATTAAGCACTTTTGGCACTATGCGGAGAGCTTCACGCATAATGTCATCGAATCCCCTGAGCAGCTCCCCAAGGTAGTGCTGTGTGCTTTCCTACTTCCTTTCTGTGCCCAGAGCCAGGCAGTTAAGGTTTGCAGGGTCATAGGCCAGCTGCTACTAGTGGCTCCATCTTAAACATCACCTTCCAGGCCAGCTGGCAGGAAGTGAGCCCGGCAGGCCACCAGAAAACCTCAGGGACCCAGGCATCTGGGGGAGTGGAGGCGGGAGGCAGGGCACATCGAAGGGAGTCCCTTGCAGTTGGGTGATTTGTTGATTATATTATCAGCCAGGCTGTGCAGATTTAAGTGCTAAACCTTTTCTTTTCCACTGATGAAACACTAAGTGAAGAATCTGATCTCTGTCCCAGAAATCTGACTACACTGTTTCCAAACCACTTGCAATCCCGTTAGGTTGGGGCCAGGCTTCAGGCTGGGAGGAGCGGCCCCTTCAGCTCCCCTTCAGCTTCCAGTCAAGAGGGAGTCACGGAAACTGTGTGTTTTTCCAGCCATTAAAGTCTGAGATGACGTGTGGAGTCTGGGTCAGTGTTCGCTGAGGGGATGGGGCGGTTTCATCAGGAGAAGAGGAGGCTGGGGAGTTAGCTGCTATCTAATAAAAGGTGGGACCCTACTTCCCATGAACTGATGGGCTCAAGCCTGGAGGAACCCGAAATATTGTGGGGCCACGAGGGACTAGGCCATCCTGGCCAGAGGGCCACCATCACCTCCACAGGGAGTGTCCTCATTTCATAGATGAGGCAGCAGCGGCACAGGGCACAGAGTGGATTGCCAGGTCACCTCCTGCCTCGGTGCCAAGCTGGCTGGCTTTTGTCTCTGTGTTTTTCGTGGGCTGTTACCAGCACAGCATTCCCCAGTGGCTGATAAAGCCAGACAGGACTGTTAGCAGGACATTGTCATCAGCTCAGCGGTTCCTCTCTAATGAGCAATGGAAAAACAAAAACAAGCCACAACTTCAGGCAGAGTCGGAGGGATTAACTGAACCGGAAGGAGAACCTTCTGGGTGTGATGGTTCTGAGTTACAGGAAAACCATCTGCTTTTAAGAGACAGAAATGTGGGGTATCTTTGAGTCAAGGGCCTCACTGTAGGCCCCACTAGCCTACTTGGGGTGAGATTTCTAGAGCATCTTCTATTCCAGCCCTGCCCTGGAATTCTCTAATCGGGGGAAGTGTGGAGAGAGGGAAGAGATAGGAGAAGTGCCACCAATGGCCGGAAGTGTAGGATTTGTTTTTAACTCTTGGCCACCACTTACTGAACGTATATGTGACAGGCACCAGGCAAGGCTTTTGCTCATTTAATTATTTCCTTTAACCCTCACAATGCCTCCATGAGGTTTGAACTTCTTTTGTCCACAATCAGATGGTGAATAGGTTCAGAGACGCTAGCTCATTGGCCCAAGGTCACACAGTTGGTTAGTGGTGGGACCCAGGCCATTGTCCTTTCCCAAATGCCGTTCATGCTGGTAGAAAAGATTGTGGCAGCCCTGGCCGGTGTGGCTCGGTTGGGCATCGTTCTATATACCAAAAGGTTGCTGGTTTGATTCCCAGTTGGTATATGTCTGGTTGCAGGCTCGATCCCCCCAATGGGCGTGCAGGAGGCAGCCAATCGGTATTTCACTCTCATATCGCTGTTTCTACCCCCCCCCTTCCCCTTTCCTCTCTCTCCAAAAGTCAATTTAAAAATCTTTAAAAAAAAATGAGAAAAGATAGTGTCAGGTGAGTAAATGTCAGCAGAGGAACCCTGGCAGCCAGGGTTCATTATCCCAGAGAGAGACAGGCTCCTGGCTGGGATAGGGAGGGCGCACTAAGGGCCAGACAGGATTTTACAAAAGTGCCTTTAATGCAGTTAAGACTGGTACCACCTGCCTTTGCCAACCCGGCTCTCTGGTCTCTGGAGCAGAAGGGAGCCTTGGGCCGCGGCTGGTCAGCTGGGCGCCCTGCCCACAGGGTCGGTCAGCTCCTCATTTCTTCTTGGTCTTCACCAGTCCCTTCTGCACTAGGCAGCGATACAGCTCCTGGATGTAGGTATAGACGCACTTGGAGTCAGGCACTGCCAGCCGCACCATGTCATCCACCTCCAGCAGCTGGGCACAGTCGGCCAGTTTCCTGAGAGGCAGAGGAGGGGTGGGGTGAGGACCAGAGCCAAGGTGAAGAACATGGGAGCTAGGGGAAGGGGTGGGGGCAGCCCAGCAGGGACGAATTGTGTGTTGGAGGTGGGAGTCATCGAGGCCAACTATCCCATTGTACAGATGAGGAAGCTGAGGCCCTGACGGAGTCAAAACTGACACTCAGCTTGGTCTGCTTCCGGAGCCCACGTTTTCATTGCACTGTGGCCTCACGTGGAACGGGACCCTCTGGTCTCCAGGTCTGCATTAACCCACCCCTCCCACATGCTCCCGTATCTGTCCCCTGGAAAGCCAAGCCCCTCCAGAAGAGTTTCAAGGACAGAACCCCAGTCCTAGCTAGAATGATGGCTTATAGCTGAGCCATCTCCATCTTCATTCCGTCTCCGTGTATTTGCTGAGGGAGTTCAGCACTGAACAAAACCCAAACTTCCCTGCTCTCATGTTAACTGACATTCTTGTGGCAGAAGATAGACAGTAATCAAACACATGAAATAGATGGCTCATCCGGTGGTGAGAGGTGCTGTGGAGGAAAATAAGGCCAGGAAGGAGGCAGGGAATGTTCCTGTGTTGACAGTATTTTTAAAAGGGTGCTCAGGGAAGGTCTCTTAAGGAGAGTAAATCATGTCCATATCTTGGATGAGGATTCCAGGCAGCAGAATAGCACGTGCAAAGGCCCTGAGGCAGGTGTGTTTGATGTGTGTGAGGGACTGCATGGAGGTTAGTCCTCTTTTTCTATCTTCCCAGCTGCTCTTTGGGGCGACGTGCCACTCCTGGCTTTGCGAAGGCTGATAATCTGAGCTAACCACCGTTGGGGCCTTGCTACCAGGGGCCAGGCGCTTTATCAAGTGTTTCCCCCTGAACTGTCTCATTTACACCTCCCCTCCGTCCTCAGCCAGCAGAAGAGGAACTGGACACGCAGAGCATTTTGGTGATTTGCCCAAGGTTGAAGTGAGTGAGATGGCTGGGACTCAGCCCCAGGCTGGCCTGACGCCTCTGGCATCTGTGCCCTGAAGCCGGGCCTCCGCAGCCCCAGCCTGCCAAACCACGTGGGTGCTGGCAGTAGGAGAAACCAGGGTCCCAGCAGAAAGCCTCCCTTGGGGCTGAGACAGCTGGGCTGAAACCCAAGCCGGACTGGCCTGGGTGCTGGGGGAGGAGCGCAGATGGGAGGATTTCGAAGAATGGGACCGGCTCCCTGTAACCGATGCAGTGACCTCGGCTTCTGGGTGTGGGTCTCCCTACACAGGAGCTGGGGGCCAGGCTCCTCCAGCAGCACAGCTGACTGAGCCCAGTGGGGGCTTCGGCACTGGCTGCTCCCCTCTGTCGGGACTTCACAGGAATCAGAGGAGAGTTCTATGGGGCGGTAAGGTGTGACGGCTCTGGCAGGAGCCATCTAGTTGGCACATGTAATCTTCACTCTAAGCCATAAGGGTGGTTAAGTCAGCTGCCGAGAGTGTCAGAGCTAAGGAGGAAGGAGGCAGGATTCACACTCGGCACCTCATCCTCCATCCTCCATGGTCCCTAGCTCATCCTCCCCTTCACACTGCTGTCTGATGCCTCCTGTCAGCCCATCATCATTACTGAGCCTCCTTCTGCCTTCCTGTGGCTCTGCCTGACTTGGAATCAAGGCGATGCCTCATGCCCCACAGGCCAGGGACGCCTGGCCAGGGCGGAGCTTCACTCCCTTCTGAGCTTACTTGGAGCCCTCAGTCCTGACTAGGAGTTCACTTCCCAGTCCCAGTTCTGCCACAGCCCTCCTGTCCCACCCGGGATGTCACGGAACATCTCTACTTGTATCCCCTCTGGGATGCTGTGAGGCTGGAACAGAATGAGCCAAGAAGAGCACTTGGCACTTCTGGCAGACAGCCCTCTCCATCCATGAGTCTTGTCATCATCCTTAAAGGTGTTTCTGAGCCCTGAGCCCCCCTCCCCCCAGGCACGCATCCCTTCCCTTGGCGGGATAATGTGGAACTGGAAGGAATCTTCCGGACCATCAAATCGATGGTTTCCCATGGCACTGTGGGTGCCCTACGCCCTGTGCTTCAGGGACCATCTTGGGAAGGGAGGTTGGGCATTAAGCTCCTGGAATCCCCCAACAGAAAAGGTTCCCCTTTAATTTGTTTTATATGTCGGGCATTCACTTACTATTTTGAGAAATCTGCAGGGGGAAACACCCATCTGAAAGCACAGATCACTATCCAAAGCTCTCATTTCGCGGATGGGGACACGCAGGCCCGGAGAGGGGGAGGCTGCTGTCCCAGGCTTCCCTGCAGGCTGGTGGCCAGGCCCGCACACGACCGGAGGGCTCAGCCTCCCAGACCCCGGTGCTGCTAACATCTGCAGACTTCTTCCCTGTCCCGGGCTATAGAAGTGCCCCCAGAGTTGCCCTCACTGGCCACGCCCTCTGCACAGTCCTGTCTCTGCCAGGTGGCTCGGAAGCCTCTCCCTGGGACAGGAGAAAGCAGGCCCTGCTGGCGTGAGCGCCTGGGGAGTCCTGAGGCACCAGGTAGCGTCCAGGCCTCGGTGGGCACAGATGTCTGGCTGTAGTGCTTTGCTGGTGCGAGTGCCTCCCTGTCCCCCACTCGGCAGTGGTATCTGGCTCTCAGGTTCTTCCTTGGGCCACTCTGTTCCTCACACCCTTCCTGCCTTTCTAGTACCACCCATGGCTCCATCCCACCGCCACGCCTGGCACCCAGCTCCCGGAGTCTCAGGAATAACCCCGCCTCCCGGTTCCAAAGTGAAGCCTGTCTTACCGCTGTGATCTCGTTCACTACAATACAGGAGCGGCCGCTAAGGCTCTTGCAAAGTGTCTTCTGTGCGTTAGGTACTGTTACAGGGACTTCACTCAATTATTTACTTAATTCTCACTATAGCCCTGGAGAAGAGGATACCTCGTGCCCATTTTAAAGATCGGAGTATGAGGCTCGGAGAGGTAAAGGCGCCTGTCCAAGATTACACAGCCAACAAGTGGCCGAGAGAATCTGACCCCAAGTCCTCCCACCGCCCTGCCTGGAACAGCAGGCCCGACCCCCCCCCCCCTTCTCTACCCCTCCCCTTTCTCTACCCCTCCCTCTGCTGGCGCTGTCTTTACGGCACCTATTCCCCCCCCCCCCCCCCCGGGCATGATATTTCATATGCGTGTGTTTATGATCTCTCTCCCTCTGACTATAAGCTACAGGGCAAGCAGGGATTTTGCCCGCTGCTCTGTCCTGAACCCGTTTCTGGTGATCAAAGACTGTTGGCTACGCCAATGCCTGGCCACATTCCCCCACCCCTGTGGGTGTGGCACTGGCCTTAGGCCTTAGGCGTCGGCACCGAGCCTCTGGGGTCCTGGCTGTGGCTTACTCTGCGGTGGAGAAGGCCAAGGTGAAGTTGTGCCGGCGCTTGGTGGGGTCCAGCTCGGCGTAGTCAAAGGCCTCGGGGAAGAACTTGTGGATGAGGGCGCAGAAGGCCATGCCGCTGCTCCAGCTTGACGAGAAGTTCTGAATGTCCACGTGCTGCGGGCGGCGGGAAGGGCGGCCTCCGTGAGACTCCCACCCTCTGGGCTCTGGGCCACGCAGCCCTCCCGAGCACTGCCGCCCCAGGGAAGGGACCCGCCCGTGCCCACCTCGTAGTGTCTCGTCATGGCCCTGCACCACTCCAAGAGCATGTTCTTGACGCTGCCGATGGCTGCCCCGGCTGCCTTCGTGTTCCGGAACAGGGCCGTGGGGCCGGAGGCTGCCCTGTGAGCGGAGGGATGGAGAAGGCCAGGCCAGAGAGGTGGGAGGCCACCAAGAGCGCCATCAGGGAGGAGCCCCAGCCCCTGGTCAACCCTCCCACCTTGGCCTGGGCTGTTCCCACCCCCTGAGGCCTCCATCCTACCAACCCACATCCTGGGAAAGCCCAGCCCAGCCATTTCTCGCCTGCATCCTACCCTCCAAACTTGTCCACGATGGCTTTGCGGTTCTGTGCCCGGGCCCCCCGGGGCCGGGCCGGGGCTGCCAGCCTGCGTTCTGGTGCCTTCTCCTTCTTCTTCTCCTGGGAGGGAGGGGGCTCCGTGGGACTCTGGGGCACCTCGCTGGGTGAAGACTCACTACGCAGAAAAGTTCAGAGACCAGTAAGAGGGGCGGGGACCAGCCAGTATAGGGTACAGGGAAGGGGTGGGAGCAGGCTGGGGGTGGGGGGTCCTTGCAGTCCGAAGGGGCATGGACAGTTGGGGCACCCACTCTTGGCACCCATTTCCTGTGCCCAGCACTGGGAGGGGCTGGAAGGAATAGTGAAGCTCAGTCTAACTTGGGGAGTGTGTGGTCTGGCCGTATGTGAGGGCAGAACCAGGGCAAGTCTGAGGTCTGACCTGAGTTTGAGTCCTGGCTTTGCCTCTTATTTGCTGTGTGATCTTGGCACTGTTCGTGTTACTTCTCTGAGCCCCAGCTTCCTCATCTGTAAAATGGGGGCAAGCACACACCTGCCTGACAAGATGGCTCTGAGGCTTGAGTAAGAAGGGGAGTTTAGAGCCTGCCACGTAGCTACCTGCAAGCTCAGTGAGTATTCAGTTATTTTTCTCTAAGACAGTAACACAGAGGTGGATCTCAGGTCAAAACAAAGGAAGAGTCTTCTCCTGACTACATTTTCCTCCCGCACCCGCTGGGCACCAGGCACTGTGCTCAGCGCTTTGTACACATTATACCATATAAGCCTCACCCTGATCCTACGAGGGAGGCAGTTACTGCACCCACTTCACAGATGAGAAGAGGCGAAGTGACATGGCCGAGGTCACACAGCTGGTAAGTGGCAGAGTCGTCCAAACTCGGGCTTTCTGCTCATGCTCTATATAACGTGCTTGGCACCGTGGAAACATGCTGAGCGGCAAGGTGAGGGCCTCAATAAGACCTGCCAGGGATGCTGAGAGGCCAGTGATGGGGGGTTGGGGAGAGGGGGCAGCTGTGCTGATGCTCCCTGGGCTCCAAGCCCTGGCTTCTTCAGCTTCCTGGGCTCTGCCCTGGGAAAGGGGCTGAATAACAGGAACCCTGGAATTCTCAAGGCCAGGTGCTGGGGAGGCCCAGGCCCAGGTGAGGGGAGCTGGAGTTAGAGGGATTTGGAGCCAGGCCCCGGGGTTGGGCATTACCTGGCGGAGGGACTGGTCTCTCCGGAAGCTGCGGTGTCTGGGCCCAACCCATCTGCAGGAAAGGAGCAGGGGGAGGGAGGTGAGTCCACCATGACCGCTCCCTGCGCGCCCCCCGAAAAGAACCCCTGCAGCAGCCTGTGGGCTCCTGGCTCTCACTCACCTGGGCTGAGGCCTTGACCCTCCTCTGTGGGGCTCTCGGGCCACTCCTCGGGGGAGCTGGGACTCACCCCTGCCCCTTCCTCTGACGCTCTCTCCACACCCTGATCCTGCTCTTCATGGGGACCGCCTGACTCCTGGAACCAACATGGTCTGGGTGAGCTCACAGTCGCACAAGCGCTTGCCCAGGGCTCTGTGAGGCCTTCAGAAAGATCTGCAAGGCAACCTGGGACACGGCGCAGCAGCCCCCACCCCAGGCTCTTGATATCCATGGGAGGAAGACTGGACTTTCCCCAGGAAATAACACACAGGGGCCTTGCTTCCCTGTGGGCAGAGGACTCCTGAACATTGTGGGGCCCCCTCCCTCCTCTCCTCTGCCTCACTCACCTCCTCCTCCCTCGTGTCACTCTCCTGTGGCTCAGCCTGGGCCTCGTCTTCCAGAGCAGCCTTCTTCTCAGAGTCTGATGTGGCCTCTGGGGCACTGGCTTTCGCCTGGGCTTCAACCTTGGGCTCCTCCGTCTTGGCGCCCTCCTCCCGAGAGGCTGCTGTGGCCTCCTGCTCCCCATCTGCCGCCCTGGCCCCGGCCCCGGCCTCCTGCTCCGCATCAGCCTCCCTGGCCCCAGCCCCAGCCTCCTGCTCCGCAGTGCTCTGCTCCAGCTCAGCCTTGGCCGGGTCCTCCACGTCAGCTTTCCCCCCGGATTCGGGCTCGGCCGCTTTCCCCTCAGCCTTCTGCTTCTCAGTGGCCAACGCCGTGCCCTCCTGTCCCTCGGCCTCCTTGGGTTCAGAGTTGGTCTCCCCTTTCCCACCCGTCATCTCCTGAGGAGCCTCTTTGGTCTCTTCCTTCCCACCGTCCTCCTTTGGAAGTTCAGCCTCCACTTTGGACTCCACCTTGACCTCATCCAACCCCTTGGCTTCCCCCGGGAATTCTGCCGAAGCACCTCCCTCAGCTGGAGCTCTTTCCTGCTTTCCTGCCCCCTCCGGAGGCCCCTCTGTGGCGGTGCTGGTGCCTTTGGCCGCCTTCCCTGCAGAGGTGTCACCTCCCGGCGTCCCTGGGGTCCCTGGGGTCCCTGGGGAGTCAGTGGTCCCATCCTCAGAGGGCTTCCCTTCCTTCTGCTCCATCTCTGGGAAGAGAAGACAAGCAGGCCTGGTCATGCCCATCCTGCACGAGGTGAAAGCCCGCCCGCAGACAGCGCTGGACAGGCGTCTGGAGGCCTGGGCCTCACTGCTGGGTGCCCCCTACTTGGACATGTGACCGGAGAATCCACTTCCCTGGGGTGAAATGAAGGGACAGAGTGCTGCTTCCCGAGAGGTGGGGAGTGGGCCGCGCTGACTTAATGTTGGGTGGTGTCCACCTACTTTTGCAGATTGTGGCTTGGGCTTTAAAGAACAGTAGGTCATGCCCTGGCCAGTGTTGCTCAGTGGTTAGAGAATCACCCAGTGCACCAAAGTGTCACAGGTTCAATTTCTGTCAAGGATACATCCCTGGGTTGCAGGGTATGTGGGGAGGCAACCAATCTATGTGCCTCCCTCACATTGATGTTCTCTCTCTCTCTCTCTCTCTTCCTCTCCCTCCCCCTTTCCACTCTAAAAATCAATGGAAAAAATATCCTCAGGTGAGGATTAACAACAACAACAAAAGAATATTAGGTCACATAATGCCTTTTCAATGATCTTTGCCTCTTTTTTTTTAATCCTCACTTGAGGACATACTTAGAGAGAGGAATGGAAAGAGAGAGAGAAAAAGAGAGAGAGAGAGAGAGAGGAAAGAGATAAATTGATGTGAGAGAGAAACATTGGTTGCCTTCCATACATATCCCGACCAGGTATAGAACCCACAACCCAGGCATGTGCCCGGACCGGGCATCGAACTAGCAACCTTTCGGTGCACAGGATGATGCTTGGGTGGTTACAATTCCACACTAGCATTCTGGAACAGTGGTGGTAGTGAGCCTCAGGCGCAGAGCCCAAAGCAGAAAGGAGCAGTTAGATAGGGTTTAATAATACTGTTTTGTTTCCACTGCTTCTATTTCCAATCTATATATATAAAAGTCCAGCAAACGAAACGGTGAAACAACCAGAATGACCAGTGGCTATGACGTGCATTGTAGCAGTCAATTATCCTGATCCAAGCCCCAACCAGAACCACCCCCCCCCGCCCAGCAGCCTGGCCCCCAATTGGCCCCCAACACCCCTATTGGGGGAGGGGCCAGCTAGCAAACCGCCCGCAGCCGCCCCTCCCCCGGCCCAGCCCAATGAGCCCCCATCAGGGGACGGGCCAGCCAGACCCTATCTGTGCACAAATTTGTGCACCAGGCCTCCAGTAGTGATATAATGTTTCTTAAAAAACACACACATTTATTGAATTTACAAATAAGTTAGTTCAGAGGAAGACATTCAGGAAAGCAGGTGGTACAGATAGAGCTAAATCAGGGAGGTGGTGTAAGAGTGCCTGAAGTTTGGGGATCCCTGAGTCTGCTGATCTCAGCCTCTGCCAGCTCTGCCAGCCTCTGGTCCTCGGAAAAGTTGAGCCTGGGCATGGAAGAGTTTCCTTTGGTGAACAATAGAAACAACGCTCTCGAACCTCTGCAGGGAAATGTGATCCTCCAACTGCCTGGGCTTGGTGAGGGGAGGGAGATTATGACACCTTAACTTGGGGTTTCCTATTCAAGTACTGTATGTACTCTAGGATCTACAATAACAGGTGGATGGGGGAGTTTGGGGCCCCCTCCTTCATCACCCTGCCCTTCTCAGGGGTCTGTTTACAAAGAAAACAACCCCCAAATAGTGTTCAGGGCATGACTCAGCCAGTAAGAAAAGTAGACACTCCTGTCACTGGCTAAAAATACCTCCTGCCCTCCACAGTGCCATCGTTCTGGGTGATAGTTCCCAGGGCACCTGGGTAATTGGGACAGAGGCAGGACAGGCAGAGGGGGGCCAGGGCTCTGTTCCTGGGTCTTACTGCCCCAGACCAGGGTCCTGGGGTCCCTGGACTTGTGCCCCGCCGTTTCCTAGGAAGCAGGTGGAATTGGCAAAGGTGTTCACACTGTTCTAGTTCTGCCCCTCCCACCAGAGCCCTTCATGGTTCAGCTGCTCCAGCATGTATTAGAGGGGACAAGTGAGCCGAGACATGGAATGCACATGGAGCTGGCCTTGACCCCCATCTCCTAGGCACTCACTCTGAGACCTGGGCAAGTCCCTTTGCCTCTCTGGGCCTCAGTTTCTGCCAGTAATGACATGATGGGTCTAGATCAGTTTTCCCAAACTGTGTTCTGTGGGAAATTAGGGTCTCCTAAGACATGAATAAGGGCTGAGGGGTTTAGTCTCTGACTAAGGTTGTTCCAGAACCTAATCTTTACCCTTTTAAAATATGCAACTTCATGAACACTTAGATACTCCATAGTGAAGAAACCTTACCTTGGCTTAGCTTTATTTAACTAACTTTTCCCCAAACCTCTTTTTAAAAAAGATATATATTTTTATTGATTTCAGACAGGAAGGAAGAGGGAGAGAGAGATAGAAACATCAATGATGAAAGAGAATCCTTGATCAGCTGCCTCCTGTATGCCCCACACTGGGGATTGAGCCCACAACCTGGGCATGTGCCCTTGACAGGAATCGAACCTGGGACCCTCCAGTCCACAGGCTGATGCTCTATCCACTAAGCCAAACCAGCTAGGGCTCCCCAAGCCTCTTTGACCATGGTTTTTTTCTTTTATTTTTTGCTGCTTTTCCTGAGGCACCACTACCACCTCCTTGAGCAATGCCATGCTTAGCAGAAGTATGGCCCACCCTGGTCTGAATGACCTGCCCTGCGCTCTTGCTTGGAAGGCGGTATGGAGTGGTGGTCAAGATTCGTGACTCCAAAGTCTTCCTACGATGGGATCCCAGCTCCCACTGTGTACTGATTGTGTGACCTTGAGCAAGCTACCTGCCCTCCTGGTGTTTTGGTTTTTGGAGGTAAAAATAGGTCTCGTTGCGCAGGGATGGTGGAGGGTTCAGGACACATTGCACAGGAAGCACTTTGAAGCCTGCGTGCTGGGGAAGGCAGGCTCAGCACACATCAGCTGGTACTGTGTAGGCGGACCTCCGCCCAGCCATGCACCAGATTAAGGCCCTGACCCGGCCATGAGGGCGCTTAGTTGGTGAGACAAGGCAAAGAGAACTGAAGGCCAGTCAGTTGATAACCAGCCCTTTTTAGACCTCAAAGTGTGGTAGTAATTGGCTAAGACATAGCAAAGTGCTGCAACCATCTTTCCCTTCATCTACATGCTACACCAGCCGTGGGCAAACTACGGCCCGCGGGCCGGATCCGGCCGGCTCGGCTGTTCTATCTGGCCCGCGGAGCTGAAAGAGCGGAGGGTTCTCTTGCTCTCCCCTCCGCTCCTTCACCAGCAGCAGTGTTAACATGTATTAGTTCACACAAACACTCCATCCATGCTTTTGTTCCGGCCCTCCGGTCCAGTTTAAGAACCCATTGTGGCCCTCGAGTCAAAAAGTTTGCCCACCCCTGTGCTACACCCTTAGGGTGGCGGAGGTGAAGGACAGGTGTACACACACACACACACACACACACACACCTCAGCCATGCTGTGTGTTCATCACCTCTGCTTTCCACCCTCCGGGCTTGTCATAAATAGACAAGAGTGAAGAAACTCAGAAACACCCCACCCCCAGCATGAACAACTCTAGAGCAGCTTATAGCTCACATAACACCCTGCGTTACCTTGCTGGTTCCTCCCTCTAACCCTTGGAAACAGGCGGGATTGGCCCCCTTGTACACATTAGGAATTTGAAGCTGGGGCAGGTGAAGTCCCTTGATTAAAGTCATAGGACAATTAAATGGCCAACCCGTACCTAGAGCCCAGGTCTCCTGACAACTAGCTGGAGCCTGAGCCAAAGATGCTGCTCCCACCAGGTGCTCAGCCCGTGTGTCCTTCCACGGCTCCAGCCCAGAGTGCGGGGCCTCTCACTGATGGGGGCGGACAGTCAGACATGGCTGAGGCGTTGAGCTCTCTCTTTCCTTCCTTCCTCTCTACTTTCTTTCCTCCTTCCTTCCCCAGGAAGCCTTCGTAGCATGCCTGCCCTGCACATAGTTCCTCTCCCCTTCCTGTTGCTCTTGGCAGACCCGAAGGAAAAGAACCCAGGAGCCCCAGTTCCAAGCCTCAAATAGTGTTGATGACATTTGATGGTTCTGCTGACACCGTCAGACCCTCGGCCACCCCATCTGCCTTCCGGTGGTCCTGAGGCCACTCCTAGCTGCTTGGAGAGTCTGCCGCCCTGCCCAGCTGAACCAGGGAGCCCCTCTGCCCAGCAGGCCTCCCCGTGGGTGGCCTCCTGCAGGCTGCTCTGGAGGTGACCTCAGGTTGCCCAGCACCCCAGAGGCTGAGTCCCTGAGCTCTGGCATCTCAAAAGAAGCCTGGGTTTCTCCAACTCTGGGGCCCTGCTTGGAGGCATCCGCCCTTGGAATGTGGGAGAGGGGTTGGCAGATAAAGGGGGGCCCCTGAGAAAGGAGCCCAGGGCTTCTCTTACCTGGGGGGCCTCTGCCCGGGGCCTTGGGAGCTGTCTCCTTCTTCTAGCTGAGCAGCCTCACTCCTGGCTGCCAGAGGCCTCTAGCCCCCAGTGCTTCTGTCCCTGCCCCCTCCACCTTCCACCCTCCTTCCACCCCACCCCCATTTCAAGAGCCTTGGGCCTCCGAAGAGCATTGTTTACGCCCTGTTGGTACAACACTTTCCCCTGACCTGGGAGGCTCAGGTTTCCCATGAAGATCTGACAGGTGGCACCTTTCAATCATAGGGCGCGCCTCCTGCCCTGACCCCAGCAGCATGCATTCGCTGGTCATCTTTCGTCCCAAAGTACTTGCCCGGCCCTGGAGACCTGGAAACCATCTGCAGGCCCATTTGGATGGCCCCCAGCCCTCTGGCCTCCCCTGTTCATCCAGAGCCCAGGCTAAGCCTCCGTTGCCCCGCCCCCCACCTTGTGTCTTTAAATAGTTCCTTTTACTCTTCCTCAGACAAAAGCAGCTGCTGGAGGGTGGGCTCAGGAGGGAGAGAGTGGGACAGCTGCTGTCCGGACTATACTGGGGTGTCTTGGGAGTCCCCTGGCTCACACTGGACAGAGATTTGGAGCGGGGAGGGGCAAAGAGGAGAAGATTGATGGGTCAAGGAGACCCTGGGCTTAGAGTTTAGAAACACAAAGCTGAGCTCTGTTTTGAGTGAAGTGACTGGTACACAGTAGGCTCTGGACACGTTTTTGTACTGACTCTAGATTTTGCTCAGAAAAACCAAACACATCTTTACCTTCTCAATATGTCCTATGGGAGGCACTACTTTTTGGAAAATGTGTGCAGGGCATCCCCCCCTTACCCACCCGCCCGCCCACGCACACAACTTAGGAAGCTTGCGGCTCCCCCGCCCCCACTCCCGGCCCCCCCACTTCAGCCACACTGACCTCCTTCCTGTTCCTTAAATAATCGATTCCTTGCCACACACGGGATTGTAACCTTTTGCTTTTGCTCTTTGCAAGACTAGCTCCTTCTCATTCTTCTGCTCTCAGCTCTAATTTCGTTTCCTCGGAGAGGGCTCTGTGACCTTCAGTTCCATTCCATAGTTCGAGCCTGTTTTATTTTCTTCATACTATTTACTGGGATCCAAATTTACCTTATTATCTGACTCTCTCATTAGACTCTAAGCTCTATGAGGCAGGGACTGTATGTACTCTGCTCATGGCTGTATGCCCAGGAACTAGCAAATTGCCTGGTTCAGATGAGGTGCTCAATATATTGGACGCATGAGTTAATTACTTAGGTAATAGAAATGTGGAGTTGGAACTTGGGGGCCTGTGCTTGGGATGATCTGAAAGCGAGGTTTGGGTACCCATGTTGAACAGTTCAGTATTGATGGTTGTTGGCAGTCTCCAGTATTGAGACCCACAGTTTATCTGCCCAAGATTGGTGAGCTTTTTCATATATCTCTCTGGCCTGCTGTCCTTTTTAAAAATTAAAACCCATTTCTCTCCTAGCCCTACCATCATTAGGTATCGAAAACAGCAAAATATAAGGTCACTGAATCACTCATTAAAACTTCTCTTAGACAGTTTCGTGTATTCACTGATCAAATGGTTTTTGAACGCCTTGTATATGCTGGAGACACAGCAGTGAACACAACAAAAAATGGGCAAAACTAGATCATAGAGCTCACACTTTAGTGTGGAGAGATAGTAAGAAAATCAAAATATAGAATATGTTATATTAGTTGGTGATAGGTTCTACAGGGGGAAAGGTAGCAGAGAAAAGGAGGTGTTTTATTTTGGGGGGTGGGGTGATGTACTTCGAGTGATCCAGGAAGGCATCACTGAGACGGTGATATTGGAGTAAACACCTGAAGGAGGTGGGAGGGGGAGGCATGCAGCTATCTGGGAGAAAACAACCCAGGCAGAGGGCACAGCAAGGGAAAGGCAAGGGTGTGCTTGGTGTTTGGTTCATCGGAAGGAGGCCAGCAAGGCTGGGCAGAGGGATGGAGCTGGAGAATGGTAGGAGACAAAGGCAGTGGGGGGCTGAATCACATGGGGCCTTAGAGGCCATTGTAAGGACTTTGGCTTTTATTTTCTGACTGGAAGCCATTGGAGTATCTTAGGTTGTGAAGTGACACGATCTAACTTTAGTTTTTGACAAGATCCCTCTGGCTGCTGTTTTGAGAATAGCCTGAAGGGGAAGCATGAACCAAGTGGGCAAACCAGCGAGGAGACTGCTATAGTAACGCAAGATGGTGGTTGGTGATGTGGACCAGACTGTCAGCAGTGGAGGTGAGGGTGGTGAGGAATGGTGCCAGTGGGTAACAGGGACTCAGACTGCGCTGTCTTGCTCTTCAAGCTCATCGAATGAGCAGTCCGTTCAAGCCCTTGACATGCGTATTCTATTGTCTTCTGCTCATTTCAGGGGAGTTCAACTGGGCTGTCTTTGTACTCTCCACACCTCTCATGAGTGGTCAGGGCCCATGTGGGGAGATCCTGGGTGACAACCTTGCATCCCTTCCTCAAGGCTGAGGTCCCATCCAAGAGGACGCTACTGATCTTGGCGAGTAACAAATACCCAACTCCCCTTTGGGAGGCTGGGAAGGGGTAATACCCCAGGATAGAGTGAGGGGCTAGAGCTTCAGCATGCAGACAGAGGTCAGCAGTTTTGGATGAGGTATCTGAATTGAAAGCCTGGGGCTATAGAAACTGTCTTTTACAAGACAAAAGTTAACAGGGACAATTTGAGATTCCTATTTATAGGTCTTCAAATTTCCAACTGTATACTAGTGAGCCTAGCAAGGAAAAGACACAGTCTCATAGTAGACAGTAACAATAACATAATCATCAACAAGAACAATGATTTCCCAGGTATTAGAGCAAGGGGAAAATGTGGAGTTGCTGTTCGACGGTATAAAGTTTTGGCTATTCAAGATGAATAAGATCTACATAAGATCTGTTCAACGTTGAGCATATAGTTAACAATACTGTTTTGTGCACGTGAAAATTTGTTAAGAGAGTAGATTTCATGTTTTTGCCACTGTAAAAAGCCATTCTTGAAAAATTGGGGGAGATTGAATATATGCATTAGATGACATTAAGAAATTACTATAGTTTTAAGGGCACTGTGGAAAAAGACGTTATTTGTTACAGATAAAAATAGATTAAGAAAATGTGATTAAATGTTAATAATTGTTAAATCCCGGTGATGGGTATATGGAAGTTCAATATACTGTGCTCTCCAATTTTCTGTATGTTTTATTTTTAAATTAAATATTTATTTGTTGTTGCCTAACCGGTTTGGCTCAGTGGATAGAGCGTCGGCCTGCAGACTCAAGGGTCCCAGGTTCGATTCCGGTCAAGGGCATGTACCTTGGTTGCGGGCACACCCCCAGTGGGGAGTGTGCAGGAGGCAGCTGATCGATGTTTCTCTCTCATCGATGTTTCTAACTCTCTATCCCTCTCCCTTCCTCTCTGTAAAAAATCAATAAAATATATTTAAAAAAAAAATATTTATTTGTTGTTATTTTATTTTATTTTTTCCATCACCATTTACCCCCTCTATTTCTGTATGTTTTAGATTTGCCTTAATAAAAGTCTAAAAATTTAAAAAAATACAATGATTTATTTTTATTGAGCATCTGTCATGAACTAGGTGCTTTAATGACATTATCTTTTTTGTTTGCTTTCTTTTTGTAATGATTTTGAAAACCTTTTTATTTTGAAATAGTTATAGGTTTACAGGAAGTTGCATAAATAGTACCCTTGTGCACTCTTCACCTAGCTTCCACTAAAGTTAAATCTTGCATAACTATATGCAATATCAAAGCCAGGAAACTGACATTGGCACAATGGTGTGCATAGTTCTACGACACCTTACCATATCTGTAGATTTGTATAACCGCCTCCACAAATGGGACACAGAACCTGTCTATCACCACAAAGATCCCCTTTGTCCTTTATAGGCACACCTCCCGCCTCCCCCCCCCCCGCCTCCCCCCCCCCCCCCCCCCCCCCAGCGCTAACCCTGGGCAACCATCAATCTCTTCTCCATTTCTATAATTTTGTTGTTTTGAGAATGTTATTTAAAGGGAATCATACAGCCCGGCTGGTGTGCTCAGTGGTTGACCTATGAACCAGGACATCACTGGTTCAATTCCAAGTTGCAAGCTCAATCCCCAGTGTGGGATATGAGGAGGCAGCCAATCAATGATTCTCTCTCATCACTGATGTCTGTCTGTCTGTCTGTCTCTCTCCCTTCCTCTCCTTCTCTCTTCCTCTCTGAAATTAATAAAAATATATTACAAAAATAAAGGGAATCATACAGTATTTAACCTTTCATTCCACCCTAATAAAAACCCCATCTAAAAAATAGATTTCTCTTATAAAAACCCATCTTCTTTTCTCATACAATTTCTTAATATTCCATAATATGTTGACTATATTTCCAAAAGCAAAAACTAGGGCAGCATATGTCTACTAAACCATATGGACAATAATATTCATGGCGGCATTAGTCATAATAGCCCCAAACTGGAAACCACCTCAAAGTCAATCAATGAATGGATGAATAAATGAATTGTGGCTTATTCATACAATCAAATGCTAGATAGTAATAAAAAGAATGAATGACATACACACAACAATATGGATGTAATCTTATAGACACTACATTGAGCTAAAAACAGAAATAATGCATAATTCCATTTACATTTAGTTCAGTAATAGGCAAAACTGATAGTGATAGAAATCAGAATAGTGATTAACTGCAGGAGAGGAGGTATTGACTGGGAAGGAACATGAGATAATTTTTAGGTTGCTGGAAATATTATGTATCTTGATCTGAGTGGTAGTTATAGGAGAATGTATATTTTAAAATTAAGCTTAAGATTCGTGTATTTTACACACTTTACCGTACCAATGTTATACCTCAACTTTAAAACATCAGAGCACCCTAGCTGGTTTTGCTCAGTGGATAGGGCATCGGCCTGCGGACTGAAGTGTCCCAGGTTCGATTCAGGTCAAGGGCACATGCCAGGAATTGCAGGCTTGATCCCCAATAGGGTGCGTGCAGGAAGCAGCCCATCCCTGATTCTTTCTCATTGATGTTTCTCTCTCTCCCTCTCACTTCCTCTCTGAAATCAATAAAAATATATTTTAAAATGTCAGGGCACAGGGTTTGATAAAATGTGTCCTTAGAGCAGTAGTAAGGCATAGTGTTGAAAATCTGGACTTTCTTGGACAATTAAGCATTTGGTGACCAATCATACAAAATGTTCAGCCCCTCTTCTCCAATGGGAAGTGTACCCTTGCATTATTAACTCGTATCTCCCAAATTTCATTTACTGGTAAATCCCTTGAAAAATCAAGGAATTGAGGTGTTTGGGGTTTTGTTGTTGTTGTTGGGGGTGGGGGGAGCAGTGGAAACAAGTCTTGAAAGATAGAGTTCACTCTCCTTCTCCCATTACTAAACACACTAGGTTAACTCTAGTGGCAGTCAAAATAGCTCCTATTCACCTCTTATTGCCCAGTGAGCCTAACAGAAGTTGAATAAAAACAGAAGTATACTAGTATATGTCTTGTCTTTCTGCAAGCAGGAACGATGTCTCCCTTATCTTTGTAATCCCAGAGAAAGGTTAGTGACCTGTAGGCACGCAGCTGTATTCACACAAAGTTTCTTGAAGCACCCGTTCCCAAACCTGGTTGCACAAAGGAATTAATGTACAATTTATGAAACTTCCTGCAAATCCATAATCATTTCAAAGTCAACTTTTAAAAAAAATCATTACAAAAAGAAAAATAAACAAAATAATGTAATTAAAGCACCTAGTCCATGGCAGATGCTCAGTAAAAAGAAATCATTGGTGTATTTTTGTTTTTTAAGTTTTAGACTTTATTATGGCCAATTTAAAACATACAGGGAAGTGGAGAGCACGGTATATTGAACTTCCAAATACATATCACCAGGATTTAACAATTATTCACATCAAGCCATATTTTCCTCATCTACTTTTACTATGTCTTTTTTTCTACAGTGCCATTTTACACCCTTAAAATGATAGTAATTTCTTCTCGTCATCTAATGCACATTAATGCACATCTAACTCACCTGGGAATTTAAAAGTTTACTGATAGTATCTGGGCTCTACTCCCAGGGTCTCTGGTATAATTGGTATGAGAGGCGCCTTGGGCATCAGGATTTTTTAAAGCGTCCCAGGTGACCTTAACGTGCAGCACCAACTGAGAACCGCTGTTCGGGGCGTCCTTCCCCCCACGCGCCTGATTTGTGCTCCGGTGTCGGCTCCCGGAGGACCGGAGACGAGGTTCCCTGAGCGCCGTAGTCCCGCCCCTTCCCAGAGAACCAATAAACCCAAGCTTCTCTCTTGACAACGCCAGGGACTTGACCTCCGGGCTGCCGGCGCTCTGCACTCCGCCCAAGCCTCTATGGTATTTGGGTGTCCTCTCTAGCACTTGCAAGCCACCTTCGCCTTCAGCCGGAGCCGGTTTCCTAGCGCCGCCTCGTTGGTACTTCATTCCGAGAGCGAGTCCGGATCCGAAAGGGGGCGGGACTTCCGCCCGGAAGTGGCCCACGTGTTTCCACCTTTGCCCGCCTGGGTTCTTGGTAAGTTTCTAGTGTTTGCCCGAAGTTGGGGACACCGGGGGCTTTGTGACCGGCTCCAGGTTGTGCTGAGTGACGTCTGACCTAAGGGTGACACTGGTGATGTCGCCGCCACTTCAGAGGTGCAGCCCCTGCGCCGGGGCCGGGCCCGGGCACGTTGTTCCGCGTAGGATCCAATTCCTAGGGCCGCGGAGGGTCAGGCCTGCGGTTTAGAGAGTTCCCTCCCGGTCTCTCGGTCTCCTGGGGAGAGGTGACCTAGAAGCCCTGAGCGTCAGGCCCGGGGACTCGATGTCCAGCCCCGCTAGTGACGTGCTGTGTGACCTTGGGCTAGGCACTGTTCCCCTCCCGGGCCTCAGTTTCCACATCTGTGAAATGGGATGGTTGAACTCAGGTCAGTGGCCCCTGCCGGTCTGATGCCCTATGATGACTCTGCACCTTTAACACCTGGGATGGGAAAGTGAACGGGAGAGGTGGGTGCTGACGGTGATGTCTTTTCCCAGGACTAGGAGGTAGGAAGGAGATCACCGTGCAGGGCTGAGATGGATCCGCTCAGGGCCCAGCAGCTGGCGGCGGAGCTGGAGGTAGAAATGATGGCTGATATGTACAACAGGTAAGAGCCGACTCTGTTTAGGGAAGGATCCTAGGTTGCTCTTGCTGAGTGTAGAGGTGGATGACTTATGAAAAATGCTTTGCTCAATTTAGGGGGCACCCACCCGCACCGACTCCACCGACTCCACCCCACTCCCACCCCTCATGGTCAAAGGCCAATGCAGACTCAGCATAGGGTCACTAGAAGGAGTTGGGCATTTAGACTGGGATGGATTGGCCATGGAGGAGCTAAGTAGGAGAGAAGGTCCACTTCAGTCTCTGGTTAGGCTCCAAGAACGGTTGAAAGTATTTGCCTTTTGAAAAACAGAACATATCCCACTTACTTAACATTGCTTAAACTCTTACTCCGCCTCAGGCAGTTGCTAAACATTTTACATGCACTATCTTTTTTAATCTTCAAAATAATCCACTGGGTGGCCCTGGCCAGGTAGCTCAGTTGGTTAAGGGGGCCGTCCTGATACTCGAAGGTTGCAGGTGGGTTTGATCCCTGGTCAGGGCACATGCAAGAATCAACCAATGAATGCATAAATAGGTGGAATAATAAATTGATGTTTCTCTATATACATGTCTCCCTCTCTAAAATCAATAAATAAAGAAACAAAAAATAATCCACTGGGCTAATTTTACTGTGAGAACAGGGAAGCGTCTAGAGTTTAAATAACTTTCTCAGGGTCCACAGCTGGTCAGTAGCAATGTGAGGTCCAGTACTTTTGTAAATTTGGGAACAATTCATAGCTCCATCAATTACCACTAGTGTGGGCTTGGACAAATTACTTGGACTATTTGACCAGTGGTTTCCCTGTCTATCAAGTGGAGGCAATACTACTACCTACCACATAGAGACATTATAAATATTAAATGTTGCCCTGGCTAGTGTGGCTCAGTTGCTAGGGCATCATCCCATGCATTGAAAAGTTGCCAGTTCGATTCCCGGTCACGGTACATGCCCAGCTTATTGGCTCCATCTGCAGTAGGGGACTTTTAGGAGTCAGGCAGCTGATTGATGTTTCGCTCTCCCTTCCCCTCCAAAAATTAATAAAAACAAATCTTTAAAAAATGTATTAAATGTTAAAATGTATGACAAGCTCTTAGCATCAAGCCAATACATAGTAAGCAGTCAACATATGTCTGCTATTTTTATTAGCTTGAGCTCTCTGGTATCCTCTGCTTATTGGTTGGTTTGTGTTGGAGGATATATGTTAGAACAATTTTTAAATGTAGGCTGTGAAGTCAGACTACCTGGGTTAATATCTCAGCTGTATGTGGTCCTGAGGCTCTCTGTACCTTATTTTCTTCATCTGTAAAATGGGGATATTTATCATGTGTAACTATAGGGTTACCATAAAAATCATGTCAAGCACTTAGCATGATGCCTTGAACATAAGCCAGTACTCAACTAATGATTTCTATTTAATTAGTTATAAACATGGGCTCAGGTAAGGTTCCTATTCTCAAGGACCTTCCATAATAGTTGAGGTGTAAACTGAGGATTTATACTGCCTGCCTCAGAGGTGAATCAGTTAAGCACGTCAGGAATGGTTGAGAGTTCCTGGTATGCCACAAGGTACTGCTGACCTGACCTTGCCCTCCCTTCCCCCCAGAATGACAAGTGCCTGCCACCGAAAGTGTGTGCCTCCCCACTACAAGGAAGCAGAACTGTCCAAGGGCGAGTCTGTATGCCTGGACCGGTGTGTCTCCAAGTACCTGGACATCCATGAGCGGATGGGCAAAAAGCTGACAGAGTTGTCTATGCAGGATGAAGAGCTGATGAAGAGGATGCAGCAGAGCTCGGGGCCTGCATGAGGCCCCACAGGATCCACCCCGAGGTGCACCCTGTCCCTTCCCGCTTGTTTAATTAAAGTGCCCCTGTGGGGTGTCATCTGTGAAGACTGTCAGGCCTAGGCTGTCTCTAGAGAGTCTCCGGGAGCCTGAAGCCTGGCTCTCCCCCAGTTGAAGAATGGGTATTTGTCACACTGGAATGTGACTGTGCGTGTGTGTGTGTATGTGTGTGTATATTAAAAGATTTTGTTGACACCTGTGTGCAAATAAAAAATGCTCTTAGCATCAAGATGCCTGGCACGTCAGAGTAAAGGCAGCAGACCGACACAACCTCTACCAGCAGAGGGAGTCTCACAGTGTTTACGAGTATAGACTGGTCTAATGACTTAGGTTTGCACTCCAGGTGAGCCACTTGATGTGTGACCCTGAACATGTCATTTCCTCATTTAGCTTCCTCATTGTAAAATGGGGATAATCATAGGGCTGTTGTAAAGATAAAATGAGTTAATATGTGTGAAGTATTTAGAATAATGACTGGGGCATAGGAAGTAATAAATTTTAGCCATATATATGGCTATGTATATATATTGTATATTTAAATATACACTTTTAGATAACATGCTATATACTGTTAAATATGTATAAATATATTTAATGTTTATATTATAGATGATATAACTTGTAAAGGATTCATTTATATTTATATTAAATATATATAAAGTAATGAGTAATTATAAAATAAAATAAGTAATTATTGATAGTATAAATATATTTTAATAACAGAATTAAGTGGAGGCAGGCATTTTCACAAATTATATAGAAAAATACTTAGAGGAGCCAGTGAAAAATAGTTGTGTTTAAGAAGGAAGCAGCCAGTCTTTTGGTTCTACACAGCGATATCGAGCATGTGAGGGAACCCAACTTGGTGTGTGATGGGAGTGATCCAGGCAGGGGACTGAGTGATCACTGCCTTTCAGCGTCCACCTGAATCAGGGACTGCACTCCTCACTCTTCAGATACTATCCACCCAGTCTGATCCGCCCAGCTGGGCCCAAGAGTCCTTTGAGGAGCTGGCGGCACAGAGGAGCGGTGCTTGCTGGAGTCTCGAGTAGAGCAGTAACATGGAGGCCGGGGCCGGCTGCTGTGTCTGCTCTCTCACAGGAGAGGCTGCCACCACAGCTAATTCCTTCCCGAGGGGTGCCCTTGGAGAGTTGTGCAGCTTTCAGAATGTGTGGGACACTCACTCTGCGTGAGTTTTCGGTTGGCACCAGTGCCACTGTGACAGGACCTTCACAGTGGGCCTTCCCTGTAGATGGAAGTGTCTGGGAGGTCACTGGGCACGAGTGAAGGAAACATTAGAAGCAGTGAGTTTCAGGCTTAAAGGTCCAGGTTCAAGCCAGACAGCCTGAGGTGACATTTCCTAGCAGTGTGATGTGGATGAGGCATTGAACTGCCCCGTGCCTGTTTCCCCATCCACAAAATGGCAATGAAAGTATAACTCATTGAGTGGTTGTAAAAATTGTGTTAGTAACTAAAGCATTTAGCATCAATAATGTTAGCTCTTTTTTTTTTTAATTGCCAAGTTTTGTGTGAGGGGACACTGGATAGACCCCTGGAAAACTTCAAAACCATTGTTCATCTGTGCTAGTGGTGGGCAGAGAGCTAAGGCTCCTTTCTAGGTGCTGAAGTGCAAGATTGGGTCAACAGGTGGCGCTGTCAGCTCACGGGATGGGCACAGCTGTGAACAATTCTACAATTATGCATTATTTGCCTATTCTATGCAGGCGTTGTGCTAGGAAGAGTGGAGAGTGAAGAAAATTGATATTGCACCTGCCTTCAGGTTTAGCAAGGAATGCCACAGATTCTCTGAGCGCATAGCTGGGACATCTAGAAGAGCACTTGTTCTGAAGTGGCAGAAAGTATGGAGGTTTCAGGAAACAAAGCCTGGGTGTGCCTGCAGTGCCGAGTGTGCAGGGAGCTGTGGTGAGAGATGAGAATTGAAGGCTGGGCAGACGCAGGTCCAGAAGAGCCTGGTGAGATGTTAGAGTTTGGATTTTCTCCTATTAAGGGGATCAGCAAACTGTTGAAGGATGCTAACTCTGACTGGGAACATGGCAGATCTCTCATTTTAGAGGCTCCCTCTAGCCGTCAGGGTGGATAGTGGTAGATGATGGTTTAATGGATTAAGGCAGTGGTTCTCAACCTTCTGGCCCTTTAAATACAGTTCCTCATGTTGTGACCCAACCATAAAATTATTTTCGTTGCTACTTCATAACTGTAATGTTGCTACTGTTATGAATCGTAATGTAAATATCTGATATGCAGAATGGTCTTAGGCGACCCCTGTGAAAGGGTCGTTCGACCGCCAAAGGGGTCGTGACCCACAGGTTGAGAACCGCTGGATTAAGGGGAGCTGGGCCAGGGAGCCAGGGAGGAAAGAAGGGGGGCAGTGGGAGTAAGAACAGCTATTGAGTTGCTATAGTGTGCTAATAAGTATGTTTATTATAGTTAATCCTTATAAATAACTGTGAAGCGGGTACCACTATTCTCATTTTATAGATGAAGAAGCTAGGGCTTGGGAAAGTTAATAACTTGCTGAAAGTCACACAGCAAGCAAGTAGCAGAGCCAGGATTTCAACTTATTCAGACAGCAGCACCTACTTCTTTTTTTTTTTTAATATTTTTTATTTTTTTTTTACAGAGAAAAAAGGAGAGGGACAGAGAGTCAGAACATTCGATGAGAGAGAAACATCAATTAGCTGCCTCCTGCACGCCCCCCACTGGGGATGTGCCTGCAACCAAGGTACATGCCCTTGACCGGAATCAAAACTGGGACCCTTCACTCCGCAGGCTGACACTCTATGCACTGAACCAAACCGGTTAGGGCGAGCAGCACCTACTTCTAACCAGTCCTCTGGGATTGGGGGTCGGGAGGTGCTTCCCAATGAGACAGCAATTTCACATTTCATTCAACAATATTTATTGTTGGCCCGTAACATACAAAGAAGTACATAAAGTGCCCAGAGTGAGCTAGCTAGGCCCCTGCCCTCAGTGAGTGAGTGCAGGGGGTGAGGGGTGGGTGGGTGCAGGAGATGGAACAGACATGCAAAGGATATTAGAATGGCTTAGGCCAGCCGTGGGCAAACTACGGCCCGCGGGCCGAATCCGGCCCGCTTGAAATGAATAAAACTAAAAAAAAAAAAGACCGTACCCTTTTATGTAATGATGTTTACTTTGAATTTATATTAGTTCACACAAACACTCCATCCATGCTTTTGTTCCGGCCCTCCGGTCCAGTTTAAGAACCCATTGTGGCCCGCGAGTCAAAAAGTTTGCCCACCCCTGGCTTAGGCCCTTTGAGCCGTAGAGAAGAGGCAAAAACATCCATAGATGTGTTCTTGCTAGATAATCACAGCTTTAAAAATCAGGAAATGTCTCACAAAAATCTGGACTCTGGTTTCTTTTGAAAACTTAGAAGATCTGATAAGTCAGCCCATATTGCTGCTTGGTAGCTGTGTCTGGAGGACGGGCAGAGGTGGGCAGAGGCTCGGCTGTCCACCAAACCTCCCTCCGCTCTCTTCTTCCTGTCATCGTCTGCCTGACCTGAAGGCATTTGGTCTGCGCCTTCTGCTCTGGGGCTCAGATGAGCTGGATGCTATATGAGGAAATGTGTTGTAGGCAGTCTCTAAGATGGCTCTCAATATCCTGCCTGCTGCTATTTCATCCCCCTGGGTGTGCCCGAGACCTAGAGACTTGCTTCTAATAACACAGCAAAGGTGATGGGATGCCACTTCTCAGGTTAAGATTGTAATGGCCATCTTGTGTGTTCTCTCTCTCCCTCTCCCTCCCTCTCTCTCTCTTTGCAGCCTTGTGAGCAACCCTGAAGCAGAGGATCCATTGAAGCTGTACCCCAATGCCCAAGCTAGAGAAACTAAGATAATATATGTTAAGCGATTACATTTTGGGGTAATTTTCTATGCAGCAGTAACTATCCAATCCATGTACAGTTCTCACAGCTGTTACAATTATCTGAGACTATGGTCATTCCACACCTATACCGAGGATGGGCCAGGCACCATTCCAGGCATTTGGGAAACATTAATCAACACAACATAAAGATCCTTGCCCTCTAGGAACTCCTATTCTAATGGGGATGGTTCACATAGGAGTCTGTGCTGGCAGTGCTGTTTTGAAGGAAAGACAAACTCCCTCAGCTTTGCGGAGAAGTTCTTAACTTCCTTTGGGTCTTAGACACTTTTGAAACCCCAACAAAAGCCACGGACTGTTTTTTTTTAGAAAAATGTACATGCACATGGAATTTTGCATGCAGTTTTAGGGATTTTCATAAGAATTCTTGTGGTCTGCCCTGAGGAGTCTTGTGATGAGCATTGTTTTAGGTGCTGGGGCAAAGAAACAAGCAAAATAGAAGGTCTATGGAGGGGAGACATGGTAAAATCAGTGGCGTGTACAGTGTGCTACGAGCTACAAGAGATGTCCAGCAAGTTGTGAGGCTACATAAAGGAATGTGCTCCCATATCTGGGGGCTCAGAGAAGACTGTCCCCCTGAAAGTTATTGAGGCTATGCTTTCAGTGATCTGAGAGAGAGAGAGAGGAGAGAGAAAGAGAAGGAGAGAGAAACATTGATGTGGAGAGAAACATTGATGGGGGGAGAGAGAGAGAGAGAGAGAGAGAGAGAGAGAGAGAGAGAGAGAGAGAGAGAGAGAGAGAGAAGAAGGAGAAGGAGAAGGAGAGAGAGAAACATTGATGTGGAGAGAAACATTGATTGGCTGCCATACATGCTCTGACTGGGAATCAAACCTGCAACCCTTGGTGCAGGGGATGTCGCTCCAACCAACTGAGCTATACAGGCCAGAGCATGAGTGAGATTTGAAGGGTGGGTAGGAATTTGTCAGCTAGGGGGCACAGTGGATGGTGGGATCTGTTACTTTTGTGAGGATAGCGGTAAGGCAGGTAGGTACACGTCCCTGCCCCCTGGGTATACAGTTTATCATGGAAACAGACATCTGATGATGAGTTTCATCAAAGGGAAATTGGGATGTTACATAGGTCACACAGCAAAGGGATATATTGTTAGAGTCAGGCAAGGAGCTTTTCCTAAGGAAGTCACCATTAAGTCAAAATCAGATTGATTAGATAGGCCAGGGCACGGGAATGTTCCATGCCCAGGAGGAACTTCAGGTGGGAGAGAACATGGGGTATTAATGGGCAAGAAGAGGTCACCAAGGCAAAAGCATAGAGAGGAGGGAGGCCAGAGGGAGGCTGGGGGCAGTAGGTGAACCGGGACATACCCGTAAGCGTTGTTGGGAGTTTGTACATTTCCTCAACCATCATGGGAAGCTTTCAAGGGGAGTGGCCTGATCAACACTGGGTTTCCAGTAGATCATTCTGACTGGATGGTGGGATTATGAGCACTCTTTCAAAGTGTAAAATTCAGTAGAGTTTAGTATATTCACAAAGTTGTACAACCATCACCACCATCCAATTGCACAACATTCTCATTGCCCTTAGAAAAAACCCTACACCTATTAGCAATCACTTCCCATTTTCCCAGTTCCTGCCAACCACTCATCTATTTCTGGCTCAATATACCTGCCTATTCTGGGCATTTCATTTGGTACAATCATACAATATATGTTTTTTTGTGTCTGGCTTTTTTCACCAAGCATAATGTTTTCAAGGTTCGTCTTTCTTGTAATAAGTATCAGTACCTCACTCGTTTTTATGGCCAGCTGATATTGTGTATTAGCATGCACACATTTTTTTATCCATCAGTTGATGTATGATTGGGTTGTTTGCACTTTTAGGCTATTATGAATTACACGGCTATGAGGAGTTGGGTCTAAGTTTTTGTGTTGATGTACGTTCACCATTCTCTGATATATACCTAGGAATGGAATTGCTGGGTCAGAATGGTAGCTCTATGTTTATCTGAGGAACTACCAAACTTTCCAAAGCAGTGTGGCCATTCTATTTACATTCTGCATGCAGAGATATATAATAACTATTTGTTAGGCTGAATAGATAATTTCTTACATAGTAAACTGGCTGCTACTTGAGATAATGTAAGAAATATATGTGTGGTCATTCAGGTGACCAAATATATTCCTCGTATATTTTGGTCTTCATCCACAGTTTCTGGCTCACAGCTCCCCGAACCACTGGAATGTCCTAAGTGTTGAGAATGACACAGGTGTCTCCTGTTATGTGAATGCGGTGAATTTCAGAAGTACCAAAGGATGGGGCTGGTTGCCAGGAGAACCAATCAAGTGATTAGAGGGTTGGCATTTTCAGTCTCACCCTCCTTCCTTCTCTGGCCTCTGACTCCAGGGGAGCCAGTTGGTCAGAAGCGCAGAGGGCCTGGAGGTTGAATCAATTGTCCATGCCCAGTGATTTAATCATTTCTATGTAATGAGGCCTCCATAACAACCCAAGAAGATGGGGTTCAGGAGCTTCTGGGTGGTGAAGAGGTGAAGACTTGGGGAAAGAAGTGGGTCTGGAAAGGGCATGCCCTTTCTCCCATACCTTACTCTATGCATCTCTTCCATCTGGCTGTTCCCGAGTTGTATCCTTTTACAATAAACTAGTGATCTAGTAAGTAACACACTTCTCTAAATTCTGAGAACCATTCCAGCAAATTAATTGAACCCAAGGAGGGGGATGTGGGAACCTCTGATTCCTAACCAGTCAGGCAGCAGCACAGGCGACAGCATGGACTTGCGATTGGCATTCCGAGTTGCAGGGGGTCGTTGGAGCCGCCAATCTGTAGCCAGCTGGTCAGAAGCACAGAGAGTCGGGCTTAGGCTGGCTTCTGAGATGTGTGTGTTTGGACCGCGGGCAGTCTTGTAAGACTAAACCATTAACTTGTGGAACCTGATGTTATCTCTGGGTAGATAATGTCAGAATTGAGTTGAATTCTTGGACACTCTGCTGGCTTCTGAGAATTGTTTGTTGGTGTGGGAGACCCCCTCCAACAGTAGAATTAGGTTCAGGAACCCAATTTACTATTATTTTTAGCTTTTAACAGGCTTGAAGAGTGGGTCTCTGGAAGCAAGTGCCTTGAGCCAAGTTGCTGGACTAGTCAGCTGCAGAGCCAGGATCAGGACCCTGCCTGGTCACTCCTGAGCCAGCTCTCCTGTCCACTCATCTGTGAAGCAGCTTTGAGCCAGAGCCACAGGAGATCCAATGTGATAACACTGTTCTACTGGAAGTATGAGGAGTGCCAGGGGATCAGAGTCTCCCTCCTTCCTGATGTATCCTCCTCCATTCATTTAACACACAAACCTGACCGTATTATCTATCCCCTTCCTTAAAAACAAAGACAAAAGAAAACATAGGCCTAGCTGGCTTGGCTCAGTGGATAGAGCTTCAGCCTGCGGACTGAAGGGTCCCAGGTTCGATTCCGGCCAAGGGCACATGCCTGGGTTGCAGGCTCGATCCCCAGTAGGGGGTGTGCAGGAGGCAGCTGATCCATGATTCTCTCTCATCATTGATGTTTCTGTCTCTCTCTCCTCCCTTCCTCTCTGAAATCAATAAAGAAATATATTTTTTTTTGAAAAAAGAAAAGAAAACATAATCCAAGATTTGCCAGTCACCTATCTCACAACATTGGAAGTCCTTGGCCTGGCAGATGTGATTCTAAATCTAAACTGACCTCAGCCTGCCTTTTCAGCTCCGTTTCCCATCACTCCATTTTATTTATTCAACAGATGTTTACCATGGGCTTGTGACATGGAAGGTCCCCTGATAGGTGTACAAACCACCTACAATGTGGCTCCTGCCCCCAAGAGATTTATCCAAGAGATATCTCACCGGGAGGGAGGCAGGCAAGTGAACTGATGGTTCTAGCTCAGTGTGAGGGCTTCAGTAGAGGTTAGAATAGTATTGGGGGGAGTATGTGGGAATGGCCCCTAAGCCAGTCTAAGAGATCAAACAGATTCCAGAAAGACATGAGTTGTAAAGGATGAGAACCTTAGAAATTAAAGGACTCCGTCATCCCCACAAGGAACAGGTGCAAAGGCATGGAGTGTGAAACCAGATGGCTTCACACTTCATCCTGCAGGTGTTTACCTAGTGCTTCTTAGATGCCAAGTGCTGTTCTAGATGCTGGAGATACAGCAGTGAACACAACCGACCAGGCCCTTGCCCTCAGGGAGCTGCCAGGGGGAAACATTGAGATGTGGGTTGGGGAAGGCCAACCATTGGCCCTGCCTTGGGGCAGTGGGTGGGGAGGGTGGTGGTGGTCCAAAGACCCTGGGAGCATGGGGAGTGTCCACAATAACCCTGAAATTTGAATGGAAATGTGTGTGTGTGCTCAGGTTCACACATGCATTTTCCTAGGGAGTGGACACATTAGTATTTTATTGTGTTCTCAAAGGGATCCATGACTGTCTTGGATTAGAGCCCTTATTCTAGGGCCTCTTGTGCTAAGCGAAGGAGCTTGACCTTGATCTGGAAGTTCTGGGAGCAGTAGTGAATTTTAAGAAGTGAAAACATGAGAGCCTGACCCTGCGCTCTTGCCAGAGTGAACTGGTGCCTTTTCTGCTGCAAGGCCTTTGCTCTTGCGGTCCTCCCCACCTGGAGGAGAAGGACCACATAAAAGCCGGACGGGTCTGAGTTTGCATCCTGCCTTCACCCAGGTGTCCCACCTGCCAGCCGCCAGTCTCCATCTGTGAAAAGTTGTGAGGTGTAAATGAGAACATGATGTTTTAAGGACTTAATGACAATTTTTGTTTGGGAAGTGCCCAGGGTAGAGTAGCCACTCAGCAAATCTTAGTTCCTCTCTTGGCTTAGTGGCTCAGCTGTTCAGAGATGCCCTCTTGTCTGACTTCTTCTCGGAACTTCCTGGACAGTTGCTCACATGCCCACAGAACTTTGTGACTACCACCAATATTACTTTCAACACACTGTGTAACTATCGATTTGCCTTTGCCATTTCATCAATCCACACCCCAGCCCAAGTAGTGACACCTTCCCTTTGACAGATGAGGAAACAGGCCCAGAAAGTTGAGAAATTTACTAGTGATCTATCAGTTAATAAGTATCTGGAAGCATCCCATCATCAGGCCTTCTGAAAAAAATTATAGTGACAGCAATGAAAATTTATTATGCTTACTAGGTACCAAGCACTGTGCTGAGTGAGCTTTCTACCATACGGGTAACCCCCAATTCCACCTGCCATTTCCCCAAAGATAGGCAGGTACTACTATGTCATAATTCAAACTTACAGAGAAGGAAACTGAGACTCAGAGAGGTAAAGCAAGTTGCCCAAGGCAACCCAGGCCAATTTCCAAACTCAGACCTCCATCTAACTCCAAAGGAACCTGTGTCATTCTGTCTCTTGAAAAACATTACTCCCAACTGCACAGCTAAAAACCCCACTCAAGCGGGCCCTGAGTCGCGATCTGTCGGCGGCAGCCAAATCTCTGGTTGTTTTGATCAAGGATAGAAAGGGCGCTGCCGGATCGGCCTGGGGGGTGGGGGTGGGGGGGACAAGGAAGAGGGGAGGAGGTGACGGTGGAAATTTTAGGTGCTGGGGTGTGTGCAGGGGACCAGAGCACGAGTCACGTGTGCGTGAAATTCGACCTGGGAGGAGGGGAAGGGAAGGGAGCCCCCGCCCCTACCTCAGGGTGCAGCCCCGAAGGGGTATAAATACAAGTATCAGCCCCATAGGTCCACTTCTTCCCCGCCTCGCTTCGCCGACCTGTGTCGTCCAGGGGGTTCCCAGCTCCTTGACTTGTTCCGAGAGGCGAGCACACCGAGCAGTCGGGCTGAACCTCCGAGACCGCGGGGACCCGGCGCGCAGGGAAGTGCCGAGCGCCGGTGCAGCTCCGGGCTGGGCCCGCGGGACACGGGCACCGCGAGTGTGCGCGCCGCCGAGGCGCTGCGCTCCCAGACGCGTCCGCGGCTGCAGGAGGGGCATTTGCCTCCCACCCGAGGTGAGCAGCTGGGGGGGTTCTGGGTCCCGGCCGCGAGTCCGTCCGCCGAGAGTGCGGGCCGGTTGCCACCGACACTCCCAGGCTCTCCAAGAAAAACCCGTTACCCGATCCCTTAGGTCCCGGCGCCCTGTCCCGTCTCTTCAAGCGCGTCTCTCCCTCCCCTTTGCCCTGCTCCTCCCGCCCCCTCTTCCTCTGGGCCCATCTGGCCGCACTTCCTCTGTTTAGACTTAGAGCGACGCTCTGGGCGTTGAACAGACCTGCAGGAGCGCGGGAATCCAAAAAGTGCCACTTCTCCGATGAGGGTAATGAGATCCCCGGAGAGGCAACTCGTGCTCCCCACCCCCCTTGCCCTCCCTGCCCCGCTCCTCGCAGCTTTCCATGGTCTCATCCCCTGGCCGTCCCCCGCCCCGCGCCACCCGAGTCCCACCTCCTCCCGCGGTGGCAGCCGCGCGCCTCGGCGGGGGGAGCTCGGGCTCCTTCTCTCCCTCTGGTAAACACACCCGCCCGCCCGCCTGCCCAGCAGCCGCCACTGCCCTTATAAAGTCAGCGGCCACCGGACTTCCTGCCGGAGCCCGAGCCCCCTCCCGGGCAGGAGCTGGAGGGCGGGTTCCGAGGTGCACCTCGAGGTGCTCCGTGCCCTAAGGAGTGAGTGAGGGGCGCCCAGGGCGCTGGGGTCGCAAGTGTGCCCGCCCTGGGTCTTGGTCCACGTGGCAGCTGTTGGCTGGGACCGAGAAACTGTAGGGACACGGGTGACCTGTTGCGAAGTCGAGGAGGGCTAGCTGTCGCCCAGCCCCAGAGGAGAGGAGGGTCTTCTTGGGACAACAGGAAGGGGGGTGTCTTAGGCCAGCTTCAGACTTCCCCTTCCTGCTCTCGCTTGCTTCTGGGGGGTCCTTCCTGGCGCGGGAGGCCGGATGCTGGCCGTTGGTGGCTTCGGAGCGCGCTCTGCCCCTGCTGACCTTTGGGGACTTGGGGAAGTGCAGGTTTGGCCCTGGGAGTGCGTCCTCTTCTGGGGTGGAAGAGCCTGGCGGCGCGCCAGCAAGCTGTGTGCGCAGACGGGACCCTTCTCATCTCTGATAGCGGCCTGGCGGGAGCTCAGTGCCGCGTGCGCCCCTGGCACTGCCAGCGCGCCCAGAGCCAGCTCCGCGGCACCCTCTGGAAAGCCCAGGGAGCTATGGGGCCTCCATGAAGGCCCCCTCAGGGGCTGGCTCGAGGGGTCTCAGGAGCCACCAGGATGCAGGACCCTTACCAGGGGCCGATGGGGGCCCCTTCGCTCAGCGCTCTGTTCCTGTGCAGGCTCGCGGCCAGCATGGCCCCCACGCTGCAGCAGGCGTACCGGAGGCGCTGGTGGATGGCCTGCACGGCCGTGGTGGAGAATCTCTTCTTCTCTGCCGTGCTCCTGGGCTGGGGCTCCTTGCTGATCATGCTCAAGAACGAGGGCTTCTATTCCGGCTTGTGCCCAGGTATGCCCAAGAAGGGGCCAGTCTGGCGGGGAGAGGGGCAGCGGAGGGGCAGGTGGACACTGGAGAAGGACAGGCGGCTGAGTGGACAGAAAACAGGGTTGCTTAAACCAGAGCACTGGGCAGGAAGTTGGACAGCTCGCTTCTAGACCTCTTCAAACTTCATCTAGACTAGAGGATGGGCGGTACTCTGCCCACTCTACCCAGTTTATCTAATCCAGTCTTCACTGAATGCCGAATGCCCATCCTGGGACTGACTGGCAGCGTCCTCAGCCTCTGGCAGCCCCAGGTGTAGAGCATGATGGAGACTTCTAGAAGGGGAAATGCTACAGCTAAGTGGTGAGGGATTTCTGACTGGCTAAATAAGGCACAGGAGAGCCTACATAATAATTGACTAGGAAGGGCCTGCAGTCCTTTTTCAGGACCTTGAGTCCCCAGGTCTTCCGTCACCCTTTTCTACAAAGTTAATAAAAGCCGTATTTCCTTTAGGCCAGGCATTGTGGATGGCTCCTATTTTCCATTAAAATAACCTTGACTTTGTGTGACCCCCGTGAGGGAGTGGGAATTCTGACATTCCATTTCTAAGATTCCTTAACTGCTCTGGGCCGCCTGCTGAAAGGGCATCCTCCTTGTCCGAGGAGGAGAGCTCTGCCAACAAGCTCAGCCTAAGCACCTGGATGGGTGTGGGATTTGGCCCTTCTCATTCTTCCTCCAGCCTCCATATTGTGGAACAGGCTTCTGGAGGAAGACCAGCTTGGGTTTGAATTCCAGTTTCTACTACTTTTACCATGTGGGTGACATCAGTGAGTTCCTTAAAACACTGAGCTTCAATTGCTTGGTCCGCAAAATGAGGAGACGATGGGGTTGCTGTGAGAGTCAACGGTGCTTGATAAATATTAGTGTCTTGACTTTACGTGGCCCCTCAAATCAACTCCCTCTGGCACCTACCTTGGTTGTGGGAGAAAGCTGAGGCCTTGGGGGTAGCGCTGGAAGGGTCCTGATCTCTGCTCTGGGCAGCACCTGCCCCACCAAAGGCTGCTCCGCCCCTGCCACCGTTATCTGTAAGGAAGCAGCAGGTGGCATCAAGGGATGGCCCCAATGACAGGGTGCTGGTGCTGGAGGAGGTGAGATTAGAGCTGGCAGCTGGCCTGGGGAGGCAAGTCGCGTCAGGAGGAGCAGGCTTGGGATGAAGCGATAGGCGTTCAGGGTGGCTGAGAGAACCAGGCAGAGAGCTAGCAGGGTTTTGGGAAACCCCATTTGCAAATGCAGGTGGGAACCCAGGTCCCCTTAGAGTTGTGTACCCTGGAGACTAGGGAGGACTTGTCCTTGTGGCCTTGGTGCCTGCCACTGCCAATCCAGCAGCTTCTTCCTAGAAATCAACTTTGTTGAAGATTACTTTACGGCACACATTTTGATGAGGTTTGACAAATTTGTATACTTCAGGAACTATCACCATAATCAATATTTAAAATAGAAGATTCCCATCACCCCCAAACTCCTGCTTCTCTTTTGCTGTGCATCCTTCCACCTGAGTTTAAAAAAAAATGACAAGAGCTTTAGTAAGATATGCCACATACCTTACAATCCACCCATTTAAATAATAAAATTTAGTAACAGTTACGGGGATGTAAATTACAGCACAGGGAATATAGTCAATAATATTGTAGCCCTAGTCTGTTTGGCTCAGTGGATAAAGCGTCGGCCCACGGACTGAAGGGTCCTGGCTTCAGTTCTGGTCAAGGGCATGTACCTTGGTTATAGGTTCCCTGGCCCTGGTCAGGATGTGTGCAGGAGGCAACCAGTCGATGTGTCTCTCTCACATCGATGTTTCTCTCTGTCTCTCTCTTTCCCTTCCACTCTCTAAAAATTAATGGAAAAATATCCTCGGATGAGGATTAATAACAACAGCAAATCATAATAATAATATTGTAATAACTATGGTGTCATAGGGGTAATAGACTTATCATGTGATTGATCACTTCATAAGAAATATAAATGTCTAATCACTATGCTGTACACCTGAAACTAGTATAATATTGTATGTCAACTGTAATTGAAAACTTGAAAAATAAAATTTAAAAAACCTATTAAAAATAAAGAAATGGTCTTTGAAGAAATAGTTGCAGTTGAATAAATGTACTTAATATCTGCAAAGAAAAACAACAACCAAAAATAAAGTATACAATTAAATGGTTTGTAGTCTATTCAGAGTTGTGCAACCATCATCACAATCAATTTTAAAACATTTTCTTTACACCAGAAGGTAACCCTGTGCCCAGTAGCAGCACCCACTCTCCTCAACCCCCTCGACCCCCAGTTGCTCATTTACTTTCTGTCATAGGTCTGCCTATGGCAATAATAGATTGGTGTATCCTGAACATTTCATATAAATGGCACCTTATAATATGTGGTCTTCAGTGACGGGCTTTTTTTCACTTGGAATGATGTCTTCAAGGTTCATCTCAGGGGTAGCACAGGTCAGGACTAGGTTTCTTCCCATTGTGACTAATACTCCATTGTATGGATCTACCACGCTGTACCCATTCATCAGTTGATGGTCATGTGCGTTGTTTCCACTTTCTTGGCTTTTATACACAATGACCCTATTTGTGTACAAGTTTTTGTGTGGACATATGCTTTTCTTCCCCTTAGGTATATACCTAGGAGTGCAATTGCTGGGCCATAGGGTGACTCTATGTTTAACCTTTTGAGGAACTGCTAGACTGTTTTCCAAAGTATCTACACCAGTTGATATGCCTACCGGTGTTGTATGAGGGTTTCAGTTTCTCCACAGCCTAGACAACACTTGTTATTACTCATCTTTGGTATTTATTATAGCCATTCTAGTGGACATAAAGTGTTACCTCCTGTGATTTTGACTTGCATCTTTTGATGGCTAATGATGTTGGAAATCCCCCCCAGGATTTCCATTTAAATAAGCAGTGAACAAAGCAAAAAAAATAAAAATAAAAAATAAAGGGGTAGGGGGATGTTGGGGATCTTTTCATATGTTTCTTAGGCATTGGTATACCTTTTTGGAGAAACATCTATTCAATTTTTAATTGTATTATTTGCCCTTTTATTATTGACTTGTAAGAGTTCATTATATTCCAGATACAAGTCCTTTATAGGATAATGACTTGTACATTTTTTTCTCCCACTGTGGGTTATCTTTTCACATTTTTATGATGCTCTTTGGAGGCCAAAAGTTTTCAATTTTGATGAAGCACAATCTATGTATTTTTTATTTTGCCATTTGTCATTTGGTGTCATGTTTCAGCAACCATTGCCAGATCTAAGTCTCAAAGATTTATGCCTATATTTCCTCCTGAGAGTTTTATAGTTTTACTCTTACATTTAGATTTTTGGTCCATTCGGAGTTAATTTTTGTATGTGGTGGGAGGTATCCACTTGATGTTTTGAGTTGCCCAGAAGGAGTTTACATCTGAGCTGGTTGTTTGGGATCACTAGAGGTGATCGAAGTGAACCCTTCTCCTGTTCTCAGACCTTATTTGTCCACTCTTGGAAAGCAGGGCACATGTCTCCCAGCGGTTCTCAACCTGTGGGTCACGAACAATGAAAATACATCCTGCATATCAGATATTTACATTACGATGCATAACAGCAAAATTAGTTATGAACTAGCAACTAAAATAGTTTTTTATGGTCGGGGGTCACCACAACATGAGGAACTGTATTAAAGGGTCGTGGCATTAGGAAGGTTGAGAACCACTGCCTCACCTCTCATTCATTCAAGGGGCTCCAGCCTCAGTCCTTGAGCTATCAGGCTGATTGGGAGTGCTCTACCCTATTCTGCCTACTCATGCCACCTTATGAAAAATGCCAGCTTTCTGTTTCTTAAAGCCCCATTCACTGTGGCCTCAGCCTTTCTCTCTACAGGATCCCAAGGACATAGAATTAGCCCAGGAATCTGTGTCCCCATCGTGTGTGGAAACAGACAGGCAGCATCACTTCCAACTCTGCTATGGTCTGGTCGGCTGATGTGAGCCAGTTACTTAACTTTCTTACTATCTCAGTTACTCCATCTATAAAAACAGAACAATAATCCTTACTTCAGGGCTGTTGTGAAAATGAAATGAGAGCAAGATTTCAAAATTCAGACAACTGGTGGGGGATGTTATTATGTTCTGGGCCCAGCTTTGCCAGCATTTGCTGTGTGATCTTAGGCAAGTCACCTACCCTCTCGGGATCTCCACTTCCAAGTCTGTACAATGATGTGAGGCGTTCATTAGTGTCGGCTTTGGGGTTCCCTGGCTACACCCTCTGTCTTCTCAGTGCTTTCTGCTGCCCCTCTCTTGAGGGCCGGACCGCCTGTGTGGGTGGCTGACCCACCTGGACGGGCATCACATCTAAAGAGGACTCGGCGTCGGCCTGCAGGCTGAAGGGTCCCGGGTTTGATTCCAGTCAAGGGCATGGACCTTGGTTGCAGGCTCCTCCCCGGCCCGGGCCCTGGTCGGGGGGCATGCAGGAGGCAACCAATTGATGTGCTTCTCTCACATTGATGTTTCTCTCTGCCTTTCCCTCTCTCTCCCACTCTCTCTAAAAATCAATGGAAAAACATCCTCGGGTGAGGGTAAAAAATAAAATAAAGAGGACTCAGAATTAGACAGGGACAGTTCAGTTTATCACACACTACTGTATATCCCACATGAGTGCCCAAATAAAACAATGGCTTAAGTTAATTAAGCAATTACTATTTGCTAGCTAGATCATTAGTCCTCACAACAGATCTGTGATGTAGGTGGACGATGTGATGTATTCTTAACCCCGTTTATAGAAGAGAAAGCTAAGCTCAGAAATGCTAAGTAACTGGTGTGAGGTCACACGGCTCATAAGGAGCACTGTGAGGATTCAGCCCCAGACCCGACCCCGGAACCTTTATCCTAGGCCTCACGGAAATAGTGTAGACGGCTGCCCCGACCTCCTTCCGCTTAGGGTCCTCCTTCCAGCGTTCAGGTAGAGACAAGACAGCCAGGTAGAGCCCCGTCCACTGGGAGTGTTGGTGAAAGTGACTATGTCACCTGCAGGAAAGTGAAGCAGTGGGGTGAGGAAGTGCTCACTGTCAGGGAGGCAAAGAAGATGGGATCGTTGTGCGCCTGTTTGTGTGTGCAGCATCCTCAGGTGCTGCCACCACGATCCCCATTTCGCCGGGGGGATAACAGAGCCTTGGTCTCGGCAGCACAGCCAGAGGAGCCAGCATTCAGCCACGCTCTTGACTCCAGAGGCAGAATGTTTAACCTTGATCCTGTTTTCCCTTTTTTTTTCAGGTCATTTGTAGTTCACCTTCACAATTTTACCATTTCTGTGCGCCAGAGGTGCTGTTATTTACTTAGGACTTCCTTTTAAATCAACCCACTTAAAAAAGGTAGCCTCACTTTAAAGTGCAATGTGCCTGGAATCTTGGGTTTGATATTACTTACATGCACATACACATCATACACATTTCTAATATATTCATATGTACACATGTTTCTAACACACACACATATGTTCCTATACATACATGTGTGTATTTGTATGTATAAATACACATGTGTGTGTTTTGTTACTCATTCATATAGCTAATAACTATGAAACATAAAACCCATTCCATGTGCCCCTTAAACCCTACCTGCTCTGCATACCACCTCGGGGGAGACACTGTTTTCCATGGTTTCTAAGCCTAACTCCAGCCCTAGCCGGTTTGGCTCAGTGGATAGAGTGTTGGCCTGAGGACTGAAGGGTCTCAGGTTTGATTCCAGGCAAGGGCACATGACCTGGTTGCGGGCTTGATCCCCAGTGGGGGGCGTGCAGGAGGAAGCCGATCAATGATTCTCTCTCATCATTGATGTTTCTATCTCTCTCTTCCTCTCTGAAATCAATAAAAATATATTTAAAACATTAAAAAAAAATAAGCCTAACTCCAGCACTAAGTTAATGAGTATGTTTTCCCCGTCCCACTCCCCATGCCTCACCTGACTTGTCTATGAAATGGGGAAGTTGGGTTGGATTTCAAAGACCTTCTGTTTTGCTGACCTGGGGGGAGGTCTGAGAGGTCTTTGCATCTTGGCCTGCTTCCCCCTTGCTTCAGAAGCCTGGCTTTCTCCAGCCACATCAAGTGATCAGGTCTCAGGAACTAGCTGATGTTAGTCAAACTCACAGGAGGCTGATGTAAAAACCAGAGAAACGAACGCATTAATTGACCTGGAGCTATTAGCTACCCACGGGGCTGGGACTCTGCACCAGTAAGAAGACGAAGTTACTTGGCAGCAGCGCGTTGGCTTGGGACACTAGCTAAGCCACCCTCTTCGGGACAGAAAGGTGCGGTGGAGAGGCGTTGGCCCCAGAGGTTGTCTTGACTTTGAACCTGAGCCTGCCTGTAAGAAGCTCTGAGGCCGTGAGCTGCTGTGCTTCGCGGAGCCTCATCCTCTATAAAATGGGGATCATTGTTGTGAGGGTTAAATGAGATACTACACGAAAAAGCCTCACGCAAAGCCGCTATTAATTAATGTAGAGCTAGTGGGACCGTTGGTAAGAGATGTGTCTTTTGATTGTCAAGGACTTGGGAGCAGGGGCAGCTTCTAGTTCAGGGGCTGCAACCTCAAATGCCAACAGAGGCCAACCAGCTAATAATTGGCAAATCGGGGCAGCGGTAAGATGGCTAATGTCAGAGCGAAAAGTGAGCGAGGACTTGGGTGACTTAGAGAGGGCAAGCTCTGGTGAAGAGGGGTGACCCCCATCTGGCCCCAGCAGTGGCCAGATCTGACTTCTTACAGAGAAGCCAGACTTCTGGATTTTTATGTAATAACTCTTGATTTTAAACTGGCACCCAGTTAAAATTTCCCGGCCAAGTGAAACTTGTGTGGGGGACATTGCTGGTCCCCTGTTTGCAGCCTCTGGCCTAAATGACCTTTGCATTTCTTCCTGCTTTACCCAGTGTCCCAATAGAGTGCCCAGCATACAGTAGATGTCCAATAAGTGAGTGTAGACTGAATAAACGGGCGCAGACAAACCTGGTGGAGAAATGAACAGTGATCGTAAAGATCAAGAAATCAAGGGGCCCGTCTGAACCCCACAGGCTGTGTGATCTAAGCCTCTAACTGCTTCTTCCAGGGGCCTAAGCACCCTCCCCAGCTTCCTCAGCAGCTGGTATCCACCGATGGGAAACTCACCATGGTCCCAGGTGCTTCGCGCCTGGTCAGCCAGCACTCATGATCTGAACATAGTTCATGTTCTTCCTTGTTATCACATAGATCACTTCACCCTTCTGCCACCTGCAAGCCCTTCAAATACCTGAAATCTGGGTCATTGTCACTCACCGTTGCGAGCAGGCGTTCCCCCATCCCCGCCCCCAGCGTTCAGGCACTAATTACATCATCCTATCACAGCACCTGCCGTTTTAAATCAGCGTCTACTTGTTTACTATCTAATAGAAGCCCCATGAGAGCTGAGTACTTCCTGTCTTATTCTCTGTGGGATCCTCAGCACCTAGAGAAGTGGCTGACCACCTCTGACCCTTGAGGGTGGGGGCATCGTCTCCCCTTCATCAGCTATTTCAGGAGCACCTTCTCTGGGCCAGGCCCTGAGCGTATGCCTCCTTTCACCTTCTCCAGCAGAATCTCCTAAGGATCCCCCATGGGTTTGGCATTCTCTGCTCCCTTTCACAGGCAAGGAGCCTGAGGCACAAAGAGGAGGTTTCTTGTCTAAGCCTGCACGGTGGGAAGGATGGTGGTGGGAATTCAGACCCTGGGCTGTCTGCCTTCCGGGTGCACCCTGAGTTTGCCCTTGGCAATGATGCCTAGGTAACGGAAAGGCAGGGGAGCCGCCACCTCACGGCTCACTGAGCACTGAGTGAAGTGAAGTCACCCTCCTTCCCCCACCACAAGCCTTTTTCGTGAACTTGTCACAACTCCAAGTTGGCAGTTTACCTGGAGGACTTCTAAAGGGTGTTGGAGGGCAGTGCCATGGGCCTAATTCTGTGCTTCAGTTTTATCATCTGGAGAATAGAGATACTTTATTAGCTGACTCTTGGGACTGTTGTAAGTTAATTCAGTGAACAATGCTTGCAACATAAAAGTGTTCTATAAATATTAGCTATTATTATTATTATTTTTTTATCAGAATGTCATTTATGGGGAAAGTTTTATCCAGGTTTTAAGTGAATTCTTGTTACCTCAGCTAAGCATCACTCACTGACTTTGTCCCAGATTCGAAGGTGCTTCCTGTTGGGGGTCTGCCCACCCTAAGCTCAGACATTGAGTGAATCTTACAACCTGGTGAATACTTTGATGTCTGTGATCGTGTGTGAGCTAGTAGAGGCCTCCGATTAGGTGTGTGACTCCCCCTGAGTAAGATACTAGCTGCTGACATTCATGGGGCTCTTTCCCCACCAGAGGAGATAGGACTCTAGGCCACCCCCGAAGTCACGTGACTGGCAGTGAATTAGAGGCATGGGATTTGAGCACAGGACCCCTGATCCCAGGCCGCCCTCTCCTGCACCCAGCTGCTCCTGCTGTTCCGTGCTGAGCCCTCCCTTCCCCTCCTCAGCTAAGAACACCACTAACGTCACCCAGGATGCACAGCTCCGGTGGCCCAGCTGTGACAGCCAGGAAAAGATGCTCAACCTGGGCTTCACCATCGGCTCCTTCGTGCTCAGCGCCACCACCCTGCCGCTGGGGATCTTCATGGACCGCTTTGGCCCCCGGCCCACACGGCTGGTTGGCAGGTGAGGTGGCCATGCCAGGCCTGGGGGAACTCGAGGGCAGGGACCGGTGCTGCAGGGGAAGGTGAGGCGCAGTGTTCACAGTCCCACTCTCCACCCCAATCTCCACAGCACCTGCTTTGCTGCATCCTGCACCCTCATGGCCCTGGCCTCTCGGGACACCAAAGGTGAGAGGTCTGGCCTCTGGTGCCCCCACGAGAAAAGAATGAGTGGGGTGTAGGTGGATGTTAACCCAGCTTCTGCCCGTGGGTAGCTCCCCCATGCCCTTATTCACCCCTCGCCTTTCCCCAGTTCTGTCTCCATTGATATTCCTGGCGCTGTCCCTGAATGGCTTTGGTGGAATCTGCCTAACGTTCTCTTCACTCACGGTGAGTATGACAGGCTCTGGCTTGTCAGCAGGGCACCCAGCAGTGGGTGGGGGTAGGAGTGAGTGAAGGTGAGAGTGGAGAGGGGCCAGTGGATGCAGATGGAGTGTGTGTGTGTGTGTGTGTGTGTGTGCGTGTGTGTGTGTGTCTGTCCAGCCCACACTGTCTGTTGAGCTCTGTTCTAGGCACTGGGGCTGCAGCACAAACAGAACTGAACTTCCCCCGCTTCCCGGAGCTTGCATTGTGGGGTTGGGGAAACAGGCAACCCCAAACAAGTAAACTAATACATTACATCTGTACTCATAAGTGCCAGAAAGAAAATAAAAGTGGGTCATGTGATAGTGACAGGGAGGGGACAGCTTGGGACAGTGTGTTTTCGGGGAGAGCATGTGAAGGCACAGGTATTTGTGCGTGTATTGGATTGAACCGTGTGAGCCTGTCAACACTTGACGGCACTTGACCTACAAAAATGGCTTTATCACACGGGTCCATCTCTTATGCATGTGTGTGCTTTGCGTGTGTGTGACTTTAAGCGTGTATGTTTGTGTTGTGGGTGAGTCTAGGGTTCAAGGCTCCTGCGTGTGGGGTGGGGGAGCGGTTTCTGGCTGGGCCGGCCTCTGGCTGGAGCTGGTTGTTTGTTTCGGATGAGGGTTGCCTGACCACCAAACTGGGTGTTTTTGGCCGATTTCCCCCCAGCCCTTCTTCATTCCAGCCTGGGACATTGCACAACTCTCCAAGGAAGCAGATCGCTCGTCCCCGCCCCGCCGCCCAGGCCCCTTCTCCCCGCCGTGCATCTAGGCTCAGGGCCCGCAGTCCCTTCTCCCCTGCCCGGCGTGGCTGCGTGGCGGGGGGCCTGCCCTTGGACCCTGTCCCCGCCCGCCTAGGGGTCAGGCTTGGGGGGCTCTGCCCGCGGATCGCAGCACCCCCACCCCCTCCCCGGCCCTGCCCAGTGAGCCCCAGCCAATGGCAGGGCCCGGCGCCAGCCCCGCCCCGGCCCCGCCCCCAGGCCTCGGCAGCTCGGCTCCGGCCAGGACAGCTCCGCGGGACATCCAGTGCTGCCCGGCGTCAGCCCGGGGTTAGCGGAGCTGGCCTCGCGCCGGCGGTGCAGGGTGGAGACAGCGCCCTGGGACCCTTGAGTTGGGGGCAGGGTGGCGGGGCGGCGTCAAAGGCTGGGCTGTGCTGCTCCTGGCACTTTCCCTGTGGCCTTGGCAGCGTGCCTGGCAGATACAGGTGCCAGGGAAACCTGGCTCTGTCCCCTTTCCATAGCTGCTTGGAAGTTGGTGGGGGACTCGGTTCCCTGTGTTTATCCGGCTTCCTTCCCAGAGCTCTCTGGGCTTTGGTTTTCCCCGCTGGAGAGGGTTTACGCCTCCAAGGCCCTCCCAGCTGTGGGATCTACTGACCCGGGAGGATGGCGGGGCCAGAGTGTACACAGAGGGCGGCTTGACTTTGCCTTGCCCTACCCTGAGGGCCTGGCTTCGGCCAGCGAGCAGAACACACAATCAGTTAATTCTCTACTGGGGGAAGCTCTGTGCACGTCAGAGCCACCTCCTGACACCTGGCCTCCCTTCGTCCCACCCTCACCTCCTAGCCTATCCCAGGCTTGTCCTGGCTCACCTGCCTTTCCAGAGCTATTTGAGGTTCAGCAGCAACTGGGACATTTGGGGCCACCGGGAAGGTTAAGGGGCACCATCTCGTGACAGAGCCAACCACGGGGTCTGGAATAAATAGAACTAGAATGGCCAGACAAGGGAGAAAGTCACTCACATGCTCTGTGAACTTGAGGACATTTCTTTCCCTCTCTGGGCCTCAACTTTCTCATCTGTCAAAGGAGTTGCACTAGATCAGTTTCTTTTTTTTAAAATTTATTTTCTAATTACAGTTGATATACATTACTTTCAGGTGTACAATATTATTTTTTAAATCCTCACTTGAGGATTTTTTTTCATTGATTTTTAGAGAGAGTAGAAGAGAGAGGGAAAGACAGAGAGAAATATTGATGTAAGAGGAAAACATTGGTTGCCTCCTGCACAAGCCCTGACCAGGGCCCGGGCCGGGGAGGAGCCTGCAGCTGAGCTGTATGCCCTTGACCGGAATCAAACCTGGGACTCTTCAGTCTGCAGGCCGGTGCTCTATCTACCGAGTTAAACCAGCTAGGGTGGTGATATACCTTACAAAGTAGATCAATGCTTCTTAAACATTCATTTCATGGGTTATTAAGAGGCATCACAGGATAAAGTGGCTCCATAAGCAACAAACTTGGGAAACCCTGGGGTTAAACAAAATTGACAAAATTTCTCTGCGAGGGCACTTTTGGGAGTCTTTTAGATTCTAAAGTGCCTTGAGAGTCTGTAGGAGCGGGTAGAGCAGTTTCCAGCATTGATTTGCCTTGTAACTTGTCTGTGGCGTCTCATGGGGCTCGTGTTCTTGGAGCTCCCTGTGAGGACACTGGGCTGGATGCTTCCAAGTTCCCCAGGCGGGGCTGGGAAAGGGGAGGCCTGGGCGGGCGTCGGGGTCTCCCCTGCTCACTGGCCTTGTCCTCCTCCCTCAGCTGCCCAACATGTTTGGGAACCTGCGCTCCACCATCATGGCCCTCATGATCGGCTCCTACGCCTCTTCTGCCATCACGTTTCCAGGAATCAAGGTTTGGAACTGCCCGGGGGGACAGCGAGGCCACTGTGCTTTCCTTTTGCCTTGGTGTAAGAATTGGGTGGGGTTGGGTATCTGTGTAGTGGCTAGTGTCTGGTGACCCAGTTCCTGCCAGTCAGCTCCCACCACCTCTGGGAAAAGCACTGAGGCATCATGGGAAGAGTCCAGGGGCTGTTGCCCACCAGTGGGTCTGATTTCTCTGCTCCCCTCCCTTCCTTTACTGTTGTCCGGGTCCTGGCCTCCACCCTCTCTCCTGGGCCAGAACAGACTTTCTCTGCTGGTCTCCTGCCTCTGGCCATTTCCCTCTCCCATCTGTCATTCACATGACTTACGGAAGGATCTTAGATGGAGAACTCACTCACACACTTTGCATCACCTGATGAATCAAGCCCAACCTGTTCCCATGCATTCGAGGCTTTTGGTTCTCTGGCCTCACCCAGTCTTTCCAGCCACATCTCCTTCCCCTGCTCTGGAAAGGCTGGGTGACTTGGATTCAAGGTCACAAAGCTAGTCCATGCCAGGCCAGACCCTAGATAGGTCAGCGAGTGGACCTAGAGCCAGAGGCCCGAGTTTAGTTCTGGGCAAGTTTGGGGCCTTGTTTCTTCCTCTGATATCAAATGGTAACAAAGCACCCTTTCAACTGGGCCACAGTAAGCCCCTGACATTCCACGGGGAGCAGTTAATTTGTTAGTTTAGAAGGCACTTGCCCGGCACCCCCAAAGGCACGTACTTTGGTGGGGTGGCTGCCAGTTGGTCAGGTAGCAGCAGGCATGGAAGGTGGGGCTTCTCCCTTTCCAACTCAGACAGTGGGGTTGGAGGAGCCAGATCTGATCCCCACTCCTTTGGGACTTGGCCCTTTGAAGCTCTGTGCTGCCTTCAGGGAAGAAAGAGCCCAAGGCCCAAGGAGCCCCTAGCAGGAGCCGTTTTCCTGGGCAGCACCGGGCTCTGAGCAGGAGCCCGAGGGGAGGGCGGACATCGGTCATCCCGGGCAGAGGGTGGCTGAGAGGACAGCAGAGTGACACCATCGCACGTACCTGGCTTCCCAGTCTATTCAGAACCTGTTTGTCCTGGGTTAGGAGGCCTTGGGCAGAGTACTGCACACACCTCCCTCCCCCTCAGCGTCAGCACCTGTGAGAGGTGAGATAAGGCTTGTTAGCTTGGGTTTGTCTCTCCCCCCACCCCCCACCCCAGGGAACAGGCCAGGCAGGGGCAGGATAAACATGGCTAGGCCTAGTAAACCTAGAGCCTTAATTCTCCTCTTTTGTACATAAAATGAGATCACATTTTTGTGTAAAACAAACATGTATGGAGTCATAGGCAAAATGAATGTGTCTTTTAAAGATAGTAATTGAGATTTCAAAGACATTCTGAACTGTGGCTGGCAACCTCAGTACCTTGTGGGAACTATTTCACCCACTCCAGGATGAAGGAGCGAGAAAGGAAGAGGAGGGGTGACTTTTGGGCCTGACTCTTAACTTCTGGCCTTGCTTTCCTTATCTGCAAATTGCACACAAGCAATGGGGTAGAAGAGACCTCCTCTGAGGCCTTGGGGGCCCGGGTTCCACCTCGGGCTGGAAGAGGGGGGCCTGGAGCCCAGCGGCCTCCCCACGGGTCTGCTCCTTCCACAGCTGATCTACGATGCTGGCGTGTCCTTCATGGTCATCATGTTCACCTGGTCGGGCCTGGCCTGCCTCATCTTCCTGAACTGTGCCCTCAACTGGCCCACCGAAGCCTTTCCCTCTCCCGAGGAAGGCAGCTACACGTGAGTGGCTCTGTGGGGGTGCTGGGGTGGAGGGGGACCTCCCTCCTGCAGAGGAAGGCCAGGGGAGTGGTGGTGTGATGGGGAGAATGAGCAGAGAAGTTAGAGAGACCTGGGTTTGCAAATGGCCTGTGTTCCCCGAGCTCTGCTTTCTCATTCTTATCATGGGCCTGATCCTGCACACCCACAGGTGTTTGGAATAGACCCCGCGCATATCAGGCAGTCAGAACATGGGGACTGCTATTGTTATTACCCTTTCTGCATTTTGAGGACAGGATCAGAGTAGGAGGGACCCCGGGAATAGCCAGTGGGACTCAGGAGGGGGATAGAAAGGAATCAAATATACCACCCTTTGTGGGGCAGCCCGAATGCCAGTTTTTCCCAACTCCCTGTCAGTTCCCCAGGGGATGTGTGTGTGTGTGTGTGTGTGTGTGTGTGTGTGTGAGATGCTCCACAACCAAGCACAGAGGGTGCCTGGTCTTTATCGTCTCTTGTATGCCAGGCACTGGGTTTGCCCTCATGCCATTCTCAAACAGCCCAATGACTGTGGATTCTGCTGTTAGCAAAGTGACTTTCCTAAGGTTATATACCTTTGAAAGGGGGGTGAGCCAGGCTCTCTGACTCCAGTCTGAGTTCTTAATGCTGCCTCCATGGTAACAACCCCAGTGGAAAAGGACTCATCCAGCCTTCGTTTATTGGGCACTGAGCTGGTCCCTGGGCCAGACTCCGAGGGACTCAGATGTGAGCCCTGCACACCTCTGAGGGAGCTCATCAGGGGGCATGTTAGTGCTGGGCAAAGGGGTGCTGAGCACCCCGGGGATGACTGGGACAGCCCCCTAGAGACAGGCTGTTGAGGGTGGGCTCTGCGGGGCTGGTTACTACTTGCTCCGGCCTGGCTGCCGGCAGGAAGAAGATCAAGCTCACTGGGCTGGTCCTGGATCACAAAGTGACAGGTGACCGCTTCTACACCCATGTGGTCAATGTGGGCCAGCGGCTGAGCCAGAGGGCCGCCAGCGTGGAGGAGGACGACATCTCCCAGGACACTCGTGGCACCTCAGGAAACCCTCGCGAGAGTGAGTATCTGGTCAGGGCGACAGCCCTGGGGACTGTGGAAGGCGGGTCCTCACACTTAGTGAGCACTCACACCAAGGGCTTCTCTCTCCCCTCTTCAGTCCTCACTCACCACGTGAGGTAGGGGGGAATCCCCACCTACAGGCTAGGGGGAGTGGAAATGGGGCTCCGAGAACTCTGGGAAGTTCAGATCCGGGGGTACTCTGCTGGATTCCTGGGGTAACGGAGAGAGGATGGGGCAGAGACTCCCGGCCTGTGGGGTAACTGGTTTCATCAGGGCTCCCTGCAACCTCTGAGCTTCTTGCATCAGGTGAGCTGGGCCCTCCAACACCTGTCTGGCTCGCGCCCCCTGCTGGCCGCAGGAGGAGCCGCAACCCGCCTTCTGTCTGGACCACTTCCCAAGGCGTCGGCTCTGTTAGTGGCAGGAGCACCAGCCTTGATATCAGGAGATGAGGGTTTGAGTCCGGCTTAACCCCCCCCCCCCTCCCCGTTACATGCCACGTGACTTAGATAGATCCCTTAACCCTGCTCTCACCCTCCTCATCTCTTAAACTAGCACTAATCGCACCCATCTCACAGGGAAGTTGTGAGGATTGAATGAAGCTGTGGACACGGAAGCCCTTTGTAAAACGCGGAACGCTGTGCAGTTCCTGGGGTGGTATTCTCATTGCTGGTTCTCCCCTGGCCGAGTTACGGCTGTGAGCTGAGTGTGGCTTGCCCCATGAGCTCGGGCAAGTCATTGGCTTCCCTGAGCCTCAGGCTCCCCATCTGTAATATGTGGCAACGGTAGGGGTGTTGCACAGTCGGATTAGTAAGTGTTTAATGCATAGTGGCTGGAGAAATTAACACACCAAGCATACGGTTTTACACCAGAGGTCGCTGAAAATGTGCTGTTGAGATAGTTACAGAGCTGGGCAAGACCTTGGAGGTCAGTGAGTCTGAATCCTTGTTTTTGAAGAAACTGGCTTCTATCCAAAGGCACGTAGTGTCAAAGCCTTCACTAGAACTGCATGGGCCGGGACATTGAAGGAAGTGGAAGCTCAGGGGCTCAGGGGCGCCCCCTGCTGTCTCTCTAGAGTCTGTCCCCTTTCGCAAGAGCCTCTGCTCCCCCATTTTCCTGTGGAGCCTCCTGACCATGGGCATCACCCAGCTGCGGGTCATCTTCTACATGGCCGCCATGAACAAGATGCTGGAGTTCATCGTGACCGGCGGCCAGAAGCATGGTGAGGTGCTGCTGAGCCCACTGGGGGGCACAGGAGGGTCACCCTGGTTGACCTCCTCTTACTCTGGCTTCTCCCCCTGCTACTCCCAACAGAGACCGTCTCCCTGAAGCAAAGAGCGGAAGAGACAGGTAGGGGGACAAAAGTTGAGACCCTGGCCTGCACCCACCCTATTGCTGCCCACCTGGCAGGGAACCTGGACACACCCTGTCAGATATAAGAATGTGGGGCCAGAGGAGGGCTATATTGGCATTCCCTCTTCTCTGCTGGAAGTGGGGGGGTGGTGCCCACTGGGCTTCTGGCATCCCTTGTGCCAGCGCCTGACCCCGCTTCCTTCCCGTCCTACCCAGTTGGGTTCTACTCCATCGTCTTTGGGGCCATGCAGCTGCTGTGTCTACTCACCTGCCCTCTCATTGGCTACCTCATGGACTGGCGGATCAAGGACTGTGTGGACACTCCCACTGAGGGCATGGCCCTTGACGATGCCAGGTGACCAGCACAGGGAGGGTGACAGCAAGTAGTCAGATGGTGCTTCCATTTCCTATGTGCTTTCACATCCGGCATCTTATTTCATTCTCCCAGGAGCCCTGAGAGAGCAGAGGTACCTCCCCATTTTATAGATGAGGAAACTGAGGCTAAGAGGGGACACGGCCTGCTTGATAAATATAGCTCACAGCGAGAGCCGACTGTGCACTAGGCACCTCGCATCGTTTTATTTAATCCTGCAACAGCTCTCTGAGCTAAGTACATTATCCTCATTTCACAGATGAGGAAGCTAAGACACGGAAAGGTTAAGTAACTTACCCAAGATCACACAGCTTTTGGTAGCAGGCTCCAGAACCTATGTTATAAAGGGTATACTTTAAAAAAAAATTTTTTTTATTGATTTTTTTACAGAGAGGAAGGGAGAGGGATAGAGAGTTAGAAACATCATTGAGAGAGAAACATCGATCAGCTGCCTCCTGCACACTCCCTACTGGGGATGTGCCTGCAACCAAGGTACATGCCCTTGACTGGAATCGAACCTGGGACCCCTGAGTCTGCAGGCCGACGCTCCATCCACCGAGCCAAACTGGCTAGGGCAAGGGTATACTTTTTAAGGCTAGCTTGAGATAGAGGGGGTGCATTAGTTACCTATTGCTGTATAACAAATTACCCCCAACCTTGGCTTCTTTGAACAACAATCTCATATAGTTTCTGAGAGTCAGGAATCTAGGGATGATTTAGCTGAGTGGTTCTCAGAGTCTGAGTCTGTTCGGGCTGCTATGACAAAGTCCCACAGACTGGGCAGCTTATAAAAACCAGAACTTATTTCTCAGCTCTGGAGGCTAGAAGGCTGAGACCAGGGTGCCAGCATGGCCGAGTGTGGCCCCTCTTCTGGGTCACAGACTCCTCGCTGAGTCCTCACATGGCAGAGGAACTAGGGAGCTCTGTGGGGCCTCTTTTCTGGGGGCACTAATCCTAAGATGAGGTCTCTGCCCTCAGGATCTAATCACCTCCCAAAGGCCTCACCTCCTCACACCATCACCTTGGGCACCAGGATTTCAACATGTGGATTGGGGGGTGAGGGGGGACATGAACATTCCGACTGTAGCGGCCTTTCTCATAAGCTTTCGGTCAAGCTGTCGGCCAGGCTGTAGTCCTCAAAGTGCTGACTGGGGTGGAGAATCTGCTCCTGCACTTCCTCACGTGCTGTAGGCAGGAGGTTTGGTCCTTCCCACCTGGGCCTCTTCACGGGGCTGCTCAGGACAGGGCAGCTGGCTGCCCAGAGCAAGGTCTAAGGGGGAGACCAAGATAGAAGCTGCAGTGTCTGTAGCATAATCTCAGAACCACACCGTCACTCCCATCATGTTCTGTTGGTCACACAGAGTAACTGTGCAGTGTGGAAGGACTGTATAGGGTGTGGATACAGGAGGCGGGCGTCACCGGGGCCACTTGTTGGCTGGAGACCGCCGCTGGGTCCAACGTCCGACTGCTGTTCTCTTTGTGTTAAGTCAATAGTCTCCTGTGAGGTCGGGAGAGGGAGACAGGGAGAGAAGGTAGCTAAGGAGCAATCAGTGGCTTCCCTTCCCACCAGCAGTGCCCCTGGCCCTGGCACCAGCCTTCCTCCTCTGCCCTCTGCCCCTGGGGGCCAGGGCCCATTAGCAGGGCCCTTCTGTCTAGGACCGATGCCAGCCTGCCCTCATCCCAGCCTCCTGCCCTCTCCCCTGGGCCGGCCTTGGAGCCCTGACCCGGTGCAGAGCGGGGCCTGCTGGGCAGGCCGCTTGTCCAGGCTGGTGGGCAGAGACACTTTCCTGATGAGAGGCGGTGTGAGAGCTCCCCATCCTCCGCCTTCCTTCCCATCCTCGGGGCTCAGCCGTCAGTGTGCATGTGAAATACGTGGGGTCCCTGTCCGAATGCAGATTCCTGGGCCTCACTCCCGAGAGTCTGAGGTCTGGACTGAGGCCCTGGGGTCTGCATTTTAGGAGGTCCCGGTGATGCTGGTGTAGTTGGTGGGGAGCCACAGCAGAAGGGGCCGGGGCCAGGCTGAGCAGCAGGGAGCTGCGGGGAGGTAGAGGCAGCGGCGGCAGCGGCCAGTGACCCTGTTCTCGGCAGGGACGGGATTGCCACCAAGTCCGTCAGACCGCGCTACCGCAAGATCCAGAAGCTCACCAACGCCATCAACGCCTTCACCCTGACCAACTTTCTGCTGGTGGCTTTTGGCATCACCTGCCTCATCAACAACTTACACCTCCAGGTACCTGCCTCCATCTCCCGCTCTCCCTGCCTCTCAGGCTCCTCCGAAGGGACCGTGCTGGACCGTTCCCTGGGTGCCTGCTGTCCAGGAAACGTGGCTGTCCTCCTCTGGATCTATTGCCTGGGTTTCCGGGGAGTGTTTCTAGCAGGTTGGGTCGCGGAGCGGGTCGGCATGGGTAGGCGGGCTCTGCGAGGCTCCGTTTCCCTGTTCCCAGCACCCACCCTTCATCCTGCCTGCATCGAGCCCTTAAACCGCGCTCCTCTCCCTTTTGGTTTCAGTTCATGACCTTTGTCCTGCACACCATCGTTCGAGGTTTCTACCACTCGGCCTGCGGCGGCCTCTACGCGGCGGTGTGAGTCAACCTGGTCCCACCTGCCTTGCTGAGCTTCCCCCCATAAGCAGAGGGTCCCAGAGCCGAGAGCAAGGGGCCCCAGACACCCCGAAGGCACCCCTTCCAGCCCTCCCAGCCTCCCTGGAATGCTGACATGTCCGAGGAGGGGTGGATGCTCGAGCTCCTGTAGTGACGGGGGGCTCACTACCTCAGCCACAGCCCACCCCACTGCAGGACAAGTCCCCCGTCAGGAAGTCTCCCTTAGAGGAACCTGCAATACTTCGTTGGGTGACACGTAGGTCCTGTGTCTGCTCTCTGAAATGGCCCCCCACGTGGCCTCTCCCCGTGTCAGCCCTGTAGAAACTTCCAGACCGCAGTCTTGTTTGCCTTATAATTTCCCTGCTTCCTGTTGAACGGCCCGTTCCCTTCTGTCTCTTCTGACTCCCACTGCCCGGCGCTGCCGGGTGACTCTCCCTGTGTATGCGATGCAGGAACATAGGATATTACAGTAGCGGTGACGAAATCATGACCGTTATTGAGTATGTGCTGGTGGCGGACACACGGGGGGACACTTGACCGCACCGCCTAACCTGAAACCTCACGACAGCCATCTCAGCTCCGTCCCCTGCATTGGCTCAAGTTAAAACTGTGGGGTCGCTCTTGATTCTTCGTCTTTTCTCCCCCCACGTCCAATCTGGCCACCATCCTGCCTACTGCATAGCCAACCCTTCTGACCGTCCCCCCCCTGCACCCCGTCCTGGCTGCCCTCGCCGTCCCTCGGGCTATTTATAACGCAAGCACTGGAGACACCTGTTAGGACATAAGTCTCTTCGTGGCACTCCATGGCTTCCCGTCTTGTCTCACTCAGAGAAAACGCCAAAGGCTTTAAAAGGCCCCACAAGACCTGGTACAGGGACCTCTCTGCCCTCTTCCTTGCCCTCCATCTATGGCCTCATCAACCCTGGTGCCTCATAAACCCCAAGGCTCACAGCTGTCTCACTTTCTCCAGGTCTCACCTCGCTGTGCTCCGTGGCACCTCCCTTGGCCATCCTATCTGCAACTGCAACCCCTCGACACCCTCCCCATCTCTGCTTACCTTCTCCCCTTGGCTCTTATCACCGGCTAGCACATGAGGCCTTTATCTCGCATAGTGGGTGACTGCCACCCGCCCCACCAGAATGCCACCTCCAGGAATCTTTGTCGGTTCGGTTCATGGCTGAATATCCATGTACCTAGACTGGCACCCGGCATACAGTAGGAGCTCAATAAACATTTGCTAAAAGCATAAATGAACAGCTCCGTGAGGCTAGGGTTAGCCCTGTGTGGAGGGGAGGAAGTGAGGCTCAGAGAGGTTGAGTTAATTGCACAAGGAGGAGGTGTCAGAAACCAGTTTGGGGGCCCTGAAGTCATGGCATATACACCCTCTGGGCCAGGGACCGGAGAGCACACGCAAAGAGCCTGAACTCTTAAGCTCTGCCCTGCCTGGCGAACAGAGGGCGGTGTCTGGGGAAGGGGACAGGCGGGGCGCTGGGCAGGAGAGGGCCACACGCCCTTCACACTTGGCCCCCTCTCCCCGACAGGTTCCCGTCCAACCACTTTGGGACGCTGACAGGCCTGCAGTCCCTCATCAGTGCCGTGTTTGCCCTGCTCCAGCAGCCGCTCTTCATGGCCATGGTGGGACCCTTGAAAGGAAACCCCTTCTGGGTGAGAACTGGGGGAGATGTGGAGGGAGCAGGACCCCCCTTCCTGGGTGCAGCCCAGGAGCTGGGGGTGGGGAGCTGGTATGTGATAGAATCCTTCCCTCTTCTCATCGCAGCCAGGAGGTGCCTTGGAAGTCTGTAATCTGGGGGTTCCCAAGCTGGCTGCCCGTCAGAACCCCTCGCAGAGTGTTAAGAACACAAATTCCCCCGCCTGCTGAATCAGCAGCTCTTGGCCTGGGCCCAGGAGTTTGTTTTTAATAAGCTCCCTGGTGACATGTGAAATGGCCCAGAACGGATCCCACCCAGGTCACCCAAGGCAGGGACCCTCTCCAGCAGCCCCGACAAAGGGGGTCCCTCAGTGACCAGTCCTGCACGCGGCAGCACCACTGGGACTGTTGGGAAGGCTTTTCCTTACATCAAACCGACATGTGCCCCCCGGAAACTGATCTCCCTGCCCCGTGCACCACTCACTCCCATAAACCCTTCTCCCACAAAGACGATGACATGACAACTACCATTCACAGGGCGCTCTCTAGGCGCTAAGCACACCGTGTGCTTTATCACTTCATCTTTGCCGGAAGGGTGCCGAGAGGGAGGCACTTAGAGCCCAGAGCAATGCAGAGCGGGATGCAGAGCGAATGGAGTCTAAGCCCGTGTGAGGCCACTGTGCTGGGCCACGGACCCTTCCATCTGCCCAGCTCCTTTAACTGCCCCGGGAGGCTCTTCTCACCACCCCAGTGACCCCTCTGTGCGTGTCCCCAGTGTGGGCGCTGGTGTCAGCCAGGGTTCAAACCGGGCTCTGCCACTTTGCAAGGCCACTCACCACAAAACGAGGCATGTTGGAACAGTGATGGGACACAGTAAGGTCTAGCTATAGTGTCATCCCGGCCTCCTCCTCCCTGTCGGAGGAGAGAGGGAGAGCGGGAACCTGCCTGACGCTCTCTCTTTGCCCTCAAGGTGAACCTGGGCCTCCTGCTCTTCTCACTCCTGGGATTCCTGTTACCTTCCTACCTCTTCTACTATCGAGCCCGGCTGCAGAAGGTGCACACCACTGACTGGGAGGGCCCACTGAAGGCGCTGAGCAACTCCGAGGTGACTGCGTAGACCTCCGCAGACAACGGACCGACCGGATGAGCAACCAAAGGGAATGCCTCATGTGGCTTTTCTACCTGCAGAGCCAGGGGCCGTGGATTTATAAATACCAGGAGAAGTTCTATTTTTGTAGGGACTTGCTAAAAGGAAAAAAAAAAAATCCCCCCAAGCAATGTGCCCTTGACTGAAGACAGGCCCTGCGCTAGAAGGATGGGGCCTCTTCCTCCTGGACTGAGGGAGATCCGGGTGTGGGGCTCCCCTTTCTCTGGGCCTCCATCCTCCTGGGGCCTCTTGGGGGCTTGGGATCAGCAAACAGCTTACCCCCAAGTCCCAGCTGTGTCATGCCCAGAGTGTACATGTAAGTGTGAAGTGTGTACATGTGCACATGTGTGTGGTGTGTGTGAACCAACCTTCCCCTAGGGGAAAGGGGCCTGAGGTGCTGGCTGTGTCCTGGATGGGGTATGGGGGGTAAGGCCCTTCCAGGGGCTGGAGGGCGGGTTCCCTCCCGGGTGCTGCTTTTTGCAGATCTCAGAGGAAATAAAAAGGGAAGTGAGAGACTGGCTGGTGTGTGCCTGTGTCTTCCCCCACCCCCACCCATCACCTCACCCAGGTTTGGCTGGGCATGAAGTAGGACACCTGAAGTGCCAGCCTGTCCACCTCTGGCTAGCTGGCTGACCTCGGCCAGGCCCTGCCCTTAGAGTCTGGATTCAGACCCTTCTCTCTCTGCTCCTGCCCCCGCTTCCTGGGTTTGGGGTACATCCGGGAGGCTAGCCTTTTTCCATAGGGGGTCAGGGCAGGATGCTTTAGAAAGAATGGATGACTCTCAAACTTTCCTACCAAACCATTCCTGGGGGCCTGTTGAAAGTGCCTTTTTAATAGTCTTCTAAAACGTCATGCAAATTTTGAGCTTCACATTATACTATATTGATATTTACTTTTACCATTAAAGCGAGGCTTTAAAATTACCTGCACCAAGGGAGGATACCATCTTTGATATTCCAGGAAGATATGTTTATTTATCCCTCTGCTATACCTGTTTGGGTCCCTAGGACATAAATCCTAGAAGCTAGAGTAAGTCACAGAATGGAGGGAGGGGACAGGAAGGGGCATGGTCGTTTGTTGATCTGCACAGGTATCTCATTTCATCCTAACTGCAGCCCAGCGGTCCTTAGCGCCACGCTGAAAGTTCAGGGCACAAGGCCAGAGGACACAGCTGGTGGCGGTGGAGCTGAGCTTGGAACCTGGGCAGATTTGGCTGCGGAGGCCCAACCACAGGGCAGCCAGGGGCAGAAGGAAGGCCAGGCTCCTCAGCCCAGCTCTCAGCTGTCCTCAGGGCTGACAGTGACCTCAAAGGCCCTACCCACCTTCCCCCCCTCAAAAAAAAAAAGCTTGGAAAACCACCCAATGTTAGCGCTGAGAAGGCAGTACTACAGATAAGCCGGCCCTGCGTCTTAAACTCTCTTTGGACGTTAATAAAGAAGACTCACCCACCCATTTTATAGATGAGAAAATACGCCCAGAGAGGTCTGGAGACGTGGCAAAGCCACATAGCAGGTCCGAGCCCAGTCTCCTGGGTTCTGGCACTGCCCTTTTGGCAAAGTACCCAATCAGAATGGCACCCACCAACGGGCTGGGTGGGTTGCCAGAGTGCCTGTCCTGTCACTGCACTTTCTGTCCGGCCCTTGACTTTCTGAGCTCTGGTGTTGGCTGGCTGGTGGAGGTTGGTCGCTGTGCTGAATGGCAATGGGATCCCACGGATTCCGGGTAAGGGCGGCCACGGAGCCCAGCGTGTGCGCGGGGTACGCGGTGTGCCCAGCAGGCGGCGCTGCGTGGCTGCGGCTGGGACGAAGAGCGGGCGCGTGGGGAGGGGTGGCCGGGGGAGGCGCGCCGGGGAGGGAACCTGCGCCCTTGCCCACGCGCGCGCTGCCCAGGAGTCTGTCCCCTGGGTCTTGACCTTCAGCCCCTACCCTGGCTTGCTCGGTCCTCCTTCGAGATCTCCCCACGCCCTACCCGGTCCCCACCTTTTCCAGCGGGACCTCCAGCCCCTCCGACCCTGGAGACCGAGGGAGGGGATCTGGGCGCGGGCCCCTGCCGGGCTGGGGCGCGGGGCCGGGTGGGCGGTGCCCGCAGAAACCTCGGCCTCCTGGGGAGGGTGTCGTCTCACTCCCCCAACCGGGTGGGGAGCTTGGGGAGGGGGCTGGGCAGGGGCGGAAGCGAGCGGGAGCCGTGTTTGTCGCTGCGCTGCCGAGTGGAACAGATGGCTGGGGAGGGGAGAGGGTACGTGGCGGGAGGAGGAGGGGTGCGGGGGCCGGCGGATGAGGAACCAAGAATTTCGACGCCCCGAGTCTCCCAGGAGAGGCCCCCTCCCCATCTCTTCCCAGAAAGAGGGCGGGGCAGCGCCTGTCTTTCTCCGGAGCGCCTCGGCCTCCGGCCTGCGACAGACCCTGCCGCGCCATCGCCGCCCCGGGGGCGCCCCCGACTCCCCGAGCCCCTCCTCCCCCCCAACCCGGCGCTGGCCAGGCCGCGGGGTCGAGGCCTCTGGGAGCTGCCCATGTTGTGCGGTTAACGGGGCCGCACTCCGGGGGGCGAGGGGGCGGCGGGAAGAGGGCTCCGGAGCTGGGAGCGTGTTCGGGGAGCTTGAGTAGCTGTCGGAAGGAGTGCTAATTGGAACTTTATGCAGATGAGCGGGGAGGGGGTGTGGGGAGGGGGCGGGAGGTCAGCCGGCGCGGGACCCGAGCCAGGTCCGAGCGGAGGGTGGAGGGCTCCGGCCGCAGAGTGGCGGGCGTGTACCCCGTATCAGTGCGCATCGCCCCTCTGCCGGGGCGGTGATCCTTGGAGTTGGGAGGTGTCCTCCCTGGCACTCCTCTTGCAGGGTCTCCGCATCCCGGACCAGAAGTTCAGTCTCTCAGATCGTCAGGAGGGGCGGGGGGTAGGGGGGGGGGCCCACAAGTCTGTTTCCTCCGCGGCTGCGTACTCTGGGTGTCACCTTCTCCGAGTCCCCCGTTCCCCCTCTGCCTCCGTGTCCTCTGCTCCCCAACACTGGCATCACCCTCTCCAAGCAGGGGTCTTGTCTGTAACTCCCATCAAGTCTGCGTGGAGGGGGCGGGACCTAACATTTCTTCCTTTGCTTTCTGCTGTCTACACCCGCACCCCCGCCGACCACCCACATTGAAGGAAATGTTTCTCAACCTTTAGACTGCTTCGTCACGCACCCCGAGTGTTGGAATGCAGATTCCAGGGCCCCTTAGAGATCCGATTCGGCAGGTCCGAGGGACTCAGGAATCTGCATTCAGCAGCTTCCGACCCAGGTGTGATGTCAAAGCCCCGAGAAACGTGGTGCAGGGAACCCGTGGGCTGGAACCCTGGGCATACTCCCTTCAACAGCCCTGCCGCCTCCCAGGCCTTCCTCCATGCTCCTGACCTCACCCCTGCTCAGGGTGGCCATCTCTGCTCCCAGAAGGATAGGACCTGGTGTGGAGAAGTTGCCAGGAAGGAGGGAAGAGAGGGATGAGGAGGAGGAAGAAGAGGAGGAGAGAGAAAGAGTCTGCTCCTAGCTCTTGTTTCTCTGAGCAGGGTCTTACCCTTCCACTGTCTGCTGCCTGCTTCCCTCTCCTCGGCCTCTGCTTCTCCATCTTCCTCTCTCTCTCCCCGAGCCGAGCCTCACGTCTCTTCCCTTCCTCCTCCTCACCCAAAGTTTCTAGCAAGGCCAAAGGGTCCTGGGGTGGGCAGTTTGGATCTTAGCAGGGGATGGCTGAGCCAACCCAAGTCCCCACCTCCAAAGGAAAGAGGTAGAGGCACCATGGGGTTGGAAAAAAACAGAAGGAGGGAGGCAGGAGGAAAGATAATAACAGCGAACATATAGGTCACCTTTCCATGGGCTATGCACTGACTTAACACAGCAGCCCAATTTAGACAGGCACTATTGCTCCCAGGTTACAAATTATAAAGAAGAAAAAGAAAACAGAAAACACAAGGGATGTTCAGAGTGGTTAAGTAACTCCCCCAAGGTCACACAGTAAGCGGAAGAATAACTAGGTTATTCACCCTTTTGCTTGCCCAGAATCATGTCTCCAGAGGCTGCTGGGTAGCTGTCCCAGACCTGCCCTCCCTGCCTCTCCCCCAGGAGCAATGGATTGGGAAGGGCATCATGTCCAGAGATGAAAGGAGATGCTCAGGTTTCGGAACATCTGACAGGTCTGGCTGGAAGCATTAAAAATTCATGTGGAAACTTGACCCCTGCTGGACCTTGGGCCTGCCACCTGGACTGTCCCTGGCATTGTGGCCTCTCAGAGCCTGGTGGGCGAATTTCCCTTCAGCAGGGTCCTGGGAGCCCCAAGTCTTTGTATTCCACAGGAGGGGGGTTCTCTTATGGATTATGGAGCTAAACTCAGGAGCCAGCAGCTCAGAAAGCAGCGTGGAGAACCCTGCTCCCACTCCCAGTGTAAGAACCTGAGAGGCTTAAGGGCTTACAAACCTGGTCATCTGGCGGCCTTTTATTCCTCTCCCCAGATAGACGGATGCTCACTCTCAGTTCAGGATACTGAAGCCTGGCTGTGATTACCAAGTGACCAGTAGGAGGCAGCCATCTGCCTGGAGGCATCCTGAGCCTGAGCCTGAGCCTGAGCCTGTACCTGCAGCTCTGAAGGACAGTAAAAGAATCCCTATTGATAAGGTTAGAGAGATGCAGCATTGGCCTTGGGGAAGGGCTTTGGAGTTGGCACCTGAGGAGAGTGAGAGAGGGTTCCTAGTTTGGGGAAGATTGAGGGACCTAATGGGGAGTTCAAGGTCAGTTATAGGCTTCAAGTGCATTATAATTGATGGCCAACATCAATTATGCAATCATTCTAGTTGGAGTGGAGGTTTGGGACATGGCCCTGAGACAAAACTAGAAAGGCTGTTGGTACCAGACTCTGAAGGATCCTGGATGCTTTGCTAAGGTGTTTTACCTTTAACCTGTAGGTAATAGGGAGTCATTGTAGGTTCCTGAGTGACACAGGGACATAATGCACCTTTCAGCGAGCCTGAATCTGGCCACCATGGCAGGCTGGTGGGAGGGAGAGAGAGACTGAATGTAGGAAAACTGGAGAGGAGGTTGGTGCTATTTTCTCCTGCATTTCTAGGCATGAGGTAATGAGATGAAGCAGGGAGGTGGCAGGGAGAATGGAAAGGAAGGGATGGACTGGGGCTGGAGAGGGACCGGGTGAGTAGATGTAAGAGATTAGAGAGGGGAGGCGATAACTACATTTAGGCTGGGTGTCAGGAAGGCAGGAGAACACAGAATGTGGGTACACCCACAGAATGGGGGAGGTGAATGAGTTTTGTTTCTTTTATGCTGGGGAGTCTTGGACAAGTCCCTTCTCTCTGGGCCTCAGTTTCCCCATCAGAGCACTGGACTGGATGGCCATTATAGTCCCTACCGTTTCAGGGTGTATGAAAGTAGTGAATCTGGGAGGTTTGGAGAGGCTGGGGGTCGGTGTGTGTGTGAGATCTCTGTGGGTGGCTCTGTGTGGGGTCCTGTGTGAGTGGCTGTGTGCATGTCAGTGTTGGGGGTGCATCTGCCCTTTGTGGGACCCGTGGGTGTTGGCATGCCTGCACGTGTTCTGTAGCTCGGCTCTGTGGGAATGTGTGTGAGAGAGCGTGCGAGCATGGGAGTGCACGTGATGGGTGTCCGTGGGTCTGTCTGGGCTGGTGGGGGTGAGGGTGGGGGAAAGTGGCATCGCTGTAGGCTTCTTCCTGAGCCTCACACACTCCTCTTGCTTTCACTGTTCTGAAATAGCATCTGGACCGAAGGCCCATGAATATTTCACAACGATAATTCCGTGACCTGGACAGCCTGCTGCTGATTTACCAGCATCCTCCCTCCCCCTGCCCAGGCCCCGGCAGCCCCTCCTCCATCAGAGCTCTTGCCTGGCTGTGTCCCCCTCCCCCCCAACATTAGCCTCTGCAAAGCCAGCCTGACACAGGCCCCTGTGAGACCCCAGCCTCAGAGACCCCCTGCGTCCTGACTAGCTGGTTGCTCTCATTACCCCCACACCTTTTCCCAAAGTCCACCTGCCTCAGGCCTTAGATGTTCAGCCCTTCCTGTTTCTGCTACCTCATCTCATCTCATTTCATCTTCCTTCTGACTTGCCTGGCCAGAGTCACATAATCTCAGCATTCATCCTCCATGAACCCTGGCATCCAGGTCCCCTCTTTCCATCCCACCTCCCAAGTTAGATTCTTAACCCTAAATTTAAACCATCAGACATCTCCTCATGCTTCTGTCTGATGAGCCTCACCCCTAACATGCCTAACCTCCATCGTAGGTCCTTCTTAGCCCAGGCTCTTCCCTTACTCCAGTCTCTCCTCCCCACATGGGCAGATGAAGCTTCTGAGCATGCTTCAAGCCAGCAAGGCACCCCAACATAGGATTCTTGTCTCTCTGGTCACCCAGCCCCTTGGTTTCTCCTCTAACCTGGAGAACTGGTTCTCTGACGTGGTCTGTCGCAGGAGCCAGGGACGGGCTGGCTGCAGGGCTGTGTACTGGTGTGCAGACTGTGCAGTGTGCACGGGCACTCAGCCGAGGGCACGTGGGAGCTGAAATCCAGCCTGAGGCTCTGCTTGCTGAGTGTTTGGTCTGGTGTGGGGCTGGATTCCCCTGCAGAAGAGGTGTCTTTTTCGGACTTGATCTAAGTCGTGTTTGGGCTGGCTGTGACCATGGATGGCTATGATTCCTCCTTGCAAGAAGGTGGGAACTGGGAGGGAGCCAGCCAGGCTGGAGGCCTTGCCCAGGCTTAGCTCCCTGGGCACCACACAAGTCAGGGTCGGCTGGAGCCACTTCTCCTGGACAAAGAGGAGTGGAGGAGCTGTCAGCCCCTATCTTGGCCTGCCTGGGACTCCAGGCCACACCCCTGTTCCTCAGGCGCAGCCTCTTCTCCCAGGGGGAGCAAGCAGCTCTTCAAGGGCACAATGGGCCCCCCTTTCTCTAATCCTCCTGGCCCTGAAATCCTGGTGGTTCCTCGCCCTCCTCCCACTTTTGAGGTCCCGAGCCAACAAACCTTACAGAGGAGATAAAATAATAGAATTTTTAATAAATTTCCCCCCCAAACAACTTCTGTTGATCTTCACCACACAGGGGCCACGGTGGAGAGGAAAGATCTCTCCAGGCACCCTAAAAAGTGTCCCGGGTAGACGTAGGAGAAAAGTACTCCTCCCGTGTCGGGAGGCTGAGAGGGGCTAGAGAAGCAGGGGCCCGGGGTCAGCCTGGCCCCCCTGGGCATCCCTCCGCAGGGCTCCTGGGTGGGCTCCCTTCCGGAGCTTCTGAAGGCTCTGCTGGTGGAAGATGCTCTGCAGACAAAGTTCCTCTCGAGTCCGAGTCCGCGGTGGGCATTGCGAGAAGGGTCAGCGCCGGCCTGGGATGCCCCACCCCACCGTGGGATGGGACCGAGTTCATGGCCAGAGTTGGGGAGAATGGGGCAGAGCCACCAGACACAGCCCCTTGGGATAGTCTTAAGCCAGCATCCCAGGAGGCAGGGAGAGGCGGCCGGGCCCAGGGGAGGGCGGAGCAGGGAGGGGAGAGGGAGGCAGCAAGGCCAGGGGCGGGGATTGGGCCCGAGCTGCAGCTGGGGGCTGGGGGCTGGGGGCCAGCCCGGCCTCTGCAGTCCCAGCACCGCAGTCAGAGGTGGTGGGGCGCCAGGAGCAGGACGCAAAGCAGAGGGGTGGGGAGCCCGGCCGAGAGCGCGGGGCCGCGGGAGTCCGGGGCCGCCTGGCAGGCTGCGCCCGGGCACGTCTGCTCCCCGCGCTGGTCCTCGCCCCCGTAGCCGCCCCAGTAGTCGTCCTCGGTGGGCGCGTCCCCGCCCGGGTGCCCCCGCGGGTCTTCGGCGGGCAGGTCTCGATAGAGCGTGGAGGGGTCGGCGGGGGGCGCGCCGGCCTCGGCCACCCCGTACAGGTGGTTGGAGGAGCTGTTGCCGCGGGCGCGGCTGCCGGGCCGCGTGGGCGCCGCGGGCGGGCAGGCTTGGAAGTCGGCCTCGCGGAGCGCGCGCAGGTCCCGGCCCTGGCGCTCCGGGGGCGTGGCGCAGGTCACGTCGGAGCTGGACACGCGCGCGCGCTGGAACCAGGCCCAGAGCGGCCGCGCGCGGCAGTCGCACGCCCAGGGGTTGGCGTTGAGCCGCAGGAACTCGAGCGCCGGCAGGTCGGCCAGCGCCTCGCCGGGCAGCGAGGCCAGGCTGTTGTTGAACAGGTAGAGGATGGTGAGGCGGCTGAGGCCGCGGAAGGCCGCGCGGTGCACGCCCTGCAGCCGGTTCCCGTGCAGCAGCAGCCGGTCCAGGCCGCCCAGGCCGCGGAACACGTGCTCCGTCAGCAGCCGCAGGCGGTTCCCGTGCAGGAAGAGGTGGCTCAGGTTGGCCAGGTCCGCGAACAGGTCATCCTGGGAGAAGAGGTGGAGAAGAGAGAGGTCCTGAGACAGGTGGGGAAGGAAGGGGAACGCTGTGGGAAACAATTGGACGTTTCTTTTGCTTTTTAAATGTACATTGATTGACTTCAGAGAGAAAGGGAGATATAGAAACATCAATGATAAGAGACAATCATTGATTGGCTGTCTCCTGCACGCCCCCCTACTGGGGCGGGAGTCCGCAACCCGGGGGCGTGTGCCCTTGACTGGAAGAGAACTCTGGACCCTTCAGTTCGCAGGCAGATGGTCTATCTATCCACTGAGCCAAACCAGTTAGGGCCAACTTGGCTTTTCCTTTTGGAGTCCTGGGTTTGAATCCTGCCTCCTCTAACCTAGTTAGAGGTTACTGTGGAAAAGGTGATATAATTGAGGCCAGTGGTTCTTAAACTTTAGGGACCATCAGAATCCCCGGGGATCCCGAAGCACTGTCCTCAGAGTTTGTGATGTAGCAGGTGGGGCCCGAGAATCTGCCTGTCTACAAGTTCCCAGGAGGTGCTGCCTCTGCTGGTCCGGGGACCACACTCGGAGAAGAAGACACTCGTTCAGCGTGCAGACAGAGGAGCCTGACCTCCTGACGTCAAACCCTGCATCTATCATAGCTGGCTGTGCCACCTTGGGCAAGTCACGGTATCCCTATGCCTCTGTTTCTTTATCTGTAAGATGTGGAGATTAAATGAAGCAGCACGTGTTAAGGTGCTTAGAACAAGGTTTCCATGTGGGAGGCATTCGAGGAGTTGGCCATTATCTTTAACTTGGCCAAGCCAGTAATCTCTCTAAGCCTGTTGCCTCATCGATGAAATGGGGATGAGTGTGCCTCCTCATGGGCTTGTTCTGAGGATTAAAGAAGATGATCCATAAAGATGGGATGGTGAAGTGCTGGGCACAGTGCCTGGCACACCGGTATCCAGTCCAATGATGAAGCCCACAGGCTCAGGAGTCACAACCCCTGGTGCCCATTCATCTTGCCCTCTTCCCAGCTGCATTATTTTGGGCAAGTTATTTAGCCTCTTACAGCCTCTTGTTTCCTCAGTCTGTGTAACTTGGAGAGTACCCCCATACTCAGAGGCTGGGGGAAGGGTAGATGAGATCATGCTGTAAGGACCTGGTGGGGACCTCCACCACCCTCGAAAAATGATGGTTATAACAATAGGGGCTCAGTTAGATAACTGAGGAGCTCTCCGGGGTCCAAGAGTCCTGCTATTAGGCTAAGAAATTAAGGGAACCAGGTGTCAGCTCTCCCCCACCCCAAAAGGCAGCCAGGGAGGGGAAAGAAGGCTGCTGCCTGATGTCCTACGCCACTGCCCCCTTAGAAGGGCTGTCCCACTTGTCTGGGGCTGGGCAGTGCCCAAATCAGGCCATGCTCATCTTGGACTGTGGTTCAGAATGAAGGGGGGTGTGGGCGTGGGGGAGTGGCTATGCTCCATGGGTGGGAGGGCCCAGGGACTGTGTTCTGCATTTTAACCAGCTCACTACGGTGATGATCAGCTCCAGGGTCCACCAGCCCAGCCCCCTTTTTACAGAGAAGAGCACGGAGGCGCAGAGAGATGGGGAGTTTGCCAGAGGGGACCAGAGCCCCAGGACCGAGGCCCTCCCTCAGTGATGCAGGACATCCCTGTGGTCAGCCGGCCCAGGAGGTCTGGTTCTTAGGGACACAGGCATCCTCTATGCTCAAGCCAGCGCACCCGGGGGGACCTGTTTCGCGACTGTGGCTCTCCCACCCTTCCCTGTCTGGGGGGGGGGTGACCCCCCTACCCCCCCCCAGGAGTCTGGTCAGAGGCTCTCAGGTGGGGGCAGGGCATTGACTCCCAGCCCACACCCACAGCCTCCACCTTCCTGTGCTCCTGCGTGTTCTCGCCCCCTCCCATCTGGCTTCCGCCCTCTCCGCTACAGGAACTGAGCCTGCCAAGAACCCTCCTCTTGGCCACATTGAGATCCGTCCCCCTCAACCTTCTCGGCTGCCTCTGACACCAGCATTCTCCACTCCCTGTGCCTCCCCCATGCTCAGCTCAGGTCTCTAGCGGGCTCCCTGGACCTCTGTGGCCCAATTTAGCTTGGTACCCTTGTCCTCTTTCTGGTCCACCCTGGGAGTGGGCTCTGAGTCCCTTCTACTCAAACACCTAGCCAGGGTCTCTCTTTTTTATGGGTGTCATTAAGAGTGGGACACCCCCAGAGATACCTGTGAGAGGATTAGTGGGGGGGTGGGGTTGAGGAAGCACAGGTAATGGAGTTTGGCTTGGGAGGGTCAGGAAGAGAAGATCAAAGGTTCAGAGCCCCTAGGGAATTCAGGCGCCTTTGGCCCACAGCCCCGATTTTTGGGCTACAAAATTCCTTGATTCTACCCTCCTCTCCTTCCCCCTTTCCCCTCTGTAAAAGTTCTGCCCCTTTCCTCCCTGAACCTCAGCTTGGGGGTCCATTTCCCCTCCCCCCATCCAAGCTGTTGCCAAATCCCGCTGCCACTTCCTGAGCTGCAGCTCTCAAATCCAGTCCTCTCTCCACTGTTAAAACCTTCTCTGTGCATTAATAAGCTCTTGACTTTCACAGCCCTCGCCCTCCCCCACTACTCTCCCTATCGCCCCCTCCCTCTGGGCTGAGAGTGGCTGCTAAAGTCATCTTCTTCCATTTCCAAAACCACATTTCCCTCACCTCCCCCAGCCAGTTTACAGCTCTTCACATCCATATGGAATCTCAACGCAGCATCCCTGCCCCTCTTCTTTGGACAGCATCCTGTTCTTAACCTTGCCTCCTTCCAACCCTCCCAAGCTCCAGTCTTTGGCACCAGTGGCTGAGCTGTGTGACCTTGGGCAGCTCCAGGAACCTCTCTGAGTCTCAGTTTTTTGTTTCATTTTGTTTGTGTTTTTTTTTATCTGTGAAACAAGGGACTTGAGATAGTTGATCATTAAGATCCATCCTCATCTGATATTTATGAGTGAGTGAATCCTGGAATGTACCTCATTCATTCAACAAAGCTGTATTGAGTGCCTCCTCTGTGCCAGCCCCCCCTCCCCCCCTCACAGAGATCACGAACCTATGCCTGGTGTCATTGTCATGGTCTGCGTCAGCATAGGCAAGCAGATGACTTACTGAGCTTTCACTATGGGCCAAGCTCTGCGCTACACACGTCTCCTGTAGCAACCTGATCATCACAACCCTATGAAGCAGATGTTATTATCTCCCCTTTCAGAGATTAGGAAAGGGCGGCTGGGAGAGGGCAAGCCTAGGTTTCAACAGCTAACATGTAGTAGAATGTGGACACGAACTCTGGAGATGGTTCTGAACGGCTACACTTGAGTCAGACAGACCTGGGCCAATTCTAGGCTGAGCCCTTTGCTAATCGTTGGGTGACCTTGGGCTTATGCCTTATTTCATTGAGCCTCAGTGTCCTCAGCTGTTAAATGGGGGGAAATGATGCTTATGTTAGGGGCAGAAATAGAATTTTGGGGACTAGCTATAATTATGAGAAATATTAATCATGCTCTGTTAACCGTGATTGTTCTGTTCTGATTAGAGAAAGCACATTCTCACCTGGCTGACAGTTGTACACCCTGGGAACTAACATTGGGATGAAGTCCATCCTCCTCTCCCAAGAGCTGCCTACAACCTCATGGCTGGAACAATCTAGTCCTGGAGGTGCCTGCCCTTTACAACCCCCCTAGCCTCCTGTCCAAGCCCACATGGCCTGTAACCTGTAACCATTATCCTGTGCCTACTTTCCCACGCCTGTAATTCTTACCTTCCCACATAATCTTTGCCCTTCTACCCAATATAAGCAGATGGCTTGTGGGGAGGGGAGCGCAGATTTTTGTGGATGACCTGCTGCTCTCCCATACTGCCAGCATTATTGGAATAAATGCTCCTAAACGATTCAACGCTGTCTGCTTAATTGGCTCATGTAGTGACAGGTGGCCTGGACCCACTAGTTGTCCGTTACACTTACTCTGAATGAGACACATTGCTGAGCCCTCTTCAAGTAGCATCTCCTCGAACCCTCACAATAAATCCCTGAGGCACAGGGCATTTTCCCCGTGTTACAGATGGGGCCATTCAGGCTTAAAGTGGTAAAGTAACTTGCCCAAAGCCACAGAGCAAACTGGAGGTGGGGCTGCCATTCAGACTCAGATGTGCCTGAGTACAATGGCTGCTCTTATGCACCATGCAGGCTGCTGTAATGAGTGAAAGGTTCTGGTTCCTTTCGAGTAGGAAATATACTCCAGGAGAGCAGAGAGATTGTTTTTGTTCGCCCCTGAGTCCCTGGCACCCAGAACACTGCCTGGCATGCAGTAGGTACTCAATACACATCTGTTGATGAATGAACTCACCTGGCACAGTACCTGGCACACAGAAGACAGTCTGTGAGAACCTCCAGCCCACCCCATTTCCATTTCCACCTTCCTCATCATTAAAAGCTGTGGTCCTCTTGCCTCCTCCAAAGCTCCCCTCTTGGGGAGGCCCAGCCCTATCTCGGGCACACCTGCATTCTGTGGACATCACCCCAGCCCACGTTTCCTCCCCCACCGGTGGCATCTCCCAGCCTAGTTCCTCCAGGCAGTTCACAGGCAGAGGCTGACCCTTCCTTCCCTTCTCCTCCCCCCCTCCCTCCTTTCCTTCCTTCCTTCCTTCCTTCCTTCCTTCCTTCCTTCCTTCCTTCCTTCCTCCCTCCCTCCCTTCCTTCTTCCTTCCTCCCTTCCTTCCTTTCTCTATAAAGGGCCTGGTGTGAAGATGCCATGCCATTCATGCCAGGGGTGTATAGAACCAACTTCCCATTTCGGAGTCAGTGGCGGATCAGGTTCTAATGACAGGATTTATTCAGCACTGAACTGTGTGCTGTATCTACACAACTCATTTACTCTGCACAGCCATTCTTTGTGGAAAGGATGACTTTTATTATTTCCACTTTAAAGATGAGGACACTGAGGTTCAGAGAGGAGAGGCATCATGCCTTAAGTTAAAAAAGTCAGGAAACAACAGAGCAGGGATTCCAACTCAGGCCCTCTGACCCTAGCTGTCCCACTGTGAGCCACTGATAAATGCTGAGGAGGTCAGGTGTCAGTGGCAGCACCTGAGTGTGGCCCTGTGCTAACCCTATTGAGGTGGCCATGTTACAGATGAGGACATGGAGATGGGAAGACCCTTAATAATTTGTCCAAAGTCATATAGGAGCCAGGATCTGAACCTACATCTGGTAGACTCCAAGGTGAGAGCCTTCAAAAATGAGCCCATGCTGCTGTACTTCAGGGTACCACCCCCCTCCGCTCAGACAGACCCTAGTGGAGGGTTCTGAGTGATGAAAATGGCCTGAAATGTCATCAGCCCACGCAGGTTCTAGTACCACCAGCTCTGCCTGGTTCGGTGGCCTCAGGAACTTCATTTCGTGTCCCTACTGTCCCTAACTGTCTCTACTGCCAGGCTTTTGTGAGGTTAAACGTGCTGCTGAGAACATGGGAGCCCCCAGTCATATCGGCGATGGTTTAAGAGACTTCATGTGAAGAGGCCTTATATCTACAAACTCTTGGGACCCTGGGCTTCAGTTTCCTCATCTGTGGGGAGGTGTAAGCATCTCCTGACAGGGCTGTGGAAACGAGGTGAGGTGGCTGAGCGTGCTTTGCACACTGTGAGGTGCTAGGCAAATTTAGGAAGGCAAGAAAAGAGGAAGTTTTCTAGGATCCACCCATGGCCTGGGCATCACCCTTGAAGTTGACCCAAATCTCTCAGATGAGGTCCAAGATGGGCTATTTCACTGTGATCAATGTTAAATGAGGCTTGCCTCTTTTAAAATAGTATTTTAACAAGCATTTATATAGTGCGTATCGCATGCCAAGCACTATTCCAAGCGCTCTACAAATTATTCATGCACTTACACTTATGAAATCCCTAGGAGATGGGCTGGTGCTACCCCTAACTTACAAATGGAAAAACTGAGGCTCAGGGGGATTGAAAAATGTCACACACTTGTAAGTGGCAGAGTTGATACCTATAAAGGCCTTCGCATAGCGCCCAATACCCATAAAGGCCTTCGCATAGCGCCCAATACCCATAAAGGCCTTCGCATAGCGCCCAATACCCACAAAGGCCTTCGCATAGCGCCCAATACCCATAAAGGCCTTCGCATAGCGCCCAATACCCATAAAGGCCTTCGCATAGCGCCCAATACCCACAAAGGCCTTCGCATAGCGCCCAATACCCATAAAGGCCTTCGCATAGCGCCTAATACCCACAAAGGCCTTCGCATAGCGCCCAATACCCATAAAGGCCTTCGCATAGCGCCCAATACCCATAAAGGCCTTCGCATAGCACCCAATACCCACAAAGGCCTTCGCATAGTGTGTCCACTAAGTGGTAGTGGGTACTACCATCATTATTGGTGCAATCATAATAACACGACATCTTTTTCCAACGTACTATGGACAGCAGCCCCCCACTCCCCTTCATGGTTTTGCTTTCCATGGTTTCAGTTACCTGCAGTTAACCATGGTCCAGAAATATTAAACAGGAAATTCCAGAAATAAACAATTGATAAGTTTTAAATCGCGTGCTGGTCTATTTAGCGTGGAGAAATCTCGAAGCCATCCCACCCAGATGCGAGTCATCCCTTTGCCCAGCGTCTCCATGCTGCATACGCTACCTGCCTGTTAGACACTTACTAGTTGTCAGATCAAGTGTCGTGATCCCACAGTGCCTGTGTTTAAGTTTCTCTGTTTCACTTAATTATGGCCTCAAAGCCATCCACGTAACTTTTATTATAGTATGTTGTTATACTTGTTCTATTTTATTATTAGTTATTGTTAATCTCTTTTCGTGCCTATTTTATAAACTAACTGTATCATAGGTGTGTAGGTACATAGTACATACAAGGTTCCGTACTGTCTGAGATTTCAGGCATCCCTGGGGTCTTGGACCGGATCTCCCATAGGTAAGAGGGGGGCTACCGTATTTCACTTCTGTCTCTCTCTACCACCTAGAGTGCTATCTCAGCGAAGGCAGGGGTTTTTGTCTGTTTTGTTAACTGCTGTATTCTCAGCACCTTACACATAGTGGGTGCACAGTGCATGTTTGTTAAGTTATTATTGCCATCGTTACTATCTTTATCAGCATAAACCCTGACCTGATTTTCAAATCGGCACCAGCCCGCTGGGAGGAGGCATGCCTTCCATCTATGTGGGGGGAGGGAGGGTTTGGATATTCCAGCCCCCTTCCAGCCTGAGGCTGTGGAGCCCAGGGAGGGTGGTTTGGAGGGTGTGTTATTGCTTCCTGGGGAAATAGAATGGGAGGGTTTGACTGTCAGACAGTCAGCTTAATAACAACAATAAACAATATTTAGATCAATAATAATAACAATAAATAGCAATTACTGTTATTCCTTCCGTTTTCAGAGCATCCATCTTCCAGCTACTTAACAGCTCTTTACCCTTTTTTTTTTCCTTCTTCCCTTTCAGTGAGACAGAAGGTTGGGGATGGGGATCTAGAAAGGGTAGGGTTTCCCCTTGTCCCATTAGCCAGTGTGCTGGAGAGAGGGGGGCCTTCTCTGGGACACCAGCGGCAGTGGGAGGAGGTGGGGTGGGGAGAAAGCAGCCACAGAGGCCTTCAGGCCTGGTGCCTGGGGAGAGACAGAGCCCCCGAAGGCAAACGAGGGGAAAAGGAGAGATCACAGAGAGACACACACATCAACCAGACATGGGGTGTGTGTGGAGTGGGCGTGTGAATGGAGACAGACAGAAGACCAGAGGACATATGGGGAAGGCAAGTCAGTGAGAGAGGCAGAGAGGGGTAGACAGACAAGACAGGCACAGGCAGAAGGGGACACACAGTGGGGGGTGGTGGGGGGGTGGAGGATAAGGGAGTGAGAGAGGGGGGCAGCAAGGGAACCAAACAGGCATAGACAGACAGACAGACAGACCAAATGGAGAAAAGCCCCTGGAGAAAGTGCGAGGGACACACTTAGAAAAGGGGCAGACATGGAGAGGGGTGCTGAGATGCTGAGGCAGGAAGGGCGGGCCGGGGAGAGCGGAGGGACACACACGGGCAGAGGAGCGAGGGGGAAGCAGGGGAGTGTGTGCAGGGGCCTGCGCACGGGTGGGCGGCTCACCTGGAGGTGGAGCAGGCTGTTCTCCTGGAGGTAGAGGTACTGCAGGCTGACCAGGCCGCGGAAGATGTTGGCGGGCAGGCTGCTGAGCTGGCAGCGGTACAGGTGCAGCGACTGCAGCCGCTCCAGGCCCTGGAAGGTGTCGGGCTCCAGGGAGCGCAGGTGCCGGTTGTCACCGAGGTCCAGCTCCTCCAGGGCCTGCAGGTGACGGAAGGTGCCCGGGTAGATGGTGGAGAGGTTGTTGGAGAAGAGCCACAGCGTGAGCAGGTTGGGCCCGAAGGTGCCCGGCCGCAGCGTGCGGATGAGGTTGTTCTGGAGGAAGAGGCGCTGGGTGCTGGGCGGCAGGGACAGCGGCACGGAGGAGAAGTTGTTGGCCTGGCAGCTCACGGTGGGCGGGGACGAGTAGCAGGTACAGAGCATGGGGCAGCTGGGGGCCGCTGGGGGCAGGGCCAGGAGCAGCAGCAGGAGGCAGGCTGAGGCGGGACCTGTGGGGACAGGGGGCAGGCCTGTCTGGGCAGGCTGCAAGGGCAGGGGTGCCCGCCAGGGGCCCGCCCACCCACCCCTAATGGCCAGGAGCCTGGCTCCTGGGTGGGAGGGTTCTGGGCACAAACAACCTAATTGCCAGAGGCCCCGGCCACTTCCACTTTTTGAGACCCCTGGTATATTAAAAAAATAAAAATAAAGAAAGAAATGCCTGGAGGACACCGTGGAAAGACTGCTATGCTGCAGGCTGTTTCAGAGTGGTGGTCTTTTCCGTTCTTGTTGTCACTACGGTGGGTTTGACTGTCAGGCCTCAGAACCTTCGTATGGAAAGTTGAGCCAATCGCTCTCTGTTGTGGGGGACAGTCCTATACGGTGTCCTATTTAGGGTGTTTAGCAGCATCCCTGTCCTCTACCCACTTGATGCCAGTAACACCTTCCCCCTGATTATGACAACCAAAATGTCTCCAGACATTACCAAATGTCTCCTGGGGAGCAAAGTCGCCCCCATTTGAGACCGGTTGAGGCTAAATTGAGATCTCTTGCGAATCAAAGGCCGAGGGGAGGAAGATGGGCCTTGGACCCAGGACCTATTTCCTGGGGTTCAGAGACCCTGGGCAAGACCGAGGGGTGCATGACTGTACGTGACGCCTGGCGCTGCACGTGAACGTCTGTGTCTGAGCCCAGTGCACACTACACGCAGAGCTGCACAGCCAGCGTGCTTGAGTGGCGTAGACATTATGGATGTCCCGTGAACTTCCTCCCATGGGGGACACACAGGCAGGGGTGGGGAACCCCATGCCGATGTGCTGCTCCCGCTCCTCAATTTGGGGCCTCACCATGAGCATCCCCGATCCTCCCTGCATGTGCTGGCTGTCCCCACGCGTGTGTGAGTGCCGAGTGCCGGCCCCATGCGTGTGTAGGCTGGGTGTGATGTAATATTCAGTGACACAGCGCTGCTGCGCTATTCGTTCACACCACCTCCGCTTTCTCGGCCCTTCGCACCCCTCCCCCGTGCGGCAGTTCACGATCACTTTCTCCGAGTGTTTCAGAGCCACGTGGGGTGGAGGAGCATGTCTCTCACCCCTCATCAGACCTGGCAGGGGTGGGATGTGGGAGCGGGTAGGGAACCTCAGTGGGTTTCAGCAGGGCTGAGATTTGGGGCTAGCACGGGAGATGTCAGAGCTGGGAAGGTTCTCCAGTCCATCTGGTTCAAGCTCTTGTTCTACTTTAGTCATAACTGGGGTTCAGAGAGGGCAAGCGACTTGCCCAAGGTCACACAGCAAAGTGGTTGGCAGGGCAAGGACCAGAAAGGCATCTCCTCATGCTTGGCCAGGGCACTTCCCTTCCTGGCAGAGTCACCCTCTGAGCTCGCTTCCCCAAGGACTTGACACCAGAGAAAGCCAAATCCTGCTCTGATCCTTTAATCCTACCCCTTATCCACAAGCTCCCAAGGGTGTGGGCCCTGAAGGCTGCCAGCCCTAGGGAGGACTGCTCTCCCCCGGCCTCTAGGGCCCAGGAGAGACCGAGGGAAGGATGTGCAATCTGGAGCGCTGCAGAGTCAGGGGCCACGGTATGGCACCAGGGGATCTCCCAGCTGGAGGCTGAGCTCAGTAGCTTGGGGGAGCCAGCATCCCTCTCCCCACAGCTCCCTGGCCACCCCTTGCCCACATAAGGGGCTCCTCCCTTCTTTCCCCTCCCCTCCCCTGGGTCCCCATGTCTCTCCCATTAAGACCCACCTCCCCAAGCCTGAGCAGGGCCCCTCCATGACAGCTGCGTAACAGTGACTCTGTTGCCATTTCTGGCCATTGCCGCCATGCAAAGCAGCTGTAACCCAAGGAGCCTCATCCATAATTCAGGCTGCAGCTCTCACTGGAGGCCAGGAGGAGGGGGAGGTGGGAGGCACTGGTTTCTCTGCCCCCAGGCCTGGCTGGAGTGCTCCTGGACTGAGGGGGGTGGGCAGGGAGCTGGGGGGCTGTGCCTTTCTCTTCCTCCTCTGCTCTCCTGTCCCTGCCCTTTTACTTCTCACCATGGTCCCCTCCCCATCCCTGCTTCTCAGGGCTCTTCCCCCTCAGTCCTTCTCTCCAGGCGTGTGGCCTCCTCTCTCTCCAGGACCACGGTCCCACTCCCAGCCCTCAGTTTGCGAATCCATGGCAAAGACTGGGGCAAGATGCACAGGGCATCAGAGCTGGAAGGGGGTACCTCAGCGGCCATCAGAGCAAAGCTCTTACTGCCCAGGCAACACCATTGAAGGCTAGAGAGGGGAAGGCTCAGTTTCTGACCGAATCTCTGATGTCTGCCTCCAATTCCTTTCTCGAAGCCTCATGTCATCTCCCCCCTCCTCTATGGGCTGAGGAAAGCCCCTTCTAGGTGTCCCCACCCTCTCTGCTCACCCCTTCCTCTCTTATCTCCTTTATTCTAAAGTCTGCAGGTAATGGCTAATGTTGCAGGGAGTGCAGAGCAGGGACAGGCAGAAACCATCTGTTACTAAGCACCTACTGTGTGCCAGACACTATTTGTACATGTCTTTATGCACATAGAATACAACATAAGTCCTGCGAGATCCATACAATGGCCCCAGTCTGCAGAAGAGAGGTGGGAGGCTCAGAAACATGGAATGAGTTGCCTCAGGCCACGCAGCTGGTATAGACGGGACCCGGGATGGACAAGCGCACGTCCAAAGGGAGACCTCACATCACCCAAGGAAACTGCTCTGAGTGCGAGAGACGTGGCCCTTGAGAGAAAGGGAGGACAAAAGTTGCGCCCAGGTGCACAGGGCTGGGCCAGCCCTGACGCTGGGTCTGTTGGGCTGTTCAGGGTCGAGGCATAGAGGGAATCAGGCTGTCTCTGCAACCTTCCTCTCCTGGGCTCCAGGTCAGGGCAGCTCTAGCAGGGAGGCTGTTGGGAGTCAAGGAGAGATGACCAGTGCCCAGGAGAGAGGGCCAAAACTGACCAGAGGAGGGATGGAGAGAGGCCAGAACATGGTATCGATTCCAGAAGGCTGAGGTGCCCAGAGCCAAGAAGTATCCATTCATTGAGGGACCACTGTCAAGGAATCTGGGCCATCACCTGGAGAACCAAGGCTCAGAAACACAGTGCTCACCCCTGGAGCCTCCCTTGGGTTCAGAGGCCCCAGTGAAAGGAAGCAGATGGACCCAGGGTAGAGGCAGGAGCCAGGGCACCAACCCACAGGGCAGAGAGGCCGGTGCAGAGTGAGTGGCCTGGGAAGTCAAGGCCTCTGACTCTGAAGGAGGGACCCAGGGTCCCAGATGAGAAGCAACAGCTCCACCAGAAAAGGCTGGGAAGAGGCTGGGGCTTGGGGGCAGGGGCCGGGAGGTGGGAGCCAGGAGCGGGATGGAGGTGGCGGCAGTGCCGGTGACGCAGGGGCCTGGGGAGGCACTGATGCTGCCTGGGAGTTTTAGGCTGCTGCAAACCGCTTCTCACTCTGCCAGAATGTGACACCCCAAAATAAGCAGTCACCGCGGCGGCGGCAGGATCCGACGTGAGGTCCGGAGATATAAACGGCAGCGTGGAGCCAGCCAGGGTGCCCACCCTCTGAGGCTGCCACTCCATGCAAATGTCCCCCCCTCTTCCCCCACGGCCACCCCTCAAAGCCCTGAGCGCCGAGCCCCCGACCACTCCCTGAAAGAAGGGATGTGAGGGGCAGGCGCTCTGGGAATGGAGGGCTTCCCACGTGGAAGTGGTTACCAGAAGCCTCTTTGTCTCATCCCTGGCAACACCCCCCACCCCCACCCCGTCCCTCCCTTCCACCCCTTTCTCTTCCTCCTCCCCTTCCTTCCTTTCCGGCCCCCATCCCCACCCTGGCATCCACTCCCAGCCCTCTCTCATCCATGGTTACCCATCCCCAACCCCAGCGCTCATCCTCCGTCCTCTTCCCGGGTGCCTGGGACTCGTCCCTATCCACCATCCCCATCCTCCTCTGGTTTCTGCTCTTCCCACTCCCCTCTCCTTGCAGCGTCCAGGGTCCCCGGCTCTTTCCCATGACCCTGTCCCCAGATTCTGGGTGCTTGTCCCTAGTTTCTGTTCACCCCCTTCCCTAACCTGGTCTACCTTCTCCTTCCTTCTTCCTCGGTCCTAACCTGGGTCCCGCTTCCCTCCACGCTTGTCCCTTCTAACCTCTATTCCCCCTCCTCCTCCTCCTCCTCCTCCTCCTCCTCCTCCTCCTCCTCCTCCTCCTCCTCCTCCTCCTCCTCCCAGCCTCCCTCCTTCCCTAACCACTTTCTCCCGTCGTGACGGCCCCCTTCCATCCGCCTCCCCCCGACCCCTTCCCCACCCCACCCCCAGTCTCTGGCCCACACCCTGGGCTGTCAATCAATCCGTGGAACTATATATTCCCAGCGCCCACCATCTGTCCTACCGGGGGCGCATTCGGATTTCCCCCTGCGCCCCTGTGCTCACAGGCAGCCCCCTGCCCACAGCCCTTGTCCTCTCAGGTGACTGGAAAGTGCTGAGGCACCGGGCACAGGAGTCGCTGAGTCGGCGCTTCCCCAGCCGGCCCGAGTCCTCCGCGTCCCCGGGAGCAGGTGGAGCCGGGACAGCGGAACCTGAGCCTCCCTCCCCCCTCCGGGCCGGCCCGCCTGGCCCCTGCGTCCCCCCACGGTCACCGGCTCCCCACACATCCCCGCAGGCTCCGATCGGGTGCGCTCCTCCGGCCGGCAGCCCTGGGGGCGGGGCCGGGCTAAGGCTGTCCCCTCGCCAGGCTACCCCCACACCCGGCCACTGCCCCACCTCAGCCCTGTGGGCGGGGGCGCCCGGCTCCCCTCCCCTGGACGTCCTCCGCCCTCCGGCGGGCAGGGATCCCTACCTTGCAGCAGGCGCCCGAGCCCGGGCAGCATCTTGTCTCGACGCTGCGGAGAGGGGGCGGCGGTGGTGGTGGGGGGCTCTCCCACTCGCTCCCTGAGCCCGCCAGACGGACAGCGGGGACTCCGCGGGGCTCCGGGAGCCCGGGAGTCCCCGGGCAGTGAGGCCGGGCCGCGGCGCTCTACCCTGCGCCCCCCGGGCTGCGGGCCTCGGGAGGAGCCATCGGCCCCGACGGGACGGGGCGGGGCGCGACGGGGCGGGGAGGGCTGGAGCTAGCCGTCGAAGCCCGGTGAGGGTGCTCCCCAGCGGCGCAGGCGGCGCGCGAGTCCGTCAGTCCGTGCGCCCCGGCTGCGAGCCGAGGGAGAGTGGGGATAGCGAGGATGCTTTTCCCAACCACCCCCACTCCTTCCCGCACTCGCTGGCTCCTCCCTCGCTTCCTAGCTCGCCGACGTAACCCTTTCCTGGCCACTAGGAGGCGGGAGCGGCTCTCTAGTCCCCTCCATCCCGGACCCCGCCCCTCCTTGGGGGACACGGAGGACTATGTTCCATAGCCTTCGCGGAGCCTCGCTTCCAGAAAAATCCCGGGGGGGTGGGGGGGGGTGGGCGCATTAGTGTGTGGAACCTCATGGACTTGTTCAGTTCCCCCCCTCCCAAGTTTTCCGGAGGAGGTGGGCTCCTGGGTCACCCTCCCCGCCTCCTCGTGGCGTCCCTGGTGCCAAGGCTCAGACCTTAACATTTCTTTCCCCTGGGAGCGCTCCAAGCTCCGCTTTCCCCTTCCTTTCCTGGACTCCCAGCCCCGAGCGTGAGACTATGTAACGATAGTGCAGGCAAGTTTGTGCATAGGCGCGTGCACGCGCGCTCAAGGACGCCTGTGCAGGTGTGACTCTGAGTGCGCACACGCTGCCTTTCCTGTGGGCCCAGGGAAGAGCGGAGCACGGGAGTGTGCCAGCGGGTGAGCCATTGGTGCCCACGCGTGTCCGTGCTGGTGGGACACGTGAGGCTGTGTGAGTTTGGCCGGGCGAGGTTGGAGATGGGTGGCCAGGGTACATGTGTCCGCGTGTCTGATGCATTTGCGAGCGGGTGCAAATTTGGGTGCGCATGGAGGCGCATTTGTATGTGTATGTTTGCTGTGTCCTAAACGGGATATCCCATCTCCCGCGTGCGGTCAGGGGAGGGCTCAAGGGTGGGGGGGGGGAGCGACGGCTCCACGCGGGTTGCTTCTTTCCTTTAAGGAGAGGTGCGTTCTGATCTCATGCGGGCCCCTCGCGCCCCTCGTGGCAGCGTTCGGGGAGATGCCAGCCGGCCGTGTCCTGACAAAGGCGGCGATGCCAAACATCCTGGCCCTGACCCGGCCCAGCGGGCCCGGCATCCGGCCCTTGGAGGCCATCCCGGTGCGGACAGGCGCGGGGGCTTTGAGAGAGTTGCTTCGGGGACCGTGGCCAACAGGCGCGGCCCTGGGTTGGGGGCAGCTGGAGTGGCTAGGAAGGCCAGCGCCAGAGCCATCTGCGTGCAGCCCCGCCGCGCCCACGGAAGCGCGGGAACCCCGACGGCCCCTCCCGGGAGCAAAGAAAAGGAACCCCTCGCCCCGCCGCCTCTCTCTGGCTCCTCCTCTCCTGTCTCAGTTCTACGCAGCGCTGGGCAAACAGTCGGCGCTGTATAAATGCTGGTCTAGTTTTCCATTCATTCTCTGTTCCATCCACAGTCTCATTCTTCCCTCGTTCTCATTCGATTTTTCTCCCCCCCCCCCCGCCCCCTTATTCATAGTTTATGGTCTCCATCTCTCCGTCCTGCCCGCCCTCCCTTCCATTTCCTCCCTTTATGCACTCGCTATCTTCTGTCTCTCTCGTGTCTCTCCGTGGCTCTGTCGCTTCCCTCCGGTCCTTGTGGCTCCCGTGTCTCCGTCTCTGGGCCTGGTGTGCCTCATTCGCTGCCTCTATCACCTTTCCCACCTCATTTCATTAGCGGGCTCCCGGCCCACTTGCACCTTGAGCTCGGGCGCCCCCTGCCGGTCCCATCCTCTGCTCTTCCTGGGCTACCAGGCCCTCTGGGTACCTGATTGCCTCTCCCACTTGTCTCCATCGGGTCTGTAGGAGCGGAAAGGGGCGTCTGTGGGGCTCCGCTCCCCCTCCCATCTCTAGATGGAACGGGGCCCGCATTTCCCCGGACCCACCCAGCGGGGGAGGGCACGCGCCCGGGGAGGAGGCCCTGGAGGGGGAGGCAGGGAGGGAGTGTTGGGGGTAGCAGGGTGGGATTTGGCGTCCTTCCCCGGAATGAGCCGCGGCACAATCTGTCGTTGGGTTTGTTTGCCGAGCTGCCTCCGGAGCTCAGTGGGGCTGGCTCCCGGGGAGCGAAATATCACAAGATGCGTAGACAGACGCTCAGGGGTGGGTGGGCGGCGGGCTGACTCAGGTGTGCTGTCATCGGCTCCCGGGCCCGCGTTCTTCTGGGAGGGGTGTGGGGGGGGGACCCCCGGGTTCCCAACACAAGCAGGCATCCGAAGCTGGGAGGGGAGCCCCCATCCCGGGGTGAGCTTCAGGGAAAGGGGTACATCTGCCTGGAGTCCTTGGCTCTAGGTCTCTTCTTCAGGCCTTGGAGCCCCAGGGGACACCCCCATCTTGGGTATGCTCCTGACATGTATGAACCCCTCTGCTCATATCCCTTCATACAGGCGTCGGTTTCCTGTAACTATCTGCTGACTCACCACTTTCCTCGCACGAGACCGCCAGCTTTTTGAGGGCAGGGGACACCTGTCATCCACCTTGGTGCCCTCCGCAGGTGGGGAGGGATGGTGGTGGGTGGGTGGGTCGCTGGCTGGTCTGTCCACAGGAAATACCGAATGCATTTGGTCTTCCTGGTAGAACATTGGACCCCTTGTTCCTCTCCCTACCCACTTTTGCAGCCCCCCCCCCACCTCCAGACAGGCAGGGAATTGGAACCAGCTTTCCCTGGAGTGCGAAGACCGGAGGTCTCCAGGTGACCCTAAGCCAGTCACTCCCCTTCCTGGTGCCTCCGTTTCCTCATCTGTTCGGTGTGAACATGCCACTCACTCATGAGGCTTTGATAAATCTCCAGTCACTCAGGTGTGAGAAAGTGCTTAGTAAAACGGAGTTCTGGCCGGAGACTGCGGTGGTGCCTGTGGCCATTGTCTTTTGGGTGGTGACTCATAAGATCTTTATTCCTGTGGAACCAGACACCTTGTTTCTAGGTGAGTTGAACTTCTGCAACTAGATGTTTTGAGAACTGAGGGAGAAAGCCGACGGCAAAGTGTAATGGAGGGCTGTGCCAAAGCGCAACTAGGCCCAGCCCTGGCTGGACACTCGGCTGGACCCTGGGGAGTACTAGGTCCTTAGACTTGGCCATAGAGCTGGCCCGCCCTCTGGTGGCTATCGATGGATCTGCAGCCCCGCAGGAGGCCAAGGATCTCCAGAAATGGCTGATGGATAGATTTTCCCTGAGAAAGGGGGATGACCTGCTGTGTGGAGAACAGTGGAAAGGGAAGTCGTGTAGAAGAAGCAGGATATTGGCACAAACTAGAGGAGTCTCCACTTCCTCTGAGTTTCCCCTTATGAACAGCACCCCCTACTCTGTGTGACACCCTAGGCCTCTCTTCCATCTGGGGGAACCCACCGAGTGAGTCCACAGAACTCCCCTGGTCCTTTTCTCCACCTATTTGGCAACCTCCCTGTGTAGGTCTCTTGGCAGTTACTGCACGAGGGGAGGGGAGTGGCTCAATAGTCAAGAGCACAGGTTTCTGCCGAAACCGGTTTGGCTCAGTGGATAGAGCGTCGTCGGCCTGCGGACTGAAAGGTCCCAGGTTCGATTCCGGTCAAGGGCATGTACCTGGGTTGCGGGCACATCCCCAGTAGGAGATGTGCAGGAGGCAGCTGATCGATGTTTCTCTCTCATCGATGTTTCTAACTCTCTATCTCTCTCCCTTCCTCCCTGTAAAAAATCAATAAAGTATATATAAAAAAAATAAATAAAGAGCACAGGTTTCAATGGGTTCCTGTTTGGCTGTCCCGCTCACTAGCTAGATGACCTTGGGCAAAGTGTTTAACTCTTCTTTTTTTTTTTTTTTTTTAAATATATTTTATTGATTTTTTACAGAGAAGAAAGGAGAGGGATAGAGAGTTAGAAACATCGATGAGAGAGAGAAATATTGATATGCTGACTCCTGCACACTCCCTACTGGGGATGTGCCCGCAACCAAGGTACATGCCCTTGACCGGAATCGAACCTGGGACCCTTCAGTCCGCAGGCCGACGCTCTATCCACTGAGCCAAACCGGTTTCGGCTGTTTAACTCTTCTGAGGCCCAATTTTCTCATCCAGAAAATGGGAGGCAGACAATACTATCTCATAGGATTGCTTAAGGATTCAATGAGATAAACCAGGAGAGAACCTAACAGAGTACCTGACCCTGTGTCAATAAGCACTAATAATAATAGCATTAATTTTTCCCTTCAGTCTGACAGCACCCAAGAAATAGATGTTGCAGCCTAGGGGCAGAAAGCACAGTCATAACCTGAGGACTCATAGTCGCGAGTGGCAGAGCTGGGTCAGGGAGTCTGTTCCTAGTTAAAATCTCCTGCCCTCCGTGTGTCTGACCCCATGTTAACCTCCACTTCTCCACCTCCCCCTGGCTCGGACCAGGCCGCTCAGTGTGACGAAAGCAATCTCCACCTGAAGTAGAAGTCTTGAGTTCTAGCCTGGACTCTGGCTCTGAGTGGCCCGGTAACCTGGGACAGACCTCTCTCCTCTCTGGGCTTTAGGCTCCCCATCATGGAAAGGAACATTAAACTAAATGCTCTGGAAAGTCTCACAGAGCCATGACTTGCGACATCCTTGCTTCTCTGTAGCTCTGGAACTGGAAACTGCCGAAAGTGGAGCGTCTCCGCTGGATCTCATTCCCAGCTCTGAGGGTGTGATGAGAGTTCCAGCGGAAGGTCAGAATTTCTAGAGCTCTCCTAGACCCCTCTCTGGTTCCACAGCCCTCCCAGGGGCCAGCAGGCCTGCCCCTGAGCTTGTCGGTGGCCACATACTCTGGCGGGAGGGGGCTGGGCCTGCACTTGTCACCCTTCCCACAGTGAGTTCCTCAGCCTACTTTGCCCAGCCAGATGGGGACATGGCTCCTTTCCAGGTTCTTTTTAAAACAGGGAAGAAAAGCCTAAACTAGATTAGTTTAAAGGTCAAGGGTGTCAGAGATGTTTTCTTCTTCCTGCTTGGTTTCTAGAGCCTCTGTCCATTTATATTCTTTATAATACAACTGGCTTCTATTAACCACTTACTTTATGTCATGAACTTATGTGTACTGACTCATTTAATAGAGTAGCTCTGTGGAGGAAGGCCTATTAATAACCCCCTTTTACAGATGGAGAAACAAACTCAGGGAGGTAATACTATGCTTAGATTTGGATAAGCAGGGTCTTGGCCTGGGTCCCATGCGTTAGAGGGTTTTGCTCTGGTTCCCCTCCAGCCAACGTTCCCTCCATGGAGTGAAAAGTCCCTGAGACCGAGGGATGTGCCCTCTGGAAGCCTGTATTCCCTTCTAGACCACACTTTGGGCAGCCAGGACCTGGGAATCTCTTGTTCAAATGGCCCAAGTCTACTTCCAGGACCTGTGTGGACATCTTCTCCCATCTACCTTTCTGCCCGTGTGTGCACCCTGGCCAAAGGGTGTGGCTGAAGCTTGGACATGTAGGTGGGATACTCCCATGCACGTCCATGCGACCCCTTGTTGTTTGGAATGGAGATGTGCTTGTTAAGAGAAGAGGAGGTGGCTGTATTTCTGTATAGAACTCCAAGGAGTCAGATCTCTAAAACTGAACCTAGCTTTTCAATGTCAGGTGTCTTTGAAGAATACGAAGGAGCAATGCTGGTGTAGTAGGAGGTGAAGAGTGCCTTGTGGCCTGGTGGGATGGGGAGATACCTTTCAGCCCTTGGTACCAGTACCTCCATTTGCACTCCAGAGGAGCTCTGTGGAGGAAGGTCTATTAATACCCCCCTTCAGATGACTTAATCAAAGGGGACTTGACTGAAGAGCCAGGCTCTGAATCCAGGTCTATGTAAATATTTCCTTCTTTCATGAAAGTCCATGACAGTCTTGGCCATAAGTCAGAATGTTGACTCCCTGGAGGTCTGTCTATTGGTTAGAACAGTGGTCGGCAAACCGCAGCTCGCGAGCCACATGCAGCTCGTTGGCCCCTTGAGTGTGGCTCTTCCACAAAATACCACGTGCGGGCGTGCACGTACAGTGCGATTGAAACTTCGTGGCCCATGCGCAGAAGTCGGTTTTCAGAAAGGAGATAGACGAAACAAGTATACAAGGTGAGTGTGGATGGGAGAGTTGGAAGGGGTCGACCTCAGCGAACGTACCTCAATCAGACTGAGGACGTTTTTAGCAAAGGCCAGCTTAGGAGTACTCTAATTAAGTTAATAACAATGTACCTACCTATATAGTTCAAGTTTAAAAAATTTGGCTCTCAAAAGAAATTTCAATCATTGTACTGTTGATATTTGGCTCTGTTGACTGATGAGTTTGCCGACCACTGGGTTAGTAAGTTGGGTCCCATTGTATCTGCTTGAGTTCCCTTCCAAAAGAAGAGAGCCTCCCTTTCTCCCTAGATTGTGACTTCACTGAGTACAGGGTCCACAGTCTCTTTGTTTTTTTCATGCACCCGGCCCAGCCTTGGCCCAGAGTAGGCACCTGGCAAATGTTGCTGACTTACTGGACCCCCGGTCTAGAGAGGAAGATGCTAATCACGGCGCAAGGTGCTATGGTCATGTTGATGTCCAGCAGATGGGGAAAGTCTGGAGGGTGGGTGTGGGGAAGTATTGGGAAGCATTGCCTGGGGCCGCCTATTAAATGAATTGCCTTTGACTCTTTGAGTCTAGGGATCCATTTTAGGGGGTTTAAGGATTCAGAATGAGTCACCCCAAGATGTGTCTCTGTGTAATGCAGAGTATTTTGAGCTAAAGGCAACCAACATCCTGTAGGCACAAGAGAAACTTGTGCTGCTCTTCGTAACTACAAGAAGAGGGTGTGTCCAAGGAGGTGGGAGGGGCGGAGAACTAGTGCAGCAGTAAAGGGACTCCCTCCAGCCTTGTCAGCGCTGGCTGATGGTGCTTGCAAATTTGGCTAATTCAGTAAGTATGAAGCGCTCCCCCCACCCCCATGCTTTCATTTCCATCTCCTTCATCATTAATGGGTAGAACTATTTGCCAAGTATTTATTGATTCTCTGCTTAGCCTCCTGGGCAAAGTGATTGTCCACATCTTTCACCTGGTTTTCTGTTGAACCATTTTCTACAGATGTGCTCACTCTCTGCTCACCCTGCCGGGGGAAGTACTTGTCCACAGCTTTCACCAGTTTACCTGTTGAAGTCTTAAGGCTCTCCTTATCGGTTTGAGTGAGCATTTAGTTTGATAGATACAGTGGGGCCTTGACTTACGAGTTTAATTGTTCTGAGACTGAGCTCGTTAAGGAGCTCATTAACTCAAATTACTCTAACAATTCAATGCAAAAAAAGCAGCCGAGAGACAGCTGGTATCTCAAAAAACTCGTTAGTAGGGGACACTCGTAAGTCAAGGCCCCACTGTACTAATCATTTGTCAACCAGATTTGGCCGTTGAGGGCTTGTAAGGCACATGATCAAAGCTACACCTTGGGAAGATTAATTCTGAGATTAAATGAGGAAAATGGGCGGAGAGACAGAGAAATCTGTCAGCAGGCTTCTGTGGTTGGTCCCCCAGTGGGGTCTGAATTGCACAGTGGCGGTGGGGATGGGCAGGAGGGTGCATAGCCCTTGAACTAGAGCTGTGACTCCTCACCTTGCTTCTTACCATGCCCCTCACACAGGTACTCGCTCTCCCTTGCAAAGTCAGTGGCTTCAGCCCACAGAATTTTGGGGGAAAGGGATTGTTTTCTCCTGTCCATTCACTATGTAAATGAGAAAGTGAAGCAATGCATGAAACTCTGGAAAAGAATCTAGGAAAGTGGCCCTACCCGGTTTGGCTCAGCGGATAGAGCATCAGCTGCAACCAATTGACGTGTTTCTCGCACATCGGTATTTCACTCTGTCCTTCCCTCTATCCTCGAGTGAGGATTTAACACCAACAACAAAAAATGAATCTAGGGAAGTGTAATAAGAGCCTTGAAAATTTTACCTTTTGTCCTGTTAATTTAACTTTCAGGAATTGATCTCAAGGAAATTCAACATGAAAAAGCGCCAGGTGGGCCACGGGGGTGACCCTGCTGCCCTTCTCCAAGCAGTGAGATGGTTAAGAAAACGATGGCTAACCTAACCAAAGCAAAAACGCAGCCACAAAAATGACATTATGAGGAATATGCTGAAGCATGGAAACTGTGTGTAACAGCACATTTGTTGAGAAAAAGCGGAACTCAAAATTTGCACGCACACTGTGGTTACAACCATGAACAGCAAGTACTCGTGTTGACAAAGTCTGGGGGAGAAAATGCAAAAAATGAAAATTATTTAAAGTTGGGAGAATAACGACTGATTCTCCTTTTTGTTTAAGAATCTTCCTTGTTCATGTTGTTGAAGTGTTATTTTCATGACCAAATGAGTTCTATAAAAACAAAACCTCTGCCAAAACCGGTTTGGCTCAGTGGATAGAGCCTCGGTCTATGGATTGAAGGGTCCCGGGTTCAATTCCGGTCAAGGGCATGTACCTTGGTTGCGGGCACATTCCCGGTACGGAGATGTGCAGGAGGCAGCTGATCAATGTTTCTCTCTTATTGATGTTTCTAACTCTCTATCTCTCTCCCTTCTTCTCTGTGAAAAATCAATAAAATATATTTAAAAAACCAAAAAACAAACAAACAAACAAAAACCCAAAACCTCTTTCACTGCTTGTAGAATACAGTCAAAACTCTTTAGCCTACGTTCACTGTAATAATTACCATGATTACATTTGTTAAGTGTTCATTACCTTCCAGGCACTGAGGTGAGTCACGTATGTGATTTCATTGCCTCTTCATGACAACCCTGTGAGTAAAAACTAATATTACACTCGTTTTACAGATCAGGGATCTGAGATCCCTCTGGGTTAGCCCACCTGCCTAACTGTTCACAGTAAGTGGCTGAGCCGGGCTTCAACCGCAGGCTGCCTGACTCCAGAACTTGTGCCGGTTTCCATGGCTTTGTGTGTCATTGTTTAATGAACGTCAGCTATTAATGTGTCACCACCACAATTTGCGGGGATAACTTTGGCTCACACACCATGTGCTATGATTTACTTAATCTTCAACTTGAAATCAATGCACTCTTTAAACATTTGAATACCTTCTCTAGCATCATCTTGAGCAAGAATTGCCTTGGAATTATCTCTTAAATGCGTAATATTTACCAAAGTACGATAAAATACAAAAACATTCATAGTATAAAAAATCACCTGAGATCATCTTGTACACTCCTTTTTGGAAAATTTGAACCATTTTATGCCCCAACCTTTGGTTCCAGTCTTACACCCCCTGCGCATTCAGGTACAGTCATTCCTGAGGCCTGAACCCATCCCAGCTAGAAGCCCTCTCTGGGCTCTCCCAGCTCCTCCCAGCTGGGTGCATTCAGTCCCGTGTCCTTCCTGTCCCCAGGCGCAGTGCCTCCCCAAGACTTCTGATCCAAATCCAGATCAAAGCCATTAGCAGACAAAGAGGACACTCATATTCATAAGGTTACCCACCATAATAATTATTTCCTATTTATTAAGTTCCTACTGTGTGCCAGGCACTATCTTAGAAGCTTTACATATACATTACCTTTATTGGCTTTTTCCCCCCATCCATTGGCCTATCTCTGGGCCAAAGAATATACATTAAACAATTCTTTTTATTTTACTGTTGTAAGGACACTTTACATGACATTTACCTTTTAACAGATTTTTGAGTACACAACGCAGTACTCTTATCTATAGGCATAACTGAAGCTTTATTATTGACTCCTTATAATGACCCTATGAAATGGATATGATTTTTTTAAAATATATTTTATTGATTTTTTACAGAGAGAAAGGGAGAGAGATAGAGAGTTAGAAACATCGATGAGAGAGAAACATCGATCAGCTGCCTCCTGCACATCTCCCACTGGGGATATGCCCGCAACCCAGGTACATGCCCTTGACCGGAATCGAACCTGGGACCCTTCAGTCCGCAGGCCGACGCTCTATCCACTGAGCCAAACCGGTTTCGGCATGGATATGATTTTTAATTTCTACTTTACATGTTGGGAAACCAAGGCCCATAGAGATTAAGGCATTTGCGGGAGTTACACAGTGGGTAAGTCACAGAGCTGATTGACCCCACTGTTCTTCTCTTACCACTGTAGTCCTCCCTTGGTCTTGTTAAAGATGAGGGGTCTAAAACAGGCCGACATACCCTCCTCCCAAAGTGGGCCTATGATTTTCTTGCTTCTCCAGGGTGTGGGGAGAAGAGGCACTCATTTATTATGGGTGGAGGTCTTAACCGGTAAGACCCTTTTATTTTATTATTTTTACATATATTTTTATGATTTCAGAGAGGAAAGGAGAGAGTGAGAGAGAGAAACATCAGTGATAAAAGAGAATAATTGATTGCTGCCTCCTGCCGCCCCCCGCGCCCCCCCTCCCCCCCTCCCGGGAATCGAGTCCATAGCCCAGGCATATGCCCTGACTAGGAATCAAACTATAACCACCTGGTTCATAGCTTGATGCTCAACCACTGAGCCACGCCAGGTGGGTGGTATAACCCCTTTAAAGACAATTTGGCAACAGCTATTAACTTTAAAATGCACATGCTCACTGACCCCGCACTTCACTTTTTAGGGAATTATCCTGCAATTACTCTGTGCACAAAGACATGTGCAGACTGATGGTCAATGCGGCCTTGTTTGTAGTAGCGTATGACGTAGCACACACAACCTAAATATCGTCAGTAAGGGATTGTTACTTAAATTTCAGCCCGTCCATACACAGCCATCAGAAAGAATGAAGAAGGTCCTCCATGTTCTTATATGGAACAATCTCGACGATACCAAGTTACTTGTAACTAAGCAAAAGGCAGAATAATGTGATAGTCTGTAACCATTTGTGTCAAAACCCTGTGGGATGAAATATACATCACCATACACACACATACAGATAACATGCATAGAGGCTCTCTGAAAAGACATCAACAGAACAGGTAAGAGGAGCTGCCAGATTGTGCGTTGGAAGGACTCTGGTTGAGATGACAGGGCAAGGACTGGTCTTGCCCCAGTGCTTGTCCAGCCAGCAGACTGTACTTGAGTCTCAGGGTAATTTGAGGGGCTTGGGAAAGTGACTAATAGAGATTCTCCCACCTCCATGCCCACAACAGCCCCCTCAGGTTCTGCCCCAGATCGTGGGAAACTTATTTTTGACTCTGTAACCTTTTGTACTTTTTTTTTAATTAAAACGAAACGAAGCACCTGTGCATGTATTATCTCTTTAATAATTTAAAGTTTAAAATTAAAAAAGAGAGGAATGTCCTGCCTGAGGCAAGACCCACCTAAGGAATGCAGACTCTTCAGGCTGCAGGTGGGCCCAGACGGAGGAGTTGAGCTGCCAGGGCCCGGAGGCCTCTCCCACCGCACGTGCAGGGCCTGGGACCCTCTTTCAGTCTCTTTTCAGGGGAAGGTTTTAACCTCTCCTTTCTCCCAGCAGTGGCTGCTGATGGCTTCAGAGCAAGTTTGGGGTTGAGATATAGTTCAGGAGCTTCCCTGAGTCGAGAGATAATCATTGATCGGCTGCCCCCTGCACGCCCCCGACTGGGAATCAAGCCTGCAACCTGGGCATGTGCCCCTGACTAGAATCGAACCTGGGATCCTTCAGTCCGCAGGCCGACGCTCTATCCATTGAGCCAAACCAGCTAAGGCATGTCCCATCTTCTTTAGGATATTTTAACTCCAGAATCTTGTACACCAACCTGGATTCTTCATAGCTCTGGGCCCTCCCAGTCCCCAATCACAGGGAACCCCGCAGACATCCCATACCCTGCGTGGACCCAACTTGTCAGCATGACCAGGTCTAGGCCAGACCATGCACAGAGCTCAGTGGGGACCAGTTCCCTCCAGTTGCCCTTCCTGGATCTGCCAGCCCTGCTTCTCGGACCCCGTTTGTCAGCGTGCCTCTAATCCAGCGGTTCTCAACCTGTGGGTTGAGACCCCTTTGGCGGTCAAACGACCCTTTCACAGGGGTCGCCTAAGACCATCCTGCATATCAGATATTTACATTACGATTTATAACAGTAACAACATTACAGTTATGAAGTAGCAATGGAAATAATTTTATGGTTGGGTCACAACATGAGGAACTGTATTTAAAGGGCCAGAAGGTTGAGAACCACTGCTCTAATCCCATCACTTGCTTTGGGGCTCTCTGTTTCCAGGTTTGATTACAGGTCTCTCCTTTGCACCTTCATAAAGTTTAAAGACCGACCCTAGCCCGGCCAGCTTGGCTCAGTGATTGGGCGTTGACCTATAAACAATCTCTGTGTTCCATTATAAGGGCTATTCCAAGGTCACTGCTCTACTGATATGCTACAAGGAAGTGACTGAAGGAGATTATCCTACCCAGTAAAGGTTATGTCCTCCCAGCCTCGCTGCTTGCCTTCCCTGGCACTGCCTTGTGTCAGAGGGTCTCCAGGGGTATAGGCTTTGGTGCTTTCCCTGGTGGGCAGACCCCTGGGGATGTGGGCCCAACAAGTCCCAAATTTATTGCCAACAGTCTTAGTCCAAGTTCTTCATAAGTAGTACATGGTATTTCTGTAACACTAGGGGGATTTACTGATTTATTCTCTTCCTTAGTCCTGGTAACCCCTAACCTGGGGAAACAACCTTTCTCGGGGAGGTGGTCCTGGTTAAAACACATAGTGCTAAGAGGGGGAGCTAACATATGTCATATACGCCAGGTCCCTTGAAACATAAGCTGTGCAGATGTTTCTTCCCTGCAGCGACTGCGTCAAGCAGCAAGGGTGGACCGGCTTCCAGCAGGCACATGCCTGGGTTTCGGGCTCCATCCCCAGTGTGGAGTGTGCAGGGGGCAGCCAATCAATGACTCTCATTATTGATGTTTCTATCTCTCCCTCTCCCTTCCTCTCTGAAATCTATCTATCTATCTATCTATCTATCTATCTATCTATCTATCTATATTAAAAAAAGAAAGATGGACCCTATGTGGGGGGACTCTGATGATCCGTGACTTTGAGGTGCACACATTATAGGATGAGGCAGGGCAGCTACGACTAGCAGCCCCAGTGGGCGGAAGGCAGTGGGAGCTGGAGGAAGACTGGTGAGTGAGGCCTCCTTCCTGCCTCAGGCCAGGCTCTCTGGCTGCCTGGCTGCCTGGCGTGGGTAGACGGAAGAGAGGTTCTGTGGCTGACTTGTGCGACTGTACCGGGGAGGCAGGGGGAGATTACAGATAAAGTACACTTAGTCTGGTCAGCTCTTCCAGAAGACTCAAGCCACCAGCTGCAAAATGGAGTCTGAGCATCACTGCCCCACCCCTGCCTCTCACCTACTCAGGTGTTGGGCCTGGGCCCAATCACTGAATCTGAGCGCAGATATGCATCAGATGGGGGCTGATGAACAGCTGATAGCATCTGTGCTGTTACCCCTGGGAGGTATCTGCTTCTTCTCCCCGAGGACTCTGAAACCCAGCGCTTCCCCAAGGACTCCGCCTGTAGTCCTGCTGGCCGGTGGGGCAGGCGCTCAGGGAGGGCCTGGGGACATGCTTTGTTTGGCAAATTGTAGAGAACAGTGTATACACTAGGGCCTGATTATCCGGTCTCTTCCTTTTCCTCCACCAGGAAGCGGCAGCCCATGGCCCAGGCTTCGCTAGGAAGGATGGAAACTGGCTGGGGAGGGGAGATGGAGCAACAGGGTCTCCGAGTGGACATTGGTGCCGTCGTCCCATCCACAGGTACGTCTGTGTCCTAGACGGGAGGAAAGAAAGCCGTGCTCATGTTGAGCTGTGCAGACTCAGGCCATTTGCGTCCAGGAGCCTCATGACCTTCAAGAACTTTCCGCAGGGAAGATGCCCCTCCGCTTGGGGAGCGAGAGACTCCAGAGTAAAAGATTCAGCCGCTCACGATGGGGCAATTGCACTGGCCCTGTTCACACAGGGGAGGGTGGCTGGGTGGTGTTTGGAATGTGGGAAAGTATGAAAACAAAGAAGCGCCAATTCCTAGCAGTTCCCAAAGGAACGGCCCACGAAAGCGGAAAACCACAAAGCTACTTGGCATCTGAAACCAAGAGCGATTCCACGTTGGAGGTGGTCCACACACCTCTGACACCGTTCCTAGGAAGGAACTTTGTCAAAGTCCCATGCCCAAGATGACAGTGTGACCAGGAATTTGCTTTTTCAAATCCCAGAGAAGTAGGATTAAAGTTGGGTGTTCTTTCTCTTTGAAAATATTAGTTTTAGGAGGAATTCAGAAAGATCTGACTACACAGATGCAGAGAAATGGGGTGCAGGGCAGAGTTCTCCCCAGAGTGGTCCTTGAACTGCATCAGAGTCATCACATATGTCTGGGGGTGGGGCCCAGGAAGCTGATTCCATTTTAAACGATGGTACATCATACGCGCAGTAAAGGGCACAAACCTGAAGTGTGAACAGTCCAATGAGTTTTCACATGTGAATAGAGCTGTATAATTACCACTCAGATCAAGACATAGAACACTTCCAAGTTCCCTGAAGGCTCCACCCTACCTCTTCTCATTAGAGGTAATTAAGCAACTTCTCCCCTTCTGGCAGTCATCAACCACTGATGTGATTTTTATCACTATTGGCTCACTTTTTTGTTCTTAAACTTCACACAAATAGAATTATACTACACACACACACACACACACACACACACACACACACTAGTGGCCTGGTGCACGGATTCGTGCACATTGAAAGGAAATTAATTAGAAGGTGGCCTGTGGGGCGGGACTGGGTGAGAGATGGGCCAGACATGCCCTGGAGCCAACCTCTGGCAGTCCCTCCATGGGGGGCCCACCTGGGGCAGCACCGCGGCTCAAAGGGCGTCTGTGGAGTGAGCGGTGTCCCTCCTGCTGGTGGGGTCTCTCAGCCTGGCCAGAGGGGATCAGGCCGAAACCAGCAGTTTGACATCCCCTGAGGTGTCCTGGAGTGCGAGAGGGCATTCTGCAAAGTTGCTGTCACTCAGCAGCTCCTGTGTTGAGTGTCTGCCCCCTGGTGGTCAGTGCGCATCATATCTACCAGCTAGTCCACCGGTTGGACAGTTGTTTAGCCTTTTATATATATAGATACTCTTTAGTGTGTTGTGAGAAATAGAGTGAAGAAATAAAATGGAGTCATTCTAGTCAAGCTGCTAAATTACTAAAAATCAAGCAGGTTGAGGCACAAGGAAACAATTCTATTATTATTTTTTAAAATTTGTTCTATTCTTGTTCTAATTAGCCTGGAAACATAAAGTTTTGAACTTTCCAGTCCTGAGTCAATGTCCCAGACAGCCTACCGTCCATTATCCAGATCACTGGTCATCTAGAGCAGAGGTGAGGAATGTCCGACCCTCAGGCCATGTGAGGCCCATGAAATCATTTGGTCTGGACCTGCCAAGGCATTAGGAGTGAGTTAATTAAATATAGCAGGCTAATTTTTAAGTTGATAATTTTGTATGGACCTTGAATGATGTTATAAATATCCAAATGGCCTTTGGCAGAAAAATGGTTCCCCACCCTGATCTAGAATAAATACCTTGGACCAACCCAGAGGCTAAGAATGCAAGGCCAATTCTTCTCAAGAATATACTTTTTACTATAAGAACCCTCAGCGTATCTCTCTTCTTCAGAACACTCTGGGCATTGCGTAAGTTGCATTTCTGGTTTGCAACCCTAAAACTCTTGAATCAGCCTTATTTTCATCCTTAAAAATTTTACCCATCTGGGAGGTGGAGTGGGTAGCTGTATTTTTTAAAAATATAGTTTTATTGATTTCAGACAGGAAGGGAGAGAGAGAGAGAGATTGAAGCATCAATGATGAGAAAGATTCATTGATTGGATGCCTCCTGCACACCTCCTACTGGGGACTGAGCCCGCAACCCAGGCACCTGCCCTTGACCGGAATGGAACCCAGGACCCTTCAGTCTGCAGGCCAACGCTCTATCCATTGAGCCAAACCAGCCAGGGCTGGGCAGCTATATTTTTAAACAAGCTCTCCTTCAGATTTTTATGAACGATCCAGGATAAGGGACTGGTTCGGGGAAAGGCCTTGGCACTTGAAGGAAGCCAGCTGGACTTGGAATTCTATCTTCACCGCTTTCTGGCTGTATGATCCCAGTTGCCTCTTCATTTTCGTGGGCTTCAGTTTTTTCATCTATACAATGAATTATTAATGATCCCTAACAAGTATGGAGTGCTTACCAGATGCCAGCCACTGTTCTAAGCACTGTGTGTGTATTAACTCATTGAATTCTCTCGACAAATGATGAGGTGGGTGCTATTGTTACCTCCAGTTTAGAGAAGGGGACGCAGACTTACTGGGATTCACACCCAGGCCATCTGGCTTCCCTGGCTTTCTCCACCTGCCACTCCTCCATCGCCATCGCGAGGCAGTTAGAGGATTAAAGGAGAGCATGGGAGTGAAAGCTTTGCACAGGCAGGCAGGACAGCTAGTACATAGTGATTCTTCTTCCACGGGCCTCATTGGGAAATTGCCTTTCCGTCTTATGAAATATGCAGAAATTAATCTAAACAAACAAGCAAACAAAAAAGCCAGCCACGATCATGATAGATGAAGCCCGAAAGATAGGATCTTTGTAGGATCCAGAAAAATCCAGCATTAACCAGAGAAGAAGACACCTCTATGGCTCCCTGCCTTGGGTATTTTGGCCCATTGGTAGGTAGGAGGCTTTAGACAGATGTGTCAGACTTCATCTAAGTGTCAATCCATCAACTCCCTTCACTCTGACTTTGTACTGAACCAAGAACCTTCTGGTATTGATTTCCTTTCCCAAAAGTATCCTTCCTGAAAGAGACTGTGCTAACCAGCCAACCTCAGGATGCCTGTCTGTGGGGTGGCTTCACTTCTCGGTGTAAATTAATAAATTGCTTTTCAGGTTTATCAATCAGTCTCCTATGAGTTTGTTTAGTGTAGGTCATTTCCCTCACGCCTAATCACAACAACTAAGCTCTCACAGGGAGGCTGGGGAGGAAACACCATCAGGGTAGTATAAGTGAGATGCCCAAAGAATGGTATGGAAAGGTCTGCTGTGAGACTGAAACCAAGGATCCTTATAACGTTGATTAAATTTATCTTTAAGACCTAGCTCTAGAAATCACATCTCTCCATATACCATTCAGAGACCGAGCCTTTTCCCCCGATAATCAGCAAGCTTCAAGCTTCAAGGCGGCAAAAGACAGCAGCCCGGACCTGCCTAATGATTACACAGTCTGGACCTCTGCAGGCTGAAGGTAACATCTTGCCCTAAGATATGTTTCAGCCCCTGAGCCTTAAGGTGGAATGTCCCCCTGGCTACTTTCCCATGAAGCCAGTCAGAGGGATGCTGGAACAGCCCTTAGGACTGTCCTCAAGACCTGAAGAAATACTTCATCACCCTTTCCTCACCTCTGACAATCAGGTCCCAGCATGACTGGAATCCCTAACCCTCACTGTTTTGTGATTTTACCTTTATAATCTGTAACCTATATGCCATAGGGGAGTTTGGGCCTTTCAGCATTAGATTCCCGTTCTCCTGGATGGTGCCGTTCATAACAAAATAGCCTATATTCTCCACAGCAATTCTTGGTGTTGGCTCTGCCAGCATCAGATGGACAAACTCTTTCTGTTTGATAACAAGACCAAGGAGGACAGAGAGAGGATTCTGAGTGGGGAAGGTTGGGGGGTGAGGGAGCATCAAGGAAGGCTTCCTGGAGGAATCTGCTTACTTGGGTTGGAAGTCTATCTCTTCCCATTTACCAGCTGTGTGACTTGGCAGGTTACTCTCTCTCTCTGGGCCTCTGAGTCTTCACCTTTAAAGTGGGCATAATGCATAGCGCGTCGGCCTGCGGACCGAAGGGTCCCGGGTTTGATTCCGGTTACGGGCATATTCCTCCCCACCTTGGGTCCTGGTCACGGTGCGTGCAAGAGGCAACCAATCGATGCGTTTCTCTCACATTGATATTTCTCTCTGTCTTTCCCTCTCTCTTTCACTCTCTCTAAAAATCAATGGAAAAATACCCTTAGGTGAGAATTAAAAAACAACAATAACAAGATAAAAACAAATAAAGTGGGCATAATGTTAGCAGCCGCCTTACCGGGGTGGCCATAAGGGTGAAGTTAGCACAGTGCTTGACCTACAAGCTACACTCAGTAAATGGTGGCCATTCCTGTTGTCGTTATTAACACCCAAATGATGTTTTCATTGAGGGGAATTCTAGGAGAAGGAGACACATTCAAGGCAAGTTCGTCTCAAAGGGAGTGAACGCCGAGTCGGTTTGCTTTAAGACTCAGAAGGCAGAAGCCATTTGCAGCCGAAGGCTCCTTCCTTGAGTGTGGTCACAGCCCGCCTGTGGTTTTGCAGCCCATGGGCAGAGTTGCCGTACAATCTATAAGAATCCATCAGCCTCGAGAACTTCCGTGGTTTCTGAGTCACTGTCAGGCCATTTCAGCTTCCAAGCAGAAACTCCTGGGGCAGACTCACCATCTGTCCTCTGCACAGGGAGGGGAGACCGCTGCACCCCACGGCAGACCCCTGCTCCCCTTCGCGGAGTCCCAGTGTCGCAGCCAGTCCCAAAGGGAAAGGTGCTCTAGAGGGTCCAGCGAGGGCCTTCCAGACCCACATCTCTGCTTCTCTGCCCAGGGTCCTGTCTACAGATCCTGACGGGGCCTTTTCTAGTGTCACCAAAACTTGATCTGGCAGATGCAGGGAGGAAGGGTAGAGACGGACAGGAAGGCATGTGAGAGGGGTGCTGGGGTTTCAGCCATATGTATGCACTCCTGGCAGGTGGAGAGGTTCCCCTTCTCCCCAATTTCCCCCTCCTTCCAGTTAGTCCCTGACACCTCCCCCGCGCCCCGGACCCCCCCATTCTGTACCATGGAAACTGCTCTCTTGGCCTTTCCCCATAGCAAAAGGGGAGTGTTCCATTGGCCCCAGCTATTTCCTGTTCTTTTTATCTTGTTCTATTTCCTGTTGTTTTCACTCAGGAATCCTGTCTCCTCCTCCTGGACCCATTTCTTCTTTTCATGAGAGTGCACGTGGGTGGGGGTGGGTGGTTAGAAAAGTCAGGCCGGGAGACAGCCCCATGGCTGAATGAGAGACAGTGTTCCTCTCTTGTTTTAACCAAGGACACCTCTGGAAGGGGTACCACTCCCATTCCTGTTACTAATAATTGCTGCCCATATGAACCCAATTCGGAGGTCATGCTCTATCCAGCGCCTGGGGTGAGGGGCTCAGGGAGGCTGGTGGGGTACTGGTTAAGAATGTCCCAGCTCTGCCACTGACTACCTCTGCGATCTCGGGGGAATTGCTTAATTCATTGATTAATTGCGTTATCCCAGGTGGCCCAGATCATGGATGCTAACCACACCTGTCTCCACAGGATTGTCCTGAGAGTCAGCACGAAGCATTTAGAATGGTGCCTGATGGGCGGTCAGCGCTCAGTGAATATGAGGTCCTGCTGATAGGTGTCACGTTACCTCTCAGGGTCAGGTGTGGTCCTAGCTTGGGAGGTTCAGAAGCTGTCAGTGCACCCAGGGTACTGTGTTCTGGCAAAGTCTATGTGAGAAGTCCAGTTACCAACAGACGGTTTCTTGGTGAACACGGACGTAGAGCTGAGTGGAGGGCAATGAGCAGCGGGCGGCCCATGTGGCCTCTTTCTATCACAGGAACTGGCCCGGAAGCTCCCTGTGGCTGGTCCAGGAGCCCTACTCCCCTGAACGCATGCACGCATGCAGAGGGAGACTGATCTGACTGCAAACATCTGCTGACGCCAACGTCCTCCAGGGCTGAGCTGGTTGACTTGACTGGCGCAACCCCAGTAGCTTTAGGACGTCCTTTTGGATTCACCCTTGGTTAGAGAAAAGTCTCCCCGGAGCAAGGAGGCCTCATCTTCATTCAGGGCTACGTAGAGGCTCCCAGGCTTGTCAGAACCGCTGAGCACAGCGGGAGACACCCTGAAGGGCCAGCTGTCAGACTCGCTCCCCCTCTGTCCTCTCCGGCTCTTGAAGAGACTTCCTTCCCACAGCTCACAGCACACACACACACACACAGGCCCCTGCTCTGGACAAGCCTTCTCGAGTGGGGAGGTCACCCTGGTTACACTGATGTTTGCTTGGGTGTTGCCTAGAGCTCCGTTCCCTGGGGTATGACTCCTGATGCAGATGGCTGAGCTCACGCTTTGGTGGTATTTCCCCTCCTTTGTTCCTTTTTTAGGTTAGGGGCACTTTGCAATCCTCAAATACGACTTCCTGATTGCCTTTGTTTTCCAGTAATTAATACTTTTTGTTAACAACAAAAGCTGCATGTATCAGTTAGCTAGTACACTAATTGGGTGATTTTCTTGCATTATCTTTAATCCATACAACAACCCAATTCCACTTTTACCTATAGGTGAGGAGACTGAAGCTCAAAGGGATCCATAAAATCAGTAAATTGGCCCAAAATCTGTGGGTGCTTGTTTTGTGTGTGTGTGTGTGTGTGTTTTTTTTTTTTGGCATTGCTTCAAGATGGTGCATATTTTCTCCCGAGTTGGAATGAAAAAAATTTGAATTTACCTTTTATCTTCTAAAAACAAACTCTTGAAACCACTTTGAAGACCAAAGCTGGTAAACCCAGATATTTTGATTTGCACAAGCCTGGATTTTGCAAGGACAAAAAGTTTATGTTTTGCTTCATTTGTCTTTTTGCTTGGCATATCTGAAATCCAAGGCCTTTATCAAAGAGAACCATGGGAATCAACGGCTGAATGGTGATGGTTTGGAAGCAGGTAATGTCCGGGTGAGAGATGATGTCTGAAGAAGGCAGTGGCCAAGGATGGACAGGAGAGATATTCAGGGGTAGAATCAATAGACGTGATTAAGTGATATGGGCTGCTGTCCAAGTGCCTTCACTTAGGCCGTAACTCCAGGCTCCAGTGTGGCCATTCCCCTGGCCGTGTCTGCTCTCGCTGGTTCCTGAATGTTCTTGCTCTGTCCAGGCTCCATGCCTCTGCATGTGCTGTGCTGCCTGCATGTGCTGATCATGCCAGAAATCTTGGGGTTCTTTGTCTGTCTCCCAGCTAGAGAATGAGCTCCTTGAAGGAAGGTGCTGAATCTCTTCTCTCGGAATCCCAGCCTCTGGCACAAAGCCTCAGGCACCACGAATGCTTGTTGAGCGGATCAATACTTTAAAAAAGGATGCAGGGTGAAGAGGAAAGGAAGTAAAGGGAGAAAGAATGAAGACATCGGGGGCGCCATCAGATCTTATTATAATCACTCCTCTCTCTGATGTTACATGTTAATCCTCATCAGAGTGAGGCATGAGAGTGATCCGATGAGCAGGTGCCTCTGCTAGCTGCTGGAACTCGAGCCAAAACGGAGTTGGTTCATCCTGTCATTCTGCCCCGACAGTTTCCGTGAGACTCGCATCCCTAGGGGCAGTGCCTTCTGCAGACATTGATGCCGGGGCACTGAGAACCAAGAGAGAGGTAACAAGACGAGGTGGACAGAGCCCTGACGACCTGTCCTGAGTCCTGAGCTCCAGTCCTGGATGCCCAGACAGCCGGTGAGCTGGGCTTTCTGACAGGCTCCTGCCAATTGACATTCTAAAATCTCTATTTGCTTCGACTTCTTCTGTGCTTTCCTTGCTACTTCCACACTCACTGATCCCCCAGGTCCTCAGGAGACCAAATTGTAAGCCAGAGCAGGAGATAGGGCTTGAATTAATTTCAGTGTCTTTGTGTCTTGCAGTAACAGAAAATCTTGCATCTTAAATCCTGTTTGTCTAAGCGGCTATATTTTCTTATGTGTTTTCCCCCCATCAGTTAATTGTGTGTGTTTTTAAAAATATATGCCATCAGTTAATTCTGAAGGAAAAGATTGATAGAGAGAGTATCAGACATTGTTTTCTCTAATGTCCAAATGTTCTAGGTTAAGTCCCTGTAGCAACAAACTCACCTCCTATTTCTTTTGTGACAATGACTGTAATTAAGCACTACAGCTCTCATCTCACAGGGGGGCAGGCAGAGAGCTTGCTCAGGGCTGTGTAACTATGACACCCGGGGAACAGGACCATAGCTGTCCCCATTCCATGCGGTCAGTGGCTTGGGTGGTTGCATTTTCTTTCTTTCTTTTAAACATAAGGACTCTTATTTATTTATTTATTTATTTTTAAAATATATTTTATTGATTTTTTACAGAGAGGAAGGGAGAGGGATAGAGAGTTAGAAACATCGATGAGAGAGAAACATCCATCAGCTGCCTCCTGCACACTCCCTACTGGGGATGTGCCTACAACCAAGGTACATGCCCTTGACCGGAATTGAACCTGGGACCCTTCAGTCCGCAGGCCGGCGCTCTATCCACTGAGCCAAACCGGTTAGGGCGGTTGTATTTCCTTTATCCTTTGTGTTTTGGTAGCGATCTGGAAAGTACCCCCTGGTTCTTCTGGCCTTCCGCCGTCCTAACCTCTCATTTCTTCCTCCTTAAAATGAAGGGTGGGCTTGGAATAGCTTGAGTCCCTGGGACCCTGTAGGCAAGGATCCAGGAGGCTGGGCATGAGGGTCAACCTACTGCACTGAATGAGCAAGAAGCTCCCCCCCCCCCCCCACATTCAGCTTTGAGGAGGAAATGGCCAGGAAGCTGGCAGCTCACTTGCTCTGGGCCAGAATGCTAGCAGCGCAGCTGGTTCGGCTGGCCAGCTCATGCTGATCAGAGGCTCCGATGGGCAATTATACGTGTCTTTGATTAATAAAAAATGGGGCGATAATGAATACTTAATCAACGCAGCCTGGCCGGGAGGCTCTTTCAGAACCTGGGCTGGGGGTGAGGCAGGAGGTACTCAAAGGGGTCCTAGGAGGCGAAGAGGTAGGGCACCCCCAGGGGGTGTTCTGGAAAGCTGTCCAGTCCTGGTCCCTGGGCCTCTTTGGATTCTGTGCTGGCAGATCTGCTGTGCTTGGGATTTGCTGGCCACCCTGGGAGCATGAGATTAGGAGAGAGTTAAGCTGGTAGGCAAATGGGGAAAGGTGTGTCCTGTGCCCTCCCATGTGGCCAAAGAAAAGCACAAGGCATAGGGGGTGTGTGTGTCCGTGTGTCTGCAGGTGGCTGTGTGTCCTCTGTGTGTGTGCTGTGAGTTTGGTCGGGTGGGTTCTGTGGGTCTGCTGTGCCTGCCATGGTATTAGCACTAACTTGGTTGGGAGGGAGGAGAGGCCAGGGACCTGGAGGCTGAAAGAGCATCAAGAGAGATGAAAAGGGCCCTAGCTGGTTTGGCTCAGTGGATAGAGCATCAGCCTGCGGACTGAAGGGACCCAGGTTCGATTCCAGCCAAGGGCACATGCCTGGATTGTGGGCTTTATCCCCAGTGGGGGATGTGCAGGAGGCAGCCAATCAATGATTCTCATCATTGATGCTTCTATCTCTCTTTCCCTCTCCCTTCCTCTCTGATATATATGAGAGAGAGAGAGAGAGAGAGAGAGAGAGAGAGAGAGAGAGAGAGAGAGAGAGAGACGTGAAAAGGGCCCTAGCTGGTTTGGCTCAGGGGATAGAGAGAGCTGACTGAAAGGTCCCAGGTTCGTGTAAGAGGCAACCAATCGATGTGTCTCTCTCACATCGATGTTTCGCTCCCTCCCTCTCCCTTCCTCTCTCTCTAAAAAATCAATAGAAAAATATCCTCGGGTGAGAGTTAACAAAGAGGGGGGGGGGGTGGTGGCCCCGCTGGGGTTGGAGGGAGAGAAAGGAGAGAAGATCCGAGAGCAGGATTGCAGAGGTGGGAGAGGCTGCGGGCAGCAGCGGCTGCGGGCGAGCAGAAGGAAGTGATGGAGAGCGGGAGGAGGTGTAACCTCCGCCGACACGGCCCGCCTGCGCCTGTCTGGGTCCTTCCGGCTGGAGGTGGGGCAGCGACAGGACTGGGCGGGGCGGGGTGGGGACGAGAGGCGAGGCGCGAATCCGAACCGCGGAGAGTACGGTGCCCACAGCCCGGAGCCCGGGAGGAGGCGGCGGGTAGGGCGCCGGGGAGGGCTGGCCGCTTGGCCACGGGACAGGGAGTAGGGGACGGGGTGGGGGGCGATGGACTGTGAGGCCGCTGACTCCTGGGGGCCCCTCTGCGGGGTGGGTGCGGGTTGGGGTGAGGGCTGGGCCTCTGGGCATGCTTTCTGCCCAGATGCTGATGAGCAGGGTGGCGGCGGGAGGGGACGTGGGAGTCCTAGCTGCGTGCCAGGGCGGTCCTAGCTGCGTGCCAGGGCGGGAGGCTCCCGTTGGAGTTGGGATATTTTGGGCATGAGCCTGGCTCAAGTTGTGACTGACTAGCCCATGTGACCTGGGATAGGTTGACAAAATGCTCGGAAGCATTTGCTTTCCCTGGCAGTAAAGGGAAGCTAACCAAACACGGAGTCTGCCAGATTGTCCTGAGGATTGGTGAGAACCTGGATGCAGACCCCTCACCCCCTGCGACTGGGGCCGAGTTGCTGCTGTCATGATGTCCGTGGACAGTGTCCAGAATTTGGGCTCAGTTCCCGCTTCGCCACCTGCTGCCAGTGGTGGTGGAATGGCGAGGCCGTTCGCAGCTGTTTCCAACAGCTGGCCCGGCTCTCCAGTCCACAGAAAAGATTTTGTCCACCTCTGCCTCTCCCCTCCCCCTCGCCCTCACCGAGCAGCCTCTGCCTTCTTTTACAGGTTCTGGAGACATCCCCAACGGATGGTTTCTGCCCAAGCCTAAACAGCCAGTTACCAGAGTGCTAGTGCACGGAAGGGCCTGCCAGGGGAATTTTCCAAGTGCTCCAGCCCCAGGCCTTGCGCTCCTGAGGTCAGCGGGGGAGGCCAGCAGTGCCAGTGGGATCTGAGGAGCGGCTGTGGCCCAGGCCATGTCGGGCCAGGGACTGCCCCTGCGTGTGGCCACCCTGCTGACGGGGCTGCTGGAATGCCTGGGCTTCGCGGGCGTCCTTTTTGGCTGGGCATCCCTGGTGTTTGTCTTCAAAAAAGAGCATTACTTTGAGGAGCTGTGTGAACACGATGCCAGGCTGATGGGCAATGCCACGGGCATGGAAGGTAAGGGAGCGATGACTTCTCTGGGAAGCTGAGCCTGGTTTCCAGGTGGTGGGAAGGGTAGGAAGGACTTCACTTCCTGGCCATCCTTTCTTTTTTTTTTTTATCTTTAATATATTTTTATTGATTTCAGAGAGGAAGGGGGGGGGGAGAGAAAGAGAGAGAGAGAGAGAGAGAGAGAGAGAGAGAGAGAGAGAGAGAGAGAAACATCAATGATGAGAGAGAATCATTGATCGGCTGCCTTCTGCACGCCCCTCCACCAGGGACTGAGCCCACAACCCAGGTATGTGCCCTTGACCAGACTCAAACCTGGGACCCTTCAGTCCGCAGGCTGATGCTCTGTCCACTGAGCCAAACCGGCTAGGGCCCTGCCATCCTTTCTGTGGAGAAAGGGAGGGATTGTCAGCCAGCCTTCCTCTGTGCCCCAGCCTTAGTCTAAGGACTGCCTGGGGAGGGACGTACCAGCTTCCGAGGGGTAATTAGGGACCGTCACATTTCAGCTCACCTAGGGGAGAACTTTCCAGAGGCAAGCTGTCTGAGGTGGCAGGGGCTGCCCCAGACGGGAGCCAGGCTGGATGCCCACCTGGCAGGAAGTCCAGGGTGGAGGAGAGGTTGGCCCCTCCACCCCAGGCTCCTGAGCTCTTCCTGTCTCTTCTCCAGACTGCAAAGCCCAGGATGAGAAGTTCTCGCTCATCTTCACCCTGGCGTCCTTCATGAACAACTTCATGACCTTCCCCACCGGCTTCATCTTTGACCGTTTCAAGACCACCGTGTCCCGCCTCATAGCCATGTAAGTCCCGAAGGCCCAGCCTGGGCACAGATGGGTAAGAGGAGTTCCTCTGGCAGCAGCCTCACTTGAGGGGAACCCAAGCCAGGCAGCTGGGCAGCCCTGCCAGGCCCTGTCCCAGGAGCTTTGCAGGGGGTGGACTAACCTTCCCACACTCCCACTTCCCTTTTCTCGCTTCCCCTTCGGCTCCATGCGAATGTGTGTTCAGCATGATGCTGAATTGAGCAGGAGCTCAGGCCTCCTTCCTGGGGCCAGGGTTACCAAATGAGCAATACCTGGAATTGTCACTCGGCCTTCTTCCTGGAGATCCTTGTCCACATCTCCTGCGAGGCCTCACACCCAGGGGGCCCAGGCTTAGTCATCCTCCTCCTCCCTCCATCATCCTCCAAAAGGCTTAGCTGGTTATGTCTTATGGGGTCTCCAGTGGTGGAGCTTCCGTCTCTTCTGACCGAAAGCGAGCCTGTTGGGGTTTCCCATGCACATGAGTCAGGGACGGTCAGGGGCTTTATCTTGTTCACACAGGTGCCCCTGGTGCTGGCATGTCCAGTGATAAGCAGCGGCTTACTGGGGGCTGATAGGACCCAAAGCAGGCACCTCCTGGCAGGTGTGTGAGAGATGAGTTGTCAGACAGAGGGACTGGAGGGCAGGCTGGGCCAGGAAATACCCAGAGAGTCAAGTTAGTCCCTTGCTCTTTAAGTGTTTGGGTGCAGAATGACTTTATCTCAGCTTCCTGGTCCTTGTCTCCCTTCTTCCCTCCCCTTCCTTTGCCCCTAACTCTTTCCCCAGCCTTAGCATGTTAACAAAATCTCAGTCTCCCTTTCTGTGTTTCTTCTTTACTTTCATACAAAATACTTCCCTTCTGACACTTCTGGTCACCAAATGTGTGGGTTTTCCACACCGAGCAATTCTGCGACCCCAGTTGGGTGTTCTACAGTGTAACTCATTTCTGACATCCTCTGCCTGGAGATAGTGTCAGATCTCATAGTTAAGGGTTCCATCCCAGGAGACTGCCACCCCCCCCCCCCATTTCAGATGTCCCAGGTGGTAGATCTCCCATGTGGGGGAGGAGAAAATTTCCCCTCATTCCACTCTTAGTTTTTCTGGCTGATCTGATAGTTAAATTAACATGAAGAAGATTAATAGGTGTGCCAGGCCAGCACAGCCAAGGGTTCGGTGAGCCTGAGGCGGGGCGGCAAAGGATTTAGAAAAGACAGACAGAGGTAATAAGCTGGGTCTAGGTGGATCTCCTGTGCCTGGCTGAGGCCACGGAGAGAGACCCAGACAGCAAGCTGAGCCTTTATTTTATAGCCAGAGGTAAATAAGGTAGTGGTCACCACAGTTACCTCCCACAGCCCATTAGCTACCCAGATAAGATCTAGGGAGCTCATAAGGTCCAGCCTAGTTATACTAAGAGGGCTGTGCCCTCTAAGCTGGGACTTGTTTGTGGCTTTGCCAACAGGTCAGTCCAGGCTTAACCCTACAGCCGCACCCTACAACTAGGAGAAAATAACCAAATTTAATTACATATGTACATACAGGGGTTCCATAAGAATAAGGGGTTCAAAATCAGGCCGCTGAGGCTTATCTGTCATCTTGAGCTAAAGAGAAAAGGGGGGCGGTAGTGGTTTGGGACTTCAGAGGGGAGGAAGGCAATTCACATGGAGGTGGAAAAGCAAAGGTTTGGTAAACAAACATTGGCTGGACCATCTTTAACAGTGGGACACAGCGGGCACTTTGATCAAGCAACCTTCTAGGCTCAGATTAAACTGCTGTTATCTGTGATCCCTCCCATTCTGGAGCAGGTCCTCTAATTTTTTTTTGGCAGTTAGGAGAAAGGTCAAAGGTTCTTTCTGAGTTTTTGTTTCTTACCAAGAACTAGCTTAAAATAACCAGTGTCCTAAAGAGGCATATTTTGGGGTGGCAAGCTCTGCTTCCCTTCACCAGGTTAACCCCCAACTTCTGTCCAACTTGACTACTGACCAGAGGTTCCCATGACCTCATCCCCTGTGGGTTTGATTATTTGATAGAGCAGCTTACAGAACTCAGAGAAACACTTATGCTCAGCAGTTGATTAAAGGACAGGATAAAGGGTACAGATCAACAGCCACGTGAAGAGATAGATCCATATTAGTCATTTTCATAAAACATGCAGGTAAAGCCGGGAGGGTCCCGAGCACAGGTGCTTCTATCCACGTGGAGTTGAGGTGTTTTACCCTCCTGGAAGCTCTCTGAACCCTGTACTATTGGGGTTCTATGGAGGCTTCCTCAAGGAGGCATGATCAATCATCAACTTTAGTTCTAGCCCCTCCCCCCTCTCGACAAGTGTATGGGGGGAGACAGGGCTGAAAATTCCAAGCTTCACCTCATGGCTTAGTCTTTCTGCTGAGCAGCCCCATCCAGGAGCCCACTCAGAGTTGCCTCATCAGAACAAAAGATCCTCTAGTGCTCTCATCGCTTAGGAATTTGCAAGGGTTTTAGGAGCCCTGTGTCAGGGGCTGGGGACAAAAGACAAATATGTATTTCTTATTATAAAATCATAGTACCACAGATCACACCCTGGTGTGGGAGCACGGATTCCTTATAGCAAAGCAATCATAAAGTTCAAAAGATACAGCACATTATTAATCCCACTCAGTCTTAATAACTATCCAGTCCGTCATCGTATCCTCTGAGAATGTTTTCCCGGGCCGCTCGGGTCTGCCGGCTTCTCAATGATCTTGCCCAGTTCCAAAAGCAGGAGTGGTGTCAGCAATTCATTGGCTTCACCCTTCTAGGCAGCTGGTGTCACTGAACTAAGGGCAGTATCATCTCTTGCTTGGAGCCTCTTTTGAGGTGATAATGTGATATTGGACCTCCCGCACTGCATAATGCACTTACTCACTCCCTTACCGTCAGCTACTCTTCCTCCACTGATGCCCAACCCTTTCCACCCTGCTGGTCTGGGTTGCAGGCAGCAATACTAACTAGTCTAGCAGGTGCCCTCCCCCGCCTCTGTCCACTTCTGTTCGGATGGGGTCAGGTTACACAGGTGCAGAGCTAGCGGGCTGTCTCTACCACCAGGTGGGCATCTAGCAGCATTCACTGCTGGCCCCGAGTTTTGCCAGATGGACTGAAGGCACAACCTGCCCCATGGAGGCCTTAGGAATTGTAACATAAAGGTCAAACAGAGTTATAGTTTCTCGGGTAGGAATCTGCCCGCTTCCATTCCTTGTAGTGGTCCTGTGCCCAGCGGGGAGCACAGCTGAGTCGATGTGAGGCAGAAAGAATACCAGCAACTTTCCTTCCCTACGTCCTCTTCTCCAGACCCGCTAGAAAAATAGGGGATCTGTCCAGTGGGGATGTTCCTTAAGTCCCCCTGATGCTGAGTATGAGCACACACTTGTGAGTGCGGGTAAGCCAGCCCTTCATGGACTCATTTCCCCCCATTTTCCTCAACCAGTGTTTCAATAGTGTGTCCCAATCCTCTATCAAACTAGTACTCTGAGGATATCTCTGTCCATTGTCAGACATTATGGGCTGTAAAGGGCGCTCCTTGGCCTGAAGAAATGATGGTCAGCCATCCAGATTTGTACAACGTTGGTTCTTTCATAGCACGCTGGGTATTTGCAGCTGCCACTGATCAGCAACGCCCAGTCCAGAGTCAGAGTCTATTCCTGTCAGAACCATTTGTAGTGCCCAGGGCTTCCAGCACCAGTTTCTCTTGCCAGCTCTGTTCAGGGCCTTCTCCCCAGGGGATCTGCCACAGGGCCATCTGCAGTCTCGGTGTCTTTTGCTGGCAGGCAGAACAGCTCTTACTGGACTTTTGTGCCTCAGAGGTTGCAAGAGGGCAATGTCTAGGTCCAGCCCATTTGTGCATTGCTGCAGCAGCCCCAGGTCCCCTCGTGTTATGGACCCAGGTGGCCACCTGGAAGGAGCACATAGGGACATAGGCTTGCTGATTTTTGGATGGACACGGTGATTTCCACAGGGCTATACCCCATACAGGCATCCCTTTAATAGGCTAAGCTTCCACTGCCCTCTGCCTGACCATGTGGCCAGGTCATTGCCACTACCCATGAGTCAGTAAAGACCCAAACACAGGGCCCCTTTCCATTGTTCGGTTCTTCGGTTTGCTAGGAAAACAGCCTGCAGCTCAGCCACAGAGCTGATGGATTTCTACCTTCTTTGATCAGAGTGGTGGCCTCACAAACAGGATGTTGTCCACTCACCATGGAACTGCCATCCACAAGCCAGGCAGCTCCCTGGTGATCAGTTAAGCGTCCTGTGTAAGGCAGTGTCCAAGTGACAGGAGACTCCGGCAGCCCCTCACACAGGCCTGGGCTCAGACCTAGGGGGAGAGAGCCTCCTGCTTGGCAGTATCTCCTTGACTCCCAGGCAATGTGTGATCTCGTATAAACCATTCCATTAGGGAACTCTCCCGAGCTCTGCCACCCGCGTTGGGGCGTTTCTACAACATCGTCCTAGACATTGTGGTATTGCAGGTTTTAAGATCATTTTGTATTCTTTAGTCATCCATGTAGCTTCAATTAATGTCTAATTACAAGATAATAAATGCCCCTCAGGTGAAAGTTCTCTAGTTCAAAGTCCCGTAATTGTCCCTGGGCGGTGCACACAGACCTTTGCCATCTCCTTGGTCTAGCTGCACATGGCTGTGTTCCCCAGGATTGACGTATGAGCCACTCTCATAAAACATTACGCAAAGGGAACACAGCTCTTCTCATAAAACCTGTTTAAACAGTCCCACTGCCACAGTCTTATCAACACTTACATTTTCATGTTCTCTTACAAAAATTGTCACCCTCGTCGGAGCTTCACCAGTGGGTTTTGGTACTTCTCTTTCACCCCAGTATTTACCCACTTCTGTGTAGGAGGCTCTGGGTCCCTGTTGTCAATCTTTAACTTGATGAATCTGCCACAAGCAACTGCTGCCGAAGTTTCTCATTGTCATCTCTGTCTCTGGCTTCCAACATTTTCTAACCTGGGATAAAAGACAGGACTTGTTTGGGGGCACTGAATGGCTGGGGGACCTGCGGGGGCCCTCCTGGTCCAGCCAACCTTTGGTAGTGCTGTATCAAAACCAGAAAACCCATTTGGGCCCAGCCCGAAGGCCAGCTCTTTTGGAGCCACTTCCCATGCTAAAGGGGCGGAAGCTCCATTCTACCACCCCGAAGTGTGTCAGGCCCTGGCTGGTGGCAGATGGCCAAAAGCCGCAGCCTTTGTGCCCAGTGACATTGGGTTTGGTCACAAAGGTCAGTGTGTTCGTGACATTCCTGGAGTCCACTTTTAAGGTTGTCGAAGGAGCCGGTGTCTCTTTGGCCTCAAACAAAGGCAGGAAGGAAAGGCCATAATCCTAAATTTGATGGTGAAAACACAGTACTATTTGCTTTAATCACCTATTCCTTAACCATTTAGAATTTCTACCTTGATGCTCTGGCTGGTGGCTTAGTTGGTTGGAACACTGTCCCATGCACCAAAAATTGTGACTTGATTCCGATAGGGGCACATACCTAGGTTGCGGGTTCGATCCCCCATCGGGGCACATACAGGAGGCAATTGATCTATGTTTCTCTCTCACATCAACGTTTCTCTCTCTTTTTCCTTCTCTCTCTAAAATCAATTTAAAAAATATCCTGGGGTGAGGATTAAAAAAAAAGAAAAGAAAATTTCTACCCTGCTAAAACCAGTCCCTGGATTCTCTCCTCTGCCTTCCCCCATTCTCTTGTTAATGAACCTAATGCAGTTATTAACATCTGTAAGAGGCTGGAGGGGAAGCAGAGACACCAAACTCAATAAGTTTCTGAACTGTTTTTCGGTTTTGCAGTATTAGGTTATGTGGGGTGCCCATGAGAAAGGGCCCCCTTAACCACAGCATTCAGCATCACCTGGATAACAAGCATATGATTGGGTCCCTGTCCTGGTCCTCATTAGAGTCACTCCCAGGAGGTTTGCATACAAAGCATAGCAGCTGCCTCATCTGGGGTGCTCCACTGGGCACAGATAGGGGACACGGCCAGGCTGTACAGTGGCTTTTATCAAGTGCACCAGGCTGGCCCCTCCCTCAGGAGCAGCCTCCTTGTATCTGGATCACATACAGCCATCTGCGATTGTTCCATGGTGAGCTGTGGGTCCTGTCTCCACCCCGACATGCTCTTCCACCGCAGCATTCTGAACCAAAGACACAGCCCCAAGTTAGTTACCCTCACAATCTATTTCAGTAAAGCTTCCCGGGGAAGCTGATGACACCGATCCATGAAGTGAAATGCCTCCTTCACGCTGTGCCCCTGGTTTCAATGGGATCTTGGTTTTGCTCTCCTCTCGCACTGATGGCCTTCGTGGTGCCCGGAGGTCTTAGAGGTGCTTTCTATTGTCCCTGCATAATTTTTCCCTTGGCGGGTGGCTTTGAGGCCAGCGGCTGCGGCTCAGACTGACCCAGCTCTGAACTTGGCCCAGCCTCAAGGTCTGACCCAGCACTCTCTTTTAATTTCGCTTGAGCTATTATAGCTAACAGTGACCAAGAGATTATGTGTTTCACCTTTTCCTTATTAGTTTGCATTTTCTTATGCATCCAGTGAACCAATTCCCAGACAGTTGGACTCTAAATTCCGTTGGTAATTTTACCTTCGGTAACTTATTGTCGCACCGCTGCTGGTCCGCACCATGGGGGACCATGTGGTAATGCTAGTGGTCTTGATCCGGCATCACGAAGCGTACAGAAATCTGGAGAAGGGCTGTGCGTAAATTAAATAAGAGTCCAGAGACGAAACATAATTTTGAAAAGCATTAGGGAGTCAGAGAATACTCAGATAAAGGAACTAAGTTCTCCTTGTCTCAGGACCCCTTGCTATTTATTAACACAAATTGTCCTAAGGCAAGGTGGAGATATACACTTCAAAGGGTAGGGTTAGGTACAGAATCCATTGTCAGATTGGAAGAAATTGCCTATGGCCTTTCAGGTGTTAGGCCAGTAGGAAGCAATAACACGTAAATTAAGATGCCCTTAGCTGTCTGGCAGCAAGCAATCATCCTTTTCAGGTTTGGGGGAATACCCTTGCCACTCCAGATGATTCAGCCCTGTTGACATGCCAGAACTGGCTTCCGGCAATGTGGTCACTCAGGAATCAGAGGTTCTTCACCCCACAGCCTTCATCCTTTCTTTTCACAAACCACTTGTTTCTGTGAGCCAGGATCACTCTGGCCAATCCCACCTCACCGACACCAACTGTATCGGAGGAACCTACCACTCTCCTTTCTCCTTACCTCCACTCAGAACACTTCCCTCTGACACTCTGGCCACTAAGTGTGTGTGGAGTTTTCCCACACTGAGCAGTTCTGGACACCAGCTGGGTGTCCTTAAGTGTAACTTGATTCTGACATCCTCTACCTGGAGAAAGCATCAGATCCCACGAGACTGCCCCCCACATTAGATGCCAACCACAGTGGTAAGTTCCCCAGGTTACTCACAACTTCGGTCAGATTTGGCTACAAATTAGAGGTTCCATGGCTCCCACCCCTACCTCTTGGACTTAATTATTTTCTGGAACATCTTACAGAACTCAAGGAAGCACTGGTTTATATTTACCGGTTCATTTAAAGTATATATTGACTTCAGAGAGGAAGGGAGAGGGAGAGAGAGACAAACATCAATGATGAGAGAGAACCATTGATTGGCTGCCTCCTGCACAACCCACACTGGGGGTCAAGCCCACAGCCTGGGCATGTGCCCTGACTAGGAACCTCCTGGTTCCTAGGTCGACGCTCAACCACTGAGACACACCAGCTGGGCTTTACTGGTTCATTAAAGGGGAGGATCAAGGATACAGACAGACAGACAGATGAAGAGACGCATTGGGTGAGGTCTGGGAGGGTCCCGAGCACAGGAGCTTCTGTCCCTGTGGAATTGGGGTGCGTCACCCTCCTGGCATGTGGATGTGTTCACCCACCTGGGAGCTCTCCGAACCCCTTGCTATTGGGATTCTATGGAGGCTCCTCAAGTAGGCATGGTCAGTCATTAACTCTGCTTTCAACACCTCCCCGCCACCCCTCCCCCCGAGAAGTTGGGGGAGGGGGGCAGGGGCTGAAAATACCAAGCATCACCGCATGGCTTAGTTTTTCTGGTGAGCAGCCCTGTCCAGGAGCCCACCCAGAGTTGCCTCAACAGAACGAAAGATACTCCTACAGCTTTTATCACTTAGGAATTTAAAAGGGTGTTAGGAGCTCTGTGTCAGGGGCCGAGGACAAAGACCAAATGTACACTTCTCATTATAAACCATACTTAGGCACTACTTTTATTTCCCCATGCTTTCAAGACCCCCAAACTGCTAAGAGATCCCCATGAGCTTGGGATTGTGGACTTGAATTATAGTACCCCAGCACTTTCATCTTGGGGTCTAGGTCGGTCCAGACATTTCCTTTCATAGAAAAGGTTACTGAGGCTCAGAGAAGGGCAGTGCCTGTCCCGTGGTTACACAGCCAAGAGGAATCAGGGCTCAAGGTTTTGATTTGGAGACCAGGCACTGACGTCTTTCTCCAAGGGACTGGCCTGGAGGGTCGTCATCTGCCCTGCCCCTCTAGGTTCTCTTTTCATGACCACACTCTCCATCTGCCATTGTGTATTTCAGATTTCTCTACACTAGTGCCACGCTCATCATAGCCTTCATCTCTGCAGGTGAGTGCGGTCAGGTGGAGGGAGGGACACCTCAGGGGCACCTGGTGGATGGGGCAGGTGCAGAAGGTGATGGCAGGACACACTGACCCCCACGGTTATGCAAAGATCCACAGACTTGGAGCTTGAAAGAATTACTGCTGGTTTATGGAAACAGTTTAGTCTATTGAGAAATTTGAAAAGTAAGGACAATAGAGGCATTGCTTCAGACAGTAGCATTTATTCAAGAGATTACATCCTTCCTCTGGTATGTATTAAAATACTCTGTCTCCTTTAAAAATGAAATAATAACATGAATGGCAGTTGCTTTTGAAAATAGCCTTACTGCCATAACTGGTTTGGCTCAGTGGATAGAGCGTCGGCCTGCGAACTGAAGGGTCCCAGGTTCAATTCTGATCAAGGGCATATACCTTGGTTGCGGGCACATCCCCAGTGGGGGTTGTGCAGGAGGCAGCTGATGGATGTTTCTCTCTCATTGATGTTTCTAACTCTCTAGCCCTCTCCCTTCCTCTCTGTAAAAAAAAAGAAAAAAAATCAATAAAATATATATTAAAAAAAGAGAAAAAAAAGAAAATAGCCTTACTTAAGGTAAAAGTGGACCACCCTTTGATTGTCAAAAGTTGTCTTCTCAAATTTTACTGGTTTACATAGAAAATGTCCCAAGTCTGGAATTCCACGCTGGTTCATTAACCCCTTCCCCATTATGTAGCAGAGAAAACTGAAGCCAGAGAGAGACCTCTCTCTGACTGGCTAGGACAGTGGTTCTCAACCTTCTGGCCCTTTAAATACAGTTCCCCAGGTTGTGACCCAACCATAAAATTATTTTCGTTGCTACTTCATAACTGTAATGTTGCTACTGTTATGAATCGTAATGTAAATATCTGCTATGCAGGATGGTCTTAGGCGACCCCTGTGAAAGGGTCGTTCGACCACCAAAGGGGTCGCGACCCACAGGTTGAGAACCGCTGGGCTAGGAGATGCCTTCCGACATTACTCCCCATTGTCAGATCACGCGGCTCAGTTTTGGGGTTAGTAACAGCACATACCTCGTGCGTATGTAGCACCTGTGCTGAAGCCAGCGGGTGACGCGGGATCATCTCCATCTGTGCCCAGTTCTCACAGGCTGGTTATCTTTGTCCAAACAGATCTCATAGCCTGGCACCTGTCATTTAAAACCACTCTCCTCATCACGCCAGCTTCTTCTTTCCTAAAAGCTCGGAAAGGATTTTCAAGTGGCTGGGATGTGTGACTCATTTGTGATCACTGGAGGAACAATTCCTCCTTTCTCCATAACATAGTGTTGTATCGTAAATCAGCGAGTGAGATACAAGATGCCTTAATGAGCCAATTAATTAGGAGTCGTTTATTACGCGTGGCCCAGAGGGAGGTGTTTCTTCCAAATCTCTGAGCGAAGACACAGGGAAGTTTCCTGTATTTATACCTTTCGGGCTCTTTGCAGATTTTACAAAGGGCTTTGTGTGGGTTATTGTTGCAGACAGTTTGTGATCTTGGATACATACAGAACAAACATCTGGCACAAGAATATAGGAATTATTATCAGTATTAATCCATTACGTTAGATGGTTAGCTTGCAAGGTCAGACAGTTAAGTTTTTATCTTTTTCTATTATTCAAACTAAAACAGTTATTCTACAGAATAAGAGACTGCCTAAAAATGACAGTGTTTACAGAACAAGGGACTATCTAACAATAGCAGAGAATTTCAAACAGCAGTTTTTATACAAGATGGAGGTTACTATGCTTCAATAGAGCTTTTTGTTTTGGGGGAAATGTCAGGACCACACCCACCCTATTGTGAGACTAATTGCAACCAACCTTTCATGCCTTAGGAGACCCATACCTTTTATAAAGACAGAAATGGGAAGGTAGACAGGTGAACACAGCCGTGGGCGCTTTACCTGCTCCCTAAGGTGTGTAGAACAGCCGTTAATTACTTCAGCGGATATTAGGAAACACACACATGCTACATTAAACACTGAGTGAGTCACCCACCTGGTGGAAAAGTTGTTCCCTTTTCTTTCCCTCTCAGTCCTCTGAGTTCATGCATGGAGGTGTTGAGGTGGGGCTGGCAGGAGCAGGTTCCAGCCTGTGAGCATTCCGTGGGCAAATGCATCCTGTTACAATTTAATAATATATATATATTTTATTGATTTTTTACAGAGAAGAAGGGAGAGAGATAGAGAGTTAGAAACATCGATGAGAGAGAAACATCGATCACCTGCCTCCTGCACATCTCCCACTGGGGATGTGCCCGCAACCCAGGTACATGCCCTTGACCGGAATCAAACCTGGGACCCTTCAGTCCGCAGGCCGACGCTCTATCCACTGAGCCAAACCAGTTTCGGCACAATTTAATAATATTGTTTTCCTTTCATTGTATTTGTTTTCGAAGTTACTTGCTATTCATGACAAGCAACACAGGTTGCTTTTCATTTACAGCAGTGATATGAAATTTCCCTTAAAAATAATAGATTTCTTCTGGATAAAAGTGAATCAAGCCTGACTGGTGTGGCTCAGTTGGCTGAATGTGGCCCCATGTACCGAGAGGCCAGGGCACATGCCCTGGTTGCCGGCTCGATCCCCAGTAGGGGGGTGCAGGAGGCAGCTGATCAATGTTTCTCTTCCTCTCTCCCTCTTCCTTCCTCTCTCTGAAATCAATAAAAAACATATTTTTTTAAAAAGTGAGTCAATTTAAAGAAAACATGTTAGCAAATACTAGTGTTACTGGAGGGGACCGGGCCCAGAGTGGGTCTGCCTCAGGCCAGCTGGTAGTGTGTGGGTTCTTGACTTCATGCAGGGAAGCTTTCACAACTTGAGTCCAGGTGACTGAGAGTACTTTTATTCAAGCTGGAGACAGTGAAACAAGGAAGGGGTCAAGGTAGAAGAAGCCACAGGAGAGAGCCTAGGTGGGACTCTGCTTTGCTCACTAGAAGCATTTTAGGAAAGAAGTGAATCCAGGCCAGCTGCTGTCAGCTCACTGAAAAGTCAGAGAAAGGGGGCCTTGGAGATGGGATCAGGGGGTGAGCCTGGGATGAGCTGCTGTTGCCCACTGCTCCCCTAGTTGCAGTCTTGTGGGGACCCTTAGAGTTTAGGAGAAAGAAACTACATGCCTGGGATAAGGCAAGGGCGTGCTGCTGTGAGATCCCGCGCTGGCATCCTTGGTCTTGAGGGTTTTTATCTCCTGCAGGCAAGAATCTTAGGGGAGGGTTTCAGCAGAATATTCATCAGCTTTCCGTGTGCATTTTAAATATGCTGATGCATCAAAATGAGCATGTAGGGGAGTGTGGGATTAGTCTTTGGTCAGCTTGACTGTTTTGCTTTTATCTTGAGCCTGCCTGGCTCTAGTCGAGTCTTTGTTATTTGTTCCCCTGACTTCATCTGTCCTTGGGTTTGGCTGGCATTAATTGGGACTCTGTTCTCTATCTCCCTGACCAGGGTGATTTAAGCTATTTATTCTCTGTCAGGGAGGAGAGGTAGAAACCATTTGTTTTTAAGTGTCCTTGATTAGGGAAGATCAAGTCTTGCAATTCACTGGCTGGCTGCAAGCTGCCCAAACTGGTTGACCTTGTTTAATTTTCTTTTCTCAGTTTCCCCATTCCGCTTGCCCAGGAATGTTCCTAGCTTCTTACTATCCTGCCACACTAGGACAGTCATGGGTTATGGCCAAAAGTCATGAGGGTGGGCAGAAGTTCGTGGTTTGGGAAAGACTAAATTATTAAGCCACCCTCCCCCCTCAGCATTTTAGTTGTTTTGCTGTTGTCCAACACTTTCCAGACCTACTGTCATGACTTTTTCTTTTTTTGCATGTCAGTCTTTTCAAGGGCAAGAAGTATTCTTTACTTAGCTTGCATTTCCAATGCCGAGCACAATGCCTGGCTTGAAGGAAGTGCTCAAAGTTGAATGAACGAAGGAAGGACAGCTCATAGCCATTTTCTCACTGAGAACTTACAGCACCCCATGAGGCAGGAGGAGCAGGTGACTGAGCCATAGATTTAGAATCCCGCTCAAAGTCATGCCGTGAATGAGGGGCTGGGCTTGGGGAGTCCAGGATTCACCCCACAGTATCAGGGATGAGTGGAGGGTCGCTCTGGATCAGTGAGGGCAGGGAGCAGTGGCTTCACTTTGAGTCCTCCTATGTTTTTAGAGATCCTGCCACAGACCAATGACCCTCTTTGGTGGGGACTAAGGTGATTCAGGAGACCTCTGCAGGGTCCCTCTGTCCCCACCAGACCAGTATCCTAAGACCTTAATTTCTAGAAGGCTGGGTCGAATTGGGGCCTTGCCTCCAGGGCTGTCGGGAATTTGAAGCAAGTGGGAGCCAGTCTGAGGCTCTGTGTTTGAGCCACACTGTGAACCCACCCATCTCTGTCTTCGGTTGTTTCAGGCTCAGCGACGCTGCTCTTCCTGGCCATGCCCATGCTTTCCGTCGGGGGAATCCTATTTCTGATGACCAACCTGCAGGTGGAATCCTGCCCACATCCCGGGCACCTGGCGGGAGGCTGGAGAGGGATGAGGGCATTGAAACACTTTTCCACATCAGCTGCCTCAACAGGGGGCTGGCCCATGCCAGGGTGGTGGCTGCTGGGTGGAAGGTGGTCTGGGGTATAATGATGGCCTGGCACAGGCTGGGCGCGCATTGCTTCCATGAATGCGTAGGTGACTCAGGCTGGTCATATGTTCTCCAGGTTGGGAACTTATTTGGCAAACACCGCTCGACCATCATCACCCTCTACAATGGAGCATTTGACTCTTCTTCGGCCGTCTTTCTCATCATTAAGGTAAAAATGAGCACCAGCCAAGCTTTATTGAACACTTACATATGCCAGACATCTATCTAGTAAACTTTGCATGATTTCTCTCCATCATCCCTTCCGCAGCTTGAGATGTGACATTTGAGCTTGTCAACAGACCTGTGTGGTTCTAGAGCCTGAGCTTGTAACCCTTCAGCCCCTTTTTTAAACTTAACATAGGATTTTGGGCAGAAGTGAAGGGAAGGCATGGCTATGATGTGCTTGGGTCAGTGTTGGGCATAGGGTGGGATCCCTTTGCAATGGGATGTTTGCACCTGTGAGCCTCTTGTTTGGACAAGGAGGTGGGAGGTGGCTAGAGGGACTGCAGGAGCAGGCACAGAGGCCTCTCCAGCTCTCCTAGAGGCTAATGCTGGGGTTCAGGAGGATGGGTTGTTGCCAGGCTATTTGTGGCCTATCCAATAGCCATTCCATCTTCTTCACTGCGCTAATGATTTCATCTGGGCAGTGAAGTGCCAAGCCCAGGGGATGAATCTTGATTGATCTAAATCACTGACAATCCCTTCCCCCCATTAGTGGGGGAAGAGATGGTCTTAGTTAATGAGATGAAGGGGATACTTCCCTCTCTGATGGAAGGTGAGAGCAGAGCAAAAAGAAAGCCTTTCTCCTTGGTCCCCTTCCCACCCTTCCTCTTTGTATGCGGATGTGATAGCTGGAATCGTGGCAGCCATACTGTGATTATGAGGCAACTAGCTGCAGGACAAAAGTTAGTACACTAAGAGTGAGTGGAAAGAATGAGAGTGTGAGTCTTTGACACCCCAACCTGCCAACCTGGGACTTCCCTTGGGCTTTGTGTTAGGCTAGAGGCAAAGCCTGTGGGCCATGGGGGAAGATTAGAAAGATCTCTGGGAGTCACTGCCCAGACATGAGACTAGCTTAGTCCCATGAGCACCTTGGCTTGAAGGTCACCTAAAGACTGAGTCTCTAGGGTACTTACTCAAGCCTTCCTACCTCTGGTATAAGAGCCACTTTCTGAGTTGACCCTCCTTCCCCTGGATGTGCCTCCCTTCCCCTCCTCCCTCCTTAGAGTTGGAAGTAGAGAAAGGGCCAGAGCAAGAGCTGGAGTTCTTAGTGCACTCTGACCTTGCTGCTGCTTACTCTGACCTTGAGCAACTCATTGCTCCTCTCTGGATGTCACTTTTACCCTCTGTAAAATGAGGGAGTTGGGCTAGATTAATGGTCTTTAAACTAAGTGTTGAGGAATATTGAAGGGCTCCCTTTGATGTTATGCCGTTCACCAAGGAGAATGAGGGAAGAATGATTGGGACGCTCTCTACTGATGTGTTTCGTGAGTTGAATTTTTATGTATAATTTTCGTTTGGACAAAAAAGACTTTGTTGCTATTGAAAAAAAAAAAGCCCTGGGTTAGAAGGCCCCCAAGAAGCCACACTTGGAGGCTCTACAAGGCTGTGGGAATGGTGGCATATTGCTTCCTCTGCTGCTGGTTGAGACTCAGGGTGAGGGTGAGGCTATGTGTGTATCAGGTCCCCTTGGTCAGTTTCCAGGATGGAGGGCAAGAAGACTTATTCTTGGAAATGGGGGTCCCTGCCCTTGCTGCTTCTTCTCTTTTTAAAATATATTTTTATTGATTTCCAAGAGGAAGGAAGAGGGAGAGAGAGATAGAAACATCAATGATGAGAGCACATCGATTGACTGCCTCCTGCACGCCCCCTACAGGGGATCCCGCCTGCAACTGGGGCATGTGCCCTGACTGGGAATCAAACTGTGACCTCCTGGTTCATAGGTCAATGCTCAACCACCGAGCCACACCAGCAGGGCTGCCCTTGCTTCTTACACTGACATTGTTTTTTGTATGACAAAATATGTATAACATAAAATTTACCACCTTAGCCATTTTTAAGTGTTCTGTTCAGTGGCATTAAGTTAGCTCATATTGTTGTACAACCATCACCACTATCCATCCCCAGAACTCTTTTCAACCTTGTAAAACTGAAACTCTGAGCCCATTAAACAATAACTCCCTGCTCCCCCTCCGCCAGCTCCTGGCAACCACCATTCTGTTTTCTGTTCCTGTGAATTTGGCTACTCCAAGTACCTTATATAAGTGGAATCACATAGTATTTGTCCTTTTGTGACTGGCTTATTTTGCTTAGCATAGTGTCCTTAGGGTTCATCCGTGTTTTAGCATGTGGCAGAATTTTCTTTCTTTTTAAGGCTGAATAATATTCCATTGTATGTATAACCACAGTTTATTTATCCATTCATTTGTGGATGGACACTTGGGTGCTTCCACCTTTTGGATGTTGTGAAAACTGTTGCTGTGAACATGGGTGTTATACTAAGTTTTTCCTCCTTTTTTCTGCAGCTCCTTTATGAAAAGGGCATCAGCCTCAGGGCCTCCTTCATCTTCCTCTCTGTCTGCAGTGTGTGGCATGTTGGGCGTACTTTCCTCCTGATGCCCCGGGGGCACATCCCCTACCCACTGCCCCCCAACTACAGCTATGGGTAAGGACTGTTGATCTGGTGATTGCTGGCCAGAGCCTCTCAGGTGACCTGAGGTAGGAAGCAGGGGGTGGGACAGACATGGTGATAGTAGAGCAGAGGAAACCTGTCACAGAAGAGGAAGACTAGAACAGGGGTGTATTGGTTAGCTATTGCTGCATAACAAACAACCCCAAAACTCAGTGGTCTAAAACATGAAGCATTTATTCTTTTTCATAAGTCTGTGGGTAGTTGGCTAGTTCATCTGATCAGTAGACTAGCCGGGGGCTGGCTGGTCTGGATGGTGGTCATTTACGGTGACAGGGAGGTCTGGGTCACCTGGCTCTCATCCTCCAGCAGGCTAGCTTGGGCTTGTTCACATGGTGGTTCCGGGGTTCGAGAGGGGTTTCCTAAAGTGGAGAGTTGGAATTGGTACAACATTGTGTCTGCTTCGTCTTCTTGGCTGACGCTGCTGACAAGGCTGGCCCAAGGCTGGCTCAAGGGGTGGGGAACAGTTGGAGCTGCAGTCCCATTGCACAGGGTGGGGAACAGAGGAGGTGAAGGAAAATGCGACTGTTTGTAGTCCATCACCACCAACAGCAGAGGGAGGGCACGCGTTTGCCGCTCACTTACTGTTTGCAGATGCTTGTGCTCTCTGACTTGGTCTCTCGAGCATCCTATCAGTTATATATCCTCTTCTCCATTTTCCAAATGGGAAAATGGAAGCTCAGAAGGGTTAAGTATGAGCCATGTTGCCAGCTAGGAAGAGGCAGAGCTGGGATTTGAATCCAGGCCTGTTTTACTCTTCCCACACTTCCCGAACTTTGCTGCACATGAGAATCACTGTGATCATTTGGAGATCTTTGAAAAATATGGAAGCCTGGCTTCCATGCCCAGGCATTCTGATTTCACTGGCCTGGGCTGCGACCTGGGCATTGGGGTTGGTGAAAGGTGATTCCAATGTGCAGTGACATTGGAGATCCACTTCACTGTGTCCTCCAGCCTGAACCCCAGCCTCTGCTCACAATTGTTGGGCTGGTGGGGCTTCTGTTTCTACAGCCTGTGCTCTGGGATTGGCACCAGAGAGAAGAAGGAGACAGCCAAGTCCAAAGAGCTGGACCTACAGGCTAAGGAGTTCCTGCCACCAAAGGAAGGTGAGCCCTGCTGGGTAAGCCATTTCCCCTTCAGAGCCTGCCTTTCCCTGCAGTTGACCTGGCCCCTCACCTCCAGAGCTTCCCCAGGTCTCAGGGTCAGGAAAGGCAGGTGGAAAAGGACCTTAGGATCCAGAGAGTCCAGAGAGACGCAAGACTTTTGTTTCTTCTCCGTTTTTCTGTTCCTCTTTTCTCATCTCCTCATCTCCCTTTCTCCCCTAAAGTCAGTCTTCGATCATTGCCGTCCTTCCCCCTAACTTCTTAGTCCCAAGTTGGCTTATTTGTCCCCATTTCCGCAGATCCCCTGGGTCTGCCCTCTCTCACTGTCCCATCTCCATTGCCACCTCCTTTCCCTCCTTTGTCTGTTTTGGGTCTTTGGTATAAACATCACCAACCACTGCTGGCTAAGGTAGAAACAAGAATAGGATTCTGGGAAGCTCACAAAATCAAGGGAAAATGAACTTGCCAGGCTCCAGGAAGAGCAGAACCAGGGGTCCTAGTCCAACCTCACAGTCTGCTTCTTCAGGAAGAATGATCGGTTGGTTCACCTTGGGTGAGGCACAGAACACAGGATTCATGGTCCTGTCAGATCACGAAGAACAGGACAGGAGAGATTTCCAGAAGAAACCTGGATCCTGGGACCAAACAAAAGGGGGGGCGGGGAATGGGGAACAGGCAAAATAGCAGCTGTCGACCACTAACCCTCCGCTCGTCTCTACCATTCTCCTCTCCTTGTCTTTCTGTTCACCACCCTGGCTGAGAAAGGTTGATATAAAGTGTCAGTGCAAAAAGTGGTGTTGAATCCAAACTATGAAAGACAGATGAGATTTCAACAGACAGAGAACAAGAGAGGGTCATTCAAGGTGGCAGAGCTGATGACAAAGCTTAGAGGTGGGGTTGTGTGAGTTGCAGGCAGCTTGGACTGCTCGCCGGGTGAGCTCTAGAAGGCCAGAAGAGAAGGCAAACTTGGACCTCAGGCTGTCCCAATAGGGCCTCCCCATTCTTGGCCATCCCAGCCTTCCACTTGCCTTGTAATTCATGCAGACCCTCCTTTCCTGACAGAGACCCCAGGACCAGGGCAGCTGGACGAACCCCGTTCTTTCAAGAGCTCTGTTTTCTCCCGGCGCTTTGCCTGGCACCTGGTGTGGCTGTCTGTGATACAGCTGTGGCACTACCTCTTCATTGGCACCCTCAACTCTCTGCTGACCAACTTGGCCAGTGGGGACAGGGCTCTGGGTATGTGGCAGGGCTGGGAGGCAGCCCACTGCATATCCCACTGGGGACTTGGAACCTCGAGGGTGTGGGGTGCTCAGCTCAGCGGGGCTATGTGCTCCAGAGGGAGATCTGAGTAGGGGTATGGGGAGGAGGATCAGGCTGGGTAAGGGCAGGGGGAGAAGAGTCCTCCCTGTAAGAAAGTTCTGGAAATTTCTTACCACCCAACCCCCCTCTGTCCTCTGCAGTCAGCAGCTACACAAATGCCTTTGCCATCACTCAGTTCTTCGGAATGCTGTGTGCTCCCTGGAACGGCCTGCTCATGGACCGGCTTAAGCAAAAGTACCAAAAGGAAGCGAGAAAGACGGGTGAGAACTGGGCTCCCGAGGATCAAGGAGCAGGAGGGGAGAGGTCTTCATTGACCTCCATGCCCATCTTCTCTTTGTTCTTAATCTTTTTGTACTTGAATCCATCCATCCATCCACTCACATACTAGTCACTGAGTGCCAATGATGAGCCAGCCACAGTTCCACGTGCAACAATGGACGAGGCAGATACGACCTTGTTGTCAAGCTGTACTCAGTCTAGAGGTTGGAGAAAGGCAAGTGTCAGTCATTGCAGTCCATGAAGTAAACCTGCAGGGGGCTATGGGGACACGAAGAAGGGCACATAACCTGGTCCAGGAGAGGATGGAGTTGGTGTCAGGGAAGGCTTCCTGGAGGAAGTGGCATCTGAGCCAGGACCTGAAGGATGAGTAAGAAGTGAGGAGTGAAGAGGAGGGTCCTGGAAGTGGCCCAAGAATGTAGTGGGGTTAAGATGGTGAAGGAGAGAGCAAAACATTGAAGAATCTGGGGAATTCCAGAAAGTGATTCAGACTTGCCAGGACACAGAGTGCTGGAGAGTGATGGGAAAGGGCTGGAGGGAGAGAAGTAAGAAGGGGCAGGCAGCACACCAGGCCAAGGAGCTTGCACAGGACCCTTGGATGTGATGGAGGAAGAGAGGAGCACTGAGGTATATTAACCCGTGGAGGTTGGGGGTGGGGAGAGATTAACGTAGAGTAACTGTTCTACACCCCTCCCCCACTTCCTGGCACTGCCCCTCTCCTACCCCAGCTGGGTGGAGTCTGTGAAAGCAAGTTTCAGACATCAAATCATTTTATCTGTAAACACTTCAGTTCATATCGCTAACAAATGAGGCCTCTCTTACTCACACATCCCCATAATATCATTATCACCCCCCAAACACCCAGTAGTTTCTTACTATCATCTAATAAGCAGTTCTGTTCAGATTTCCCCAGTTGTTTCAAATAGGTCTTTTTATAGTTGGTTTGTTCAAATTAGGGTCCACAAAGTGTATTTTTTTATTCAAGAAAAATAATCTTACATATAATAATGTTACATGCAATAAACATTAATATTTCAAGAATAAACGGGTTTTACGTATAATAATATTACCCACACAATGTATTTTTGTTTGATGTTCCTTTTCTGTCTTTAAAAATCTGTGCCCTGCTCTCACTTTCCCCCACCCTGTTGTTTATTTGTTGAAGAAACCGGGTCATTTGGCCTGTCAAATCTCCCAGTTTTGGATTTGGCATCTTTTTCCTGTCACTGAAAAAAAAATGTCTCTTTGATTGGGTATTTCTTGTAAACAGGCAGATTGGAGGCTGAGAAGACTTGGTGTAATATTTTTGGGTGAGAATGATTCAGCGCTGGAGCGCAGTGGGCCCCTGGTACCGTTGTCCCTGCTTTATGATGTTAGGATTGATCAGTGGGTTCAGACAATGTCCGTCCGATGGCCCATTATAACGTTTCCCATCAGTTGCCTGCCTAATGATTTTAGCCGCCATTGAGGATCAATGCCTGGACCCATTATTGTATTAGGGTTACAAAATGGCGATTTTCTATTTCTGGCTTCCCTCCCGCTTTTAATAGCTAGAATTCCCCAGGAAAGAGGAACTTTTCCTTATTTATGATCTGTTTGTTATTCTGAAATAAATGCTTGGTTGTTCCTCTGTTTGCATTTCATAATAATGACGTTGCCTTAGCAACCTCTAGGGTGACTACCCGTTGTTTGTCTTTAAGAGTTTCATTTTAAATATATTTGAATGTATTTCTATCAGCATTCTTCTGGATGCCTGAATTGTCCCGTCTTTGGCCAGTGGAAACTTTACCAATCCAGTACCTGTGACCGGTAGACGCAATCCTCTCGGTTTTAGAGGGTGGTTTTTGTCAGCTTGACCACAGTGACTCCATTTGGTTTCTTCACTCTTTCCTCACCCCTGTCCCGTTCCACAGGGATCTGCCCTCATTCCTTGGGCTGCTGCCTGGTTCTCCGGTGTGGCTGCAGTGGAGTCGATGTGGCATTCCCCTCTTGGTGGCTATTTGGATGGCGTCCAGTCTTTGGCCATCACCTGTAGTGCTACTGAGAAAAACTGGCTTTGGGTTAGAGGGGGCCAGAGCTGATTCGGGGCCCAGTCAGAGGTCATTGTAAGAATCTATGAGTGAGTTGATGGTGGCCTATGACCAGAAAGCGCCAGTGGGGATGGAGAGGAGTGGGTACATCTGAATGATATTTCAGTGGTGATTATCAACATTGATGATGGATTGGAGATGGGGCATATGGGAGAAGGAGGATTCAAGAATGGCCTGGATGGTTGGGTGCATGGTGGCTCCTCCTTTTCTCCCCATCTTCTCGCCCCCTCCCTGCCCTCCATAGTGCCCCCTCCAGGCAGCCTCTCCTCTCCCCCTTTGAACCAGGTTCTTCAGCCTCAGTCGCAGCCCTTTCCGCAGCGGTGCCTTCGCTGGCCCTGACGTCTTTGCTGTGCCTGGGCTTTGCCATCTGTGCCTCGGTCCCCATCCTCCCCCTCCAGTATGGCACCTTCGTCCTACAAGTGATCAGCCGCTCCTTCCTCTACGGGGGCAACGCTGCCTTCCTCACCCTTGCGTAAGTGGGCTTGGGGTGCGTTACATAATGGGGGACACACTGAGGGAAAAAGAAGTGTGCTGGAGGTAAGAAATTAGGAGGTGAGGATGGGCCTGGCGGTGGTCAGGTGAGGGAGACAGGGTCTGGGAGCAGGTAGAGGGGCTGATGCCTGGAGGTGGGAGCTGGTAGGAGCCTTCACATCAGCTCTCCCCTCTGTCTCTGTTATCTAACCAGTGAACTCCTATTCACCAGGCAGGGCCCTCTGTTCCAACTCTCCCAGGAAAGAAAGTTTCTTTCTTTGTGCTCTTGGCACCCAACCTAGTCTTGCTTCCTCAGTGCATGCATCGTCTGGCAGAGTGATCTGTTGATGTGTCTGTCCTTTCCTTGAGGCCTCCCCGGGGCACAGCCTGTGTCTGGGTCCCTGCTGGTTTCCCAGGGCCCGGCACAATGCCTTCTCTGTGTTCTGTGGTTTGAAAGGCTGAGCCACGGCAGAGGGGGAAGGGCTGCGTGGGGGTGGGTGGGTGAAGGCAAGCCTAGCACAGGGGAGTCGGGAGCAAGTGGCTGACAAAGGCCCACCAAGGCCAGGCCCCTACTGGGGGGAGGGACCCTGTAGCTCACTGGAACCCCCTTGTGTCTCCCCAGCTTCCCTTCGGAGCACTTTGGAAAGCTCTTTGGGCTGGTGATGGCTCTGTCAGCCATTGTGTCTCTGCTGCAGTTCCCCATCTTCATGCTCATCAAAGGCCCCCTCCAGAACGACCCGTTCTACGTGAGTACCCTGGGGACAGCAGGGGTCCTGGCCTTTGACCAGCAAGGATTTTCAGCCTGGGGCAACTCTGTGGGACCCCAGCAGGGGGCACCCCCAAACCTGAGAGTGCCCTGACCACCGCACAGCTCTATCAACCGCATTTAAAAGGTCAGCAAAGTGTAGAACGAGAGTTCCAATCAGTTGTTGGGAGAAAAAGAAAGGACTGAAGCTACAACCGAGGAGAATTGCTAGATTGACATTGGACGACCCTCACTTAATAGTCAGGAGAGGTGTGCTTAGCTGGGGCCTCGACCTACTTCCAACGTGACCTTGCGCAGGTCACTGGCTGCTCTGGAGGCCTCTGTTTCTTCACCTGTGAAATGGGCATAAGATCCTTTCCCCAGCTCACTCCACAGGGCAGAATGAAAAGCACCCACTAGTCTTTCCTTGAGGCACCATGGTGTCTGAGTGGACAGTGGAAGAGGAACCAGGCAGAATTCTGGTCCCTTTGCTGGTGGTGGGTGCTGCCCAGTCCTGGGCTCCGCCTCACTCCGCCCCTCCCCCTCCAGGTGAACGTGATGCTGGGGCTGGCCACTCTCCTGACCTTCGCCCACCCCGTCCTGGTGTACCTCGAGTGCCGGCAGAAAGCAACCGCCCCTGCAGCTACTTTTTAGCCCTCGGATGCTTTTGTTTGTCTTTCTTGGAGCACCCGTGTCCAGAAAGACTTTGCCCACCCTGGCTACTTGTACTAAGTAGCCATTATTATTATTATTATTTGAATATATTTTTATAGACTTCAGAGAGAGGAAGAAAGAGGGAGAGAGAGAGAGAAACATCAACGATGACAGAGATTCATTGATCGGCTGCATCCTGCACGCCCCGCACTGGGGATCAAGCCCGCAACCCAGGCATGTGCCCTGACCGGGAATCAAACCATGACCTCCTGGTTCATAGGTTGATGCTCAACCACTGAGCCATGCCGGCTGGGCAAGTAGCCATGTTTTCATCTTTTTTAAAAAAGAAGATGTATTTAACTGCCAGTCGAGACTTTTGATCAGCAGGAAAAGAATCTCAGTTGCCAGGCTGATGGACATCATGTAGACCCGAGGCAAAGGCACGTGGAGGTTCTCTTTGGTCCAGGGCAGGAAGCCCAGGGCTTCGGCAGACTTGGCCCAGGGGAGGTGAGGTGATGGTTGGCCCTGAGGCCCAGATGTGCCTGGGCTCTGTGCTGTCAGGTGGATTTCCAGGTGAAGAGCCAGGCCAGGTCGTCATGCCTCAGCTACGCTGTCTGGTGTCTAGAGGTGGCGCCCAGCTCCCCCTCACTGGCACAGCCTTGGTGGTAGGATGGCAGTGAGCCATGGGGAGAAAGAGGAGCAGACGGGGTGGGGGTGGGGGTGGGCCCTGGACCTCAGTCCCAGCTCTGCCACTGACGCTGGAGGACCTGAGGCAGACCCTTGTCTGGTCTAAGCGTCAATCTTCCCATCTGTAAAACGAGAGGTTCTGGAGTTGGAGGTTCTTCCTGAAGTTCCGGAAGGCTTTAAGAACAGTGATGGCGTCAGGCCACCCAAGGAGCCTTGGGAACCAGCTGGCCTGCTTGACCGAAGGATTTCCAACGAAGCCTCTTGGGCATGTTTTCGTCTTCAAGAAGGGGCATGATTACTTAAACTTAGAATGTTCAAGAAAAATTTCCTCTGGGGGATAATTTTGAGATAAATAAAGCATCTCTGCCTAAGGCAACTATTGCTCCGCTTCTCCCGGCTTTGGGGCTGTGTGTGTGTGTGTGTGTGTGTACGCGCGTGGGCATGGGTGTGTATTCCTACCCGGTGCCCCAGCTTGGGGCAGTGAGTGCCCAAGTGGAGGTGGAGGAATCTGACTGCAACATCCTGGTGTGGCCGCTGGGCCCACAGGTGGAACAGAAGCCCTGAGACTGGGATCCACCCACCTGGTTCTGGGTTGAGGGCTTGAGACCCTCCTGCCCCAAGGAATCTCTTCCTTTGTCTCCTCTTCTTCCTCACCCCACCTCCACCTCAACACTCCCCCCACTTCAAGTGGGAACACTAGGTGAGTCAGAAGGTCCCCATGTGGGTCTCAGCCTGCCACTCAGCTGCGGGGCAAGTCCCTGCACCATTCTGAGTCACAATTTCCTCACCTGTGAAGTGCAGTTAGTCATTTCTATCCTGAGGGCGATGGTGAGAATTTAAAGTAATTGCTACTGCTTAGCACATGGCAGGGACACTTGAGTGTTTGTTCCTTTATTTGCCCATGGCCAGAGAGGAGAGGGTAGCAAGGAGGGAGAAGTTGAGGGGCCCGGAGGGAGATGGGAGATCTGTGATACATTAGATGTTCCATTCCACTTAGCTGGGGGAGGACAGTGAAGGAGAGGGGGCTGGCATGCATTCATTCATTCATTCATTCATTCATTCATTATCATTCATTCAACAAATGTTTATTGAGCCCCTACAATGAATGGGTCAGGCATGGTCCTAGCTGCTGGGAATATGAGATGCACAGGGTCTGAAGCCAGCTCTTCTCTGAACTGCTGAAGGGTAATTTCCAGGAGTCCAGGAGCCTGGGTCTGGAGACCGACACCAGAGCCCTAAGGGATATCTTTCACCTAATCTTGCTCAGAAAGTTTCTGCTTTTGTTTTCAGGAAGGCTCCCTGCTGCCCACATAAAAAGTCTAGATTTCTGCCTTGCATTCAAGGCTCTTAGCAATGTGATGCCAACCTCTTCCTCTCCCCTGCCCTCTTTACCTTCCACCTCCAAGGACACAGAACTCATCCCCATGGACCCAGGTTCCTGGTCTCAGGGTCTGTGAAGGCCCACTTCCTCTGCACCCGGGGCTCGCCCCGTCTCTGCCAGGGAAACCTGCCTGGTCCTCGGGCGTCTTGTTTGAAATGCCATCTCCTCTAAGGACTTTCCTTGGGCTCTTAGCAGCCCTGAGTTCCTGGCACTTGGTCACACCCTTCCTGGTGACAAAGCATCTGGCTCCTCAAATGACAACCTCACCTGGACAGCCAGCTCCAGGAGGCGGCATCTGGGTCTCACCTGCTCAGTGACTAATGTGCGCTTGCCACCTGTGTGGTGCCAGTTAGAGCTTGTTGAATAATAATCGCTAAGTGAGTGGATTCTTTCTTGTTCTGGCCTCAGAGCCAACTGGAAGGAGAGTGCAGAGCAGCCGGGGTGGCGGGGCAGCGAGGTGCAGTGGGATGATGTGGAGGGGCCAAGCCAACTCTTTTGTCATCCCAGCTCTGTCACTAGTGTGACCTTGGATGGGCCATTTCACTTCTACATCTCAGCTCGTTTATCAGCATGATGGGAGAAGTACTCCTGCCTCCCTGGACTGTTGTAAGGATTAGAATTGAGTCAAGTGCCCACACATAGTAGGTATTCAACAGATCACAGCTATCATTACAGTTAATATATTAAATTCAAAAAGGATGCTGAATGTCCACCAAGTGGTGAGTGGAGAAACAAAATGTGGCGGAGCCATACAATGGAACATTATGCAGCAACACACAGGAATGGGGTACTGATACGAGCTATGACACGGATCAGCCTTGAAAACTCTACGCCAAGTGGAAGAAGCCAGTCAAGAGAGACCACATAGTCTATGATTCATTTGGCTGTGAAATGTCCACAACAGGCACATCTCTAGGGGCAGAAAGTAGAGTAGGCATTGCCCGGGGCTGGGGGAGCAGGTGATGACAGCTAATGAGGAAGGGGCTCCTCTGTAGGGTGATGAAAATTTTCTAAAATTGATAGTGATCGTACAATTCTGAAATATACTGAAAACTTTAAGTGGGTGAATTGTGTGATATGTGCGTTATATCTCAATAGAGATGCAATATATATATAGTGCCTGGATTCCTCAGGAAGCACAAAGAACACATATCCAGAGAGAGTCAGAGATGATTTCTGGGCAAGATGAGTAAGTGAGAGAAACGGCCGCATGCACAACCTCCTATTTTTGTTCTGAGAACCTGCCTCCTGTAACCTCTTCCTCAAATGGGACCAACTGCTCTTTCAAAGGAGGAAGAAGGCAACCCATGAATTTCACAAGTTTTCATTTCACTCAGGAACAGGACCCCAGCCCAACCCTCCTCTCCGCTACCAGCCTCAGCAGAGAGAATGGAGCAAATCTGTCCCCTCCAAGGCTACCTGCCAGGTGGGGTGGGCCTTCTCTGGGAGCAGAGGATACTTCATGAGTTGGAGAGCACCTGCCATTTAAAGGACAGCTGAGTCCGGGCTGGTGTGGCTCAGTTGGTTGAATATCATCCCTTGCACTGGAAGGCCTTTGGTTTGATCCCTGATCAGGGCACATGTCCAGGTGGCAGGCTCCATCTCAGGTTGGTGTGCATGCAGGAGGCAGTCGATTGATGTTTCTCTCTCACATCCATGTTTCTCTCTCTCTCTCCCTCTCCCTTCCTCTCTCTCCAAAAATCAATTAAAAATATTGAAAAATGAAAGGGCAGCTGACAACACGAGTGAGGGGCTTTGTGTGACCATCTCTATCATGAGCACCAGTTTGCAGATGAGGAAAGTCAGGCTCTGGATGGCACATTTTGTCCAAGATCATCTGACCATCGCGTTGTGCAGCTGGTATTTAAACTCAGATTTGTCTGACTCCTAAGGTCAGGTTTGTTTTAGCCATCCCCTTTTCTTTACATTCATTCTTATGTAAGACACACATGGTGGTTGTAAAACAGAGCAGAACATAAAGAACTGCATGAAAAACAAGTTCTGTGGCTCTGAAGCGAGGGTGGTGCACACGCTGGCATGTGTCCTGCAGAGTCATGCCAGTGTGCGCGTGCCAATGGAGAGGATCCCATACGCTTTTCTCTGTCATCAAAGAGTCCTCAAACCCGTGGTGGTAAACGACTGATTACAACCCCATCCCATGGCCACATCACACCTCGTTTACCCCCCACTCACCCGCTCTGAGGTCCCCTTCATATACATCTTGGGACACTGTGCCCCACTCCCTTGCTGTCCCCCCTCTGCTGCCTGAGCAGGGGTCCCAGATGACAGGAGTTGTGGGAACAGCCAAGGTCAGCAGATGGGAGAATATAAGTGACAATAGGATCCAGGGGGCCCACTGTTGCCAAAGAGGCACTTTAGAGGTTTCTAGGGAATGACAACATAGCCATTAATCATTGTTTGTGAATCTACTCTTTAGCCAAAGGTGTTGGCTGGTGGCTTCCCAGGGCCTTTGTACCCTTGTCCCCAAATTTGAAGCTTGGGGCAAGGACTCCAGTGGTTGTTCCGAAGTCCTTTCTGCCAGCCCTCAGGGGTAGATGCCTCTAAATGTGTTGGGTGTGTCCCGGGCGCAGCAGGGAAGGACCCTTCCCTCCAGCTCTAGGCACAGGCTATGGTCCTTGGCGCAGCCATGGGGAGTCCCCAGGTGGGACATGTCTGTGGCTCCTGGGCACATGGCAGCTCACTGCCCACAGAAGAGCTGAGCCAGTGGCAGGCAGGGTGGTCCCATGGGCCCTGACACCAGGGAGTTGGATTATTTATTTTCTAACTGCAAATGTCTGCTCCAAGGCCCCTCAGCGGTGAGTTTTCTGCGACCAGTGTTACCTCCCAGGCCTGAACGAGGACTGGGAAAGGCTCTGGGCTTCGCAGGCGCCAACCAGTTGAGTGACCTTGATGAGAACCTTGATTCTGAGCAGCCTCGGTTTCCTTGCCCGTAACGGGGCGTGTGAAGCAGACTAGAGAGAACCTTTGGGAACAGAAGCTAGAGGAGCTTGCTCTCTGCCATTGGACTGTCCAAGACCAGCTCCCAGCTCTTCCCTACGCAGGCTCTGGGGTCGAGGTGCCTCTGCTTCTTCACCTGCAAAATGGGAATATCCATAGGAACACATCATGGAGCTGCCAGGATTGGGTGAGTTCATGAACCTGAGGCACTTCAAACCTGGTACACCCCCCACTGGGCCGGCAGCAGGTGTGCGTGCTCCAGATGTTGCCAGTAACAGCTGCGACTGCAGGGGGGTGGGGGAGAGCAGAGCGAGGCTTGCCCACATTTCACCCCCGGAGGAATGCCTTGGTTCAGGATGAAACCACCCTGTGAGCATTTGCCCCAGCTTGTTTCTGCCTAACAAAGCGACACAGATTCTCTTGTACTGTTTATAATGGGAAATCTTCAAAGGAGGAAGAAAGAGAGGAAGAAAGAAAGAGAGAGAAAGAAAGGAAAAAATAAAATGAAGGAAGAGAAGGAACCTATTTAACTCCCCCACCACCATGAGATCTCTCGTCCCCACCCCCCCACCCCCCACCTCCTGCCAGGGACTGGCTTGCAGAGACTGCAGGGTGATGAGCCAGGAGGCCTTGCAGAAGGTTGGGTATTTCTGGGGTGTCCTGTTGGGGAAGAGATGGAAGGATGGACTGTTTGAGTCAGAATGCTGTCCCCCTACACCTGGCCAAGAGAGAATGGCCTATCAAGGAGGAAGACCCTGAGCCTCCTGGCCCCTCCCCTAGGCCTCCTCAGTCATCTTGGGGAGTCTTCTGGTGGTCTGGCGGAGCTGCCTAGAGATGGTGTGTGTGGCTAGCCTGGTGCTGAGACCAACAAGCCTGAAAGTCCAGTCCACAAATAACCATGGCCGCCCGCCTTTCCCATTCACTTCCTTCTGCCTCTGCCAAATGGGAATCAGCGAGTCAGCTGAAATCCATGGGCCCTCACTGAGCAGACACAAACCTCCCTGCTGTGTCTGTGCGAGCCCTATGCCTGGTCTCTTCCTATAGATCGAACCTCCAATCTCGTTGCTGAACTTCCAAGGAGGGGAGGGGCAGATGTAATTCCAGGTACTTGTGACTCGGACAGTCCAACGGCAGAGACCAAGTATCCTCTTGTGGGGGCTGTGAATTGCCCCGTGTAGTGATGTGTATGTAGAATATGCTCAAAATCTCTTCCCGTGGATGATGGATGCCTTTTCAAGTTCCACCATTTACTAGTACGTGAAATCTGGAGCGTCATTTAACCTTTCTGAGCCTCGCTTTCTACAACGGGGATAATATTCAGAGAGTCTGTTGAGGACCCACCACGTGTCAGGCACTTCGTAGATCACTGCACAATCAGCTTCCCAGTGCATTCTCCCCAACCCCCCTGAGGTTGTCATCCTTAACTAAACTCACAGACGGGCAAACAGAGCCTGGGAGGTGAGGTGCCCGCCTACCCAGGGGCCTTTTAATTCCAAGAAGCACGTTCTCCATGCTTCCCGTGACATCACCTGTCCCACTAACTTCCAGGGTCCCCGTGGGTGCTCCGTGCCATTTATTCACCTCCCTGGGGAGTGTGGTGTGGAGGGTAAGAAGGCAGGCTCTCTGCTCACATCCTGCCTTTGACGCTTACCTGGCAAGTCTTCACCAGTCTGAGCCCCATTCTTTTTGTAATTCACGGATGACAGTGGTACTTGCCTTAGCGTTGCTGAGAAGATTAAATGATATGGAGCCCCAGGAACACTTAGCACGCAGAAAGTGCTTCCTGAACACTGGCTGCTCCTGTGGTTGTCATTAACATTCCTGCTTGAGATCTCATTGCAGGGCGTCTGTTAGGCCCACTCTGTGGCAATCTTAAACCAGGATTGCTTTCTTCCATCACTCACTCACCTAGGGATTCCGGAGCATGCTCCTTTAACCATGAGGGTTCCCTGGTGGGATCGCGTGGGGATGGAGCACAGAGGGGAAACTCCATTAACCTTGGGTACATCTTGGGGGCACAGGACTCCAGCCCAGTTGGAGATGAGGGATTCCTAATCACAGGGGAGGAAGGTAGGTGTCCCGGACCCTCTCTGCACTGGGGAGGTGAGCAGAAAGTCAATGCCCGAAGCCCTTTTCCTCCGACTCCTCAAATTCAGAAGATTAGAGATGGGACCAGGGTCTTAGAGAGGCCAATGAAGAACTTTACATTTTTTTATTGTGGCCCATATCGGAGAAGCTACTTGCTCAAGGTTGCACAGTAAGTTGAGAAAGAGATAGAAATCAAACTGAAGCTGGAGTTCTGAAACCTGTGCGGGGCTCAGCCCTGGGCTGGGTGCTGGGCAGGACGGGCCTGAAGTTCTGCTGCCATCTTGCCCTCGAGGACTTCATATTCTGGTGTGGGAAGGTATTGCTTCCCTTTATTCAAATATTCCTAATAAAAATCAAGAAAAACTCCCGTTTATTAAGCATTTACCAGGTGCCAGGCTCTGCACTAAGTGGGGGTGAACGTTGCCTTGTCCCTCATAAACCTGTTGGGGGGTCGGAGCGGGGGGTTGTGACAGAAGTGTGCTGTCCAGTCTGTAAGGATCCCCTTGGGGTATTAATGTCAAAAGTGGGGCAGGAAGAAGGCATCTGGGCTCCTGGTAACATTCTGTACCTTGATCTGGGCATGGTTATGTGGATGCACTTATTCTGTAAAAATTCCCAAGCAGCTCATCTACTTTACCAGATGCCTATTATACGTCCACAAGTAAAGTTTTAAAACTGTAAAATTAGCCCTAGCCAGTTTGGCTCAATGGATACAGTGTCCGCCTGCTGACTGAAGAGTCCCGGCTTTGATTCCAGTTAAAGGCACCTACCTTGGTTGCAGGCTCCTCCCCAGCCCTGACCAGGGCCCAGGCCACATGCGGAAGGAAACCAATGGGTCTGTTTCTCTCACATCGATATTTCTGTCTTTCCCTCTCTCTTCCACTCCAAAAATCAATGGAAAAATATCCTTGGGTGGGGATTAAAAAAAGAAAAGTAAAAGTAATAAAACAAGAGGACTGGCCTTACATCCAAAATATGGGCTTTCCCATCTCCAACAAGGTGCTAGCTAGGCTCTGTGAGGCTAAGGAACCCCTGGGGTTCCATCCACGGCACCAACACAGAGCGGGAGATAAGCAATCCAGACAGTGCTTACCTGTGAACTCGGGTCCCAGATCCAGTCGTGGCTTCCTGACAGCCCCAGGTGTCGGGCACTCTCCTGATAGCATTATTGGAACTGATCTCATTAGAGGTGGATTCTGTCATTAGTCAGAGAGTCGGAGTTTCACGGATGCTGAAAACATTGGCAGCGTTGGATGGACTGTCTGGGGTAATGCAGACTGTCTGGGGGTATCAAAGAAGCAAGGACCTAGGAGTCAGACGTGCCACTCCTTCCTAGTTGTATGAACTTGGGCAGGTCATTGAACCTCTCTGAGCTTCTGTAGTAGGTGTTCAGACTAGAGACGGCAATGTCTATTTTGTAGGATGATTGTAAAGATTAAGTGGGGTGATGGATGCCAGAGCCTTCATGTAGCAAAGTGTATGGTCTGTGCTGGACCTTCAAAAATGTTATTTTCAGTTTTAAATCAGACATTACTGTGGTCACTGAAGCCATTGGAATGTCTTTGCCTGGGGTGTGAGTGCCAAGAAGACAGGGTTGGGGCGGGGGCAGGCTGTAGAGAAGGGAGGTGAGTGAGAGGAGGCAGAGGACAGGCAGCCATGGGGGGACAAGGAGCTGGAAGACCTGCCCTTAGGCCTGTCTCTGACTTGCTGTGTGATGTTGGGCAACTTGCTCAAGCTCTCTGAGGTGCCATTTCCACATCTGTAACAAAGGGCTGTTCAAGGGATATGTGTGTACAGTTCATCGTGAGGCTGGCTCTTGAGAGCAGCTGAGAATTCCAACCAGGGAGTGATAAGATGCCCCTGGCCTGGGCCCCAGAGGGAGGAGAATTCTGGGGAGGGGTCTAGCCCTAACCTCTCCCTCCACCCTTATGGTGGACTCAAAATTTAAATCCAAGGCCAGGTTTTTCTCCCCAGAATTGATCAATCGCCTCCCCCGCCCCCCCCAACCTCATGTCAGTAGATAAGCTGAGGATCTGGTCCGTTGGGCCAGAGATAACAGCCAAGATTGTTACCCTGCAATCAGGCCCAGAAGTGACCTCTCAGATACTTCTCCATTTGTAGGTCCCCTGGGACAGCAGAGGCAGGGAAGGCCTTTTCACCCTCTGGGCTACCTGTCCCTGGTACCCTAAGCCTGGGAAGGCAGAGAAGGGATCTGAGGAAGAGACGTGACTGCCCAGAGGGAATGTCACCCACCCTTCCAAGGCCACTAGCTCCCAGCAGGGATATCCAGCAGCAACAGGGCTCGGCATTTGTTGGCCTCTCTTTGGCCTGCAGTGAATGTGGCTGGAGCTGGGTTGATTAGAGTTTTGATATTTTAATCATCACAGATGTTTTTGCATTTATTTTTATTTCCAAGAAAGATTGCATGAAAGCTATTCATTTATCTTGACTATTGAATTCTTTAGTGGTCCCTTAAATTTTGCACCTGAGATGAGTGCCTCACTCACTGCCCCCTAGTCCTGACCCTGGTGGTGTCAGAGGGCTGGTGGGAGATGAGGATGAGGGTGGGGAGGGTGGCCCCCAGTGTGTCTGAAAGATTGTGCATGAAGCTTTCCATTGCAGCTGTCTCCTCTTTGTCTGAAGATATGCCTTGAGGTTGGATTAAATTTTATAGATCAGTGATTCTCAATGGAGGCAACTTTGCTCCCCAGAGGACATTTGGAAATATGTGGAGATGTTTTTGATAGTCTTTGGGGGACAATCAGATGATGGGGGAGGCACTCCTGACATCTAGTGAGTAGAGACCAGGGATGCTGCTAAACTTCTACAGTCCCCCCTTCCCCCGCCAACGCACAACAAAGAATTACTTTACTCCAAATAGTAAGAGTGAAAAGGTTGAGAACCTTGATATATATCTATAGCATAGAAGAAAGAGCATAAGTTTTTCACACATTAAAGATGAAAAAATAGAGAAACCAAGATGGCCTCATAGGTTAACACCGGAAATTGCTGCCTTGCACAACCACTTCAAAAATACAACTAAAAGACAAAATGGACATCATCCAGAACCACAGGAAGGCTGGCTGAGTGGAAATCCTACAACTAGAAGAAAAGAGAAAAGCACACTGAGAATCAGAGGAGGTACAGAAGTAAAGTGCAGAGGTATGGAGGCGCACACGGAAAGGGCTGGCAACTGAGGACGCGGTTGTCTTTTTGAATCGGGAGGGAGTCTAAGCTCCCGACTGCTCTGAACTCCACATCTATCAACAAGTGAATCTAAAAGTCAAGTGAACAAATAATCTGATGAACAGAATAAACTGGTGAATATAATAAAATCAGGGGCATAGAAAGGGAATGGACTGACTATTCTTGGGGGGGGGGAAAGGGATGTGGAGGGTGCGGGAAGAGACTGGACAAAAATCGAAGGATGAGGACAGTGGGGGGGGGGGTAAGGGCAGAGGTTGGGGTGGGAAACAGGTGGAGGGGAGTTATGGGGGGAAAAAAGAGGAACAACTGTAATAATCTGAACAATAAAGATTTAATTTTAAAAAAGATGAAAAAATAGAAAGAGGGAGAACTTGAGTGAGAACAAGAAAAAGAGGAGGGAGGGAGAGAGAGAAAGAGATAGATAGATGATAGATAGAAGGTTTGGGAGCCAAAAGGACTAGGATTCCCAGATCCCCCACTTCCTGTGCACACTTGCAAGGGACTTTTCCTCTCTGAACCTCATTTTCCATACATGTGAAGTTAGGGTCATCATACATTCCCATGGGAATGAGGAGAAGGTGAGGGTTCTGGGATAGGATACATATGAAGTCCCTGGTAGACAAGCACTCAGGAGGATGGGACTCCCTTCACCTTCTCCCTCCTACCCTCATGGTCCCCCAGCATTGTAGGATCCTCCCCCTCATTGGCTGAGATAATGACCAGAGGCAGGCTGCTCTTAGGGTTAAGACTGGGGCTCTTTAGGGGTGCTAATAGTAAGTATATGTGGACAGTGGACATCTGGGGTCTTCTCCAGCACACCTGGGTGGTTAGACACCCATGTGTGTCAGTGGACCCCAGGACGCTGGTCCCTGCAGTCCCAGCAGGGAGCAGTTGAGAGAATTGAACGAATGCCTTATTACCAGCTCCCCTGCCCAGCACCCCAGCCTGGGGCAATCATCCAAGCCTCTTCCCACTTCCCCAAAAGCCCAATATAAGGACTGCCTCTGGGACCCAGCAGTCTGAGACACCAAGAGTGGAGGTCTCCGACACTTCAGAGGTGAGTCCTCCCCGAGGTTCCCAGGGAGCCTAGGAGGCCTGTTGTCAGGACCCTGATGGCCATTGTCCTTCCACTCCGTCCTCAGTGTAGTGGAACGGGTCCTGACCTTGAGCAGTCCTATTCCAGCAGGGACAGGGTCTGGGCTAAGTGTCATCTCAGGGGCCAGTGATAAAGCCCATGGGTAAAAGAGACTTTTTCTGCTTCTCCAGATCAGCATCTGTTCACTGGGGGAGAGGGAAGCCCTCCAGTTTGCCCTTTAATCAGCTACTTAAACAAACATTGCATCTCTGTTGTGTGACAGGCCGTGTAGACACAGTGAGCAGATCCACGGCGGGAAGTGAAGCCGTGTCCCTGCCACAAGAACGAGTGACTATGAAACTCCCCCTGCTCCTGCTGCTCCTCCTGCTGGGGACAGTTGCTGCTCTTCATCAGGGTAAATCCTCCCTTCCCTTCTCATCCAGCTTGACCCCTTCTCCTCTTTCTGGAAACTCCTTGGCTTCTTCTGGGCCACGGCCCAGCTCCCCTCAGGTAAGATCTTTCATGGACTCAGAAATGTGACCTGAACATTCTGTCAGGGCTCCTGCTCAAGCAAAACCCACCCTTCTTCTCAGAGGTGCTTCTTCCTACCCCAAAATACACACCTGTCAGCCAGCACCAGGTGCTCACCCCAAAGGGAGGAGATCCTTAGGCCTAGGCTCCAGAAGGAGGCACTAGGAAGGCTTAAGTGGGGGGGTCGGAGCTGTTCCTGGTCCTAGAAGAAGGGGATCCTGACATGATGGCAGGTTACCTGTTCTTCCAGGGAATGATGTCTCCTATCCTGACAGCCAAGAGTCACAGGCAGACCTGAGCCAGGATCTGGAAGGCTCTGGGGGGCAGGAGGGAGAGTCAGTCCCGACTGAGGAGGCGATTCAGTCTGAAGGAGAGCAGGTGGAGGCTTCCAGCTGCCAAGATGCTTTTGAGGATGAAGAGGCCATGGAGTCGGACCCAGGTGCCCTAGAGGAGAACTTTCAATGCCCCAGGGAAGAGGACACAGTGAAAATGCGGGGCAGTCCTGGGTGCAAGACCTGTCGCTACGTATTGGTGCGGACCCGCAGAACATTTGCAGGCGCTCGGGTAAGTGGCAGGGAGGCTGCTGATGAAAGAGGACCAGGGGCAGGAGAAGATAGTGGGTTCCACCTCCTGTTCCCCTTTCATTTACACTAGTGGTTCTCAAACGCTAGTGAGCAGCAGACTCTCCTAGAGGCCTTGTTGAAGCATTGATTTCAGGGTTAGCAAGCCTGGGATGGGGCCCAAGAGTTTGCACTTAGGACCAAGTGCAGGTGATGATGATATTGTAGGTCTGAAGACAGTACTTTGAGAATCACTGATTGGGACAAAAGGCTTTGGTATTAGATATACCTGTGTTAAACCCTGGCTCCACCTGTGATTGTCATGTTACCTGGGCAAATTACTTCACCTGTCAGAGCTTCAGGATCTTCACTTGTACAATGGAGATATATAGTTCCAACCTCTTAGGTTGTGGTTATGTTTAAATGAGGAAATACATGGCAAGCATTTGGATCAGTCCTTGAGTCATTATAAACTCCCAGTAAACGGTGGCTAAGATTATTCTCAGCATTATTATTATTTCCTGCAAGAAGTTCCTGGTGACAGATGAAGGAGCAAGAGATGGAATTGGAGGAGCAAGTAGATCCCTGATTTCTGACCTGACCAGGGATAGAGAACTTTCTCCTGGAGACTCCGGAGCTTGAGGGGGGGAAAAACCCCAGTGAATTATCTACCCCACCTCTTCTCTTGCAGAAAGTCTGCCGGAGGTGCTACAGAGGCGACCTCGTGTCTATCCACAACCGCAGTGTCAACTATCAACTCCAGTGCTTGGCCAGTAATGTTAACCAGCAACAGGTCTGGATTGGAGGCAAAATGAGGGGCTGGGTAAGTGACGGGCACCTCCCAGGTACAGGAAGTTCTCTCTGGCATCAGGCCTCATCCCAGCAGCCGAGTGACCTTCCTGTGGGAGGCAGTGGGGGAGTTGGCTGGTGTGGCTAAAGAGAACTGGTGATTGTGCACATCTCTTCCCAACTCCATGTTCAGTGACTTCATGCCATGGCAGGTGTATTTACCCCAAGGAAATTGGCGATTGTTACAAATCAGGGTTCCTCCCTCGCTCTGCTTTCTCATCATCCCCCAGAGCTGGTTGATAAACAGTTACTAGCTCAACACTGGAGTCAGGAGATCCTTTCCTTCCCCAGCTTGGTCATTGACACCCTGAATGGCTTCCTCATGTCTAAAATGGGGTCCTTCTCTCAGAGTGGTTCTGGGATAGTGGGTGAATAAGTGCTATTATATTTGCTACTCAAGTGTGGTCCATGGAGCTAGCAGTAGTAGCATCGCCCGATAGCTTGTTAGGGATGCACAGTCTTGGGCAGATCTGAGACTCCTGAATCAGCATCTCCACTTTACAAAGGTCTGCAGGAGACTCGTATTCACAGGAAGTTTGAGAAGCCTGGCTGTGTGAGGCAGGGAGGGACCACTGCCCGTCCATTGTCATTGCCTGCAAACCTCAGGGGTGGGTGTCCAGGATATCTGGCTCCTAGCTGGGTGGGCATTTTCAGGAACCTCTAGTTATGTCTGTCATCCTGGAATCAGCCTCTGACCCAGCCTATCCCCTCTCTCGTTCTAGTTCAGAAGGTTACACTGGATTGATGGGAGTGCTGTAAATTTTAGTAACTGGGCTCATCATCATGGGCGTGGCCGCTGTGTTACCTTATGCACCAGAGGTGAGGGGGACTGGGCCCCAGGGCAAAGGGAAGGGATGGCAAGGTGGACTCTTACACACTGTCCCTTTGAGCTGCCTGAGTAACACCTCCTCAAACTCACAGCCTCCCCACAACTGGAGAACCAACGTCCTGTCTGTGAGGAGGGCTGTGAAGTAAAGGGGTGCCCTGTGTGAGGGCTGGATGGGGCTCTCCATCCTCACAGTCCAAGCTCAGCTGGGGCCCTGGGGTCTTCTTTCCTCCCTCTGCTATTGACGTGACACTTAAGAAGACCCAAGGTGAATGAAAGGTGTGGATGAGGGATGAGGGAGAGATGTGTGAATGAGGAATGGCTGAATGCCAGACGTGAGGGACTCAGGACTGTGGCTAAGGCCATATACTCTAGAGAAAGGCTGTCATAATTCCCATCCCAGCTCTGCCACCTGCCCACTGGCATTCAGGCCAGTGGTTTCCTTGCTGAGCCTCAGGTTCCTCATCTGTGCAATGGGGATGATGAGAGCACCTCCCTCTGGGAGTCATTGTGAGGATTAGCCAGGAGTCCCCAGAAAGCACTCAGCACCCTGTCCTCCTGGGGTGAAAACTCAACAAACACAAGCTAGTGGGGGGGGGGGTGCAAACATATCATGACAATTGGAGGGCAAAGGGGGCACGGGCCACACTCTGCTGGCAGCTGACACCACTGTGTTTTCTATTTTTAGGAGGTCGTTGGCGACGAAAATGTTGTATAAGTCGCCTGCCCTTCATCTGCTCCTACTAAGCCAGTGGCACAGAAGAGATTCTGCCTGGAGCCCCCTGGTGGCCCCTGGCCCACCCTGGGCACTGGGCTGGACTCCCAGCCTCTCCTGGTCATAAAGTCATGTTTCTCACCGCATTTCCTGACTCTTGTTTCTTCATTGCTCATCGGAGGGCTCCCTGGGGTTGGAAATCCTGGAAGTACTCACTCCTGCAGGGCGGGGCTTTGAGGAAAGTAAAGGATGGCCAGCGGGGCTCTGCTTCTCAATGTCCCGGTAATCGCTGCAAGCACCTCCGAGAGAAAGCTGCCCTCGAGTTCTGACCGATGCCAGACGGTCCCGCTTCTCCCGTATGAGTCTGGGTCCCCAAAGACTTGCCCGGAACTGGAGCTCAGAGCCTGAGACTCCCTCCTGATTGCAAAAGACAACCGCACCTTCAGCATCCAGCCCGCTCCATGTGCGCCTCTGTACCTTGTTTTTGCTTCCGCACCGCTCCTCCTCTGAGTCTCGATACACGTAAAGATTTTTGTTTTTGGAAAACCAAGATGGCGGCATAGAGAGTAGACTAGTGTGTGCTGCCTCCCACAACATCATTGAAACTACCAACTATAAGACAAACAACCACCATTCAGAACCATGGGGAGGTTGGCCCGGTGGGAGTTCTGCAAATGAAAGGAAAGAAAGAAGCGCAGTGAGACTGAGTAGGAGCTACAGAGGTGCCAAAAACAGAGGTACACAGTCGCGCGCCAGGTGGGCTGTGACTGGATGCGTGGTTTTTTTTCAATCGGAAGCGGTTATGAACTCTCGAATCCTCTGGGCTTGCCCAGGGCAGGTCTCTGAGGCCCCAGACCCCACAGGGAGAGGCGGCACAGCCTTGCAGTGGTCGGAAAGTGAGGGAGGCTCTGGTGCAGCTGCTCGCTGGCACTGGGGGAAGCAAAGTCCCGGTGTCCCGGAGAGGCGAGTAGCCGCGGAGATGCCGCCATTGCTATTTGCTCCACCCTGCTGACTCCCTGAGACCCCGCCCTACTCAATTTACATTCCCATCCAGGCTGTGCCAGAGGCACAAGAGAAAACGCCTTCGCTTTTACAAACTCTTGAATCCACTGAGCTGGTTCGGGCCGGATCAGGAGGCACCAGACCCTACGGGGAGTGGTGGCACGGCCTTGCAGCTGTCAGAAAGCGAGGGAGGCTCTGTCGCGCAGCTGCTTGCTGGCACTGGGGGAAGCAAAGTCCCGGTGTCCCGGAGAGGCGAGTAGCCGCGGAGATGCCGCCATTGCTATTTACTCTGCCCTGGTGAGTCCCTGAGACCCAGCCCTAATCAATTTACATCCCATCCAAGCTGTGCCAGGTACACAAAAAGACCCACCTGCGCTTTTGCAGCCTAACCCAAAAAATTGCAGACTTCAACTCCTCACACCCATGGGAGACACACTCGAGAAACAGACCCAGGAGAACCAAGATGGCGGCGTAAGGAAGAGACCTGTGCGGGCTGCCTCCCACAACAACATCGAAACTACCAACAATAGGACAAACAGCTATCATACGGAACCATGGAAAAGCTGGCACAGTGGAAGCTCTACAACTGGAAGGAAATAAAGAAGTGCATTGAGACTGAGTAGGATGTGCAGAGGCACCAAGTACAGAGCCCAACCCAACAGGCTGCAGATTTCAGCTCCTCGCATCCGGGAGGGACGCACTCGGGGGGCGGAGTCAGGTTCAGGGCAGGCCGGGCCGGGCCCAGCTGGGCCGGTGATGTGGAATCACTGTACCAGCAGGTGCACACGCACGCCCACCGGTTCCAGTCTCGCGTGGGACGCTGGGGGACAGCAGACGGGCAATCTGTGCACTTGGTGGAGGGCGAAGTCCGAGCAGGTGTGCTGGATGTTCAGCCACCAGGAACGCCTGGAGATTTTGTCTGGTGAGGAGCCACCCTGCAGGGGACAGAGTGCCAAACTTCGTGTTTCCCTGGTGAGGCTGGGACGGCCCCGGTGAGGTCAGGGCAGTCCCAGTAAAGCCGATACAGCCTCGGTGAGGTCGGGACGGCCCTAGTGAGGTCGGACGGCCCCAGTGAGGCCGAACCAGCCCCAGTGAGGCCGGGATGACCCCGGTGAGGTCAGGACGGCCCCGGTGAGGCCAAAACGGCCCGGGTGAGGTCGGAATGGCTCTGGTGAGGTTGAGACGGCATCCGGGGCTGGAATGGCCCTGGTGAGGTTGAGACGGCACCGGTGAGGTCGGGACGGCCCCGGTGAGGTCGGGATGGCCCCGGTGAGGTCGGGACGGCCCCAGTGAGGTTGAAACGGCCCCAGTGAGGTTGGGACGGCCCCGGTGAGGTCAAGGCGGCCCTGGTGAGGACAAAACGGCCCCGGTGAGGTTGGAACGGCTCCAGTGAGGTTGGGACAGATAATGGGGACCAGTATAGACTGATGAACAGGGGTAGATGCAGAGGCAGAGCAGCATTGAACAGACTGTCAAACTACAGTGGGAAGCCTGGGGAGGGTTTGGGGGCGGGGGGTTAAGAGATCAACTGAAGGACTTATATGCATGCATATAAGAATAACCAATGGACACAAGACACTAGGGGGTAGGGGCCGGGGGAATGTAAAGGGGGGGGGGGAGAAGGAGACATATGTAATACTCTTTGTAATACTTCAAGAAATAAAAATTATTAAAAAAAAAAAAAAAAAAAAAAGGATGGCCAGCGGTCCCTGGGTATTGGTGGAATGGGGGTGGGGCACCGAGGGGTTTGGCTGCAGCGCCATCTAGGGGCGGATCCAGGGCTGGGTGGCTCTCCCAAGACCTTTCTCAGCCCAGGCTGGAGGATTGCACCCATCCCCCACCTGGGGAAAGTTCTCATTGGGAGGGGGCTGGTGGGGAACTGGCCCTCCTGCGTTGTTTGGATTCAGTATAGGGTGCGGGTGGGGTGGGAGTGGGGCAGCTTTCCAAATGAGGGTGATATCACTGATTCAAGAAGTGGAGGACTGTTAAAAATTTAACTGAGTACATTTAAAGATGTAATTGGGTTTATTCATCAATTCATGAATCAGGCAGCATCCCATCCAGCAAATAGAAAGAAGCTCTGAAAAGCTGTAATAATGGAGGGTGTTTATAGGCAGAAGGGAGCAGAAGGAAGGTTCTAGCAAAGAATGCATTGCTTCAGGGGAGGTCACCTTTCTTTGGAAGGGGTCTATCAATAGGATTCCCAGCCCTAGCTGGTTTGGCTCAGTGGATAGAGTGCTGGCCTGTGGACTGAAGTGTCCTGGGTTGGATTCTCCTCAAGAGCACGTACCTTATTGGCAGGCTCCTCCTGAGGCCCTGGACCCGGACCACGTGTGGAGTCAACCAGTGCATCTGTTTGTGTCACATCAATATTTCTCTATCTCTCACCCTCTCCCTTCCACTCTCTAAAACTCACTGGAAAATTATCCTCAGGTGAGGATTAAAAATAAAAAAGTAAAAGTAATGAAATAAGAGGACTGGCCTTACATCCCCAAATATGGGCTTTCCCATCCCAACAAGGTGCTAGCTAAGCTTTGAAGCTAAGCTCTCCCGTTAGGGTGGAACCCCTGGAGTTGTGTTCACCGCGCCAGCACAGAGCGGGAGTGCAATCCAGACAGAGCTTATCTGTGGACACAGGTCCCAGATCCCGTGCTGGCTACTTGACAGCCCCAGGTCCAAGCCCTGTCCTGAGAGCACTATGGGAGGTGACCTCAATAGAGGCAGGTTCTGTCATTGCCTCAGCTCCCAGGTGAGAAAACTGAGACTCTGGGACTTGCCATTCATTTGCATCACACTGCACTGAGACCCACCCTCTGCCTGATGTGGGACTGGACTGACCCTTGAGACAAGAGGCAGAGTTTGAAACCCCTTCAACATAAATGTGAACAAAAGCCAGATAGTCGGAGTTTCACGGATGCTGAAAGCATTGGCAGCATTGGATGGACTGTCTGGGGTAATGCAGACTGTCTGGGGGTATCAAAGAAGCAAGGACCTAGGAGTCAGACGTGCCCCTCCTTCCTAGTTGTATGAACTTGGGCAGGTCATTGAACCTCTCTGAGCTTCTGTAGTAGGTGCGTAGACTAGAGACGGCAATGTCTATTTTGTAGGATGATTGTAAAGAGTAAGTGGGGTGATAGATGTCAGAGACTTCATGTAGCAAAGTGTATGGTCTGTGGTGGGCCTTTAAAAATCACATTTCCAGTTTTAAATCAGACATTACTGTGGTCACTAAAGGCATTGGAATGTCTTTGCCTGGGGTGTGAGTTCAAAGAAGACAGGGCGGCAGCAGGGGCAGGCTGTAGAGAAGGGAGGTGAGTGAGAGGAGGCAGAGGGCAGGCAGCCATTTGGGTTCATGAAGCTGGAAGACCTGCCCTTAGGCCTATCTCTGACTTGCCTTGTGATCTTGGGCATCTTGCTTAAGCTCTCTGAGGTACCATTTCCACATCTGTAACAAGGGAAAGTGTGTTTAAGCTCACCATGAGGCTAGCTCTTTGGCTCTTGAGAGCAGCTGAGCATCCCTACCAGAGAGTGATAAGATGCTCCCGGAAGGAGGAGAATGCTGGGGAGAGGTCTAGATCTTTCCTCCCCCCCACCCTTAGGGTGGACTCAAAATTTAAATTCAAGACCAGGTTTTTGGGCCCCGGAATTGGTCAATTCCCCCACTACCACCACCCCATGTCAGTAGATAAGCTGAGGATCTGGTCCGTTGGGCCAGAGAGATAACAACCAAGACCGTTACCCTGCAATTATGCCCAGAAGTGACCTCTCAGATACTTCTCCATTTGTAGGTCCCCTGGGACAGCAGAGGCAGGGAAGGCCTTTTCACCCTCTGGGCTACCTGTGTCTGGTGCCCTGAGTCCTGGAAGGCTGAGCAGTGGTCTGAGGAAGAGACATGGCTGCCTAGAGGGAATGTCAGAGAGTAGGTCACCCACCCTGCCAAGGCCGCTAGCTCCCGGCAGGGATATCCAGCAGCTCCAGGGCTCGGCATTTGTTGGCCTCTCTTTGCACAGCAGTGAATGTGGCTGGAGCTGGGTTGATTAAAGTTTTGATATTTTATTCATCAGAGATGTTTTTGCATTTATTTTTATTTCCAAGAAAGATTGCATGAGCATTTCATTTATCTTGACTACTGAATTCTTTAGTTCCCCCTTAAATTTTGTGCCTAAGATGAGTGCCTCACTACTGCCCCCTAGTCCTGACCCTGGTGGTGACAGAGGGCTGGTGGGAGATGAGGATGGGGGTGGGGAGGGTGGCCCCATGGTGTCAGGAAGATTCTGCACTAAGCTTTCCATTGCAGCTGTCACCTCTTTGCCTGAAGATATGCCTTGAGGTTGGACTAAATGGCATTTTCTAGACCAGTGATCCTCAATGGAGGCAACTTTGCTCCCCAGAGGAGCTTTGTAAATATGTGGAGATGTTTTTGATAGTCTTTGGGGGACAATCAGATTGATTGGGGGAGGTATTCCTGACATCTAGTGAGTAGAAACCAGGGATGCTGCTAAACTTCTTCAGTCACCCCTTCCCCAAAACACAACAAAGAAACACTTTACTCCAAATAGTAAGAGTGAAGAGGTTGAAAACCTTGATCTAGATCTATAGCATAGAAGAAAGAGCATAAGTTTTTCACACATTAAAGGTGAAAAAAACAGGAAGAGGAAGAACTAGAGTGAGAAGGAGAGAAAGAGGGAGGGAGGAGAGAAGGAAGAAAGGGAGAGAGAAAAAGTGGTGATAGATAGATAGATAGATAGATAGATAGATAGATAGATAGATGACAGAAGGTTTGGGAGCCAGAAGCACTAGAAATACCAGTTCCCCACTTCCTGTGCACACTTGCAAGGGAGTTTCCCTCTCTGAATCTCATTTTTCACACCTGTGAAGTTTGGGTCATCATACATTCTCATGGGAATGAGGAGACGGTGAGGATTCTGGGATGGGATGCATATGAAGTCCCCGGTCTAGACAAGCACTCAGGAGGTGGGCGCCTCCTCTCTCCTCCCTCGTGGACCACCAACATCCTAGAATTCTCCACTTCATTGGCTGGGATAGTGACCAGAAGAAGGCTGCTCCCGGGGTTATGACTGGGGCACTTTAGGGTGCTAACAGTAAGTGCATGTGGACAGTAGACATCTGGGATCTTCTCCAGAACACCTGAGTGTTTGAACACCTATATGTGTCAGTGGACCCCAGGAGGCAGGTCCCTGCAGTCCCAGCAGGGAGCAGGTGAGAGAATTGAGCAAATGCCTTATTATCAACTTCCTTACCCAGCCCCAAGCCTGGGGCAATCATCCTGGTCTCTTCCCACTTCCCCAAAGGCCCAATATAAGGACTGCCTCTGGTACCCAGCAGTCAGAGACACCAAGAGTGGAGGTCTCTGACACTTGAAGGTGAGTGCTCCCCCAGCTGCCCAGTGAAGAGGGGTCCAAAGCGTGGGAGAAAGCAGAAGCCAACACCTAAGGAGGCCTGTCCTTAGGACCCTGATGGCCACTGTCCTTCCAGTCCGTCCTCAGTGTAGGAGAACCGGCCCTGACTTGAGCAGACCAGCTCTGGGCTAAGTGCTATTCCAGGGGCCAGTGATGGAATGCTTGGGTAAAAGGGACTTTTTCTGTTTCTCCAGGTCAGCATCTGTTCACTGGGGAGAAGGAAGCTCTCTACTTTGCCTTCAATCAGCTACTTAAACAAACATTGCATCTCTGTTGTGTGACAGGGGCCGTGCAGACATAGTGAGCAGATCCACGGCGGGAAGTGAAGCTGTGTCCCTGCCACAAGAACAGTGACTATGAAACTCCCCCTGTTCCTGCTGCTCCTCCTGCTGGGGACAGTTGCTGCTTTTCACCTGGGTAAGTCCTCCCTTCCCTTCTCATCCAGCCTGACCCCTTCTCCTCTTTCTGGCACCTCTTTGGCTCTCTCTGGGCCAGGGCCGCAGCTTTTCCTTCTTCAGTGGGTCCAGCTCCCCTCAGGTAAGATCTCCTGGACTCAGAAATGTGACCTGAACAATCTGTCCGGGCTACGCCTCAAGCAAAACCCCCCACCTTCTCAGAGCAGCTTCTTCCTACCCCTAAAATACACACCTGTCAGCCAGCGCCAGGTGCTCACCCCTTTGTGTGAGTTCTCACCTCGCCCCACAGGGAGGAGATCCTTCTGGCCTAGGCTCCAGAAGGACGCACTAGGAAGCCTTGAGTGGGGTGGTCGGCGCTGTCCGTGGTCCTGGAAGAAGGAGCTCCTGACCTGATGGCAGGCTACCTCTTCTTCCAGGGAATGATGCCCCCTATCTGGACAGCCAAGAGTCACAGGCAGACCTGAGCCAGGATCTGGAAGGTTCAGGGGAGCAGGAGGGAGAGTTGGTCCTGACAGAGGAGGCCATTCAGTCCCAAGGAGAGCAGGTGGAGGCTTCCAGCTGCCAAGATGCCTTTGAGGACGAGAAGGCCATGGAGTCGGACCCAGGTGCCCTAGATGAGAACTTGTGCCCCAGGGAAGAGGACACAGAGGAAATGCTGGGCAGTGATGGGTGCAAGACCTGCCGCTACCGGTTGGTGCAGACGCCCCGAACATTTGCAGGCGCTCAGGTAAGTGGCAGGGAGGCTGCTGATGAAGGAGGACCAGGGGCAGGAGCAGAGAGTGGGTTCCATCTCCTGTTCACTAGTCATTTACACTTGTGGTTCTCAAACACTAGTGAGCAGCAGAATCTCCTAGGAGTCTTTTGAAGCATCAATTTCAGGGTTAGCAAGTCTGTGGTGGCGCCCAAGAGTTTGCACATAGGACCAAGTGCTAGGTGATGATAATATTGTTGGTCTGGAGGCAGTTCTTTGAGAATCACTGATTGGGACAAAGGCTTTGGTATTAGATATACCTGTGTTAAACCCTGGCTCCACCTGTCATTGACATATTACCTAGGCAAGTCACTTCACCCTTCAGAGCTTCAGGATCTTCACTTGTACAATGGAGATATATAGTACCAACCTCTTAAGATTAAATGAGATAATACATGAAAAGCATTTGGATCAGTCCTTGGGTCATTATAAACTCCTAGTAAATGGTGGCTAAGATTATTCTCAGGATTATTATTATTTCCTGCAAGAAGTTCTCGGTGACAGATAAAGGAGCAAGAGATGGGCTTTAAGGAGCAAGTAGATCCGTGATTTCTGACCTGACAAGGGATGGAGAGTTGTCTTCTGGAGTCTCAGGAACTTGAGTGAAAATAACCCAGTGAATTATCTACCCCACCTCTTCTTTCTGCAGGACACCTGCTGGAGGTGCTACAGAGGCAACCTGGCCTCTATCCACAGCCTCAGCACCAACAATCAACTTCAACGCTTGGCAAGTACGATTAACCAGCAACAGGTCTGGATTGGAGGTGCCATCGGGGGCTGGGTAAGTGAGGGGCCAGCCCCCAGGTACAGGAAGTTCTCTCTGGCATCAGGACTCATTCTAGCAGCTGAGTGACCTTCCTGTGGGAGGTAGTGGGGGAGCTGGCCGGTGCTGGCTAAAGATAACTGATGATTGTGCACATCTCTTCTCAACTCCATGTTCAGTGACTTCATGCTTTTTGCATGAAATCTTCCATGGCAGGTGTATTTCGACCATGGAAAATGGCTGTTGTTACAAATCAGGGTTCCTCCCTCACTCTGCCTTCTCACCTTCTCCCAGAGCTGGTTGGTAAACAGTTACCAGCTCACCACTGGAGTCAGAGATCCATTCCATCCCCAGCTTGGTCATTTACAAGCGGAATGGCTTCCTCATGTCTAAAATGGGGTCCTTCTCTCAAAGTGGTTCTGGGATAGTTGGTGAATAAGTGCTATTATATTTGTTACTCAAGTGTGGTCCATGGGCCAAGCAATATTAGCATTGTCTGATGGCTTGTTAGGAATGCACAGTCTTGGGGCTGATCTGAGACTCCTGAATCAGCAACTCCATTTTAAAAAGGTCTGCAGGAGACTCGTATTCACAGGAAGTATGAGAATCCTGGCTGTGTGAGGCGGGGAGGGACCACTGCTCTTCCATTGTCATTGCCTGCAAACCCTCAGGGGTGGGTGTCCAGGATATTTGGTTCCTAGCTGGGTGGGCAGTGCCCAGAAAGGGACAGTCAGTGGGCATTTTCTGGAACCTCTGGATCTGCCTGTCTCCTGGACCTCAGCCTCTGACCCAGCCTATCCCCTCTCTCGTTCTAGTGCTTCGGGTTTCACTGGATTGATAGGAGCCCTGTAAATTTTCGTCACTGGGCTAATCAGCGTGGGAACGGCCGCTGCGTGACCCTATGCACCAGAGGTGAGGGGGACTGGGCCCCAGGGCAAAGGGAAGGGATGGCAAGGTGGACTCTTACACACTGTCCCTTTGAGCTGCCTGAGCAACACCTCCTCAAACTCACAGCCTCCCCACAACTGGAGAACCAACGTTCTGTCTGTGAGGAGGGCTGTGATGTAGGGTGAGGGGGTGCCCTGTGTGAGGGCTGGATGGGGGCTCTCCATCCTCAGAGACGAAGCTCAGCTGGGGGTCTGGGGGCTGCTTTTCTTCCTCTGCTACTGATGTGACAATTGAGAGTAGCCGAGGTGAATGAAAGGTGTGGATGAGGGACAAGCAAGAGATTTGCGAATTAGGAATGGCTCAATGCCAGACGTGAGGGACTCAGGACTATGGCTAAGGCCATACATGCAGGAGAAAGGCTTCCCCAGTTCTCATCCCAGCCCTGCCACCTGCCCACTGCCATACAGAAAAGTGGTTTCCCCGCTGAGGCTCAGGTTCCTCATCTGTGCAATGGGGATGAGGACAGCACCTCCCTCTGAGAGTCATTGTGAGGATTAGCCAGGAGCCCCCAGGAAGCACTCAGCACCCTGTCTTCCTGGGGTGAAAACTCAACAAACACAAGCAGGTGGGGGTGTGTGGCAAACATATCATGACAATTGGAGGGCAAGGGGGCACAGGCCACACTCTGCTGGCAGCTGACATCACTGTGTTTTCTATTGCTAGGGGGTCTTTGGCGACAGTCAAATTGCGGAATACGTCTGCCCTTTGTCTGCTCCTCCTAAGCCAGTGGCGAGAAAGGGATCGTGCCTGGAACCCCCTCCCTATACCCCTCCTGGCAGCCCCTGGCCCACCCTGGGCACTGGGCTGGACTCCCAGCCTCTCCTGGTCATAAAGCCATGTTTCCCATTGCATTTGCGGACTCTTGTTTCTTCATTGCTCATTGGAGGACTCCCCGGGTCTGAAAATCCTGAAAGCCCTCACTCCTGCAGGGTGGGGCTTTGAGGAAAGTAAAGGGTGGCCAGTGTCCCACAGGGACGGGTGGAATGGGGGTGGAATGCTGAGGGGTTTGGCTGCAGTGCCACCTAAGGGCGGAGCCAGGACTGGGTGGCTCTCCCAAGACCCTTCTCAGCCCAGGCTGGGGGATTCCACACCCCCACCCCCTTGCACTGGGGAAGTTCTCATTGGGTGGAGAATGGCGAGGGGGCGGAGGGGGGGGGCGGTGGTGGAAACTGGCCCTCCTGCTTTGTTTGGATTCAGCATAGGGTGTGTTGTGGGGTGGGAGTGGGGTGGCTTTCCAAATGAGGGTGATATCACTGATTCAAGAAGTGGAGGACTGTTAAAAATTTAACTGAGTACATTTAAATATGAAATTGGCTTTATTCATTGATTCATGAGTCATGCAGCATACCATCCAGCAAATAGAAAGAAGCTCTGAAAGCTGTAATAATAGAAGGTGTTTATAGGCAGAAGGGAGCAGAAGGAAGGTTCTAGCAAAGAATGCATTGCTTCAGGGGAGGTCACCTTTCTTTGGAAGGGGTCCATCAAGAGGATTCCCAGCCCAAGCTGGTTTGGCTCAGTGGATAGAGTGCTGGCCTGAGGACTGAAGTGTCCTGGGTTCCATCCTGGTCAAGGGCGTGGTCGTTGGTTGCAGGCTCCTCCTGAGCCCCCCCCCCCCCCCCCCCCGGCCCGGGACATTTGCAGGAGGCAACTAATTGATGTGTTTCTTTCTCATTGATATTTCTGTCTTTCCCTCTCCCTTCCACTCTTTAAAACTCACTGGAAAATTATACTCAGGTGAGGATTGAAAATAAAAAAAGCAAAAGTAATGAAATAAGAGGACTGGCCTTACATCCCAAAATATGGGCTTTCCCATCCCAACAAGGTGCTAGCTAAGCTCTGTGTGATAGATCCTCCCTTCCCCCAACTGGTGGGCAGAGTATGACGTAACCTGAGGCCTGGAAATATCTGAGTACCTAACCAGGCACCTTATATGGGCCATACATTCGCCACCAATCAGAGTACAATAAGCCCCCATTCCTTCCCATTCTGCTTCTCAAAGGAGTGCCCATCTCCTCACATGTTTCTGTTCTCCCCTTGAGAGACAGCCCGGCAGGTCCTTCTCCTCTAATAAAGCCTGTAGTCCTGGTTTTCGGGCTCTGTCTGATCTTTCATTTTTCGGCCTCTGATTTTTCATTTTTGCTGCTGAAACCTGGGAGAGGTGCACGGGAGGTGGAAGGTCCTCGAACCTAACCCTGAGCTTCTGATTCCTGCACTGGCTCTGCTCGGTGGTATGGTTCTGAGTTGATTGGCCCGCTCCGCACACCTCTCGAACCCTCCATACCAGGACATGTGGGGATCTCGTAGCTTCCTTCTCACCAGTAGGCTTCAGGGACTTCTGCCCCCCACCCCCCCCCAATCATTCCCTTGACCTGGAAGGGCCTCAGAGTTTACCGTCTACTCAGCTACAGGTTCTACATCCTACCAAAGCCCAGGTACCTGGCCAGGAAACTCTGCTCTACTCCACGGAAAAGGTCTCGGGGTGGCGACCTTGGAACCTTTTCTCGTCTCTCTCTCTCTCTCTCTACAGGTCGGCTGAGGGAAAAGGAGGATGCTCCTTGTTCCTTCCCCAACTTCCCGGTGGCCCTTCCCTCTGGTCATGGGGACCTCTCAGCTCAAACCTCCTCGAAACACACTCTTAGGGTGTCTCCTTGCCAATCTCTCGACCCTTGGTCTTTCTGGATACATCAAACCAAAGAAGCTCTGCCTGGCCACAATATAAACTTGACAATGGCTCTTAGTGGCCCCAAAACGGCACTTTCGATTCCAATATCCTCCAAGACCTAGATAATTTTTGTCACCTGACAGGGAAAGCTTTCGAAATCCCTACAGGGAAGGCTTTCTTTCCGCCCCTCCCCCTGCACCCCAATTTTGCCCCTCGCTTTGCTCCTCATGTTCCACTCATCAGATCCTCCTCGAGAAGTTCCCTTCACCCTCTCAACCCAGTCCTCAGCCCCTTTCTCTGTCTTCTGACTCTTTCGACCCAGCTCATCATTCCTCTCCACCTCGCCTACTCTTTACAATCCCGCCATGAAATCTGCACCCCATGCTCTACCCTCTGAGAACTTTAACCGTCCACCTTCCCCTGTGTGCTCTCCACCGAATCTCCACTCCCATGACCGCCAGCAACCGAATTCACAGGTGGCTGGCCAGTTCCCTTTGCGAGAGGTTGCAGGGGCGGAGGGTATTATCCGGGTAGCCATTCCCTCTCACTTTCTCATCTTTCTCAAATCGAAAAACGCCTCGGCTCTTTCTCTTCAGACCCTCTTAACCAGAAGCTGCCTTCTCCCCAGTCCCTGAGAGCCCAAATCCTGAGAACGTGAGCTCCAAAACAGCCTTTCCCATCTAACACTCATTCTCAGGCCACCCAAAGACTGCCTTCCTCAACAGCCTCTTCTATTCCTGCATCCATTCTACCCCTGAGGGAGGCAGCAGGAACGGAGAGCATAGTCTGAGTCCATGCCCCATTCTCTATGTTCTGCCTCACAGATTGAGAGGCATCTCAGATTTCTTTTTCCACTGACCCAACCACCTTTACTCCCCCCACATACGCCTCAAACTTCAAAAAATAGATACAGGTCCACAAACCCCTCAAAAAGGCCTTGTTAACCTAACCTTTAAGGTCTTTAATAATAGAGATGAGGAGACCCAAATCCAAAATCAAAAGCGAGATCAGGCCAAGGCTGAGGCCCATTAGGAGCCTTCCAGCTCCTAGCCACCGCTTTCAAACCCCAAATGACGTGCCGGTCCTCCATCTGTGGGTAAGTCAGGGGCTAAGCCGCCTCCGGGCCCATGCTTCAAGTGCAGCAAGGAAAGACACTGAGCCAAGTCCTGCTCAAACCCGAGACCCCCGCCTGGGCCCTGCCCAAGGTGTGGAAGGGAAGGCCACTGGAAATCAGACTATAGTCTGGTCCTATGGTTCAGGCCTCAGCCAGTCCAGCATGGCCACCCTCTGGATCGGGTTTGGAGCTCCCAGACCTCCTGGGACTGGCTGCCGAAGAAGCTGCCCAGGCCCTGACAAGGCCCCACAGACTTACATCACCGGGACAGAGCCTCGGGTAATGACTGTGGTGGCAGGTGAGCCAATCTCCTTTTTAATTGACACTGGCTTCGGCTTTGGCTTCCCGATGTCTCTTCGATCTGATAATGACCCTGCTTTTGTCTCTCAGGAAACGCAGCTGGTCTCTCAAATGCTAAACATCAGATGGAACCTCCACATCCCCTACCACCCTTAGTCTTCAGGTAAAGTAGAAAAGGCCAATTAGCTCTTAAAAACACATCTAACCAAGCTATCCTTAGAGCTCCATATGCCGTGGACTGAACTACTCCCCCTGGCACTATGAGACTGAGGGCCACGCCATGACAACCACTACTTCTAAGCCCCTTCAAGATCATGTATGGGCGGCCTTTTGTCCTCCAAACCCCAGAGGACAATTCCCCTACCCCGGGAGACTACTTTCCCGCTTTTGCCCATATGAGAGCATTCTTACAACAACACGCTGATAATCTTCTCCCCCGTCCCTTTGCTACAACTTCTACTCATCTCTCAGTCCTCCCTGGGGACTTGATCTATGTCAAGAAAAAAGGAAAGGCATCCTTAACACCGCTGGGAGGGGCCTTTCCCAGTCATACTATCCACCCCTACTGCAGCAAAGGTACAAGGAATACACTACTGGTATCACCTCTCACACATTAAGCCATACAAACCTCTACACAAAACATTACCTTCCTATACTTCTACCCCCACAGGACCTACCTCTCTCAGGCTCACCAAATGTCCCCCCACCATCCCCAAAGAAGTCTCAGCGGCACCAGCCAGGACCTGATGACCCATCATTCCTCACAGGCTCTTACCTGGCAAGGGACCCTCTGACTTTTTACTCTGGAAGAAGCTCAGGTTTTTGAATTCCTTTTTATATGTCTCATCTCCTCAGCATAATCCTCCTACAGGCAGCTAACAATGAATGCACCAATTAAGGTTTTTTTGTCTTTTCGGGTGAAACGGAGTTGGGATGATGAGGGAATCATCAATTCTACTATAATTGTCTTTATCAAAACCTATGTCAATCCCCGACCTATTCGCCCCCCCCCCCCCCCCAAGGACATTCTCTCTCGCCCTACGAACCCTGGACCTACTCCTTTGCCCACCCTCATCAACACAACTTTTTCAACTACTCTCTAAGATCAATCCCTCCTTCTTTACATCCTGTTGGATTTGTCTGTCACTGGCTCGAATCCTCATCATAGCCACTCCAATCCCAACCTATTGGACCACTAACTTAATTCTTACTTATACCAGACCTCAACGCACCCTGTACAACATCTCTCTACCTGTTTAACAAATCTATAAATTTACCCCCTCCCTTAGCCTGCCCTCCACTGGGTATTTTTCTCCTCTGTGGGACTACAGCCTACACCTGTGTTCCCCAGGACCTGTCACACGCGCTCTGCCTTTATGTCTTCCTAACCCCCAATCATTCTATCAGAACAGAGGGAGAGCTCAAATCCTCTCCTTGGTCTTCTCAGGTCTCACCACAAAAGGGCGGCCCTTGTTCCCCTCTTAGTGGGTACAGGAGTCCTCACTGCAGTAGGGACAGGCGTAGGAGGCATTTCCTCCTCTGTTCATTTCTACCACAAATTGTCTGCTGAATTTTCAGAGGATATCGCCATCATTAGCAATTCCCTTGAATCCCTTCAAAGGAAGGTAGACTCCTTAGCAGCGGTAGCCCTACAGAATCGGCGTGCTTTAGATCTCTTGACAGCAGAAAAAGGGGGTACCTGTGTCTTTCTTGGGGAAGAATGCTGCTACTTTGTAAATGTATCAGTAATTGTCAAAGATCACATTAAATCCCTCCAGGACAGAATTGACCAAAGACAACGTCACCAGCTAGAAGGGGGGTATGCTGTCTTTGGCTCACTTACTCTATGGCTCCTCCCACTATTAGGCCCACTGGTATTTATTGTTTTAATTTTTCTCTTTGGTCCCTGTCTCATGCACTGTTTCACTAGTTTTTTGCAGAACAAAATGCAGGCGTTCGCTAACCAGAAAGTGGGAGAGACCTATCTGGCCTTGAATTCAGAACCTAGAGACACCTATGTCACCAGAATCTTTGAGACTCCGGGATGCCCCTCACAACATCCCCTCTCAGCAGGAAGTAGCTACGGAAGACGGACCTTCACCCCCTGATCTTGCCTGGACTCTCAATTTTTTTTTTTTTACTATTACCAAAAGATTGGAATGATAGATCCTCCCTTCTGCCCAACTGGTGGGTGGAGTATGACTTAATCTGCGGCCTGGAAATACCTGACTACCTAACCAGGCACCTTATATGGACCATACATTTAGCCACCAATCAGCACCCGCCGAGTACACTAAGCCCCCATTACTTCCCATTCCTCCCCTCAAAAGGTGTGTTCACCTCTGCTTGTGTTGCTGTCCTCCCCTTCAACACAGCCCAGCAGGTTCTTCTACTTTTTTTTTTTTTTTTTAAAATATATTTTATTGATTTTTTACAGAGAGGAAGGGAGAGGGAAAGAGAGTTAGAAACAACGATGAGAAACATCGACCAGCTGCCTCCTGCACGCCCCCTACTGGGGATGTGCCTGCAACCAAGGTACATGCCCTTGACCAGAATTGAACCCGGGACCCTTGAGTCCGCAGGCCGACGCTCTATCCACTGAGCCAAACCGGTTAGGGCTACTCCTTTAATAAAGACTGTAGTCCTGGTTTTCGACCTCTGTCTGATTTTTCACTGTGAAGCTAAGCTCCATCTTGACAGTGGAACCCCTGGAGTTCTGTTCACCGGGCCAGCACTGACCTGGAGTGCAATCCAGACAGTGCTTATCTGTGGACACAGGTCCCAGTTCCAGTGACGGCTTTCTGACAGCCCCAGGTCCAAGCCCTATCTTAGAGTGTTATTGGAGCTGATCTCATTAGAGGCAGGTTCTCTCATACCAAAAGCTCCCAGATGAAAACATTGAGACTCTGGGACTTGCCATTCATTTGCATCACACTGCACTAAGACCCAACCTCTGCCTGATGTGGGACTGGACTGACACTTGAGACAAAAGGCAGAGTTTGAAACCCCTTCAACATAAATGCAAACATAAGCCAGACAGTCGGAGTTTCACAGAAGTTGAAAAGTTGGCAGTGTTGGATGGACTGTCTGGGGTAATGCAGACTGTCTGGGGGTATCAAAGAAGCAAGGACCTAGGAGTCAGACGTGCCACTCCTTCCTAGTTGTATGAACTTGGGCAGGTCATCGAACCTCTCTGAGCTTCTGTAGTAGGTGTGCAGGTGAGAGACGGCAATACCTATTTTGTAGGATGATTGTAACGATTAAGTGGGGTGATGGATGTCAGAGTCTTCGTGTAGCAAAGTGTATGGTCTGTGGTGGGCCTTTAAAAATCACATTTCCAGTTTTAAATCAGACATTACTGTGCCCACTGAAGTCATTGGAATGTTTTTGCCTGGGATTTGATAGGGCAGGGGGTGGGTGGGCAGGCTGTAGAGAAGGGAGGTGAGTGAGAGGAGGCAGAGGACAGGCAGCCTCAGTGGCATCAGCCAGGATCTGATGACCCATCAGGACAAGGAGCTGGAAGAATCAAGTGCCCCAGGCCCTGCTTTTGTCTCTCAGGAAACACAGCTGGCCTCTCAAATGCTAAATGTCAGGAGGGACAAGGAGCTGGAAGGCCTTCCCTTAGGCCTGTCTCTGGCTTGCTGTGTGATCTTGGGCAACTTGTCAAGCTCTCTGAGGTGCCATTTCCACATCTGTAACACAGGGCTGTTCAAGGAAAAGTGTGTGTAAAGCCTATCGTGAGGCTGGCTCTTGAGAGCAGCTGAGCATCCCTACCATTGAGTGATATGGTGCCCCTAGCCTGGGCCCAAGAGGGAGAAGAATGATGGGGAGGTGTCTAGATCTTCCCCCCCACCACTAGGGTGGACTCAAGCTGTAAATCCAACACCAGGTTTTGGGGACCCAGAATTGGCCAATCCCCCCACTACCACCACCCATGTCGTTAAGCTGAGGATCTAGTCAGTTGGGCCAGAGAGATAACAGCCAAGACCTTTACCCTGCAATTATGCCCAGAAGTGACCTCTCAGATACTTCTCCATTTGTAGGTCCCCTGGGACAGCAGAGGCAGGGAAGGCCTTTTCACCCTCTGGACTACCTGTGTCTGGTGCCCTGAGGCCTGGAAGGCTGAGAAGGGGTCTGAGGAAGAAATATGACTGCCCAGGGGGAATGTCACAGAGTGAGTCACCCACCCTGCCAAGGCTGCTAACTCCCGGCAGGGATATCCAGCATGGCCAGGGCTCGGCATTTGTTGGCCTCTCTTTGGATGGCAGTGAATGTGGCTGGAGCTGGGTTGATTCAACTTTTGATATTTTCCCATCCAAGTACTAACCAGGCCCGACGCTGCTTAGCTTCTGAGATCAGACGAGATCGGGCGCGTTCAGGGTGGTATGGCTGTAGACAAAGTTTTGATATTTTAATCATCACAGATGGTTTTGCATTTATTTCCAAGAAAGATTGCATGAAAGATATTCATTTATCTTGACTACTGAATTCTTTAGTGCCCCCTTAAATTTTGCACCTGAGGTGATTGCCTCACTCAGTGCCTCCTAGTCCTGACCCTGGTGGTGACAGAGGGCTGGTGGGAGATGAGGATGGGGGTGGGGAGGGTGGCCCCCAATGTGTCTGAAAGATTCTGCAGTAAGCTTTCCATTGCAGCTGTCACCTCTTTGCCTGAAGATATGCCTTGAGGCTGGACTAAATGGCATTTTCTAGACCAGTGATCCTCAATGGAAGCAACTTTGCTCTCCAGAGGACATTTGGAAATATGTGGAGATGTTTTTGATAGTCTTTGGGGGACAATCAGATTGATGGGGGGAGGTACTCCTGACATCTAGTGAGTAGAGACCAGGGATGCTGCTAAACTTCTACAGTTCCCCCGCCCCCTCAACACACAACAAAGAATTACTTTACTCCAACTAGTAACAGTACAAATATTGAGAACCTTGATCTAGATCTACAGCATAGAAGAAAGAGCATAAGGTTTTCACACATTAAAGATCACAAGGTAGGAAGAGGTAGAACTACAGTGAGAAGGAGAAAAAGAGGGTGGGAGGGAAATGGAGGGAGAGAGGAAGATAGATAGATAGATAGATAGATAGATAGATAGATAGATAGTAGATAGAGAGAAGGTTTGGGAGATAAAAGAACTAAGAATCCCAGATCCCACTCTTCCTGTGCACACTTGCAAGGGACTTTCCCTCTCTGAATCACAGTTTTCACACCTGTGAAGTTAGGGTCATCATACATTCTCATGGGAATGAGGAGAAGGTGAGGATTCTGGGATGGGATGCATGTGAAGTCCCCGGTCTAGACAAGCACTCAGGTGGTGGGCACCTCCTTTCTCCTCTCCTCATGGTCCCCTAGCATCCTAGGATCCTCCACTTCATTGGCTGGGATAGTGACCAGAAGAAGGCTACTCCCGGGGTTATGACTGGGGAACTTTAGGGGTGCTAACAGCAAGTATATGTGGACAGTAGACATCTGGGGTCTTCTCCAGCACACCTGGGTGTTTGGACACCCATGTGTGTCAGTGGACCCTGGAGGCCGGTCCCTGCAGTCCCAGCAGGGAGCAGATGAGCTAATTGAGCAAATGCCTTATTATCAGCTCCCCTGCCCAGCACCCCGGCCTGTGCAATCATCCAGGCCTCAAAAGCCCAATATAAGGACTTCCCCAAAAGCCCAATATAAGGACTGCCTCTGGTACCCAGCAGTCAGAGACACCGAGAGTGGAGGTCTCCGACACTTGAAGGTGAGTGCTCCCCCAGCTGCCCAGTGAAGAGGGGTCCAAGGGTTGGCAGGAAGCAGAAGCTTATATGGCAAAGACCTAGGAGGCCTGTCCTTAGGACTCTGATGGCCACTGTCCTTCCACTCCGTCCTCAGTGTAGTGAAATGAGCCCTGACCCTGAGCAGACCGGCTCCTGCAGGGGCAGGGTCTGGGCCAAGTGGTGTTCCAGGGGCCAGTGATAAAGCGCTTGGGTAAAGGGACTTTTCTTGATTCTCCAGGTCAGTGTCTTTTCACTGGAGGAGAAGGAAGCTCTCTAGTTTGCCTTTAATCATCTATTTAAACAAACATTGCATCTCTGTTGTGTGACAGGGGCTGTGCGGACACACAGGACAGCCTCAAAGCGTAAAGTGAAGCTGTGTCCCTGCCACAAGAACAGTGACTATGAAACTCCCCCTGCTCCTGCTGCTCCTCCTGCTGGGGACAGTTGCTGCTTTTCATCTGGGTAAGTCCTCCCTTCCCTTCCCATCCAGCCTGACCCCTTCTCCTCTTTCTGGCACCTCTTTGGCTCTCTCTGGGAAAGGGCCGCAGCTTTTCCTTCTTCAGTGGGTCCAGCTCCCCTCAGGTGAGATCTCTCTTGGACTCAAAAATGTGACCTGAATATTTTGTCAGGGATCTGACTCAAGCAAAACCAACCCACCATTTTTAAAAAAATATATTTTATTGATTTTTTACAGAGAGGAAGGGAGAGGGATAGAGCGTTAGAAACATCGATGAGAGAGAAACACTGAGCAGTTGCCTCCTGCACACCCCCCACATGGTATGTCCCCGAAAACAAGGTACATGCCCTTGACCGAATTAGAACCTGGGACCCTTGAGTCCGCAGGCCAACCCTCTATCCACTGAGCCAAACCAGTTAGGGCAACCCACCCACCTTTTCAGAGCAGCTTCTTCCTACCCCTAAAATACACACCTGTCAGGCAGCGCCAGGTGCTCACCCCTTTGTGTGAGTTCTCACCTCACCCCACAGGGAGGAGATCCTTCTGGCCTAGGCTCCAGAAGGACGCACTAGGAAGTCTTGAGTGGTGTGGTCGGCGCTGTCCGTGGTCCTGGAAGAAGGAGCTCCTGACCTGATGGCAGGCTACCTCTTCTTCCAGGGAATGATGCCCCCTATCTGGACAGCCAAGAGTCACAGGCAGACCTGAGCCAGGATCTGGAAGGCTCAGGGGAGCAGGAGGGAGAGTTGGTCCTGACTGAGGAGGTCATTCTGTCCCAAGGAGAGCAGGTGGAGACTTCCAGCTGCCAAGATGCCTTTGAGGACGAGAAGGCCATGGAATCGGACCCAGGTGCCCTAGATGAGAACTTTCAGTGCCCCAGGGAAGAGGACACAGTGACAATTCTGGTCAGTGCTGGGTACAAGAACAGACCCTACCGGTTGGTGAAGACTCCCAAAACATTTGCAGACGCTCGGGTAAGTGGCATGGGGCTACTGTGGAAGGAGGACCAGGGGCAGGAGCAGAGAGTGGGTTCCATCTTCTGTTCACTATTCATTTACACTAGTGGTTGTCAAAGGCTAGTGAGCAGCAGACTCTCCTAGAGGTCTTGTTGAAGCATCGATTTCAGGGTTAGCAAGTCTGTGATGGTGCCCAACAGGATGCATTTAGGACCACGTGCCAGGTAATGATGACATTGTTGGTCTAGAGACAGTACTTTGAGAATCACTGATTGGGACAAAGGCTTTGGTATTAGATATACCTGTGTTAAACCCTGGCTCCACCCGTGATTGTCATGTTACCTGGGTAGGTCAGTTCACCCTTCAGAGCTTCAGGATCTTCACTTGTACAATGGAGATATATAGTATCAGCCTCTTATGTTGTGGTGAGGTTTAACTGAGGTAATACATGGAAAGCATTTGGATCAGTCCTTGAGTCATTGTAAACTGCCAGTAAATGGTGGCTGATATTATTCTCAGGATTATTATTATTTTCTGCATGAAGTTCCTGCTGACAGATAAAGGGGCAAGAGATGGAATTGAAGGAGCAAGTAGATTCCAGATTTCTGACCTGACAAAGGATGGAGAACTCTCTCCTGGAGACTCAGGAACATGAGGGGGGAAAAAACCCAGGGTATTTTCTTCACCACCTCTTTTTTCTGCAGAACACCTGCAGGAATTGCTACCGTGGCACCCTGGCCTCTATCCACAACAAGCAAACCAACAGGAATATCCAGATCTCCTGCAATAACTTCTATGGCAATGTCTGGATTGGAGGCACTGTCTATGCCAGGGTAAGTGAGGGGCAGCTCCCAGGTACAGGAAGGTCTCTCTGGCATCAGGACTCATTCCAGCAGCTGAGTGACTTTCCTGTGGGAGGCAGTGGAGGAGCTGGCTGGTGCTGGCTAGAGAGAAGTGGTGATTGTGCGCATCTCTTCCCAACTCCATGTTCAGTGACTTCATGTTTGTAGCATGAAATCTGCCATGACAAGTGTATTTCGACCATGGAAAATGGCTGTTGTTACAAATCAGGGTTCCTCCCTCGCTCTGCTTTCTCATCTTCCCCCTGAGCTGGTTGATAAACAGTTACCAGCTCACCACTGCAGTCAGGAGATCCATTCCTTCCCCAGCTTGGTCACTTTAGCTGAATGGCTTCCTCATGCCTAAAATGGGGTCCTTCTCTCAGAGTGGTTCTGGGATAGTGGGTGAATAAGTGCTATTATATTTGCTACTCAAGTGTGGTCCATGGATCAAGCAGTACTGCATCACCTGAATGCTTGTTAGGAATGCACAGTCTTGGGCCTCATCTGAGATCTTGAATCAGCAACTCCGTTTTATTTTTTGAAAAAAATATATTTTCTTGATTTTTTACAGAGAGGAAAGGAGAGCCATAGAGAGCCAGAGACATCGATGAGAGAGAAACATCAATCACTAGCCTCCTGCCCACCTTCTACTGGGGATGTAAACGCAACCGAGGTACATGCCCTCGACTGGAATTGAACCTGTTACCCTTCAGTCTGCAGGCTGACGCTCTGTCCACTTAGCCAAACCGGCTAGGGCAGCATCTCCATTTTAAAAAGATCCACAAGAGACTTGTATTCACAGAACGTTTGAGAAGCCTGGCTGTGTGAGGCGGGGAGGGACCACTGCTCTTCCATTGTCATTGCCTGCAAACCGTCAGGGGTGGGTGTCCAGGATATCTGTCTCCTAGCTGGGTGGGAAGTGCCCTAGAAAGGGACACTCAGGGGGCATTTTCTGGAACCTCTGGATCTGCCTGTGTTCCTGGACCTCAGCCTCTGACCCCGCCTATCCCCTCTCTTTTTCCAGTGCCTCCCGTTACACTGGATTGATGGGAGCATTGTAAATTACAGCCACTGGGCTCAACGTCATGCGCACGGCCACTGTGTGGCCCTATCCACCAGAGGTGAGGGGGACTGGGCCCCAGGGCAGAGGGAAGGGATGGCAAAGTGGACTCTTAGATACTGTCTCTGTGAGCTGCCTGAGCAACACCTCCTGAAACTCACAGCCTCCCCACAACTGGAGAACCAACATCCTGTCTGTGAGGAGGGCTGTGATGTAGGGTGAGGGGGTGCTCTGTGTGATGGCTGGATAGGGGCTCTCCATCCTCACAGAAGAAGCTTGGCTGGGGGTCTGAGGGCTGCTTTCCTTCCTCTGCTACAGATGTGACAATTGAGAGTGGCCGAGGTGAATGAAAGGTGTGGACAGGGGATGAGGGAGAGATGCGTGAATGAGGAATGGCTAAATGCCAGACGTGAGGGACTCAGGACTATGGCTAAGGCCATATACGCTGGAGAAAGGCTGCCACAGTTCTCATCCCAGCCCTGCCACCTGCCCACTGCCATACAGACAAGTGGTTTCCCCGCTGAGGCTCAGGTTCCTCATCTGTGCAGTGGGGATGAGGACAGCACCTCCCTCTGGGAGTCATTGTGAGGATTAGCCAGGAGCCCCCAGGGAAGCACTCAGCACCTTGTCTTCCTGGGGTGAAAACTCAACAAGCAGGTGGGGGTGTGTGGAAAACATATCATGGAGATTGGAGGGCAAGGGGGGCACGGGCCACACTCTGCCAACTGTTTGCATCACTGTGTTCTCTATTGCCAGGTGGTTATTGGCGACAATCATGTTGCGAAAGACTTCTGCCCTTCGTCTGCTCCTCCTAAGCCAGTGGCAAGGAAAAGAGTCTGCCTGGAGCCCCCTCCTTACACCCCTCCTGGCAGCCCCTGGCCCTCCCTGGGCACTGGGCAGGACTCCCTGCCTCTCCTGGTCATAAAGCCATGTTTCCCACTGCATTTCCTGACTCTCGTTTCTTCATTGCTCATTGGAGGACTCCCCGGGGCTGGAAATCCTGAAAGCCCTCACTCCTGTGGGGGTCAGGGCAGGGCCTTTGAGGAAAGTAAAGGATGGCCAGTGTCCCACAGGAATGGGTGGAATGGGGGTGGAGCGCTGAGGGGTTTGGCTGCAGTGCCATCTAGGAGCTGAGCCAGGGCTGGGTGTCTCTCCCAAGACCCTTCTCAGTCAGGCTGGGGGATTCCTCACAACCCCCCTCTGGGGGAAGTTCTCATTGTGTGGAGGCTGGGGGGTGGGGAACTGGCCCTCCTGCTTAGTTTGGATTCGTTATAGGGTGAGGGGTGGGGTGGCTTTCTAAATGAGGGTGATATCACTGATTCAAGAAATGGAGGACTGTTAAAAATTTAACTGAGTACATTATAAGATAAAATTGGCTTTATGCATTGATCCATGAATCACACAGCGTTCCATTCAGCAAACAGAGAGAAGCTCTGAAATCTGTAATAATGGAAGGTGTTTATAGGCAGAAGGGAGCAGAAGAAAGGTTCTAGCAAAGAATGCATTGCTTCAAGGATGGTCATCGTTTTTTGGAAGGGGTCTATCAATAGGATTACCAGCCCTAGCTGGTTTGGCTCAGTGGATAGAGTGCTGGCCTGAGGACTGAAGTGTCCTGGGTTCCATTCTGGTCAAGGGCAAGTACATAGGTTGCCGATTCCTTCTGAGCCCCAGTGCCCAGAACACGTGCAGGAGGCAACCAATCGGTGTGTTTCTCTCACATCAATATTTCTCTCTTTCTTTCCATCACCCTTCCACTCTTTAAAACTCATTGGAAAATTATACTCAGGTGAGGATTAAAAATAAAAAAAGCAAAAGTAATATAATAGGAGGACTGGCCTTCCATCCCAAAGTATGGGCTTCCCCATCCCTACAAGCTACTAGCTAAGCTCTGTGAAGCTAAGCTCTGTCTTTACAGTGTAACCCCTGGAGTTCTGGCCAATGCGCCAGCACAGAGCAGGAGTGCAATCCAGACAGAGCGTATCTGTGGACACAGGTCCCAGATACAGTGCTGGCTACTTGACAGCCCCAGGTCCAAGCCCTGTCCTGAGAGCACTATGGGAGCTGATCTCAACAGAGGCAGGTTCTGCCATAGCCTCAGCTCCCAGGTGACAAAACTGAGACTCTGGGACTTGCCATTCATTTGCATCACACTGCACTGAGACCCACCCTCTGCCTGATGTGGGACTGGACTGACACTTGAGACAAGAGGCAGAGTTTGAAACCCCTTCAACATAAATGTGAACAAAAGCCAGATAGTCGGAGTTTCACGGGTGCTGAAAACATTGGCAGCATTGGATGGACTGTCTGGGGTAATGCAGACTGTCTGGGGGTATCAAAGAAGCAAGGACCTAGGAGTCAGACGTGCCACTCCTTCCTAGTTGTATGAACTTGGGCAGGTCATCGAACCTCTCTGAGCTTCTGTAGTAGGTGTGTAGGTGAGAGACGGCAATACCTATTTTGTAGGATGATTGTAAAGATCAAGTGGGGTGATGGATGCCCGAGCCTTCATGTAGCAAAGTGTATGGTCTGTGCTGGACCTTCAAAAATGTTATTTCCAGTTTTAAATCAGACATTACTGTGGTCACTGAAGCCATGGGAATGTCTTTGCCTGGGGTGCGAGAGCAAAGAAGATGGAGTGGGGGAGGTGCAGGCTGTAGAGAAGGGAGGTGAGTGAGAGGAGGCAGAGGGCAGGCAGCCATGTGGGGACAAGGAGCTGGAAGACCTTCCCTTAGGCCTGCTTCTAACTTGTTGTGTGATCTTGGGCAACTTGCTCAAGCTCTCTGAGGTGCCATTTCCACATCTGTAACACAGGGCTGTTCAAGGGGAAGTGTGTGTAAAGCCTATCGTGAGGCTGGCTCTTGAGAGCAGCTGAGCATTCCTACCAGGGAGTGATAAGATACCCTGGTCTGGGCCCCAGAGGGAGGAGAATGCTGGGGAGGTGTCTAGATCTTCCCTCCCCCCAACTAGGGTGGACTCAAGCTGTAAATCCAACACCAGGTTTTTGAAACCCAGAATTGGCCACTACCCCCCACTACCACCACCCCATGTCGTTAAGCTGAGGATCTGGTCAGTTGGGTCAGAGAGATAAGAGCCAAGACCGTTACCTTGCAATCAAGCCCAGAAGTGACCTCTCAGATACTTCTCCATTTGTAGTTCCCCTGGGACACTGGAGGCAGTGAAGGCCTTTTCACCCTCTGGGCTACGTGTGTCTGGTGCCCTGAGCCCTGGAGGGCTGGGCTGGGGTCTGAAGAGAAATATGACTGCCCAGCGGGAATGTCACAGAGTGGGTCACCCACCCTGCCAAGGCCGCTAGCTCCCGGCAGGGATATCCAGCAGCACCAGAGCTAGGCATTTGTTGGCCTCTCTTTGGATGGCAGTGAATGTGGCTGGAGCTGGGTTGATTAAAGTTTTGATATTTTAATCATCAGAGATGTTTTTGCATATATTTCCAAGAAAGATCGCATGAAAGCTATTCATTTATCTTGACTACTGAATTCTTTAGTGCCCCCTTAAATTTTGCACCTGAGATGAGTGCCTCACTCAGTGCCTCCTAGTCCTGACCCTGGTGGTGACAGAGGGCTGGTGGGAGATGAGGATGGGGGTGGGGAGGGTGGCCCCCAGTGTGTCTGAAAGATTCTGCACTAAGCTTTCCATTGCAGCTGTCACCTCTTTGCCTGAAGATATGCCTTGAGGTTGGACTAAATGGCATTTTCTAGACCAGTGATTCTCAGTGGAGGCAACTTTGCTCCCCAGAGGAGCTTTGGAAATATGTGAAGATGTTTTTGATAGTCTTGGGGGACAATCAGATTGATGGGGGGAGGTACTCTTGATGTCTAGTGAGTAGAGACCAGGGATGCTGCTAAACTTCTACAGTCCCCCCGCCCACTCAACAGAAAACAAAGAATTACTTTACTCCAACTAGTAACAGTACAAATACTGAGAACCTTGATCTAGATCTATAGCATAGAAGAAAGAGCATAAGGTTTTCACACATTAAAGATGACAAAAGAGGAAGAGGGAGAACTAGAGTGAGAAAGAGAAAAAGAAGGAGGAAGGGAAAATGGAGGGAGAGAGGTAGATAGATAGATAGATAGATAGATAGATAGATAGATAGATAATAGATGGAGAGAAGGTTTGGGAACCAAAAGAACTAGGAATCCCAGATCCCACTCTTCCTGTGCACACCTGAAAGGGACTTTCCCTCTCTGAATCACAGTTTTCACACCTGTGAAGTTAGGGTCATCATACATTCTCATAGGGATGAGGAGAAGGTGAGGATTCTGGGATGGGATGCATGTGAAGTCCCTGGTCTAGACAAGCACTCAGGTGGTGGGCACCTCCTTTCTCCTCTCCTCCTGGTCCCCTAGCATCCTAGGATCCTCCACTTCATTGGCTGGGATAGTGACCAGAAGAAGGCTACTCCCGGGGTTATGACTGGGGAACTTTAGGGGTGCTAACAGCAAGTATATGTGGACAGTAGACATCTGGGGTCTTCTCCAGCACACCTGGGTGTTTGGACACCCATGTGTGTCAGTGGACCCCAGGAGGCAGGTCCCTGCAGTCCCAGCAGGGAGCAGATGAGCTAATTGAGCAAATGCCTTATTATCAGCTCCCCTGCCCAGCACCCCGGCCTGGGCAATCATCCAGGCCTCAAAAGCCCAATATAAGGACTTCCCCAAAAGCCCAATATAAGGACTGCCTCTGGTACCCAGCAATCAGAGACACCGAGAGTGGAGGTCTCCGACACTTGAAGGTGAGTGCTCCCCCAGCTGCCCAGTGAAGAGGGGTCCAAGGGTTGGCAGGAAGCAGAAGCTTATATGGCAAAGACCTAGGAGGCCTGTCCTTAGGACTCTGATGGCCACTGTCCTTCCACTCCGTCCTCAGTGTAGTGAAATGAGCCTGACCCTGAGCAGACCGGCTCCTGCAGGGGCTGGGTCTGGGCCAAGTGGTGTTCCAGGGGCCAGTGATAAAGCGCTTGGGTAAAGGGACTTTTCTTGATTCTCCAGGTCAGTGTCTTTTCACTGGAGGAGAAAGAAGCTCTCTAGTTTGCCTTTAATCATCTACTTAAACAAACATTGCATCTCTGTTGTGTGACAGGGGCTGTGCGGACACACAGGACAGCCTCAAAGCGTAAAGTGAAGCTGTGTCCCTGCCACAAGAACAGTGACTATGAAACTCCCCCTGCTCCTGCTGCTCCTCCTGCTGGGGACAGTTGCTGCTTTTCATCTGGGTAAGTCCTCCCTTCCCTTCCCATCCAGCCTGACCCCTTCTCCTCTTTCTGGCACCTCTTTGGCTCTCTCTGGGACAGGGTCACACTTTTTCCTTCTTCAGTGGGCCCAGCTCCCCTCAGGTGAGATCTCTCTTGGACTCAAAAATATTTTGAATATTTTGTCAGGTCTCCTCCTCAAGCAAAACTCACCCACCTTTTTTTAAAAAAATATATTTTATTGATTTTTTACAGAGAGGAAGGGAGAGGGATAGAGAGTTAGAAACATCGATGAGAGAGAAACACTGAGCAGTTTCCTCCTGCACACCCCCCACATGGTATGTGCCCGAAACCAAGGTACATGACCTTGACCGAATTCGAACTTGGGACCCTTGAGTCCACAGGCCAACCCTCTATCCACTGAGCCAAACCAGTTAGGGCAACCCACCCACTTTTTCAGAGCAGCTTCTTCCTACCCCTAAAATACACACCTGTCAGGCAGCGCCAGGTGCTCACCCCTTTGTGTGAGTTCTCACCTCACCCCACAGGGAGGAGATCCTTCTGGCCTAGGCTCCAGAAGGAGGCACTAGGAAGTCTTGAGTGGCGTGGTCGGCGCTGTCCGTGGTCCTGGAAGAAGGAGCTCCTGACCTGATGGCAGGCTACCTCTTCTTCCAGGGAATGATGCCTCCTATCTGGACAGCCAAGAGTCACAGGCAGACCTGAGCCAGGATCTGGAAGGCTCAGGGGAGCAGGAGGGAGAGTTGGTCCTGACTGAGGAGGTCATTCTGTCCCAAGGAGAGCAGGAGGAGGCTTCCAGCTGCCAAGATGCCTTTGAGGACGAGAAGGCCATGGAATCGGACCCAGGTGCCCTAGATGAGAACTTTCAGTGCCCCAGGGAAGAGGACACAGTGACAATTCTGGTCAGTGCTGGGTACAAGAACAGACCCTACCGGTTGGTGAAGACTCCCAAAACATTTGCAGACGCTCGGGTAAGTGGCATGGGGCTACTGTGGAAGGAGGACCAGGGGCAGGAGCAGAGAGTGGGTTCCATCTCCTGTTCACTATTCATTTACACTAGTGGTTGTCAAAGGCTAGTGAGCAACAGACTCTCCTAGAGGTCTTGTTGAAGCATCGATTTCAGGGTTAGCAAGTCAGGGGTGGGGCCCAACAGGATGCATTTAGGACCAAGTGCCAGGTGATGATGACATTGTTGGTCTAGAGACAGTACTTTGAGAATCACTCATTGGACAAAGGCTTTGGTATTAGATATACCTGTGTTAAACCCTGCCTCCACCTGTGATTGTCATGTTACCTGACCAAGTCACTTCACCCTTCAGAGCTTCAGAATCTTCACTTGTACAATGGAGATATATAGTACCAACCTCTTATGTTGTGGTGAGGTTTAAATGAGGTAATACATAGAAAGCATTTGGATCAGTCCTTGAGTCATTGTAAGCTGCCAGTAAATGGTGGCTGAGATTATTCTCAGGATTATTATTATTTCCTGCAAGAAGTTCCTGTTGACAGATAAAGGGGCAAGAGATGGAATTGAAGGAGCAAGTAGATTCCAGATTTCTGACCTGACAAAGGATGGAGAACTCTCTCCTGGAGACTCAGGAACATGAGCGGGGGGTGGGGGGTGGGGGGTGGGGGGGGTGGGAAACCCAGGGAATTTTCTCCTCCATCTCTTTTTTCTGCAGAACACCTGCAGGAATTGCTACCGTGGCACCCTGGCCTCTATCCACAACAAGCAAACCAACAGGAATATCCAGATCTCCTGCAATAACTTCTATGGCAATGTCTGGATTGGAGGCACTGTCTATGCCAGGGTAAGTGAGGGGCAGCTCCCAGGTACAGGAAGGTCTCTCTGGCATCAGGACTCATTCCAGCAGCTGAGTGACTTTCCTGTGGGAGGCAGTGGAGGAGCTGGCTGGTGCTGCTAGAGAGAACTGGTGATTGTGCGCATCTCTTCCCATTCCATGTTCAGTGACTTCATGTTTGTGGTATGAAATCTGCCATGGCAGGTGTATTTCGACCATGGAAAATGGCTGTTGTTACAAATCAGGGTTCCTCCCTCGCTCTGCTTTCTCATCTTCCCCCTGAGCTGGTTGATAAACAGTTACCAGCTCAGCACTGGAGTCAGGAGATCCATTCCTTCCCCAGCTTGGTCACTTTAGCTGAATGGCTTCCTCATGTCTAAAATGGGGTCCTCCTCTCAGAGTGGTTCTGGGATAGTGGGTGAATAAGTGCTATTATATTTGCTACTCACGTGTGGTCCATGGATCAAGCAGTACTGCATCACCTGATTGCTTGTTAGGAATGCACAGTCTTGGGCCTCATCTGAGATCTTGAATCAGCAACTCTGTTTTATTTTTTGAAAAAAATATATTTTCTTGATTTTTTACAGGGAGGAAAGGAGAGCCATAGAGAGCCAGAGACATCGATGAGAGAGAAACATCAATCACTAGCCTCCTGCCCACCTTCTACTGGGGATGTAAACGCAACCGAGGTACATGCCCTCGACTGGAATTGAACCTGTTACCCTTCAGTCTGCAGGCTGACGCTCTGTCCACTTAGCCAAACCGGCTAGGGCAGCATCTCCATTTTAAAAAGATCCACAAGAGACTTGTATTCACAGAACGTTTGAGAAGCCTGGCTGTGTGAGGCGGGGAGGGACCACTGCTCTTCCATTGTCATTGCCTGCAAACCGTCAGGGGTGGGTGTCCAGGATATCTGTCTCCTAGCTGGGTGGGAAGTGCCCTAGAAAGGGACACTCAGGGGGCATTTTCTGGAACCTCTGGATCTGCCTGTGTTCCTGGACCTCAGCCTCTGACCCCGCCTATCCCCTCTCTTTTTCCAGTGCCTCCCGTTACACTGGATTGATGGGAGCATTGTAAATTATAGCCACTGGGCTCATCGCCATGGGCACGGCCACTGTGTGGCCCTATCCACCAGAGGTGAGGGGGACTGGGCCCCAGGGCAAAGGGAAGGGAAGGTAAAGTGGACTCTTACATACTGTCCCTTTGAGCTGCCTGAGCAACACCTCCTGAAACTCACCGCCTCCCCACAACTGGAGAACCAACGTTCTGTCTGTGAGGAGGGTTGTGATGTAGGGTGAGGGGGTGCCCTGTGTGATGGCTGGATAGGGGCTCTCCATCCTCACAGAAGAAGCTTGGCTGGGGGTCTGAGGGCTGCTTTCCTTCCTCTGCTACTGATGTGACAATTGAGAGTGGCCGAGGTGAATGAAAGGTGTGGACAGGGGATGAGGGAGAGATGCGTGAATAAGGAATGGTTAAATGCCAGACGTGAGGGACTCAGGACTATGGCTAAGGCCATACACGCTGGAGAAAGGCTGCCACAGTTCTCATCCCAGCCCTGCCACCTGCCCACTGCCATACAGACAAGTGGTTTCCCCGCTGAGGCTCAGGTTCCTCATCTGTGCAGTGAGGATGAGGACAGCACCTCCCTCTGGGAGTCATTGTGAGGATTAGCCAGGAGCCCCCAGGGAAGCACTCAGCACCTTGTCTTCCTGGGGTGAAAACTAAACAAGCAGGTGGGGGGTGTGGCAAACATATCATGGCGATTGGGGGGCTAGGGGGGCACGGGCCACACTCTGCCAACTGTTTGCATCACTGTGTTCTCTATTGCCATGTGGTTATTGGCGACAATCATGTTGCGAAAGACTTCTGCCCTTCGTCTGCTCCTCCTAAGCCAGTGGCAAGGAAAAGAGTCTGCCTGGAGCCCCCTCCTTACACCCCTCCTGGCAGCCCCTGGCCCTCCCTGGGCACTGGGCAGGACTCCCTGCCTCTCCTGGTCATAAAGCCATGTTTCCCACTGCATTTCCTGACTCTTGTTTCTTCATTGCTCATTGGAGGACTCCCCGGGGCTGGAAATCCTGAAAGCCCTCACTCCTGTGGGGGTCAGGGCAGGGCCTTTGAGGAAAGTAAAGGATGGCCAGTGTCCCACAGGGATGGGTGGAATGGGGGTGGAGCGCTGAGGGGTTTGGCTGCAGTGCCATCTAGGAGCTGAGCCAGGGCTGGGTGTCTCTCCCAAGACCCTTCTCAGCCAGGCTGGGGGATTTCACACAACCCCCCTCTGGGGGAAGTTCTCATTGTGTGGGGGCTGGGGGGGTCGGGAACTGGCCCTCCTGCTTAGTTTGGATTCGTTATAGGGTGAGGGGTGGGGTGGCTTTCTAAATGAGGGTGATATCACTGATTCAAGAAATGGAGGACTGTTAAAAATTTAACTGAGTACATTATAAGATAAAATTGGCTTTATGTATTGATCCATGAATCACACAGAGTTCCATTCAGCAAACAGAGAGAAGCTATGAAAAGCTGTAACAATGGAAGGTGTTTATAGGCAGAAGGGAGCAGAAGAAATGTTCTAGCAAAGAATGCATTGCTTCAAGGATGGTCATCGTTTTTTGGAAGGGGTCTATCAATAGGATTACCAGCCCTAGCTGGTTTGGCTCAGTGGATAGAGTGCTGGCCTGAGGACTGAAGTGTCCTGGGTTCCATTCTGGTCAAGGGCAAGTACATAGGTTGCAGGCTCCTCCTGAGCCCCAGGGCCCAGGACACGTATAGGAGGCAACCAATCGGTGTGTTTCTCTCACATCAATATTTCTCTCTTTCTTTCCCTCTCCGTTTCACTCTCTAAAACTCATTGGAAAATTATACTCAGGTGAGGATTAAAAATAAAAAAAGCAAAAGTAGTGAAATAAGAGGATTCGCCTTCCATTCCAAAGTATGGGCTTCCCATCCCTACAAGCTACTAGCTAAGCTCTGTCTTTACAGTGTAACCCCTGGAGTTCTGGCCAATGCGCCAGCACAGAGCAGGAGTGCAATCCAGACAGAGCGTATCTGTGGACACAGGTCCCAGATCCAGTGCTGGCTACTTGACAGCCCCAGGTTCAAACCCTATCTTAGAGTGTTATTGGAGCTGATCTCAATAGAGGCAGGTTCTGCCATTGCCTCAGCTCCCAGGTGACAAAACTGAGACTCTGGGACTTGCCATTCATTTGCATCACACTGCACTAAGACCCACCCTCTGCCTGATGTGGGACTGGACTGACCCTTGAGACAAGAGGCAGAGTTTGAAACCCCTTCAACATAAATGTGAACAAAAGCCAGATAGTCGGAGTTTCACGGATGCTGAAAGCATTGGCTGCATTGGATGGACTCTCTGGGGTAATGCAGACTGTCTGGGGGTATCAAAGAAGCAAGGACCTAGGAGTCAGACGTGCCACTCCTTCCTAGTTGTATGAACTTGGGCAGGTCATCGAACCTCTCTGAGCTTCTGTAGTAGTTGCGTAGGTGAGAGACGGCAATACCTATTTTGTAGGATGATTGTAAAGATTAAGTGGGGTGATGGATGCCAGAGCCTTCATGTAGCAAAGTGTATGGTCTGTGCTGGACCTTCAAAAATGTTATTTCCAGTTTTAAATCAGACATTACTGTGGTCACTGAAGCCATTGGAGTGTCTTTGCCTGGGGTGTGAGAGCAAAGAAGATGGAGTGGGGAGGTTCAGGCTGTAGAGAAGGGAGGTGAGTGAGAGGAGGCAGAGGGCAGGCAGCCATGGGGGACAAGGAGCTGGAAGACCTTCCCTTAGGCCTATTTCTAACTTGTTGTGTGATCTGATCTTGGGCAACTTGCTCAAGCTCTCTGAGGTGCCATTTCCACATCCGTAACATAGGGCTGTTCAAGGGAAAGTGTGTGCAAAGCCTATCGTGAGGCTGGCTCTTGAGAGCAGCTGAGAATTCCTACCAGGGAGTGATAAGATGCCCTGGTCTGGGCCCAGAGGGAGGAGAATGCTGGGGAGGTGTCTAGATCTTCCCTCCCCCCAACTAGGGTGGACTCAAGCTGTAAATCCAACACCAGGTTTTTGAAACCCAGAATTGGCCACTACCCCCCACTACCACCACCCCATGTCGTTAAGCTGAGGATCTGGTCAGTTGGGTCCGAGAGATAAGAGCCAAGACCGTTACCTTGCAATCAAGCCCAGAAGTGACCTCTCAGATACTTCTCCATTTGTAGTTCCCCTGGGACACTGGAGGCAGTGAAGGCTTTTTCACTCTCTGGGCTACGTGTGTCTGGTGCCCTGAGCCCTGGATGGCTGGGCTGGGGTCTGAGAAGAAATATGACTGCCCAGCGGGAATGTCACAGAGTGGGTCACCCACCCTGCCAAGGCCACTAGCTCCCGGCAGGGATATCCAGCAGCACCATAGCTAGGCATTTGTTGGCCTCTCTTTGGATGGCAGTGAATGTGGCTGGAGCTGGGTTGATTAAAGTTTTGATATTTTAATCATCAGAGATGTTTTTGCATATATTTCCAAGAAAGATCGCATGAAAGCTATTCATTTATCTTGACTACTGAATTCTTTAGTGCCCCCTTAAATTTTGCACCTGAGATGAGTGCCTCACTCAGTGCCTCCTAGGCCTGACCCTGGTGGTGACAGAGGGCTGGTGGGAGATGAGGATGGGGGTGGGGAGGGTGGCCCCCAGTGTGTCTGAAAGATTCTGCACTAAGCTTTCCATTGCAGCTGTTACCTCTTTGCCTGAAGATATGCCTTGAGGTTGGACTAAATGGCATTTTCTAGACCAGTGATTCTCAATGGAGGCAACTTTGCTCCCCAGAGGAGCTTTGTAAATATGTGGAGATGTTTTTGATAGTCTTTGGGGGACAAGCAGATTGATGGGGAGAGGTACTCTTGACGTCTAGTGTGTAGAGACCAGGGATGCTGCTAAACTTCTACAGTCCCCCCGCCCACCAACACAAAACAAAGAATTACTTTACTCCAACTAGTAACAGTACAAATATTGAGAACCTTGATCTAGATCTATAGCATAGAAGAAAGAGCATAAGGTTTTCACACATTAAAGATGACAAAAGAGGAAGAGGGAGAACTAGAGTGAGAAGGAGAAAAAAAGGGAGGGAGGGAAAATGGAGGGAGAGAGGAAGATAGATAGATAGATGATAGATAGATAGATAGATAGATAGATAGATAGATAGATAGATGGATAATAGATGGAGAGAAGATTTGGGAACCAAAAGAACTAGAAATCCCAGATCCCCCTCTTCCTGTGCACACCTGAAAGGGACTTTCCCTCTCTGAATAACAGTTTTCACACCTGTGAAGTTAGGGTCATCATACATTCTCATAGGGATGAGGAGAAGGTGAGGATTCTGGGATGGGATGCATGTGAAGTCCCTGGTCTAGACAAGCACTCAGGTGGTGGGCACCTCCTTTCTCCTCTCCTCCTGGTCCCCTAGCATCCTAGGATCCTCCACTTCATTGGCTGGGATAGTGACCAGAAGAAGGCTACTCCCGGGATTATGACTGGGGAACTTTAGGGGTGCTAACAGCAAGTATATGTGGACAGTAGACATCTGGGGTCTTCTCCAGCACACCTGGGTGTTTGGACACCCATGTGTGTCAGTGGACCCCAGGAGGCAGGTCCCTGCAGTCCCAGCAGGGAGCAGATGAGCTAATTGAGCAAATGCCTTATTATCAGCTCCCCTGCCCAGCACCCCGGCCTGTGCAATCATCCAGGCCTCAAAAGCCCAATATAAGGACTTCCCCAAAAGCCCAATATAAGGACTGCCTCTGGTACCCAGCAGTCAGAGACACCGAGAGTGGAGGTCTCCGACACTTGAAGGTGAGTGCTCCCCCAGCTGCCCAGTGAAGAGGGGTCCAAGGGTTGGCAGGAAGCAGAAGCTTACATGGCAAAGACCTAGGAGGCCTGTCCTTAGGACTCTGATGGCCACTGTCCTCCCACTCCGTCCTCAGTGTAGTGAAATGAGCCCTGGCCCTGAGCAGACCGGCTCCTGCCGGGGCAGGGTCTGGGCCAAGTGGTGTTCCAGGGGCCAGTGATAAAGTGCTTGGGTAAAAGGGACTTTTCTTGATTCTCCAGGTCAGTGTCTTTTCACTGGAGGAGAAGGAAATTCGCTAGTTTGCCTTTAATCATCTACTTAAACAAACATTGCATCTCTGTTGTGTGACAGGGGCTTGCAGACACACACAGGACAGCCTCAAAGCGTAAAGTGAAGCTGTGTTCCTGCTACAAGAAGAGTGACTATGAAACTCCCCCTACTCCTGCTGCTCCTCCTGCTGGGGACAGTTGCTGCTTTTCATCTGGGTAAGTCCTCCCTTCCCTTCCCATCCAGCCTGACCCCTTCTCCTCTTTCTGGCACCTCTTTGGCTCTCTCTGGGACAGGGTCACACTTTTTCCTTCTTCTGTGGGCCCAGCTCCCCTCAGGTAAGATCTCTCTTGGACTCAAAAATATTTTGAATATTTTGTCAGGTCTCCTCCTCAAGCAAAACTCACCCACCTTTTTTTAAAAAAATATATTTTATTGATTTTTTACAGAGAGGAAGGGAGAGGGATAGAGAGTTAGAAACATCGATGAGAGAGAAATACTGAGCAGTTGCCTCCTGCACACCCCCCACATGGTAAGTGCCCGAAACCAAGGTACATGACCTTGACCGAATTCGAACCTGGGACCCTTGAGTCCGCAGGCCAACCCTCTATCCACTGAGCCAAACCAGTTAGGGCAACCCACCCACCTTTTCAGAGCAGCTTCTTCCTACCCCTAAAATACACACCTGTCAGGCAGTGCCAAGTGCTCACCCCTTTGTGTGAGTTCTCACCTCACCCCACAGGGAGGAGATCCTTCTGGCCTAGGCTCCGGAAGGACGCACTAGGAAGTCTTGAGTGGGGTGGTCGGCGCTGTCCGTGGTCCTGGAAGAAGGAGCTCTTGACCTGATGGCAGGCTACCTCTTCTTCCAGGGAATGATGCCCCCTATCTGGACAGCCAAGAGTCACAGGCAGACCTGAGCCAGGATCTGGAAGGCTCAGGGGAGCAGGAGGGAGAGTTGGTCCTGACTGAGGAGGTCATTCTGTCCCAAGGAGAGCAGGAGGAGGCTTCCAGCTGCCAAGATGCCTTTGAGGACGAGAAGGCCATGGAATCGGACCCAGGTGCCCTAGATGAGAACTTTCAGTGCCCCAGGGAAGAGGACACAGTGACAATTCTGGTCAGTGCTGGGTACAAGAACAGACCCTACCGGTTGGTGAAGACTCCCAAAACATTTGCAGACGCTCGGGTAAGTGGCATGGGGCTACTGTGGAAGGAGGACCAGGGGCAGGAGCAGAGAGTGGGTTCCATCTCCTGTTCACTATTCATTTACACTAGTGGTTGTCAAAGGCTAGTGAGCAACAGACTCTCCTAGAGGTCTTGTTGAAGCATCGATTTCAGGGTTAGCAAGTCAGGGGTGGGGCCCAACAGGATGCATTTAGGACCAAGTGCCAGGTGATGATGACATTGTTGGTCTAGAGACAGTACTTTGAGAATCACTCATTGGACAAAGGCTTTGGTATTAGATATACCTGTGTTAAACCCTGCCTCCACCTGTGATTGTCATGTTACCTGACCAAGTCACTTCACCCTTCAGAGCTGCAGGATCTTCACTTGTACAATGGAGATATATAGCACCAGCCTCTTATGTTGTGGTGAGGTTTAAATGAGGTAATACATGAAAAGCATTCGGGTCAGTCCTTGAGTCATTGTAAGCTGCCAGTAAATGGTGGCTGAGATTATTCTCAGGATTATTATTATTTCCTGCATGAAGTTCCTGTTGACAGATAAAGGGGCAAGAGATGGAATTGAAGGAGCAAGTAGATTCCAGATTTCTGACCTGACAAAGGATGGAGAACTCTCTCCTGGAGACTCAGGAACATGAGCGGGGGGTGGGGGGGTGGGGGGGGGAACCCAGGGAATTTTCTCCTCCACCTCTTTTTTTCTGCAGAACACTTGCAGGAATTGCTACCGTGGCACCCTGGCCTCTATCCACAACAAGCAAACCAACAGGAATATCCAGATATCCGGCAATAACTTCTATGGCAATGTCTGGATTGGAGGCACTGTCTATGCCAGGGTAAGTGAGGGGCAGCTCCCAGGTACAGGGAGTTCTCTCTGGCATCAGGACTCATTCCAGCAGCTGAGTGACTTTCCTGTGGGAGGCAGTGGAGGAGCTGGCTGGTGCTGCTAGAGAGAACTGGTGATTGTGCGCATCTCTTCCCATTCCATGTTCAGTGACTTCATGTTTGTGGTATGAAATCTGCCATGACAAGTGTATTTCGACCATGGAAAATGGCTGTTGTTACAAATCAGGGTTCCTCCCTCGCTCTGCTTTCTCATCATCCCCTAGAGCTGGTTGATAAACAGTTATGAGCTCAGCACTGCAGTCAGGAGATCCATTCCTTCCCCAGCTTGGTCACTTTAGCTGAATGGCTTCCTCATGCCTAAAATGGGGTCCTTCTCTCAGAGTGGTTCTGGGATAGTGGGTGAATAAGTGCTATTATATTTGCTACTCAAGTGTGGTCCATGGATCAAGCAGTACTGCATCACCTGAATGCTTGTTAGGAATGCACAGTCTTGGGCCTCATCTGAGACCTTGAATCAGCAACTCTGTTTTATTTATTTTTATTTTTTTAAAAAATATATTTTTTCTTGATTTTTTTTACAGGGAGGAAAGGAAAGCCATAGAGAGCCAGAGACATTGATGAGAGAGAAACATCGATCACCTGCCTCCTGCCCACCTTCTACTGGGGATGTAAACGCAACCGAGGTACATGCCCTGGACTGGAATTGAACCTGTTACCCTTCAGTCTGCAGGCTGACGCTCTGTCCACTTAGCCAAACCGGCTAGGGCAGCATCTCCATTTTAAAAAGATCCACAAGAGACTTGTATTCACAGAACGTTTGAGAAGCCTGGCTGTGTGAGGCGGGGAGGGACCACTGCTCTTCCATTGTCATGGCCTGCAAACCGTCAGGGGTGGGTGTCCAGGATATCTGGCTCCTAGCTGGGTGGGAAGTGCCCTAGAAAGGGACACTCAGGGGGCATTTTCTGGAACCTCTGGATCTGCCTGTGTTCCTGGACCTCAGCCTCTGACCCCGCCTATCCCCTCTCTTTTTCCAGTGCCTCCCGTTACACTGGATTGATGGGAGCATTGTAAATTATAGCCACTGGGCTCATCGCCATGGGCACGGCCACTGTGTGGCCCTATCCACCAGAGGTGAGGGGGACTGGGCCCCAGGCAAAGGGAAGGGAAGGCAAAGTGGACTCTTAGATACTGTCCCTTTGAGCTGCCTGAGCAACACCTCCTGAAACTCACCGCCTCCCCACAACTGGAGAACCAACGTCCTGTCTGTGAGGAGGGCTGTGATGTAGGGTGAGGGGGTGCCCTGTGTGATGGCTGGATAGGGGCTCTCCATCCTCACAGAAGAAGCTTGGCTGGTGGTCTGAGGGCTGCTTTCCTTCCTCTGCTACTGATGTGACAATTGAGAGTGGCCGAGGTGAATGAAAGGTGTGGACGAGGAATGAGGGAGAGATGTGTGAATGAGGAACGGCTAAATGCCAGACATGAGGGACTGAGGACTATGGCTAAGGCCATACATGCTGGAGAAATGCTTCTCCAGTTCTCATCCCAGCCCTGCCACCTGCCCACTGCCATACAGACAATTGGTTTCCCCGCTGAGGCTCAGGTTCCTCATCTGTGCAATGGGGATGAGGACAGCACCTCCCTCTGGGAGTCATTGTGAGGATTAGCCAGGAGCCCCCAGGAAGCACTCAGCACCTTGTCTTCCTGGGGTGAAAACTAAACAAGCAGGTGGGGGTGTGTGGAAAACATATCATGGCGATTGGAGGGCATGGGGGGCACCGGCCACACTCTGCCAACTGTTTGCATCACTGTGTTCTCTATTGCCAGGTGGTTATTGGCGACAATCATGTTGCGAAAGACTTCTGCCCTTCGTCTGCTCCTCCTAAGCCAGTGGCAAGGAAAAGAGTCTGCCTGGACCCCCCTCCTTACACCCCTCCTGGCAGCCCCTGGCCCTCCCTGGGCACTGGGCAGGACTCCCTGCCTCTCCTGGTCATAAAGCCATGTTTCCCACTGCATTTCCTGACTCTCGTTTCTTCATTGCTCATTGGAGGACTCCCTGGGGCTGGAAATCCTGAAAGCCCTCACTCCTGTGGGGGTCAGGGCAGGGCCTTTGAGGAAAGTAAAGGATGGCCAGTGTCCCACAGGGATGGGTGGAATGGGGGTGGAGCGCTGAGGGGTTTGGCTGCAGTGCCATCTAGGAGCTGAGCCAGGGCTGGGTGTCTCTCCCAAGACCCTTCTCAGCCAGGCTGGGGGATTCCTCACAACCCCCCTCTGGGGGAAGTTCTCATTTTGTGGGGGCTGGGGGGTGGGGAACTGGCCCTCCTGCTTTGTTTGGGTTCAGTATCGGGTGTGGGTTCGGGTGGGAGTAGGGTGGCTTTCTAAATGAGGGTGATATCACTGATTCAAGAAATGGAGGACTGTTAAAAATTTAACTGAGTACATTTAAAGATAAAATTGGCTTTATTGATTGATTCATGAATCAGGCAGCATTCCATTCCACCAACAGAAAGGAGCTCTGAAAACCCGTAATAATGGAAGGTGTTTATAGGCAGATGGGAGCAGAAGAAAAGTTCTAGCAAAGAATGCGTTGCTTCAAGGGGGGTGGGGGGGTGGGGTCACCGTTTTTTGAAAAGTGTCTATCAAGAGGATTACCAGCCCTAGTTGGTTTGGTCATTGATAGTGTGCTGGCCTGAGGACTGAAGTGTCCTGGGTTCCATTCTGGTCAAGGGCAAGTACATAGGTTGCAGGCTCCTCCTGAGCCCCAGGGCCCAGGACACGTACAGGAGGCAACCAATCGATGTGTTTCTCTCACATCAATATTTCTCTCTTTCTTTCCCTCTCCGTTTCACTCTCTAAAACTCATTGGAAAATTATACTCAGGTGAGGATTGAAAATTAAAAAAGCAAAAGTAGTGAAATAAGAGGATTCGCCTTCCATTCCAAAGTATGGGCTTCCCCATCCCTACAAGCTACTAGCTAAGCTCTGTGAAGCTAAGCTCTGTCTTTACAGTGGAACCCCTGGAGTTCTGGCCAATGCGCCAGCACAGAGCGGGAGTGCAATCCAGACAGAGCTTATCTGAGGACACAGGTCCCAGATCCCGTGCTGGCTACTTGACAGCCCCAGGTCCAAGCCCTGTCCTGAGAGCACTATGGGAGGTGACCTCAATAGAGGCAGGTTCTGTCATAGCCTCAGCTCCCAGGTGAGAAAACTGAGACTCTGGGACTTGCCATTCATTTGCATCACACTGCACTGAGACCCACCCTCTGCCTGATGTGGGACTGGACTGACCCTTGAGACAAGAGGCAGAGTTTGAAAACCCTTCAACATAAATGCAAACAAAGCCAGATAGTCGGAGTTTCACGGATGCTGAAAGCATTGGCAGCATTGGATGGACTGTCTGGGGTAATGCAGACTGTCTGGGGGTATCAAAGAAGCAAGGACCTAGGAGTCAGACGTGCCACTCCTTTCTAGTTGTATGAACTTGGGCAGGTCATCGAACCTCTCTGAGCTTCTGTAGTAGGTGTTCAGACTAGAGACGGCAATACCTATTTTGTAGGATGATTGTAAAGATTAAGTGGGGTAATGGATGCCAGAGCCTTCATGTAGCAAAGTGTTTGGTCTGTGGTGGGCCTTCAAAAATGTTATTTCCAGTTTTATTTTATTTTTTTATTTTATTTATTTATTTATTTATTTATTTATTTATTTACTTAAAGTATTACAAAAAGTATTAAATATGTCTCCTTTTTTTTTTCCCCCCACCCTTGACAATCTATTTCCAGTTTTAAAACAGACATTACTGTGGTCACTGAAGCCATTGGAATGTCTTTGCCTGGGGTGTGAGTGCCAAGAAGACAGGGTTGGGGCAGGGGCAGGCTGTAGAGAAGGGAGGTGAGTGAGAGGAGGCAGAGGGCAGGCAGCCATGAGGGGGACAAGGAGCTGGAAGACCTGCCCTTAGGCCTGTCTCTGACTTGCTGTGTGATCTTGGGCAACTTGCTCAAGCTCTCTGAGGTGCCATTTCCACATTTGTAACACAGGGCTGTTCAAGGGGAAGTGTGTGTAAAGCCTATCGTGAGGCTGGCTCTTGAGAGCAGCTAAGAATTCCTACCAGGGAGTGATAAGATGCCCCTGGTCTGGGCCCCAGAGGGAGGAGATAGCTGGGGACGTGTCTAGCCCTTCCCTCTCCCCACCCTTATGGTGGACTCAAAATTTAAATCCAAGTCCAGGTTTTTGGCCCCCAGAATTGGCCAATTGACCCACCACCACCACCTCATGTTGGTAGATAAGCTGAGGATCTGATCCGTTGGACCAGAGAGATAACAGCCAAGACTGTTATCCTGCAATCATGCCCAGAAGTGACCTCTCAGCTACTTCTCCATTTGTAGGTCCCCAGGTACAGCAGAGGCAGTGAAGGCCTTTTCACCCTCTGGGCTACCTGTCCCTGGTGCCCAGAGGCCTGGAAGGTTGAGCAGGGTCTGAGGAAGAAGTATGACTGACCAGGGGGAATGTCACAGAGTGGGTCACCCATCCTGCCAAGGCCACTAGCTCCCGGCAGCGATTTCCAGCAGCACCAGGGCCGGGCACTTGGTGGCCTCCCTTTGGCCTGCAGTGAATGTGGCTGGAGCTGGGTTGATTCAAGTTTTGATATTTTAGTCATCACAGATGTTTTTGTATTTATTTTTATTTCCAAGAAAGATTGCATGAAAGCATTATTTATCTTGACTACTGAATTCTTTAGTGCCCCCTTAAATTTTGCACCTGAGACAAGTGACTCACTCACTACCCCTAGTCCTGAACCTGGTGGTGACAGAGGGCTGGTGGGAAATGAGCATGGAGGTGGGGAGGGTGGCCCCCATGGTGTCTGAAAGATTCTGCACTGAGCTTTTCATTGCAGCTGTCACCTCTTTGCCTGAAGATATGCCTTGAGGTTGGACTACATTTTCTAGATCAGTGATTGTCAATGGAGGCAACTTTGCTCCCCAGAGGACATTTGTAAATATGGGGAGATGTTTTTGATAGTCTTTGGGGGACAATCAGATGATGGGGGAGGTACTCCTGACATCTAGTGAGTAGAGCCCAGTGATGCTGCTAAACTTCCACAGTCCCCCACCCCTTCCTCTGCCAACACACAACAAAGAATTACTTTACTCCAACTAGTAACAGTACAAATATTGAGAACCTTGATCTAGATCTATAGCATAGAAGAAAGAGCATAAGTTTTTTACACATTAAATATGAAAAATAGAAAGAGGGTGAACTAGAGTGAGAACAAGAAAAAGAGGAAGAAGGGAGAGAGAGAGAAAGAGTTAGGTAGATGATAGATAGAAGGTTTGGGGGCCAAAAGGACTAGGATTCCCAGATCCCCCACTTCCTGTGCACACTTGCAAGGGACTTTTCCTCTCTGAATCTCATTTTCCATACATGTGAAGTTAGGGTCATCATACATTCTCATGGGAATGAGGAGAAGGTGAGGATTCTGGGATAGGATACATATGAAGTCCCTGGTAGACACAAGCTCAGGTGGGTGGGACTCCCTTCGCCTTCTCCCTCCTACCCTCATGGTCCCCCAGCATTGTAGGATCCTCCCCCTCATTGGCTGAGATAATGACCAGAGGAAGGCTGCTTGTGGGGTTAAGACAGGGCACTTTAGGGGTGCTAATAGTAAGTATATGTGGACAGTAGACATCTGGGGTCTTCTCCAGCACACCTGGACACCCATGTGTGTCATTGGACCCCAGGAGGCAGGTCCCTGCAGTCCCAGCAGGGAGCAGTTGAGAGAATTGAGCAAATGCCTTATTACCAGCTCCCCTGCCCAGCACCCCTGCCTGAGGCAATCATCCTGGCCTCTTCCCACTTCCCCAAAAGCCCAATATAAGGACTGCCTCTGGGACCCCTCATTCTGAGACACCAAGAGTGGAGGTCTCCGACACTTCAGAGGTGAGTCCTCCCCCAGCTGCCCAGGGAGCCTAGGAGGCCTGTTGTCAGGACCCTGATGGCCATTGTCCTTCCACTCCGTCCTCAGTGTAGTGGAACGGGTCCTGACCTTGAGTAGACCTGTTCCTGCAGGGACAGGGTCTGGGCTAAGTGTCATCTCAGGGGCCAGTGATAAAGCCCATGGGTAAAAGGGACTTTTTCTGCTTCTCCAGATCAGCATCTGTTCACTGGGGGAGAGGGAAGCCCTCCAGTTTGCCCTTTAATCAGCTACTTAAACAAACATTGCATCTCTGTTGTGTGACAGGCCGTGTAGACACAGTGAGCAGATCCACGGTGGGAAGTGAAGCCGTGTCCCTGCCACAAGAACGAGTGACTATGAAACTCCCCCTGCTCCTGCTGCTCCTCCTGCTGGGGACAGTTGCTGCTCTTCTGGGTAAGTCCTCCCTTCCCTTCTCATCCAGCTTGACCCCTTCTCCTCTTTCTGGCAAATCCTTGGCTTCTTCTGGGCCAGGGCCACAGCTTTTCCTTCTTCAGTGGACCCAGATCCCCTCAGGTAAGGGGACTTCTGAGTCTTTCATGGACTCAGAAAAGTGACGTGAACATTCTGTTGGGGCTCCTGCTCAAGCAAAAACCACCCATCTTCTCAGCGGTGCTTCTTCCTACCCCAAAATACACACCTGTCAGCCAGCGCCAGGTGCCCACCCCACAGGGAGGAGATCCTTAGGCCTAGGCTCCAGAAGGAGGCACTAGGAAGGCTTGAGTGGGGCTGTCGGAGCTGTCCGTGGTCCTAGAAGAAGGGGATCCCTGACATGATGGCAGGTTACCTGTTCTTCCAGGGAATGATGTCTCCTATACAGACAGCCAAGAGTCACAGGCAGACCTGAGCCAGGATCTGGAAGGCTCTGGGGAACAGGAGGGAGAGTCAGTCCTGACTGAGGAGGCGATTCAGTCTGAAGGAGAGCAGGTGGAGGCTTCCAGCTGCCAAGATGCTTTTGAGGATGAAGAGGCCATGGATTCGGACCAAGATGCCCTAGAGGAGAACTTTCAATGCCCCAGGGAAGAGGACACAGTGAAAATGCTGGGCAGTCCTGGATGCAAGACCTGCCGCTACGTGTTGGTGCGGACCTGCAGAAGATTTAGAGGCGCTCGGGTAAGTGGTGGCTGGGAGGCTGCTGATGGAGGACCAGGGGCAGGAGCAGAGAGTGGGTTCCACCTCCTGTTCCTTATTCATTTACACTAGTGGTTCTCAAATGCTAGTGAGCAGCAGAATCTCCTAGAGGTCTTGTTGAAGCATAGATATCAGGATTAGCAGGTGGGGCCCATGATTTTGCATTTAGGATCAAGTGCCAGGTGATGATGATATTGTTGGTCTGGAGACAGTACTTTGAGAATCACTGATTGGGACAAAGGCTTTGGTATTAGATATACCTGTGTTAAACCCTGGCTCCACCTGTCAATGACATGTTACCTGGGCAAGTCACTTCACCCTTCAGAGCTTCAGGATCTTCACTTGTACAATGGACATATATGTTACCAGCCTCTTAGATTGTGGATATGTTTAAATGAGATAATACATGGCAAGCATTTGGATCAGTCCTTGAGTCATTATAAACTCCCAGTAAACGGTGGCTAAGATTATTCTCAGCATTATTATTATTTCCTGCAACAAGTTCCCAGTGACAGATGAAGGAGCAAGAGATGGAATTGGAGGAGCAAGTAGATACCTGATTTCTGACCTGACCAGGGATAGAGAACTTTCTCCTGGAGACTCAGGAACTTGAGGGAAAAAAAAAAACCCAGTGAATTATCTAACCCACCTCTTCTTTCTGCAGAAAGTCTGCCGGAGGTGCTACAGAGGCAACCTCGTCTCTATTCACAACCTCAGTGTCAACTATCAACTCCAGTGCTTGGCCAGTAATGTTAACCAGCAACAGGTCTGGATTGGAGGCAGACTCAGGGGCCGGGTAAGTGAGGGGCCAGCTCCCAGGTACAGGAAGTTCTCTCTGGCATCAGGCCTCATCCCAGCAGCCGAGTGACCTTCCTGTGGGAGGCAGTGGGGGAGCTGGCTGGTGTGGCTAAACGGAACTGGTGACTGTGCGCATCTCTTCCCATTCCATGTTCAGTGACTTCATGCCATGGCAAGTGTATTTACCCCAAGGAAATTGGCAATTGTTACAAATCAGGGTTCCTCCCTCCTTCTGCCTTCTCACCTTTCCCCAGAGCTTGTTGATAAACAGTTACCAGCTCAGCACTGGAGTCAGGAGATCCTTTCCTTCCAGTTTGCTCATTGATAACCTGAATGGCTTCCTCATGTCTAAAATGGGGTCCTTCTCTCAGAGTGGTTCTGGGATAGTGGGTGAATAAGTGCTATTATATTTGCTACTCAAGTGTGGTCCATGGACCAAGCAGAATTAACATTGCCTGAGAGCTTGTTAGGGATGCACAGTCTTGGGCCTCATCTGAGACTCTTTAATCAGCAACTCCACTTTAAAAAGGTCTGCAGGAGACTTGTATTCACAGAAAGTTTGAGAAGCCTGGCTGTGTGAGGCGGGGAGGGACCACTACTCATCCATTGTCATTGCCTTCAAACCCTCAGGGGTGGGTGTCCCGGATATCTGGCTCCTAGCTGGGTGGGCAGTTCCCAGAAAGGGACAGTCAGTGGGCATTTTCTGGAACCTCTGTATCAGCCTGTCTCCTGGACCTCAGCCTCTGACCCCGCCTATCCCCTCTCTCATTCTAGTGCAGAAGGTTTCACTGGATTGATGGGAGTGCTGTGAATTTTACATACTGGGCTCATCATCATGGGCGTGGCCGCTGTGTGGCTCTGTGCACCAGAGGTGAGGAGACTGGGCCCCAGGTCAAAGGGAAGGGATGGCAAGGTGGACTCTAACACACTGTCCCTTTGAGCTGCCTGAGCAACACCTCCTCAAACTCACAGCCTCCCCACAACTGGAGAACCAACGTCCTGTCTGTGAGGAGGGTTGTGATGTAGGGTGAGGGGGTGCCCTGTGTGAGGGCTGGATGGGGGCTCTCCATCCTCACAGACGAAGCTCGGCTGGGGCCCTGGGGCCTCTTTTCCTTCCTCTCCTACTGATGTGACAATTGAGAATAGCCAAGGACACCCTAGCCGACTTGGCTCAGTGGATAGAGCGTCAGCCTGTGATCTCAGGGGTCCCAGGTTTGATTCCAGCCAAGGGCACATGCCTGGGTTGCGGGCTCGATCCCCAGTAGGGGGCGTACAGGAGGCAGCCGATCAGTGATTCTCTCTCATTATTGATGTTTCCATCTCTCCTTCTCCCTTCCTCTCTGAAATCAATAAAGAAATATATTTTTAAAAAAAAGAATAGCCAAGGTGAATGAAATATGTGGATGAGGGATGAGGGAGAGATGTGCGAATTAGGAATGGCTGAATGCCAGACGTGAGGGACTCAGGACTGTGGCTAAGGCCATACATGCTGGAGAAAGGCTGCCGCAATTCCCACCCCAGCCCAACCACCTGCCCACTGGCATACAGAAAAGTGGTTTCCCCGCTGAGGCTCAGGTTCCTCATCTGTGCAATGGGGATGAGGACAGCACCTCCCTCTGGGAGTCATTGTGAGGATTAGCCAAGAGCCCCAGAAAGCACTCAGCACCCTGTCTTCCTGGGGTGAAAACTCAACAAACACAAGCTAGTGGAATGTGTGTGTGTGGCAAACATATCATGACAATTGGAGGGCAAGGAGGGCACAGGCCACACTCTACTGGCAGCTGACACCACCGTGTTTTCTATTTCTAGGGGGTCATTGGCGACGAAAACGTTGTGGAAGACGTCTGCCCTTCATCTGCTCCTACTAAGCCAGAAGCCGGGAAGAGATCCTGCCTGGAGCCCCCTCCCTACACCCCTGCTGGCGGCCCCTGGCCCACCCTGGGCGCTGGGCTGGACTCCCTGCCTCTCCTGGTCATAAAGCCATGTTTCCCACTGCATTTCCTGACTCTTGTTTCTTCACTGCTCATTGGAGGACTCCCCGGGGCTGGAAATCCTGGAAGCCCTCACTCCTGCAGGGTGGGGCTTTGAGGAAAGTAAAAGATGGCCAGGGGCCCACGGGTATTGGTGGAATGGGAGGGGGGCGCTGAGGGGTTTGGCTGCAGCGCCATCTAGGGGCAGATCAAGGGCTGGGTGGCTCTCCCAATACCTTTCTCAGCCCAGGCTGGAGGATTGCCCCCGCCCGCCCCCCCCACCGGGAAAGTTCTCATTGGGAGGGGGCTGGTGGGGAACCGGCCCTCCTGCATTGTTTTGATTCAGTATAGGGTGCGGGTGGGGTGGGAGTGGGGCGGCTTTCCAAATGAGGGTGATATCACTGATTCAAGAAGTGGAGGACTGAGTACATTTAAACATGAAATTGGCTTTATTCATTCATTCATGGATCAGGCAGCATCCCATCCAACAAATAGAAAGAAGCTCTGAAAAGCTGTAATAATAGAAGGTGTTTATAGGCAGAAGGAAGCAGAAGGAAGGTTCTAGCAAAGAATGCATTGCTTCAGGGGAGGTCAGCTTTCTTTGCAAGGGGTCTATCAGGAGGATTCCCAGCCCAAGCTGGTTTGGTCAGTGGATAGAGCGTCAGCCCTAAGCCAAGGGCATGTACTTCAGTTGCAGGCTCCATCCCCGCCCCCCACCCCTCACTTCTGTTGGAGAGTGTGTGTGTGGGAGGCAACCAACACATCACCGCTCTCACATGGATGTTTCTCTCTCTCTGTCTCTCTCCCTCCCTCCACACACACTCTCTCCCTTTCTCTATAAAACAAAACAAAAAACAACAATTATGGAAAAATATCCTCAGGTGAGGATTTAAAAAAAAAGAATTACCTCACTCATGCTGACCAGGTAATTTCAGATTGACTGGTTAAGGGCGACATTCCTTGGAGAGGCTGAGACTGCACTAGGTTAGGTATGAAGTCTTGGTTTGGGTGGGTTTAGCACAGTGCCTCCATTTGGGGCTTGCTGTTTAACAGTTGTTAGATCCCACCTGCTGCAACCACATGGGAGGGAAGGGAGAGTAGCCTTGTCTAGCCCTGTGTCTCTTTGGCCTGATCCTGGCCCTTACTGTCCATTCTCCCAGCCGCGCACGTGTGGGTGAGTCCAAAGGCCCCGACTTCTTCTGATATGGGTTCCCCATTCCCAGGAGGGTGGCTCCTACCCCAATCCTTCTCCCTCTCCCCCATCCCCACCCTATTTCCCTGGAGGTGCCACATTCGCAGGAGGGAGTACCTCCCACCGGGAGAGCTTTGGGGCCAACATCAGGGCATCTGATGGCAGTGTGGGTTCCATCCCAGTTCTCTAGCCCCAGGCCTCTGCTTCTTGCCCCCACTTTCTCAGACCCTGGAGACATTGAGAGGGAAGACTGTTGCTATCCTTTGTTCAGATGAGGGGCTAGTGTCCAGGAAGTCCCTGGAGTGGATGAAGAGGGAAGCTGGACCTGAGACTCAGTTTTTAGAGGGCAGGGAGCCCTGGGTTGTAGTTCTACATGAGGCTCAGGGAGAATGTACAAGTATTTCTGTAGACATACATGTGCATGTGTGTATATGTATCTTGGTGTGCACACAGTCATTTTTTATACCTGTGTATGTATGTATACCTGTGCATATGGAAATCTTTATTGGTAAATGTGCACAATCTGTGTGTCAATGGGCATGTATGTGTTGTTTGAGATGTGTATATTTTATACATCTCTGGGTATGTATGGATAGGCCTATATGTCTGTGTAGCTTTGCATCCGTACATACTTGAATCTCTGTGTTCATGCATCCGTGTGTACCTGTGTGTCTTTGGCCAGTATGTTTGGGAGTGTTTACAGGCCAGTGTGTGTCTGAGTACACCTGTGTACAGGTCTATGTTTGTGTGTGTACATGTGTGTGTATCTATCTACAGGCATCTGAGGGGATGTGGAGTTTCAGGAACAAAAACAACAAAAAGGAACAAAGGACCAGGTTTGCTTTCTTTCTAAAGGTGCTGGAGACGATGGAACAGGATCGGACGGGATCAGAGCACCCCCGGGTGAGCAGGTCGTGAAGAAGCAGCAGGGACAAGCCTCTTGAACATGAGCAGGCCTCTGGCAACAGGATAATGAATGGGCTTGGCAGTGCCATGAGCCTTGCCAATGCTTGGCCCCAAGGGCTGCCTCCAGATGGAGACCTGTCCTCTGTAGAGGGGTTTGTCCATCTGCCTTGGATGTAGGTTGGGTCGGGAAGCTCCTAATCACAGCATGTTGGTTTCCCCAACAGCATGGAAGGGGAGCTGCCTTGGGGGGTCAGCCCCCCTCCTCCAGGGCCCTGCACTGTGTACTGCTTACAAGCTATTCCTTGATGCTCTGCTTCTAAAAGAACAGTTGAACCTTGCTATAGTGGGTGGGGGATTGGAAGATAAGCAGTAAGGGAAGCTCTGCATAGGTAGCTCTGGGACTGGAATTTCAGCTGAATAGTAACCCCCCTTTTCTCAACCTCTACTTTTCTCCTTGATGGGAAATTGGCTCTAGCCAACACCAGTAGCTCAGTATCCTGCCAGTCAAGACTAGAGGTAGAGGGAAGGAGGGGAAAGGGTGTTGGTGGTGGCTCAGGGCCCTTCAGTCTGAAGCTTGCTCCAGGCAAGCCAGTGTAGATAAGATATTCTCAAAATATCTAATACCAGAGGCCCAGCGCATGAAATTCGTGCATGGAGGGAGGATCACCTCAGTCTGGCCTGCACCCTCTCCAATCCGGGAACCCTTGAAAGATGTCCGACTGCCTTTCGAAATCCGGGACCACTGACTCCTAACTGCTTGCCTGCCTGCCTGCCTGATCACTCCTAACCACCTCTGCCTGCCTGATTGCCCCTAACCACCTCTGCCTGCCTCATCACCCCTAACTGCTCCCCTACAGGCCTGATTTCCCCTAACTGCTCCCCTGCTGGCCTGATCGTCCCTAACCGCCTTTGCCTCGCCCTGCACCCAGGACCCAGGATTCCCTCCCTCTGGCCAGCTGCAGGCACCCAGGACTTGGGCCAGCTTTGCCCAGGCTGGCCACAGCTGCAGGAGACTGCGGAGTGGGTGGCTTGTCCCTCTCCCGGGCCGCAGCCTGGCTGGTCCCCATTCCTCTCTCCCCAGTGTTGAGTGTCTGAGCAGTTCCTGCATGAGGGTGCGAGGGCGTGAGGGTGTGATGACCATTTGCATTAGCTCTTTATTATATAGGATTGTTTGTTATTGGGCCTCAACTTCAACCATTATATATTCATTCCTTTGGCTGTTTAAGGCCTTTCAGTGTTGAATAGCTCTTGATTAAAAAGCAAATACTCATAGGAGAAGAAACTCCTGAGAATGTTATTAATACCACTGGGAGATTGACTGGTAATTTGCTGAGAACAAGGTTTTGTGAGAAGCAACACAGAAGGGAAGGACACATGGAACTGTCAGTGGGCATGGGGGTGGGGGGTGAGGCTAGTTGTGGAGAAGAAGAGCCATTGAGAAGGAGATGATGAAGCAGAGAGTGCTGCGCTCACTATTTTTTCTTCATGGGGACCCAGGAAGACTATATCCTGGGATTCCTTGTAGTATTGTTGGGCTCCTCACCATGCGACTGAGTCTGGCCAGTGCCATGTGGTTGGAAGTGATGCAAGCAACGTCCAGGACTGGCCTTTAATGACCCCTACAACCCACCCATTCTCACTTTGCTTGCTATGTGCCTCTGATGGTATACTCCCCGATGGAGGGGGCTGCCTGGTTTACTTCGTCATGTTAAACCTTGAGATTTTGCGGTTTATTTGTTCCTGTGGCAAAACTTGGTTTAGCCTAACTGAAACTTAGAGGAAAGAAGGTGTCGACAAATTTCCTAACTTTTCCCCAGGCAGATGTCGCACAGAAGCCAAGATCCCAGGCTCTGGAGTCCTGAAGTCCCACTTGCCCCATTTCAGTTTCTTAACCTTACTCAGCCTTCGTTTCTTCTTCTGTGAAATGAGGGTTGAATTAGACAAACCCTCTAACGTATGTAGCCCGTTGCTTGGCCATGGCAAGTTCTCACTAAATGTTAGCTTTTATGCTGAGTAATTAAAGAAGCAATGTAGAGTTAGGAATGCGCATGGGTCCCAGTTCCAATTTCCATATATTGTTTCTTTTTCTATATCACAGGATCAATAACTGAACACGGCAGCCTCACCAGGGTTGGTGTGTGATTATATTGGTGATTATGCTGAGGACACCATGAGGCAGCAGAGCGGAGTTTGCTGTTGTTGTTACTGCTGATACACCCTAAGTCCAGCACACAGAGCAGTCACTTAGCTCAGCTGTGGGGAGGACAAGGTCAGGCTCACACTCCTGAGTTTACACACTTGCTGGCAGGCTCAGGACCACCCAGCCTGGAGGAAAGGGAGGGGTTGGGGGAAAGGGTTCCCCCAGGATATAGCTGCCTAGACCTCCTCCTCAGAGAACATTCCTGTGACCCCAGCCTCCTGAGAACTGGGTGCACGGGGGTGGGAAGGCAGGGTGCCTGTGGGCCTTGGGGGGAGAACATGGTGCTGCCTTCCACTGAGGTCTGCCTGCCAGATCTCCAGACACTGCCGATTCCCAAGGCTGCCCCTGGGGAGGTGTCATCCCACCTTCCTGAGGATGGGGCTGGGATGAGGCAGAGTGGGGGGAGGGGGAAGGGACCTCATGTGGGGGAATCTTACTCCTTCGCCCCCTGGGGTGGGGGGTCACCAGGGTGGGGCCTTTGCAAGTGCCCATGGCTTGATCCTCCCAAACTACTCCCAAATATGCCTCTTCCGCACATCTCCCCTGTCCCCTGCACCACTGAGGAGGGGCTGGCCCTCCATCTGCAGTTCAGCTCCTTTCTGCTCAGCCCTCAAGGTCATGCCCACACTCCAGCTCCTCCAGAGGTGGTCCGCCTGAAAGCTGGTGGAACGTACTTCAGGGCTGCTCACTTGCACGAGCCCCTTCTAATACCCAATTTTGTATTATTTTTTTAAAGATGCCCCAAGATGTATATGCTTCAGGCTTCATAAAACCGAGATCTGCCCCTGAGCTCTGCCTGGGAGGGGAAGTGGAGGCAGGGTGCACCTGGCGCCCTCTCACAGCCCTGCCAGCGCCCTGTTCTTCCTCCTTCCCAAGTGCCAGGGCACTAACCACCAGACAGTCAGACCACGAGACAGCCATTTTCCGTCTCCCGCCTCAGTTCGCTGTCGGTAAATAGGAGAGTCAGACGAGATGGTTTCTAAGACCCTTTAGTTTCTGGCATTAGGAGACTGACCACCTTATCAGGACCCTGTGGGGACAGGCCTGGCTGACCAGCTGCTCGCAGGGCACTGGGGCTCACTGGGGTCGTTTCACCAGCATTTTCAAGGAGGACGGCTGACCTCCTGGAGCAGGGCCTCAGGTCCGGGAATCCCCTCCCACCGGGGTGGCCAAATCCGGTTCCTGCAGTGAGGGGTCCAGATGTGTGTGGGTACATCTAGGGTCCCGGAGAGAGAACAAGAATGGCCCTGGTGTGGGGACAGAGCTGTGAGGTGAGGTAAGGAAAATTCACCGACAGTCACGCCTCCTGTTTCCTTCTCATTTGGGGACCCACCTGACTCAGAGAAAGAGAACTCACACCAGTCTCACTGGTCTCCCCTCAAATGGGGCCCAAGTTCCCGGGCCAGCCTGGGGCTTACTCTTTATTAAGCTGAACCTAACCTTGGTCAGGGTGGAGGAGGCTGGAGCAGCAGGGCACGCCCGTGGGAGTTGCCCTTCCTCTTGTGAGGTGTGGGCAATGGAGACCTGGGTTCAAATCCCAGCTCTCTCACTGCCCGGCTGTGTAATCTTGGGCAAAGGATTCAGTCTCTCTGAGCCTCAGTTTATCTGCAAAACGGGGAACCTAATAGCTACGTCATGGGATTATTCTAAGGATTAAATGAGCTAGTGTGTGTGAAGTGCCGGGCACTTGGCAGGCACTCATTATTACTATTATTCTCTCTATTCTTTGGAAAGGGGAAGACTCAGGTGCTGCTGCCCCAGGGGTCCTGGCAAGCAGACAGGGGCCAGGCAAGGGGTGAAGGTGAGAGTGAAGTCTCAGTGGGGGGCACTGGGAGACCCAGTCGCCTTCCAGCTGTGGCCTCATGGGGTGAGCAGCAGAAAGGAGAGCCCTCCCTCTCCCATCCTCCTTGCCCGGTGGGGTCCTCTGTTGGGAGGCCTGGAGCCCAGCAGTGAGTGTGGGGCCCTGGGTGGAGGCCCTAGTGGCCGATGGAGAAGGCCCCTGAATCAGTGGACTGCTTCTCCTCCGGGGTCTGGTCGCTGGGGAACACTGGGTTGGCCGAGGCAGCGACCTTCAGTGTCGTCTCGTTCACCTGCAGGCAGAAGGCTGGCATGAGGGTGCTCTGACTATGGGCAAGGACCCCACGGGACAGACTCAGCAGTTGGGGCGCGCAGCCTGGTCTTTGGGGAGCTACAGTGCGCCTGTGTGATCCCAGGACTCCATCCATGCATCTCAAGGGCAGACAGAACCCAGAGCCAGCCCATAGCAGGATTTCCCTGCCCCAGAAATGGAGAGGGGACGATGAGCAGCTGGGACAGCAACAGCAACCACCCACAGAGCCCCCGTGGTTCTCACAGAGCCCGCTCTTGGCCAAACCCCTCAGGTCTGGACCCCCAGTATGCACCGAGGCCCAATGAACTTCCCTTCAGAAGCCCCTTCAGAAGCCCCTGGAAGGTGAGCCGCTGAGAGTCCCTGGAGCCCAGTGGCCCCCATGCCCTGTCTCGCTGCCTCTCCTGGACCCCACTCACCTCCTCAAATTTCTTGGCTTTGTATTGGTCGGCCCCCTTGAGGAAGTTGAGCAGGATGATGTCACAGAGGACAGTCCCCTGGGGGAGGAAAGGAGGGCAGGCCTTGAGCTGCCGGCCAGGGCAGCACTGGCCTGGGGGTGGGGCTGTGTCTGTGTCTCCGCCCCCATCTGCATGGGGAGGCCCAGGAACTTGTACCAGGCCAGCCTCCTGCAGATGGGAGGCTGCTGAGGAGGCAGTGCGCTCCCCATGACTACAGGTGACAAAGCAGGGCCTAGCTGAGCAGGGAGGTGGTGCAGGAGACGGAAGCATCTGGCAAGAGGCTGGGCTTTTCAGTCTAAGCTGAAGCAGGGCTTACCTGGGTTCAGTTCCCTGTCCACACCTGCCAGCAGGGGCCTCACCCTGACCGGCCACCAAACAGAGCCTGGCGGGGCTGAACTCACCACTCCCACGGAGGTGAAGGCTGCCACGGAGCTGATGATGGTGGGTATGATGTTGAACTTGCCTGCCTGTGTGCACAAAGACCAAGGTGAGTGGGCGGAGTCCAGCAGGGCAGGGGTGAGGCCAGAGAGACCTTGGAGCAGCAGGCCCCACCCCTTCATGGTGCAGGTATGGAGACAGAAGGTGTGAGCAGTTGAGGGTCTCAGAGCTGGTCAGCAGCAGGACCCTGCCCCTCACCCCTGCCCAGGAGTCTTCTCCGGGCCCAGGGTTGGTCTGAATTTCCTCCCCTGTCCACCCACCTGCCCAGCCCAAGGACTCACGTTCCCGTACACCAGCACGTCGAAGCGGATGCCAAAAGCCTTTAGGAGCGTGCGGTACTCGCTACCATTCTCCAACTTGTAGTACTTGGCAAACCTGGGGGTCAGAGGCAAAGGCGGGTCCCACTGTGGGCTCCTGCCTGAACCTACGGGGTCCTCGGGAGCCTACGACCGTCACTTCCTGCGCAGCCCTTACAGATGGTTTGGTGGGACACCTGCCATGGCCCAACCTGTGTCTGAGTCTCCGCCCCCAGGTTAGCCAACCCCCTTTGCAGGCAGCATCTTGGGGGGCTGGTTAAAAAGACAGCTTCTCAGGCCCCACCCTGAACCCAGGAATCAGCATCCCTGTGGGTGGGGCTCAGGACCCTTCCTTTTATTTTTATTTTTTAAAATATATTTTATTGATTTTTTACAGAGAGGAAGGGAGAGGGATAGAGAGTTAGAAACATCGATGAGAGAGAAACATCCATCAGCTGCCTCCTGCACACCCGCTACTGGGGATGTGCCCGCAACCAAGGTACATGCCTTTGACCGGAATCGAACCTGGGACCCTTCAGTCCGCAGGCCGATGCTCTATCCACTGAGCCAAACCGGTTAGGGCAGGACTCTTCCTTTTAAATAACTTCCCTCAATAATTCTGACGTGTGCGAGCGTTTGAGCCAGGACTCCATGCTTCCTCAGTTCTGTCTGCTTGGGTGGCCCAGGGCCCGGCCTTCTCCCCTCTCTGCAGGTTTCTCAGCCGGACTGGGTTCGAAGCCAGGCTCTGCCACTTCACGACTTCCTAATCCTAAGACACAAAGGCTTGGAGGAGAGGGGCTGGACCATCTTCATGAACAGGATCAATTAGGGTCTGGGGGTGGTGGCAGAAGGCGTCACAGACCAACTACATGGTCTGAATTCAAGTTGCACCAGCAGGAGAAGGGGATGGACCCCAGAGAGGAAGTCGTTTCTAGAAAGATGAGGAGGTCCAAGAACATGATTCTCCAAGGAGGCCTCGCAGGAGATTTTAAGGAAGTTTGCAAAAACAGCGTCAGGCCCGGACGGAAGGCTGTGGGAAGCCCTCACTGGCTTTCAGGTTGGCCTGAGCCTAAGTAGGGACCCTCACCACCTCCACACCCGCCATGGACAGAGCACCAAAAGGGTGCAAACCTATGAGTGGACCTCAGTGTCAGGGAGCAGACTCCGGTGTCCCATTTTACAGATGAGGAGACTGGTGAGTGGCAACACTGACAGCTCCAAAGGCCCTGCTCTTTTATTTTTAATTTTTATTGATTTCAGAGAGGAAGGGAGAGAAAGAAAGAAACATCAATGATGAGAGCCTGCAACCTGGGCATGTACCCTGATGGGGAATCAAACCGTGACCTCCTGCTTCATAGGCCAACACGCAACCATTGAGCCACACTGGCTGGGCAAAGGCCCTGCTCTTAACCTGAACCGTCCTGCCTCTGACGCCCAGGGGCGGCCTTGGTGCCAGACTTCCGAGTCCTTCTGCGCTCTGTGCCCTGCCTCCCTCCGCTGGAGAATCCAGGCCTGGACGAAGAACACGTGTGGGGAAGAGTCCCCGCTGTCTGGGCTGTGGCAGCGGAAGCCCGTGGGCACTGGGCAGGGGTGGGAGGGCGAGTGGCTGAGGTCTGGGGCAGGGCGGAGGCCGGGACTGCATCCTGTCCCGAGGTCTGCATTCCTGGCCATAGGCTGCAGCCATGAAAGATGCTCTGCCATCGCCTGGGAGAGCAGAAAGCCGGCATCCTGGGCACTGCCTCTCCAAGCGAGGGCTGGCTAAATTTATCTTGGGAAGGAATGTGGAGGGAACAGGGAGAAGAACCAAAGCGACTTGGCTGTTCGCCAGCCCCTGCCTTCCAAGAGGCAGTACGCATGATAAGATCATTATCTCATCCACCACCCATCCTCGGAGGAGGCTTGGCAGGGCCCGCTCTCTTCTGGGGCGGGAGGGAGAGGGAACCTCGAGCCAGGAAGGAGGGAGGGGACCAGCCGGAGGCAGGGGACCGGCCACAGAGAGAAGGGCCCAGGAGTCCTGACTTCTGCACTCCAGAGCGGCCAGTGGGGGTCACAGAATGTGGCCCAACCATGGGGCAGAGACTGGGCGATCACAGGGCTGGGATACCTTCCCTCTTGGCATGCGGCTGGGCCACGTGTTCTAGCCCCTCGCATCTAGCTGGGGCCCCACCTCAGAGAGTTCTTGCCAAAGAATGTGAAGGGAGGTGCGGTATGTAACCTCTGGGCCCACAGGTATCAGAGCGAACCCTCCCCATCCTCCCTTTCCTCGTGGCTAATTGCTCAAGAGCCAGGGGAGAAGTCAGGGTGTAGGGACCACTGAGTCAACAGGTGGCAGGAGCCCAGACCCCTGAAGGCTCCTGAGCGCTCCGCCCCCACTGGTCCCTGGTGTACTGTGCCAGCAGTACATACTAGCCACTGAGATGGTTTGTTTGTTACCGCGATGAGCAATATCTAACTGCTTGCAAACTCCTGTGATTTTATAGCCAGGAAGCCTGAGTTAGAGGATGAGTTAAAACTGGGGAGTCATTCAAGATAGAGAGAATTCCAATGATGCTACAGTCCTATGAGGCTAAGAAAGTCCTAGGAGGTCTGGGTGCGGCCCCACGGTGTCTTGAACTAGCTTTTGACTCCACGCAAGTCACTCAACCTCCTGAGCTTTTTCTTTCAACTGAGAAGTGAGTGAGGAAGGCCAGACGAGACAGCGTTCAGATAGAGTAATTAAAGCAAGATCTAGTAAGTGCTTAAAGCAGGTCCTAAGATCAAGATAAAGTGGACTCGTAACATCTACAATTTCCTTAACTATCACACCTCCTGCCTCCCTGCGATAATAGTATTAGCAACAATAACAGACAACGTATATATCGATTGGGTGCTTACTATGTGCCTGGCATTGTGCTATGTGCTTAATGCCAAGTAACTAACTCATTTAATACTCATAGCAACACCAAGGAACTTAGTGCCATTTCGATTCCCATTTACAGAGGAGTCGCCAGGATCAGAGAGGTTAAGCAACTTGTCTAAGGTCACAACAGCAATAGTCAAGTGAGCGGAGCTGGGATTCGAACTCAGGAGGTCCTGTTCAACCGCCCAGACTCTTAGCCTGCATTTCAGACGGTTCTTTTTGATGCCCGATTTCTGTCCAGTCCTGGCTCATTTCTTTTCATTCTCTAGCTGAGGGCCCCCTTTTGCACCTGCAGGGTGGGGCTCTCCACCCAGAATCCCTGGCTGGGAGTAGAACAGGAAGGAAGGAGAGCCATGACGTGTCAGGAGGAGGACCCCCCAACGCCTCACCTGAAAAGGCGAAAGGCTGAGCTACACCTGCCCGGGCCCAGATTTCTCCTAAATCCTCTGATTCCTATTCCTACCTCTCCAGCTTTGGTTTTCTTGGTTGAGGGATGGAGTCAGTGAGAAGGACACCACTGTTCAGCACCTTGGTTTGGAGTACAGGGCCCCTCCCAACCTGGCCCAGTCCACTCCCCTAGCCTCCTCTGCAGAATGCCCTGCCCTGCCCCTCCAGTGCCAGCCACACGACCTGCCTTCCTCTATCTCCTGCACCTGCTTCCTAGACACAGACTTCTGGGCCTTTGCCCATGCGGCTCCCCTCCTTCCTCTTCCGCCTTGCAAACTCCTATTCATCCGTCCGGGTCCTGTCAGTGACTTGATTCTTTCAAGATTTAAACAAATATTTCAAGCACAGCCACTGTATGCCAGGCACTGTGCCAGGCACTGCGAATACACAGGCCAAGCTCTGCTCTCATGAGAGGGAGAGAAATATTAATCGCACCATCCATGAGTAGCTCAAATTAGACTTCAGGGCTGGGAAGGAGAGGAGCACCTTTCTCAGAGCACAGCCCAGGCAGGCATTTGACCGAGGCTGGTGGGTCAGGGAAGCCTTCATGTGAAATAACTCTAAAGCTGAGGCTTGAGGGTGGAGAGTTAAAGGTAAGAAACTCAGGCCCTCTCAGGGGAAGGCACAGTGAAAAGGGGAAGCAGGAAGTGCCCTGGTCTGGGAGGATGGAGATGCGTGGAAGAGGTGGTGTGTCTCTTCCCAGTTCCACGTGCAGTGATTTCACACTTGCAGCTTGAAACTGTCCACAGCGGAATATTTACACCACAGAAATCGGCAAACACACCACAGAGCAAAATGCTTTCTTCCTTTCTCCAGAGAGCCGGTTTCTGGTTTCTGGTTTCCCAGCACCGAGGCTGTGAAATGCCTCTGGGCTACCTTTCCTGTTGGGGAGGATCTGAGGATCCGGGCCTCTCCTATGGTCCCCGCCACACCAGACTGAAGGTGATAATTTGGACTTTTGACTGTGAGCCAGCTCCCAGGGCCCCTCTTTGCCCAAGGGCCCAGCGCAGGGAATGCTTGCTGGAGGAATAAATGTTTTCAGAGATTCCAGACACCTCCCAGATCGGCCTCCGGGTTTCCTCCCCCTGCCTCTGGCTGCCCCAGATTCTCCCTGCTCTTCAGGTGGAACTAGTCTACAGGAGCGAACCACAGGCTGTTCTCTCCCAAACAGAAAACATCTGGATCCGGCAGCTGGCTGCATGGGAAAGTAGGTGCTACTGGTTCCCGCCATGGGGAACCAGCCTTGTGGAGAGGGACTGGGGAAAACACAGGAACAGCTGTATGTGGAGCCCTTACTCCTGCTAAGCGGCTAGAGGCTTCCACACCCATCATTTCATTTGGGCCCCAACAATTCAGTGGGGGAGCTGGTGGCTTACGGCTTTGAAATGAGGCAGCCTGGCCTTGGATCCAGGTTTTGCCACTGAACTCCTTTACATAACCTGGGGCAAATCACTTCACCTCTGCTTCTTGCTTTCCCCAAATGTGAAAGGGAGAAAGAAGATGGCACTAGCTGAAGGGTGGTTCAGTGTGGCTGGGGGAGGGCTGAGCTGGGGGGCACTGAGCTTTTAGTACATTATCTAATGGTCAGCAGGCAACAGTCAGACTTTCCAGGCCTGAGAGAAGCACAGCAGGGATCAGAACTCGGGCCCCTGGAATCCTAAGCCCCTGCCCACCCCCTGCTGCTTCCTGCATTGCCTGATTACCTCCAGCGACAGGGAACTCACTACCTGTATGAGCAGCCCACTTTCAGCTTTGGGTAGTTCCCACCGTTAGAAGCGCTTCCCCACGCTGAGCTGACATTTGCAGCAGGCGGCAGCCCTACACGTTTGCTGAATGGAGAAGGGTTTTTGTCACGATGTACAAATCCCTCGGAAACTCTCAGACATCTGTTTAGGAACGATCCCATAGAGTGGTGGCAATTCCTTCCCAAAGCAGGGACACGTAACTGTTACAGCAGCAGGGAAAACAGCAACACGCTTGGAGGATCCGGGTTGGACTTGCGAGGGAAAACTTGGGCCTGGAATTTGGGTTTCTAAGCGAAGGAGGTGGTGTTCTCAGCAAAGCTTTTTGCCTGGTGGGGAATCATTCTGCCAGCCGAAATATACTTTTACAGTTGATTTTCTACTGATGGGAAAATATCTCCTTGGCAGACTCATTGCATGGGGGTTGGGCAGCATCCCTGAGCAAGCTGGGACTCCTCCTGGTAGAGAAGGGCCCAAGCCATATTTATTTACTCATATTCTAAGACCCTAATCAACCTCAAAGACAGACATTCTGAAAATGGTTTGTTGTTGATCCTTTTTTAAAAACACGTATTATCATTCATTTATCTTTCACAAGGCAGGGAAAGGTCAATGGAAGCAGGGCTGGAAGATGTACCTGAGAGCCAGGTTACTAGCTGTCTGCTCCAGTGAGTAATCTTTTTGGCCTCAGTTTCCTCATCTGTAAAATGGGGGCAACCACACCCATCCTAGCAGGATATTTGTGGTTGTGACCCAGGCCCTGGAGCCTGGCCTCCGGGATTTGGATTCCGGCTCCAGCATTATTTGCTGTGTGGCCTTGGGTGCATAAATAAAGCCTCTGAGCTTCCGATTTCCAGCTATGAAATTTTCCCTCTTCACTCAATTAATAATCCACCAAGAGCACTTGCTAAGTCCTGGGCTCACTGATAAGCACTCAGGGAGTGCTAGCCAATATTTTCTCCCAATAATGTTGGTCCTTGTGAGGACTCAATAGTCATCCTATATAATAAAGACGTAAAATGCAAATTAACCCTCATACCCTCACAAGATGGCTGCCTATGACCAGGCCAGCAGGGGGGTTAGGAAGGGATAACCAAATGACTGAATAGCAGGCTGTGGGGGGCGATCAGGGTGGCAGGGGGAGCAGTTGGGGGCAACCAGGCTGGCGGGGGGGGGGGGGCAGTTGGGAGCGACCAGGCCAGCAGGGAGGGGGCAGTTGGGGGCAATCTGGCCAGCAGCAGGGGGCACTTAGGGGGTGACCAGGCTGGCAGGGGGGCATTTAGGGGCAATCAGGCTGGCACACAGAGACAGCGAAAGGTGACCAGGTAGGCAGGCAGGTGAGCAATTAAGAACCAGAGGTCCAGGATTGTGAGAGGGATGTCTGACTGCCGGTTTAGGCCCGATCCCGGCAGTCGTACATCCCCCAAGGGGTCCCAGATTGGAGAGGGTGCAGGCTGGGCTGAGGGGACAACCCCCCCCCCCCCCAGGCCCCTGCATGAATTTCATGCACTGGGCCTCTAGTAAAGGTATAAAGGGCTGTATAAATTCAGGCTCATGCTAATTACCCCCACCCTCCCACCCCACTGTACCCTAAAGAAAGCAAAGAGGAAAACAGATCATGGAGAATTGACGAAAACACGCCCCAGGCAAGAGGGCCTTCGGGTGCTTCTGTGGTGATGAGGGAGGTGTCTGCTCTAACGCATCTCCATGGCTCCCGGGAGGAGAAGAACCCAGATTGAGGGAGGGATGATCAAAGCCAAGGACATGCTTCGATCCAGTCTCTGTCGATTGGCCTAAGACCTCGCGATCGACACGCTTCCGCGTGGAAGCAGCTCAGCTGCCAAATCTCAGCTTCGTGAAAGCTGCTGCGGGTACATTTCCAACATGGAACACTCACCACAAACTCCTCCAGCACGAGGCGCAGCGAGCAGCTGAGCGCCAGCAGACGCCAGGGGAGGAGAGCCAAGACGGCGGCGCCTTTTAGGAGCAACGCTGTCCCAGGGACCCGCAGGAGCACCAGGAGTCCGACATTGCTGAGCGCACCGTTTTGCTTCTCTCTCCTCATCCCAGCAGCCACTCCTGGGTTTATGTGCTCGAGCTGCCTCCTTTTTTTTCCTTTGCTAGTGATATGATGGCGGGAGGTTTGCTAGAAGCAATGGCTATAGGACAGGTTCCTGGGTCGGAGTCCTGATGAACCTCTTAATTGGGCTCTGTAGTCTTGGGCAAGTTTCCAAATCTCTCTCTGCCTAATGAGGGGTGCGGGGCGGGGTGGGCGATGAGCTGTCAATCCTGTCAAAAATAGGTGTGAAAGGGCGCGAGGGGCCCTTAACCTGAGGTCCAGGGATAGGCTTTCAGAGGTCTTCAAAGTCTCGGAATTCTATGCCACATAAATAAATATTAAATAAATATGCAGAGAAGGAAACGGACCACACTGTGTGGGATGCTGATTTCCTGCAAGGGAGCAGCCAGGAGTGAAGCCAGTTTCCAGGCCATTACTGGATCTACCATTTGTCTTAGGGTTCTCACTCTGAGGATGCATTTACATCCTATTTGTAGAAATAAAGTATCCTTTAACCAAAGAAAGTGCCTGCAACGTTGCTCAAGGCGACGTATACATGCATTTTCCTTGGACAATCAACGTTGAGTGCTGCTTTCCTCAGGGGTGTAATAGAGTTAGCAACCTCCAACAGTTAACAAAGGGCTGTGATTTCACACAGGAAAGTGGGTAGGCCTGGTACTGGACACCAGTGCTCCTCCCTTCCCTCCCCACCCTGCCCTGGGCTGCCTTGGCCTGCTGCCTGGCTTCTGGCTGCTGAGGGGGCATGGCTGGGTCATAGTTCTCCTCAGGCTGCTGTGTCCTATCTCTGTCTCCGGGTTCCAGGAAGAGCTTCCTGCCCTCGCCCCTTCAGACCGGGCCCCAGGCACTGCAGGGTCCTTGGTGGTATCCCTGCACCCTCCCAGCAGCACTCCCTGTATTAAACTCTCCTCAAATTACCCAATTTGCATGTGCCATCTGTTTCCTGCTGGGACCCTGACTGATACAGTATTTTTAATTTGCCTTTGTACCATCTCTGCCTATACACTCACACCCACACACATCCATTCACTGACACACTCAGGCACACGCACACACGCACGCACACATTCAGTCACTCACAGACACAAACCCACACTCACACTCACTCACCCACAGACACTCACCCTCACTCACAAACTCACACGCAATATTCACACACGGCAGTGCCAGTGCCCAGCGCTGGGGAGTGGAGTGCTCTGGTAAACTGGGGGCCCCCTCTGTGTGGCAGGAACTGACCCCTGCAGGAACACTAACACTGGGGTGCCTGTCACCCTCGCACCATTGAACTGGCGACTCTGGCCAGTTCTTATTTTCAAAAATGCTTCCCTTTGCCCACTGCTAAGCCAGACGAACGCACCAACTGCACACTCTCAAGGTACTTGGAAAGAGGCTTCTTAAAAATACCAAGTTAAAAAAAAAAACCACACCCACAAATAAGCTAAAGCAGCCCCTGGAGTCTTTAGCCATGCAGAATAGACTTCGGAGTAAAATAAAATCTTTCCAGCAAATTTTAGGGCGGTAGGGACAGACGGAAACCTTCAGATCACATAAACGAAGGTAAGCTTCGATGGACAGCGCCAGGTACTTTGGGTGGGGGTTGAAGGGAGACACATTTTGGCTCAATACAAGGTCATCTTGACAAGAATGGGAGGCCATCCGATGACGGACAGGCCATCTTGTGAAGTGGTCCCTTGTCTAGGGCTGCTTTGCCGAGAGACGGATGTAGGCACCGGGAGCAAACGGCCTCTCAGGCTACTCTAAGATGCACCCGTGACCTTGGGCACATCACTGCCCCTTTGAAGTTTCTACTTCCTCATCTGTAGAATGACCGCCCCTCCGTCTAGGTGTCTCCAAGGGGTTCTCAACAGCTAGAGCTTCTCTAAATCTCGGATTCTGCAGGCGAAGAGCCTCCAAAAATGGGGGTGGGGTTTGGAAAGGAGCTGCAGAAGTAATTAGTGATGGAAATGCGAGTCTCTAGCTGCCTCTGGATGTCTGAGTCTGCATATTAAACAAGGCTGAATCTTGGCTGAAGGATTCCATTCCCTCCAGAGCAAAAGGCAACAAACTGTAGGACAGGACGGCAAGACGCTGGAAAAAACCTGGCCCCTGTCAGAGGGGCAAAGGAATGTGTTTGGGAGACAAAAGGCCAGGATAAGTCCTGTGGCCCCCCAGAAGCTAGTTGCTCGCCCACGAGCACATAGGCGTACGTTTCTGAGGATTAGCCATGTGAATAGCCTTCCTGGTTGGGGTGGACATCATTCAAGAAAATGTCTGCAGGCAGGCTCCCACGCTTACTGGCTCTGTGACACTGGGAAACATAGTTAAGTCTGCATGCCTCACTTTTCTCGCTTATGAAGTGGGGGATTGTAGCGCCTCCCTGTGGAGAGTGGGGGTGGGGAACAACGAACCAAAGGGCACACTTTGCACACGGTGCCCAGGATCATTCCTACCCACAGGGAGCGTGTGGGGTTCTCAGGAGCAGCATACTTTGTACCCATCCCAGGAACTGCCCTGTGCCCATGCTGACCCTGCCTGTGGCCCTTTTCCTCCCTCTCAGGATTCAGAAAGGAGGCCCTATGTGGGCTCCTAGCTTAGCCTTGGGTGTCCATGTAGCTCGAAGACAGCATGAAGGTGAGTGGGTAGACACCCAAGGGAGTGACTTCAGGGAGCTTGGGCAGAGCCCTCTGATTGCTAAGGCCATCAGATACTCCCCACACCAGCGCTATTCCTCTGGGAAGTCTTTTAAACCACAGGATCAAATTGGGCAGCTTCGCCCCCTCATATTCTGGCTGGAGGTCTTTGGTGTGGAGGCCACACCCCTCAGACGGTACCCCTAGGCCCCCAGGGATTTATGTTCTCAGGATCCTTAGAGATCTCTGACCTGTCTCTCCAAAGACAAGCTTACGTAGGACCCGTCTGCCTCACATCCTGCTGTGCCTAGGCGAGGTGTGCGTGCATTCGTGAGTGTGTGTGTGTGTGTGTGTGCGTGTGTGTGTGTACCACGGTACACTACATTGGAGACAACGAACTCCATCCAAACCAATTCTTTAAATGAAAGACATTGCTCTAAAGCTGTGTGACACCTCTAGCCAGGGTCTTCCCAATAGTTACTCCCTTCATAAGCTTTCCTGCCAAGTAAGTTATTTGCAGGATTGAAGAATTCCCAATGGCCAGGGGGAAGTTACGAAGATGAAAACTTGCAGTTTAGATCATGAGAATTTTATTAATATGTTTCTATTTTAAGCTATCATATGAAATCCTTTGTATTGATTTCAGTGTGATGTACCCGACTGAATAAATATGCCAATTTCTGCGAGGGAGCCAAACAGTATTTTTAAACTACTTTAAAATATGTGTTGTTTCCTATGATTTTTTAAAGTTGGGAGTTGATTATGAAAGCACTTTCAATTTTTTTTAAAAAACGTTCTTCTTTCCAGAGATTACACATGCATATGTTAAACGATTACAGATAAAGCTTAATGGAATGGATAATTACCTTTTCAAGCCACAGATAAAGGTTAAAAAAAAAAAAGGTGAAATGATTTTTGGGGGGCTTATGTATGTCATTATATTGTGAAATACCACTACAACAAAGGAGATTTGAGTAGCAATTCCTTGAACATATAGATGTAGTATGTTCTTATAGGGATTTTCCCCCGATCACTGCCTACTTAGCTAATTAGCCTGTTCGGTGTATAACACAGAGTCCTGAGGGCCCTGCCAGAAACGTCAGGATCTTCAGAAATTAAGGGAAAAACAGAACAGAGAGCTAAAGCTTTTCGGACACTGGCTGATAGGATCCTGGAGATAATAACACCATTGCCCTTTCACGGATGGGAAAGGAGGGGGAGGGGGAGAAGGTCAAGGGCTTGCTTAAGGGTTTTCAGCTGGTTCCCAGTAGCTTCTCCCGGGTTCTTCTCGTTCCCTGTCTGCAAAGTGGGAGGGGGGAGGGGGCCTCTTGTGTCTCAAGGCCTTCGGGATGTCAATGAGATGCTAGAGACTGGCCTGAGTTCCTGTTCGAAAGGCCCTGAAGAGCGAATGCCCACTGTGATTGCTACTTGTGACTCCAGTGGCATTTCCTGGTTCTGGACAGAAATACAGAATTCCCATCTGGGAAGATGGTACCAGCTGTTGCCCTTGCTCTGTGGAGCGAGAACCCTTAGGAAATGTAGGCGCAGAAGAAGGGGTGGGCTGCCCAGGCGTGGCCTCGGCACCTTCCGGCCTCAGAGCCAGAGCGGAAAAACGAACTCAGCATCACAGAACCCAACACTTCAGGAGACCCTGGCCATCTGGCCTCACCGCCCACCGCCGGCACGAATCCTCCCTGCGGCCGGAGCCATGATCTCACCGGATGGCCTGTCTCCGACAGCTGCCCGTTTGGAAAGTCCTGCCTCATTTTGAACAGAAACCTGATGGGGGAACATGGGCCCTTTTCCTGCCAATACGCGTTGTTTCTTCAGATGCAGTTTTTTTTTTTAAACATATTTCACCGATTTCTTTTCTTTTCTTTTCTTTTTTTTTTTTTTACAGAGGAGAAGGGAGAGGAATAGGGAGTTTGAAACATCAATGAGAGAGCAACATCGATCAGCTGCCCCCTGCACACCCCCCACTGGGGATGTGCCCGCAACCAAGGCACATGCCCTTGACCGGAATCGAACCTGGGACCCTTGAGTCCGCAGGCCGAGGCTCTATCCACTGAGCCAAACCGGTCAGGGCCGGATGCAGTTTTTAGAACGGCCCCTGCCTCTTGGCCCTGATGCCCCTGATTACCTGAAGTTGTAGCCCGGGGAGACGCTGCTCTTCTCAGAAACGCTGTCCAGCCGGGTGAAGGAGTATTTGGGGATGCACTGCTCCCAGGCCTTGTCCAGGTCGCACACCCAGCCGATCTTAATGCCCAGAACCCCGCCCTGCAGAAAGGGGGCAGGCGTGAGCCTCCCGCAGCCCTCCGGTGCCCTCGTCATCGGGGCGGGGGTGGGGAGCACCCCAATAAGACACGTGAGTGCTCTGCATGCTCAGGTGGAGGGCGCAGGAGCGAGAAAGAAGAGGGAGGTGTCATACGCTGTTGCTGAGGAGGGAAGTACGTGGCGCAGGGTGAGCCCCGGGGGCGCTAAATCCTGCTTTTGGTGTCGTCAGCCCCTCACCTACAGCACGGGAGCAAGTGGCACCGATGCCATGTCCGGAGCCCCAGGCCTCGCTGTGTGCAGGTGACGTGTGAAGAAGGGAATGGGAAACGGGCCTTGCGGGCAAGGGTGAGGGGGCAAGACCGCCCAGGACAGGTGGCAGGACTGGGATGCTTCCACCAGGGGGCGCTGCCTCGCCGCTGCTCCGCTGGCCCAGCATCCCCGCCCGCCCAAGGGTCCCCAGGTCCGCGGAATGGGGGGCAGGTCCTCACCGTGCTGGCCAGTTTGGCAAAATCCTGCCCCGCAAACTTGACCACATCCCCCACCCGCAGGATGGGGCAGAAGGGGGCCTGGTCAGGGTGGAAGCGGCAGGTCTTCATGTCGGCGGCGGTCAGATTGGGCAGGAGGTTTCCCCTGGGAAGGGAGGAGGGAAGGAGAGAGGCCAGGCCCAGGGTCAAGGTGGAGACAGGCCTCCCTCCACAAGGTTCTCTCCCGCCTGCCCGAGCCCCAGGGCCCTTCCGCGCGCCCAGGCAGGGGGCCTCACTGCTGTCCCGGCATCGTCCTCCTGTCACCCTCTCTCCCATCTCAGGGTCGTGAGTGCTCGTGTCTAATGTCCCTCTCCCAGGCCGGGGTGGGGGTCGGGGGCTGGCAGAGACACTGGCCCGAGTCCACCTGAGACTCAGTGGTCAGGGCTGGCGGGGAGACCTGGCTGGGAGATGGGGGTCAGGACCCCGGGGAGTCCGGGAGAGAGTGGGGAGAACCCCGTGGTGACCGGCATCGCCTCCCCTCTGAGAACGAGGGGTGGGCACACTGCCTCTCGGCTTCAGGGAGGAGCGAGGACTCACTTCTCAAAGTTGAAGAGGGGGAAACGGATGCTGTTCTTGATGAAAATAGTGAAGTTCTCCGCTTCCATCATGACAGGCCTGTGTGAGCACAGAAGGAAGGGGCAGGGGAGCAGGGAGCCCCCGCCGGGGGCCACCCTCCCTGGTGGACATCGCCCAACGGGCACGTGGCCCGGGCCTCTCCGGTCTGAGGGTCAGAGGATGGGAGTGGCAGGTGAGCTGAGCTGGGAGGAAGCTGGTCCACAAGACCCCCTGCAAGCTCAGAGGTGCCGGGGGGGGGGGGGCCCACGGTAGCCCAGGGGAGCCTGGGTGGGGGCTCTCTTCCCACAGGCCCTCACCTTTCCACTGTGTCCACCTCGGCAGGGCACCAGCCCTGGATCTCACAGGTGCGGAGCTCGGAGCTGTAATTCACGCAGCGGCCGGTGAGGATCCCTGGGAGGGTGGGGACAGTGCTGTGTGCTTGTCTGGCCCTTTGCCATGCCTTTCCCTCACTCCACCCCTCCTCATCAGAGACGGCCCCCAAATACACACACACACACACACACACACACACACACACACACACAGGGATCCTGCAGGCGGACAGAAAGGACAGGCAGGGCAAGGGAGGTCCCCGGTGGCACGTTGGCCCCGCAGAGCTCTCCCTGACCCTCCCAGCCCTAGGCAAGCCTTGGGAGGTGACCTCTCCTCTCACAGGTCCCAGGCCCCCAGCCACAGCAGGCTGCTCCTTGCCTCCGAGGCTTTGCTGACTGTTCTTTCTGCCGAGGATGCCCCCTTCAAAGCCCCTCTGTCCTGCCAAATCCTTCCGTCCCACAGCGTCCTTCTCAAATGTCACCGCCTCTAGGAAGCCATTTGGGACCCATCTCTTCCTTCCCCTGGCTCCTCCTTGACATCACTCACCACCTCATGGCACGGCTGTCACCCCCATCCCTGGACTGGGAACTCCTCTGGGGTCCCCTACCATTGGGGTTGTGAGGGGGTGGGGAAGGGGCTCCACTCACCCCCACTCGGGAAGCGCTCGGGCCCGCACTGGCTGTCTGATACACAGCGGTACTTGTCCTCGCTCTGAGGGGAGACAGGTCCACGGGTGGGTGAAGGGCCCCGGGCTGGCCTGGGTGAGCCCCTTGGTGCCCACTGCCTCCCCACAGCTGGGGGCCTCGGGGGGGGGGGCGGGTGGAGGTCCTAGGCTGGACCTAGGACCTCTGCTTACACCCACGCCCCTCCCTGCCACCACTCCCCTCCAGCGGCTTCTTCCTTGACCAGCTTCACCCAACCTCCCTCCCCCGCCTCACCTCTGGGCAGAACCCTTGCATCTGGTTTTCAGTGACGATCATCTTGGTGATGATGACAAAGACAGAGGTGCCCTTGGGAGAAGGAGGAGAGGAAAATGCAACAGTGCCAGTTCGTGAGGCGGGGACTCTTGTTATCCCCACTCTACATAGGGGGAAACCGGGGCTCTTGCTGATTGGGCCAAGGTCACAGGTCAATAAAGGCAGACATGGGCTCCAAAACCAGGCTCTTCCAATACCCCCTGGCCCCTCACGCTCCCTCTGTGTGTGGTCCTGATCACAGGACAGGTTGTGGCAGAACAAGAGGATGCCCGGTGCTGACTCAGGAGGGTAACCCCCCTCCCCCAGCCACTGCTCTGGGTCACTGATGCACAGGGTCTCTCTGCCAACCTGCCCAGGTCTGGGCGTCGACACAGCCACCTACCGTAGGGGGGGGGGGGTCATACCTGGGGTGGTGTCACATAGTCAGACACATCCATGACTCTGTTGGCGTAGCGTCCAAAGCCCTTCACCTTGGTTACCACGGAGGACTCAATGGATGTGTCCCGCACCTGGTACGCCTTCTCGTGCAAGAAAACCCACCTGGGCAGAGAGCGGGGTGGAGAGCAAGAGAGAAGGGTGTAGGCTCATCAGACAGAGGCTGCAGGGGCGCCTTCCTGCCGACATGGACCACGGGGGCCTGGCAGGGGAGGCATGTGTGTGTGTGTGTGGGGGGGGGGCGGGGGCAGGGGAGGGGGGTTTCACAGTGAGCTCTGGCTTGGCTTAGACCACTGTTCTCCATCCTTCCCCCATTTCCTGCTGAAGGAGCATTTTTACACTTTTCCCCATAATCGTCCTCCCTCCATGAAATTTTAATACTCGTCATATCAATTTACATACTATATGTATATTTGCACTTTACACACAAAAAGAGACTCTTTTATTCTTCAGAAACCAATCCTCACCCCTTGAGGGTGCTATCACCCCGCGGAGAACGCATTATCGTTCCTGCAGGTGACAGAGGCCTCCTCCCGGGCAGGAACCTGAGACAGGAGGCGCAGAGGCTCCTCGCCCCCCGACTCCTGCATCGAGGCTTTGTGCATGGCTGCATCCTAAGTGCCCGCACACAGCAGGTGTTAATGAACAAGTCGATGCAGATGCTTGGGAACTGGGCACCTGGCAGAGTCTCCATCTGTGCGAGCCTCAGGTGAGGCGGGAGGAGGGAGGGAGGGGCAGCGGCTGAGCCTTTACCTGGCTGGTGGACGGAGTTGGGCTGGGAGGGAGGAGCCTCTCATCTTATTCCTTGGATTGTGCTGTCACCTAGTGGGCATTTACCTGCATTGCCTTCTTTTTGCTGCTTCCAGCCACTATGGGATCAGGGAGGGACCCTTGCCTTCTTCCATTCCCACCTGTCTCCTCAGACTCTTGCAGCCTCCCCAGCAGCAAGAAGGGCCTGCAGACCAGTCTTCCTTCTGCGTTTCTGTGAGGTGCCCGCCTTTCCGTTAGTAATCACCCCCCACCGCCCTCAGGGCTCAAGCCACTCGGCCTCACTCACCACGCTTCCAGCAGGAGGCGCGCTGGGAGGCAGATGCTGTTCCCGGGCCCATTGCACAGGTGAGAAAACCTCACCCCATGAGCTTGGGAAATGCCGCACACTCTCAGTTTCGGAGAAACGTGGTGACGTCTTGTGGAATCCAGGGGCGTGCTTTTGGAACGCCGGATTAGGGTCCTTTCTCATGCTCACCAGGTGGCACAAGACGAGGATGAGCGGAAGGAGCAGGAGACGGTGTAGGGCAGAGAAGACCAATCTGGGGGCTGGGAAGTGCGGAGGGCAGCACGTGGGATGACCCGAGGACTTTATAACGAGGAGGGGTGAGGACTTCAAGCCCAGGAGCTTTCTCACCCCGAGAGTGGGTGGGGGCTGGGGTGGGAGGCGGTGAGCGCCACAGGCCTGAGGAGTCTCGATGCCCACCTCCCTGGGGAGGGGGGGGGGCGGTTGGATTGGGTGGCCTCTGGAATGCCCCGATGCTGGGAGATGCCAGGGGGTGAGTCACTTGTGGGTTGGGCACCTGCCCACCATGCCTGTTTGAACATGGCTGACATTTGCGAGTGGCTGCTTGTTCAGCTGTTGGTGAGTGGGTTCAGAGGAACCCCCATGCCAGGCCTGTCTCAGCGGCCTGAATCCTGTGCACTCTCTTCAGCAGGAGAGGAAGGCTGGGGGCCCAGCCAGCGCTGGCAGGTGGCGCCCAACCTGTCACCTGTCTCATGGTCACGGCCTTATCGCGGCCCATCCTGATGAACGCCTGTTGAGAGCTGTCCGCCTGCCTGTAGGACGCCCTGTGAACACCACGACCCTGCGGAAGCCCAGGGAGCCGTAAGCTGAGCTTCCTTGGCACTTTTATCTTTTTCCTCTTGGAAGGGAAGTGGGTGTTCATCAAGATCTCACAAGGGAGTGTGGCTCACGTAGAAATCTCATCCGCTGTCTTGTGCCTCAGCAAGGGTGGGGTGGGGTGGGCTGGAGCACCTTCCAGAAACGTACCCAAAATGAGCACCCTTGCTCGTGGCTGGGGTCCCTGCAGAGCGGAGGAGGGAAGTCTCGGGCCCCAGCTCTCTGCTCCCAGCCGACAGCGGTGGTACTACTGTGTGCTCACCCCTCCCGCTCTCCCCGTCCCCCCCCCAACCTCAGTGCTTGGCCATGGGATGGAGACATCGCTGAGCACGATCGAATGAAATGGTTTCCTGACACGCACCCTGCCTTCCACCCCCGGTTTTAAAGTTTGGGAACATTTGCCAACGAGAAGCCGAGTTCAGATGGCCAATACCACGTCATCAGCCCAGCACCCTATGTGCCGTCCGTGCAGGACTCACCGAGGCCTTACCGCCAGCCCACCACACGGCTTCCTTATTACCATCACGCCACAAATACGGGAACCTGTATGTGGGTTCCAGCCCCGGCGGGCTGCTCACAATGGCCTCACCACAGGGCCTCCAGCTGTGTCCGGGGTCAGGACCTGGCCACAGCTGGCCCCTGACCTAGATCCTGGTCCTTGTCAGGGGAAAGCATCTCACAGCGTAGCCCATCTCCAGAGGCTGGGAGGAGCAACTGACCAATCTCTCTCCTTCCCCGGCCCCTCCTTCCCCAGGGCTCCTTCTTGTGCCCAGTGGGGAGGAGTGGCCACAGCAGGTTTCTCTCTGCGAGTTAAATAACAGGCAGAAGAATTTCAGTGGCCCCGTGGGGCCTGGGCGTCAGCGGGGCAGCTCGAATGCGGGGATGCTTCATTTCCAGAACGGAGGGCTGCGTGGGTCCCTGGAGGCCAGGGCTCAGGCGATGGGGCAGGACCGAGCCTTTCGTTCCTGGCATTGACTCCGCGGCTCTGACTTATTTTTTCTTGTATTCCTGGTTTATTATTTATAGAGCGGAAGGCGGGTGGCAGCTCCTTGGCAGGTGGGGTGTGCAGGGTGGAGCCAGGGAGTGGGTGTGAGGAGGGTGTGCTGTGTGTGCCGGAGGATGGAGGACGGGGTCTCTCCGGGAGCCTGGAGCTGGGCTGAGGGGAAGGGGGAGGTGTGATGGTGGGGTCTGTGCAATAATGACAGTTATCATCTGCTACTGAGTCACCCAACTCAGGCGACGAACGGACACGGGTTCCCTCCCCTCGCCACTGCTCCCAGGAGAGGCATTCCTGAACCCATTTTCCAGGTACAGCGACGGAGACTCGGAGACGCGAAGTGAGCTGTCTGCACCCCACCTCTGGCATCAGAGGGAGGCTTCCAACCAGGTGTTCCATGTCCCCCAGTCTCCCCATCATAAGGGTGCAATGGGGCAAGAGGGGACACATGAAAACCACTGCTCTCTCTAAACCTGTACGATGGGGTCCCAGCAGGTCTTCCCACAGTATTGTCACCTAGTGCTTGTCACCTACTCAACAAGGTGCCTCTGGTGCTTCCTTGGGTGAGGGGATGGGGTGGGGGCCAAGGAGGTGGAATTCCAGCCCTTTTCTTAACTAGAGCGCCTCCCCATTTTAACGGCTTTATGTGCTGTGCTTCTACATAAGATTTGAAATGAGGCAGATCAGACTCTTCATTTGGAATGAAGCAAAGAGGTTGGCTGTGCAAATAGTGAGCTTGTGGGTCAGGCCTTGGGGTGGGGAGGTGGAGGGGTGGGTGGGGAGGTGGAGGGGTGGAGGGGGGAGGTGGAGGGGTGGGGGGGAGTAGGGGTGGAGAGGAACAGGACAGGGAGAGCAGGCCTGCAATGGGGCCAGAGGTACCGTCAGCCACCACAGGTCCTTCCGACGGCGGCGGGAGCATCAAAGGGCTGGGATTCCCCTCACTGCTAGTTTTTGAAAACCAACCTCAGGCCAGGCACTGGCCAGTGTTTATGGGAACTCGGGCCCCAGGGATCTCCTATTCCCTCCTCAGGTCTTCATGGGATCCAGAAAAGAGATTGGATCTTAGGAAGTCCCACCCCATAGAGGAGACTGGATTATCACCTGGGCCTAGGAAAGACAGTGGGAGAAACACCAGGCAGGTCCTGGCCTCTCTGTGCACCTGCACTGGGTAGAGAAACCAGTGATGAAGTGGTGTCAATCACAGACTGAGGCCAGGGGCGGGGGTGAGAGCACGCGTGGAGACGATTAGGGGGTGCGGTGCCATGAGTGCTTAGGAGAAATGGTTGACTCATGTCATAGGTCCTAGGCAAGGTTGTGCATCTGGTCTACCCGATGGGCATACAGTGGAAGAAGTGAGTATTAAGCATTAACATCACAGCGTTACAAATCCTTTCAAATTCTATTGAGCCCAAGTCATAGTCATCTCTCTCCATTGCCCACCTGTTAACACGTTTTCCTGCATCCACTCCTACCTATTCCAATCCCTTGGCATATCAGCCACCAGAGTGGTCTTCTCAATTCATATTTCATCATGTCTGTCTGTCGCTCTCAATCTCTCTCAATCACACACACACACACACACACACACACACACACACCCTAGAATGTTTCAGTAGCTTTCCTTCCATTCCTCTTCTGTAAAAAGGAAAGACCGGAGGTGTCTGAGGTCTGGGGTCCACTTGGAATCCTGCCTCCACCTTACACCCCCCTCCCCTTGCTCCTTCTGCTCCAGCCACAGAGACCTTCTTTTCTTCTCCCCATTAGCCAGGTCCGTTCCCTTTGTAGAGCTGGGCGTCTCTGCCTTGAGCTCTCTCCCTTCCCTGGGTTGCTCCAACTCGTCCTTCAGGTCTGGCTTGAATGCCGCATCTGCAGAGAACCTTCCTTAGCTCCCTGACCAAGTCCAATGCCTGCACACTAGCTGCTGTCCTAGCACTGTGTCTCTTCTTTCAACCCTGAACCCCCGCTGAAATTTTGTATTTGCAGAGATTATTTGATTAGTGCCCATCTCTTGCACTGTAGGCTCCATGAGGGTGAGGACCGTTGTCTGTTTTGGCCCACTGTTCCAGCCTCGGTGCACAATGCCTGGCATGAAGAGACGCTCAACCACTTTGTGCTAAATTAATGGAATCAGGAAATCCTAATGGTGCATGGGCTCATGTGCACAGAGATGGGGCTCAGGCGGGGATTGGGAGGGGGGAGAGCTGGGCTGCGGAGTGCACCCGACGATGCAAATGGAAGGAGCTGCTCTGGGGGGAGCTGTCAGGCTGGGAGATGAATGGGGTTGGATACCAAGACGCCATCTCGTGCTGGCACCAACAGGCCAGGCTCCAGCACCAGGGGTGGTCGGCGCATCAGACCATGGTGAGGGACAGACGGGGCAGTGGGGTGCTGAGCAGGCTGGTCCAGGAGCTGGCTGCCTCTACCCACCACCTCCTGCCAGGAGCCAACAGAGCCGGGCCAGGCTGGCAATGTGCTGAGGCAGCTTTGGGCACCTGCCTGGACCACCATCATCCCATCGTGTGGCTGCGTGTAAACAGTCACAGCATCACACGTGCATGTGAACACGAACCTTTAGGAACCAACTTTGAGCCGGTCTCCGGAGATGCCGATGTGAAACATTTGCAAACATCTCACAAAACCTCAGACGTGGAAGGGAGCGTCAAGGGCACTCAGTCCGAGCCCAGAGCTTGAGTCCCTTCGCTAGTGTCCCTGTGCGCAGCCTTGTCTACAACATCTGCAAGACCGGGGCTTCCTGGCTCTCACCAAGCGCACGGAGCCCAAATCCCTTAGTCCCTGTCTTCCCACCTGTCCACGCACACCCTCCCACGGCTGCGACCTTCAGCAAGGAGGCCCCTCACCCGCAGCTCCAGCCGCATGCACCCAGGATGTCTCCTTCCACTCGCTTGAACGGACTCACGGCAGCCCTCGGTGGCTGGCTGTCTCTCACACACAGACCCATTGTCTCAAAGATCAGCATGAACTAGAGACCTGCACACCAGGAAAGTAAACCCTCGAAGTCCTGACCTGTATTTCCTGGGGCCCGCCAGCGTGTGCGAAGGACCGTGAGAAACGTGTTTCTTCTCTGGCCATCCTGTGCTCCTCGGCCTTTTGTGCGTGTGTGTGTGTGTGCTTATGTGTGTGGGTGTGTATGTCTCTGTGTGAGTGTGTCTGTGTGTGTATGAGTGAGTACGTCTGGTGTCTGTCTCTGTGTGTGTGAGTGTGCATGTCTGGGTGTGTGTGAATGGGGGGGGTGCCTCAAAGAAGTGGGGGCTGAGAGGGGTGTTTAGACCTCACTGGCTCTTAAGTATCTTCCAGGATGGGTTATACAGAACAAAGTCGGGTAGAAGTAGGGAATTTACAGTTTCTGACAACGCGGAGTATTTCTGGCTTCGTGAGGAGGGACACGACACCATATTCAGAAAAGTCACTTTTCTCCTGAAATTCTCTTCCCTGGAATGTCATTGATGCCCATGTTCCCCCCTCTCTCCTCAGGGAAAGATCCCCCTGCTTTGTCTGACCCTCCAAGAGCAAGGGCTCCTCTCCCCCTTTCTACAGCCTCTACCCCCAATGCCCAGAGGGGAGCCCTCATTCTAAAGTGGGTGCAGTTCTCTCCTTCCCACCTCGAAACCACGCTGTCGCCATCTCCCTCATTTCAGTGTCTTCTGTCCCCTTCTGCCCCCCTTGTCTTCTTGCGGCCCCAAAGAGCTGACTGAGGTCAGTGGGAAGATGTGTCAGGGGGTCTGGTCTGCCTGCTCTCTGGTTGAGGGTGGGGATGAGAGAAGGGAGAGGGGAGATGGTCCCCTGGGACCTCTCCTGGTGGAGGGTGGTGCCAGGGCAAGGACTCCCCTCGGGGTGTGTGCCTACAGACCACTCTCCAGCTGTGGAGGATTCACTGGAGGGAAAACCCATCTTGGGACCAGATACCCGATGAGGGCGGCAGAGGCCGGTCCTTGAGACACACCCCCACCAAACAGACTGTTTCCCCAAGAGAGGAGAAGGAAGCTGGGGAAGCTGGACAGCACCACTGAGGGGAGAAGGGGGCCGGGACACTGGGCAGCCCTCCCCTCCTGGGCCCTGAAGGGCCTCAGACTCACCCCACAAAGTAGGAGATGATGAGAAGCTGAACTGCCCGGTTGATGATCCCAATGGTCCAGCTCTTCACAACCACAGACTTGGTGGTCTCGTAGGTGAAGAAATCTGACATGCAGTTCATCCTGAGAGCGTGCGCATGGACCGCTCAGAGGGACCCAGTGGTGACTTCAGAGGCAGAGGTCCTCAGACCGGGAGACGGGGATCAAGGAGGGCTGGAGGGGGCAGTTTAGAGGGGCTTGTGGAATGGGGAGCCTGCTCCTTTAAGTCAGGCAACCCTAGCCCAGAGCCCAGGCTCTCTCTGCTCTTGATGTTCTGGGCTGCCAAGAGTCCAAGGCCAGGGCGGGGGACCCCTTTTTGTTCGTCTCCACCCCACTCCCCTGTGATGTCACAGCAGGGGTGGGGTCTCCAATCCCTGGCTCCTGATTGCCTGCGATCCAGCTGGAGAGGGCCCTCTGGGACTCATGCTTCATCTGCACTCTGGCTACCATTCCGTTCTCTATGCTGCATCCTCAGCCCAGCTCACCAGCTGCTTTATGCTCTCCTGAAAGCCCCTCACAATGACCCATCCCCCAGCCACCTAATAGCCGCCCTCTAGGAGCACCCCCTTCACTCCAGTCTTCCTAAGCCACTCAGTTCTGCAGCCAGACCCCCCCCCCCCCCCTTCCATAGTTGCCTTTAATAGAATGGGTCAGGGGAGGGGTCTCTCAAACAGCTCTCTTGTTCTCCCGGGAGGGAGTAAGGAATCGCAGTTCACGTTTCTAACTCAAGTTGGCAGTGGCTGAAGCTCTACCTGTAGAGTAGCATTATCAAGTGTTTTTTTGTTGTTATTGTTTTTATGTTTTTGTTTTACTGTCAGTTTACTTATCTGAATCATTTGTTAGATTGTATGCTCCTGGAAGGCTGGTGCAGTTTCCATCTTGTTCACTAGTTTCCTTAAATCTTAGAACTCTGTTGGCGCTCAATATGTATTTATTTATTTATAAATATATTTTTATTGATTTCAGAGAGGGAGAGATAGAAACATACATGATGAAAATTTTTAAAAATATATTTTTATTGTTTTTAGAGAGGAAAGGGGAGAGAGAGAGAGAGAGAGAGAGAGAGAGAGAGAGAGAGAGAGAGAGAAACATCAGTGATGAGAAAGAATCATTGATCGGCTGCCTCCTGCACGCCCCCTACTGAGGATGGAGCCTGCAATCCGGGCATGTGCCCTTGACTGGAATCCAACCTGGGACCCTTCAGTCCGCAGGCCGACACTCTACCCACCAAGCCAAACCAGCTAGAGCTCAGAATGGATTTATGGAATCCAGTTGAACAACGTTGCTCGTGCTGCAAAGGCCATTCCCCAGAGGGCAAAGCCACGAGTTCAGGGAGCAGTGGTGCATACCCTCGGTCTCGCACCCTGGGATTGAGCCACCAAGCTGGTCTAACTGCTTTAAGACGGATTGTCAGAGACATCTTGAGTTTGAATATTCTGTCCCCTGTCTTCATGCGGACACATTACCAGTCATGCTGGATGTACAGTCATATGCTTATGACAGAAGAGAACTGGACTGGGTTTGGGTTCTAGGCTCTGGCTTTGCTCCCAACTCCCTGAGACCCTGGTCGGCTCCTCTTCGGGCCTCAGCCTTGCCACCTGCAAAAGGAGGTTGGAGCAGACAAAGTCAGACGTGCCTTCCAGGTCTGGCCCGCTCTGATTTCCAAGATGCATCCTAGGACTACAGGGGGGGCATGGCTCCGGCACTCTCAGGCTGATGCGGTTTCGCATCAGTTTTGGCTCCAAGGTGCCTCTGACGCCAGCACTTGAACTTGACACCAGCCTCTTCCGGGCGATCCATACATTGTGGTTAGAGAAGTGAGGCTTTTGGGCGCGGACAGTGAACTCATCTCCAAAAGGATCCAATCCCATGTGATCCCGGGGAGGGCAGGGCCGTCACGGCGACACCAACACCCGCGTTCTCTTCGCCGCCGGTGGGAGGCGTCACTTCTCTCCACAAGTCAAAGTATTTTTCTTCTTGGCCCACAGACTTCCCTCCACTCCACAAAAACCACGATTGTGCAGAAGAGAGGGTCAACGTCCACCTAACACACGCATCTGTGGAAAGCCCGCTAAAGGAAAACTACACTTTTTCTCTTTAGGAAGCTGGTCCTTCGCTGAAGCAGTGCCTGTAGTTTTTAAAGAGCCTCACGCGTTCCCATTTCCTAGTCCGACGCCACGCAGTTGGGACTTCCTCGCCGCCCCGCTGCGCTCAGGTCCTCCAGCCCCGCCGACGCTCTAGGTGACCGCCTCGCAGGCCGGCCGGGCTCGCGCCTCTCTAGCCAGCTCGTCCTCTCTATGGTTCGGAGACAGCTTCCGGTGGCGGGACGCTGGGCGGCGCACGCGGGAAAAGCTTCCCCAGTGTACCCCCCCATCACCCCGTGCCCCCGCCCCCTCCCCCGCGTCCCTCAGCGCGCCCACCGCCCGCACCGGGGCCGTCGCGAGGCTGCTGCTAGAGGAGGTGGGTGGTCGCCGTCCCCGTGCCCCAGGGAGGGTCGAGTCCTGCTCCCCCGCGGAACACTCCAGATGGGCCGTTCCGCGTTCGAATCCGCGGGCAGCGGGCGAATCCACTTTATGGGGCGGGGGGGACCCGGGGCTGGGCCCGCGACGCGGTGGGAGCGCATGCAGTTGCTGGGAGGGGACCCCTGCACCCTGAGCTGGGTTAGGGCGCGGGCGAAGTGCGGGCCCCGGGCTGGCCCGGGGGTACCATGGGCTGCTCGTTGCCATGGCGCCCGGTGGAGCGCCCAGAGCCTGTGTCCGGTTGGGGTGTAAGTGCTACGCCAGGCCCAGTTCCCTGGTCGGGGCTGGGTCTGGCCCCCCGAGGGCTGCGGAGCCCACCTGAAGGCTCGCAGGCACAGCCATGGGCTGCCACCTGGCCCGATCCGTGGGCAGTGTGAGGTGTTGTCTTTCATGCTCAGGTGTCTCCCTCGTGAATTCAGATTTCCAACCTGCTGAGGGAGTGTCTGCACACCCATCCAGGATTTGGGGCCCTGCTCCCGGTTGAGGCCACAAGGGGCAGTGAGCATGGCAGAAACACTGGAGTTCAACGACATCTACCAGGAGGTGAAAGGCTCCATGGTAAGAAGGGCTCGCGCTTTTGAGGGAGGTGGGGAAGCCGGAGCGCAGTAGACTTTCCGTCCATTCACAAGAGCTTGCTTGGACCGTGTTGCTACTTTGGAAAAGGAGTCAGAGTGTCCTGTACTTGGTGTTGCCCCAACAAAAGGCGACAGTGAGAAAGTACGAGAGTTACAGGGTCTCAGAGTTTGAAGGGTCCGCGCCTGCGGTTCAATCCAGAATCCCGAAACGGAGGACCTGCGCGGGTTCTGGATGCCAGAGCCAGGATTAGGATCCGGGCTTCCTGGCCACTTGTCCCTTTTTTGCTGGCCCCCAGCACTTCAGCTGTTGCGTCTGGATCGGTCCCTGGCCAGCCTAGAATGATGCATTCGGACCCCTTTTTCCAACAGAACGATGGGCGGCTGAGGTTGAGCCGCCAGGGCATCATCTTCAAGAACAGTAAGACGGGCAAAGTGGACAACATCCAGGCTGGGGAGTTGACGGAAGGCATCTGGCGCCGTGTGGCTCTGGGCCATGGACTTAAACTGCTCACAAAGAACGGCCACGTCTACAAGTATGACGGCTTCCGAGAATCGGTGAGGTGTCCTCTTGCCGTAAACCCCCTTTTATGGTGCCGTCTGGTTTCATTTGAATCTTCTGGAGAGAGTTGGGTCTCCTTCCTGGGGTCACCACGCAGTTGCTGGTTTGAGCTCCGTCGAGCAGGGCCATTGATGGAGGCCACCAGGCAATGAGTGTTCAGCTTTGGGTGTCAGAGCCCGGAGTGTCGTTGTGCCTTGACTTCCAGAAGATTTTCTGCCGTTTTTATTTATTTATTTTTTTGGTTTCTGCTGTTGCCTTTATTCAGGTGCAGAGTCTTAGTTTGATGCGTTAGTTCAGGCTTTGTTTTTCCACGTTGAACTGCCTGAGTTGAAGACTTTACTTCATTTTAATGTCCACTTCCTTCTAATGTTCACTTTCATTAAAGCAATATCTGCACCAAGATAGCACTGTGAGGCCCATAACCACGAGCGGTCAGTTCCTTACTCTACTCTTCCCCTCCCAGAGATCCAGTCCCCAGAAACAACCTCTTACAGTGTTTTATAGCTGAGATTCTAAATCAGCATGGATTTCTGATAAAAGGTATATTGGGGCAATTTCTCAGAAATAGATAATTGCAGAATGTTCAAGCTTGTGTTAAAGCCATCAGTGTTACTGGGATTGTTCTCTCCGCTCCACCCACAGGAGTTTGAGAAACTCGCTGATTTCTTCAAAACTCACTATCGCCTTGAGCTAGTGGAGAAGGACCTATGTGTGAAGGGCTGGAACTGGGGAACGGTGAAGTTTGGTGGTGAGTCCTGGGCCAGGTTGAGGTTTGGGGAGAAGGTAGGATGAGGGTGGCAGCCTTTAACTTGTTTCTTTCTGTCACTGTCTCTGATTTCCTCTCAGTTTGTAATTCATCATGTATTTATCAAGGACCACCGTGCCTGGTCTTGTGGGTGCAGTGTGAACAGGGTAGCCCTGTCCCCAGGGAACTTGTGTCTGGTGGGAACGTGGTTTAGGTAGACTCGAGGGGAGGAGCTGTGGCTTGATCGCCCTTTCCCCACAGGGCAGCTGCTTTCCTTTGACATTGGCGACCAGCCGGTCTTCGAGATACCCCTCAGCAACGTGTCCCAGTGCACCACAGGCAAGAACGAGGTGACACTGGAGTTCCACCAGAACGACGATGCAGAGGTCTCGCTCATGGAGGTGCGCTTCTACGTGCCCCCCACCCAAGAGGATGGCGTGGACCCTGTTGAGGTGAGGCCTCCCCTGGTCACTTTGGGGGCAGATGGTGCCAAGCGGGCCTGGCTGGCCTGGGAACAGGTCCTGCTGCTCCATTACCAGTGTGTCCTTTCGCAGGCCTTTGCCCAGAACGTGCTGTCTAAGGCGGATGTGATCCAGGCCACTGGAGACGCCATCTGTATCTTCCGGGAGCTGCAGTGTCTGACTCCCCGGGGACGGTACGACATTAGGATCTACCCCACCTTTCTGCATCTGCACGGCAAGACCTTCGACTACAAGATCCCCTACACCACGGTGCTGCGCCTCTTTTTGCTACCCCACAAGGACCAGCGCCAGATGTTCTTTGTGGTGAGCAGAAGTCACTGGGAGTGGGTTGGCCTGGGTTCTCCCGAGCCTGGCAGGTGGATTTCACTGGGGTTTAGTTCATCAGCGAGTTCTCCTGGGGCTTCGACTAGTGCTAAGCTTGTTGGCTCTTCCTTACCAGATCAGCCTGGATCCCCCCATCAAGCAAGGCCAGACCCGTTACCACTTCCTGATCCTCCTCTTCTCCAAGGATGAGGACATCTCCTTGACTCTCAACATGAATGAGTGAGTGCTCCCTCATGCCTGCCCCTGCCTGTAGGAGGTCGGTGTGCACTAGGAGGCAGCTGTGCTCGTGATCTCATCTTCCCCTGTTTGCAGAGAAGAGGTCGAGAAGCGCTTTGAGGGGCGGCTCACCAAGAACATGTCGGGATCCCTCTATGAGATGGTCAGCCGGGTCATGAAGGCACTGGTGAACCGCAAGATCACAGTGCCGGGCAACTTCCAAGGGTGAGCGTGCAGGCCCGGGTCCTGGGCTGCGGGGATGGGCTGTGCCAGGTCTCCTGGGTAAGCCCCCCTGGGATGGGAGCACGGCTTCTCAGAGGCCTGGTTGGGTTGTATCTTGATGGTGTCAGTCACCTTCATTAGAGCAGCTTAGTGAGGTTCACTCACTTGAGGGCCTGAGCAGATATACTCCCGAGAGATGTTCTCTGTGGCTCTGTGCCACCTGCTGCCTCAGGCACTGACTGGGCTCCCTGTGCCCTCCACCAGGCACTCCGGGGCCCAGTGCATCACCTGCTCCTACAAGGCGAGCTCAGGACTGCTGTACCCGCTGGAGCGGGGCTTCATCTACGTGCACAAGCCACCCGTGCACATCCGCTTTGATGAGATCTCCTTCGTCAACTTTGCCCGTGGCACCACCACCACACGGTCCTTTGACTTTGAAATTGAGACCAAGCAGGGCACTCAGTATACCTTCAGTAGCATTGAGAGGTGAGAGCCTCTGCCAGTCCCTTCCTGGGTATCCTGGTCCTTACCCAGTCTTGACTGGGAGGCCTGGGACCCCCCTGGCCTGTGACTCGTCCCTGACTTCTTGTGTTGAGCAGAATTTTTCTTTTGCTTCCTTGGGATTTGGTTCTTCTCTTTGAAGTGCTCAGCCTTTGGAAGCCTCTGCATTGTGTGTTTTTTTTTTTTTCTGTTCTTAACAATATTGTTTTCCATATTACTGAAGCTCTTGTTCAGTACTAGCCCTCTCCTCCTCCACTCCCCCCATGACGGAAATGCTATCTTTCCCTTTCCTGGAATAAGCTCGGTGCCCAGAACACAGCAGCTAATGTTTATCGAGTGCTCGCTGTTTCACACTTAATCCTCATAACAACGGTGAAGTACGAAATACAATCCGGTCAAAAGATGACATCCCCTCCCCTCGCCTCCTCCCCCTACTCGGTGCACCCCTCCCCACCTTTTCTTTCTCAGAGCTCTTGAGGGCTGTACAGGTTCCTCTTTTAAGACCAGTGTCAGACTCTTTCCTGCTGTCCTCCGCGTGTCTCTGAGCTGTTGGGTTGGATAGCGTGGTCAAGAGCTCCAGGCCCCATCGTCTGTCCTGGTCCATGGCTGTCCTCCTCTCGTTGGCCCTGCCTGTCTGGTAACTGCATCTCCCCCCACAGGGAGGAGTATGGGAAGCTGTTTGATTTTGTCAATGCAAAAAAACTCAACATCAAAAACCGAGGATTGAAAGAGGTACCGCTGTGTGTGGAAAGGCTGAGCCTCTCCCATTCTTTCTGTGGTGGGGGGAGGGGCAGGGACTCCTCCGGCGTTTTTTCACTCTCCCTTCTCTTCTTACCCTTATAGAAGAAAGAGGTGCGTGTGACCCTTCCCCTCCTGATGCAGGTTTCCTCGCATGACCTTAGATCAGTCTCTGCCGCCCCCAGGAGCCCCCAGTGGGGCTGGGAGAGGGAGGAGCTTGGACTAACCCAGTTGGCAGGAAGTTTTCGGGGCATAGGCCCTGCACGCTGGCTGTGTGTGGACAATTCAGCCCCAGCTGGGGGCTGTTGCTCTGGTCTTACAGGCATGGGGGCGTGCTTTTGAGTGTGCCGGGGTTCTGGCACCTGGCCCAGTGGCCCTTACTCCCATCTCTTCCCTGCCTAGGGCATGAACCCAAGCTACGACGACTATGCTGACTCTGATGAAGATCAGCATGATGCCTACTTGGAGCGGATGAAGGAGGAGGGCAAGATCCGGGAAGAGAATGCCAACGACAGCAGTGATGACTCGGGAGAAGAAACCGGTGGGCTAGCTTGGGCAGTGCTGGGGCGTGGGGCTGTCAGACTCTTCCAGCCAGAGCCAGGTGTCTGGGTCAGGGGAGGGGATTTCCATGGGGCAGAACTGATGAATCCTGTGTTCCTTTTCAGATGAGTCTTTCAACCCAGGTGAAGAGGAGGAGGACGTGGCAGAGGAGTGAGTTTTGGGTCCACCCCATGGGGGTGGCTTGTGAGCTTAAAGGGACCAGAGATATCTGGCCATTTCTTGCGTCCCCAGCATAAGCTACTGATCCAGGGTAGAAAAGGACCTTCAATGAGGTGATAGGTGGAGATGATGCTTTGAAAATCGTCAAGTGTATAACTCTAACTGGTTTGGCCCAGTGGATAGAGCTTTGGCCTGCGGACTGAAAGGTCCTGGGTTCAATTCCAGTCAGGGGCATATGTCCAGGTTGCGGGCTTGATCACCAGTAGGGGGCATGCAGAAGGCAACCGATCAATGATTCTCTCTTCTCATTGATGTTTCTCTCTCTCTCTCCCTCTCCCTTCCTCTCTGAAATCAATAAAAATATATTAAAAAAAGAAAGAAATAAAATAAAATCATCAAGTGTCAGTGCAAGGCACGTTGTGAATCCAGAAAAGGGTAGTGGGAGAGGCTGGGCTGAGATTCAGCCAGTGCTCCCACTTACCAGCTCAGAGTCCTTAGGTCATTGAATCTCAGCTTTTCCATCTGTGAAACGGCAGTAGCGCCCCCATATTGATCAAGACTTTTGATTGCCAGTGTCAGAAATATATCACAAACCGACTATAGCATAAAAGGGAATTTTGTGAGTTCTTGTAATTGGAGAGGCCAAGGGATAAGATTGGCTTCAGGCACCTGGATCAAGGTGCTCAGAAGCCATGGAGAATGTGTTTCTGTTCCTTCTGATTTCCATATTTTTATTGATTTCAGAGAGGGAGGGAGAGAGAGAGAAACATCAACAATGAGAAAGAATCATTGATCAGCTGCCTCCTGCATGACCTTTACTGGGGATTGAGCCCACAACCCGGGCATGTGCCCTTGACCGGAATTGAACCCAGGACCCTTCAGCCTGCAGGCCAATGCTCTCTCTATCCAGTGAGCCAAACCAGCCAGGGCTGATTTGCTTATTTTAGTAGGTTTGTTTGCCCCATGCAGTGCCAAGTGACCCTCAGAAGCCTCAGAGGCTTAGTGCAACTGGTTTAACACCAGGAGTACCTCTGCTCTCAGGCAGCAGTGAGCAGGTGGTTACGTGGCCCTTCTGAACCTGAGTTATGAGCATGTGCTCTGATGGGCCAGAACTAGGCCATGCACCCACCCTAAGTGCCTGCGGATGGGTGAGCCTTTCCTGAATGGCGACACAGTGGTTCCCCACAGAAAATGGAGACTCTTAACCAGAAGAATTGGAATGAATATTGGGGAGAAATAGAAAAGAAAGTCTACAGGAGTCCACTACCTGTGCTTGCCACATGCTTGTTCATAGTGAGTCTTTGAGAAAAGGCTCATGAAAATGCCTTGAAAACTTGAGCATTATGCCGGTATCCGTGGTTGTCTCTTCTGTGGCATTCTGTGTGTATCAGATAGGACCGTTAATTACATGGGTATGTACTGGGTTAGGCCAGAGCGGGTTTCCCCCACTTTTTCTAGTAATTATCTCTTTACTAGAAAGAGTACAGGGTAGATTAAGATGAGTAACTCAAAGGAAGTGGTGAAGTGGACTTGGGGCATGTTGATGAGACAGAATTCCTGTCCTCAGGAGCTTGGGGATGGAGTGGGACCTGGGTTAGGCTGTGACCAAGGAGAGCAGCTGAAGCCCATTTGCTTTCCTTTGATTGAGTCACCAGCTAGCGAGCCCATTGCTGTGGCTGGGTCTGGAGAGGTGGCGGTGGAAGCCACCTCAGCGAAGGGGCGGAAGCAGAGTTAGAGATGGTGGTGGAGGCTGTGTGGTCCTCCTATTCGCCTTTCTCAGCAGGTGTCTTTGGACTTATTTTCTTCCTGACCTGGGGCCATGGGGGTCCGTCCTCCCTCCCTGAGTCTCGGCCCCACTCTCCTTGGCAGGTTTGACAGCAATGCCTCTGCCAGCTCCTCCAGTAACGAAGGTGACAGTGACCGGGATGAGAAGAAAAGGAAACAGCTTAAAAAGGCCAAGATGGCCAAGGATCGCAAGAGCCGCAAGAAGCCTATGGAGGTGCGGCCTCTCTTCTGAATGGGAGGGTGCTGGGTGGCCATTGTCTGACTTCTGTCACCACCAGTGGGGCCTCTCGATTAGTTCTCCTGGGGTTGCTTTTTGTAGCCAGTGATTTCGGCCTCGAGGAGTATCTTGGAAATGTTCTTCTCTGGTCCTTGACATAATTAGCTTCTGGGATATCTGAATAGGAAACAGGCTTTGTTCCAGGAGAGCAAAGAAAGGGGCCCCTAATGAGCTGGGCACTGGGGTGCAGAGCTCTCATGGTCCCTGTCCTTAGGGAGCTCTCAGTGCAGTTTGATGCTGTTTAGTCCTTTCTCCATTTTGTCCCCAGGTAGGTAATCCACATAATTGCTTTGGGAGAATGTGGGGGTCTGTGGGATATAGGTGGCTGAAGGCATTGGGTGGTTGTGCAGGTGAAGAAGGGCAAAGACCCCAATGCCCCCAAGAGGCCCATGTCTGCCTACATGCTGTGGCTCAATGCCAGCCGAGAGAAGATCAAGTCAGACCATCCCGGCATCAGTATCACTGATCTTTCCAAGAAGGCAGGCGAGATCTGGAAGGCAATGTCCAAAGAGAAGAAAGAGGTGAGTAGCTGCAGAGATGAGGGGTGGTGAATCTTGTAATTGAGAAAGGGGGCAAGGGGCCGTTGGTAGAGCTTTTCTGTATGGGTTTTGCCTGCATCAGGGAAGGGATCTCATTCTCTGTTCTCTCTCTATCCCCCTCCCATGGTGTGTGTGTGTGTCAGGAGTGGGATCGCAAAGCTGAGGATGCCAGGAGGGAATATGAAAAAGCCATGAAAGAATATGAAGGGGGCAGGGGTGAGTCTTCTAAGAGGTGAGTGTTGGGAACAGAATGGCCCAGTAACTGCTTTTTTTGGCAAATACTTTTGCAGGTCCAAGTTGAGAATTAGGGTGTTAAAGGTAAGAGAGATACCTCTGACTGCAGTATGGCAGTGCTTCTCAAATCTGGGTGGGCAGTTGCCCAAGTATGGGTAATGTGCTGGATAAATATGGCCCATTTTCCTAGAGGGTCAATTTTATATGAAGGTATGGGATATTTAAATACATATTATTTTATCATTCATGTAATTAATTTTTAAAGATAAAGCAAGAGATGTCAGATAAGTATAAATAAGTTTCGCCTGTGTCCAGGTTATGACCCCTACGTCTTCTGCTTTTCCTTGGGGCCCTTGGGGCTGACATGGCTGGCTGTTGACGTTTATAGTGCAGTATGGCTGGGACCTAGAGAGGCCCTGTTAAAGGCCTTGATGAACCTGAAGGCCTAGCCCCTTTGCCCTCTTGCTAATGTAGGGACAAGTCAAAGAAGAAGAAGAAAGTAAAGGTAAAGATGGAAAAGAAGTCAACACCCTCCAAGGGCTCATCATCCAAGTCATCATCAAGGCAGCTCAGTGAGAGCTTCAAGAGCAAAGAGTTTGTGTCCAGTGACGAGAGCTCTTCAGGAGAGAACAAGAGCAAAAAGAAGAGAAGGCGGAGTGAGGTGCGGCAGGAGTTTGGGGGCTGGGGGCCCGGCTGGGTGAGGGGCATCTGAGTTTGGGGGGGGAGGTGGCAGATGTTTCTGGGCTGAGGTTTGTGGCTGGTCCATAAGAGTCCTGGGAGGGAGTGGATAGGTGGAATTCTGGGGTTCTGAAGGCTGGTGTTGGAGTTTAGGGATGGGGATAGGGAACTGGGGTCCTTCACCACTGAACAGTGCCAGGAGGGCAACTGGGATTCTACCTTTCCCCTAAAGAGACATTTGGTTTTTCAGGACTCTGAAGAAGAGGAACTAGCCAGCACGCCCGCCAGCTCAGAAGACTCTGCCTCGGGATCCGATGAGTAGAGAGGAGGAAAATTCTCTCTCCTTGGGCTTGTCCTGTCACCCCCCGACCTCCCCACCCATGTTTTTGTACCAGTTTCTCATACGAAATGTAGCCTTTGGATTCTGCCATCGGAACAAGCTCTCCTGGGGGGATGCACTTCACTGGGACAGCGGGGGTGTCTTACTCCCCTGCTGCTTCACAAGGATGGCTCTTCATAGTTTGGGGAGAGACTGGGGGAGAGGCAGGGCAGTGCTGGGTTCAAACCCTTGTCCTCCTTTCCCGACCTGAGGGATATAGCTGCTTGTCCTGTTCAAGTTGCTGCCACAGGGGTCATGTGAGCTCAGGCCTGTAGCTCCTAACTGGGGCCTATTTCTACTTTTATTTTGTATTTCTGGTCTGTGGAAAAAAAGATCATTTAATAAAGGGAACTGACTTTGGAAACCATGTCCTCTGCCCTCTCTGTAGCCCTGCTGTATTGCTCTCCCTGTTCTTGGTGATGTTTACCATCCGCTCTGATGGGCAGGGCCTGCTGGCCGCGGGAATCCAGTTTTCAGGTACATCCTGTTCTGTTCCCGGCTGGACGAGCATTGGTTTTCACCCTCCTCTGCCGGGACGGGCCACCGGAGAGTGTAGAAATGAGAGCTGATCTGATTAGGAAGCCGCTCTCACAGTTCCACTCCATTAGCCAAGCTGCGGGGGGGCGGCTGCTGGCTCCATCCTCAATCACCGAGAGGCAAGGGTCTTCCAGGCCTCGGTTAATGGAATCAGGATCGACTGGCCGCTGCCACCAGGAGAAGGAAACCTGAGCTGGACGGTTGGATAGACGGGTGGGGGTGGGGTTACAGTCCGATGCGGGTGCAGGAGAGGAGTGGAATGCGGTGGAGCTTGGCAGGAAAAGGGGTGCACCAAATCATGAAGTCAGGAAGAGTTTGTATCTAGGGTGCGGGCATAACAGGAGGTGAGTGAGGAGGATCGGAGAGGAAAACAGAGCTACAGTCTTCCGCACGGCGGCTCTCAATCTGAACTGGCACACGTGGGATGGCCACGTGGCATCGGCTCCCAGGTGTCGCCACAGGAAGTCTCCCGCGGCCCGCGGTTCCCTTCTTTCCCGCCGTGACTCTATGGTGCCGCAATCAGTTCGGGCCGCGGGGCCTGAGGATGGCGCCGTCGCCTTAGGTTTCCTCTCTGGGCCGTCGTCTCGGTGGCCATTTTGCCCCAACACTATTAGCGGCTGAATTGCGTCAGTTTCACCGGGTCGGATCCTGGGGCGGGTCCCTCATTTGCGAGCCTCATGAATAATTGAGTGCCGGGGCCGCGCCTGTTTGCATACGGTCAGGCGAGCTCGGCACGGGCTTTCCACTCCGGGTTTCCATTGGCTCATGGATATTCATGAGGCGCTCGGGGGCGTGGTCCTGGGCGGGGCCGGGGGCGGGGCCCCGCGGCGGCTGGTTCTGGCTGGGTTGGCGGTGACGGCGGCTGCAGCGGCGGCGGTGGCGGAGAGTGGCGTCGGGGCGCCGAGCCCGAGCCGAGCGGAGCCGGATCCCGGGGGAGCGCGTGAGTGCGCGGGGGCAGGCGGGAGGGCGAAGGAGGGGGCGGGGTCCCGGCTTGGGGGCGGGGGAGAGGCATGGAAGGAGTGGGCGCTTTCCAGCCAGGATCTTAGGTTGAGGTGGAGCTGGGGCGGGGGGCCGTGAGCAGGAAAGTTTGCAGGGGCCAGGGGCGCGGAGGAAGCGAAGGGCACGTGAGAGCGGGCCCGTGTGCGCGGGGGCGGGGGTGCACGGCCTGCAGCTCGTGCTGGCTGAGCCAGAAGAAAGGGGGGAAGGGGCGAGGACTTGAGGCGGGGCCGGGGGGGTGGGCGGAGCTGTGAGAGGGACCCTCCCTCCCCCTGCTCCCAGATCCGCGCCAGCCCCCTGCCCCGGACCCCTCGGCACGCCCCCAGCCCCCCAGACCGCCCCCACCCAGTCTGTGCCCTCGGTCCCTCGTCTTTTCGCCGGCTGCTTCGCATCCCGCGCTCTGGTCTTCCGCTTCTGCTGCCGCCGCCCCCGCCCCCTCCGCCCCCCTCCTCTCCCCGCCTCTCCTCCTCCTCCTCGGCTGCTGCCGTCCCCTCTGTCCCCAGCTTTCCCACTGGGCCTCTCCAGACGGCCCCTCACCCTGGCTGTTCCGTCTTCCGTTGGCCCTCCCTCCTCCAGCAGTTCATGTGCCATCCCTGCCGACCTCTCTGGGTCCGGGTCCGGGCAGAGATCCTAGGGTCCAGAGGGGCGACCCCGCTTGCGCCGAAGTCCCTTTGGGCCCCTGCCCCGGCTGGAACTGCCCGACCTCTCCCCAACCCTTGCAGCCCCCGATTCCTGGGGTGGGGAGTGCTCAGTGCCGCTGTGATTCTGCAGCCAGGGCTCTGGCACCTGGGTTTCCTGACGGGGGCCTGTGAGCTGCGGTGGGAGCCCCTCGGCTGGGGAAGCCGAGCCCCGCTTCATTGCTGCGCCCTCATACTGCAGAGGTGTCCCTCAGGCCCCCAGGTGAAAGCGTTTTTCGGTGCTGGGCCAGTTTGTCTCCATTTCTAATCACCCACACCATGTTCCATGTAATAATGTTCAAGGACAAGGAAACAGTCTTGTGTTTTAATTTTATTTCCCCTATCATGGGCCCCTCCCCCATGCACACTTGGCCCGGCTCTGCACAGCTATTCACCCACCCATAGTGAGCAGTGCGCCCTGCAAGTTGGCTGACCAAGGGAATGGACAGTCTTGGGTTTCTCTACCCTCTTCTCTCTGCTCCCTCCCATCTTTGAAACAAGCTGGGGCAGGGTCAAAGGTGAGGGATGGGTGGGTTTTGCAAATGTTGGGCGTTAGAGAGCCCTTCTTTGGATTTGGCGCTATCTTCCCAGACTAGGAGTGGGTGACTGAGGAAGGCTGTGCCCATTGCCGGTTGGAGGGGTTAGATTTTTCATCAGGGGCTCTGTGCGTACCACGTGTTAGGAAACATCCCCCTTCCTTTGGAACTGGAGGGAGAAGCATGCTGTCCCCCAGGCTGGAGAGCCTGGGGTGGGGGTGGGGGGTGTTGTGGGTGGGATGGTGCTTCGGGAGCCAGGATGAGAACTGAGGAGGTGGTGGAGTGTCTGAGGAGCAGGTGACATGACTGGGCGCTGTGGGAGTGAAGGCATGGTCTGGGGAGAGGAGGAGGTGGTGACCAAGGATGTTAGCTCATTGGTGGAACTGTATTCATAATGGCCAACATTTATTGGGCACGTATTATGTGCTAGACATTATGCTAAGCAGTCTGCATGCATCTTTTCCCCCCGTAAGTCTCCCAACAGTCACACTGACTCCACTTTTCACCTGGGGAAACCGAGGCTTAGAGAAGTAAGCATGTGCCTGAGGGCACACAGCTAGAAGCGGGTAGACCCACCCAGCACTGAGTCAGACCCCAATCTCCCTCCTGGTTCAGGCTTAGAGGAGGGACACCAGGGACTTCTATAGGGCTGTGTCACTGGGTTTAAAATTTTCTGTCCCTCAAAACCCCTCAGGCCAATCCTAGGCCAGCGAGGGCCACCCAAGTATCACCAGTGCTTAGGCTGTGGCTGTCCTACCCTGACTGTCCTAGAAGGGGAAACCCCAGGAGTCTTCCCCCCCTCTCCCCCAGGCCACCCCGCCACCGGATGTTCTCAAGCCCTGTCCCATTCTCCCAGCCCAGCCTGGGCCGGCTCCTCCTTCCTCTTGGCACGGCTCTGGAAATCCAGTGGGAGGCCATTGCTATGGCAACAGGACTAGGCCCTGGCTTTTACCTCATCAAATTCCGTGCTGAAGCCAAAGCAATTGAGAAATTAAAGAAAAAAATGTATTCCAGATGTTTACTTCTTATTCCTTATTTTTCCGTGTTTGGTTGAGGCAGCTCTGAGGGAGGCGGGATTGGGGCAGGGATGTGGACGGAGGAGGTGGAAGGGGGGAGAGGGAACCACTCCCAGCTGCAGGAGGGAGGGAGGGAAGGAGGGTGAGCGGGAAAGGGAAGGCAGGCTGTGGGGTGGAGCCCCAGGTCGGGGAGGAGCGGGTTTTTCCCGTCTCCCATGAAGTGATTCACGAAGAGGCTTCAGACTCTGGGGCCCTCTCGCTCTGCCCCTGAGTAGATACCTCGAGCAGGCTGCTGCACCCGAGGGGGGCCCTGGGAACAGTAAGTGGGGTGTCTTGGAGAGCTCAGCAGGGGAGGGAAGAGTAGGTAGCTCCCTGAAGCTCCAGGACTTTGTGGCGAGGAGACCAGAGTTAGGGAATGATCTGGGAAGAGTTGAGGATGGACTGCTGGGAGCCTCCCTTGACCTCCCACCTGCTCTGAAGTTCCCTCTTCCTGTCCCACACTCTGCCTCTGCTAGAAGTAGCAGGCTTCCCTTGGCCAAGCCAACTGCCAACGCCCAACCCTCTCGCCTTCTCCCTCGTATTTCCCGGGTCTTCGGCTTCCCCTACTCACACCCTCCGCTTCTCAATTCTCATGCAGGTTCTGCCGAATGTGATGAAAGTGTCTGTTCTCAGGGAAGGCACAGCCATGGCTTCCCCACCACCCCGGGAGATGGAGGAGGAGCTGGTATCTGCTGGCTCTGAGCCAGGTAGGTGCCTGTGGGTGCAGGGTGGAGCCGGGTGGCCGGGAGGGCAGTGAGAGGGGTGGAGGCTGAACCCGCATTCTGTCTTGGAAGGGGTGGGGGGGAGTGATGATGCTGTTGAGGTGAGAGGGAGGAGGGCAGGATGAGTTGGGAAGGTTCTCAGTTCCTGGTAAGACCCTTTAGAACAGTTAGAGGTCTTAGATCTATAGCAGATAAGAACAAGCTAACCTTCAAAATAATGTGGGTAATGAGAGTGTTTTGCGAGGAGGAGGCGGGGGCCTCGATGAGAAGTGACGTGTACCTATAGGGATTTGAACCCAGGCCTCCTGGCTCCTGTCTAGACTCTTTTCTTAGGCTGAGCCGAATGAGTGGATGATAGAGGTTTCTGTTAGGAGGGCCACGGCAATGAGTAATCCCAAGGTCTTTTATTTGGCTTTGGAATGCCTTATATAGAAGGTAGGTTCCTAATCTTGTTTTCTTTTCCTGCAGCAGATTTACTTCTGTGTGGGTTAGGTCAATAATAAGTTTGCATTCCTCATCACACACCTGGGGAGGTGGCCTGGGTGTGTCCTGGGGGAGGGACAGCCAGGAGGCAGAGTAGGGAGGCTCAGCTGGGATAAAAGGTTTGCTGTGGATGGCAGGATGGTAGAGTGTCATGTAAGAGGACAGGACTAGATTGGAGAAATGTTGGGCTGAGGGCTCGATTATGGGTAGGTAGCATTCGTTTATTGGCTCATTTGTTCATTCATTCATTCATTTAGTAATAACCTGTTAGATGCAGAGTAGGGTACAGGGACAAATAGGTGTCAGCTGGACCCTTAAATAGCTTTAGCGTACAGGAGGGATTGAATAAACATTTTGAGAATTTGGAGACAGAAGGTGCTTCTGGGATAGGTATGGTAAACCAAGGAAGGCTTCATGGAAGAGGTGACGTTTGGCTTGTGCCTTGAAGGTTGCAAACATTTTGAGTTAATAGGGAGGAGATGAAGAAGTCTACATCCTGGTTCTTCTGACAGCCTCCCCAACCAACCCTTTCCTTTTGGTAGGTGACCCTCGGGCCAAACCTCCTGTCAAGCCCAAACCCCGGGCCCTGCCTGCCAAGCCAGCCCTGCCTGCCAAGCCCAGCCTGCTGGTGTCTGTTGGGCCGCGGCCACCCCGGGGTCCTCTGGCTGAGCTGCCTTCTGCCCGGAAGATGAACATGCTGGCAGGACCCCAGCCCTACGGTGGCAGCAGGCGTCCCCTTCCCTTTGCACCAAGACCGCCGGCCGAGACGTCTGCTGGAGGAGAAGCCACCCAAGAGGCTGGGAAAGAGGAGGCTGGGAAAGAAGAGATGCCTCCATTGACACCCCCAGCTCGATGTGCTGCCCCAGGGGGTGTGCGGAAGGCCCCTGCCCCCTTCCGTCCAGCCTCTGAGCGCTTTGCAGCCACCACAGTGGAAGAGATTCTGGCCAAGATGGAGCAGCCGCGGAAGGAGGTCCCCACCAGCTCTGACCGCCTCTGGGGCTCCCGCCTCACCTTTAACCACGATGGTAGCTCAAAATACGGCCCCAGGACCTATGGTGTGGCTACTGGTCCTGTGGATGAGGATGGTGGGACCCTCTCCAGGGAATGGTCCCAGGAGGGGTCTGCGAAGTCTCCCACAGAGTGCCCTGAAGAGCACAGCCAGACCCCCGAGGAGAGGTGAGGGGCGGGAGGCCGTTGGGTTCTGGAGGATGAAGTAGGTGGCCCCATCTGGGACTGTGACCTTCACTGTTAGGTCCGTTGTGTGCTGTGAGTGCAGGCAGGCCCCGGTCTAAGTTACAAAGCTTTCCCAGCAGACGGTGTTATGACTAGATTCTCCTTACAGTTATAATTTTCTTTAGAGTTGATGGGCATTTATGGAGAGTTCAGATGCACAGTATGGAAGTTTCTTTTTAATGCCAAGAGCTGAACTTTGCCTCATTTAATCCACAGCCATTCGGTTTAGTGAAGGGAATATTAATGTTAGAGATGAGGCAACTGAGATTCAAAAGTGACTTCCCATGGTTCCTCAGCAACTAAGACAGAGCTGAGATTTGAATTCATGTCTATTTCCAAAGCACACGTGCTCTTAGCTGCTGGCTCCTACTGTGCACGGAGCAGTGTGCCAGGAGGTGCTGGTGTATGATGAGAAGGGCACGGTCTGCCTGCAGGAGTCTGATGGGAGAGATAAGATGTGAACACACCTTGATACCAGGCCAGCTAGTGTCACTGAGCAGAGATTACGGCCGGGCTGGAGACTGTTGAGTGTAAGACCCTTCTCCAGAGTTCTGCCAGTGCAGAGGAGGCTGGCCAGGAGGTGCCTCTTGGGGTGGTGGGCACAGGGGCTTGGAGGAAGAGGCCGAGGGATCTCAAGTGCCATCCCCAGGACAGGGAGCGCCTGCTTGAGGCACTGTTGACCCCCTGGGCCCTTGGTGGCTCTGAGGGGCCCAGAGGCTCCCCTCCCCTTCCTGCTGCTGTGAAGGGCAGGGCTGCTGTGGTTGGGGCTGAGCCCAAAGCTGGAGGCTTCTGCGATACCCTGCCCTCCAGCCCAGCCCTTTTCTCACCTGAAAGTACCTGGAGGGCAGGGCTCTGGATTAACCCTTCTCTGCCCCCCGGCCAGGGCTCCTAGGCTGGGTTCAGCCCTCTAACCTCCCCTCCCTGGCTTCAAGCAGAGCTTCAGAGGAACAACTTCAACCTTGGAAAATCACTCTGCCCCCCTCCCTCCCCCTGTGCTCGCTCCTTCTAGAAGTATTGGCAGGGCAGCCAGGCCAGCTGTACTCTCCCTGGCCGGGGGAGAACATTAACCCCTTAGGGGCTACGGGAAGGAGGGTGATCTTTTAGGGAATCACTGGGGAGTGTGGGCTTCCAGGATGGTTTTTCTAAAGGGATTAGGGGAGTTTAACCCTGGGTATAGAGGTAGGGAATAGGCACTATCTCCTGGGCCATTTTCACCATGGAAGCTGGATAGCTTCTCTGTCCCCTGTGGTCCCAGGCAGGGCTCAGGAGGAAATGCCTGGGGCGGTTAACTTTGGGTGCTGCTAAAGTCACTTAGGCAGACTCTTAACATAGCTCTGCCCCCTTTTTCATCTGTCACTGGCTTCTTAATACTGTGCCTACATTTCCTGTCTTTCTCCCTCCCAGGAACCCTGCTTTGGACCGGGCCTTCAATGGGGACCTGGCTCAGCCGGCCATCTCTGAGCCACCTACCGACGTGAGTTACCCTCCGTTATGACTTGGACTCATAGTAATTTAAAGCTGAAGGGTCACCTGAGGTCATCTGCTCTGCCTCTTTCTGGTTCCGATGGGGCACTGAGGGTCATGGAGGAGGTGATTTGCCCAGGGGCTGGCCCCGGGACTCAGGTTTCTTGACTCCCAGGCCAGTGCTCTTGATCCAGTGTGGTTCAGGCCATGAGGCTGCTCGTTATAAGAATAATTATCCATCGTAACTGCCGTCAGTCACGCACCTACTGTGTGCTGGGCATGTGCCAGGAATGTTGACTGGCTTAATCCTTGTGATCACTGCAGCTAGTGGGCCCTGTTAGTCACAGGTGAGAGGCTCGCCGAGGTTAAGTAACTTACCCAGGGGCTGAGGCAGGCTCTGAATTGTCTGACTCCAGCGCTCTCCTGGAAGGACTCAGTACCTTCCTGGCAAGGAAGCCAGGCTGTCCGGGTCGCAGGGAGAGGGGAGCAGCGGGGTGGCAGTGAGGATTGAGAGGTGATGACTGATCGCCTGGAACCTCGCAGGCCACTGGGAGGACCTTGGCCTGAGTGAGGGGTTTGGAGGAGAGTTGTAAAGAGTCACCGTGCCCGCTTGGTTGCAGGGAGCTAAGAGCAGCAGCAGGGGCCAGCTGGGGGCTGTTTGAGTAATCCAGGGGTGAGGTGATGGACCCTGGAGGTAGCCTGTGGTAAGATGGTGAGAAGTGGTCACTCTGGGTGGAATTTGAAAGTCAGTTTGGGCACAGGGTTTGCAGATAGGTTGACGGCAGATAGAGAGAGCGTGCACACAAGAGTCAAGGATGACGCCAGGGCTTTTGGCCTTAGCAACCGGAAGGACCAGGTTACCATTTAGTGAGAGGGGACTTGAAGGGTGAAGTGGGATGGGAGGAGATGGGAGGAGTTTGCTTCTGGATTAGTTGAGTTTGAGATGTTTTTTCGACATCCACGTGGAAATGTTGAGTGGGCAGTGGGCAATTTGAGTCTGGAGCTCCAGGAACTCGTAGTTAAGACCGGCTGAGATCACCAGGGGAGTGGGTGAGCCTCTGGAGGGAAGAGGACTCAGGCACAGACCAGCCCAGCCCAGCCCAGCTGAGGAGAGGATGGAGGAGAGGATGGAGCAGCCGCCAGGTGGGAGGAGAGCTGGCGAGGGTGGAGTCCTGGAGGCTGTAGGAAGCCAGCTTCCATGATGGGAGGAAGAAGGCGGGAGGAGGGAGGGGAGAGGAGGGTGGAGGGAGGGGAGAGGAGGGCTGTGGGAGGGGAGAGGAGGGTGGGTCATCCGGCATGCTGCCCGCAGGTCAAGGAAGGTGCACTGAGAGTGGGACTTAGCTACAAGGAAACATCGTGACCTTGACCAAGAGCAGTTAGGTGGCAGGGTGCAGGAAGCAGCCTGTTTGGGGCGACAGTAAACGTAGACAAAGTGTTCAGGAAAGTGAGCGGTAGCTAGAGAGAGAGGTGAGGGCAAGAGTGTTTTTCTTTTTAGGGTGGAAGAAGTCAGAGCAGTTTGGGCTGATGGAAATGATCCAGGAGCCGAGGAAAAAATCAGTGAGGCAGGGGACAGGGGAGGGGCTGGCCTTAGCCCCGAGCAAGGACAGTTCACTAACTGGGATCCCGTCAGGTAGCAGGGTGTGGGCCTGCCATGCCGTGGCCTCTATTCTCAGGGAAGCAAGGTCGCCGCTGAGAGAGGATGGGAGATGTCTGAAGTTTGAAAGCATTGGCCCCCATCATCCCACAGCATCCACCCTTTATAAGTCCTGTCCCGAGAGGCCACGTGCGCAAATCTTACTTACTCCTCTCCTAAGTCTGTGAGGGGGACATGGTTGCCACCAGCCCTAATGGACAGAAGGGGAGGCTGAGGCTCAGAGAAGTCGAGTGGCCACCATATGGAAGGGCCTACAGCTGACGAGAGGCAGTGAGGGTGACTCCGTGCCTGAAGCCCGGGGCCTGCCTGCTTCCGTCGGCAGCGCTGGGACCTGGGGGTGCCCCGAGCAGGGTGGGCAGCTCCACATCCCTGAGTGGCTCCTGGGAGCTGCCCAGGGCTTGGAGTCCTGCTCTGAAGCAGAACCCCACATGCCCGATGGTCAGATTTCCAAATGTCCTTTCCCCTTTATAAAGCCAGTGTTCTTGACCATGAACCATGGACTCTTCGGAGATCCTTTGAGGAGCGTTGGGATAGGTGGGTGGGAGTGTGTGACCCACCTGAGGTGGTAGGGTCATACTGTGTGAGTAGGGCTGTGTGTGTTTTCTAGGGAGAGGGGCTCAAGGAGGGGGCTGAGAACCTTAGGAAGTCCTAATACTTGGGGCCTTTCCCAGCTGTCCTGAGAGGCCCCCAGTTTTCTCCTGTCTGTGGAGTGAGAGGTGAAAAAGCAGCTGACCCGTGGTCTCTATGGGGTTGGCAGGGGTCTCCTCCAGCTACCTGAAGGTGCGTGATGGCTCTCAACCTTTCTCTTGCAGGTTTCCAAGCCCTGGGTCCCCTCAAGTCCAGGCCCCACCTCAGAGAATGGAGGGTTCACCAGCCCAGGCCTCCCTGCTGAAGTCTCAGGCCCAGCCCCTGGGTCTCCCCAACTTCACTCCCCCCTCCAGCGCTCTCCCCGCCACTCGCATCTTCCAGAGGCCCAGAGCCCCGCAGCTTCCAGGCCTTCTCCCTGCCTCCCTGCGACCCCAGCATCCCCAGTCGTGGTCCTGCCAGATGAGGGCGCCTGCCATGCCCCTACCCCAGGGCTCCCTGCTTTGGGAGCCCCAGATGCCCCCAGACCCAGTAGCCCGCCCGTGGAAAAGGTCTCGGGGAGCCACAGCCCAGAGCAGCTTCCAGCCACCTCACCCCGGCCCCCGATGGAGGGGGGTGAGTTGCTTGATCCTGATCGGACGTTCCCATCTGGTGAGGAGGTGGCCGGGGGTGACGCAGAGCTCCGCCCCACCGGCCTGGGTCAGCGCCGATTTTCTGAAGGTGTGCTCCGGCTGCCCGACCAAGAACAGAAGCTGGGGGGCTCGCTGGCTGACCTGCTCCAAACCCAGGGGGGCCAGTCAGCCCTGGAGCGTCCCTTTGGGTGTGGGACAGAGTCCAACTGGAGCTTGTCACAGTCCTTTGAATGGACCTTCCCCACTCGGCCTTCGGGTCTAGGGGTGTGGCGGCTGGACTCCCCACCCCCTTCCCCCATCACTGAAGCCAGTGAGGCCGCAGAGGCTGAGGCTGCAGAGGCTGAGGCTGCAGCTGCAGAGGCTGCGGCTGCGGAGGCTGAGGCTGTGGCTGTGGAGGCTGGGGCCACTGCGGCTGGTGACTTGGCTGCATCCAGTGGGGAGGGAGCGTTCCAGCAGGGGCGAGGGGTCTGGTCAGCTCCAGAGGGACCAGGAAGGCCTGGTTCTGGGGTGCAGACAGATGATTCAGGTATCTCCCCAAACCAAAAGGGTGATGGGGAGAGTCAGCCTCCATCCCCAGCTGATCCCCTCAAGCCTCTGCCAATAACAGGGGGCCCACCTGAACCGGCCTTGCTACAGGCAGAGGAGAGATGTGAGGAGCAGGAGCCCCTGGCCGGACAAGAGTCCCCACTCCCTCTGGCCACCAGGGAGACCGCCCTGCCCGTCCTGGAGCCGGTCCTGGGGCAGCAGCAGCCAGCACCCCCTGACCAGCCCTGTGTCCTCTTTGCTGACACCCCTGGCCCTGGGAAGGCACTGCCTGCTGAGGAGGAGGCTGTGACCCTGGCCCGGGCTGTGACTACCCAACCCAGGACAGAGGCTCAGGACCCCTGTAGGGCGTCCCCCGAGCCTGCAGGTCCTGAAAGCAACTCCCGCTGGCTGGATGCCCTCCTGGCTTCACCACCCCCCAATGCTGGCAGTGCACGGCGGGGAGCTGGACCTGAGCTGAAGGGCGCACAGACCCCAAGTGCCTGCTCCGAGGTGAGGACGGGCACAGGGCGGGCGGGGTCCTCGGGATGGAAGCTAGGGCTTCAACGGGCTTCGCTCTTTCTGAATGGACTTCATTTGTCTAGAGCTCGGGGTACAGCTATGAGCAAGGCACCTATGGACATGTCCCTCACAGCTGTGCAGTCTGGCAACGCTGTTGGCAGGGGCTAGGGATGCTGCTTAAGTTCGGAGTGTGTACCAGTTCCAGCATCCACTAGCTGAGTGGCTTTGGGAATGTGCCCTAACCTCTAAATGTCAGAGTCCTTTCATAATAACATTAGGGTTGTACTGCAGGTAAAGTGAGATGTGGAACACGCCCTGAGCTTGGCACATACTGAGCGTTCAAACCTTTATTAGGACTAGTATTGTGAAAGGCAACGGAGTGTGGCCACTTGGAGCGTGGGTGCTGGAACCTGATGGCCTGGGTTCATCTGGCTCTGTTATTTGCCCAGGTGTGACCTTGAGCAAGTTACTGTCCTGCCTGTGCCTCAGTTTGTGCAGCTGTAAAATGGGAATAACAGTCATGAACTCTACCTAATAGGGTCATTGCAAAGACTAAAGGAGCTATGATACCTATAAAGTACTCACAGTGGCACCTGGCTCATCATGAGTACTTAGTACATCATGAGTTTGTTTCTCTCCTTTTGATTCCCAGGGACTCCTCGGCTGGGCTCAAAGTTATTGCCGTTGAGCTCAAGACCTGCCTTGTAGACAGGCAGCCGAGGTCCAGAGCCGGCGAGCCTTGTGCAAGATTACCCAGCGAAGTTGATGGCTGGGCTTGGGCCCAGTGCCCTTTCTCCTTCCACATTTCCTGTCATTTTAAGGGCTGGAGTCCAGGTGGCTTTTGAAATGTATTTTTCTAGCCCAGCCTGGGCTGGCAGGGGCGGGACTGAAAAGGAAGGTGGAGCCAGGGGCCTTTTGAGGGAGCTGGTGGCAGAGGAGGAGCAGGAAGGAGTTAAGACCCAGCTCGTTCCTGCAGTAGGTGTGTCTGTCCCGGGATGTGGGTGACTCAACTGGCTTCTGGGCGGGGCCACCAGAGCTGCAGCTGCTCTAGAGGGAGTAGGGCCAGGGTGAGCCCAGAGCCAGAGCCGCCTGCCGCCCGACAGGTCCGGGCGAAGGGGAGTGCCCAGCCCTGCCTACCCAGCTGCCTGGGGTGGGTGCTGGGGGCAGGGGCCATGGCCCGGCTTGGGGATGGGGAGCACACCATGTCTGTCTTGGAGAGGCTGTTGGCCAACGCTGCCTTGCGGGATGAGGCCGGCCGGCTGCACAGCCCTGAGGCCAGGGCTCACCCGCCCTCAGGAGTGAGTCAGGGAGTTCGGGTGTGGAGCCCTGGCTGGGAGTTTTGCCTGGTCAGGCTGTCCCTCCTGTCTCCCCCGGGCCGGGGTGAGGGAGGGCTGGGAGGTCTTCCTGGGGAGGCCGGGCAGTGGTTGCTTTCCTGAGGGCAGGCGGGCTGGGAACTCATAGGACTAGACAGGCTGGGGTGGCGGTGGAATCTCGCCGTGGAAAGGAGGTTGTGAAGGGGCTTTGAGTCTTGTCCTTTCATAAAGACAGTGTGCCCCACACCCTGTGAAGACCCACCAAGCCAGGCTGCCTATCTCCTGGCTGGTAGCCAAGTGTTGCCCAAGGTCTGTAAACATGACCCAGGGTCATCGATTGAGTACCCATTGCTGAGTGCTCTTTGCGAGCCAGTGCTATGCAGAGTACTTGGCTTAAATGATCTTGTTTAATCCTCCCTAACCACCTATGCAGTAGGAGTTATCCCTGTGTAAGGATGAGGACCATGAGGCCCAGAGTGGTTAACAGATTTGCTCAAGGTCACACAGCTGGGATACAAACCCAGGCTTTTTGTTGCCAAAGTGTGGCGCTAGCTCGCTCGCTCGCTCGGGCACCAGACAGTGCTGACTCCCATTCTGGATTGACTCTCAGTATTGTTTCTTTGTTTCTCTTTTCTGATTCCCAGGGACTCCTCGGCTGGGCCCAGAAAGATCTGCAGAGTGAATTTGGGATTGCAGCAGATACACAGTCCAGCAGTTTTAGCCCTTCCAGCTGGTCCCAAGACACTTCTCAGGACTATGGCCTTAGGGGTGCAAGCCCTAGAGGGGACCCAGGCCTTGGAGAGAGGAACTGGTCCAGCAAGAGTGGGCAAGAAGCAGGGGAAGGGAGCGCCAGGGAGTGGGCCAGCAGGTGTGGCATCGTTGGCCATGAGGAGGCGGAGGTCCATGAGGAGGTGGAGGTCGGCAGCCCGCATGGGAGCCGGGGGCTCCCAGCTCAGGACCGGGTGATTGGAAAGCCAGCCCCGCTTGGCACTCAGCAGAGCCAGGAGCCGGCTGTTCAGGACTGGGAGTTCAGAAAGAGGGATTCCCAGGGCACTTTCTCCAGCCGGGATGTGGAACTCCAGGACCAGGAATTCGGCAAGAGGGATGTGCTGGGTTCTTACAGCAGTCAGGACGCGGGCCTTCAGGGCTGGGAGTTTGGGAAGAGAGATTCTTTGGGGGCTTATGCCAGCCAGGAAGTGGAGGAAGTGAGGAAGAAGGACCACCTGGGCAAGTACAGCAGCCAGGATGCCGACGAGCAGGACCAGGAGTTTGGGAAGAGAGATTCGTCGCTTGGCATCTTTGGCAGCCAGGGTGCTGAGCAGCCGGACCTGGATTTCGGGAAGAGTGCCTGGATGAGGGACTACAGCAGCCGTGGCAGCGCCACGGCCCTCAGCCCCCAGGACCGAGGCTTCGGGGTGAGCGCCCGGAGCACCGCGTTCAGTCCTGAGGAAGCCCAGCAGCTGGATGAGGAGTTTGAGAAGACTCTGAGTGGAGGAGATGGCCTGGGCGAGGCCAGCGGGGACCCAGGCCAGCCAGAGGAGAGAGAGTTGGGGGGCTTGTTCAGCCCCGGCAGCCCCCAGAACCAGGACAGAGCACGGGGACCGAGAGCCCAGAGCAGCTGGCAGGACAGCGGTGCCAGCCAGGAGGTTGAAGGGCTGCACAGAAGACAGCAGGCAGGGGACCAGAGCCCAGGCGATGCCGACCCGGAAGACAGGGAAGTGGGGCAGCGAGGCTGGGCTGGCGACTTCAGCCTCGGTGTGGTCTCCCAGCCAGAGGCGGCCTTCAGCCCAGGGCAGCGAGACTGGAGTGGTGACTTCTGCATGGAGGCTACCAAGAGGAGCCATCATTTTGGGATCATTGGCCATGACCGAGTGAGTGGTGCTGGCCCGAGTCCTTCTGGCAAGATGGGAGGTGGCCACTTTGTCTCTCCTGAGAAGACCTCGACTGGGCCCGTGGACTGGACTGACCAGCTGGGCCTCAGGAACTTGGAAGTGTCCAGTCGTGTGGGTTCTGGCATCTCGAGTGAGGCCAGGGAGGATGCCGTGGGACAGACCGGCTGGTCGGATAACCTGCGGTTGAGAGATGTGGACCTGGCTAGCCGTTTGGAGGCTGGGGGTTCTGAGGAGCCCAGGGAGATGGGAGTTGGGGAGAAGGACTGGACTTCTGATGTCGGGGTGAGGGGCAGAGATTTGGCTGGGGTGGGGGAGGCAGAAGGCCACAGCCAGGCCAGAGAGAGTGGTGTGGGGCAGACCAACTGGTCAGGTGTGGAGGCCGGAGACTTCCTTAAATCAAGGGAGCGTGGAGTGGGACAGGCAAGCTGGACACCGGACCTGGGGCTCAGGAACATGGCTGTGGGGCCAGATAGCAGCTCCAGGGAGCGTGGGGTGGGCCAGGTGGACTGGGGTGACAGTCTGGGCCTGAGGAATTTGGAGGTGCCCTGTGACCCAGAGACTGGCGGTTCTCAGGAGCCACGAGGATGCGGCGTGGGGCAGATGGACTGGACCCAGGACTTGGGGCTCCGGAATGTGGAGCTCTCTGGGACTCCGAGTGAAGCCAGGGAGCATGGGGTGGGAGAAGTTAGCCAGTGCCAAGAGCTCGGCCTTAGGGACACTGGCATCTTGTGCCCTGGCCAGGAGGCCAGAGACCCAGACCCCATGGAGGCCAGGGAGCTGGGGGTTGGCGAGACGAGTGGACCAGAGACCCAGGGCGAAGATGACTCCTCGCTTTCCTTGGAGACCTGCCCTGAAGACCCCGGAATGGAGATGGGAGAAGCCCCCGGCTTCGGAGCCAGGTAAGGGGACACCCCAGTATGCGAGGGGATGTGTGCCGGATGCCTGAAAAATTGCAACCTGTCTGAATGGTGACTGTGATGTTGGAGGTGTTACTACTCGTGCAGCCCACGCTTTAAGCTTCCTTGGTGACGTCATAGTGTGACTGCTGGAGGCAATGGTACGTGCCCACCTCTGGAGACTCCCACTGAGCACAGTGGCTGTTCCAGGCCTCTCAGCTCTCGTCACAGGTGCTCCTGGGCCAGGACCACAGTGCTTTCGTGGGCATAGGAAGGACTCTGTCTTCTTGGCCTTGGCCACTCCAGGTCTGGAGTGGGGTGGACAGTGGCACATTGTCTCTCAGGAGGTTAGGAACGTGGTGCTTCTTGTCTGCCCCGTTTGAAGGCCCAGAAGAAGCAATGATTTAAGAACCCAAAGGGCATTGGGGCCTGACTCCTGGCCACATGACCTTGGGCTCCCTGCAGAGTGGCTGAAAAAGAACTTTGTCAAGGAACACGTTGGTAGTTTTGTGAGCCAGCCACCGTCTGTCTCAGGAACTTTTATGTTCTAAAGCCAACTGAGGTGATTTCCCATCAGGAAAGAGTGCAAAAAGGCATTGCATCTCTTTTTAATTATCTTCTTGACATTTACAGACGTCCCCCTTCTCTCTCCCCGCCTTTGCCCATCTCCACCCAGCTCCGCCACCCCTCCCTTGGCTTCCCCACTCTGTTGTCTGTGTCCATGGGCTGTGCCTATGTGTTCTTTGGCTACTCTCTTCACCTTCCTTTATCCAGGTCTCCCCACGCTCCCCAACCCCCCACCCCAACACATTGCATCTCTTTGTTAACATTTCCGTCACTGAGATTTGGATTCCTTGTCTTGACTGCGGAGAATGTTTGACCTTCCCCAATCCTGGAGCTTCTCACCAGCATGTAGGAAGGGAAGGGAGGTGTGGGCTGATGGTAGTGGGAGGCGGGCAGGAGGGACTGGGAAGGGTCTAGAGGGAATGGGGGAGGTGTTTGAAGGGTTGGGAAGGCATTAGGGACTCAGGAGGAGGAGGGGGAGAGGAAAGGACAGCATGGGGCCAGGCTGATGCTCAGGGGGCTGAGGCTATAGAGGGAGTTGGAGGAGCGTGGGGAGGAGGGATGGGGCGAGTGCACGGGACTAGGAGCCTAGGGGCTCCCGGGTCCTGGACATCTCTGAGCCTCTCTCTCTGACGGGACTCGGGGAGCCTCCGCATTCCTGGTGCCGGGGCATGTGGGCGCCTGTGGCTGCTCTGATCTCTCTTCTGGGGACTCGGGACTCTGCAGTTCCCAAGGGCCCTGCTGTACACCTGACCTCATTGATCTTCACAGCTGCAGGTGAAGCAGGAGGGATTAGTACCCCTCTGCTTTGCAGGAGAATAGGGCTGTTAAGGTCACAGAGTCAGTGTGTCTTTCCTGCGTCTCTATGTCAGGTGCGGCCACCGCGTTCTGGACCCAGACTAGGAAGCAGTGGGGCCACCACCCTCCACCTTTCCCCTCCAGTGGTGGCTCTTAAGAAGGGAAAGAGGGAGTATCTTTCCGTTTGGTTAGGATGGAGGGAGAGGCTGGTCTGGTGGGAGCTGGCGAGGGCACTGGGTTGGGGACCAGGAGGTTAGTGGCAGAGAAGCCGGGGTCCTCAGCTGTCTGAGCTTCGGTCTCCATCACAGGACGTGTGGCTGTTACAAGTTTGGAAAATGCTGGGGACTCTGGCCATCCCGGAGACAGAGTGAGTGCGTGTGTGTCAGCGAGCACCGGCCCATTAGAGCCGGAGAGAGGAAGCGGGTCCACCTTCTCTGTGGCCGTTCTCACCGCAGGGATTTTTAGGACGTGAAATGCCTGACTCTGGGGCCTTTCCCTTTAGATTGTCAGATAAAAGGTGACAATAGCCAACACAACAATCGCCGCCCAGTGTGAATGAATCAACATTATACCTATTTTGTGTGTGTGTGTGTTTTTTTAATCCTCACCCCAGGATATTTTTTTCATTTTTTTTTTTTTTTTAGAGAGTAGAAGAGAGGGAGGGAGGGAAAGAGAGGAGAGAGATAGAGAGAGAGAGAAACATCTATGTGAGAGAGACACATAGATTGCTTGCCTCCTGCATGCACCCCGACTGTCCTGGGGATCGGCCCTGCAACCCAGGTACACACCCTTGACCGGGAATTGAAACCGAAACCCTTTAGTGCTCAGACTGATTCTCTAACCAGAGGGCAACACTGGCCAGGGCTATACTTTTTTTTTTTTTTTTTTTCCCCAGATTGGCAGAAAATATATATTTCCGGTGTGCTGCAAAATTTTAGTAATTAGTTTATGTGTCCCATAAGGTGAAAAAGGTTGAAAATCACTGTTGTAACACAGTGTTTCCCAAACTTCACTAGTAGCCAAGGGCCTCTTGAGTTCTGAGCAGCTGGTTTAGAGAAATCCTACGCTCTGGAAAGTTACTCTTTAAAGATAAAAATTGGAGGTTCCCATGGTAATGAGAAGTCCTGGAGGGTAGTTCAGAGTAGTCCTTGGGCCCATCTGCCAGGTTCGGGTCTTGATTCTGTTACCATCTCTGTGACCGTGGGTGAGTTCCTTCTCAGCCTCCGATTCCTCGGCTGCAAATGGGGAGTGATTTACTCCCAGGGCTCACCGGGTCATTGGCGTTCACATGGGCAAAGTGGTAGATGTGTCTGGCCCTTGGTAAGCACTGGAAAAGTGCTTGCTACCTGTGGTTGTACCTGTATTGCAGATTTGGGTGGATGTACCCATAAAGTGAGGCCGTTGGGGACATTTTTTGTCACCATTCCTGTGTGGTCATTGGGTGGAATGCTGCCTGGCAAACTGTGACATGAGAAGACCGGCGTGGGGGTGAGGGTGGGGGTGGGGAGACTGCTTGGCCCTTCCTCTGTGTCCAGGGCCACCTTGTCCTGGGGGAGTGGCGCTCCTGGGTCCCTCGAGAGCTGCTGCATTGCCCCCTCCCCTCTCTGGCCTCCTGGTCATCTCCTGCCCCTCCCCCTGAGCCCGTAGAAACCTGTAGTCTCAGGTGCTCTTTTTGCAGATCTACGTACTCCATACCATGCCTGGGTTTGCACCTGGAGTGCGGGTGGGTCCAGCTCTCAGGAGACTCAGCATCCCAATGGGGCAAAGGGTATAGAGCAGGGGTGGGCAAACTTTTTGACTCGAGGGCCACAGTGGGTTCTTAAACTGGACCGGAGGGCTGGAACAAAAGCATGGATGGAGTGTTTGTGTGAACTAATATAAATTCAAAGTAAACATCATTACATAAAAGGGTACAGTCTTTTTTTTCAATAGTTTTATTCATTTCAAATGGGCCGGATCCGGCCTGCGGGCCGTAGTTTGCCCACGGCTGGTATAGAGGGTATAAGATGAGCCTGTAGAAACTTGCAGTCATTTGGGGCTCTTCTTAGAATCTGAGAGAACCCTCAGAGATCACTCATTCATGGGTGGGTAAGCTGAGGCCCAGGGAGGTAGTGTGGCTGGCACAAGGACCCTTAGCCTGTGACCGTGGGCTCTTTCATGTTCCCTTGGGCCCCAGCCTTGGGGTCATCTCTCTGCATGCTCTTCCTGTCTCTGGGTCAAGACCAGCTGCTTCCCCTTTAGACACATCATTCCAGCTCAAGCCCTGACCTTCTCAGAGTCTTGGAGCCTAGAACACTGGGAAGCCGCTTTTTGCAGATCTACTACATACCATTCCCAGGTGTGCACCTGGAGTGCAGGTGGGTCCAGCCCTCAGGAGACTCAGCACCCCGATGGGGCAAAGGGTATAGAGCAGTGGCTCTCAACCTTCCTAATGCCGCGACCCTTTAATACAGCTCCTCATGTTGTGGTGACCCCCAACCACAAAATTATTTTTGTTGCTACTTCATAACTGTAATTTTGCTGCTGTTATGAATCGTAATGTAAATATCTGATATGAGGATGTATTTTCATTGTTACAAATTGAACATAATTAAAGCATAGTGATTAATCACAAAAACAATATGTAATTATATATGTGTTTTCCGATGGTCTTAGGCGACCCCTGTGAAAGGGTCATTCGACCGCCAAAGGGGTTGCGACCCATAGGTTGAGAACCGCTGGTAGAGAGGTTATAAGATGAGCCAAGTCCTGAGGCCAGGAACCTGTGTTGAGGATGATGATGCTTATCCTAAAAATGTATCAAATGTTAGCTATGTGCTGGACACACATTTCTGCCAACAAACCCAGAAAAGTCTAGGTACTTCTGTTATCCCCATTTTACAGACGAAGACACTGAGGCTCAGATCAGGTCGGTAACACTGCCAAGGCCACAGGCACAGTAGGGGATGGAACCCAAATATGCCCTAGAGTGGCTGTGCTCAGCACAGCCTGTCTCCATTGCCTGCCAGGAAGGGGCTCAGGTTAGAGGTCTCTGGGTGCTCAAGAGGGAGGAAGCTTCTCTGGAGATGAGGAGCAGGTCCTTGTGCCAGCCACACGCCTTCTCTGGGGTTTAGACAGGCCAGGGGGATGGTCACACTGCATTCCCCAGCATTCCTGCCCCCCCTCCCATGGCCTCCCCCAGGGCTGCCCTCTGCCCGCCTGGTGTGGGGCCAGGTCTCGCTCTGGATGTGGGTCTTCCTTTTAAAAAAAATGATTGGTTTTTAGAGAGAGAGAGGAAGGGAGAAGGAGAGAAACAGCAATGTGAGAGCAAAACATCTATTGGCTGCCTTCCGGGGATTGAGCCCGCAACCGAGGCGTATGCCCTGACCGGGACTTGAACTAGCAACCTTTCAGCGCACAGGACGACGCCCAACCAACTGAGCCACACCAGCCAGGGCTGCATATGGATCTTTCCATTCACTGTCACTGTTTCACGTCCCCTCGGCTCTTCCTTAGCCTGCTCTCTGCCCCCCCGGAGAGCTTGGGTCAGGGCCTCTTCAGGCTGGGCGGGGTGCTGTTGCCACCCCTCCTGCCCAGCCTACTGATTTGAAGCAGCAGGGTGAGCTGGCTTTGGCCGCATCCAGGCTGCCGCACTTCTGCTGCAGCCTCCTCCGCCTCCCTCCCCGCCAGACTGCTTCCGTTTCCATCTGTCAGCAGCTTGTGGAAGGACAGACTGACACACATCCTTTCCAGCCCTCCCGCTTCGGTCTTGGTACTGAACCGCCTGCCTCACTCTCCACCCCTCCAGTCCATGGGGAGCTCAAGACCTGGCTCCCACCAGCCTTTGCCATGCCTGTGCATGGTGTGAGAGTGTGCGTGTGCATGGTGTGCGCGCGTGTGTGCATGGTGTGTGCGCATGCGTGTGCATGGTGTGTGTGAGTGTGCATGGTGTGAGTGTGTGCGTGTGCATGGTGTGAGTGTGTGTGCATGGTGTGAGTGCGTGCGTGTGCATGGTGTGAGTGTGCGTGTGCATGTGAGTGTGCACGGTGTGAGTGTGCGTGTGCATGGTGTGAGTGTGTGCACGGTGTGAGTGTGCATGGTGTGAGTGTGTGCGTGTGCATGGTGTGAGTGTGTGCGTGTGCATGGTGTGTGTGTGTGCATGTTGGTGTGGCTCTGCTGGCAGGAGTGACAGACGACGTGCACACCATCCTGCCTGAGGTGTGCTGCGAATGGGTCGGGGTGTCTGCGTGTGTGGGTTGGCAGCTGGACAACACACGAGCTCTTGTGTGAGGTGGTGAGAGTGCACGTGTGCTGTGCATATGTGCTTGTGTTGTGTTTTGAGGGAGCAGCAGGCAGAAGACACCTAAGCTGCATTGAGATGCAAGCTGCTGCACTCAGCAAATATTTGCTTAGTTCTGCTCCTGCCTAGGCTGGGCCAGGGGCGGAGGGAACAAAGGCAAAAGCGGCCTCATCCTTGCCCTTGCGTTGCTCACAGACTGGCAGTGGGGACAAAGCCTCAGCCTCTGAGGCAGGGGCTGGCCCAGGTGGAGCCCTGGGCTTGCAGGGCCGAGGAAGGGTGGCGGCTCGGGGAGGGGGGCAGGCCAGCCTCGGCGGAGGAATTAAGCTGCAGGGAGAGTGAGTGGAGGGGCCGTGGGGGAAGCTTTCCCTGTGGCGGGCGAGGGAACAGCGTGTCCAGATACACAGCAGCCTGCAGGGCCTGGCATGTTCTGTGAGACGGGCACAGGGAGAGGTGACATGGGCAGGGGCACTGAAGAGGCTGCGCGGCTCATCCCCAGGCAAGTGTGTGCCCAAGCAGGCGCCCCTGGGCGGGACACTGAAGCAGCTCCGACCACGTGGAAGGCAGTAGTAGCAATAGCTGCTGCTCATCCGCACACGCTGAGTGCCAGGCGGCGGGCTTGTGCTTCAGGTTCTCGTTTCATCCCCCCGACAGCAATGTAAAGTCAGAAGCTTTTGTAGGGGAGGGGACTCGCGCAGAGTCTCTTAAATGGAGGACCCAGGATCTGAACCGGCCAGACTGGCCCGCTCATCCCTTCTGTGCTGTGTTGTGTGTGGTCTTGACCGTGCCCTTCGGGCAGGAGAGGGGAGACAGAACCTGTGGGAGGGAGATGTGGCCGCACAGTGACCTTGTTCTCTGGTCCGGCTCCTTTGCAGCCCCAGCAGCGGCTGCCTGGCCCGCTCTCCGCCCTCCGCCTCCCAGGGCCTGCTGGAGGAGATGCTGGCCGTCAGCAGCTCCAAGGCAGCGGCCCGGAGGGAGTCGGCAGCTTCTGCTTCAGGCCTGAGGACCCTGTTGGAAGAGGAAGAAACCACGGCAGGTGCCGATCGAGGGGAGCCCCTGGAGCCCCTCAGGGACCGTCTGCCCTCCTGGAGGCCCCAGCCTGATGGTGAAGCCAGCCGGACAGAAGAGGTGGACGGCACCTGGAGCCCTGCAGGGGCCGGGCTGGGCGAGCAGGGTCCGATGTACCCCCCTCGGCGACCCTCCCAAGGCCCTCCCCCCAGCTCTCCCAGTCAGGACTTCTCCTTCATCGAGGTCAGTGGAGGCTGAGCCCAGGGCAGTGGATGGGCTATTGGGGGCGGGGGTATGTGTGTGTGTGTGGAGCCAGAGCCTGGTCCCTAGGGCTCCTCCAGCTGCTCAGAGCCCTGAGCCGTCTCAATCCAGGAGGCAGAGTGGGTGGGGGGGTGAAGGGTGGGGATGAATCACATGAACAGGGATCTGCTCACAGCGGCTGCTTTGAAGGGTTCACGTGGGATGGGACAGGACCATGGGATGGCGATGGCAGTGGTGTTGCCGTTGTCTCAAGCAGGACACCGAGATCCTCGACAGTGCCGTGTATCGAAGCCGTGCCAGCCTGGGGCGCAAGCGTGGGCACCGGGCCCCGGCCATCCGGCCCGGCGGTACCCTGGGCCTGTCGGAGGCGGCAGACTCGGATGCACGCCTGTTCCAGGACTCTACGGGTAGGGCCAGTGAGTTCTTTGATGTCTGTGTTGATGTGGGGGTGAGCCGGGGGGTGGGGGCCTGGGGTTGCTCTCTGCTGAGCCCTCCTTGGGCCCTTGCAGAGCCACGAGCTTCTCGGGTGCCGTCTTCAGACGAGGAGGTGGTGGAGGAGCCTCAGAACCGCAGGACACGGATGTCCTTGGGCACCAAGGGGCTGAAAGTCAACCTCTTTCCTGGCCTGAGCCCGTCAGCCCTGAAGGTACCATTCAGTTACTCAGCAAACACATCCAGCCGCTGGCCCCTTGAACCCAGCCTTCCTTCTCTCCATCGTCTGTTCGTTCCCCCATCTCTTGCCCATTCCTCTTCTCATTCTGCTCTCCATGGAGGGCCCTGCCTGACCCTGCGCTCGCTCTTTGTTCAGTGTGATGGAAGGAGGAACAAGGCTGTTCCATGTCCCAGAACCTCATGGGGTAGTGGGGGACACAGCCATGTCCATAGTTCTGGTGAATGGAGAAATTTAGGGGTCATAGGTAGGTGCAGATAAGGGCTGGGCCTGTTCAAAGAGGGAAGTTATTTCGTAACAGTGGGGTGCTGGGGGGTAGGAGGGTAGATTGGGAAGGCCTCCTGTAGCACTCGCTTTTAGCTTTGGCTTGCATAGGAGTTGCTGGGAGGCCTTGCAGGCGGAGGGAACAAAGAGCAAAAGCTGGACGTCACCACTGGCTTTGTCCAGCTGAGTTCGCTAGAACTCAACATATCTCTTTGGGGGGCTGCTGTGGAAGGCAGAGCTCAGCTCAGGGAAGTTTGTCAAGTGACTTCCCACCCATCTGGTAAAAGGACTGCAGAGGGGTTTGAGCCTGACTGTGGGGACTGCCTGCCCTTCTCCCAGTGCTCGTGCCTGTCCCACTGACATCTGTCTGCACTGGACTTGTCTCTCAGGCCAAGCTGCGCCCCCGGAACCGCTCGGCTGAGGAGGGGGAGCTGGTGGACAGCAAGTCGAGCCAGAAGGAGTCTGCGTTCCAGCGCTCCAAGTCCTGCAAGGTCCCAGGGCTGGGGAAGCCCCTCGCCTTACCTCCGAAGCCAGAGAAATCCTCAGGGTGGGTGACCTGAGCTCGGGGCATTGACTGAAACCTCACTTTATGTAGAGGAAAACCAAAGCTCGGGGCGGAGGTCGACATGCCCCAAATTAACTGTATTAAGAGGGTGGCAGAGTTCCTGTCTGCAGCCAGCCCTGGGCTGCCTCTTCTCACTGGGGTGGGGGTTTTCATTCCTGCCTCTCCCCATTCTGTTCAGCTTTCCTCCGGTTGCTTTGTGACCTTTGCCTTCTGCCATCTAGGTCAGAAGGTTCATCGCCCAGTTGGCTACAAGCCCTGAAGCTGAAGAAGAAGAAGGTCTGAGAAGTCACTGAGGTGAGGGCAGGTCCCTGGGCTCGGGCCTGGCTGGAGTTAGGGAATGGGGTTCAAGGGTGAGCAGGGGATGCCCTGGAGGATGTGGGAGGTTCCCCTTTGCTCTCCATTCCCCTTTCTCTGCCAGGCTAAAAACAGGCAGATGGAACCAAGTTCCAGAGACTTGGGGGGTCCCTTGGCTTCCCCTCAGCTTTGCCCAAAGAACAAAGTGTTGTCATCTGGCCTTGGATGGACAAGGAGGGCTTCTGTCCCAGCCTTCCTCCCTGGGCCAACGATGGTCCCCGGGTCCTGTGGCTGTCCTGATGTGCTCCGCAGCCCTTCTGGTCTGGGGCCCCAGGGCACTCACCAGGGACCTTCCTTACAACTAGTCTGTGTGGGGAGGACTGTGTGGGGAGAGCGCGATGGGCAGGGAAGGAAGCTGAAGCATCTCCTCTACCCGCCACAGTCGGCTCCCATGAGCTCTTCTCTTCCCTCCCGGTGCAGGTCCTTCCCATCTGGCAGTCTCAAGCAATGCCCGTTCCTGTGGGGTCCCTGGCGAGGAGATGGCTGGAGCCCCTTCTCCCCCATGTCCCAGGCTGTAGCCTCTGTCCCCCTCTGCCTCTGTCTGAGGAGCGTCTGGGGAGGCACATTTATGCACTTTGTATCACCTTCCCAACTTCCCTCCACACCTTCCCTCCCGGCCTGGATTCCGTCATTAGTGGTCCAAGGTTCTGGTCCTCCCTCCGTGTACCCACCTCCCTCTCTGCTTCCTTCTCCAGCCTCCCTTGGGTTTTGTTTTGATACCAATTTATAACATTTTTTATAAAAGCCTTTGATTTTGTAATGGATGGAACCCAGCCCCACCCCAGGTCTCCCTCTGCCCTGCCAGGTGCCCCATAGAGACCAATAACATTTTGCCACTGAAACAATAAAGTTTTTTTGGAATTGGTGCTGCCCAGTTGTGGTGTGTGGTCATGGTGCCCCGTCACCCTATCCAAGGCTGTAGGTGGGAAATGCTGGTTCTAGCCCTGACCCACCAGGAGCTCACTCTGCCATTGAGTGTCACTACCCTTGCACGCCTGGGCTTGGTGTACCTGAGATGGGTGTATTGGTTCTAAAAGGCTGATTGCTGATTCAAACAACCCCCAAATCTCAGTAGCTTAACATACAAAGGTTTATTTTCCATAAATAAACTGCTCAGTCCAGGAAGATTGATGGGGGGGACACTGCCTTAAAGTCATTCTGAGCCCAGACTCCTTCCCTGTTGTGGCTCAGTCAGATATCTGCAGAGGCCTTGGAGTCCTGCACAGCATCCGATGGAGAGAGCATGCTGTAGGAGACCCACATTCCACTGGCCAGAATTCAATTCATGACCCCTGCTAATTACAGGGGTCACGGAAAATGTGGTTTAACTCTGTGGCCAGAAAGAGAGAGAGAAAGAAAACTGGATATTGGTGACAATTCACCCTTCTCACCAGTGGGTTGGTTTCTATAAAGGGTCCTTCTAGCCTTTCAGCCCATGCATTCTAGGATGTGTCTTCGATTCTGGCCTTCCCCACCCAAGCGCCTGGCTCTCGGCATCCTACTGTCTCAAAGCCTAACTCTCTGTAATTCTGGGTTCTTACCCTTCACTGTGCATCACAGTACTGGGGTGTTTATTAAAATGCACATTCCTGGGCCCACCCCACAATTCCAATGCCGTAGGTGAGCCAGGAACCTGCATTTTGGAAAAACCTCTGAAGTGGAGGGTAAAGAGGCAGGGGGCTTCAAATGGGTGCCTGACTGCATCTCGGTGGGTCCGCCATGCAGCCCCTGTGCCAGCCTTCCCAGGGCCCAGCAGAGTTGAGCTGGCATGAGCTTTGTTCTGCTCTCTCCCACCACCCTCCCCTGTAGGCGTAGCACTGGCAGGAACTCAAGCCAAACACTTAAGACTCATTAGTGGGGCAAATGGAGCCTGGGCTGGTCCCAGCGCCTGGGCTCTGCTGGGAGGGAGAAGAGACGGGCCCACTTCCAGGGAAAGCAGAGCCGGATCTGGTGAGTGGGTGGGGGTGTCCCACTCTCCTTCTGTCTGAGGAATGGGAGGCAGGGAGAGGGGAGAGCAACACAAAGCAGGTGGATACCAGCAAACCGGGAAAGTCGTATGATTCTCACCATGCAGCCATTTCTCAGACTGCCTGGGTTCTTGGGAGTGACCTCAGAGGGGCAGGTTTTGGTTTTTTGAACCTGAACTTGGATTTGGAAACAGGAAAGTCCCTTGGATGCCTGTATTGGGGAGTACTGGGGGCAGTCAAGCAAACTAATCAATTTTGGTCAGAGGTGGCTCTGAAAGCCGTCTCTGAAGAGTTAAACGAGCTCAGGAGAGTGATTAGAAAACGTGCACAGGCCACTTGGGAGACAACTCAACTTGTTCATAAAGGAATCAGACCTGTCCTACGTGTTAGAAAGCTGAGGGGTCCCTTCCCCGGGTTCCTGTTGGCAATGCTCAATCCCATTACAATTAGAAATGACTCCACGGTCTCTCCCCTGTTCCTTGCTTCTGATGCCCTCACCGAGGCCGTGCGGGTGTGAGCTGGGTACCGGATAAAGGAGGAAGCCGTGGAAACTGATCGGGGGAGCCCAGGGAGCAGTCCCCCGTTCCCTGCGATCCCAAGCTGGCAGTGGTGTTTGGGGTGGGTTGAGCCTGATAGCAAGCTGGCCCTTGCCCGTGGCCCTAGGTATTTGGGTGGTAGTGGTGGGGTGTTGTGGGAAGTCTGACGGTTTGCTGCCCACCGTTGGCACTCTCTCCAGCATCCTGTTCCCCAATGGTGGTCCAGCCATCTGCCAAGTTCACAGCCCGTCCCTGAAAGCGTCCCTGAAAGCGTTAGAGACAGGCTCTGGTGTAGGAGTGACCCTCAGGGACCCTCTCTGAGCCTCAGCTCTCAGAGTAGTGAGAGTACAGTAGTCCCCACTTACCCACCGGGGATACATTCCAAGACCCCAGTGAATGCCCGAAACCACAGGTAGTACCAAACCTTGTGTATATGTGCTATGTTTCTTTCCTATACATACATACCTGTGAAAAAGTTCAATTCACAAATGAGGCGCAGTAAGAGTAACAACAGTAACAACAAAGTAAAACAAGTGTAACAATATGCTGTAATACAAGTTGTGTGCGGGCAGCTGGTGCTTTCGCTTTAAGGAAGCAGTATGGCCTCTCTGGCAAACCCAAATTGCCAGATCACCACTCTTGCATCCGGGCTGATTATTAAGTAAATCAGGGTGACTGGAGCACAGGCGCTACCGGGACAGTCCACGTGACAACCGGGATGGCGGCTCGGTGACTAACGAGGGAGCGGGGAGCACAGACCGAGGAGACACTGTCTGCAGGGGTGAGTCACGTGGCACCTGAGATGAGGCAGGACGGTGCGTGATTTCACCACGCTGCTCAGAATGGCGTGCAATGGAAAGCTTATCAATTGTTTACTTACGGAATTTTCCATTTATTCTTTTCAGACCATCGTTGCTATGGAAGGGGAAACTGCAGATGGGGGGTGGGGAGGGGTGGGGCACCACTATTTGCTTTAACGAACCCTTTGAGTCTAAATGATGGTGAACGACCTTACCTGGGACACAGCAAGTGGCCCTGTCTGGCCTGGTCTGGTCTTTCCTTTGTTGGTGTGGTGGGAACAGAGGACCATGTTCGGTTTTCTTGACTCCTAGGCCACTGGCCGAAGCAGGCCGACAGTGGCCTGGAAGCTGAGGAACAGGATTTTCCAGGGGCTGATTTGCCTCCAGCCTGGCTGAGTCAGCGGTGAGTCCTCACCTGGGACAAGCCCTTTGGCCCTGCAGCAGCTGCCCTGGCTCCCGCCCCTGCCCTGCCAGCCAGGAGAGCCCCGCACCACCACCGGGAAGAGAGCTGGCAGGTTCAGAGCACACCACCCACTCCTGGGACAGTGCCAGGCCCTGGTGGCGGGAGCCTCCTGGGAGCAGAATGATAAAGTTGGGTTTAACCGCTGCCCAAGGAACGACGCCAATTACACTTTTATTTATAAGCACTCTGTCTCCAAAGGGCCAGACACCCCATTCATGCATTTCTTTTTTTAAAAACAAAGTTTGTTGAAATTTCTTCTGAGACAAAAGCAAAACACATTCATCATAGACCATTTAGAAAACACAGGGAAGTAAAAGTAAGAAAAGAAATTGCCACCTGTCCCTCCAGGGAGCACACCCGTGCCTTTCCCTCCACTCCCCAACCCCCACCTCCCACCTGCCACCCCCCCACCGTGTTACCATTGGCTTCCCCACTCCCAAGCTCCAAGGGCCCTACCTTTACCTTCATAACTTGTTTCCTAAGCCCATTTCTTCTAGGAATCACATCTACCTCTGTAATTTACCCAATATATGTTCTCTTACAGAAAAAAAAGAAATTGCCTGTAACCACCATTCAGATATACTGTAACATTCTTTTAAAGAATACTTTTTATTTTTATTTTAGAAGAGATTTAGATGTACAGAAAAGTTGTAAAAATAGTTGGGAACGTTACCCTAAGCCCACAGCCATGAATGTTACGATCGTACACAGTATGCTACATTGTCACAACACATGACACAATATTAACATGTTAAATATATGTATTTTTAATATATTTTTCTTTATTTCAGAGAGGAAAGGGGAGGGGGGAGAGAGAAAGAAACACCAATGATGAGAATCATTGATCGGCTACTCCTGCACGCCCCCTACTGGGGATGGAGCCTGCAACCCAGGCATGTGCCCTGACCGGGAATCGAACCGTCGCTTCTTGGTTCATAGGTCTACACTCAGCAGCTGGGCCACACCGGCTGCGCCACACGTTAATATTCATTACAGTCCACACTTCAGTCACACCTTTCTTCGTTCAACTTTTTCACCTAACATCCCTTGTCTAGGATCGCATTCAGGATTCCATGTTACATTTAGTCATCATGTCTCCTTCGGCTCCTCCAGGCTGACATTTTCTCTGACATTTTCCTTGTTTTTGGTGACTTTGACAGTTTTGAGGAGTACTGATCTGGTATTTTGTAGAGTGTCCTTCAATGTGAGTGTGATGCTTTTCTTGTGATTAGACAGGGGTTATGGGTTTTCAGGAGGTAGAAGGAAAGTGCCATTCTTTTATCAAAGGTACATGCTATCACTATGCCTTCTCGCTGTTCATTTAACCCAGAGCAGCTGGCCAAGGACGCTGACTCCTTCTTTCCCCTTCCGCACCGTCCTCTTTGGAAGGAAGTTGCTGACTGGCATTTTCATAGATTTGCTTCCAGCTTCAGCCTTTCCCCCTCTCCCTGACCACGAGAGCAGAATTCCATGGGCGCTTGCTGATTCTTGGCACCTATCGATCTTGCCGAGAACTGGGATCTGGGTATTAACCTTGATACTTTTAATTTTGTAATTTCCGGAGGTTTTGGCACACAGGCGCATATTACCATTGTCAGCAGGTCTGCCCCGTGGTTTCATCGAGCAGTCACTCCATGCGGGCACTGTGCAGAGCGCTCCCCATGTGTCAGTCTTCCACGCAGACCAAGGATGGAGATGCGGCTGCTCTCCCCGTGACGTGGGTGAGAAATCTGCTGTGTGGAAGTGGAGAGCGTCGCCCAGTCACACGGCTTGCGAGTAGCAGAGCCGTAATTCAAACCTCGGCCTGTGATCCCAGAGCTCAGCACTCCCCGTGCTTCCCCGGACTGGTCAAGAGCAGTCGGAGAGAGGGGAGGCTCAGCATGTAGGCTCGGAGGTTTGAATCAGCTCTTCCATTTATGAGCTGTGTGGCCTTGGGTAAGTTACTGTACATCTCTGTGCCTTAGCTTATCTGTTCGATAAGGACAGTGACCTTTTCTTCTTAGGGCTGTTGTGAAGGTGAAATTACTTAAAATGATGCTTGGCTCAGGGTAGGCAGTCAATGAGGGTTATCGTTATTGTTACTATTACGCTATTTTAAAAAATATGCAGTTTAATTGATTTTAGAGAGAGGTAGGGAGAGGGGCAGAAACATCAATGAGAGAGACACATGACTGGTTGCATGCCCCCTACTGGGTATTGAGCCCACAACCTGGGCATGTGCCCTGATGGGGAACTGAGCTGTGATCTCCCGGTTCATAGCTCGATGCTCAGCCATTGAGCCACACCGGCCGGGCTCACAATGCTATTTTTCACGTCCCCCTCAAGCCCCCCACCCAGGGAAAGCACTGCCTGCTCTGGGCCGCAGTGCCCCCACCTGCCATGGGTGCTGAAGCAGAACAGGAAGGTTTAATCCTTTTTGTATCATGGACCCTTTGGGCAGGCTGGTAAAATCAGATGGGTAGAATAACTTGTCAAATAGAACTCCCCCCCCCCACACACACACTGTGACGTGTTCACTTATTAACGCATTGAACGAGATACGGTGTAGGTCTGGCCACCACGGCGTTTTGAGGTCGGCATGTTCATGTTTTGAGAATTCTATGCCTGCATATGAGACAGGATGACACCGGTCATTATTCTTAGTGACAAGGCCTTAGGGCAGTGATGGCGAACCTATGACACGCGTGATAGAGGTGACACGCGAACTCATTTTTTTGGTTGATTTTTCTTTGTTAAATGGCATTTAAATATATAAAAAAATATCAAAAATATAAATCTTTGTTTTACTATGGTTGCAAATATCAAAAAGTTTCTATATGTGACACGGCACCAGAGTTAAGTTAGGATTTTTCAAAATGCTGACACGCCGAGCTCAAAAGGTTCTCCATCACTGCCTTAGGGACTCCTCATTCCACCGTAGCTGATGCTTGTGCTCCTAATAGAAAGAAAAGCTGAATCCCAGCCACAGACTCGTGAACATGTTCCCCTCACAGCTCACAGAGGCCGAGTTCCTAACACGGGCCTCAGAGGAAGCACCGAGAGGAGGAAGCCCAGGTGCCTTCCAGCTCTCACACCCGAGGTTGGAGTGGCATCCGCGGGCGTCCTGGGGTGGGGCAGGGAGCCCTGTGCTCCGAGGAGGTTGACCCCCGGACGGACACGCCCAGGGCCTTTCCGTCGGCCGGGCCTTCCCGGATTGCTCTGTTCTGGGCGTTTCAGAGAAGCTGCTGGCGGCTCCCCGCAGGGCCTTTGCCCTGGCTGATCGATGCTGGCTCTGTAGCGCTATCCTATCGACCAGCCTTCTGTTTTCAGGAACAACCAGCCTTTCTCATTAACCCCTGCCAGCCTGGCCCTGGAGAGGATGCCTTCCGTGCTGCAGGCTCAGCGCTGGGCAAGGCCGCTGTGCAGAGGAGGACGCATCCGTGGGCCAAGGGCACCCACCGCAGGCCAGGAGCTATGCGGGCCCGCTGGCGTCCGTGTCCGGCTCAGTGATCGGCTGGCAGCACAGGAGCTGCACTTCAAGCCCCAAGTCTGTCTGAGCTCCACACACTGTGCTCCCTTCAGGGTACCAGGGCCTCTACACCCGCTGCCCTGCACAGGTGAGTGTGGGTCCTTCCACCCCTAGATGCACTCATGCGTGCCCCGCCCCAACACACACACATGCACACACATACACACAGGTGAGTGTGGGTCCTTCCCACCCCGAGATGCACTCATGTATGCCTGTCTCAACACACACACGCACACGCACACGCACACACATGTACACACACACACACAGGTGAGTGTGGGTCCTTCCCACCCCAAGATGCACTCATGCATGCCCCGCCCCAACACACACACACACACACACATGCACACGCACACACACATGCGCGCACACACACACAGGTGAGTGTGGGGTCCTTCCCACCCCTAGATGCACTCATGTATGCCCGTCCCAACACACACACACACACATACACACACACACACACACACACACACGCACACCCCCCCCACCCCTCCCTCAGATGCACAGACAGGTCAGGGCAGCTCTCACCAACCCGAGAAGGAGCCAGTTCAGCCCCTGGCAGCCATCACTCACTACCCACACCTTCGGCTTATGTGTTGCCTTCCCCGGGCTTCTGCTTGGCATGCACAGTCTTTTAGGCAGTGCTAATGCTTCGGACCTTGAAGCCTTCCTTAGCTTTCCTGGAGTGAGCAGGGCAGAGGCACGGAAGGAGAAGCTGGGGGTGTGCGGGCCGGGGACCCTGACAGGGCTAAGCCGAGGCACTCAGCAGACTGCTCGATGGAATTCACGGGAGCAGACAGTTTATCAGGCCCTCTGTCGCTCATGCTGCGACGTGGAGATGAGTCAGGAGAGACTTGCAGCCTCTGGGTCCAAGTCTGGGGAGGGAGGGAGGCCCTGCAGGACATAAGCCAACACGTGGCATCACAGAGATTAGCACAGGCACAGCGTCAGAGTGTTACAGCAATCAGCTCACTCAGGGATCTTCAAGGGAAATATCATCCCCGGTTAGCAAGGCCAGAGGTAGAGCTCGTCAGAGGGTAGGGGGAAAGGCACCAGGTGCGGTGAGGGGCCAGCCTGGGCCAAGGCCAGGTGTGAAAATGGGTGACGTTCTGATGATGGGGTTACTCCTGCTGCCACAACAAATACCACAGGCTGGGCCTTAAACAACAGCCGGCAGTCCAAGGTCAAGGTGTCAGCAGGGTGTGTTTCCGCGAGGCCTCTCTCTGTGGCTGGTTATGGCCCCCTTCCCCCTGTGTCTTCCCAGGCCTTCCTCTGCGTAAGTCTGTGCCCAGTCTCCAACCGCCTCTTTATAAAGACGCTGGTCATGTTGGATGAGGGCCCACCCATGTGACCTCATTTTAACGTACTTACCTCTTGGAGACCCTACTCCAGATATAGTCACAGTCTGATGTATTGGGGTGAGGACTTCAACATATGAAATGGGGGGTTGTGGGGGGTCACAATTCAGCCATAACAGGTGTTGACTGTGGAAGAGGGGGGCCTGGGCCTGGGCCCGTGGGGCGGGGCGCGCGAATCAGGAAAGGCTTGACTGGGGCTTCACCTGTTGGACTCCCAGGTGCTGGCACCTGCTCTGGCCTCGGGAGGCCATGGAAAGTGAAAGCGTCTCCTGTCCCCAGGCTCCGGGACTCCTGGGAGTGCTGTGACCGCAGGCCTGCCCACCCGCCTCTGCCCTGCTCTGTGGGAGCCCTGCCCAGCTGGGGGGATGGGGGGTGGGGGGTGGGGAGTGCAGACACTTATCAAGTAGGAAACCTTCCTGCTTTGCAGAAACTCCTCTCTGGACGGGACTGATTGGACAAGACCTCACTAAGCATGAGGCTTTTGCCCCCTGGGCGTCTGAGGAACCCGGCCCCTCAGTGGTGCCCATGTGCTGCACAGGGCGGTCAGGAGGGCCCTGCAGCTCTCTGCTTCCTGCTTTCCTCCCCCAGAAAGTGAGGAGTCAGAATAAGTTGCCAAGGGCCTGGCCCTTCTGGCACTGACTTCAGGATCCTGAAACTGAGAAGGAAGTGGGGGGTGGAAGGGCCAGAAAAGGCGGTGGAACCGTGTCCCCCACGCCTACCCACCGGCCAGGATGGGGAGAGCCAGGGTTTGCTTTTCCCTGGGCTTGGCCAGCTGGCGGGGGCAGGGTGGGGGTGGGCGGCTCGCTGGATAATTCTTTTAAAAAGTCTTTATTGACCTAGTGCGTCCAGGCTATGGGTTTTAAGTGCAGAGCTTGGTGGAGTTCTGCGTATGATGCATTTGTGTAACCACTGCTGGGATCCAGATATAGAACAGAGTAGAGCTCCGGCGGGGGGTGTGGGGTGTGGGGGGGAGGGGGTCCTCCCTCGTTCACCTCTGCGCCCCACCCCCAGGAGCCACCGTTCTGACCATCCATTAGCTCCCGTGTCCTTGATCGTTACGTAAATGGAATCATGCAACAAGCACTCCGTGGTGTCTGGCGTCTTGGCTCGTTGTTAAGCCTGAGGTCCTCCCAGCGGGTTCTGCAGGAGAGCGGGAAGCCCTCCCCGTTCCGAGAGAGGCTCTTCCACACGTGCCCTGAGCTTGCTCCTCCCCGACACAGTCCTCCGCCCGTCAGGGTGCCCCTGTCTTTGAATCGGGGTGGGCTGATGACTGCTTTGATGACAACGGGGCAGCTGAGGAGTGACGCTGTGGGGCGTCCCAGGCTGAGACACGAAAGGTGGGGCAGCTTCGGCCCTGTTTGCTGGGACACTTGTGCTTGGAGCCCTGGGCACGAAGCGAGAGGTGAGGCTGCCGTGTTGTGATGTGAGGAAGCCACGCTGCGTGGGGAGGCCACGCGAGGTGCTCCGTCCTTGGTCTGACTCTGAGCCTTCGCAGGCCAGGGGCCCGGCATGTGTATGGACCGGCCCCAGGAGACCCCAGCGCCCCCCCGCCCCCGCTGGTAGGTCACCCTGGCCTGCAGGTCTTCCCAGGTGAGGCCCCAGGCATCACGGAACAGGGATAAGTCATCCCTGGTCATCCCTTTACCAAGTACCTGCTCCACACAATGCAGACACATGAGAAAATGGCTGTTTTAAGCTGCTGAGTTTGGGGTAATTTGTCAGCCCAGTAATCACTGGTACACAGGGTGCAAGTGGCTGGACTCAGGAGGGCCAAGGTTAGCCTTCTCACTGGGGGAGACGTGGCGAGAACATCTGCTTTTGGGGGCCCACTGGCTGCGTCACAGCCCTGCCTACACCTCACCCTCTGCTTTTTGCTTCTCACCCGCTCTTTTTGGTTTTAGGCCAGTAGTTAATTCTCTGCCTCCCCCCTGCAAAAGCAAAAGGACGCGGTTCCTCCCCCACACCGTTGCCTCCCTGTGGAGACCCCAGAGGAGGGGACATGTGGGATATTCCAGGAGTCCAGCCAGCCTCTAGCCCAGTGATGGCGAACCTATGACACGGGTGTCAGAGTTGACACACGAACTCATTTTTTTGGTTGATTTTTCTTTGTTCAATGGCATTTAAATATATAATATAAATATAAAAAATATGTCTTTGTTTTACTATGGTTGCAAATATCAAAAAATTTCTATATGTGACACGGCACCAGAGTTAAGTTAGGGTTTTTCAAAATGCTGACACGCCGAGCTCAAAGGGTTTGCCATCACTGCTAGCAGGTGCAAGGAAACCACACCGCACAGCCCCAGGCACTCAGTGCTCAAGAAATGTGTGTATCCAGAGCATCCTCAGTCCCGGGTCACCGCAGGTGTCCTCTCTGTGACTCTGGGTGGGGACACCACTCAGGGAGCAGGACTTGGGCACCTGGCTCTTGGAACTCTTTTCTGAGGGCCCAGCTCCTGGCCAACTCTGACCTTATGAAATGTCATCCTTCACCTATATGGGTGGAGTTCATAGTACAGCACCTGAAATGACAGGCCCAGCATAGTGACTCTCCCACCTACCGGCTGTGTGACAATGGAGAAGTGGCCTGACCTCTCTGAGCCTCGGTCCCCAATTCTGTAAAAAGGGTATAATAGTAAATAGTCCTGGCTTTGTCCAGGGCTGCAGGGAAGACAAAACATATGATAATAATACATAGCCAGCATTTACTGAGTACATAGTAAGCCGTCAAGAAATGGTAGCCAAACAAGACAAACCAAACGGGAGGAGGGGAGCTTATGTGAGAGGCAGTATTATTGAATGTTTTGCAGATGAAGGAAAGGGCTGAGGTCATGGAGCTAAGAGGCGGAAGAGCCATGGTGCCGATCTGGGTCTGTGTGCTGCCAAAGCGCATGCTCCTTCCGCTCCGTCTCTTTGTCTTTAGAGCAGGTGCCTGTGGGTCTGGAGCCCATGCATGGCCTTGCAGAGCTCAGTGCCCTGCCCAGGCTCACATGTTAGTTTCCTTGGGGCATGGTGGTAGCCTTCTGGAGAGCGTCCTCTGGCCTCAGAGAGCCTCAATGAGCCGCAGTAGCCACCGAAGAGCCCTCTGGGCCTGGGGTTGCAATACAACTGCTCTGCCTTCCAGAAAGCTCTATTTTTTTTCCCCCTCTGTGAACTAGATTGGATGCAGAGACTTGGAAACTGCCCTTGTCTCAAGCAGGTGTCCAAGGAAGAATCTGATTTATTTTATTATTTTAACAGCTTTTTTGAGATGAGTTTCATATACTGTGCAAATCACCCATGTAAGTGTGCAATTCAATGGCTTTTAGTTATAGTCACAGAGTGGTGCAACAACACAATCAATTTTAGAACATTTTCATCACTGTCCAGACACCCTGCATGCCTTGGCCATAATATTCCACCCTCCCCCCATCCTCAGCCCCAGGCAGCCACGAATCTCCTTTCTGTCTCTATAGCTCTGCCTAGTCTAGATGTTTCATATCATCAGAATCACATGTTATGTGGTCCTTCGTGTCTGGCTTCTTTCACTTAGCATGTTTCAAGGGTCATCCATGTTGTGGTGTATATGTTTATTGCCAAATACTATTCCTTGTATGACTATTGTGTTTGGTAAGCTCTTGCGTTGCTTTCATTTTCTGGTTGTTCTGAATAATATTTTTTAACATTTGTGTGCATGTGTTGTGTGGACATAGATTTTCATTTCTGTTGGGCATATAATGAGGAGAGGAATTGCTGGGTCATAAGTTAACTTCATGTTTAACCTTCTGAGAAACTGCCGGGCTCTTTTCAAGAAGTCGCACCACTTTTCACTCCCACCTGCATGTGAGGGTTCTGACTTCTCCACAGCCTCCCCACACCTGACTTTTTGTTGTTGTTGTTGTTAATCTTCACCCGAGGGTATTTTTTCATTGATTTTTAGAGAGAGTGGAAGGGAAGGGGGGAGACCCACACAGAGAGAAACATCAATGTGAGAGAGACACATTGATTGTTTGCCACACTTATGCCCTCTCACCCCACATGATCAGGGCTGGGGATGGAGCCTACAACCAAGCTACATGCCCTTGACCGGAATCGAACTCATGACCCTTCGGTCTGCAGGCTGATGCTCTATCTACTGAGCCAAATCGGCTAGGGCAACACCTGACTTTTTAATTCTAGCCATCAAAAAGGGTATGCTGTAGTGTGTCTTCACTTTTCCTTTCCTTTGTGTGTTGGTCTTTGTATATCTTCTTTGGAGAAGTGTGTACTTTGACCCTTTTCTGATGTGTCTTTCTATTATTGAATTGTGAGAGTTCTTTATATATTCTTGATACAACCCCTTATCCTGGTTTGTTTATAAAAACTTTTTTTTTTTTTTGCTATTCAGTTTTTTAAAAAAATATATATTTTTATTGATTTCAGAGAGGAAGGGAGAGAGATAGAAATATCAATGATGAGAGAGAATAACTGATTGGCTGCTTCCTGCATGCCCCCCACTGGGGCGGGCATCGAGCCCACAACCTGGGCTTGTGCCCTTGGCCGAAACTAAACCTGGGACCCTTTAGTCCATAGGCCGAAGCTCTATCCACCAAGTCAAACCGGCTAGGGCCCATTCAGTTAAAAAAACAACAACAACAACAAAAAACTTTATTGTTGAAAGTATTATGTATGTCCCCTTTCCCCGCCCCCCATTGACCTCCCCCAGCCCCTACCCCAGGTCTTTACCACCCTATTGTCTGTGTCCATGAGTTATGCATATATGCATACAAGTTCTTTGGTTGATCTCTTCCCACCCACCCTCCCCCACCTCTCCTCTTCAAATCCATAGTCTGTTCCACGCTTCTATGTCTCTGGATCTATTTTGTTCACCAGTTTATTTTTGTTTATGAGAATCTTTAGGATCCTAAGGCCATTTCATAACTTCCCGGTTCCCGTGTTTATTGGCTGGAGAACAGTGTCAGATACAAGACTGGCTCATCCGTGAGGCAGAGCTGACCCCCTCGGAAACAGCTCACATGCATTCCTGGTGCTGGTGAAACAGACAGGACCCTCCTGTTGCCCTATTCCCCTCATTTTTCTTTACTTTAGTTTTGTCTAAGACTGAGTATCAAGTACCATAGCACGGAGTCACATATCAGAGTCACCTGTGGGACTCGCAACCCTCACAGCCTCACCTGCCCCAGGAGTGGAGTGCTCTCCTCCCCCACTTTCATTTTGGGAGCCACTCCTCACAGCAACACTTTGAGGGTAACCATGGCATGGCACAAGGTGGCCCCTGGAGGGCAGTAGTGCTGATCCTCAGACAAGGAAACAACAATAAAAATAGCCCAGCAGCGTGGCTCAGTGGTTGAGCATCGACCTAGGAACCAGGTCAGGGTTCGATTCCAGGGAGGGCACATGCCCAGGTTGTGGGCTCGTTTCCCAGTGTGGGGCATGCAGGAGGCAGCCAATCAGTGATTCTCTCTCATCATTGATGTTTCTATCTTTCTCTCCCTCTCCCTTCCTCTCTGAAATTAATAATAATATATATATCTATATATATCTCTATCTATCTCTATCTATCTATCTATCTATCTATCTATCTATCTATCTATCTATCTGCCTATCTATCTATCTATAAATAAAAATAGAAGTACTATCTGATTCAGCAGCCCCATTGGTGGGCTACAGTGAAAGAATTAGAATCAGGATCATGAAGAGCTATCTACACTCCCTTTCATTGCAGCCTTATTCACAATAGCCAAGATGTGTAAGCAACCTCAGTGTCCATCGACAGATGACTTGGTCAAGAAGCTTTGGTTATACATACAACGGAATATTATTCATCCTGAAAAGAGAAGGAAGTTCTGCTATTTGCAACAACATGGGTGGATCTGGAGGACATTATGTTAAGTGAAATACGCCAGACACAAAAGGACAAAAACATACTTCATGGTCTCGCTTATATGTGGAATCTAAATAGTCAACCATACAAAGCAGAGAGGAGAATGGTAGTTGTCAGGTGCTGGGGGGAGGGAGAAATGGAGAGGTCTTGGTCAAGGGGCACAAAGTTAGGCTAAAGCCTGGAGATCTGCAGGGCATAATGCCTACAGTGAACAGTAGTGTATTGTGTATTTAAAACTTTGCTAAGAGGGTAGATCTTGTGTTGTGTTCTCATCACACACACACAAATAATGAGGGCAAGAGGAAACTTTTGGAGGTGATGGATATATTATGGCATAGTGTAGGCTGTGGTGATGGTCTCATGGATATATACTTATCTCCACACTCATCAAGTTGTATACATTAAACATGTACAGCATTTTGTATGCCAATCACACCTCAATAAAGTAGTTTTAAAAAAAGAAAAAAAGAGTATCCCCTTCTTGTAGGCAGCAGTATGTGAAGCCGGGCGAGGGGTTAGATTGTTCTCCTGCTGAAGCCAATGGTGTAATGTGGTGCCACACCATCATGGCCTGGGGAGGGAGGAAGGGACAGTGCCATTGTTTTTGTTGTTAATCCTCACCGGAGGATATTTTTCCATTGATTTTTAGAGAGAGTGGAAGGGAGGGGGTGAGACAGAGAGAGAAACATCGATATGAGAGCAACACATTGATTAGTTGCCTCCCATATCCTCCCAGACCAGGGCTGGGGATTGAGCCAGCAACTGAGGTATGTGCCTTTGACTGGAATTGAACCCGGGACACTTCAGTCCTCAGGCTGACGCTCCACCCACTGAGCCAAACTGGGTAGGGCAACAGTGGCATCATTCTGTCTCCAAGAAGGATCTCAGCAGCATTTTTGAATGTTCATTGAGCTCTAATGTTGAGCCAAGCACTGTGCTAAGCATTTTATGCTCCTTATCTCATTAAATCCTCGCCCTAACCGTATGGGTTAGACACAGTTCATCTCTGTGTCCCAAGGGAAGAAAGCGAGCCCAGATAGATTAGCTTGCCAACTCTCACCCAGCTAGCAGGTGGCCGAGCTGGGATTCAAACCCAGGCTGCCTGTCTTTAACACCTGCACTTTTACATTCCTCTATCTCGATGCCCAGGGCACCGAGCTCTTGAATCCAAATCATGTTGATGTTCCTTTTCACATCATCATTTTCCATAGAAATTTGCAGGGGAGGCAGCTGAGGGGGGAAGAAAGAGCTCTGAGCGTGGATGCAGGAAACTGACAGCAAGAAGTCCTCCCGCATGCACAGGTTCTGTGGGACTTTGGCCCATTACATCATGTTTCTCTAGATTTCCTCACCATACAATGGAGATAAAATACCCACGTCACAGGGTTATTGTGAAGGGTCTGAGATTACGGCTGTGGGAATGATTTACAAACTCTAACGTTTGAGAAGTCAGGGACTGTTATTCTTATTACATTGTTCGCTTCGTTCAGGTCAAATCCTGTAATTAGCAGCCCCAATCCTAGATAACAAGAGTTCCGAGTCTTGGCCAAGAAGTTCAGTGTTGGCTCAGTTCTTCTGAGCAATATTTAAGACAATAGCAACGGGGCACCACCCCCGGTGCTGGGTTTGGGAGTTTCTATACTTGGTTAATCACAGAATCCTAGCCGCCCCTCCCCACTTCCCAACCACCAGCCTGGATGTTGGCCCCTTTGCCTTCACCCTGCCCCCGCCCCCCCCCGCCCCCCCCCCCCGCAATGGCTGTGTGTTTACCTGCTGCTATCTCCTTCGCAGAGACTGAATGTATTCACCGAACGTCCACGCACTCATTGGTTGGGTCAACAAAATGTAAGCAGCAAAGACATGGTTTCTTCTAGGATGAGGCAGTTAAGAGCCCATTTTCCGCATTGCACCTCCCCTTTCCCCTGTGGGAGGTCACCCCCGAGAGGGAGGAAGGCACTTGATTCTGTCTGTCATGAACCAGAAAAAAGTCTTCATTGTGATCAGCCACTGAGATTTGGGGGTTCATCTGTTAAGCAATGAAGCCTAGCGTTGCCCAGGCAAAGATATTTCCTGCTCTCAGTCTACACAAGAGGGAATGAAGAAAGACCCTCTCTAGGCAGAGCTGCATGAGTGAGGACAGAGATGGCATGGGACAGGGAGAATGAGAAAAGTGGTGTGGCTGGACCTGAGGTTCCTTGCTCACAGGCCCGGTAACCTGCGGGTCGCAGCTCTGAGTCCTGGCCTGCCGTTGGCCGTGTGCCTGGAGGTACTGCTCTCTTTGAGCCTTGGTTTCGTAATTGTAAATTGCAGACAATAACAGCACCCAGACCTTGCAGTTGTGAAGACTGAACAAGGGCTTAGCTCAGTGACTAAAGCAGGGCAAGCGCCTGATAAAAATTAGCCATGTTAAATATTAGTCATTGTTATGATAACGGAGGACTTGGAAACTGATTTCAGACCAAAAATAAGTGCTTTCTATTTTTACAGTAATCTGGAGCCTAAGATGGTAAGGAGGAGAAGACAAGGAGATAGGGTTTTCTGAGGGAACCTGAAACTAATTCATCCACCCCGCATTTCATCCATCCATCCGTCTGTCCACCGTCCGTCCGTCCATCCATCCATCCAACAGACTAGTACATTAAAAAAAATAAGCATCATTCTCTAAAGCTGTGAGGGAGTCTCTAACCAATAGGGAGATAGAACCTGAAATGCTGGGGTTATTGGAGAAGCCTTCTATGGTCCTGCAGCCTCCTTAATAGGAGCTAGAAAAAATAGGAAAGTCAGGAAGGGAGTCAAGGCCAATGACGTCTTAGTAGGAAAGGCAGGGACAGGAAACCTGCATCAAGGCTAAGAGCCTCTCCACAGGGCGGGCCCTCCCTGGTACAAGGAGCTTGGTGGGAAAGGGAGGGGGGACCTCCATCCCAGAGCACGGAGTCCAGGCTCTCTGGCTAGCGGTCCAGTGGTCTGGGCTGGCACGGGGAGAGCAGGATGGCGGAAGGCCAGGCTCTGGTTCACGAAGTGAAATCTCTGTGATTGGTTCAGGAGTGGGGATGTGATCCAATTGGTCCAATGGGATTCGATTTGTAAACTTTTGTTTGAACTATTGGGGAATGGAATTTCTCTTTTCACTGGACCCCCAGCTGGGAAGATATCGGCCTAGAGCTTTCTCCTAGAAAGTATAGGGAGAAAGTTTGTCTAAGAGTGAAGCTAACACAGCAAAACGTAGTACTGAGAGAAGGACAGAGACCATGTCCTGATGCCATTGTGTGTGAGCCCCTGGATCTACCCATTCCTGAAGGCTGACTGAAATTTCCAGTTATGTGAGAGTCCTGGTTCTCCCAAAAGCCTCTTTGGCCCTCTGAACACCATCCGATGGGGGGCTCTTATGGCCAGGATGCATTTTCACTTGCCACTCTTCCTCTCGGTCTACAATGGATAACTTACTCTGCACCAGCTTATGACCTGGGGTCCAGGGGTAGGGAAAAAAAAGAATAGTACTTGAGCCTTATCTTCAGAGAGGGTAGCAAACGTAACTAGGACAGCTCAGTGTAAGATGTACTGAGATACAACAAACACTGTCCTGGGAACTAACCGGAGAAAGGTAGGCTGGATCTCAGAGCAAGAGGGGTGGTAAGTACGGCTACTGAGAGGAGGAAATATTCATTTCAGGCGGTATTTACTGAGCGTCTACTCTTTGCCATATACTGTGCTAGGCACCGGGGATGTAGTGGTGATTACAGATATGGGGCCTGACCTCAAGGAGCTGATAGTCTAGTGGGAGTGGGGACACCATGTTTCTCAGAAAAACCTATGGAAGCAGGACAGGGCCTGGTGCTATGACAACTGTTGGGGTCCAGCCTCAGCAGGTCCAGGGGTTCCCAAAGGTGTGGACGGAGTTGGTGAAGAAGGAATGACATGGAGACAGCGTTCAGTTGATCAGCATAGCGAGGTTCTTTTTTTATTCTCCTATTACATCTGTATTTACACCATTTGATCCTATAAGCATGCTTCTATAATCACATCATGGTATGTTTTGGGTAACGTTCTACAGTTCCTTGTTTCTTATCTGACCTTTGCCAAAAATCCTGTCTCATCTAGTTCTGTTGAGTTTAATCCTGTCTAGGTTAATCTCTGTGTTCCATTACAAGGGCTATTCCAAGGTCACTGCTCTACTGATAGGCTACAAGGAAGTGACTGAAGGAGATTATCCTACCCAGTAAAGGTTATGTCCTCCCAGTCTCATTGCTTGCCTTACCTGGGACTGCCTTGTGTCAGAGGGTCTCCAGGGGTATAGGCTTTGGTGTTTTCCCTGGTGGGCAGACCCTGGGGATGTGGGCCCAACAAGTCCCAAATTTATTGCCAACAGTCTTAGTCCAAGTTCTTCATAAGTAGTACATGGTATTTCTGTAACACTAGGGGGATTTACTGATTTAATCTCTTCCTTAGTCCTGGTAACCCCTAACCTGGGGAAACAACCTTTCTGGGGGAGGTGTCCTGTTTAAAACACATAGCGCTAAGAGGGGGAGCAAACCATATGCCATATACGCCAGGTCCCTTGAAACTTAAGCTGTGCAGATGTTTCTTCCTTGCAGCAACTGTGTCAAGCAGCAAGGGTGGTCCAGCTTCCGGCAAATTCCCCCATTTTTATTTTTTAAATGACAATGCGTGTAAATCAGCGGCCACCTCTCGGATTGGGTTGTTTCAGACTCAGAAGAAGACTTGTTTGTGATTTTGCTAACAGGTCAGTCCGAGGCTTAACCCTATATCGGTTCCCCACAGACAACAAATAACCAAGGGACTAGACTTGGCTTTGGGATCTAGGGGAGGCTCTTCCGAAGGTGAAGGGCTTGAGTAGAGCAGGAGTAGCTGTAGGCAGAGCAGGAATTTCCTGGGACAAATGGGCCGTGGGGATGGGAAGCATCCTTGGCGGGAGGGAACAGCATCTGCGAAGGTTCTGTGCTGGGAAGGAGCAAGGCAACCAGACAAACAGAACGGAATATTTGGCTGTTTAACTGCAGTTCGGACCCAGGATCCTTAGCTCCATGGCTTCTCCACCCCAGATAGTTTTTAAATCACCCAGAGTATCGTTTTTCTTACTTATAAAACGGGGTAAGGATACCCACTTTGCAGGCTTGTTGAGGGGATTAAAGGAGATAATGTGTTCAAGGGCCTGGCAGAGAGAAGGTAGTTGGTTATAAACAACAATGATTAATAATGGCTCCCCCCCCCCCCCCTCAGGTTCCATTGTCCCTGGTGGAGAGCGATTTAGGCTGTCATTTGGTTCCCAGAGTTTTACTTCCCTTCTCCCTCCTCCCCATCCACCAGCTCCCCACAGCCCTGTGGCTGGAACCCCTGTTCCCACTGGCTCCTCCAGGTGGCCAAGCAATGGATCAGGCAGCAAGGAGAGAGGCAGGGGGCTTCTGGGCTGAACTGTGTCCCCTCACTGCCAAATTCATGCTAGAGTCTTAACCCCCAGATCTCAGGATGTGGCCTTCGGAGATCCGGTCTTTAAAGAGGTCATACATTTAAATGAGGTTTTAAGGGTGGGCCTTAACCCATATGACCAGTGTCCTAAAGGAAGAGGGCACTTGGATACAGACAAGTCAGAGGGAAGACCCTGGGAAGACACAGGGAGAAGGCGGCCATCCACAAGCCAAGGAGAGAGGCCTCCGGAGGAACCCACCCTGCTGACACCTTGATCTTGGACTTCTCGCCTTGGAACTCCTGGAAAATAAATGTCTGTTGTTTAAGCTCCCCAGTCTGTGGTGTTGGTGATGGCAGCTCGAGCAAACGAATACAGGGTGAGAGTGAGAGGAACAGAAAACCTCCTCCTGCAGCCCTCTGAGGAGAGCCTATACTCTCCTCTCCCGGAGCACAGGTGATCGAAGAAGACAGAGGGAGAGAGAAACAGAGGCCCTTGGAGCTAAGGGACTTTGCCGTCCCCCTGCTTCCTTCACCTGAACTGGGGTGTGGGTGAGTGAAGTGTGAGATCTCGCACACCAGGTTGGAGTCAGCCTTCCTGGGCTCTCATGTCCGGACCCCACCACGTCCTGGCTGTGTGGCTTTGGGAAGCTTACTTACCCTCTCTGTGCTTCGCCTTCCTCTCGCTAAAATGGAGACCGTGAAGTGTACCTGCGCCACTGTGTTTTTGTGGAGACTGGACGAGTGCTCAGAACCGTGCCTGGCCCAGAGAATGCTGCGGAGGTGCTAGCGAGCACTGGGCTTGCTTTCCTCTCAGGGGCTCGCTCTTAACATGGAGGAGGGTTCCTGACCTCATGAGGTTCGGCTAAGGCTGAAGTAGGACACTTCATGGCGTTTCAAGACATTGGGCACGAAAGAACCCAGACACGTTAGTTGAATGATTAACTTAGTTCAAATCCTACTTCCGCCAGGCAGTCGGGAAACCACGTGACTGCTGGGTTGTTTTTCTATGAAATGGCTCAGCTGATCTTCAAGCCCCGCCTGCCCCAGAGAGTGACCGTAAAACAAAGGAGATAGCAATTGTGACGTTGCCCTGTGACACGCAAGCCTGGTGTCAGCGTGGCTACACGGCCCCAAAGACTCACTGCAGCCTGCAACCCACAGCTAGTGTTTGAGACACGTACTTCTCACCTCGTCTCTACAACACCTCTGTGAGCAGCCCTGTCATTCCCATTTCATAGGTGAGAAAACTGAGCGAAAAGAGGCCAGGATGCCAGTAAACCCCAGTGTGGGATTTGCACCCCTGAGTGGGTGATGGTGCTCCTCCCTGTCCCAGGGCGGGGCTGGCCAGTGCAATTTTCCATGCTGAGGGGGGTGCTCTAGCTGCCCTGCCCAACACAGCAGCCCTGCTGAGCGCTCGAAATGTGGCTTGTGTGACAGGGGCACTGGCATCTTAATCTAATTTAAATCTAATTAATTAAAATTTGCATTTAAATATCTACCTTTGGCTCAAGGCTATACCAGTGATGGTGAACCTATGACATTTTCTCCCTCACCTCTGACACGCGAACTCATGTTTTTGGTTGATTTTTCTTTGTTAAATGGCATTTAAATGTATAAAATAAATATCAAAAATATAAGTCTTTGTTTTACTATGGTTGCAAATATCAAAAAATTTCTATATGTGACACGGCACCAGAGTTAAGTTAGGGTTTTTCAAAATGCTGGCACGCCGAGCTCAGAAGGTTCGCCATCACTGGGCTATACGAAGAGGACTGGGCAGGGGCGGGGGCGGGCTGGGGGGTTCTCTAACCCTCACATCTAAGCCAGGTTGCCTGGACTCCAACTCACTGCTCCTGGCTTTCACCCCAGGCTTCAAGCCAGTCCTGGCTCCTCCCTGCTGGCCCTATGGAGGAAGGCTGCCCATTCCTGAGAGGGGACAGAAGTCGGAGGGTTTTCCCACGGAAGGGACCAGATCGCTCGTGCCCCTGGAGGTAGGTGGCTGTGGAGGTGGAGCGCCCCTCCCAGCTCCCTCTGCCCGCTCCCCAGGCCCCCAGTCCTCACAAGCTGCCAGTTCTGCGCTCAGCCTCCCCAGCAAGAGCGCGCCTGCCTTCCCTGTCTGAGACGCAAGCCGAGCTGGCCAGCGCTCAAGGCTTAATTAGCTGAAATAACTGTGAATAAGAATCTTTAAAATGATAGTGGTTAAGGCTTAGGCTCTGATTATGCAGCCGCCTGGCATGAGCATGCCCCTGCCAGCTGGGCGGTGCCAAGTCGGCCAGCCTGAGCGGGAGGACTGGAGCGTGCCCGTGGAACCCTCTGCCGGCCTCGCGTTCTGCGTGTGTGACGGGGACCAGGGCCACATGGCAGGCTGGTTCAGAGGAGACAGACAGGGACCCAGGGCTGCCACACACCAGGGGACGCTGGCCATCGCTGCAGAGTGATCTCCGGCACTTCCTGTCTGGAAAATGGGGCGCACTCACCTGCCAGGTTGTTCTCAACCTTCCTAATGCCGCGACCCTGAAATACAGTTTCTCCTGTGGTGGTGACCCCCAAGCATAAAATTATTTTCGTGGCTACTTCACCACTGCGATGTTGCTGCTGTTATGAATCGTAAGGTAAATATCCGATATGCAGGGTGTATGTTCATTGTTGGCGACCCACAGGTTGAGAACCGCTGAGGCTCACATGAGCTTGTGCGCTACTCTTGGCCCAAAGCTGGCACGGCGGATACTCAGCAGACAACACTTTCTCTCGTTGCTTTTCTTTTTTCCACCGAATCTTCGAAAATGTTCGCAGGGAAGGGTGAGAGGGGAGGACTTGGTCAGGAGGTTGTAAGGAGCCGATGCTCCAGACACAATTTTCTCCCTCCGTAGCTACCCACACTTCCCCTGAGGGGTGTGGGGTGCAAGGGCTACGGGACTTTTGAGGGTGAGGACCGGAGCGGAAGAGGCGGCGAGGGGAACCCTTGCAAGGCCGGCCTATTGTGTTCTCCCCTAAAATCCCCAGCCAGGGCGAGGCCTCCGAAGCCAAGAGGTTACTTTTCATAACAGAACGATTAGGTCCAGCCAGAGGAAATGGACACTTTTTCTCTTAGGTCAAAAGGTGGTTGAATGTGGGCAGGCCGTAAGATAAACAAGGCCGCTCTGCTTGACTTGAATTAATCTGCGTTAAGCAATGTGCTGCTTTATGCGCCTGTGTAAGGACATTAGAAAAAAAAGTATAAATGTTTTAATAATGAGATTTAGACAGGCCTCAAAGCACCACAGGAGAGAGGCTGACAGGCAGCACATTAACTCCCTGCCAAGTAATTTGTAAGAAAATGATTGGTGTAGGTTGGAAGGAGGGAGCGGGTGTTCCAGAGTGTGTGTGGGGGGGTGGGCGGGTTAGCGGAAGGAGATGGGGGAGTTGTGTCTGGAAGGATGTTACCAGCTTAAATTGGCGGGGGGGTGGGGGGGGGGTCAGAAGGAATCTCTTGGCAGAGCACTGGGACCCCAACTTCTGCCTGAAAGGGGCCCATATCCTTGGCCTGAGCAAGTCACGTGGCCGAGGCAGATGTCAGGGAGTGGCAGTAAGTATTTTTTGCACCACAAAACTACGACACTTCCTCAGCGCGATTGTTTTCGTAAAGGAAGAGTAAGGAAGGTTTCGTAAAGGAAGGTTAGGGGAGCAGGTAGACAGGAGGGAGAGAGGTGGGAGGATGCAACTATGAATCGCCCAACCTGTAGCATGTCTACCTCCAGTTGTGTGAACTTTCCCTAAGGACCCGCCCTTTGGGAGAGAATGCAGGCCAAAAGTTTGTCCCCCGGGGTGCTAACTCGTTGGTTTTCTGTATTTCCATGCAAGGATGTGGGCCCCAGTGATATCAACAGGGAAGCCCCAGAGAGGGAGGGGAACAGGCTTGGCCTGGGTCAAAGGTCAGACTGTACGCCCTCCGCTCGGGTCCACCAGAGCCCTCGCAAGGCGCAAGGCTGGAACAAGAGGTAGATGAGCCTGCGAAGATCTCAAGTGGCCCATGAGAGGACTCTGATGCCATCACTAAAGCGAGAAGCAGAAAATAGATCCAGGGGTTCACTTACACTTTCTGCCACACCCTGTCCCCATGAATGACACCCCTATTCATTCAGTGCCAGCAAGCCAGAAACCTAAGAGGCACCCTGACATCTCCTTTTGCCTGGTACTTGCACCCAATCTAAAGTACCTCTGAAATCAGTTCACTTTTCTCTATTTTGACCGCCACATCCTCAATCAAAGCTCCTATCATTTCTCGTGGCGACTAATGTCTCTAATTGAACTCTTGTCCTCCTTCCTCTCCGTTCTCCACACACAGCCAGTGTGGCTTTTCTGTAACACCACCTGGATTTTGTCACCATGCCCTGTTAATCAAAACCCTTCCACGGCTTTCCATTGCTTGGAGGAGAAAGACAAAACTCCTCAAGGTGGCGCAGCCGCAGCCTCCTATTGTAACACAGTCCCTACTGTCCTGTTCCAGCCTTACCTGTTTCCCTCCAGCCTTTGCTTTCCCAAGCTCCAGGCTGCCTCAGGATCTTTGCACGTCCTCTGCCCAGTTTCACTTGGTTGTCCTCCTTTCCCCCACCGCCTTCTCATCTTGAAGCTCTCAGAGAGGCTGTCGTTTTCTCAGGGAAGTTTTCTTGATTTTCTGGATACCTAAATGATAAGGACAAACCCTTATCTTATATGTATCCAGAGCTGGATTCACCAATAGGCAGACTAAGTATGTGTTTTTTATGTCAGGCATTATTGAAACAGAGTCAGTCCTAATTTTTCAAAATATGTTTTTTGATTTTTTTTAATATAAAATAATTTCAAAAAAGTCACAATGGGAAAGAGACAACTTTTGGGGGATTTTATTACTTATTTTTCTATTCTGTTTATTTTTAAATGATTATGGAGGGGGTCGTAATCTTTTCACTCCTTAGAGCCCAAAAGAGTCAGACTCTGAAACTGGCTGTGGATATAATTCTCCTGTGTACTATTTCCCACGGTTGCAGCTTTACTTTTGATGTCACCAGTTAGCACATTTTGATGTCATTAGAAATGCATTCACAAGGCTCTCATTCTTTTGAAGGTGGAGGCTTAGGTAGTATTGTAATTGGTCTTTGAACTTAGCACAGGTTCCCCACAAAAGGACAAATGCAACCAATGTGCGTAAGTGGGCAAGTCCCAGGAGCCTGGAGCCCCAGCCCTGGCTGGGACACTCATTGGCTGTGTTCTCTGTCCCCTACCTCTTCCCGCTGAAGTGTACCTGCCCAGTCAGAGTAGCTGGTACCTGAGAAATAGAAAGCTATCTTACCAGGGAGAGAAGGTAGAGAAGAGAAAAAGCACACGCACATTTTAAAAGAGATAATTAGTTAAATCTCTACGTGGCCTTAAGGATCCCAGGGTTAAGGTTAGAATATCTTGGACAGTTATGAATAAAGAATACTTGTACATTCACATTTATTGCTCGGGCCCATTCATCTGTTTTCCCACCATTTTTTATGCTAAAATTAATGGAGGTAGTGGGAGAGATTTCATTACAAAGTTCATTGAGATACAAGGTGCAGATAAATTCTCAATGAGTCTTCAATGGTGAATGAGGGTAAGCTGAGTGGAGGCTGGGGTTGCTGTTATGGGAGCAGCCACAAGGGGGCGCTGAGTGCTCAGCAATGAGATTCTTGTTTCCAGGGTCTTGACTGTCAACTTTTTCTTATCAATTGAAAGTGCATTTTAAAAAAGATTCATTAGCCTCTTTCTAGTCCATAATTTCCTTTAATAAAACAGAGTTCCAGTTTCTCTTTCAGGTGTGTCTTTACAGAATGACGTGCGTGAGGAAGAGTCCTGAATAATACTGGGGAGGATCCAATGATTCATTTTTCCTCCTGTACCACACAAACAGAAAAATGACAGGAACACTTCCTGTCTCAGTGCCATCATAGAGTACTGGATGATTCCAGTGCAATGCAACCGCATTCCAGGAGTGAATACACAGCTCAGAACACGGAGCTGGGTGCAGCGGCCGAGTGCTGGATTGAAGGAGACGGGGGACCCAAGCTGTTGGGGTGAGCTCTCTGTGCTAAGGGTTCTAAGCGCAGCCCCACAGCTGATGGGCAATTCCAGAGGTCAAGGGAACCTAGAGGATGGAGAGGTCTGGCTTACTGGGGTCCCCTTGGGGACTGAGCTTGTGGGGTGTCTGCCCCCAAGGCAAGGCCTGGAAGCCAGTCCTGGGAGTGGGGCTCAGGAAGGTCAAGGCTGAATGCCTGATTGTCTCCACCAGAGGGCAGCATTGCCCAGCGGTCAGAAGCATAGCAGCCACCAGTGAGCCCAGGATATACCTCAGGAGGCAGCTCTGGGCTTCTGTCTGGCAGGGACTGGGGTGCGGGGTGGTGGTGGTGGTGGTGGTGCTGCTGCTGCTGCTGGTGGTGGTAGTGGTCCAGTGCTTATTTTCATCTCCCCAAGCACCCCGGGGCCCTGAGTCGTCGTAGCAGTCACCTGCCTGGTGCTTTCTTGGCAATGGCCAGTACCCACACAGAGGCAGCTACGTGACTATCCCATTGGCTGCTATCAAAGGCTTTAGCAGGCCCTAACTGGTTTGGCTCAGTGGATGGAGCATCTGCCTGCAGACTGACGGGTCCCTGGTTTGATTCCGGTCAAGGGCATGTACCTTGGTTGTGGGCACATCCCCAGTGGGGGGTGTGCAGGAGGCAGCTGATCGATGTTACTCTCTCATCGATGTTTCTGACTATCCTTCTCCCTTCCTCTCTGTAAAAAAAAATCAATAAAATACGTTTTTTAAAAAAAGCAGGTACCTTTCATCCCTCAAGAAACTAAGATAAAAAGTGTCATTTAAAAAGAAAAAAAAGAAAAGAAAGGCTTCACGAATTGTTCAGCATGATCTGTGGTATAAGATTCAGAGCCTGGAACCAGCCAGCCTAGGTTAGAATCCCACTTCTAATATTTCGAAATTAGGGACTTAGACAAATTTCTTTTTTTTTTTTTAGACAAATTTCTTAATGTCTTTGTGCCTCAGGTTCTGCATCTGAAAACTGAGAATTATCATTCCCATTAAATCGTGCTCAAACCCTCCACCCCATAGGGTTATCATGGGGACTCCATGAGCTATTGTCAGAGGCAGTTTTTTTCTGAGCAACTGCCCTGTGCCAGGCACAGACCTGCCTTTCCCTCCGGTGTCTCTAGCTCTGACCACTGCTGCTTGTTTTTACCCCCATTTTCTAGTCAATGAAACCAAGGCTTGGAGAGGGACAGTAGCAGGACCAGGCTGTGAAACCTGATGTTTTCGTTGGTTGACTCTTATAATCATCGCAGAGCATGCTGGTCTTGGAAGTCATCTTTGAGCAATTGATTCCTGTGATTCTGGTGAACCCCAGACCACAGCTCTAGGTGAATTGTTCCTTATTCAAACTCGTGGTGCAGACAGGCCACTCATAGTTGGGCTAATGCTGTAGTGCAGGAGAGAACAGGCTCCCTGTGTGTGTGTGTGTGTGTGTGTGTGTGTGTGTGTGTGTGTGTGTGGCAGGGAGAGGGTGGTGGAGATTTCTCTGACGTCCCCCTTCTGGGACGTGCTAGCCCGTCCCATTTGCTTGCAGAAGCAGCCCAGAGAGTATATCCTGGCTCTCATGCTTCTGGAATCAAAGTCATGGGTTCAAATCTTCTCTATGTTACTTGTAAGTCACATGCTCCTGAGCCAGTGATATAACTTTCTAAACCTCAGTCTATTCATCTGTAAAGTGGGAATTATAACAAGTGGTCTCATGAGACTTTTAGGAGATTTTTTTTTTGATGAGAATTACATTGGGAAAAAGCTCGTCAGGTGTGGCTTGTGCAGTGCTAATAACCTTGACCTACCAGGGTGGTCAGGGTGTGATAAGCATTGCCTGTTACTGGTAATTGTGTGTTTATTTAGCAGTCGAGCTGAGGGACATGAGAAAGCACATCCCTCCTGGATTCTACCTTGTCGCAAAAAAATCCAAGTCTTCCCCTTCATACAATGCTGGACAACGGCATCTGTTTCCTAGCGGGCCTCTCCATTCCAGCCCTCCCTCAAAGATGCCTCCAGGGTGAACGTCGTAAAGCTTAGATCTGACCCTTTGGCTCAGGGCTGCACAGTAAGGATATATAGGGAACTATATATGTATACATTTTTTCTAGTAGTCACACTACAAAAGTGAAAGAAACAGGTAAAATTCATTTTAATAATAATTTTATTTACCCCCCTCTATCCAAAGTATATTTTGACATGTAATCAATAGACATATAATCAATAAATCCAAATTAACACATGTAAATAGGATAAATCTATCCAATATGCATATAATTCAATTTATTGGGATGACATTAGTCTAGATGGCCATATAGGTTTCAGGTGTGGGTTTCTATATTATAAGATCTGTGTTTTGCACCGTATGCCCACCACTCAAAGTCAAATCTCCTGTCATCAGATATTAGGACCCCCTCCCCCCGGCAGTCACCACACTGCTATTTGTGTTCACGAGTTTCAGTTTTATATCCCACATATGAGTGAAATCATATGGTACTTAGCTTTTTCTGACTGACTTATTTCACTTTGCATAATATTCTCAAGGCCCATCCATGTCGTTGCAGATGGCAGTATTCCATCCTTTCTTATGGCTGAGTAGCATTCCATTGTGTATATGGACCACATCTTTATCCAGGCCTCGATCGCAGGACATTTTGGTGGTTTCCACGTCTTGGCCACCGTGAATAATGCTGCAATGAACATAGGGGTGCATATACCTTTGTGAAGACATGATTTCGAGTTTTCCGGGTATCTTCCCAGGAGAGGGATTGCTGGGTCCTATGGAAACTCTGTTCTTAATTTTTTGAGGAATCGGCAGACTGATTTCCATAATGGTTGTACCCATGCACATTCCCACCAGCAATTAATGTTTGTTCTACAGACTCTCCAATACTCGTTATTGGTTGCCTTATTGATAATGGCCACTCTAACAGGTGTGAGGTGGCATCTCATTGAAGTTTTGATGTGCATTTCCCTAATCTTCTCATATATCTGTTGGCTGTTCGTATGTCTTCTGGGGAGAGGTGTATTTTCAGATCCTCTGCCCACTTTTTGATTGGGTTGTTTGGTGTTGAGTTTTACGAGTTCTTTATATATTTTGGAAATTAAACCTTTGTTGGAGCTACTGTTTGCAAATATCATCTCCCATCTGGCTGGCTGCCTCTTTGTTTTGTTGTCAGCTTCTTTGGCTGTGCAGAAGCTTTTTAGTTTGATATAGTCCCATTCATTTATTTTTGCCTTTATTTCCCTTACCTTTGGGGTCAAGTTAATAAAATGTTCTCTACAACCAAGGTCCATAAGTTTGGTACCTATATTTTCTTCTATCTACCTTATTGTTTTGGGTCTTATACTTAGGTCTTTGATCTATTTTGAATTAACCTTTGTACATGGGGACAAACTATAATCTAGTTTCATTCATTTGCATATGGCTTTCCAGTTTTCCCAGCACCATTCATTGAAGAGACTATCTTTACTCTATTGTGTGTTTCTGGCTCCTTTATCGAAAATTATCTGTTCATATACTGGTACATGTGGTTTTATAGCTGGGCTCGCTATTCAGTTCAATTCATCTGTGTGTCTGTTTCTCTGCCAATACCATGCTGTTTTGATTATCTTAGCTCTGTAATATAATTTGGAGTCAGGTAGCATGATACCTCCAGCTGTACTCTTTTTTTCTCAGGATTGCTTTGGCTATTCATGATCTTTTGTGGTTCCATACAAATGTGGTGATTTCTTGTTCTATCTTTTTTTTTTTTAATGACATTGGGATTTTGATGTGGATTGCATTAAATCTGTATATTGCTTTGGGTAATATGGCCATTTTAACTATATGGCCATTTTAACTATGTTGATTTCTTCCAATCCATGAACACAGGATATTTTTCCATTTTTGTTGTGCCCTTTTCAATCTCTTTTAATAATGCTCTGTAATTTTCAATATATAGGTCTTTCATGCTCTTTGTTAAGTTTATTCCTAAGTATTTTATTTTTTGCAATTGCAAAGGAATTGTTCTCCCCGCCCCCATTTCTTTTTCTGAAGTTTTGTTGTTAGTATACAGGAAGGCAATGTCCATGTGACATCCCCTCCATGTTGGGGACTTTACTTCTACTGTCTTGTTGAATCCTCCTATGAACCCCAAATGGTAGATACTATAATGACTCCCATTATACAGATGAGGAAACTAAAGCTTGAAATGATTGGGCTCATTGCCATGGCAACGTGACTTGTGAGTGGTAGCCCTGTGCTCTGAACCACTCTGCTCTGTTGAAGGTCATACTTTTCAATGAGCAGTGATGCCCCCAGTTGGAATGGGACTGGGCTGCCAGGCTCAGGAGTGAGCGTCTGGTCAATAGAGTTATTCAAGAGACCCCCAGGTGACCCTGAGGCTGGGAGGCAATAGAGGAGATTTCTGTGCTGGGCTGGGGTGAGGAGGCAGGTTGACAATGCTCTTTGCAGTTGTGAGGGTCTAGGACAGCGGTTCTCAACCTGTGGGTCGCGACCCCTTTGGCGGTCGAACAACCCTTTCACAGGGGTCGCCTAAGACCATCCTGCGTATCAGATATTTACATTACGATTCATCACAGTAGCACCATTACAGTTATGAAGTAGCAACAAAAATAATTTTATGGTTGGGTCACAACATGAGGAACTGTATTTAAAGGGCCAGAAGGTTGAGAACGGCTGGTCTAGGATGTGGTCCCGCTCCGGGGGCGGGTGTGCTCTGTGCAGCCTGGACAGTGCAGTGTGTCTCCAGTACCTGCTCTGGCCCCAGGTGGAGGCCTTGGCTTCCTCCCTCAGCAGTGCAGGGCTGGCTTTCCCCAAGCTCCTGTGGCCCAGGGCAGCTTCTGTGCCAATTGCGTTGGTCTTCTCCCCTGGAGGGCCCAGACTCACATCCTCCCATTGTCAGCACTGATACAGTACCTCATTAATTTAGACTCACTCTGAAGACTCACTGTAAATATTTTTGGAAACACCATGTAGCTCTCTTGAAGGCTGGTAGGGCAGGGTGTGAGTGGGGCCAGGATCCTGTCTGCCTTTTCCTGACCTCCTTCCGGCCTCTGCTCGGTTTCCTGTCCTGGTGGCCTCCTGCCGAAGCCGCTCCTCCCAGCCTAACAAAGGCCAGAGCTCCGCAGAGAATGACTTCCTCTGGTCTGGCCTCTGGGGACGGGATGGGAAGACATAGTGGGGCAGGCGACAGAGTGCTTGATCGGATCGGGACACCTGCATGGGTTCCCTTTCCCTCCTTCGGCCTCACTTTCCAGTAAAGTCAGTTGTGGAACAGATGGGTGGCTGCGGCCTTTATGCGCCCAAATGCCACCCTGCTGGCTGTCCTGCCCTCCTGCCACCGAAGGGCTGTCACTTTGCAAGGACTCTGTTTATTTAGCCCACTCCATGTATTAAATAATCATGAACTCATCTCAGTTTGGATTCATCGCAGGCACCCTGAGCAGCATGGAGTATCCAGCGTCCCCACATCCAGGTGTGAAAATCCAAGCTGGGAAATCAAGCTGGAGATCCAAGCGGGCACTGACATTTAGAGGGCGTGAGCTCACTAGGGGGGCGGCGGAACGTGCCGTTTCAAAAAGGTCTTATGAAATGCTGATGCTGGCCCATGCTCCCCACCCCCTTACTCTCCGACCTCAGCTTGGGAGTCAGTGGTCTCAGTGACCTTGAGGAATCTTTCCTGTTCTACGTCATAGGAAACTAGCCCCATCCAGGTGTTCCTGAAGAAAGCTCTGCCTGCTTCTGAGGGTACAGAGACCTGGTCCTGCTGCCTGCAGCCACGTGGTCCCACGCATTTCTTATAGGTCTACTATGTACACGGTGCTGTGCTAATAGGGTGGGGGTGGGGAATGGTGAGTGAGGGCACGAGAGGGGTACATTCCAGACTCCCGTGGTTCACAGTCCAACAAACAATGGGTTAGATGGGGCTGAGGCCATGTGGAGAGAACGGATCCGGTCCGATCCTACCATCACCGACCTGCTCCCCCGAGAGTCCATTTGCCTCCCTCTTTTGACCTTTCCAGTAAGAAATCCACTTCTCCAACCACTTCTGGGAGCCACTGCCACAGTTCCCAGAATAACATAAAGGTAGCCCTGCTGTCAATGTCCTCATGTACAGATAGGGAAACTGAGGCTTGGAGAAGGACCTGACTAGGGCGACACAGCAAAGCTAGGATGCCAGTGACTCCTAAGAGGCCCCCATTCTGGTGGTCTACTCCGTCTGCAGCGCCCCCTTTCCTCTGATTGTCTGCGTCTTGATCCAGTTTAACGTTCTGTCACTGAGTTCAAGGCTTTTACTATTTTGTCTCTTCTCCACCTCTGGAATGGTCGTGCAGATCAGGGCCATGGTCTGAATTGCTCACACAATTCATTCTGCGTGTGCCCAGTGCCTCCAAAGGGGTCTGACCCATAGTAGCTGCTCAATAAACATTTGCTCATTGAATGGATTAGTAGCCAAGAGGGAACTGGCTCCCAGGCCAGCGGGTTTCCCCGCATTTGCTGTCTGCAGAGCTCAGGGAGGTCTCAGTGCTGGGAGGATGGATGGCCTGGGAGTTTGGAGCACCAAATGGTGGGGGTGGGGGTGGGGTGGGGGTGGGGAGGGGGAGTGAGGAGGGGGAGTGGGGAGGGGAGAAGGAGCTGCGGAGGGGGGTCTGCTTTAATTGTCAGAAGGCAGCTGGCCATTTGTTTTTGGTCAGATAAGCTGCCAAAATAGGACTTGTGAGTGTGTGAGTGTGTGAGGCTGGGCTGGGGCGGGGAGCGGAATCCCAGAGTGGGCTGGGCTGCTCCTGTTCCCGGGGCCCTCCCTCCCCTTTCCCTCTGATAGCTCGGCCAGCTGTTAGGGACACAGCTGCCTCTTGGGGAGGGAGAAAAGGGCCCTGTTGCCCTGGGTGAGTTCTGAAGCTGCGGAGTTCAAAGCAAACCTGAGGAGTGAGGGGGCTGGAGCGGGGAGCAGGGAGGGAGGAGGTGAGAAGTCAGCGAGGGGCAGGGAAAGGCAGGCTTCCTCTTTGAAGTCCTCCACCCAGAGCGTGGGGCAAGGCCTGGCGGGGTTCCTGCGTTTCCCCCTCGTCCCAGGCCCTTAGAGAGATCCAATTAACCACCCTTTCCTGCCTTCCAAGGAGGATGTTTATCCAGATCCCGGGCCCACCACACACTTGCTATGTAAATAGTGCACCCAAAGCACTCACATGCCCCAGGCACACACAAGTCCCGTATGCTCACAGGGGACCCCACGACACACATCAGCCCCGCACACACATGTGCACAGCCACGCAGCCAGGGCACAGGGCCAAGCTGGTCTCTGCTCTCTAGGCCAGGAACCCACCTGGGGGTGGGGTGGGTGGAGGACGGCTATTGATTCAAGGACTCAGAGGTCCCCCAGCAGCCTGGGCTCTTCTCTACGGCCGATCGGGGGCTGTTCATCTCAGGCTCATCACAATATCCTGAGAAATCACCCAGGAGAGACAAAGTCCCCCAGAGAACCCGTTTGGCCTCTGCAAGACAGGCCAGCCTGGGGACACGTCCTTAGCTGCTGGTTTGTCAGGGGCTCAGGCTAGATTATTCCGTGTCAATTTAACAAAAGAAGGTGCCCTTGTTAATGAAGGAGAGCAGCTCCAGGTGAAGATCATCCTCTCCCATCCCTTTCCTGGGTGTGTTCTTATGGCTACAATTTACCAGGCACCAAATTGAGGGGGCACAGGAGTGAAAAGCAGGTCCTGGCCATGTACTCTCTCTCCCTCGTGAGGGCTTCCTTCTGTGCCTTGGGGGCATGTATGGTCTGGTCCTATTTACTGAACTCGCATCTTCTGTGTTGGATGGGCAGGGACCTTGGGTGTCAGGTGGAGTGAGGAGGGAGGTGGGCTCATTCTGGTCATCTCTGCCACTGCTGGGCCCATCTGGCTCCAGCTGGCTCTCAGTTGGAAGCCAGGTCTTATCAACACTCCACCCGCTCTGGCCCCAATCAGCGGCCCCCTCCCAGCCTTGGCCCCCCATTTCCTCTCATTTCAACCAGTCTGATTGCCCTGGTGAGATTAATTGCTTTCTTACCCCCTGTGAGGCAGAGAGCCCGAGGCCAGGGGATTAAAGTGATGAATGCTTACCCTCTCCCATGGGCTCTCTATCTGACTCAGGATCCAAATGGGAACAGCTGGGAGGAGGGACCTGATTTTGGGGCCACGTGAACTCACCTGCACCCCTCCCTCTATGTTCCCAGCTGCAAAGGACAGGGGTACCTGCACCTTTCTGGGAGAAGCAGAGATCTGGATTCACTAGGGGTCCTGAACTTGGCCTTTATCCTGGAATGTCCTGAGCAGTCATTTTTATTTTAACAGGAACATCAGCTGTGAGCTGAGTTGAGCCCAACAGGTTGCAGCACAATGCTACTGTCCCTTCTGATAGGTCAAGGTTGATGAAGGTTAATTGGTGCCACCCAAGCTTGCTGTTGGGTTACAACGACAATCATTCTGCCACCCACACAGGCTTCTATTAGACAGACGCGCAGGAGAAAGCAGGAACCAGGCAGTTTGTTCCCTGGGTACTGTGAGAGCCGGGAAGCCCGAGCTTGGGTCCTATTGAGTGTCCTGAGCACTATTCTGCAGACTGCTAAGATGTCACCTCTCCGGCTGGCATCAGGCGGCCAGGAGTCCTCTTTGGGAATGACTGGGCACGGCACTATTTCTGGATCAAGATATGTTGCCAACCCCAAGGGTTTAGTGTAGACTGTTTCCTGGCAGGATTCATATACGCTGTTCAATCAAGAGGGGAGAGTCTCTCTGAAATATTTCAGCCACTCTATTTTAAATTTTCCCCAAGAAGGCTTATTTCAAAGTAAATTCCATGTATCCTAGCACCGTTGTACATTTCTATAACGCTCAACAGATGACAAGTGCCTCAATTTAAAGAGGGTTGGAGTTTTTCCCTAGGGATCATAGTGGGTTCGTCTATGGACTCAAGGAGCTTTGGTTCAAATTCTGATCCTGACCATTACTAGCTGGATGAACCTGAGCAAGTTATTTCACCTCCCCAGCCTCAGTTTCCTCATCTGCAAAATGAGGTACCGATTTCCTAAAGTTGTCTTGCCGATTGAAAGAGGTAACAAATACACAAAAAACAGAAAATGTTTAGAAGAATTCCTAGCACATAGTAGGGGCTCAATGTGTGACCCTCAGGAGAAACACCAAGGTATTCTCTTGTGCACTTGCCTGTAGGTAAAGGTCATCCAAGACCAGCCCTGGGCAAACTACGGCCCGCGGGCCGGATCCGGCCTGTTTGAAATGAATAAAACTAAAAAAGAAAAAGACCGTACCCTTTTATGTAATGATGTTTACTTTGAATTTATATTAGTTCACACAAACACTCCATCCATGCTTTTGTTCCGGCCCTCCGGTCCAGTTTAAGAACCCACTGTGGCCCTCGAGTCAAAAAGTTTGCCCACCCCTGTCCAAGACCCTCAGGACCTTTCTCATCATTCTCTCCAGCCTCTTCTCCTGCATCTCCCCATTGCGCCCTAAGGCTTTGGCCGTGTTTATTTTCATTTTTTTTAAAAAAAATCTTTGCATTTTATGTTTCTTCCTCTTGGTCTATGCTCCCTATTTTTCTCCCACCTTCTATTCTTGGCAAGCTCTGGTTCAAAGAACAGGAGCCCAAGGGCATGTTTTCCTGTCCTGCCCTATCTTTCTAAAAATGGTTTTACTTTCCGAAATTTAGGATATTTCTCATAAAATCCAGAACTTGAAGTTATGTTGAAAAACCAGCAGGCATGGAAATGCTGGTAACCAGAGACAGAGCTGAGGCAGTCTCCTTTTGATGGAGTGTGCTGGTTCTGCTTTGCCGAAGTCTCCATCACTCCTTATTGTCTCAAACTGGCTGTTTACCCATATACGTTCTTAGCCTGATCCTTGTGGGTACTTGAGCTGGGGGCTTTCTGAACAAACCTCCCTGAAGACAATGGATTCTAGTTTTGTAAACCCTTTGCATTGGATGTGGGCAAGCCTCAGCTCCTGATTTTGCATCACTTCACCCCTGCCCAACTTTAGGTGGCCTCCTCCACTCTTGGGGGGTGGGTATTATTTTACCTTATCTTGTGCACCCTTCCCTCCTGCCTGCCTGCCCACAGGTCCTGGAGAGGTGGGCAGGACGAGATGAGTTTCTATAGGACTGTGCCCATGGCATCTGTTCCGGGCTGCTCCTTTCTCTGCCTCCTCCTCTAGCTGTAACACCCTGTCCCTGGCCTTACAGAAGCTCCTTGTCCATGTAGGGCATCAGAACCTGAGAACTGAAATGCAGCCATGCTCTCATTGCACAGGGCCTCACACACTCATTCCTCTTCCTGTGGACTCCCTTTTTCATTCTCTCTCTGATTCACCCATTTGCTTATTCACTCAACAACCATTTAGTGATCACTTACTACATGCCAGGCACTGTGTTAGGTGCGTGGAGAAGAAGAAAAGCAAACAGCAAAACCAGAACAAAAGTCATCCTGTGACCTTGGGCAAAAGACATTTACCTTGTAAGGCCTCAGTTTCCCTGCAGGTTTAATAACTTGATTCGATATTCTTTTGTCTGGGGTTTCTTCCATCCTGTGACTCTGTCCTGACTCTAAAACTTCCGATGCCATCTGCAAATTGCTATCTGCTGACAGCGTATGAATTACCGAGAAATCTCCCTGTACCTGCGTCTATAAAATATAAAAGTTCCCAGAGAGAGGGTTAAAGCGGAAGGTAAAGGAGAGTGAAGTGAGCGAGAAAAGTACAGGACAGTCTGGTCTGGGAGAGGGCATGGCGGGCAGGAGTGGAGGAAGGGTGGGACAGACCCAAAAGGCTTGCCAGATGCTCAAAATATCACACCCTTCTTGTCCCCAACCCACCCTGGCTCCAGCTAGGGCCAGATTTCAATCTGCATAATTTGCCCCATTTAGAGAAGATGGGAGGGGGTGAGAACAGGAGGGTGGTGAGGACTGGGGGGTAAGGGAGGGGGGGAGGTGGTGCTCCGAAGACCAGAGGAAACCCGAGGGATAGAGGCGGGACCAGGAGGAGAGTGGGCTGCAAGCCACAGATAACATTCTGCCCAGCACAGCAGGGGTCAATTTGGTTCACTTGCCCAGTGACAAGAAGGAAAAAAAAAAGTGGGCTGTAACCTAAGGATCTTAAGACTCACAAGTAAGGGGTTGGTTTGGAGGTGGGAGGAGGGAGTGAGGAGTCGAGGAGGAGACCGGACTCGGGAGGGTGCAGGAAACTCTTTGGGGCTGGGGCCAGGCAGGAGAGGGTGGGGAAGTCTGTGGGCGCAGTCATCCTCCAGGGTCCGGTCCAGAGGCAGCTTCTCCCGCTGTGGGGATGGGCTCTGGACACCTTTGGCTCTTCTTGCCTGTTTTCCAAGGCGCAAGCCAGAAGCTCCGGGCGCTAGCTTGCTGAGCTGGTGACACAGGACACAGCCACAGAGCTGGTTCCCCCGGGGACCCCTGCCTGTCTGCTCTCTGGCCGGCAGCATGGAGGAAAGTAGCGAATTTGACAATGACTATGGGGCAGACAACCTGTCTGGGTGTGAGTACACGGACTGGAAGTCCTCGGGGGACCTCATCCCGGCCATCTACCTGCTGGTCTTCCTCCTGGGCACCACGGGCAACGGCCTGGTGCTCTGGACCGTGTTCCGGAGCAGCCGGGAGAAGAGGCGCTCGGCTGACATCTTCATCTCCAGCCTGGCCGTGGCCGACCTGACGTTCGTGGTGACCCTGCCGCTGTGGGCCACCTACACCTACCGGGACTACGACTGGCCCTTCGGCACCTTTGCCTGTAAGCTCAGCAGCTATGTCATCTTCGTCAACATGTACGCCAGCGTCTTCTGCCTCACCGGCCTCAGCTTCGACCGCTACCTGGCCATCGTGAGGCCGGTGGCCAACGCCCGGCTGCGGCTGCGGGTCAGCGGGGCCGCGGCCACGGCGGCGCTCTGGGTGCTGGCCGCGCTCCTGGCCATGCCGGCCATGGTGTTGCGCGCCACGGCCGAGGTGCCTTCCGGCCTGGACAATGTCACGAAGGTGCAGTGCTACATGGACTACTCCATGGTGGCCACCCTCAGCTCCGAGTGGGCCTGGGAGCTGGGCCTGGGGGTCACGTCCACGGCGCTGGGCTTCGTGGTGCCCTTCACCGTCATGCTGACCTGCTACTTCTTCATCGCGCAGACCATCGCGGGCCACTTCCGCAAGGAGCGCATCGAGGGCCTGCGCAAGCGGCGCCGGCTGCTGAGCATCATCGTGGTGCTGGTGGTGACCTTCGCGCTCTGCTGGATGCCCTACCACCTGGTGAAGACGCTCTACACGCTGGGCAACCTGCTGCACTGGCCCTGCGGCTTCGACCTCTTCCTCATGAACGTCTTCCCCTACTGCACCTGCATCAGCTACGTCAACAGCTGCCTCAACCCCTTCCTCTACGCCTTCTTCGACCCCCGCTTCCGCCAGGCCTGCACCTCCATGCTCTGCTGCGGCCACAGCAGGTGTGGGGGCACCTCCCACAGCAGCAGTGGGGAGAAGTCGGCCAGCTACTCCTCCGGGCACAGCCAGGGGCTTGGCCCCAACACCGGGAAGGGCGGAGAGCAGACCCAGGAGAAATCCATCCCCTACAGCCAAGAGACCCTTGTGGTTGACTAGGGCTGGGACCCCAGAGAAGCCTGGTGCCCTCTGCACGCCCCAGCCCTCGCCCTGGCTCTCTGAAAGTCAGGTAGCTCGAGGGCACTTTTGCTCTGGCACTGGACGCCATCCTGGCTCCCTGCCTCCTGCCTTCCTCTTGCACTCCTTTCTCCTTTAGTTTTTGGTCAGAGGTTGCGGTGTGATGGAAGGAGACTGAGCCCTGCAGATCTGAGCTTGGCCACTCAGCATCTGTGAGACTGACTTTGCACAAGTCTCTTAACTTCTCCGAGCCTCAGTTTCTCCATTTGTGTATGTATAATGGGGGAAGTCATATGGGCACTGAAATGATGGGTGTGTCTGGCTCAGTAAAAGTTGGTGTCTTCGCCCCCCCCCCCCAAATCTTTCATTCTGGGATCTCAGCTCTTCTTTCTCCTTCCTTTCTGTTTAGTTTTCTCTACCCTCTCCCTCCCTTTGTTTTCCCCTCTATCTCTGTATAGTTTTTTACCCTCTGAATCTTTAGCTCTGGCTCCCGCCCCTCTCCCATAGCTCATTCCTCCCCTCAATCCATTCTTCTTCCTCTTTTTACCTCCTTGTTGTGAGGGGCTCCTAAGGGTTAAGAATCCTGAAGCTTGTAAACACTCTTTATCCTGTTCTCTGAGAAAGCCAAGGGAATGGGCTGGGGCGGGGTCGGGCTAGGTGTCAGGGACAAGTTAGCACTAGCACTCCAGTCTGCAGGAGCTCAAAAACTTTCCCCCAAATCGGATCAGAGTGCTGTGATTTCAGGCACCTCTGGGGGCTCCCTTCCTGCAGCCCATCCATGATGCCAACCAGACGATCTTTCTGCAGTTTTCCTGGGACGCTGTCATTCATCCTCTCATCTCTGCGGGAACTGAAGGGCAGTGGGTTCACAAGCAACAGGCTCCTTGGATTCCTCCTGTGAATGGGGGGTTGGGAAAGGACAGGAAGAAAAAGGAGAGTCAGCATTTGGTCTATATGTGAATTGGCTTCTCTCTCACAATCTTCCCCCCCCCCAACCTCCTTCAGAGCTGAGCTTACCCCACCCCACCCATCACCCCAGGATGCGTTTCTTGGGCACTGGTGCTACTCCGTGCCAAGAGTCAACTTTGGATGTGGTGGAGATGCTTGCCTTGTGTGTGTATATGTATATATATGTAAGCTTGGGTGAACATAGCATGACGCAGTGTGCCTGTGTCACTTGTCCCTTGGATGAACCCCCCCATCTCTATTCTTCACACAGTATGTTTGAGAGAAGAAGGGGCATATTGAGACAATATAGAATAAAAGGGAGCCCACCCCCACTGGATTTGGGGGCTCTGACGGCTGGTCCGTGCTTTAAGAGAGAAGCCTGTGTTTGTGTTTGCTCTTGGCTTCCTATAGGGACATCTCTCCCCAGAGCTGCTGACACTGAGGCTTGGGGACGAACTATGGTCCCATGTGCTGGGTCCCCAGACCTTCCCTAGTTCCATGAGGGAACCAGGAGGCTGGTGGAAAGCTTCCCTGGGCCCCGTTCTCACGCCTTCTCACCTTGCTTTGAGTTTATGGGCGTTTCTTTCAACACCCTCCCTTTTCCCCCGGGTCTGTGACCCTCTTCCTAAAGCGGGACATCTGCTTGCCATGGGGTGAAGAGCCCTTTGAGTTTTTCTCACTCCACCATCAGGATCGGACCCCTTGGCTTCTCTCTCTTGGTTGGGGGCTGAGAGCAGTGCCTGGAGCAGCCGTGCAGGCTGACAGCATGAGTCCACACATCCAGAGAGACTTTGAGGGCAGCATTGATGGTCCGGCCTTTGTGAGCTGGGGGCAGGGTGTGTATGTTCCGGGTTTTGTCTTTGGAGGATTCTAGACGTGAAGGACAAGATATCAGCCACGGAGGCAGGAAGAGCCCAGCTTGGTATAAACGGACATCTTGGTCATTGCTGGGATGAGGTCAGCTCTGGGAGTGGAAGGAGGAGGAGAAGGAGAATGGAGAGACTCAGTTTAGTAATCTCCCCGTCACAAGCCAGCATCTTCCACAGACTTACTTTCTCAGCCCAGGACTGTCCTCAAAGCATCCAGCCAAGGGTGAAAGAAGCTTCTAGAAGGGAAGAGGGTGTGCCCCTCAGAGACCCTCCTGGGGACTTGCAGAGACCTCCCACCTGGAACTCATCAGTGGTCCTGGATAGAGGGTGGAAGAGGCTGCCTGCAGTGTCCCTCCCTTGTCCCCAATCTGCCCCTTCTTGGAATGTCTATGCTATTTTCTGACCCTGTTGGTCACCGCGGTTCATCAAATAAATCTGTTTTGTGTAACTATTGTGTTCAAAGACCCTTCTCACACAAGTGTCTTAGGATGCCAAAAAGACCTCCAATTTACAGATGTTACAGTGGGAGGTGGTGTGAACCCAGCTGAGAGAGAATAAGAAGGGAAGTGGAAGCTAAAAGGACTAAAGTGAGAAACTGGAAAGGACATGGGGAAGCTGCAAGAAGATGGAGGAAATAGACCCCAGGGAAGCAAAGCTTTCAGGATGAGATCAGGGGGAAGGCAAAGGAAATAAAGGGATGGGGAGCAGCTAAGTTTTTGTGTTTGGAAAAGCCTAGAACAAATGGGCACACATTTTGGAGACTGGAGCACAGATCTGAGGGAAAATATTAACATTTCTTCCTGTGAAGGTAGACCTATTATTTATTCACTAGAGGCCCACCCCTGATCAGGGCTGTGTTGGGGGAAGGACTGCAGGCGGTTGGTGGGTCAACCTCACCCCCTGGTGGAACTTCCGGTCGAACTCCCGGTAGAGGGGCAATTTGCATATTAGCCTTTTATTATATAGGATTAATTTATCCCTTTATTCATTTATCATCCCCTTTTGACTCATTCATTCATTATCACATGAGCATCCATTCAGTTACACCAGAAGTTCCAATGCTTGTTCTCCAATCAGAGTCACTCTGGATGGTTTTGTAAACACTCATGCTTTTTGTCACCCAGACCAAATTCAAATCTCCTAGACTTACCCCACAGTTTATAATTACTAAAAATTCCTCAAATGATTTTGGGGGAGGACATGTTTGGATATGTTTCCATCTACATAGATTCTGTCCAAATTAACATGGGCACAAAAAGACTAGAGAGTCAGAGGCAGAGGCAACCGGGCTCTGGATGGTTATGGAATTGGGGGAGGACAGGGCTGGAATGAAGATGTGTTCACTATCTTCCACAAAGACCTCTGCTACTAAGAATGTTTGCAGATAACACAGACGCAGTCACTGTGGTAGAACGGGTAGGAACATGAGAGGTCACATTTACTGCATTTACCACAGCACTCCCATTTTCCAAGCATTATCTCACTTAATCCTTGCAATCCTCTGCCAGGGACATTTTAACCTCATTTTGTTGATAAGGATGCTGAGGATCAGAGAGCTTAGTTAGGTCCTTTGACCAAGATTACACAGCCAGTTCATCGAAGACCCAGGCCTAGAGCCAGCCAAGTCTAACACCAAAGCTCATGCTCTTGACCACTGTTCCTTCCAAAGTACAAATGAGGCTGTTCCAGGTGGGTAGGATGGAAAGTGAGGTGTCATCGGTAAGGTGCCTGCCACAGGTGGATCATATGTGGAGAGTGCTCCAGGAGTGGGTGGTTGGGGCAGGATGGAGATGGGACAGGCATGGTGGATGATGCACAAGAGAGAGGGAGAAAGAGAGAGGAGGGGGAAGGGAAGGGAAAAGAAACAGATGGAGACAGAGACAGCAGAAAGGAGAGACACAGACAAAGAGAGAAATAGAGACAAGCGTGGGGAGGTAGGTGGAAAGCAGAAATTGGGAGGCAGGGAGGAGCTGGAAGACAGGGTATCAGTGCATGTTTTCAGTCTTCTGAAACACACCAGGGAAAACCCTGTGGGAATTTACAACCGTAACAACCACCTATTCACACAGTTTTGTTACAGATGCTTGAAAAGCCTCACCAACTCTCTAGGGAAATTTGAGGTAAGCTACTCCCCTAAATTGTAAGATTATAGAGCACTTAATAATTCACTTGTTCACACATTTCTTCACTCACTCACTCACTCACTCACTCACTCATCTGTTTCTTCAACAAGTTCTTATTTATTACTTAGGTGCCAAGGAACATGCTGGGCACAGGCTCAAATGGTGAACAGGACCCTGTGGCTGCCAGTCTGGTGGTGGAAACAGACAGTTGAATGGGTGATTATACTGGAGTGTGGTTTGAAGAAAGGGAATGTAGAAGTGTGTGGAGGGTCTTATCTAAATGATGGTATGAGTCTGGGCGGGTGTCAGGGGAGACTTTAGATACACGATGGATGCCAGGAGGCTGCTCTTGCAGGGTGAGGGTGAGCGATGCATGGAGAAACCACTCCTTGCAGAGGAAATACCCACATATAAGAGAGCATGCAGCCCCTCTGAAGAGCTGGAAAGAGAGCTCATCTAGTTCTCACCCCAACCCTACCTCAGCTCCGGGAGGTGAGTCAGGTAGAGGCATGGGAAAAAGCTTGCCCAGGTCTCAGGGTGTGGATGACAAGCAGATTGGGGCTGGGACTAAAATCTGGGTCTCTAAACAATGTAGGGGAGCCAGAAATTTTTTTTATGGCTTCTAGTTTTTCTTCCCTCTGGGCTTGAGCTATCTTTCTCTAAGATATCTGTCAGGGTGTCCTAAAGAGGCCCTCTCACGCTGGGCCTTTTGGAAAAAGATTCTAAGAAGGGGTAGATGGATCCCGTGGGAAGACCACCCTGAAGCTAGAATGACACTCAGCATAATAGGATCTTGCTATGATTATCCTGCCATCTCAGCGGGTACCACTCTGTCTGAACTCCAGGGTGTTTGAAGCTGGCAAGGCCTGATTCATCGGGTGCAGCTCTTTTCACTTATTGCCCAAAATGCTTGTAAAGTTGCTATGAGTGATGTCAGAGTCACAAAGACATGACTCAGAACTTAAAATTAAGCGCACAAGAAAGGAGATTTGGAGATGTTGGGCTGATACTAGAAGTTTCAATTTGTCGTTTGAATGTTAGAGCATCAAGCAATATTCATTGATTTATTCATTCAACAGACCTACGATGCATCTGGGACTCTTAGAAGCTGAGGATACAGAGGTGGACCAGACATGATCTCTGTCTTCATGGAGGACCTTGAAGAACCTTCTAGCCTTACCTTCCCATTCAATAAATGGATAAATTAAGGCCCGCGGAGGAGGGCCGATCTATATAGGTCTTATGGTGGAAAGATGGAAGAGGTGGGACTAGAATTTAGGCTTTTCACTGCCCGGCAAGAGCCTGTTCCATGTTTCCAGGCTTAGAAAAGAGAAAGGGTCTTTTTTTGAGGCTATGAAGAACAAGTGGAGAGGGTCAAAGCAATGATGGATCACTAACTGGGGAGTGGGTGGGCACAAAGGTGCTGGGAGGTGGTTAGCCATAGTTTCGTTAATATACCTTTTATTTTAGAAGAGTTGTAATTTTAAGAAGCATGAGTACAGAGAGTTCCATATATTCCACATCCAGTTTCTGTTATTAACATCGAACATTAGTAGGACATACTTATCACAATTAATGAACCAATATTGACATACAGGATGTCCCCCAAAATGTATACACCACTAAAAGCTGATAGTCCAATGGACATTTCTTTTCAGATTTAACCCATTGGAATGAATAATTATTCAAAGCGTGTATACATTTTTTGGGACACCCTATATTACTACTAACTGCCCATACATTATTCAGCCTGCCTTCCTTTTTACCTATGTCCTTTTTCTGTTTTAGGATCCTATTCAGGAGACCTCATTGCATTTAGTCATTTTGTCTCCTTAGGCTCCTCCACTCTAGGACCGTTTCTCAGACTTTGTTTTTGTTGGCCCTGACAATTTTGAGAAGCACATGTCCGGTATTTTGTTCTGTGTACTTTTTAAAACAAATGTGTTTTTATTTCCATGTACCAGGCATATGCTAGATGATAAGGAGAGAGCAATAAATAACAGACAAGTGATTCCTGCTCTCTGGCAGTTTAACAATGAGTAGTAAAGTGTAGTAGCATCATTGCAGGAAGCACAGCGTGCCGTGGAGGCACCCACCCGTCTTCTGCTGTGCAACGATGAGTGATCACAGATGGGTCAATGCACTGGCTGAAAACATAGGTCACCTGCAACTCCACCTGGGTTCAAATGTGGCATTCTCTCCCACCTCCAAAGCATCCTAGGGCTCACTTCTGGCCTGAATGACTGGAAACCTGGGGACATGAGACAAAAGCATATTGTATTCAGTGGGCATCTTACCCTATATTGTTCTGTACTTTATTATTTAGTCGTGTGACACATTTCTTGCTTACTCAAGGATGCCTCCTATATAGACAGAGGATAATGGGAAGTGGCTTCCCCAAATCTGCTTGAACTGCCGTACACAGTCAGCACCCTTCTTGTCTTCTACTTCAGTGGGGACCTATTTCTAGAAGAGCCCTTTTTGGCTGCAATGTAATGGCTCTGTGTGCTCGTCTGTCTCCTCTGCTCTATGGGCAGCGCCTCTAGAGTAGAAGCTGTGTTTACGCATCTCTGTTCTCCTGGTGCCTGGAATGGGCAGGTTGCTCAAAGGGTGTTTGCTTAAATGATTGAACAGCTGGATAAAGAAAGTTCAGGAGGAAAGGTGAGAAACACTGATTTTTGCTTAAAGTGAACAAATTGATTGCTTTTAAAAAAGTCTAGAAAGACAAGGTAAAGATTGGTGATGCACTGAGGTTGGTGAGAACTAAGATTCCTAACCACTGAGTCAACTACATCCGATAGCCTTTTCCTCTTTGAGCCGCTGCTTGGGAACCACAGGGCTAGAACACAGGAATTAGTTAAGCCATGTTCTGCAGGGCACTTCTGATATTCTTGTAAGTTGAATTTCTCGAAGTATAGCTTTGCAATGACCAGTTCAGTGTTTATGCTGAATACTCTGTCTTCAGGTATCTCTGGCTGGATGGTGGTGTGCGAGGCTGGTTGGCTTCCTGTGGAAGTTATCAGTGAGCCAACTGGAGCTGGCACTGAGTCAGTTTCTGGGAAACTATGTTCATGGAGGAAGGACTCTCATGATGGTGGGATGTACCAATTGAGTAAAAAATAAAATCTTGGACTTCCTCCTTCTATAAAAATACCCAGGGAAAACTTCTCTTCCGGACCTTAAGAAAATCTGGTCCAGGTTTAAGGGCATCCAAGAAGAGCTGGCAGTCTTTCTTCAGGGTCTGGAATATGTCCATAAGTTCAAGAGGTTTTCCTGTATGATGGGGATGAAGTGGCCTCTGGTGATAAGAGAGAGACCCAAAGCTTCATTCTAGGGGGGCTGGTTTGGTCTCTTTGGCAGAGAACAGATTTTGGCCCAGGTATAATAATGACCCAGAGTTTGGGGACTGTCATCCCAAGGTGCCAGGATTGAAGAGCATGGAGGTGATCCTTACCATTAGGAGAAAGGACGCACCAATATAGTGGTTAGTTGGTTTCTAGGATGAGACCCAGAAGCCCTTGAGCATCCCTGGGATTCAGCTGGCTGCCAGTTCTGTATTGGGGTTTTTATTAGGCTATCAGGGCCCCTGGAAGGTGATTGTTATTTGCTGTGCTAATAATTAGCTATTTTATGTTTGGGAAAAGCAGAATAGCAATTACCAAAGGAGTTGACTAAAGACAGATGTTGAGGCTGGAGGAGGAAGTGATTCCATTCTGACTGTGGAAATCCAAGCAGCCCAACATGCTGGCATGAAAAACACAGCATAATTGAGTTGGCAAGGAATGCTCTTACCCTCCTACTTCACTAATGAAGGAAGTAAACCCTTGGGAGGGTAAGTGACTTTTTAAATGTCATTGATAGGTAGTAGCTAAGTTGGTTGGCGGGGCTCTCTTAATTCCCAGGCCTGCTTGCTTTTCATGTCACAAAGTTATCTCTTTTCTATACTATAGATGGTTTTGGAAGGGATACTTATTAGAGTAGACAGACAATAAAAGGTAGTATTGATATGTCCAATTTGTGTTAGTGATGATTTAGCTTGTTTTGTTCAAAACTATGATGTTAGTTTCCTGTTGTCCATTCTGTTAAGGGCACAGACAGGTCTAGCCTGAATCCCAACTCTTCTTTGTTTGTGTCATCAAGACGAGTATTTCTTAAACGTTAGTGTGCAGAAGAATCATTGGGGATGCTGTTAAAATACAGATTCTGATTCAGTAGGTCTGGGGTGTGTCCAGAGGATGTTGTTTCTTTAAAAGACTTCTGGCAATGGTGGATGCTGTTGGTCCAAGGAACACACTCAGGGGAGCAAAGATCTGGGACATAATATTCATCAATGGACTGCTTTCTCATCTGTAAAATGGGATAATAAAAGTGGTTACCCATAGTACTGGTTTGAAGGTTCCATGAGTAATGTTTGCAAGGATCTTGCACAGTTTCTGGCACATAAGAAGTAATCAATAGTGTTCCAGTCCATTTGGGCTGCTAGAACTAAATATCATAAACTTGATGGCTTCTTAACAACAAACATACACTCCTCACAGTGCTGGAGGCTGGGAAGTTCAAAGTCATGGCCCTGGCAGGTTCAGTGTCTGGTGAGATCCCACTTGCTCATTGGAAGCTGTCTTCTGTGTCCTCACATGGAGGAGTTAAGAAGCAGGTAAGTTGCTAGACTTTAGTGGTAGGAAAATGAGGGAACCCTGGTATTGTGATGTTTATTTTCAAGTGACTTGTAAGATGAGTTCATCAGGTGTGCAGGAGGTAATGAAAGGTGTATATAAAGTTTTGAAGGCTAAAAGTATCATCTTGGGCAATGAAAAAGCAAAATTCCTAGGGAAGTATATGGTGCTGATTCTCTCCTTTGAGATTTGTGCCCATGAATTTAAAGGGGAATCATTCAGTCAGGTTGTGCGATTTTCTCTGGCAGCATTTAGCTGCTGTGGCTACAAGCACAGAGAAGATGCTCATTAAGTGTTGGAGTTTGCAAGGTGATTGTGACAGAAGAGAGAGGCATGAGGTATCAGGGTTGTCTGCAAGAGAGTAGATATAAAGAAGTGCAATGGAATCAACTTCTGTAAGGAAGGAAGCAAAGACAGGAGGTAGACATATGGGCATGTGGTAGACATAGGTTAGTGGTCATTAAAAGGGACAAGAAATGTGGGAGTGGGGGCCCCACTACAGCAAGTGAGCTGGAGGAGTGGGGAATGGAGGTCAAAGAACAAGATTTTAAAATAGAGATTTCTGGTAATGACAGGGTCTATGGTATAACTGTTGAGTGGATAGCTGAAGTGGAGTGAAGAACAAGATTGTTGGGGTCAAAGACATCAAGAAACGGAGAGTCCAAGCTGTTGGGTGAGTTCTCTCTCTATATATTGACGTTCTGAGAATTATTGTAGGAAGAAGGCAGTGAATATGATTGTACCCAGGAGCTAAAGTGTGCAGTAAGGAAGGAATAATGCCTAAGAGAAGAGTAGAAGGAGCCCAATGAGGAGGAGGGCATGGGTATGAAATAACTATAAATAGGGCCATGGTTAGCCCATATGCTTTTGTGCAAATTAGAAAAAAAAATGCCTCTTCTCCAGTAGGAAGCATAGGGTGGGGAGTGTGGGCTGGATTTTATTCACCCCTCAGGTGGGCATTCTTGGGCAGGACACACCCTACTTGGGCAACCTGTAGAGCCATACCCGGTAGTCCTAGTTGAATGGCACAGGCATAAAAAAAAAGTCAGCTTTTTGCAAGGGAAATATCCTGAAAGAGGTCACGGGGAGCAAAGATCAACACTCTGATTTTACAGGCAGGGAAAGTGAGGCCTAGGGAAGGGAAATAAACACATAGGAGCTCAGCAGCAGAACTGAAACAAAACTGTTCTGACACTTGGTGTTTTCTGCCACAACCCGTCCTGGAAGTGACGTTTTAGCGAATGCTTCAGAATTGCAACTTAAAAAACAACACCCCACATGTTTTCCCTCAAAGTCGCTTTTGTGGGAGGTGACAGACGTCTTTCTAGTGATGCTGCCATTGTTCTAACCATTTCTGGAAACTCCTTCAGCGAAATGATCTTCTGAGTCACAAAGACAGCCCACCGCACTGGAGAGCCTTACTGAATACCTGTCCTTGTCCTTCTTCTGGCCTTGGGTTGAGAGCCCGAGATGCAGCCAAGAAAAGCGGCCTCTCTACATCTTATTTAAACATGTAGGTAGTTGGCACTCAGCATGTTCTAGGCCCATGAGATCCCCATCAAGCTTTGGGGGTCAGCTATCACTGTGAAGTATGTTTGGTTTGAATAGGTTTTGTTTTGCAAGGCTGGTGTGCATGAGGTTTGCATGTGTCTGGTATCTTAAATGCAAGCTACAGAACCTTCCCCACCTGTTTATGCAGAAAACAAATTTAGCGAGGCATATTAGGTAGCTCGCAGCATCTCTGGAGAATTATGGTTCAGGAAGGAGCCATCCTTGAATTATCTAGTTCTTGTGGGGACCACATTGCTTGCACCGTGAAGTTCTGCTGGGACTGGACACAGCTCTTCCACCCCTGCTGTCCTCGGTGATTTTTGCCTTCCCTCCACCTCAGCCACAAAAAAGATTCCACACATCTCCTGGGTCCTCAGCTTGTTCTCTTTCGACGTAGATTCTCCCACTTGCATGCTTGGGGAAGCCCAGGCCATATGCTGGCACTAGCTGTGAAGGAGACCAGGGAAAGTGGATTCCAGCTTTGAACATCGGAGATGGGGCTCAGATTGTGGGAAGATCCCCAGACATAGGGAGTCTGTACAAAAAAATGGTGAATTCTACAGACATGGCAATGGTTCCCCCCTAAGCTGTAGACTTCTTTGGGCCCTTATGCCTAGAATTTGGGAAAGATGCCCTTAAGGTATACATTGTCCTTTTAGGTCCAATGGCCCATCTTCACACAGTGTGATCACCAGCTCAGAGACTGCAGGGAGCTAGACTTTTTGTGCTAATAATTTAGATTTCCCTTTAAAATGAATGTAGTTAAAAGAGAAATAGGAAGTGGTTTCTCCAAGGCCCTGCAAATGAGTGGTGGTCAAGGTCAAATCCTCCTGCCAGCAAACCTGTGTCCACGGAGAATGCTGAGACTTTCTACCTGGCAATGCTACTGCTCAGTGATCAGAATCCCTTCTGTCCAGTCTCTAAGGAGCAGAAAGGTGACGCAGCAGCCCCAGGATGTGTAGGGAAGGATTCATGACAAGTGTTTATTGAAGCTTTACTAGGTGTTAGGCACAGGGGCCTGAGCCTAGGCCATGTGGGCCAGAGGTTTCTGAGAAGAGTAAGATATGGACTCTGTACAGAGCATGCAGTTTAGTGTTGGTGACAGACAATCTGTGATTAACTGGGTGTCCGTGGGGTACAGGGAGTAGAGGAAAATGATCTTGGGGGTCTTTCAATCCTGGGACCATGTCTGAGGCCTTGTGAACTAGATTTCCCTTCTGCAAAGTGGGGCTAATAAGACTTCGCTCATGTGGTTGTTTGAAGGAGTAAGCAGTGTATAGTATACAGAGCAGCCAGGGGCTGACACAGCAAGCTTAGTTCCCCCGAGGCCCCCACATCTGTCCTTTCCTCCCTTCAATATAAAGTGTGATGGGACTGCCGAGAAGGTGGTGGTTGATTCTGCTGGATGGCTTCTGGCTGGGCTCCTGGTGATGAAAGAGTTCTTCAGGCAGTGGAAGAGCAGGATCAAAGCGATGGACACTGTGTTTGGGAGCTGGTGGGCTGAACAGCTGGTTGGAGGTGTGTGAGTGGGAAGGGGACTGGCTGGCTAGGGACTTTAGGCCTCTGTGAGTCACACTGGGGGTCTCTAAGCATGGGTGGTCAAGAAAGGGATTTAAGGCAGAGGACTGCTCCCAAAAGGCCAGAGCAGCTGCTCTTTGGCTGGTGAAGATATCTCTTTCATTTAGGAATTGCCTTGGGTTTGGAGCTCTCCATCTCTCTGCTTGGTGAGATAAGAATGAAAGGGCTGGACTATTTTTTGGCCTCCGTTCAACCTGGGGATATGTATGGTTGATGCCTTGGAGAGCTTCTTCTTTTTAAATTTTAAAATCAGCTTTATTGAGGTATAATTTATATACAATAAAATGTACCAGTTGAAGCATATAATTTAATCATTTTTAACAAATGTATACACCTGTTTAACACCCACTATAATCAACACATGGGACATTTTCATCACATGAAAATGTTCTTTTTGGCTGTCTTCTTGCTATTTCAAATAAGAAGCATAATCACACCACTTGTTAAATATCTATCACTCTCAAGCAATGTTAGATATTTTACATAAATAATTCCAAATCGCTTTAATAGCTCTGTAAAAGCAGATACTATCATCTCTATTTTACAGAAGGGAAAACTAAAGCTTGGAAGTGTGAGGCAAATTGTTCAAGGTCATGTAGTCAGTAATGGCCGTGCCAGGACTCCAAGCCAGGATTGCCACCTGGTAAAATCAGTGCTGATGTCACCAGGCCACACTCCCGAGTCCCACTGGGTTATTTCTAACTGACATGAAAACTCCGTATCTACATTACACACCTTTCTACTGCTCTATATATCTATATCCACACTCATCTATTTATCATCTCTCTATCTTCTTAAATATCTCATGGAATGGCAGAAATTTACCCAGTATCTCAAAATCTCCTACCTTCCCCAAATCTCTGGGAATTCAGGTGTATTTCCCTTTCTGGATGGAGAAGCTGCTGTCGTCGAAGGTGTCCTAGAGTGAAGGTGGCCTGCCTGCCACCTCAGTCATGGACAGACCCAGACCTGGTAGCATAGATTAAGACATACACTCCTGGGGGTGGAAATGTATTCAGCCACATTAGATGGTCCTTGTGCATAACTGCCCTCAGTCTCATCTTTGGAAAAACAGAATTTGATTAGATTGTAAGCCTGGTTGGCCATAGCAAGGAAGCCTTGGGTGGGACATGGAGGTAGAAGAAGGGAAGAAAGAACAAAGAAAGGGTTTATCACAAGCCAAGTGACTTTGTCATTGATTCGGATGCAGGCCAGGTCTGCCCCTGAGAGCAGTAGCAAATGGGCTTGGGTGGGCCCCTTTGATGCTGCCTGTGTCCGTAAAAGGTTGGATGAAATCTCCTTCAAGACATAAATATGTTCTCGGCTCCAAACACAACCTTTCCTTAAAGGGAAAAATGCTCTCGGGTGGGGAGGTGACTTTATTTGGGTTTCCCTGGGGTGGGCAGCAGCTCACTGAAGACTCCTGGCAGGAAGCAGTCCAGGTGGCTCCTGGCCAAGCCGGTGGAGACCTCTGACCTTCTCTCTGGTCTTCAGGAACTTCTGCTTCCCTGGCAGGAGGAAGGGGGCAGGGAGGAGGGGAAGGCACAGGGAGGAGCGATGGGAAAAAAAAGGAGCTTTCTGGAAAAAAAAAATGTTGGCTGTCCTAGAACCAAGGTGAGTAGGAGGGCTCACTGAACTGTGAGCCTTAAGGAGCCCCTTGGTGTTTTTTGTTGTTTGTTTCTTTTGTTCATGGCTCTCAGATCTTGAGTATATCATGAAGCCATTGAGTGACAGAGGTTCACTGGGTGCCATTGAGTGACAGAGGATCACTGGGTCTTATCTCTCCATTTTGCTTTATGTAGCAAAGGCCCAGAGAGGGGAAGTGAGTTCCCAGGGTCACTCAGACACTTAGCACCACCCCTTACAGCTCTACTGTGTCATTTTTGCGACTGAATTAATCCAGAATGGGATGGATTGATAAAAATAACAACAGCCACAGCAGCCTCAGCTAAAGTTAATCAAGCACATCCTATACTAGACATGTTCTGAGCTTGAGTGTTTCATGGGCTTTACTTCAGTCAGTCCTGGTATGTGATCAGCCCCATTTCCCAGATAAGGAAACTGAGGCTCAGAAAGATGAAAAAAAAAATGGCCAAACATGAAATGGTAGCCAGCAGGGGAGAGTTGGGATTGAAACCTGGGTGGATGGGACCCAGGGCAGAGGATATCTCTGTTTTACTCATCCGCAGTCTTCCACAAGGCTTGGTATTGCTCAATTATTTGTATGTAAGCCACAGTAATTTTTATTTCAATTTACATTTCTGCTTGGGTCTTGGTGCTGAGACTGCCCTTTAGGCACTCAAAATTGAAGAGTTAAAAATTAATTTTCGTGGTTAAGGAGAGACTGGTTTGGAGAGAGTAGGCATTAGTGTGCATATGTAAGATCTAGTGCTTCCTTGAGATGAAAAATGAGGTGAGAGGTCATAGTTAATATTATTTCCCATTTACCTCTATCCAGTGCTGTGAAGAGAGGTAGCATGTGTTGAACACACTTGTGCTAGGCATTTTAGCATCTGTTATCCCAAAATCATTGCAACTGTCTTGGGGAAGGGTGCAATGTTATTATGCCCATTTACAGATTAAATTTAGAGTTAAATGAATTTTCTTCCTATAAATGGAAGTCAGGTTAGGAACCTTGAAGTGTTGGAACCCCAAGTCCATACACCCTCCAGGTGTGGGATAAATAATTTAAATGGAGGGAGGACCAGGTTGACATTCTGCTCCCCATGCTGGGGTGAGACCTAGGCAGAGGAAAGGAGGGCTCACTTATTTGTTTTTCTTTTGAAGAGTGGAGAACTAATGCAAGCTACAGGGACGGAGTAAACTCACAAGGCAAGAGTCAAGGGGCTTGAGCCAATGGCCCTGCATGTTAATCCACCAATGACCCCCTTTGTGCTCAGAAATAAATGGACTCCCAAGCAGACTCCGCTGAATGAGAACTAATCCCTAGATTCCCTCATTGACCAAAATATTAAGCTGAAGCAACAGAACTGCCCTCCAGAATTCTGGACTGCCTTGTGACAGCCGATGAGAATCATCTGGGCTCTTGTTATCAATTCCATAGACAGAAGCTGTGTGTTCTCGCTCACCTGGGCAGCTTAATGAAATAGTGCTGGTACTAGGGACCCCTCTCCAAGCTGAGTGCACTCTCAGTGATCTGGATTCCAAGCGGGGACCCATCAACGTGGGAGATAAAGTATTTGTCTCCTGTTCTCATTTATCACATGCCCACGGTCCTTTGTCATTTTGAGCAGGATTAATGGTTCCTACTGGAATCTGCTTGGGCAAGCCTGCAGAGGGGCAGGGCTTCCAGTCTGCAGCAGCTGTAACTGTCCTGTCACAGGCTTTAAAGGGGCTGAGAAGCTAGTTCCCAGTTGGTGAGTCTTAAGACCAGAGGGCTTGAGGGACCAGCTGCTGGGGACTGGGGGCTGCTGAAGGCGTGGCAGCTCTGGGAGATCTCCAAGGGTTTCTACCTGCTGAGAAGAGAGGGTTCTCAGTGCCTGCGAGTGGGGTGTGAGGTGGGGAGGTAGGGGGTGGGGCCATCTTATGGGAGGTTTGTTTTCTCAGTGGACTGAGCCCAGCTGTACTGGTAAAGGTGATGAATGTGTTTGTGTGTGTGAGTATTTGAGTGTGTATGTGTGCATCTGTGTGAATATATGTATGTGTGAGTGTGTATATGAGTGTGAGTGTGTGTGTGTGTGTGTGTGTGTGTGTGTGTGTGTTCCTTTAGGGCTGTGTTTGGACTTAATTCAGCAAAACCCCTTTGAAGTGGAAATCAGAAAGCTGAGGCTCTCCCAATTCAGAGCAATTTCATGGCTGCGTGGCAGGGAAGGCATTTATAAGCTACTTTCTCACTTTCACACTGTCTCCCCCATCCCAAATGGTGTCACAAACAATGTATTTGTGAGACCCCTGGCTGCCAGGTCTCTCTGGTTTCCATGGAAACCATAAAGCTGATTTGAAGGGGGGTGAAAGGGAGAGAGAGGGAGGCTTTCTCTTCAGCCCAAGGGGAGGGACAAAAGGGAAGGGAGGGGGAGCAGAGGTGTCACTAAGGAGGATTTATTGTCCTTAGTCTGTGGCTTTCCAATTAATTGCAGCGTAATGGAGCCTCAGGGCTTGGAGGAGGAAGCTGAAAGAGACTGGGAACTACGTCCTAGGACCTGAGTGTGATTCAAAGGCTGGGACAAAGGGACTGGAGGGAGACCCTATCCCCACCCCATTGCTTTTGATATAAACCCTAAATTCCCTGGACCACCATACACTCGAGCTGTCCACTGTCCTTCATTTCCTCCCCGGGTAGTCCCACAGAAGGAGTGCTGGCCTTGCTACTGTAAGTTCCTCCAGGGCAGCAGCCTTGTCATTCCTTTCTACATCTCTAGTACTTGGCCCCGTGCCTGTAAAGGTCTAATTCTTCCTCCCCGCTCCCTCCCAACTAAGGCCTACTCCTTCTTCCACCCTCAACTCAAGTCCCAGCTTCTCTCTGAAGTTGCCCAGCTCACATTCTTTACCAGGGCCTTCCAAACCTGCCGCTAGTTCTGTGTCTTGCATGTGCATATTCATATCTGGTTTCTCTGAACATCTGTGTCTGTGCTCAATCACAGCCTGTTTTTAAAACACAGGCTCTTTTCCTCCTGTTGGAAAGAGTATGGAATTTGGATCACAATCACACGAATTCACAGTTCAGTTCCTATCGTGAGTGCTTTGCATGCGGAATATCATTAGAAGTAAAAATTCATCTGAGTGTGAGCTTGGCTCTGCATGCTTGTGAACTTGAGCAAGACATTCCAGTTCTCCGAACCTTGCTAGTAGTTTCCTCATCTGATAGATAGGAATTATGGCGGCAATTTCCACAAGGCTGTTTTGAAGATCATAAGAGCTGTTGTCAGGATGGTGCTTTGAAACTGCCCTGAGGATGTGTGTCATTGTCTCTGTTGGAGTTCTCTGAGCACAGGAGCTTACTGAATGCTGGCCTCCTATCCGATTCCATGCACAAGCGCTCAGCTGCCCTACTGAGAAGCACACAGCAAATGTTTGTCCAGTTGAGTTAAAGGTTGGTGGAGAAAACAGTACTGGAATGCTCACTGAGTCCAGGTGGGGAATAGTGTGGGGCCCACTGGGGCTTGAGTGCTGTTGGGGTATTTGGGAGATATTCTTAGGGTAACAAATCTGTAGGGGTCAGAAGTCAAAGACTAGGGCACTGCAGTTCTTAAGAGGAAATTTAGGGAAAGAGCAAGGTGAAGATTGAGAAATCCTAGGAACAGGTTAAGAAAGCTTAGATTTTATAAATACTTGGGTACCTACTGCCTGCCAGCCATTTTTATTTACAAATCCTCATCTGGCTTTGTTTTCCCAGCCACCTTGTGAAGCAGATACTACTGCCCCGTTTTAATGGTGAAGAGACTTGCTTAGACTCAGCACCTCCGCCAGTCCAAGGTCCATATTCCCTCCCTGACCCTGGCCTGAGGTCTTAAGGTCCCAGGCCCTAATGGAACTAGAGTAAGATGACCCCTTGAAAGACCTGCTAATTGCTCCCTGGGGAGAGACAACCAATAGGTGTGGTGATGGTAAGAAAACATTTGGCTGGAAATCACAGCTTGTCATCCAGGAGTGAGCTCACACCAGGGAGGAGACACTCCATAGAGCTTCCTGTGCTGTTGCCGTGGTGGTCTGGTCCCCCGCACCCCCTGCCTGTCTGTATGTCCACTTAACTCACAAACATCCATCACCACAGGCCATGGGGCGGGGTGACGTGGAGGGACAGTGGCATGGAGGGGGATCACCACCAGCTGGCCTCCCTGGCCCCCTCCCACCAGGACTCAAGGTTCCCAGGGGCAGGGCGAGTGATTAAGGACCGTCTGTCAGGACGTGCCCACCAGCTGCCAGGTGACCTCGGAGGCTGTTTAATGTCCAGCAGCACAATGTCAGTCACAACCTTTGCCCTGTCGGCACCACTGGAGGATGGAGCTTATTCCAAAGAGGAAAACGTCTTTAAAATAGAAGCTCTCATCTCCTCGGCCCACCCCCTGGCTTTTCCTGCAACTTCAAGGCTCTCATTGGAAGCCTGGAGGTGGCTGTTTTCCTTCTCCAGTTGAGCCAAGCAAGGGGCCCGGAGGGAAAGTTACCGATGGAACAGACCACCGAGAACAATTATTATCTTGGATCTTATGAAAATGCTTTGATTTCCAAGAAAATGTCCCAGAGAGCCCACCTTACCCCTTTTATGAAGGAGGGAGGACCTTCTTTTCATTCCTCAGCCCCTGCCTGTCATCCAGAAGGGCAGTGGGCACTCCCAGGTCTGAGGCTGCAGGGTACAGCATGGTAGCTGCTAGCTCTATGTCACTGGTCAAATTTCCATGATTTAAAATGAAACCATAGCAATATTTCAGCTTTATAGTCCCACTAGCCATACTTAAAGTTCATAACAGCCACATGACTGGCACCTGTCAGGTTGGGCAGTGCAGGTAGAGGACATGGCGATCACTGTAGAAATGTCCTTTCGGACAGCACTGGTCCAAGCAGTGATTCTCCACCCTGGCTGCCCCTGGGATCACCTGGGAGCTGATGAGAAGTCCTAATACCGCGACCCTTTAATACAGTCCCTCATGTTGTGGTGAACCCCAACCATAAAACTATTTTCGTTGCTACTTCATAACTGTAATTTTGCTACTGTTATGAATCGTAATGTAAATATCTGATATGCAGGATGTATTTTCATTGTTTGCGACCCACAGGTTGAGAACCGCTGCAAGACTCTCAGTCAGTAGATCTTGGATGGGGTCTGGCATTGGGATTTTTCAAAAGTTCCCCAAGCGATTTGAATGTGCAGTCAGCACTGGCCCACTGAGCCCGAAACTTACTTTGCTATAGGGATGATGGGGAGCTTTAAAACAAACAAACAAACAAACAGATTCTTAGGAAACTTCTGTCAGGAATCTGAGTTGGCAGGTCTCAGGAATCTGTATTTTGGTTAATCATGTTAAGTAATTCTTATGGTGAAGCAGTTTGGGAAAAATTGATGTACACTAGAGACAGAAAGAATGTCACTCACCAGGCACCTTTTAGGTCAGGCACTGTGCTGTGGCTGTGGCCAGAGGGTCCCAAGGCCACCATGATGGCCTTTATCTGTACCTATGTCACAGGTAAGAACAATGGGAATCCATGAAAGGTGAGCTCTTTCCCAAGGTCACCCAGCCAGTGAATGGTGGCACTGGCTTTTAGAACCAGTCTGAGTGTTAAAGAAAGCGGGCTGTGGAGTCCTTCTGGGGTTTCAATCGTGCCACTAAGTGTGTGACTATGGACAAGTCACTCAACCTCTCCAAGTCCGTTTCCTTCTTTGCAAACTGGGAATCATCGCTGTACCTACCTCTTTGGGATGTGGTAGTGGTTGAATGAGATGATGTTAGGCAAGGACTTAGCAGGCATCAATCTGGTGATAAGGATAATGCCACTCCAGGCAGGCCTGTGGTTTTCATCATGTCTCTATTCCAAGAGAATCTTCTATGCTTCTCTCCCTGTCTCCCTGTCTGTCTGTCTGTTTGTTTGTTTTATTCTATGGTAGGGAGGTGTGGCTCTAGCTGCTGGGTGTGAGGAGTCAGGACAGCTCCCTGCTGTTGACAGGTGGGCCAAGGCTGCCTCCTTGTCCAAAATCCCCTGGGCTGCTCTTGCTCTCTCCCCCCCCCCCACCTCTTTTCTTTTCTCTCTCTTTTTTCATATCAAGTAACAGAAGCTTAGAGTCATTAAAACACTCATCTGCCATTATATAACTAGTAACTAACAGAATTGAGATTTGACTCCAGGTTCAGGCCCCAAAGCTATTATCCTAACAGAAAAAGAAAGAACAAAATGTTCACATCATGAAATCAGAGTTTTGTGTATTTCACTCTATCAGGTGTGTTGATGCCCGTGGAACCATTGGGTACTTATGCTATACCCTGTGTGGTGGAGCAGTTATCCCAATTCCCAAACCAGGAAAGGAAGGCCCCTGGAAAGTGTGATGTGCCAGGATTACCCAGCTAGCAGGAGTCAGACGTAGAAGACACCATGGTGTGTTGGCTGCTGCTTTTCGGCTCTTCCCAACATAAGATCACTCAAGAGAAATTATGCTTGTTTTTGCCTCCAGTTTTGGGGCATCCTCATCCTCGTCAGCCTGGCCTAAGAATGACGAGGAGCCTCTCTCTTCCAGGAGCGGGAAGTGCCTAGATTTGGTAAAGGCCTGAGCAAACAAGATGGGAGCTCATTATTCCATGTTACTCCAGTTCTTTCCCAGGGAGGAGGGGAGATCCCATGACCTCTAGATCCCTGTGGAGAAATGCTGGCTCCTGGGAAGGCCTTTCCCCCTTTGTTCACTGGAGTTCTCTATTTTCACAGAATGACAGCTAGCTAGTGGGCTAGGTAGGCAGCAAGGGGATCATGCAAGGGAATGGGTGCTAGAGTCGGCAGATCTGGGTTTGAATCTCTGTTTTATTCCTTCTTGTTGTGTGACCTTGGGCACATCATTTAACCTCTCCGAGCCTCAGATTGTCCTACTGTAAAAGTGAGACTAAATCAGACAATAGCCATTAGACCATTGATTGGCTAAATTAGACAATGGCCGTGAATGTCTAGCACTGCCTGACATACAAAGACATCCCAGTGAGGCCATTGCCATCTACACTTACAGTTATCGGCCAGCCAAGTAGAGAAACAGAGAGAGGGAGAGGAAGCTGTCACGCTCCACCTGGAGTTGCCCCAGGGTTCTTTTCTCTCAGTGTTGATTGGGGATAGAGGAAAAGGGGGGCTTGGTCCTGGAGAAAGGACAGAGGCCTTTTAATGAGTTCAGGAAAGCCCATCTCCTGACAATAACAGCCGGGACTGTGCAATAACATCCTGCCAGAAGAGGTAGAGACAGGATCTGAGCTGGGGTGGGAGCATGTGGCAGCTTCACTGCCTGCCTGTCTACCCTCCAGTCCCTTAGCCCTCAGGAGGCTCAGGAAGTAGCAGACCGGATCAGAGGGACATGAAGACTTCCTCCTCCGAATGCATCCTGGAATGATATGAGACTGGAATACCAGCTCTCCTGGATGGACACTCCTGTAGGGCAGATTGGTAGTGCTTTCCCTGTGGGGTGCCCCCGTGTCCCTCCTCTCCCTGCCTCAGCTGGAGCTCAGGTGCATGCTCGGCCTCCCCTTCCAGTGGTTCCACTGAGTCAAGGAGCAGGACCAGCGAAGGGGAGTGTTCTTACCTGCCAGTCAAAATACCAATATTTGTTGAAGCCTTTCCGTGTGCTGGGGACAGAGCTTGTCTGTGAGGATGCAGTGATGATGGGGACAGATACTGTCCCAGTTCCTGGGGACTTTACCATTGGGTGGGATGTGGGATGGAGGGACCTGGGAAAGTCACTTTCACCCTTTGGACCCTATTTCCCAGGTATATATATAAAAAGATGGGGCCAGGTAAATCCAAAAGGCCCTTTCAGTTACTATATTCTATGATCCAAACCCAAGATAAATCTCCTGGCCCTCAAGAAGCTTATGGTCTGAGGTGCATGACTGGATGAGACCGCACGATTGGTGAATGCTGGCTGATTCTCAGAAAGCATCCGATTGGTGGTAGGGCATGGAGGGAGGACCATAAGTCTGTGTCCTGGAAAATGGATTTCATGTGTGCAGAGGAAGGATTGCCAAAATGTGCACCCCACCTGCTGGAACAGGTTGGGTTTTCTACTAATCTCAGTCCTGAGTGGGGTCAGCCTCTCCAGCTGGTGAGCTGGGGACACACAGTCACAGGTGCTCTCTCCATGGGACAGTCCACCAATCCTGCTTTCAGGACCCTCCTAATAAAGGGATGATTCGCTATCCCAAGCCTTTGGAGGCCCTGGTCCCTAGAATCGCAAACTGGACTCATCCCTATGAAGGCAGGATGGCAATGGGGAAGGATGTCAACTCGATTTAAGAGACCTGGGTTACATGCCTGGTTCTGACAGTGAGTGACATGTCGTGCAACCTTGGGGATGTGACACTCTTCCTCTCAGGGACATATAATTTTCTCATCTATGCAATGACAGACACTTTTCTTAGTGACAGCTGTGTTCTTGGCACTGGGTACTGAAGGTAAAAGATGAAAAAGGCTAGGCCACTTCCCTCAGGCAGCCTTCAATCTGGTGGGAGGCGTATGTGAAAATATGCTTTCAGTATAATGTACTGAGTACATTGTTAAAGGGATGCCTGGGGGTGTTGAGGCACAGCATGGGGCCCTCTGTCCAGCTGGGGAAGTGCAGGAAGGCTCCCTGGAGGAGGAGGCTACATTTACACTTGAATGATCAGTGCAAGTAAGTTGGTAGAAAGAAGGGGGTGGGGAAGGCACTTTAGACATTTCCAAAGAATAACATCTTGCTTTTGCAGCATAATCTCAGGCTCTCCACCCCCTTGTTCCCCTCAGCCTGATTGATGCTTTGGAGCCGTTTCTCTGTCTGCCCGGCTGGGAAGGCAGCCAGACCAGAGGTCTCCGGGGTGGACTTGTGAGCACCTTCTGCTGGAATGAACTCGAAGCTCAGCCCACAGTTGACTTTAAGTCACAGGCTTGCCTGGGGCCGAGTTTCCCAGTAGTCAGCAGGATGTCTCCTCAGGAGCCTCAAAGTCTTAGATCAGAGCTGACATAGTGGTTTCTGCCAGGCATTGCTGAAAGAGCTGCCATCCACCCCTCAAGGGCTGAACACTCCCGCTCCATCTGCCCATCTTGGGAATATGCATTGACTGTAGACAGGGGCAAGTCGAAGAGAAAAAACATAATCTCATCAATGTGCCCACACAATAATGAACACACACACACACACACACACACACACACACACACACTCCTGTGCAGGAAAGGGTACGGTCCCAGGGAAAGTCTAAGCAGGGCATCTGAGCTGCCTGGCAAGTTCTTGGAAGGACACACGCGCAGGGATGCTTGAGGTGAGAATCTAAAGGAAGAGAAGAAACTTGCTAGTTGAAGAATAGGGAAGGATAGAGAAGGAACAGGTCAGGTTTCTAGGCAAAGGAATAGCAAGAACAAAGAGCCTGGGGCTAGGAACCCTGGTCCATTAAGGTGGTAAGAGAAAGCCAGGTGGCTGGTGTGCTGAGGGAAAGGGAAGGTGATGCGACATGATGCCGAAGGTTTAGCCGACTTAGCCCTCCGGGTCCGGCCGGCTGCAAGAAGGTTTTTGTTCTTTATACTAAAAGCAATGGGAATCCATATCAACAGGGGCTAATATGTCAGATTTGATGCCTTGAGGAGAATGGATGGGCATTGCTGGATCAGTTAAGAGGTTACTGCAATGGTCCGGGTGGGAGATCAGTCGGCCTGAACTAGCGGCCTGAACTGTGGTGAAGGTGCTGGGTGGTGTCAGTTTTGGAAGTGTGGTAGAATGCATGCAGGTGGCCTGGAGTGGGTCTGTCAACGACGTCTTCTGGTTTTGGAAATTACAGAGCTGCGGAGGACTTCAAGGTCCTCTAGTCCACTCCTCACCTGACTACAGAAGGAAACCGAGGTTCGGAGATGGAGAGGGAGGTGGCCACACTGGCAGAGTGCTGGATCCCAACCCTGTGTGTATCCTGTTCTTTACAATAGGATCCCAGCATCAGAAAGAGTCAGAGCAGGAAGGAGCCTTAGAAACCGACCAGTCTAACATTTTGTAGATAAGGAAACTGAGGCCCCAAGGGGTGAAGGCTTTAGGGGCCAAAGGCCACCCAGGGAGTTAATTAATTAATCAGCTGGATGGTCTAGGCATACATAAACATGGCTCGAGTGACCCCTAGATAGGGAGACGTGTGTTTGTTCAGGAGGGACATAACTTGGCAGAAGTCCCTACAAATGCTTTCCCAAGCCTCCTTGCGCCTGCTGGCCCCGCTCTCAGCTGGCTGCCTGGGGTTAGGGAATCCAGATGTCTGGGGCCACTGAAGCCAGCCGGATTTTCCCACATCATGGGTTCCCAGCTCAGCAGTCATGCTGGAGGGGGTGGGTGGCAGGCAAAGAAAGCCAAGCTGTTCTTTCACTGCATTTCTGAGCATCATCTGAGTTTAGGGAGAGAGCTGACTTCTTTAGGTGCCCTGGATGTGCCCCCTCCAGTTGGGCAGAGCCTTGCAGCTAGAGCCACAACCTGCCAGTCACCACCTTGTGCCTACATACAGGGACCTTGCTCTTCAGAATTGAATGTTGTGCCAGGGTCTGACAGATGTTGTCAAAGCCTGCTGCTTCCCATTGTAAGAGATCATTGGGAGATGTGTTAGCATGGATGCCAAAATTTCTCTCTCTCTCTCTCTCTCTCTCTCTCTCTCTCTCTCTCAGCAGGCTGAATATTTGAGATTGGGATTGCATTAGGAAATTCCAGAACATATTTTTGGGCAGTTGGCTGAGTAGTTCATTGTCAGTGTGACCTGGCTTTGTCCTGAAGGTCTCAGAGGGACTCTGAGTGTCAGTTCTCCACAGCTGTCTTCTTGAGCCCTCGGGAATGTTCACCCTGGGGGCTCAGGTGGCTGGGAAGACTGGCATCTGGACAAGCACATAATCATACAGTTTTTGGGGTGGGAGGGTGGGGCACAACCATGTCCTGACTTCAGTTATATTGGTACTCACCTCTCTGAACCTCAGTTTCCTGTTTTTCTAAGTGAGGGCGAAGACACCTATTTCACAGTGCCATTGTGAATATGAAATGAGATAACTGATGAAAAGCACTTAACATGTTGTCTGGCTTTGAAAAAGCGCTCAGTAAATTGCAGTTGTTATGTCTCCTCCCAGGACCCTGAAATCAACCAAGATTGAGTCAGATGGGTTCAGAAGAACAGAACCTTCCTCTTCAGTACTGGTCTTTCCTAGAGGTCCCTTGAGGTTCACTGCCATGGCAACGGGTCTGTGGAGTGGTGAGGAAGCCAATCGATCCGGCCAGCTAAGCAGCCAGAGCGCTGCCTGGCCTGCCGGCGCCAGGGCCAGTGAGGGCGGCAGCCTGATGAATGGCTGCCTGATCCCCCAGCCTCTCTCTGGCCACCCTGGCTTCTCTCTCAGGGAGGGATAGAGGCTCCCTCTCTGGGATGTGTCAGCCCCCCGGTCAGTGGGCACAGTTACAGGTGCCACAAAGTCTTAGGACGGCTGACGCAGAATGTTAGAGCTGAAAGGGACCTTGAAGATTATTCTAGTCTCCTTTCTTTGTGACTAAATACAGAACAGATGGGCAGTGAGTGCCTGTGGTGTGCCTGGCACAGTCTGAGGTCTCCCCCTAGAGGTTAAGTTCTACAACCATCCTGTGCAATGGGTATAATTATGCCCAGCAGGGAGGCAGAGACCGAGCCCAGAGATGTAAAATCTTTCATTCACAGCACACAGCTTGGATTCACACCCAAGACTTCTCTGATTTCAGTTCCTGTGTTACTCATTGTTTGTCTGGCTCTTGGAAACATGTCTGGCCTCCATTGTATTTCCAACGCCTCGAACAGTGCTTCACACATGTTAGGGGTTCAATAAAAATTGTTGAGCAAAGGAATTGCCATGCTTAATCTGGGTACCATTTGTGCAGGTGTGGTCTTAAACCCGGGCCAGGTAAGTGTGTGTATATGTGGGGCTTCTGTCAGACCTTATGATGGGAAAGAGACCTAAGGCCCTAAAGATGCTCCCCCGATGTCCTAGCTCCTCCACAATAGTCTGTTCTCCCACATGTGTCCTGGTTTCAGCCACACCAAACTCCACGCTGAACACACACCTTCCTTCCCCTGAGCCTGCTCTCCTACCTCCCCCTACCTGGAACACCTCATCTTCATCTTCACTCGAGGGCCTCGTACCCATCTTTGAGTTTCAGATGTGCCCTGCTCCAGGTACATTGCTTGATGCCTTTAAGGGAATTTGATTTCTCGCTTCTGTAAATTTCTGTATTGCTTGCAGGTCTCTTTTGTGTGCTCTGATTGCATTCTGCACCGTAATCTGTCTTCCTGTGACTACGCCATTCCTCCCTTATTAGACTGTGAGCTTCTGGTGGGCCTTGACCCTGTTTTGTCCTGCCATCATGTGGGGTGTGGAGCACATTGGCATGCTCAGCAGTTGTAATGAACGTGGAATTGAATGCGTTGACTTGGTGCAGAGCTCCCCATCCTGGGACCCCTGTCACCCCGATACCCTGGTTTGGGGCTGGATGAGTCAAGGAGTAGGGCTAGAACTAGGTAGGCTTGGTGTGTGTGTGTGTGTGTGTGTGTGTGTGTGTGTGTGTGTGGGGGGCTCTGTCTGTCTCCCCCATTTTCCCCACTAAGTGCAGCTGAAAGCAGTCCTCTCCAGGGACCTCTCTGACCTCGGCTGACCTTCACCAGGGCTGTTTTCTCATTCTCTTGGGTCAGGCTGAGAAAAACAGGAAGAATCATTAAGACACAGAGCCTTCTGAGCCAGCAAAATTATCCCTGATTCTTTTTACAGTCACCAAAAGCTTTGTTTGTGCGTTGTGACAGGAGTGGGCTTTTCCTGCTGGCCTCCAGAAACCTCTGCTAATCTCTTGGATCCGCCCCAGGCACCATGCCCGGGCCCCGTCACTTCTCTTTCTCTTTTTCCACAGTTAGACTCTAGTGTTTTCCACACTTAAAAAATGTAGAGTTGGAGGACCTCTTGGTTGTATCCAGAATCTCTCCCAGAGAGATCAGCTGACTCCTAGCTACTCAAGGTGTGGTCCGGGCACCGGTGATGCTGGAGGCTTGTTAGAAATGCAGCTGCTAGGTCCTTCCAAGCTTCCAGCATCTGCACTTTGGCAAGAGCTCCAGGGAACAGTGATGCACATTAAAGTTTGAGAAGTGCTGCTGTAACCCACTGTTTTTTGTTTGACTAAACTGGCATCTAAACGCTGAAGAGGGAGTTGACTTTTGAGTTAGTAGAATTGACTTGGTTTAACAAACATTCGTTGAAAAGCGGCTGCACACTTAGGCCTGTGCGGGGCTCTGTGGGTAGAACTTGAAGTAGGGATCCTAGTCTCTTTGGTCTTAGTAATTCTATCTTGCACCTACTTTGACTTACCTGCACCAGAGCCTTGGTAAGTGTTTGTTGAGTGAATAAGTCTCTTGAATCCCAGCCCAAGGTTTCTTTATCTTCACTATGGCTGCCTTCCATAATTATCAGCCTCCTTGAGTAACTAATAGCACTTTCAGACAGAAATAAGTTCTTTCAGGAGCATTCAGAGAGTGGGTTGTATCTTTGGTTTTCCCAACTCTGGGCAGCAGAATCCCAAGACTAATAAGTGCAAAAAGGTTCATGCCATCCAGAAATCCATATACAGTATCACCAATGACACAAGGAGAGAGTCTGTACCAAAACAAGGCAAACACAATTCCCAATTGAAACATCTTTGATGAGGCAATACAGGATGAGTTACAGGCTCACATATCAGGGATCCACTTCCCCAAAGGCCCACTGAGACTCCTCATCTCTGCTGAGATGATTCTTTTCTATCCAGCTGGGAGGACTTCTGCGGATTCCATCTTGCTCTTGTGCCCTGAGGCCAGTTTTCTATTGGAATGTCTAGTTCTCCTTATAGCGGCCTTATTATTGATTTAACATTTGCTGAAAGTAGTATTTAGAAGCCACCTTTATTTCTAAGGAAGCCTTTGCTCCTTCCTTATCTATTTGTCAGAATAGTGACTGGGCAGCTGCTCACCTCCCTGGAAGACGCAGGCTCCATGTCCACCTCTGTGCTCCCTTTGGCTGCTGCATTATTTCTGGAAGCTCAATATCCTTCCATGAACATGAAGTGGGATGAGATTTTAAACTACTAGTATTTGCATGGGAGCAGTGACATACACTTTATGTCTGCATTGTGAACGACTTTTCTCCGTTGGGAAAAACCACACCACCATGATCCATTTCTCTGTAACAATGATATTGTGCAGCAGTAGCTTGGGATGCCAATCCACTTCAAAACCAGTAGGAGATGGGCTGTAATCTTCTCCTCTTTATTAATTTTTGTTGTCCTTGTCAAACTCTTTAAATAGTCATATCTTTACAATATCATGCACTGGCATTTCCTAATATGAAGGAGAGTTATATAAAGTTCCTGTGGCATTATTCTTGGAAAGGTAAGAAAGTAGAACTGGGGATTTCATCTGTTCCTTGTGTTGACCAATTTAATCACTCTAGGAAAATTATATTATTTTTAATAATAAAAAATTGCACTACCTAACTTTTTGTTGATTTCTTACTATGTGCACTTTTCTAAGCTCATTTATAAGAATTACATATCGAAATCACTAGTAAAACACTATGAGATAGGTAGTATCCCCATTATTCAGAGAAGGGAATAAATCAGGGAAATACTGAATAACTTATCTAGTTAATAAGCAGCAACAGCAGGACTTGAACTTGAGTGGTGCGTCTGGGATGGGATGGTCACTCTGGGCTCCAGCCTTATGTTGCTGACACACATTTGTTTCCCAAAAGTCTTTTTCTCATAGACTAGTGTTTTGATTTTGTATTGTTGCATAACAAATAGTCCCAACATAGAGGCTTAACACAATAAATTAGTTGTGTTAAAAGAGAAACTGAGGCATATTTAAATTTAAGAGTTTATATGCGCAAACATTGATTCACATCAGACAGTGTGAAACCAGAAGTGGTTAGGAGCCCTCTTCTGACAGGAACTAGGGGCAAGAGTTTGGAGATAAGGCACAGAAGCAAGACAAGAAAATTATTTGATTGGCTATAGATTAAGCTGTGGGTTTATTTGGAAAAGACTAGTTGGCTGTTTGTGACTGGTTTTCCTTAGGTTTTGATCTCTTAACCGTGAGGCAGCTACAGCCTTAGGCTTTGGTTTGCTGACGTAGGCTACTAAGGCATCAAAGCCACCTCAGTCTAACGGCCTCTTTGTTTAATTAATTTAACAGTCCTCAGCACTGTAGCTAAGCTAGACAGTTCTTTTATTGCTCTTGCTTGGGATCTCCCATGGGGCTGTGGTCAGAGGGTGGCTGGGCTGGAATGCTCAGGACAGATACACTAATGTGTCTGGTGCCTGGAGGGCATGGCTGGAAAGCTGGGCTCAGCTGGCACAAATGTCTGAGCCTCTTTTCTCTCTGCGTGGTTTCTGGACTCTCCATTTGTCTCCATGGATCTGACTTAATTCATGGGTGCTCAGGGCTCCCAAGAGCACAAACACAGAGGCTGCCAGGCCCTCCTGGATCTGGAACCGGCACACTTCTGCTGCCTTCCTTTGGTTACATTGAGTCACAGGGCCAGTCCAGATTCAGTGTGGGAGTGGATTGGTATATGATAGGGATTCAGCACCTGGGGTCTGGAGGACAGCTGTGAATTAAAACCCTGCTGTGCCACATTTCAGCTGTGTGATGTTAGGTAAGTTCCTTAGTCATCTCTCAGCTTCTAGTTCTTTCCCTTTAGAGAGGGGAGCTAGTTGCTACCACTAATTGAATATCAATCTGTGCCAGGCACCATCCTAAGCACTTTACATATATAAAATTTGTTCTCATTAAATTTGTTCAGAGACCCTATGCAGTGGCTACCATTGTCCTTTCAAATTCACAGTCAGAGAAATTCAGATACAAAGAGATGACATCATCACCCCACGGTCACATGGCTGGCAAGTGTCAGTCCTGGGATTTGAACCCAGACAAGTTCCATGCTCCCTAGCCCAACTCTTCATTATGCTTTGCAGTTCTCTATCGTAGCCATCTCCCAGGACAACATCAGTGAGATGGTTGTTCTTGTGAAAATCTTTTGGTTTGCTGACATAGGCTACTAATGTCACCAGTGTTTCATTCCTTGGCTAAGATGAGCACACGCTGTTCATTTCCATTTTGAAAAATGTGATTCTATGTAATATTCCCATTTCAAACATATTTGGGCCCATCTCAAATATAATTGGTTTCCTGGGTTTTCATCTTTGTCTACAGCTGAGGGAGTCTTTCACTTTCCTTCTAGGAAATCACTTTAGATTGATGCTCCATGTCTAGCACATACATCACTGTGGAGACCAATCTATTTGTGCTCTGAAAAATGCTGCTGATTTTTTAGGCTTTGATTCCCATTCCTGAAGCTTCATTGCTAGGTTTAAGATCCACCGGTCCTGGTCACTTCAGCAGGATACGGATAATATAAACCAATGCTGTCTGTTCAGACTTTTCTACCCTTGTCTCTGGGAGCTTAGGTTTGGGCTGTTTCCTGTCATTATGAATGAGTTTGTTTATCTGCTTCCTCCCTCACCCTTCCAACTTACTCATCAGGGTTTTGTGATTTACTGATTGTTGACTGTCTAATGGTATTTTTTTTTCCATAGTATTAAGACAGCCTTTCTGCTGCTGGGTCTTGCTGAGCATAGCTATAGATAAAGTTTAAAAAAATATTAGGCATTTTCATTGAGTCCTTTTTTTGTTCTATCTCCCTATATCTAAGTCCCACTGGCTCTGCCTCTAAAATATATCCTGTTTGTTTCCTTTCCACTGCCAACAATGGTACCCCTTAGAACATCTTTCAATGGTATCAGTACAGAGATGCCTCCTTTTAACTTACATACATAGAGATCTTTTTTGAATACTGGCTCAGCTATAGGAGGAGAACCCTCAGAGTTGCAAAAATCAGCCACATTATTATGCATTTTCTAGAACTTCATGCTGTGCTCCTGAATGACTCCATGAGTTATGTGTGAAGCTGGGGGTGATGGGGAATCCACTTGATTATATTATGTTTTTCATAGCTCTGTCATAGTAGCCTTATGATCTCTGTTCTCCAGTGAGTGGGCTGGGAATGATCAGTGACATAAAATAGCCAACATTTTCTCCTCACGTAGCCTTTTAACCACTTTACATGGGCAATAGCTCCCATTAATTCCTTCAGTGGTAGTAGGGATTTATGATAAACATTCTGAATTCTGAATGCCATAGCTAGCATTTTTTTCTCAGTTTCCTTACCATTTCCAATGAGGAGGTACAGCTTCTTCATGAAGTTCATGTTGCATTATTGTTTGTGTGCTTCAAACATTTTGGTCTCATCTCAAATTGATGTAACCCATATTTCTAATATTTTAAAGCAGTTTGAAAGTAGAAATGAAAAGAAAGAGAAAGTAAAAATTCTGTAGCAGTAAAAATTTGCAAGTGCTGACTATTTCTAGACCTACCTGATTAGAGATAAAATTGCAAAGAGGCTTTGAGCAACGAGACCCACTAAAATTTTTCAGTTAAAGTAACTTAGCCAAGTGGAAACAAATAAGAATAAGAAAGTGGCCTTCTTATCTATTGTTTCAGATAATTGCATGGTTGCCATTAAGAGAGAAGGCACCGAGGAAGAGAAAGCAAGGAATCAAGCTAGACTGGAAAACACTTTTTAGAAAGAACTTTGTGTGTGCACTGAAACATGGAACTTAGTTGAAGCAAATGGAATAAAACTCTACCAAGTTTTTAAGGGAGATGAATTGCTAAGAAAACATGAACCTGGATTCGAAAAGCTTTTGACCATTGAGACCTAAAACAAATGTCAGGCCAGCATACTTACACCAGCAGGAGTCTGGTGGAAGGAGATGGGCAACCCTCAAAGAGTGCGTGCTCCTCCAAACCCACTTTAGATTTGGTCATGGTGGATAATCGAAAAGAGATCTCTTTCAAAAGGGAAGAGTCAGAGGTGACAGAGTATGACTAAAAAAGAACTCTTGCTAGAAAGCAGAATCAGGGTCTAATAAAGGAGGTTGATCTGAGGCCTTTATAATGTTCTCCACCTTGATTTCAGAATTGCTATGGACCATGACGGATGTGTGTTTTTGTTTCCCCCTTTCTGAATAGGGGTTTTAATTAGCTGTTACTCTGCCATTGTGTCACCATTGTATACTGGATATATGTAAGTGGATGGGTGGTAACTTTATTTTTTAGTTCATAGGTCACTGGACCACAAGGAGGAAACCTGATGAAGGATCATTAGTGATTTTGAGCTTCAACTGGACGTGGTTGGTTATAGGATAAGTATGAAAGGAAGATTGAAAAGGTATATGGTGACTAGTACAGTAGATGATGTTAGAGACTGGTAGGGTTTACCAAACCCTGTTTCCTTTGCCTCCTAGGTACATATAATCTACTCACTTAAAGTTAAATGGAGCCATGGGACTGAATTCTGGCTTGGATTGATAACCTTGACATGCATTAAAATGTGATAGGAACACAAAATAAGCCTTTATTATCTTACCTAATAATAGATAAACATGTAGATTGACCATCCCTCCACTACACTCACCATCCAATCAGGAGAGTATGCAAATTAACCCAACAAATATGGCGATTAATTTGCATACATAAACACGAGGCGGCAGAGCGAAGACTGAAGGCTCTGGCTGGAGCAGTGAAGGCCTGGGTCCTGGGTGCCTGAGGAAAACTGATGCTGGCAGCCAGGGGAAGGGAAGGCCTATTGCATGAATCTCTTCGTGCAATGGGCCTCTAGTTTTATCTAATAAAAGAGTAATATGCAAATTGACCATTACTCCAACACACAAGATGGCCGCCCCCATGTGGTCAAAGATGGCCACCACAAGATGGCCAGCAGGGGAGGGCAGTTGGGGGAAACCAGGTCTGCAGGGGAGGGCAGTTGGGGGGAACCAGGTCTTCAGGGGAGGGCAGTTAGGGGTGACTGGGCCAGAAGGGGAGGACAGTTGGGGGTGACCAGACCTGAGGGGAGGACAGTTAGGGGCAACCAGCCAGCAGGGGAGGACAGTTAGGGGCGATTGGGCCTGAGGGGAGCAGTTAGGTGTTGATCAGGCTGGCAGGGGAGTGGTTAGGGAGTGATCAGGCTGGCAGGCAGAAGTAGTTAGGGGCAATTGGCAGGCAGGCAGGTGAGCAGTTGGGAGCCAGCAGTCCTGGATTGTGAGAGGGATGTCTGACTGCCCATTTAGGACCAGGCCTAAACGGGCGGTTGGACATCCCTCAAGGGGTCCCAGATTGAAGAGGGTACAGGCTGGGCTGAGGGACACCACCATCCCCGTGCACAAATTTCGTGCACCAGGCCTCTAGTTTTAAATAATCCACTAAACAAACCTTTATTCTGTTGAGATTTTTGGGATCACTTGTTTCCACAATTAGCCCATCTTGACCAATGCAGTATTCAAAGCTTTACACAATGAAACATGCAGGATATGTTTGTTTTACCTATTACCCTCCATTTTTTTTTCACCAAGTAATCGAAGAGGACTTCTGTGGCTAAAAGCTTACTTCTGATTGAGACTGGATTTTCTTTACTGTCTCATATTTTTCTTGTCCCCTGAAGTCAGTTAGTATTATTGAGAGTTTAACCCAGATTTACTACTTCCTAGCCGTGCAATTTTGGGCACACATTTTTTTTTAAATTGATTTTAGGGAGAGAGAAAAGAAGAGAGAGAGAGAGAAAGAGAAAAATTGATGTGAGAGAGAAACATCAATTGGTTGTGCCCCATAGGTGCTCCGGCTGGGGATCAAACTCCTAACATAGATATGTGCCCTGACCAGAATCAAACCTGCACCCTTTTGGTGCACGGGAGGATGCTCCAACCAACTGAGCCACCCAGAGTGAGCCACTTCCTCTTCAGTGTACTGGAATAGAAAATGGCTGCCACTGCACACTTGCTCCTCATTTTTCTGTCTCTGTTCCCAAGGTACACTGCCATCTCAATTCCAATAGTATATAGGCTGCACTTGCAAGCCTCAGGAGGTTTAGATTCCCTTCCCTTCTTTTCTCACCTATGAGAACAGAGATTGAAATTATACCAGTGATGGCCTCATCTATCCCCCACACCATCCATTTAGATGGTTTACCTGTATGTCTGAGCTAATGTCCTTTGCCCACATGACTGAAGTGGGCCATCTCCCTGGCCCACATTCCTTAGTGATGCTAACTAGGCAGGCACACCCACTTGCCTTGGCATGTTTTGTAGATGACCCAAACTGCAAACACCAACATGTATAAAACATATGCTCTTTTTGTATAATTTTAGGCACCAAAATATGCCTACACATAAGGGTGTGTGCATACAGACACACACGTATTCTTTTTGCCTGGTAGAAATATGCTTCTGTGGTGTTCCTTCTACTCCCACACATGCCCCTCCATGGCTGGCACATCTCCTAATTATTCCCATCTACTCCCTCCCCATAGACCTTTTGTGTGTATATTTTGGCACACATCCTCTTGATTCTGCCTAGTTCCTTTTTCTCTCTCTTTCTCTGCCTCCCTCTCTCTCCCTCCTCTTCACAACTCTTTTAGAAAATTTGTTAAACTATACACTCTTTATTATTAATGCACATTTATGAAAAATTCTTCACAGTTACAAAAGTGCAAGGTTATAAAATCATCTCCATACAAAGGTTGGCATCTTCCCTTTCCCCATCCCTCCCTAACCCTCCCACCCCAGACATCAGCATTCCTCAGAACAGCACTCAGAAAAACTGAGAGCTCTGTGGCTCTAGATCTCTCCACCCAGCACTGTGACAAACATGATGGTAATGTACACAGGACCTTGCAACTTGCTTCTTTCACTTCTCTTTGGCCTCCTTCTTGGGTGGGGAGAGCAGACAAGTTCTCTAGCTTTGGGAAGAATGGACAAAAATATTTCCTTTCTAGAGCTGGAAAAAATGCCAGAGCTGTATCAACAAAGAGATCTATAGGGATTGTAAGTCTTCCCTGATGGTGGAAGAGAAATACTTGTTTTGGTCTGTGATCAAATTCCATACACCAACCTCCTTAAAAGGAGCCAGCAGACTCTATAGCAACTCGGGGGACCCATTTCTGCAGGGTTCTCTGGGAATCTCTATAGGAATGGGGAAACAATGGAGGCAATCTGAGGGTGATCAAAAGAAACTGGTCCAAAGTGATGTGGTGTAAATTTGGGGTCTTTTCTAAAGAACAATGGCCCAGAACTTGACTATCACAGCACTGTTGGTTAACTCAACTTTGATATCCTCTAGTCCATGAGGAAGCTTCTTTGATTAGGATAATCTCTGAGGGATGGAGGAGAACAAAGGGAAGTATTCAGGATCTCATTAGTCTGCCTCTACCACATCTCTCTGTTTTTATATTTTCCAAACAGGTAGCTATCCCTACTCAAACCCTAATGGGATTCCATATTAGTGTAGTAAGCAATGCAATAAACAGATGGCTGAGCAGACTATTGGAGAACTGAAGTCAAGTTCCAGAGAGTTTGGCCCCATATCAGTAGACACCTAACATACATGAAACCTCATGAACAGACACATGGATTCAGAGATACTCCAACACTTACATGTTAACTAATCTGGAAAAAACTTAATGACACCTTGTGGGATCACCATCGTGGGTTCTTGGTCAGCAGCACTATGGGAACTGTTTCAATTGGTACTGCTAGATTCCCTCTAGAAGTGTGCGTCTAGAAGCTTGCTTCTGATAGTCTGTACAAGATACTGGTGGTGGGAGGTGAGGGAAGTTTTCTCATTGTGCTTTAGTTAACTGGGAACCTTCTAGCAGCTGGGGACCTTCTAAAATCCATGTATCCTACTCATTAACAGGGACTAAATAATCTCATTAGAAAGGACATTTGATCTCAAGGGTCATTTGGTGTCTTGTTTGGTTCTAGTTCTATGCAAAAAACAAGTACATATCTTAAAATATATTAACTATATTTTAGCAAACAAGAGTGTCTAGGAGATTATCATAGATGCATATGATGTTCTTCTATGGGAGGCTTAACTATTTGTATCAGGACTATTATTTCTACAAGAACCTTTCCAAATACCTTAGACTGTGAGATTGACTAGTGGAGGGCAACCCCAATCCACCTGTCCTGGACATAGCGGAAGAAGAGATAGGGCACAGCTCTGCTCCAGATGTCACAAGTGCAGGGCTCTGGCCTGGATGTTGTAAGCGAGATTCAGGACACACAAGGTTCAAGTACCCCAGGTCTAACAAAGTTCTGGGTACTCTTTTGAGTTGACTAGCTTAGGGAGCATGAGTAAGAATTCTTGGAAGATGATATGTTTTTCTTTCATTCCTTCAAGCCTGCCAGGAAGATGGGATGATACAAGTCTGCTGGAGTTGGGGGCAAGGTAGGAAGCCCCTATATTAATTTATATCCTGGCCAGCATTGGCAACATGTTGGACTGTGCCTTAAAGTCTTCTCCTATCATGCAGAGGTTCTTACCCACACTTTCTGACACACTTTGTCTCTCTTGCAACACAGCACAGCAGGGCTTAAATGGAAGGGGTTAACACAGATTTCTCTCCTGTTTCCCAAAGGTCTTATTTTTTACATGGCTACCATTTCTAATGCATTCTTTGTACATTGCAAGGCAGGTGACTCTTATTCAGGTGTTGCCTGCGCTGTTCTAAGTTTCAGAGGCTGTGATTTGCCCTACCATGAGCATATCTAAGTCTGTACAGCAGCTAGGTTTCTACTGTCCTTTAGATAGCTGATCTACTAGGATGTTTCATGGCTGCTGAGTCCTAGGGCCCCACTATCCAGCCTCCCAGGCATTCTCTTCCCAAGCACCTGGGGCACTACTGGAAAGAGAGCCGAGTTGGAGTTGAGTCTCAACCTTGCCGTTTAGGCAAGTCACACCCGCTCTTGAGTCTCTATTTTTTTTTTTAAATCTGTAAAATAGGAGAAATGATGGCTTGCCTGCCACACAGGGTTGTGGAGTTAGGAAGAATAATGCCCAAGCACTTCAGGAACTGTCCAGTGCTGAACAAATGTAGAGAAGATGATGATGAAGCTGATGACACTGATAATGAAGGTGACGACAATGATGATAATTGTGCTTTATACATGAAGATACTTGCTTTTTGATGGACTGATTAGACACAGTTTCCCTGACTAGAGCTACCTAACGCCTTCCTTCTAGAGTTTATCTGGATAACCTTGGGTAAGATATTTAGCTTTCAGCAATGAATTCATCTGTAAAATGGGAATAATAAAAGCCACCAGGCAATGTTGCTGCGAGAACTAATATAAATGAATCAATAGATGTAATAGTGCCCAGAGGAGTGCTGGCTCTTATTAGGAGCTTCATCAGCACTACTTGACTTTGAAGTTATATACTTTTGAAGGGAATTGTAATGTTTTCTTACTTGACTGGGGTAGTTGAAAGAGCACAGACTTACTTTGCTCATAAGTATCACATAACCTTGACCTCTCTGGGCCTTACTTGCCCATCTGTAAAATGGGAACTTTAATGCTCACCTCAGAAGATTGTTATGTGCATTAAAGGAAATTGTGGAGAGCGTTTATCACAGTGTCCAACACTGGCAAGTGTTTGGTAATAGCTCTCTCACCTTTATGCTTAAGTGAGTGAGTTGTTTCGAAGAAGGAGCAAATCCTCCTTCAGTCCTGTACTATCATGCTACAGGGATGCAGCCCACAGTGCACTTTCCTGGTGACATTCCTTGGCATGAGCACTGTGGCAAGAATAGTTACGAGATTAGGAGTCCGAGTGCCAGGACTCAAGCTGTTCTTTCCTGGGCCTCCTGCTTCTTTCTTCTGAAGCCAAAGCTGGAGTGAGAGGCAGAAGACAGAGGTGGGAGAAAGGGCACTGAAGGTGTCCTCAGCTTTCTACCTGGGACCTTGCCAGCAGGCTACAACTGGTGATCTAGTGTGGGGGTCAGTCACTGGGAGGTGGTCTCACCTGTTACTGCTGGTAGGAGGCAGCCAAGGGGCTTGGCATTGGAGAGCTCTCCAATGGAACGGAAAGCTCTCACCCTCTGGAGGCAATGGTAGGCAGCTCTGAGCAATGACAGGTGGGTGTCAGAGGGAAAGTTTTTGTTCTGTGCCACTTTCCTTCTGTACACTGAGGTCCCAGGGATTGTTCACCATGGTCCTCAATGTACCACACGTATTCTGGCCTCTATCATTTGTGTATGTACACCCTTCTTGGTCTACTTGACAAAGCAGACAGTTTTGATGACCCAGCTCACAAATCACCTCTACTCTTATTCTTCTCTTGAACTTTTTGAAGCACAGTTGATAACCCCTCCTATGGGCTTCCATAGCTATGTACTCAGAATGCCAACAGATTGTCTTAAAGGGAATATTTTCTGATTCTTTCTCCTCTAGCAGAGGGAAGTGCCTTGAGGGCAGGAACTAGGTGGCTTCATCTAACACTGCCAGTTCCTAGCACAGTGCCTGGCCCACAGTAGAAGCTTATTCAAAAGTAGTTTCCTGACATTGCTTGAGCTATGACAGAGGTGGCCAGGGCACCATGGGGCTAGAGTGGGCAGCCAGGAAGAGTGAACGGCAGTGGTGGTCAGCAGCATGGAGAGGATGCCAGGCACCCACATCAAATCTCTTCCTCTTCACTGGCTTTGCTCCAACGGTGGCAGCAGTTGGCTGTGATGCCCAGTAGGAAGTTGGTGGCCACAGATGCGATGGATACTACGAAGCCCACAAATGCGATGAAGAGGTAATCATCCAGGGTCAAGGTCAGGTGACAAGCCTTGAAGCTCTCTTCAGTGAGGGAGAAGAGTGGGGCACCCTCAACCTCAGGGGGGCCCCGGCACTCAGCCAGCTGAGAATCTGCAACACAGAACCCAGGGAGGGTGAAAGGCCTCGGGAGACAGAATGGAATGGAGAGCACCCACCCTACCCAAGAGCAGTTTAGTTTCTTTTGTACCAAAATTTTTACTTACCTTCTTTAGTCCCCTCAACAGCCCTCAAGGCAAATATTTTTATACCCATTTTTTATAGAAGTGGCGATCACTGTTAGGAGAATTTAGTAACTTGTCTGAAGTCCAATAGCCACTATTAATAATAGAACTGGGGCTTTTGTGGGCTACCATTGTCTCTCATATAAGCCTTCCAACTGATCTCTGGGCTTCTGCCTTTAAACCATCTCATCACAGTGGCTGAGTGATCCATTCAAACCTGAAGTCCTGTCATGTCACTCTCTGCTTCATATCTTCACACAGACTGAAAGCCAAGGTCCTCACCAGGGGCTGCAAAGACTTCTCCCCATTGCTTCCACTCTACTCCTTGCTTACTCTGTTTCATCCACTCAAACTTCCTGGTCATTATTCCACACCCGAGCTTGTCCCCTCTTGGGTAGGGAGGGGATGCCTTTGCATTTGTCCCCTGGTGATGATGGTTCTCTTCTGCATCTCTGCACAGCTCAATTCCTCATGTCCTTTGAGACTTTGCTCAAATATCACCTTATTGGACTTCCCTTATGATACACTGTAAAAGAGTATCCCCTAAGTTGTCTTTCCTAGGCACTTCCTGTCTTAGCTACTCTGCCTAACTTTTCTTGATAATGTTTAACATTGTCTGACAGCTTCTTTATTACCTATCTCCTCCACCTTGAATGTAAGCATTTCCCATAGTATCGTTAGCATCAGAACCATGTCCTGTCCATGTAAGTGCTCAGCGAATCTTTGTTAAATTCGTATGTGAATAAATGATTCTTTCCAACTCTGAAGCATTGGGTCTTTCTACTACCCTATGTGGCTTTTCCAGATACACAAAGTGTAGGGTTAAGAGTGAGGGCTCTGGAGCCATTGACCTGGGTTCAAATCCCCTCTCTATCTCTCCCAAGTTGTGTGATTGAGGATAAGCCATTTAACCCCTCTGTGTCTTGGCTTCTTCATCTGTAAAATGAGGATAATAGTAGTATCTACCTCATAGGGTTGTTATGAGGAGTCTATGAGTTAACATATAAATGGTATGTTCTTGGTATATAGTAAGTATTGCGTAATGTGTGCTTTTATTATTACCCTATTTTGATCTTTTTGGACAGGTCAGAGGGGGCTTCTCCTTCATTGGTTTACCATTCTCTCTATCACTGATGGTCCAGGGTCACATGTACAAATCCTTCTAGGGTCACATGTACAAATGCTTGATGACTGTCAATGGTTCCATTGTACTCTGCCTTAGGAGTAGGTAGCAGTTTGCCATTTCTTTGTTCAAATTAATTAAGTTCTCATCTTGGACAAGTTTTTTTTTCCTTTCTGGCTTTCATGAAGAAAGGGGACACATAAAAAAGAGATAGTCTAACTTATTGTCTAGGAGAGTCAATGTGAAGATGTGAAGGATTTTCCTAAGTTATATGGTGCAAAATGCTTTTTACTCATTCTGTAGATTTTGGGGCCAAAGAATAAAATCGTGGATTTGGATTGACCCTTTGGAGAAATGGATGAGCATCATTATCCTTAGAAATGGGGAGCCAGGTTCAGAAAAAGAATTCAATCTGTTCCCAACCTCAGGTTGAGGTGGGTCCCTGTAGGCTGTATGCAAAGTACTCTAGACCCTGCCCAGGACAAGACTGTATCTGGAGTTGACCATCAAGAGGCTCTTCTTTTGGAACTGGAAGATGCTGAACTCCCAAGTCTACTGTGTGGCTGGGTTTGGTGAGACAATACAAAGCTGGGGAGTGTGGAGACAGTGAGGGTAATTGGTGTGGACCAACCAGAGGAGGCTCCAAGGGCATGTGGTTGGGCCCTGCAGGAGTGCAGGATGAAAGCCTGGGGCTGACAAAACTCTCTGGCAAGTCAAAGGACCAGTCTTGAAGTTAAGTTATATCCCAAGGGCACCCTTATGTTTCTCTGTGTTGCGATTTGTCTAAAAGTTGTGGATAGTATTTAGAGTCCCATGAAAAATGGAGAAGAAACCAAAAAAGACAGAGGGCAGAGGCTTGCCTAATCCTACCTACACTGGTAAGTTCTTCACCCCCAAGAGGAAGTATCCTGGAGTGTGGTGTGATACAATGGGTGTTCTGTGGAGGAACGGGGAACATGGATTTCTAGCTGTGGTATACTTGTGTTCTCACTGTTGGTTTGCAGACAGCCACTTTCCCTTCTGGAACTTGAGTCCCTCATCTGTACTGACATGAGTCCTTGGTGATGGGATCTTGGATCCCTCTCCCACTCGTTGGGAATTTGAGCTTTTTCTGAAGGGTAGCAGGAATCTAAGAGATTCCGAAAAAGGAGGAGCCCAGGTGTGGTGGAAGCTTAGTGCTTAGAGTGCCCCCTCTGTTTCTAGTGCACAGGAGAGAGGGGAGCAGATGCAGCTCCAAAGGTTGAACAGGTGGGGCGATCGCTCCAGGCAGCCTCCCCCCCGACCCCCCTACCATCGCCCTATCTCAGTCCCCAGCTATTTTGGTCCCAGAGAACATCCTCCCACAGCTCTGTGGAAACATGGGAATCGTGACCCACAGCTCCCCCAAGCTATTTTGGTCCCGGACTCCCCACTCAGTCCTCCTCTCCCTCCTACCTCATTCATCATCACATCTGAACACACTGTGAGCCCAGGCGCTGGGACATCCCCTGGGATATTGCCCTCAGCTATTTCTGTTATTTTATTGCTGGGGCTCATGCCAAAGCTGAGTGCTGCCACATAGGAGAGCTGGTGACGGGGGCCACGACTGAATATTGCCTGTCTCCAGGCCAGTTTTGGACACCAGTGGGTGAGTCCAGGGCCCATCAAACCTTCATGATTCAGGCTCCTTCAGTTCCCCAATCCACCCCTGGGTGGAATCATCACATCCTAGTTTCTCCTCTCAACTCTCCAGCTCATGCTCAAATCTTGTGGAACTCTGCTGAGACCCTTTGGCCCAGAACTTAGGCCAGAACTCATGCCCCGACTCTCCTGCTAGCCTATAACGGACTCTTCGGGGTACAGCCAGAGGCAGCTGGACTGCAAGGGTTGATTTCTGACTTCAAACACTTAGCAGAGCTGTAACTTCAGGCAAGTTACTGAACCCCTCTGTGCCTCAGTTTCACCCTCTGTAGAGTGGGGATGGCTCATTAAGGTGAGGATGAGATGAGCTAAAATATATAATATGCTTGGAATAGAACATGGCCATAAGTACAAAAATAAATAGCGTTAACCATTTCTATCTCTGGGAGACTGCCAGCACTCAGAACACTTAAGCAGTCTTGAAGAGTAGAACAGGACTTTGAAGTCAAATACACTTGAGCTTTATCCATGGCTCTGCCAGTTTGTAATTGAGTGATTCTGGGCTACTCTTTTCATGGTTCTAAACCTCAGTTTCTTCACCCGCAAAATGGGGGTGCTAAGAGTGGGACCATGCATGCCAAGTTCTTGGTCATGGTGAAAACTCAATAAACACTGTCTATTATGAACTCTTCTTGTTTATTGTCTGTCTGCCTCATTAGGTCATAAGTGGCACAGAGGCAAGGGCAGTGTCTGTTATGTTAATGAATGAATTTCCAGCACCTACTCTACAAAGCAAGGACTCTACAAACACTTGTGGAGCAAAAGAGCTGGGTACAGAGACGCGAGCATAAATCAGGGCACACCGTAGGGGCTCAAGATCTCTAAGTCCTCTCTTCTTTGGAGTCTTTCCTTTCAGTGAGGCCAGAACCCCCCTTCCCCCAGACCCCCAGTCCTGCCCCCTCCCTTACCTGAGGTACAGCGCTGGATCCGGTTTCGCAGCCACTTCAGCAGGGGCTCCATGGTGCAGCCGCACACCCAGGGGTTGCCACCGATCTGCAGGGTCACCAGCCCTGGCAAGCCTTCCAGAGCCTCGAGGCTGAGGAAGGCCAGACCCCCATAGCTGAGGTCCAGGTCTCGGAGCTGCATCAGGCCCTGGAAGGCCTGCGGGTGCACCCTGCGCAACCACGGGTTGTGGCTCAGGTCGATGTGCACCAGGCCATGGGCTTCCTGGAACATGTCGGCTGGCACGTGGCTGAGGTTGTTGTAGCTCAGATCCAGGTGTGCCAAGCGCTTGGCATGGAGGAAGAGGCCTGGGGGCAGCTCGATCAAGGAGTTGTTGCGTAAATCCAACACCCTGAGCTCCATGTAGCATGTGAGGTAGCCCGGCGGCACAGTGGCGATGCGGTTGTGGGCCAGGCTGAGGTTGCGCATGTCCATTGGCAGGTCTGGGGGCACGGAGAATAGCCGTTGGCTGCTGCAATCCACCACCTGGTTATGGCATGTGCAAAGGACGGGGCAGCTGGTGCCCGCGTCCGAGTGCATCACCCCAGCTGCCAAGAGGAGGGAGACCAGGAACACGGCTGGGTTGGGGGGCCCAGGCCAGGGTAGCTGGGACCAGGTATCACCCATCTTAGGCAGCTGGCAACGGCAGTGCTGAATGGAGCCCACAGGGGCTGGGGCTGTGTCCATAGAATCAAGAGTCAGTGGCACAGGAAGGCAGCGACATCGGGGCCTAGAGCCCTGGAGGGTGGGGCTTCTGAGCAAGGGTGTCATGACTCAAGCCTTTCCTGGGAGCCTCTGAACGCCAGAGAGCTCCCTAGGTGAGAGCCACAGGAAGTCCCCTCTGGAGTCTAGGGAGCAAGCAACCCGTTTGAGGTCCCCCAGGGTCTGCAGAGATGATCAAAACTTGAGAAAGGAAGGAGGCGAGGATGGGGCTGGACCAGCTGCCAGGAGGCCGTGGAAGGGTCCCTGCAGATCTTTTGTGTCCCTCGCACCCATGACTGCTGGGAGCTTCCTCTTCGTGCTGTGTCTGAGAGGTGGGAGGGGGGAGCAAAGGACACGAAAGCGGCCTTTTAAAGGTCCCAGAACGCCTAAAAGTCCCCAGCCCTCCCCAAGTCTGGGATTGATGATCAGGATGCCAGAGCTGCGTCGGGCTCTCCAGCATTCAAGGTCTCAGACGGGATTCTATTGGTGGCCCAGTGGACTCGAGTCCAAGGGGGTCCATGGGTGGGTGCTTTGGGCAGGGAGCCCGAAGTGAAGTGGATCTCCATGGGCCTCCCGAAAGCCCGAGTCCTCGGCCTCAGTGACTATGGTAATCCCCGGGGAGGGGAAGACCCCAAGTGCCACCCATTGTTTGCACTGCTGAGCCTGGAGAGAGTCATGTGTCCTGAAGGTGCAGGAGGGGGCAGCTAGGAGCTCTGGCAACTTCCCAACTTGGTGCTTCTCTTAGGCAGCTTTGCGTTCAGCGGGTGGAGGCAGAATTCCTTCTGGCAACAAGGAAAGCACTCAGGCAGAGGAATGGTGCCCTCTTCTCCCCGTGGTCCCTCTCCCAGACTTGGTGCCCCCTCCTCCCCCCTCTACTCAAAGTTCTCTGTATACTGTCTGTGCCTCAGGTGGGCTCAGACCCCAACCTCACACGATTGTTACTCACTAACCTTGTGGGCCCCTTCCTTCAGCCATCCTCCTAAGCGTCTGTCCTGCGCTGGATGCATTTTCTCATGCTCATAGCCCCACCTCCACCAGCACCAAATACCCCACCCTTGCACAACTCTCAAAGAAGAAAGGCATACACACTCTGGCGGATTGCAGACCTCTTTCAGTCCTCTTAGCTCTCTTTCTCTTTCTCTGTCTCTCTGTCACACACACACACACACACACACACACACACACACACACACACACGTTGTTCCACTCCTGTGACTCCAGCACATTTGCCCTGCCCTGCGCTCATGCCTCCCCAGTTTTCTCTCCAGCTTCCTTCTGAACATGCACTCTGCCCCTCCCAGTCTGTCCCCACCATCTTACACCCCCCAGTGCACACCCCTAATCCTAGCATCCTTTCCCACAAACACTCCACTCTCCCCTTAGCCCCCCAGCTTGAGCCCACACCCACACTTGGCCAGGCAGAGGGACGGTGGCTCACCCTGCCATACACTCTGCAGCCAGCCTCCGAGCCCCTGGATTCTCCGGTGCCCACCTGCTGTCCTCACTTGTCCTCCCCGCATCCCCTCCTCTGTCACTGCTTCTCTTCCCACTGATTCCTGCCTCAATCCCACCCACTGGGAAGTCACCCCAGCTCCCCTTGATCCAGACTCATTTTCCGGAACCCCAAAGTCTCCACCTGCACTCCCACAGGCCCCCAAGAGCCCACTTACTCTGTTCCAAGGACACAGCCATCAATCTGCGGCAGACAGGGGCTCCCTCCCGCATGCTGGAATCCCTGCTTGCGGCTTCAGGAGAACAGATTGCCTCCTCGGCTAGTCCCCTCCCCCGGCCTCTCCTCCATGGCTCCAGGCTGCCGGGGCTGCATCCTCGGTGGTTTCCTGTCCTGTGGTCCCCGAGCTGGTTCCCTTCTTTTGCCCAAAAAGGGAATCCGAGGGAGGATGCTGAGAAGAAAGTTCACAGAATCCGAATGCTTCTTCCAGAAACTCAGCTTGGTGCTGAGGCTGCTGGGGTTTGTGGCTGCCGTCAGGTCTTTCCCTCCCTTCCTTTCCCTCCCTCTCTCCCCCTCCTCTCTTCCTTTTTCACTCCCCTTTTTTTCCTCGAGGGCCAGGTACTGACGTTTCACTGTCTCTTAGCAACTGCCTCCATATCTCTGAGCAACAGGAGCGCTGTCTATGGACCCCACTAAGATGAGACAGAAAGAAGCAGTTGTAGAATTCACAGCCATCCACAGATCCTAGGGAAAGGGGGACAAGGGACTGGTGGTGGTAGTGGGGGGGGGTGGTGTTGACAGAACAGGACAGGGGCAGCGGGGAGGGGCAGGCAGGGAGAGAAGGCAAAGGGCCCAGCAGGAATCTGAGATAGAGGAGGGGGAGTTTTGGGACTTCAGATCCAGAAGGGACAGTAAAGAGGACTTGGAATGGAGAATGGGACTTAGTGGGTGGTGGAGGGCAGGTGGAGAAAATGGGGGAGGCCATGAAGACATGAATAAGGATGGAAAGAAAAAAGGGAAGTGGATGAGACAAGTTGGCTCACTTGATGGGGTACAGCTATTCAGTCCACAGATAACATCTGCTTCCCTGAGTTCGAATATATTTTGGTCACCAGGTGACTGGACTGGCTCAGGGCTTGACAGGTACAACTATAGGAGGTGAAACCTTTTCTTGGTTCCTTAATTGTCACTGAGTCCTGATGCCACAAGCTCTGAGGGCTTTTGGGAGGCAAAGGGTCAACTGCCAGGTCCAGATGCCTGGAGCTATAGAGACACTCCGTTCTGTCTGTAGGGCAGTGGGAGCTGCCAGAACACCTTGCGGTCCTGTTCTTTTTCTTCAGGCCCCCGGGACTGTCTGCTGACCTGCTCCCATCTCTCCAAGCTTCCAGTCCCTCCCACCCAGGCTGACGTCAGATGAGGGTGAAGTCTTTGCAGCACTTTTCGTCTTAATGACCCATTGAACAAGTCTCTAGCTGCCCTGCATTTTGATAACTAACTTGACTAGTTGGTTTGGTCAAAGAGCTGGCTCACGTCATTTTAAAAATAATTATTTATTGAGCACTTACTGTATGGCTTGTGCTTAGCTAGATTTTTTTTTTTTTTGCTCTGTGTGTTCACTCAGTTGATCTGGGGCCTCTTCTATTTAAGTAATATCTTAGGTCTTTGAGGGAAACCAAAATGGAGTAACAGAAAGTGGATGCTCAGTTGTATAGATCTGGGCTTTTATAAAGTTCTCAGGATCGTTGACTTCTCTTTTTCCTATATGGCCACAGAAGGTCTGCTTCCCTCCCCACTGTCCTCTCTCATATTCTGCTCATTGAATCTTTCATGTTCTACAGAGTCTAACACACAGTAACAGGGGAGCTACTCCATTAATACTTATACATTGCATTGGTTGAGGTAAATATGATTGCCACCCCCCCCCCTCCACCTTAAAGAAGGGGATGATGGTTGTTCAACTCATTTATGAGCTTAGAAATAAAATCTTAATCTTTATGCAGAAAACACAGCAACACATTAGAACAAGTAATCCAGTATAATCAAGGAAAGCAAAGCTAGCATGATACCTTTTTAATAATAAATGAAAAATGGTAGAAAACATAATTATCTCAATAGAGGCTAAGAAAGGTAATAGCATATTTCTACATTTAATTTTAACTGAAGACACTTAAAAACAAATAAAAAAGAATGGAGATTTTTTCCCTTTTCATTATATACAGTTTATATTTAAAATTAGAAAAAATAATATGACTAAAGGAAAATGTGGCAGTTTCCTTAAAAAATAAGATCTTGGAGGAACGCCTCATCATCATTGGAAACTACAGTTTTCTGACCTGTAAAATTGGGATAATAATAATGGCATCGAGCTCATGAGGTTGTTTTAGATTATTAATAAAGCACTCAAAACAGTATAGAGTGACTACTACACATGCGTTTGCTAAATGAATAAATCAAGTAAAATAAAATGGCAAAGTATAAAATTGAAATAGTTATGCAGCAAGGAAAACAATTGCACAAAGATGGGAACTAAAGAAAGAAAAATGTCACCTTTGCAGATGACTTGAATGTATTCTTGTGCAAGATAAGTCTCAAAAACTTCTAAGGTCCCCAACTCAAGAACATTATCATTGCATATAAGTCTTCTGTAAAAGTGAGGTTAAGTGGAGGCAGAAATCTTTTAGATAACTTTTAATTCATAATTATTCTATAATGATTGTTGCTCAAACCATTGTTTCTCAAACTGGTGTCTCATGGTATCCTGTGTGCTGTGAGAAAAATGTTCTCAAATAAGTTTGAGAAACATCGAGTTAAGCAAAATGAAACAAATTTATTTTTTTTTGCAATACTTCTCAAGGCTTTAATGTGTAAATGTTCATGGAGGCTCTCCAAGGGAAGGATGGAAGATGTATAATACCCAGCATTACCCTTATGCGGGGTGGCTGGCTACGCCCCTTAGCAATGTGACTTTCTCTTACACAGTAACCTTGCAGGGGGAGTGATTCAATTTTGAGTTCCAGCAAAATGTTAAATAATAACATATCATGGCCTTTTGGAGTCTCTTGCAAGTTATTGAAACTGTGACCATTCAGTCATAAATGTCAAGAATTACTCTACTGGGAAAATACACTGAAATTAGTCTAACAGTTAGAGACTACACATGAATTGAAAAATCATTTTCATCATTATGATTTCTTGGCATACATAGTAAATTAGTTGTAATAATGACAGGAAAACCTTTAAATACATGAGAATTAATTTAATCTACCACATAAGAAGTTTGTTCAGGGAAAATTATGAAACCTTAGTAGGATGAAGATGCAGGAAGAAATGGAAAGGTGATCTCTCCAGTTGCTGGAAACCTTTAAAAATAAAATAATGACTCTGCTTTCTACATTATAATAATTTAATGAAGTAGTTAGCAGAATGTGGTCAACTGGTAGTGAAAGCCATCTGGGAGGAAAATGGAGAGGATGCACAAATGATATTAATAAAGATGATGATGAAGGAAATGCTTGAAAATAATGGCAGTAGAGTTCCCTAACTAAAAGATTAAAAAATATATTGCAAACTGAAAATAAACCAATGGCATTACTCAACATTTGTGCTTTGAAAAATGACCCATGGGATAGACTAGATTTTGAGAAAGTGAGTCTCACCAGCAGAATACAGAAAATGAAAAATGGGAAACAAAACCACAATGTCGAAAGTAATTTTAGTGTAAGAAATGTATTGAGACCTTAGAACTATCCTTCATCTTTATACATTGAAAACCTTCCAAATGGTTCAAAGAACTAAACAGAGAAACAAACAAATCACAAAATGCAAACCAGGAAGAGAACAGAACAGCACATTTGCCCCAGCTGTGGCGAGAAGATACCTTTCTGTGTGTTGATGACATGGGGAATGCCATTAGCACTAACATCGTTTTTGTCAAATAAACAACATCGTAGGTGACAAGGTTCCATTGAGAAAAAATGATTACAAAATCAGAGAGAAAGGAAAGAAATTCAGTGGAAAAATGGATTTTATACATAAGTGATTTGAAATAAATCATGCAAAATATATTAAGAAATGAGAACAGGCAAGACAGCTCTGGCGATGGTAGGGTGTTTGAGGGGTGGAGGGATTGAACAAAATAGAAAGAAAAAAAGAGAGAGAACTCATGGATATGGACAACAGTGTGGTGATTGTGGGGTGTGTGTGTGTGTGTGTGTGTGTGGAGGTGGAAGAGGATACAGAGGGGGTAAATGGTGGTAAAGAAGAGGAAATGCTATAAATCTAATTCTTATACATTGATAAAATAAATATTATTATACATTCCAGACCCTGTCCTAGGAACTAGGATACAGCCATGTTTCATATACAATGCGCACTATAATATTTTATGCTTTTACAAGCAATTTATTGTTTACGTTTTGTGGTGTCATTTTATTCAGATGTTTTTTTGTAAGTGTTGCCTCTCTCAGGTGATATAACTAGCTTCATTCTATGAAATACGGGTTTTAATGAACCAAGAGGCAACAATAAGAAAAACATGATTTCTCCTGAGTGCTCTGAATATGAATTGAGAGGGCAATAAGATGTGTGTTATGGGCTTATAGAAACCACACTGCAATAATGACTGATAACATTATCCAGTTGTTTCCAACTGATTTTATATAGCTCTTGATGGCACTGTTCTGGCCATCACCTATAGAAAATGCTCTACTTAGAAATTTCCTTGGACTCTTTCTTGGTATCCTACCTCTCTCTTTTCTCTAGCTGTGTAGAGAAATATAAAAAAATATCATTCATACAAGCTCATTAACTTTGAAGAGCATCACCCTCTCCTCCTGTCTGGTTCCCTACATATTCCTGCTTTGTGGGTGCCTGCTGGGGCTGAGTCCTTCCAAGATCTCCTCCTTTTGTGATTCTGATGCTACCCAGATGCACTTCCTGGGCCCTGGACTCCACGGCCAGACCACAGAGCAATGCTTATTACCAGCATCCGACTCTGAATCATCCCTCTGTCACACGCAGGGGCGTCGCCTTCTCCCAGGCCTTCTCCCAGAATTCTGGGAAGAGGATGGTGGGAGGCAACCCAAATCCTGTCCTGGATTTCCTGGAAAAGGAGAGCAGCAGTGTCTAAGGAAAAAGAGATGAGAGGCAGGGACTGGGAAAGGCTGCAGACTTTCTTCCCAGACCATATAAGACCTACTTCTAGGATGATGCCCAATAAGTCTCCCCAAACGAGGTTTTGCCTGGAAATACCCTGAAGTTGCAATGAGGTCATGACCACCTTTGTGACCTATGCCCTCTTGCTCTGCCTCACCTATCCACATGGATAAAAGTGCAACATCTATCCCTTGTTTTAGGTATGGGAAAACTGCCATGTCTGGAGTGGCTTATTCCTGCCCGTGCCAACGAGCCACCATTGATGGTTTCTCTGTTTCCTCACAATTTTCAGCCTCACCCAGGGGCTGCAGGATTAGAGCCAGAGGAACTTGGTCGAAGCTGTTTTCTGGCTCTGCCGCTGGGGATGGCAATGCCTAGCTAGCATTTATTGAGCATCTACTTTGTGCAGGCACTAGCATAGGTGCTTTATGGGGGTTGTCTTATCAAGGTCTTATGGCATCCCCATGAGGGGGGTTCTTTTCTTTAAAAAATTACAATTAAATAATTTACGAAGATAACAGAGTTAGTAGGTAGACTTATGATTGTCACTCATTAAATGCTTACTTTGTGTTTAGTGCTTTATATATGCCATCTTTTAAAAACCCTGAAATAATTTGAAATGTTAGTATGATAGCCCTAGCTTTTACATAGGAAAATTAAGGAGCAGAGAAATTCAGTAACTTGCCTAAACTCCCATAACTTGTAAATGGCAGGAAGAACTTCAGCTTGGTTATTCTCCTACCAAAACTCAAGCCAACTCTGTCTTTATGAACCTCATTCTTCTCTCTCTGTTAAATGGGGATAATTATTCGCTTGGTTACCAAACAGGCTTAAAGCAGAACATGCCTGTGGAATCTGTAGAGTGGAACAGAGGCTCGTCATTCTGGTGAGTGGCTGTGAGGGGATGTGCCTTCCCAGGCATACTTTCCCTCAGCCAGGTCTGCTCCAGGCCTGGGAACACAGAGACGGGGAGAGCTTGGGCAGCCACAGTGTCCCTGACATCTGTTACAGGAATGGCCTTGTCAAATTAGGTTGGGTTTCCTTGAATATTCTAGTGGAATTGGCATTAGAGAAACATACACAGAACACAGCAGCCACTGGAAGTTTAATTAAAGAGAAGGGATTGCTCAGTCCACCTGTGGCCAGGTAGGAGTGATTCTGTGGCCTCCCTAGGTAGCTTCTGGTGGAGAGGGTGAAGCACAAGACCTAGGGCCAGCCAGCAGCAGGGGCCCAACTCCCCACATGCTCCTTGTCAGCTGTGTGAGTGTAGGTTAGTCTCCCAAGCCCTCTGAGCCTTGATATCCCTCTGTGCAAATGGAAAAAGCTCCTTCCTTGCTCAGTGAATTGCTAAGGGCATTTCATAAACTATTGAGCACTCTATACATATGATGTTAACCTTCCCTCCTTTGGTAATAAACAAGAGAGGCTGGGGCTGCCTCATTTGACAGATTTGTAGGTCTGGCTCCAAGATCTCATGAGAATTGGATAACCTCCTGATCAAGTTTTACAGATCAGAGAAGCAAAGGATGAAAGAGATACAGATTGCTTTACTCTATTTCCATGAAAACAAACAGTCATCTGTTCACTCACCTAATTGCTGACTTTTCCAGAACTTCTACATGACTGGGTCCTGCGTGTTGCACTGCTGGGATGGGTGGGTGGGTGGGATGGGTGTGGGGAAGAAAACTCATTGGTCTTCCATGATAGAAGTTTAACGTTTTAGATGAAGAAACAAGACTGCCACCAATCCAGAATAATTAGATATGGAATTTAACTCAGTGCTGGCTGAGGAATGGAATCTCTGAGAAAAGAAATGGATGGAGAGATGAGAGTAATCAGAGAAAGCGTCTGGGCAGCGGGGCTTGAGATGGGCTGAGAGGAGCAGGGAAAGTAGTAGTGGCTGCAGTGACATTCTACCTCCACCGACGTTGTGGGGACATTGCTATCATCCCACTGCTAAAAAGCCTGGAGGGCTGACTCTTTCCCAGGTACAGAGCCAAATCCTTGACATCATTAAAACCTCCCAACTCTTTGAGGTTGACACCATCATATGCCCATTTTACAGATGAGAAAACAGGCAGGTGAAGTAAAGTATCCAGGTCCCATACCTAACTCTGGTATATCTAGTAAATTCAGGGCCTGTGACCCAATGTGGAGGGCCTGATGGGGCTGCATGAGAAATACTGTTTGTTGTCCATCCAGACAGAAAGAGGGGCCAGTGGACAGAATGTTGGGTCCTGTTAGGAGCAGAAAAGAAGGAATTTCTTTCTTACTCATTCTTTTGTTTCTCTCTATTTCCAGGAGAGACATCTGGGGCTAAGGTGTTTCTATCTGGGAGGAGCCTGTGGCACAGAAAGGGGGCTGGATGCTTTGGGCTTGGCTCAGGCTCTGAATTCAGAAGACAGTGTGGGACCCAAGCCTGCATTGTGTAGCCCCTCAGTACAGCACATGAGGTAATGGGAGAGGGGCTGCAACATGAATCCATACCTGCAGCCATAGCATGGCTCTTGGAGGGATGGGGGGACATGGAGGTCAAGCTCTACTGGCCCCATGAAGTGGAAGATTGATAATCCCAAGAATGAGAATTGGATAACCTCCTGATCTTTGGCAGCCCAGGTGAAGGAGTCCTGAACTGAGAAATCAGGCAATGCTCAACTCTCCATCAAATTTTCTGTAGGACCTTGAGGCAAGTCGCATTCCCTCTTTGGGCCTCAGTTTCTTTATCTCGGAAAATGGGACATTTGGACCAGATAAGTTCTGAGTAGATTGGTGACTGTAGAGTTCTAATAAGGACAGTGACTAAGCATTTATCATGATGTGAGATGATAGTTAATCATTCTTTTCTGTAAGAAGCTGATTCCCTTGGCCTGACTGCTTGACTCTGAAGTCTCAGGTCTCAGACTCGACATCAATAAGGAGCTGGAGAGAGGGTGAGGGCCTCTCCCCTACCCCGGGTAAGTGGAGACCACCAGGGCCAGGGAAATGAAGCAGCCACAGCTTGCATCCCAGAATAGCTGCAGTCCTCCTGGCATCTGCCATCCTGGCTGCAAACTCTCATCCCATTGGCTCCTCCCTATCTCTGCCTTCTGGCTGGCACTGCTTTCCAGGTTCTTGTGGCTTCCACTAAGCAACCCTCCTTGTGTGCTATAGCATGCTGGCTTCTTCCTGCCAGCCAATGGGATAACAATAGCAACTCTTGTCTGGTTCTCTCGATTCGCCCTTACTTCACCTCCCTGATGGATGAAGGCAGAGGGGGAGCTTAGGACAGTGAAAAGAGGACTAGAGGTGGTGCCAGGGATATTGAGTTCTTGCCATGTGCCTGGACACAACCGAAACATCTCTTTTGGCTTCAATATCTTCACTTGTACAATGAGAAGAATCAGGCTAGTGTTTCACTGCTGTTGAGCAGGGTGCCTCTCTCACTGTTCAGAGCTGGGGTCCTGTTATGGACTGTAGGTCTGTGTCCTCCCTAGATTCATATGTTGCAAGTATAACCCCCATTATGATGGTATTTGGAGGTGTGGCTTTGGGAGGTAATTAAGTAATGAAGGATAGAACTATCATGATCAGGATTAGTGCCCTGATAAGAAGAGGCCAGAGAGCTGGCAAGCTTTCTTCCTGCCATGTGAGGATACAATGAGAAGTTATCAGTCTGCAAGCCAGAACACAACCATGCTGGCACCTTGATCTCAGACTTCCAGCCTCCAGAACTGTGAGAAAGAAATTTCTTTTGTTTATAAGCCACCTAGCCTGTGGTATCTTGTTATAACAACCTGAAAATAACAGGTCCATGCCAGTGCCCATGTCATGCTGGTTGTTCAATATTTTTGCCAAACTTATAGAGAAAGAAAAGGATGGAGCCAAGTAGAACATACAAATATGAATGATAGAGAGGAGAGAGCAGAGAGTTTTGGTGACATAAATCCTGGCCTTCGCAGTCCCTAATGTCCTGCTTCTTACAGTTCTTTCTCAAAGACGAGTAAAGCAGGGGCAAGGCATGGGGGACACTTTTACAGTTTTACTTTGTCAACCAGAGGAGGCTTTTCTGAGAAGGTTCAATGTGATCTCTTATCTGAATAGAGTAGAGGAGTGGGCCTTATAAATACAAAGAAGAGAATTCCAGGCAGAGGGAATAGAAAGTGCAAAGCACCTGAGGTGGGAGGGCACTAGTGTCTTCAAGGCACAAGTAGGCCAAGTGTGTCTGGAGTTGAGTGAGAAAGTGATAACATTCTGGGATCTCTCTCATGTAGGGTCTGTCATAAACCACTGTTTCTACAGGGATCCAGGGAAGGGAAGGCTTCCTTGTGGTTAGAGTAGACAGAAATGCTTCAAGGGAAAGGACTTCTTTCATTACAATTGTTGAGGTGTGACATTCCATGAACACATGCCAATTTCTTCCCCCGGTGTGTTTGTTCCTTTTTTCATTCAACAAGAATTTATTGAGTATGTGATATCTGCCAAGGAATGCAGACAACACTGAGTGTACAATGATGAATCAGTCACGGTTTCTGCTTTCAAGGATCTCAGTCTGAGTGAGTGTGGAGGAGGCAGCCATGTAAACAGATAATTAGAGAGAAACATGGCAGGTACTGAAGCCAAGGTAGGAACACAGTGCCGCTGGAGGATACAGGAGGAGAGGGAAGATTTTACCTAGAAGAGTCAGTGTGGTGTGTATAGAGGAGGTAACCTCTCTTCTGATCATTGACGATCAAGGGAAGTTTGACTAGTAGAGAGCAGCTGGGAGGGATAGCATGTGCTAATAGCACGCAGTCATATCTCACATAGCAGTATGTTTGCCAATACATCTCCTAGGGTAAGAGAAACAAATAAAAAACACCAAACACATGGGACTATATCAAAGTAAAAAGCTTCTGTATGGCAAAAGAAACCATCATCAAAATGAAAAGGGAACCTACTGTATGGGAGAATATATTTGCCAATGATACAGCTGATAAGGGGTTAATCCAAGATATATAAAGAACTTATACAACTTAACACTAGGAAGACAAGCAATCCATTTAAAAAATGGACAAAGGACTGAAATAGATAATTCTCCAAAGAGGACATATAGAAGGTCAATAGACATATGAAAAAATGCTTAATGTCACTAATCATCAGAAAGATGCAAATTAAAACTAAATGAAGTGTCACCTTCCACCTGCCAGAATGGCTACCATCAATAAATCAACAAATACTAAATGCTGCTGAGGATGTGGAGAAGAGAACCCTCATACACTGCTGGTGGGAATGTATACTGGTGCAGCCACTATAGAAAACAGTATGGAGTTTTCTCAAAACATTAATACTGGAACTGCCTTTTGACCCAGTGATCCCACATGTGGGAATATATCCTAAGAATCCTGAAACATCAATCAGAAAGAATATATGCTCCTCTTTATATGCACCCTTATGTTCATTGCAATGTTATTTACAATAGTTAAGATCTGAAAACAGCCCATGACCATCAGTAGGTGAGTTGATAAAAAGCTGTGGTACACTTACACAATGGAATACTATGCAGCTATAGAAAAGAAGTAACTTTTACCCTTTGGGACAGGAGGGATGGACCCAGAGATTATTATGCTGAGCGAAATAAGGCAGCCAGAGAAAGAAAAATAGCACATGCTATTTTACTCACTTATATGTAGAATCTAATGAATATAATGAACTGAGGAACCAAATAGGTCCAGAGGCGTGGATACATGGAACAGACTGATAGATCTCAGAGGATATGGGTGTGGGGGGGCACTGGAAGAGATTAACCAGAGAACATATATGCGTAAATGCATAGCCCATGGACACACATAATAATGTGGTGAAGGGCTGAGGGGGGTGGGGACTGGGTGGAGGGGGCAAAGGGAGGAAATGGGTGACATCTGTAATATTGTCAACAACAACAAAAAGAGTATGCAGTCATGGGAAAGGATGAAATTGGAAAATGGCAAATACTCAGAGCACAGGGTTTTAGGACTGGAAAGCTTGTGAATATAGTAGAGGTGGCTGGTTGAGGCGAACTCAGTCTGCGTTGGGTGTTTAGACTTTATTCTGTTGATTTAGAGAATCCCTGGAGACTTTTAAGTAAGGGAGTAAACAGATTAGATTGTTTGATGGGAAATTATATGGAACGATAGGATACAATATGATGTGATATAACATGAGAATAATGGAAAATGGTCTGAAGAGCAAACAGTTGTTTAGGTTGAGACAGGGTCACAGTCTCTAATGGGGCCGGTGATGACAAATGAGAACAAGGGGGTCAGCAGGTTGTGTGGACCCCGCCCCCCGCCCGGTCTCAAGAGGGTAGCTGCTACTTGACGCAGGGAATTGTTGCCCCAATGGGGACTCAGGTCCAGGGCTCCCAGAGCTACTGAGATTTCTGAGAGCAGCTGGGAATCCAGATCCTTATGTAAAATCTCACCATTTTTAAATGTTGGCAACTAATATTGATTCACAAAATGCAGTGTGGGCCAAATATAACACATCTGCCAGCCTGATCTGTCTGCGGGCTCCTGGTTTACAACTTCTGGGTTGAGAAAAGAGTTTTCTTTTTTCTGTGAAGAGAGATCAAAATAGTTTCAGATGCAATGATTCATGCCTGGAATGACATTCTTTCATCTTATTCTAGCAAATTCTTGATATTACTTAAGACTCAGTTCAACTGTCCTCTGTGATGTTTTCCCTATCACGCCTTCCTCCCTGCCACACTCCCTCGGGTCATCTCCCAAATCCCCCAAGCAGTTATCATGTCTTGGTGCTGCTCCACTGCATCTTTTAAATGCCCTGGTACCTGAAGCAAGCAAGCAAGCAAGCAAGCAAGCAAGAAAACAAACAAACAAATGCTGTGGTGCAGGAGAGAAGCCAGGGCTAGAATACAGACATATTGCTAAATGGATGGAATCACAACTTGAAGGAGAAAGGAATAAAGCTCACAATACAGGCCCTCAGAAACCTGGAAGGACCTAGCCTGGGATGGAAAGAAGCAGACCAGATCTAAACAGAAAGACGAGATGCTAGAGAGCAAGTTGGACTGTGTGGACTTAGAAAGCTCAGCACTGTGAGTTTCTGTAGGAGGACTTGATTCTTAAGCAGAGGTAGGTTCCTATCTCGAGTCTGTCTTTAGTTACCACAACCCTGAGACACTGAAGGCTGACTTGGGAATTTCCTGTGAAAGGATTTCAGATATGAGGTAGAGTGGACATCTGCTATTTTGCTATCCAACTTCCTTTCATCTTTTTCTTGGTGTCTCTGGGAATCCATCCTTCCCCTATTTTTGGTTCGTGGGCTTCTTGCTTGAGAGTTGAGTATGTGACTCAGACACGGCTCATCAAGGCTCCTCACTCCCTGGGCACAGTGGTCAGTGCAGGGATGGTTGCATAACCTGAGTCGGGTCAGAGAGAATCAGGTTCAGGACTTTCCTTGAGTCACTGAGAGAGGCATTTGTTCTTTCCTGCTGGATTTGGACCTGGGAGGTTATAGGTTGAGAGCAATCGTCAGCCACCATGAAGAGCCTAAGAAGAAATTCAACATGGAGAAGGGACAGCTGATGGAAAGAGATCTTGGTACAGGTGGGATCAAACCATAACTAAAGCTAGTAAACCCTAGCTCTTTTGTTATTGTGGTCGGTACATTTTCTTCCCTTAAATCAGTTTGAGTTAGGCTTTCTTTTGTCACTTGCAACCAATAGGTGGTTCTCCAACTTCAATGTGAATCATGAAGAATGAGACCTTCGGTGAACTTGCAAAGCATTTCTACATTCATTGCCTTATCTGAATCTTCCAGCTCTCCTGGGAAGTAGGGAAAGCAAATTATTATTCCAATACCACAGAGGAGGCAGTTGAGTCTTAACAGGGTATGCATCCACACTCAGAGGGCGAGGAAAGCCAGGATGGAAATCTGTTATTTTGAGCTTCTCTGAACTGCTAAATGTCATAGTAAATTAGATTCCGATAATGCCCAACTAAATTACACTAAGCACCCCTAGAAATAGCCTCTCAGAGTTATAATTCATGCTGGGTAATTACAAAATAACTTTCTTCTCATTATTTTCCTACTTACAGACCTTCCCAGGGAAGGGCTGGTGATAAATGTCAGGGTTGGGACTATTTAGGTATTACTTGGATGTCTGGTTAAAGCATTAAAAAAAATCATAGTCTGTCTGTCTGCTTTTAACTTCTGTTTGATAATCAGCAAATTGGAGGCCCTCCATTTCATGTGCTCCACACAAATCAAATGATCTTGTAAAGAAATTGTGGAGAGCCTTTCTCATGCCAGCTCATCTTTCTGAAAAGATCTCTCCCCATTCTTTGCACACCTGGCTCTCACTCAACGTCATCAGCTCAGAGTGGTCTTTATAAAAATAGATTTTTTTTCTTCCCTCAACCATTGATTTTGTCTGTGTTGGGCCATGTTTTATTCTTTATTCTATTTTTCACAATTTTTAATTGTTAAAAATTTCCTTAAAAAATCACTTTTTTAAATTTTGCAATAGAATGTCCAACAGGGTGTGTTTCACTTTTCCAGACCCATCACCGAGTCCAGTGCCTGGCATGTAACAGATACTGAATATTTGTTGATGGAATAAACCAGTGCATGAGTGGCTTACTCAGGAGTATCCAAGAAAAGCTGGCCCGTGAGCCATGGGAAGCTCAGGGGAGGGAGGGCTCTAGGTTAGAGGTTCCAGCTTGGTGGGAAGCATCAGTGAGACTGGGGAGGGGGGGAGATGAGTCCAGTAAAGGACAAACCCTCTGGGGAATACAATAGTCAAGGGGAGAAGCAATATCAGAGGACCAAGCCTAGGGCATGGGATGGGAATGAGGAGCAGGGAAGGAGACAGGACTGGCTGGCCAGCAGAAGAGCACTGGGCAGAAACCATGCCCTGGAAGCCGGGGCAGGAGGGAGCTCAGGAAGAGGAGAACTCAACACCAGCGTTCCAAACCCCCACTCGTGCCAGAGCATCTGATCCACACATGACTTACCTTTTCAATTATTTTTACCCTGAATGTAGCAGTTGGCAGGTTTCCAAGTGGCAGTGTGATTTTATTTGCCGCCTGTGATTCCCACCTCTCCAGGTTAACAGGCACAAGTCTTTTGACCTTGCTGGAGAAGGTGACAGCTCTCAATTTAGCTCTGTTTGCAAATGTCAGCTGAGATGCTGTGTGCTCTCTCCACTGGGTCTTTAAGAACATTTGCAGGGACATTCCCTCCCTCCTGCCCCTCCCACACACATGGCAAGCTTTACTTCCACATCCTCTGCTCCTTTGGGAAGCAAGGGCATCTGCCAGACCACCACTTTGCAGCCCACCTATTTGGGGCCTTTACCAGCCTTTGATACTGTTGTGATAAAGGGAATAAAAAGTGATCTGAGGAAGGAGTTTTAAATCTAAGGAACAAATAACATGAAGAAAGACGAAGCTGAATCTTTTGCCATTTTCCCCCAAAGTGGTCTCCAGAATTCTAGGAGCTGAGTCAGCACACTGCAGAGAATGACATATACCTAGGCCCTTGTTTTTTTTTTTTTTTTTTTTTTTAAATTTTTTATTGCTTTCAGAGAGGAAGGGAGAGGGAGAGAGAGATAGAAACATCAATGCTGAGACAGAATCATTAAATGGCTGCCTCCTGCACGCCCCCTATTGGGGATCGAGCCTGCAACCTAGGCATATGCCTTGATGGGGAGTTGAACCCTGACCTCCTGGTTTATAGGTCCAACCACTGAGCCTCACTGACTGAATCCTTGTTTCCTTTTGAAGGCACAAACTTTGTGCAACCAGCCTCATGTTCATGACAATTATAGATTTTAATAGCTGCTACTTGGAGTGCTTATGATGGGCTTGGCACTAGGTTAAGCTTTTCATATATGTTCATCTATTTAATCTTCCCTGGAATCCTATCAGGTTAATATTGGCTCCACTTTGCAGATGAGAAAGCTGAGGCTCAGAGAGGTGACATGACTCCCTAAAGGTCACCCAGAATATTCAGAATGGAGTCAGGGATCACACTCAGGCTGTGGCTTTCCCCATGAACCTACTCTGCTGGTGGAGGCACTGAGCCACGCTGGTCACCTGCTGGAGACTGTCAGTGTCTGTTACTGTAGCTGGCTCACTGGGGCCTGGCCCTGAGCCTGAATGTTGAATAGAGCTGTCAACTGGAAAGCAGTGTCAGTGTACAGTCAATGTGACCCAACGGGCAGACTTTCTCCATGACCCCCTCTGCTACTGCCTTCCTGACCTCTTCAGGCTTCTTGCTGCTGGCGGAGCAGGTCACCTCCACTTAACAATTCAGCTCCTTAAAGGGAAAAAGAATCTCTCCCTCCCGATTATAAAAACAAAATTCCAAACAGAAACGCGCGCGCGCGCACACACACACACACACACACACACACACACACACCCCTAAACTACTTTAAAGAGGATTTAGTAGGGTTCTTCTCTGGCTCCCAGGGAGACCTGTGCTTTCTGTTGTATTGACAATTAAGCGGGGGTGGGGAATATCCTCTGTGACTCAGAGGAGGAGCTGCCTCCGCCCACTGCAGGGCTGCCTGCCCTCCGTGGTCACATCCCAGCTACAGCCTGAAAACTTGAAGGGCAATCATTGAAACAGCAGGCAAGCAGCAGGCACAGGGAGGAGACAGAGCCTTCCTCCTCAGCACGGCTCAGAAAAAAGATGCAATGAGTTAAGATATAGTCAAACAACAACAACAGCAACAGCAACAACAAGAACAGGAGCAGCAACAGCAACAACAGCAGCAATCACAACAGTAACAGCAGCAGCAACAATAGCAATAGCCACAGCAGCCACAGCAGCCACAACAAAAACAACAGCAACTACAGCAAAAGCAACAACAGCAACAACAGTAACAGCAACAACAAAAACAACAGCAACAATGACAACAACAGCAGTAGCAGCAACAATAATAAATAGCAGTAGCAACAACAATAACACCAGCAACAGCAACAACGGCAATAGCAACAACAATAAAAGCAAAGGGTGTGCTCCATTTGGCTGGTCTGATATCATAGTGAGGCTGGGCCATGTGGTGAGGTGACTGACACCAGTCCTTCCTTCTGTCCCCAAGGCCCCCTCCTCCAGCTTTCTCCTCCATTAGCATGAGGGGAAGCAGTGGTACATAAGTAGGAGCCCAATTTGCAACACGCGGTGGGGGGGGGGGGGCACGGGGGCGGGGGCGAGGGGGTGGGGCTGGTTCCTATCTCCTGCATTGTCCTGTGCTGGGTGCCTGTTAGACCATCCTTGCCAGGGGGCTCTAAGGTGACACATCTGTTTTCTATTGTGCTTGTACTGCCTCGTTCCTTTAAGCTGCTGGGACTGCCCTGTGCCACATGGTAGGCCCCAGAAACCATCACATCCTGTTCCTGGGTCACCTTTTGCACTGAATCCTGAGCTGCTCTCACTCCCCTGGTTGTGCTGCTGCCAAACCCATTCTGCTGCCACCCCCAAAACAGCTGTCCCACCATATGTGTTTGGCACCTTTCAAAGGGTGATCCACTAAGTTCTTTACTGTGGCTTCTCAGCTTGGTTTTCCAGACCTTTCTCAGGGTCCTCTGATAACCAACTGCATTTCTCTTCATATGGAATAATGAAACCCAATTCACATTCACTCAGTGTTTCTGTGGCACCCCATCCTTTCTATTTCACAGTGCTTATCAGACTTGTAAACTTCTATTTTTTCCTAATATGTTGCAACCACACTGTGACAATTAAAACTAATGTCTATTGACCACTTGCTATGTGTCAGGCTCTGTGATACACGCCCTGTATATATTGCCTTATTTAATACTCCCAACAACTCAGCAAATTAGGTGATATTACTACTCTGATTTTATAGAGGCTTTGAAGCTCAGAGAGGCACAAGGTAAGGCTCAATAACTGCTGAATGAGTTGCACGAATGGTCATTGCACCTTTGGATGGGCTGGGTGGGTATACTGGCCAGGGCCGGGGCTATTGGATATAGAATCAGGCAAGCATAAGGAAAAACTTCCTGGCAGTGAGATCTGTCCAGTGGCCCTCTGGGGGTTCAGTTGAGGCTAAAGGACCCCACAGTAGAAAAATTGGAAAGCCGAGTTAAACCTCAGGTGAGGGATAGGCAAGATGACCTTTAAGATCTTTTCCAACTCTGAGAGCTGGAGGTTATTGTATAATTTTTAAAAAAACCAACAAAGCCCTTTGCAAACAGGAGTACTTCCAGCCCCAGCTCTATGCTGTTATGAACAGGAGCAGACTGGATGTTTATGCTGGGGCAGTAAGAGTCAGCACCTGTAAGACACATCCTTAGGGGATCAGTGCCAGTATTCTGTCATCCAAGAATGATATTAACAATAGCTCGCTACACATCAGGCAAGATTACAGATCCCTTGAGTCTGTAAGACTATGGAAGGAAATTTCAACGTGCACTTTGGCCGCACTGGTCCATTGCTACAGTTGTTAAGTCAAGAAAAAAAGATGGTATCCAACTCATTGGATAGAAGGAGGGTCTTTCAGTCAATGCACTGAGCAATAAATTCAGATTTATATCCAAGTGATCATTTGGTCCCAGAATGATGAAGAAAGGAGAAACAAGAAGGCCGGGATCCACTGATTGAAGTTATACCTCTCTGATGCTCCTTATGCTTCTGGAAGTGTTTAATCACACCCTTTGTTAGTGTTTGCACTTGTTTATTAACATTCGTATGCACTCAAAGACCCACACAGCTCACTCTCAGAGTTCAGCAGCTCCCAGGAGGTTGGTTCCACGGTAGATGGAATTTTTCTTTCCAACCAGCATTATTGCCTTAAGAGTAGAAAGGCTGTGTCTGCCTTATTTAATAGTAATAGTAGTAGCAATGGTAGTGGTACAAATTGATAGCAAAGAAATTCACATTTACTAAAAGCTCACTGACAGCCATGTGCCAGGCAGTCATTTAACCCACACGTTAATCTTCAAAACCCACCCATAAGCAACTAACTGACTTTTATTCATAACATATTCCAATGAGATCTTCTAAAAAAAGATTACAAATCCTTTACATGCATAAATTCAGTTCTCATAACAAACCTATGAGGCTATGAGTAGTGTATTAGTCAGGCAAAGCTGAGATATCAAATTAATCCTTAATCTGCAGTGACTCAACACAATGAAAGTTAATTTCTCACTTTTTTAAAGGCTGAAGGAGGTTGGGCCATTTTTTTGCCTTCCCTTTCTGAACCATGTGCCCTCCAAGGATGCTGTGGTCGGGAGAGAGATGGACAGTGGAACAAGGCAGCCCGAGAACCTAAAATGGCATATGCCTATTGTGATAGTTTAATGAAAAACAGAAGTGAGACATTTTGAAGGATGCACAGAGTAAATGCTCAGTAAATGTGAATGATGACAGCAATGATGACCTGTCTGACCAGAGAGGTGACCGGAGCCACACACTGAGCACAGAAGTGATAAGGGGCAGGAAAGTAGATTCTCACACTAGCTAAGCCCTCCTGACTGGAGTCACCATGTTTCTGTGAGGAGATTAGGCTCAGACCAAGTTTCAGAAGTCACCCTGACCAAGGCAGGTATATCAACAGCCTCAGCCCACACTCTGCCAGGGGTCTGGTACCTAGTAATACTATATCAGTCCATGTCACCCATGTGTCCACCTCCTCATGCCTCATAGATGGATGTGTCTCTCTGGTTAAGTATCTAATATAGCATGTTGATCCAATATCTATCTATCTATCTATCTATCTATCTATCTATCTATCTATCTATCATCTATCTATCTATCTATCTATCTATCATTTATCTATCATCTATTTCTTATTTATTAATTATCTATCTAGCTATAATTTAATTAGTATTTATATATGTCATCTATTATCTATCATGCCTTATTAATTATCCATTAATTATTATTTATCTACCAATCAATATCTAGCATATCTATCACCTATTAACCAACCTTCCTTCCTTCCTTCCTTCCTTCCTTCCTTCCTTCCTTCCTCCCTTCCTTCCCTCCTTCTCTCCTTCTTTGTATACTGGGGTTGGAGTCTTTCCTGATTCCCCTGACACCTTGCCTCCCTCATGCTTGAGAGCTGCGTGGTTTGGAGAAGTGTCTGCTGCCTTCACAAGTAGGGTCTTCACAAGTACCAGTGGCTGCCCAGACTGCCCCCTGACCACATGCTGCATGTCGTCTGACTGTCCTCAGGACAAATAGGCTGTCAGTTTCCCATCCCTTCATCTTCTCAAGTTTCACCTTTCTTCCTTTCCCCACCTGTCCAGTTGCCTCATGCTTGAGTCTGTCTGAACAGAGAATTTGAGAGATGGGGAAGGCCCTAACATTCACCCAGAGGCGATTTTGCAGAATGGTTGCAAGTTTGATCCTGGAATCAGACCAAATCTGCCATTTTCTTGCTGAAATTACTCATGTGTCAGTCTCCTTATCTGCAAAATGGAGATCATACTGATCCTTAACGCAGAATGTTACTGAGAATATTAAATGTGATAGTCCATACAGAGTAACTATAACAGTGGCCAGCACATGCTAATAATACATTTTAGCTATAATGATGAAAATTCTTATTTTTATTCTAATCCAAATCTGTCTGTCTCCAAAGCTTCTGCTTTCCCACCCTATCTCACATTACAAAAGTCTCCCTCGATGGAAAGCCAATCTGAGATTAACTCTGCTTTTTCTCTTTATTCTGTTAAAGTCACAGGGGATACTGGAGAAGGGTATTTTTAGGAGGCATTACTGAGAAGCATAGCAGGTGGCCAGATGGTACTGATAGGAAACATGGTCCCTCTGTCTGCAGGAACAACTGAGTGGTATTCGGGTGTGTAGTAAGATAAACGACACTTCTTGATGTATCCTACGAGGTCCAGGTGGACGATGGGGCACTGTGGAATCTTGCCAGAGAGTGTAGAGTTTGGGGAAATAGCTGACACAGACCACTGTACCCAGTTCTGTTTCCTTAACAGACCTTTCCCTGCCTTGACTTTGACATGTGGTGATTTACCACAAGCCCCTCTTTCAAGGCTTTCCTCTAGAGGTCATACCCTGAGGATGTTCTCCCGTGACCTGTGTCCTAACAATGTCAACCCCTCCTCATTTACTGACTCACAGGCATTGCTAGAAAATCAGATTAGGCCACTGGTGATCATATCTCTGTGGGAAAGGCATTTGCTTGGCTCCAGGGCTTCTCTCCGGGGTTTCATTTTTCTTCTCTTGTTTTATTTGATTTCACTTTTATTTCTTCAGGGGGTGAGGTGGATATAGAGGACTTCTTGTCATTCCCTGGCCACTTGGCACCCACGGCTTTTCCCAAGACCATGCCCCCAATCTTCGTGGCACAGAAACCCTCCATCACCATGTGTATGGGTTTTGATGGGCTATTGATTCCCAGGGCTCACTTTCTTTCCCAGGGAAACTAAGGAGGTCCAGTTACCCCCCTTCTCTGCTCTTAGGAAAAGCCAGGGGTGTGCCTAAATCTGACCCCAGCCAAAGAGACATTCTTTCTTTGGGGCTTTAAATATTTAGTCTTTGGGGGGGGGGGCCTGGAGATCGTTGGCGAATCTGTCATTGTAGACTGACCTGGATAATTCATGGTCAGGTCTACAATGAAGTTCTTGTATCTTAGCCTCTCCTTTGGGGACACTTTCTACTTTGATTCATTTACACTGGAGGTTGTAAACCTTAATACCTTCATGGTGCAGACAAGTACCTTAAATGTGTTAGATGGTGGGGCTAAAGACAAAGGGAAGGGTTGGGATTATGAGTACAGGCATCTCCTAAAAAAATTATTGCATAACCTGTTTTTTTGAGTGTAACTCAACATCTAGGATTCCCTGTGTTCTTGTCCTTGTTTGAAACATTCCATAAATACTGACATTTTATCATGCAGACTGTACCTCCTAGAATGCTTCTTGTTCCCCGAAGAGGCCTTCAAATGCTTGCTTAAACAATGGGTCCAGATTTGGGGATCAGAAAATAAATCTCCCTAACAGAGGTAGCAGATACTTTTGAGCATGGGGCTCTGAGCTGGGATCAGACCTGTCACCTGGCCCAGGTCTTCCCTTGCTAATAATACTGGCTGGCAAGGAATTTTCATCTCACCCATCTAACAATGAGAGCACCACCCATCAGTGCTGATAGGAGGGCCTTACAACCCTGGGGACCTGGCACTTTCTGTCTTGTTGCTCTGCCATCCTCAAAATGCATATTCGTTCTTAAGGCTTTGATGGCTGATTCAGCTCCCCTCCTACATGAACCCTGCCAGTAAGCAGAAGTGGAGAGAAGGCAAAGCTTGCATTTTCCCTTCAAGGACCTGACTATTGCTTCTGTTCTCATTGTGTTGGCCTCAATCCACAGCTAGCTGCAAGGAAGATTGGGCAAGCTGGTTTTTAGCTGGGTGGCCATGTGCCCAGATGAGACATCTGTTTATAGGAGAAGGGGAGAATGGATACTGGGGAGGCAACCAGCAGTTACTGCCAACATTCATGTGCATGCCCACAATCACCTAACAACCCTTTCTAGCCACTCATCAGAGTAAAGTGTCTAGGGCTGCCTTTTATGCTTTTCCTGCAGATGGAGGGTGCATGACTTGTCTGAGGTTCCACAGGGATCTTTAATGGCAGATCTCCAGGCACTAGGTGGGCAGACAGAGGAGATATTTTCTGGTGAGGGCTCTAGAGCAGTGATGGTGAACCTTTTGAGCTTGGCATGTCAGCATTTTGAAAAACCCTAACTTAACTCTGGTGCCGTGTCACATATAGAAATTTTTTGATATTTGCAACCATAGTAAAACAAAGACTTATATTTTTGATATTTATTTTATATATTTAAATGCCATTTAACAAAGAAAAAGCAACCAAAAAAATGAGTTCGTGTGTCACCTCTGACACGTGTGTCATGGGTTCGCCATCACTGCTCTAGAGTGTTCTTCCTGTTTTCCCTTGTGGGCAGTCACCTAGTCTTTCTGTCAAACTTCTTTTGTCCTTTCTGCCTATTATCTTTTTCAGCTCAGCTTGAGTATGGACACTGTAATCGCCTTTTAGCAAAGACTGCCCTGAGCAGAGGCCACCATCTTTGAGAGTGACCCCCTGGAGAAGCCAATTGCAATCCCTTCTACTCATCCTGGTAAGCCCTGGCATCTAATTTTTCTGTTTGTACTCCCTGCTCTTGTTTTTCCAGGTCACACCTAAGTGGACCAGGCATGGACATCTCAGGGGCCTTCCAAGGGGAGCAGTCCAGAGGCTGGGCTGTATGCACTGCATCTTGTCTGTGGAGCACTGGAACTTAGTGACACTGAAACTAAATAGGTTAGTTGGTGATGGGACTTAAAATACCGAGTTGGGGTCAGAGTTCTTATTGTGACCAAGCAAATTGGCATGTAAGCCAAAGGTTTGGGGGGCACAGGGGAGCCCTAAGTGACTCCCCAAACTGGTTTGCTCTGAGCTAACAGAAAAGATACATAGGGGGAGAGAATGGAAAGAGAGAGGGAGAGACAATGTAGGTCATGAGAGACTTCTCTCTCTCTCTTTTTTTTTTAAAAAAAATGTTTTTATTGATTTCAGAGAGGAAAGGAGAGGGAGAGAGAGATAGAAACATCAGTGATGAGAGAGAACCATCGATCAGCTGCCTCCTGCATGCCCCCTACTGGGGATTGAGCCTGCAACTCAGGCATGTGCCTTTGACTGGGATCGAACCTGGGACCCTTCAGTCCGCAGGCCAACACTCTATCCACTGAGCCAAACCAGCTAGGGGCCGAGAGACTTTTCTTATTCTGGTTCTATCTCATGTGCCCAAACTCCCCTTGATTACTCGTCCTTGTGTGTTTTTTGGGTCAGTATAGTGTAATAGTTCTGGGTTCAAATCACAGGCCTGTCCTAATACTGTGAGCAAGGAACAGCCAAGCCAAGCCTGTTTTACAATCTACAGACTGGGATTCTTTGTGTATCTACTTCATAGGGCAGCTTGAGGATAATGCAAGTGACAAACGTGTAAGTTAGTTTGGAAGCCAAACTTCCTTCCTCCTTCCTTCTCTTTCTCTCAGTCTCCTTCTCTCCCTCCCTTCCTTCCCTCTTTCCTTTCTTTTTTTGCGCCCAAAGATTCAGGACAAAGAGTACGGCATCTGAGATGCCTTGTCAATCATTTTCCTTCAGCTTCCTTGGACTCTATCCTCTTTTGAGGTTTGAGCTCTTTCTATGAATTAATTCATGGAGTGATTACCCAACTCAATCTGGCTTCTTTGAGAGCTCCCTGCCCAGTTCCCTTCCTTTTGTGGTTGGGGAATCTGACATACCACCTGCCAAGGGAGATGCCATGAGTGGGACCCCTGTGGGTGTCCTGCTGGCATTCACTCAGGATCCAATGATTCCCTCCCTTAGCAATGTGACACCCTTGCAGGATGATGGATCAGATCTTCCCCTCTACTCCCTTTTCCTTCATTAAGGAAGAGCCCAGCAAGTGTACTTGAAGAGTCTTCTAGAAAGCTGCACTAATGAATTCCTATTCCTTTTCACATGAGGAGTTGGGACCTTCTGACCTCAATATGCAAAGAGATGCTAAACATGCAAATCAGCAACACTTAGGTTCTTAAAAATAGCTCAGCCTTGCTGCTCCCTCCTCCCCTTTTTTCCCCAGTATCTGAACTCCTGCTCCTAGTCCCAGCTTCCTTTCTTGTATTTTCTCTTTCCTTCATTCCAGGCTTCCCTGTTCCCCTTTGTCCCCCTCATTTATTCTCCTTCCTTTTCCCTCCCATCTGTCCAGCCTGCCTTTCTACACTTCCTTACCACCTTCTGCCCTTCCCTGCTTTCCTGACTAGGGTGTGGATGGACAGAGAGGGCAGGGACCCTCCCACCATTGGCAGACAGGAGCTACAATGAGGTGACATTATTTTGAGAAATTCCAAAGTCCCCTGAATCCTTGGGTGCCTGTGTAGAAGGTGTGGGGATGGCAGGGTGGTGGCCATGCGGTGGGCTCTGGATCCACACTGCCTGGATTAAAGTCCCAGCTCTGCCTGTTGGTGGTGTGACCTTGGGCAAGTGACCGAGCCTCTCTGGGTCTTAGTTCCCTCATCTGTAGAAAGTCAACAGTAACAGAATCTACCTTATAGGGTTGCTAGGAGTAGGACAGGAGTTAACACAGGTACCTAGCTGAGAGAAGTCAGTCCATAATTATCAGTCGTTGTCATCATCTCAAAGTCCTGAAAACCACAGTGTGTCTCAAGGAAAGTCTGGATATAAGTGAACAAGTGGGAAGGGCTCCATGACTAAGTAGGTCGCAGGAGCTCTTTGTAGTCACATGGACTTGCCTTAGAGTCCTGGCTCTGTCTTTTCAGGGCTGTCAAGGCCTCAGAGCTTTCACTTGTAAGTTGGTTACAGAAGCAATGGCTTACCTGAGTGAATGAGCATAGGACTTAGCACAGAGCTTGGAAGATATTATTATTACTAGGTATTTGGTAAGATATACTTTTATTCAATTGACGACACCCTATAAAAGATGAATTGCCTAGAGCAGTGTTTCTCAATCTTTTTTCATTATTATTCCAGGAACATTTTTAGAGTGTTTTATTTTCCTCCTTAATTGCCTCCATCTATACATTTTATTACCACAGTATACTGCATATCTGTTTGTGTATTATATGTATATCTATGCTTTACACATAAAAAAGATAAGATTTTTTTTTTACCCTAAGAACCAATTTTTGCCTCATTGAGGGTGATATAGCTCCACTTGAGAATTTATGGCTAAGACCAGTAGTTATTTTTCTATTTTGTTTTTTTTAAATCCTCACATGAGGGAGAGAGAGAGAGAGAGAGAGAGAGAGAGAGAGAGAGAGATGAGAGAAACATTGATCAGTTGCCTTCTGTATGCGCCCTGACTGGGGATTGAACCCGCAACTCAAGTATGTGCCCTGATCGGGAATGGAACCGGCAACCTTTCAGTACACAGGATGATACTCAACGAATTGAGCTACTCTGGCTAAGCAAGACTGCTAGCTCTTAAATGGGGTGAGTTTTGCCCCTTAGGGGACTTTTTGCAATGTTTGGAGATATTTTTTGTTGTCCCAATGGGGTTTATTTTGGATGCTAATGGAATTTAATAGGCAGAGGCCAGGGATTCTATTAAACATCTTAGAATGCACCCCACAGCATAGAATTAACTAGCCCAAAATGTCAGTAGTGATGATGTTGAGAAACCTGGCTGTAGGTTCTACCTAAGAGTGTTTGTGTCCCAGTGGTCACACAAGGTGGGAGTTACACCAGGATGTGTCTTTGGTGTGTGTGTGTGTGTGTGTGTGTGTGTGTGTGTGTGTGTGTGTGGAGGCAGCTTCTTAAAGGCACTGAGCAAGGCTGTACATGAAGGAGCTCACCTGTTATGGGTATGACCATGATCTAGGGTGCTTAAGTAACATTGCTCTTGACATTTCTCATCTGCCTACATTCTTTTAAAAAAAAAAAACAACCCTATAATTTGCAGTGTCATGTGTTAGGTAAAGTGGCAGGGGAATGAGACTATTGAGTCATTACTTGACAGAGACCAAGGTCTAGTTAGGGGCAAGATTAATTCATATGTAATTGTTGAGTGCTTTCTACGGATTAACTAATATGTGTTCACAACAATTCTATGAAGCAAGAATATTACCATCCTCACTCCCATTTTTACAGATAAAGCAATTGAGGCTTTGATTATTTAAGTAACTTGCCCAAAGTCACACAGCTAGGAAATGGGTAGCCAGGATTTGAACTCAGGGCTTTAGACTCCAGAATCCACAAACTTGACATTGAATTTTATGACCTTCTAACTCTAATACAAAGTGAGCTCTTCTCAGTATCAGAGGAATTGCTAAAGTTCTGCTGGGGTTCAGCAGCCAGACTTGGCCAGTTTTCTGGTGTTAATAATTTTCTCTGGAGAGATGATTCTCAGCAGGAGAAAGCAGGGATGCCTTCCTGGAGGTAGTGCTCCTAAACCCAGGGTTTCTCAATCTGGGCACTATGGACATTTTGGATCAAGTAAGTTTTGCTATAGGGACAGTCTTGTGCACTGTAGGAGCTTTAGCTGCATCCTTGCCTTCTACCCCACCCTCCTCTCCAGTTGAGACCACCAAAAGTGTCTCCTGACATTGCCAAGTGCCCCTTGGATGGCAAAATCACCCTGATTAAAAACTAGTATCCTAAGTGTTGGTGTGGGGTTGGAGAGTGGGGAACATGGGCTGGGACAGCGGACAGCCTGGGTTCTCATGCCAGTGGGTCCTGTGTGATTCTGGACCAGACATTTCCCCTCTCTGGGCCTCAGTTTCCCCTTCCAAAAAGTAAGGTGGCTGGTTGCAGGCGGTGGTCCCTAAGGATCCTTTCTCTCTAGCAGCCGGAGATTGGCCCTGGAAGTGTGATCCCCAGCTCCAGCTGCCTTTCTTATGCAGTGCAACGACACCCGCACCTTCTGTGAGCCTGTTGTCCCTGCCGGCAAGCTGGCAGCAGCTGGTTCTGAGCTGAGCTCAGGGCTGGGCGCCACTGCTTCCCAGGGCAGGTGTGTGAAGGGCTCTTGGTGTTGCTTTCCACAGCAACACCCGGGTGACATTCCTAATTATAGTCAGGAAGAATAGGGCTCCCGAGGTGGCTATGGCTCAGGAGGTGGGGACTAGGCATTCTTGGGTGTGAGAAAACAATCAACACCAGAAAACTGGCCAAGCGGGGCTGCTGAAGTCATTTCCTGAGGTCCCAGTGGAAGAAGTTGGACCCTCCCATTTCTTTAGAGGAAACTCAGTTCTCGCCTTCACCTTTTGTCCTGGGAACCAAACAGATGTTCCACAGAGGAGTGGAAGGCCATCATGGGCTTCATTTGGCTTTGAAATTTAGGACTGTGGTAGACAATTGCCTGGTGGGGGTGCTCCCATAGTATTGAGAGTTGCTTCACTGTGTGGAAAGGTGGGATCCCATGAAGGTCAACTGGCAGCAGACCATATGACCTCAGGCAAGTCCACCAATCTCTCTTGGTCTCAGTTCCATCATCTGTACAATATGAATGTCAACAATAACAGTCTCTAGGAGTGCTAAGGGTTACACAGCTGTATAGGAGTTAAGCAATTATAGGAGTTGATACAGGTACCTCTGCACACCTGTAGATGGGGAAGAACAAGCACAGAGCCTCCAAACTGTGGCCAGCCTTTGCCATGCACTGCCCTTGATCCTTGGAGGAAAGGATTCTTAAACCTTGTTTTAGAGATGCAGCTCAGGAAGGCTGAAGCTCTTTGTGCAGCATCTCTCAGTACACGATGAAAAATGCTTCAAGCGCTGGAAGCAGGATTCCTACCCGGATTCCAAAGCCTGCATCCTGTCCTCGTCTGTGTGTGAAGCGATGGGTTGTGCTCCCAGAAATTCCCTCCCCCAACTCGGAGGGTCTGCCACTCACTCCCCCAGTCTGTCCATCAGAGCCTGGAATGTAAGCCTCCGAGTGTCTGTTGTTTACCATGGGCCTCTATCAAGAAGACAAAAAATAACATTGCATGTGGGTGAGGGGATGAGCCGATAAGGAGGCAGTGATGGCGAAAGGGACATCTGATAGGGGGTTAGGGAGCTGAACTGAAGCACAGATGGGTGGGCTGGGGGGTGGTGAGAAGATAAGGGGATGGAGGAGATGAAAGAGAGAAGCCCTCCCGGGTGAAGGTGGAGAGGAGGAAGATACGCTGCAGGGTGAGGTTGGCCCATGGGGATGGGGACGTGGGCATTAAAGGAGAAGACAAAGGAGATAGAATAGAGTGGGATGGAGGGAGATGGACTCAGAGAGAGACAATGTGGTAGTGGTGCTCTGATCCCAGATGGCCAGGCCTAGCTGCCGTGTCTGGCATGATCTTACTCTCCTCATTCTAGAAGTGAGCTCACAGCCTTTCCCATGCCAGGATCCTCTCAGTTAATCTGTGAGGTATGAGAGGCCTGGTCTGGTCCTCCGTTAGTAAAGGCACTGGACAAACCCCCTCCAGCCTTTCTCACTTCACCTTTCAGCACTTGCACTACTACCTTCTGTTCCAAGTTCTGGGGATACAGTAAAGGCTGCTGGATACCTGGCAGGTGAATATCAACAATCAAATAGATAAAGAAGGTGCTGAGAGGTAGCCATAACTGCTATGAAGAAAATAAAACTGTGCACAGTGAGAGGAAATAGATAGAAGGTGGTTATGGTGGGTTGGCTGATCTGAGCAGGTGTTTGTGAGGAGGTGACATTGGATGTGGTACCTATTGATAAGAAGGATAGAGCCATGATAATATCTAAGGAACAGGAATCTAGGTGGAGGGAGATCAAATGCAGAGGCACTGAGTTGGGAGTATGCTAGTATGCTTGGCTGGTGAGGGAGTGTGAGAGAATGAGGCTGGAGAGGTGGGGAAGCCAGAGCATGCGGAAACTTGGAGTTCAGATTTTATCCCCAGTGTAATGAGAAAGCCTGCTGGAACTTCACTGTGGCCTTGGGTAAACTGATTTCTCCTCTGGGCTTTAGTCACTAATAATTGTGAGCTGGGTGCATGAGACTCCGTGATCTCTAATGTCCATTTGACCCTGAAGTTTGGTGGACATTTGAGCACAGTCAATGAGGGCACCCCTAAGACCCAGAATCCCCTTTGCCTATTGTTTTACCACATAGGGCAACATTCAGGTGCATGAGTTCAAATCTTGACCTCACCATTAAATTTGTATGTAACTTTCAGCAAGTGGCTTAATGTCCCTGAATTTTCAATTTCCTTATTTGTAAAATGGGAATAATAAAAGCATGCTCCTCTAGGGGCTATTATGGAGAGGAAATGAGATAAATATGCAAAGGATTTAACTCACCTTCTGATGTACAATAAGCTATTGTGACTGGTGTCAAGGATCTCCCAGTTTTCACTTTGATGTTAGAATGAACCAAAGTGTCCACCCACTGATGGATCATTTCTACCTGGAAACTGATGTTGCATTGGTACATCTAACTAAACATGATCAAAATAAAACTCATCATTCCCCTAGCTCCTCATCCCTCCCCCATCCTGTTTCTCTTCCTGGTCCTTTATCTTGGTTCATGGCACTGTGATTCTCCCAGACACTCAGGCTCAATCCCAGAGTTATCTTGGACTTCTTTTCCCACATCTAATCAATCGCCAAACCCTATCTGCAAGCCTCCACAATGCCTCATCTGTCCCCTCTTTTCATTCCTAATGCTTTCCTTCAGGTTTACCTTACCCCTCACCTCAGCTCTGCGATAATCTCTGAACTGGCTGCCTGCTTTGGTTCTTCCTCCTTATCGCCCTCTCTGCCACCCATCACCACCACTTTTCAAACACTGCTGCCAGAGTGACCTTAATGCATATCTTTAAGCAAGTCACTCTTTTTGCTTTAAAGTTTTCTCTATCTCCCCATCCACTCTAGGCCACAGGATAAAACGTATCACCTCAGCCTGCCTTGGAAGTCTCTTATAATCCAACTAGAGGCCCGGTGCACAAAAATTTGTGCACTTGGGCGGGGAGGGGAGGGGCCTCAGCCCGGCCTGTGCCCTCTCGCAGTCTGGGACCCCTCAGGAGATAACAACCTGCTGGCTTAGGCCTGCTCCCGGGTGGCAGAGAGTGCAGGTAGCCTAATCCCTAGGTGCAGCCCCTGGTCGGGCTCAGAGCAGGGCTGATTGGGGAGTTGGGGCACCGCCCCGTCATGCACAGAGCAGGGCGGATTGGGAGGTTGCGATGCCACCCTCAGTCACGCTCAGGGTAGGGCCGATTGGGGGGTTGGGGCACCACCCCCTGTTATGCACAGAGCAGGGCCAATCAGGGGGTTGGCGCACTGCTCCCTGTCATGCACAGAGCAGGGCCGATCAGGGGGTTGGGGAGCTCCCCCCTGTCATGCACAGAGCAGGGCCCATCAGGGTGTTGAGGAGCTCCCCCCGTCACACACAGAGCAGGGCCGATCAGAGGGTTGGGGGCACCGCCACTGTCACACTCAGGGCAGGGCTGATGGGGAGGTTATGGCTCTACCCCATCACACACAGAGCAGGGCCCGTGGGGGGGGGGGTGTTGGGGCGCCGCCCTCTATCACCCACAGAGCAGGGCCCATCAGGGGGTTGGGGCACCTTCCCCTGTCAGGAACAGAGCAGGGCAGATAGGGAGGTTGTGGCCCCGCCCCCTGTCACACACAGAGCTGCAGGGCGGTCAGGGGGTTTGGGCGCTGCCCCCTGTCACGCTGATCCTGGTGCTGGGAGGCCTCGCGGCTCCGCTGATCCCGGTGCTGGGAGGCATATTACCCTTTTACTATATAGGATAGAGGCCTGGTGCATGGATGGGGGCCGGCTGGTTTGCCCTGAAGGGTGTCCTGGATCAGGGTGGGGGTCCCCACAGGGTGGGGGGTGCCTGGCCAGCCTGGGTGAGGGGATGATGGCTGTTTGAAGCTGGTCACACACCCTTCAGGGTGGGGGTCTCCACTGGGGTGCCTGGCCAGTCTGGGTGAGGGGCTGAGGGCTGTTTTCAGGCTGGGACTGAAGCTCCCAACTGGTCCTTTTTTTCTTTTTCTTTTTTTTTTTTTATTCTGGGCCAGCTTTAGCTCTGAGGCTCCAGCTCTTAGGCATCCGCTGCTGAAAGCAGGTATCTGGTTTGTTTAGGTTCTATAATCGAAACTCTGTATCAATTCCAGCTCTGAGATCCCGGCTCGCTGAAAGCAGGTTTCTGGGGTTTTGTTTAGCTTCTATATTTGTTACAATGTTTTTTAAACTGCAAGCTCAGAGGCCGGCAAGGCAGCCAGGGAATGTTGGTTTCCTCCGTCACTGAAGCAAGCAAGCCTCATGTTAGTTTCAAGCTGCCTGGCTGCCGGCCACCATCTTGGCTGGCAGTTAATTTGCATATCTCGCTGATTAGCCAATGGGAAGGGTAGTGGTCGTACGCCAATTACCATGTTTCTCTTTTATTAGATAGGATTCTATTCTACCTTTCCATGGTTTTCCATCCTCCTCCTCTAACATACATTAAACCTTAATGACACTTGTCTGCTCAACCTTCTTTGAACATGGCTCACTTCTAAAGAACCTCAGTTTAAGTTTTTCCTCTCTGCCTAGAATCTGTCCATGCTCCCATGGTGCCTGTTCGTGTCTCATCCATCCTTAGAATTTGATCTCAGCCTCCCTAATTCTTGGAGCCTTCCCAGATGTCTATGCCCGCCAACCTGTTAGATCCCACCTCTTTCTTTCCCATACTTTCACATTATCTTTGTAAAAACTATTTAACAGGCTTTTTTTTTTTTTATTCTTATGTATCCATTCTTATCCCCTACTATATTTGTGAATTCTTGGAAGAGGGAACTCTGTCTTGGCCATCTTTATACTGTTGTCTAGACTTACTAAATGGTTTAAGAAGTCTGTTAGGTTTTTCGAACCTAAGATAGCTAAAATAGGACCTTGATTCCACTCCTCCCAGATCTCTCTCATTGTTCTGAGAAATTCTATTTTTTTCTCCCAGTCTTTCTCTTTGTGGTAGATGGCACCATCATCCACCTAGTTGCTCAAGCTCCAAGTCTGGGAGTTTCATCCTTGACTCCTCTCTTTCTTTTTTCTCATTGTAAGTCCAATTTAATACCAGTTTAGCTCTAGCTCCAAAATTCATCCCAAATTTGTCCATTTCTCTTCACCTAACCTGCCACCACCCTATTTCAAGCACTGTGACTTCTCTTTCCTGGACAGCCCTAAAGACCCGCAAGTTATCTCCTGCTGCCCTGTACTCTATTCTCCTCTTTGGAATGAGAATGTTCTTTAAAAATGTGCATCACATTAAGTCACTAACTGACTTGAAATCCTCTAGTCATCTCCTATCATGTGGAAAAACACAGATTTCTTACTCTGGTTTATAGAACCATGCATACTTGCTTCTCTAACTACATATTATACTACTCTCCCTGGTGCCTACATCACATTTCCAGACATGGTGTCCTTTTCTTCAATATATCAAGTTTAGGGCCTTTGTGCTGTTAATTCTATCCACACTACTATTCTTCCTCATCTCCATGTTGCTGTCTCTTCTTGTAATTTAGATTTTATTTTAAATGTCATTTTCTCAATCTGAATTACCTACCCAATCATTTTATCATATCATTATACTTTAAAACTCTGGGTTGTACGTCTCAGTATCTGATTATTTTTTACTCTATTTTCCCCCCCATTCTACTAGAAACAAACCTTATAACATTAGGAACTGTTTTCCTAGTGCCTAGGATAGTGCTTTGCACATAATAAGAACTTACTGAAAAAACAGCAATAATAATTATTATTACTACTAGAGACCTGGTGCATGGATTTGTGCACTGTTGGAGTCCCTCAGCCTGGCCTGTGCCCTCTCTCAATCTGGGTCCCCTCAGGGGATGTCGGACTACTGGTTTTGGCCTGCAGGGATTGGGCCAAAACTGGCAGTCCGACATCGCCTGAGGGATGTAGTAGTGCGCAAAATGGCAGGTGGCCAAGGAGGAGCTTGAGCCCAGGCTGGGTGCCGCACCACTCCCGCACAATCTGGCCCGCTGTACCTGCTGCCACTGCCGCTGGGTAGTAGTGCTGCAGTGGAGGCGGGAGAGGTTCCTGCCTCCAGAGCTGCGTTTGCCAGCCATAAGCTCGGCGTCTGGTGCTCATCAGTCAGCTGAGCAGTGCTTCTGCTGTGGGAGCTCACTGACCACCAGGGGCAGCTTCTGCATTTAGCATCTGCCCCTTGGTGGTAAGTGTGAATCATAGCTACCGGTTGAGAGGTCGAGTGGTCGACCAGTTGCTTAGGCTTTTATATATATATGTCTATATATATGTATATATATAATTAATTGTGTGGGAAAAATGGGGTAATAATATTAAGCTTATAGGGTTTTTTTTGAGGATTAGCGATACTTCATAGAGAACATTTAGTATACTATAATTGATGTTATCATTTTTTGCCCAATGTCTGAGGTTGGGCAGAGCTCTAATGCAGGTTTCTCTCACTTCGTTTGAAGCCTGGGCTCTTACCACTACGTGAGAGAATTGGTAACACTGTGGTTTTTTTTGTCTGACATTAATATAGTTATAAGAGCCTTTGTTATATTAAGTGTTTGCATCGTATATCTTCTCCATCCTCTTCCTTTTAAACAATGTAGTTCAAGTAATCAGCATATAGTTGGATCTTGCTATTTTAGTGGTCTGTCAATCTCTGCTTTCTAATCAGCAGATTTTTTAAAAACTCTGTTTTTAAAGTCATTTTCTTAGTGGTTTCTCTAGGGATGACAACATACTTCTTAATTCATAGCAGTAGTAATGTGATAAATTAATTAAAGATTAGTACTAACAATTTTGATAAAATATAGAAACTTTTTCTCCAATGTAACTTCATATGCTTCCCCTTCCTTTGTGTTATTATTGTCACATATATGACATTTATATACATTATAACCAACAATTCAGTGTTGTAATTGTTGTTTTATATAATCTTATTTTTTAAGAAGTTTAGAAAAGAAAAAAGTATAATGATTTTATATTTGCCTACATATTTACAATTTTTAGTACTTATTATTATTTGGTGGATTCTAGTTAGCACCTGCTATCATTTCCTTTCAGCCAAAAAGACTACCTTTACTATGTCTTATAAACCAGATCTACTAGCAATAAGTTCTCTGTCTTTATTCATCTGAGAATATCTTTATTTCACCTCCAATATTGACTGTATTTTTGGTTATAGAATTCTTGGCTGACAGTTATTTTTTCTTTCAGTACATTGGGGATATTTTTCCAAACCTTTTGGCCTCCATGGTTTTTGATGGGAAACCCCTTATTAATCATACTATTGTTCCATGTATGTGATGAGTTGAATTACTCCTCTTGATGCTTTTAAGGTTTTCTCTGTCTTTGGCCTTTAACTGCTTGACTACAATATGTCTAGGTGTGTTTATCTCTTTGTGTTTATTTTCTTGGCATTCACTGGGGAGTTTTGCCTACAAGTTCCTCAAATATTGTTTCTGTTCCTTTCTTTTTCTCCTTTCCTTCTGGGATTCCTATTATATCTACATGTAGAGGAACAGCTCTGCTACTGTGCTCTGATATCCTACACGTGTCCTTGTAGGCCATGTAGGCAACATTTACCTGTAGTATGATCCAAGTCTTGGTAAAGCGCCTGCTATTTCCAGTGGCATAATGGGAGGTAAGCAGCCTTACAGGGAGCTGCCATGGGAAGATAATCATGCATTTCCCTAATTTGTAGAAAAAATCCACAAAGCTGTTTTTCACCCATCCTCTTGTTTAATTTATTCAATTCAAGTCACACAACTTTCAACCTTGACCCTCTTTAGGGTAGAGCTTCAGGTTCCTGTGTATGTCTACAAAATTTCCAGTGATAATTTAGAGAAAGCTTCTCAGTAGCAGAGCTATCCACTGCCAGAGCAGCCTGTCATTAGCCCCTCTTGGTTTGGTGTTTTCTGTGAAACTAGGGACATAAGAAGCTGACACCTTGCTTCTGTATACGTAATAAATTGTCTGAACACACTTGGCTAGTTGCCTCTTTGAGGCCTAATCTATGAGACTGTGTTAAGCTGCAGTACAGATTCCTGTTAGTTGCTGTGCTACTGCTTTGGGATTGCCAACAGTATGTTGAGAAGCTTGTTGCTATCTGGATTGGATTAAATAGCGTCCCCCAATACTGGTAGCTCATGTCCACCTAGAACCTCAGAATGTGACCTTATTGAGAAATAGGATTTTTGCAGATGTAATCAAGTTAAGATGAGTTCATATTAAATTAGGTTGTGCCCTAATCCAGTGTCCTCATACAAAGAGGGAAATTTGGAGATAGAGGCATGTAACAGAGAAGTTGATGTAAAGACAGACAGGGAGAACACCATGTGATTGGAATGATATGGCTGCAGAAGAAATGATAACCACTAGTTATCTAGTGGCAACCACTAGAAAGTTGGAAGAGGTAGGAAGGATTCTCCCAAAGGTGGGGGGGGGGGGAGAGAAAGAGGAGAGAGAGAGAGAGAGAGAGCGAGAGAGAGAAAGAGAGAGAGCTTGATTTTGCTGCAATTGCCTCCAGACCAGGCTGGGTTGGGGGTGGGAGAGGTTGAAAGCAGCTACAGACAGGAACAGCACAAACTCCCACAGTTCTTACTCAAAGTTCAGTAGCTTTTCATGTATTTATTATATGTCTTTGGTTGATTTCCAGTGTTCTGAAATAGTTATTTTATAGTTGATTTTTTGGGAGAGGATTTCCTTGTTTCCTCATTTGGCGATACCAGAAGTCTTCCCTTGTGTCTAATTGGAGGGTTTAGAATGATGAACAATATGATTGGTTTTAACTCTACCTTCTCAGTATTTGTTTTCTATTTGTCCCATTTGTATATTTTCCCTCTACTTTCCTGCCTTCTTTGGGTTAATCAAATATTAATTAGTAGCCTATTATAATTTCCCTACTTGCTATAACTCTTTGTATTATTTTTAGCACTGCTCTAGGCAATTCAAGTATCCTTAATTTATGTAGTCTACCTTGAAGTAATGTCACATTAATTCATGTAAAATGTAAAAATCTCCACTTACTTCATTTAGCCCATATTCTGTGCTATGATTGACATATATAATAAACACACATATGTAATTTACCACACATTAAAATGTTATTATTTTTTATTGGTAGACCCAATTTTCCATCTGGTGTCATTTTTCCTTAGTTTGAAGAACTTCCTTTAGCATTTCTTATAGTGCAAATCTGCTCAATGAATTCTCTCACAGCATGTTCACCTAAAATTAATTTGTCTTCACTCTACTTTTTAAGGATATTCTCACTGGATATATAGGTGTTTTTTTTCTTTCTGTATTTTAAAATTACTGTTCCTTTGTTGTCTTGCCTCTATTGTTTAGTATGAGCATCCAAGTGACATTTATAGTGTTTCTTATTTTTCTTATGGCTGCTTTTAAAATTTTTCTCTTTACCTTTGATTTTTAACAATTTGACTCTGATATATGTAGGCATGGTTCAGTTTGTATTGATTCTGTTTGGGGTTTGTTGAATTACTTGCATCTATAAGTAGATTCTTTTAAAAAGTCAAATTTGGGAAAATATTGGTCATTAAGTCTTCAAACATTGCCCCCCCCCCCTTATTTGTTCTCTTGTCCCATCTGGGACTCCAATTATATGTATATCTGTCTACTTAATATTATCCCAGGGGTCTTTGGGATTCTGCACATTTATAAAGATACTTTTTTCTCTGTTCCAGTTAATTTTCTATTTCAAGTGTTATGCTGTATTTTTCTGCCCTAGAATTTCTATTTTTAATTGTTTCCATTTAAATAGATTCACATTCTCCACTGTGAATCCCTAGCTTTTCACTCATTGTGACCATCTTTCCCCTTCAGTCCTTAGACATATTTAAAACTGTTTTTATAACATAACTTATAAACTGTTTTAAAGTGCTTGTCTGTTAATTTCAACACCTGGGTCATCTTGTGGTCTGTTTGACTTGACTGCTTTTTTTCCTCTTGATTATGTTTCACATATTCCTACTTCTTTGCACATATAGTAATTTTTTATTGTATGCTGACTATTTGAAGGATTGTATACATGTGTAAAAAATTGTGTTGTTTTCCCCCTTCCTAAATAAATGACATCATACCATTATACTATTCTGTAGTTTGACTTTTATTTTTATCTTTAAAAGTATAGATCTTGGGCATCATTCCATACTAGCCCACAAAGACATTCTCATTCATTAAAAAAGCTGTGTAGTTTTCTGTAGTATAGATATATCACAAAGTAATTAATCAGTCCTCAAATGATCCACCTCTTTATCGTAAGGCTTCTCTAGATTAGGAAACTAAAGCTCACCCTGTCCACTTCTCAGACAGAACCTAACCTCCTTTTCCCCACATGCATCTAGAAGTTATTGTGAGCAGAGCTCACAAGGAGGATGCTCTACAGAAGCATAAGATAATGTTTCTGCCTGTTTCTATAAGTGATTGCCATATAAGGTAGATGGTGGTAGGTGGCAGAGGGACAGATAATATTCTGGGAAGGAGAGAGAGAGAGAGAGAGAGAGAGAGAGAGAGAGGAGGTCATAAGAGATAATTATTTCTGGCTTTTAGGAATCAGGAGAGGCCTCATGTTGTTGGTGACATTTGAGTTAGAACAGAAATGGACAAAGGGTATTTTGAAAAATGTGGTTCCAGAGAGCAGTGTGGACACAGGCAGTGACAAGGGCCTGGATGGGGAAGAGACTTTGGCTTGAGCATCTTGCATGCGGCAAAGCTTGGATAAGAAAACTGGTACAGCAGGTTGAGACCTGCTGGCTGTGGTATTAAACTGCAGTTCCAAGAAATGAGGAAGGAATGAGCATTTTCATAAGATTTCTGTTTGTGTAGAGTCTATTGTAAGTTTCAAAAGACTGGATTCATAGATTAGAAGTTCTTCCTGGAGGAACACCTCTTAAGAGCAAATTTCAATACATTTGCTGAATAAAGTCCCATCCCTTTCCTTGCACTTTAAAAAATCTGGGTCTATTTCCTTTGTTTGTTTATCCCAGGTTTCTGGTTCTAAGATGTGTGGGCTCAGGTTGACTGTGTGCCCACACTGCCTCCTTGTGCCAAATTTGTGCATAGCACTCAGCAAAACCACTCCCCAAGACAGCAGGGGGTGGAGAGCTCAGGGAGTGAGTCATATCCCACAATGCTCAGTGCCCTATTCACTAAGTTTTTTGATGGAGAGACTGATTTCATTAACAATGATGTCAGGACAAGCACTCACATTCCCCTTCACAGTCACATTGATGGGAGGGGAGACAGTCTATGTTCAGGACCTGCCTCTCCCAGCCTGCTGGGCTCAAGGGAAATGATGAGACCTCTGCCTGCTTCTGTTGGCACCCAACCCCCTGGCTTTGTGCACCTTAAGTTATGGTTACATTTTTGATCAAGGAGAATAATTTTTTTTTCACTCTTTTTTGATCTTCACATTCTTTTCTAATTATAATGAGAATTTCGGAATTAGTTTTTGGGTCCTTGAGAGCACTTCCTATGAGAAGAGTAGACAGCAAAAGTAGACTCAAAATCGCCCTGAGCACAAGGGGGAAGCTGTCTCTAAAGCACAAAGCTCTCGCCCTGCATGGAAGGTAAGTTCAATGTCTTCTGCTGAACATCGAGCCCCATCCAGATCTGGCTTTACCTTCCTTTTTAGCCTCAACTCTAGACACTTCCTCTCTATGCAGCAGAGCTTCCCTCAGAAAACATTTCAAGTTGCTGCCTGGGATACTCTCTGCTCAACCTTTATTCCGGCCCACATCATCATCCTTCTAGGGAGCTCCTATCTACCCACAAGACTCAGAGCAAATACAACACTTCTGCAAGTCTTTCCGGGGCCCGAAGTCAGTCAGCTTCCATGGAGTTCAATGATTTGTCCATCTCTCTTCTTAGGGTCCCTTGTGCCTAGTAACAGCAGCCTGACTTAGGCAGGCACTCAGTGAAGGCTTGTGGGGGAATGCGTAAACTGTCCCAGCTCCATGATTTGCCGGTGGCCAACATGGCGGATGGATAGTGACTTGAAGAGGCAGAAGGTTAGAGAGAAGAAGGAAGAATAGGAGTAGGTGCATGAGGAGTACTGAAACCCCTAATGTGTCCCCCCAAACCTGCCCTTAACATCAAAGCAGATAGCGGGGCACTCATCTCCCTTGGTTGTCATGCTGGGTTTCCTTCCCACTCCAGGCTCTCCATGTCAATTTCTCTTGAGTTCACTCCTATAACTTCACTAACCCTGCCCACCCCCAAACTGGGATTGGCAGCCGAATGTCCTGGATCATGATGAGCCCCTGAGTACTTTCTCACTGAGTCCCAAAGACCAGCTTCAAATTCGGGATCCACAATCTATTTATTGGCGTGGGGGTCAAATATCTTTACTTCTTGGAGTCCCAGTTTCCTTGATTGTAAAATCAATATGGTAGTCTTTTCTCTATGTATCTTAGGAGGCAGGTGTAAAAAAAAAATCACATTTGATAATAGATAATAATGGATATGAAAGTGCTTCCTGGAAATGCTGTAGCTAATTATTATTATAATGGTAACTGATACAAAAATAAGGTCCTGGAATATTGCTGTTGACTTCATTCTTTCATGAAAGCTGAAGCCAAAAATAGGGCAGACTCTAGGGATGGACAAATATCACATTAGCCAACATGTTGAATCAATCTGAAGCTATTAAACAGATCTTTAAGGCCTTTTATCTTCTCTTAACAAGAAACAAAGTGGACTAGACACTGAATCCTTGGGGCTCTTGTACCTGCAGCCACCCCAGAGGCAGTGTGGCTTCATGGTGAAGAATATGGGGTTTGGCATCAAATGACCTGGATTCAAAACTCATCTCTGCCAAATGGGTAGAATTACTTTAGCAACAGCTTAGCCTCTCTGTGGCTTAATGTCTTTTCAGTAAAAGGGTAATAATTTTAATAATGGCACTCATCTGTTGTGCTTCTTGGGACTAGAAGCAGTGGTCCTGTAAGGCACTCTGAACAGTGGCTGGTGTGCAGTAAAGATTAGCTTTGATCATTTCCTGTTTTCTTTCTGCTCTTGGGGGTGGACTGTTTTGCTCTCATCTTGAATAAAAGAACGAGACTCAATAATGAGCAGGCAAAGGGCAAGGGCAAGAAAAACATTGGATTAAAAATTGGCTAATAAAGGCAATAGAAAGGTATTTAGCAGCTCTCTCATCCAATTCTCTCATTTTAAAAATGGGAGAACTAAAGTTCAGGAAGGGAATATTTTTCCCAAGGTTACATAAACTCAGTTCAATGTATCGACTCTTTTCTCAGGCCTATTATACTCCAAGCATTTTCCACATTTCTGTGAATAATTGGGTTAACAAAAAATAGTTCTTGCCTTTGCACAATATTTGTCAAAGTGTGTAAGCTGCAAAATAAAGTTCTAAAGGTCAGAATTTAACCCAGAAAATGCTGGGTTAAGTAAAAATGAAACAGGTTTCTGGCTCGGGCTTTGCTCATTTCCAAGAGGGAGTTTCCAACGTGTAGCCTATGACAGGAGTCCTTCTTCCCTTGGAGTCTCATGTGGGATTCATGCTCTGGGGCATGTCCTATGGACAATGTGACTCTAGGTAGAAGTTCACAAAGCACTGGGGGTGGGTGCATGAAAACAGATTTATGAGAAGTTCATTGGTGCCAAGGCAAAGATGGGATGTAGGCAACAGCTCAGGGGGACCTACCTTGAGGGTATAGAGCCTCCTTCCTTCTGTCTTGTGTTTTTAGGTAGAGAAACTCTCCTTCCAAGGAACACTTCAGAGCACACACTTTAGGAATAGCAGTCTTGCCACCAAGGTGTTGAAGGAAGAAGAAACAAGACAACCAGATTGAGGCAATGACGAGAGCAGGATAAGGATGCTTGCTACCACTGGTATGATGTCTACCTTGTCGACCACAGTTTCCTTTTACTTGTTACATTACCTGAATAACACATTCACTTCTCACACCAACTCTCTGAGGTAAGTACTATGAACACCCCCATTTGCAGATAAGGAAACAGGCCCAGGTGGTGCAATGACTTGCTCAAGGTCATCTAGCAAGTGAGTAGAGGAGTTGAAGTTGGAATCTAAGCAATTGGCTTCAATCCAGGCTTGGAACCTAGATAGGGGTATAGATGTGACATGTAGTTCTCTTTGCCTGCATTCTGTGCATAGATGTAGGACTAATTATTCTAGCAGTTGTACCTGTTTAGCATTTTGACCTGCCATGTGATCACAGGTATGGGAACGGAGGGATCCAGCTTGGGGATGGGAAGTCCTTCCCACTTATGTCTACTTTCCCCTATTCCAAGGATTTGCTCAGATATCACAGTCTCCGTATGTACTGCCTTCTCTATGCTCAGGACTTTGTTTATGCTTGCCTGTGGCACTTCTTGAATTGTACCTTGTTTCCAAGCTGTTGGCACAGATATAAGAATGCCTCTTAACAAATCATAGTTGCTTGAAGGCAGACACAAGTTCTTATTTCTGGCCTCAGATTTATCACCTCAGGGCTTTGCTCAGCCACTACTGTTAAATGAATGAATTCAGAACCATTGGATAGAACTTAAAAACCTCCCTGAAAAGAGGAAATACTATACTCAGGTCATTTAGTGCTATTCTCTAAATATTCCCATCTTCTCACCTTCCAGGCAAATAATAAAATGGCATTCCTTCACCTTTTTTTTTTTTTAAATTACATGTGACCACGTCATCTGCTTTGGGAACTTAAATGTGAGTGGAAGGGATGTGAGTGTTACTGGGAAAAAGATTCAAGAACCAATGAACCATTCATATTTCTTGCTCTGCCATGATGAGGGCAACATTTCAGATGGTGGCTGCTCTATGAGCCTGAGGCTGAGAGTGGCTTGGAGTAGTGTTCCAGCTGCTATAGTGATGCTAGATGGACCTGAAAGCCACGTCCATTCTGTGATCCATGACTAGGGAGGCGGAGAGGAGCATGTCACCTTGTGGGTGACATGTGAAGGCGTGGGTGGATGGTAGAGAGCAGAGGTCACAACTGGTGGCCTGCGTTCTATTCTGCTTACATAGCATTTTTAACAATTTTGAATTAATTGCTATTGTTAAAAGTGCCCCCCCCCTTTTTTTTACTTCTGTGGGAAAATCAGAAGATCTGGGTGATGAAGTGAGCGACTTCTTTTAGACACACTGTGCACACTGCAGGTTCTCACTATCTGTGGCCAGACCTGCGTCATTCATTTCTTTACCTGTCTGATCCTTGGAGCCATTGGAATGGGAGACCCTCATTTGGACTTGGGACACCTCAAGTTGATACAATATCAACCTACATTATATCCAGTAGATGTTATTAGAGGTAAAACAGTGCACATTCCTCTTCTGGATTTTGAGGGCAGCTGCTTTTTCTAGAAATAGATAAGATTATTTTAGGGTCAGTGTCAGGGCCTAAAAGAACAAAAATGCATAACACTTGAACACATCTTTCCGTGCATAAGATGTAATAATTCTGGATTGAGACTCAAGATAGAGTCAGAGAAACCAAGAGCTTTTCTTTCTTTCTTAAAAAAAACCCATATTTTTATTGATTTCACAGAGGAAGGGAGAGGGAGAGAGAGATAGAAACATCACTGATGAAAGGGAATCATCGATTGGCTGCCTCCTGCACGCCCCACACTGGGGATTGAGGTCACAATCTGGACATGTGCCCTGACTGGGAATCGAACCGTGATGTCCCGGTTCACAGGTTGATGCTCAACCAGTGAGCCACACCGGCTGGGCTCAAGAGTTTTTCAAAGTAAAGATGGCTTCAGTTAGACCAGATTGGGAAGTCGTGGCTTTTGGTTCTGTTAGCAAATCAGCCATGCCCTTTTCCCTTCCTGTAAGTGGGCTAGATCGAGAGAAGATAAAGATGGAAGTTGTTAAGAGAAAGTGGACAGTGGGCAGAGACAAGACCGCTAGAGAGGTTGGAGTGTGGAGGAGAAAGTTACATAAAGGCTTCAGAGAAACTCTGTTGAGACTGTTTCGGATCAGCAGATAAAAGAAGCAGTGGAACAAACACAGAAGAGAACAAAGGCAGCAGAGGAAACCCACAGGGATCAGCAGATAAGTCAGGGGAAGAAGACAAAGGGAACTAAATTTAACCAGGGAGAAAAGATGCCTCAGCCGGGCCAAGAGCAGGCTATAAATACCTTCAAGGCGACAAGCTCCAGAAAGAAAGGAAGGATTATTCACTCTCTCCCCAGATGTAGGACAGAGACAGGGACCAGAAGGAAGCTAAGACGGCGTCAGGCTGCTGGGCCCAGGGGAACAGAGCAGTGTTTGTGCCCTGCTAGGAACTGGCCAGTGAGTGGGGACCGGCTCCTGGGCAGCTGCTGAAAGTGGGATGTCCTCCAGGCTTTCCCGCGGCTGCCAGGCCTGGGACCCTTCAGAGACCACCAGTCTCTTGCAGGGCTGCATCTCTGCTAAAAGAAACCCTTCGGCTCTAAGTGTCATGGCTGACTGGTAGCCTCCCAGCCACTTCCTTTCTCTAACTTCCATCTTTTCTCTTTATCAAATGGGAATAATTGCTGGTCACGTCATAAGGACGGTGTGAGGAGCAAATGAGCTTTGTATGCCAGGAGGATTTGGAAGCCTGAAAGCCTGTGGCAGACGGAAGAAGTTTGCTCTGCCCGATAACCGCTGGACTTCATGTTCCCAGGCCCCACGGCCAAGCGGGTCAGGGCCACTGTTAAAGGACAGGAAGGTCTCTCTCCCTATTCCTCTCCCTCTCTCCCCCATCACTTGCATTCTCCCTGTGTTCTTCACTCAAACATTCCTTAATGCGCTGGTGATGCACAGTGAGGCCTTGGAGACATGCCCCAGACCAAGGCTCAGTCTGTCTGTCCAGAGTTAAAGGCTCAGTAGGGAGACACAGACATGGACCCACAGGACTTCCTTCTAGTGAGATAGTGATAATGCCGCCAGTGATCCAGGAGGAGGGGGTGGTCCAGGCGAGAGGAAGAATGTGAACCAACGTACAGAGACAGGAACAGCACACTGCATGCTGGGGAACTGCAAACAGTTCAGTGAGGACTGGAGCTCAAGGAGGGTTCACCTCCAGGCTTGCCTGGGCTGCGGAGTAGTGTGAGGTGAGGCTGTTTTATGCAGGGTCTTGTAGATTGAGCCAAGCATCTTTGTCCTACTGTGGGGGTGGGGGGTTGGTGGGTAGGGGCGGGATTCAGTGATGGGTTTGGAGCAAGGGGTGCCAAGGTCACCTCTTCATTTTAGATAGCGATCTCTGTAGTAAGTGAGTGGTGGATTTAGGCCAGGGGTCTGAGCAGACACTGCCCCACTCCTGATACACAGTTTGCCAGGAGCCCAAGCGACCAGACCACATGGAGAGAGGGAAAGGGTTAATGTAGGAGCTGAGCTGAGACTAATGAGTGAAAGTGCTAATTAACTGAGGGCAGGTGTCCAGGAAATGGCCCAGTTTGTGCTTCCTTGCTTAGGCTGATGATAATATACCACTCGTATTCCATATTTTTCCTTGGAGGAAACACCACCCTGGGGCCCAGTTTCCGTAACTGAGGAGCAGGACTGGGTGCCTCCTCTTGTCCCTTTCTCCTTCCTGTTCACATTTCTGTTTGAGAAACAAAGGGAATGGCCTGGGTAGAACAATACCATCATGAAAACTCCCCAAACAGAATTTCATGGTGGAAGGAAGCTTTAAAGATCATGTGTCCTAGACATCTTTTGAAGGTTACATCCAGCTCCCACCATCTAAACTGAGAAAAAGATGCAATCTCTTCTACAATCAAAAGATAGTAGAAGTTAGCTGGGGATTTATCATTTTGATTGAAGAACCCCAAGTATAACACTAGATGTGTTGCTTGTTAGCCATACGTAATAATTTTTCAGCAATTTAGAATTTAAAAATAATGTAAGAGATTCTGAAAAGGTAGATATTTCAAATGGAAGCTTTCTGAATGGTCAAGGATTTTTTTCCCCAAGGCCCCCAGGGACTCTGGCTGATTGGAAAATTTCTGTTTCTTTCCCTGGTAGATAGTGGATAAGATCAAGAATCTCAGGTCAGACAAGTTTCACATACAGACCTCATCTCAGAGTGGCTTTGGCCAAGTGACAACCTCTTTAACCCCTGTTTTGTTCTTAAATGGAACCAAAGGTAGTCCATACTTCATTGGGTTGCCGCAGGCTGTTTGTAAGTCTCTCTGTAACATGCTAACTGTTACCAGTAGTCGTAGGAACACGGTTTCTAGGTCACAGGGCTGGGGCAGGTCAGAGAGTGGATCTGGCTGGATGCCTAAGTGGCAACAACAGAACACTCTGACCGACTTTATGAGACAGGACATTTTTTATCTGTCATCACTGATGTGGGATGTGCTGCAGAAGTGCTGAAGATGGCATCAGAGGTGTCATCATTTGTGTCTCCTCTTTGTCATCCTTAGGTTTTCAGGCTGGCTTCATGCTAGGCCCCAGATAAGTGCAGACAGTTCAACTGGATTTGTGAGACACACATTTCTAGGAGAACAGAGACACATCTACGGTGTCTATAATGAGGAAATCCTTCCCGGAAGCCCCTAGCAGATATTTACTTCTGGCCTGAGTTTGGCCACACCCCTGTTCCTAAGCTAATCACTGGCAGCAGGAATCAGTTGAACACATTTGCTTATTTACACCATGCCTCTGAGCTGGGGGTAAGGTCACCTTTCTCTCCTTCACGTGGAGAAGGGTAGATTTTTGAATAAAAGTGGATTATGTTAGCAAGAAGGCAGGAGGAAATGGATATAGGATAGGCAACCAAGTGTTAACTCTGCAGAGTTCATTGAGATATCTGTAGTAGTTGGCTAGGACTACTAAGCAAAATACTATACGCAGGGTGGCTTAAACAATACAAATAGTTTTATGGCAGAGTAGTATTGCTTTTGTGATAGCATGGATGGACCTGGAAAGTATTATGCTAAGTGAAATAGGTCAGTCAGAGAAAGACAAGTACCATATGAATCCACTTATATGTGTAATCTAATGAACAAAATAAGTGAACAAACAAAATGAAAACAGAGAATAGACTGACAGTTGTCAGTTGGGAGAGAAGGGTTGGGTAGGAGGGTTGTGTGAAAAAGGAGAAGGGATTAAGTAAATAACAAACAAAAAACAACCAAACCTACAAACCTCATAGATAGGCAATAGTATGATGATTACTAGAGGAAAAGAGGTTGTGGAGGAAGATAGGAGAAGGTAAAGGGAGGATAAATGGTGATGGAAGGAGACTTAACTTGAGGTTGTGAACATACAATACAATGTACAGATGATATATTATAGCATCGTACCCCTGAAATCTTTATAATTTTATTAACCAATATCACCCCAATAAATTCAATAAAAAAACAACATAAATTCATTTTCTCAAAATTTGGTTGCTAAAAGTCCAAGTTGAAAGTGTCAGCGGGTTTGCTTTCTTCTGAATCTCTCTGGCTTGCAGATGGCTGCTTTCTCACCGTGTATCCTCACAGGGTTGTCTCTTGTCCACATTATGTCTGTGTCCTAATCTCCTTTTCTTAAAAAGGACAGCAGTTATATTGGATTAGAGCTCACCCATATGACCTCGTCTTACCTTAATTACCTCTCTAAAAGCTCCATCTCCAAACATAGTCACATTCTGAGGTACTGAGTGTCAGGACTTCAACATATAAATTTTGGAGAATCACAATTCAGCCTATAACACCATCTAACCCTCTCACTTTATAGATTGGGAAAAAAAAATTGAGGCCTGTAGAGAGAGCTGTGATCTGTCAGAAATTACATGAATTCTTCAAATGCACAGACTCACACACTCTCTTACACTTTCAATAGTGAATTTTTACCCCCTTGAGCTACTGCACTAAACCGTAAGTTAGCCAGGTGTGTGGTGTGATATTGCAAAGCCTAAGCAAAGTTAAAAGTTTCTCCACCTCATCCCTTATACTTGGGGATTCTCAGAGCCTTACTAAGGTCAACACATTTTGAGAGTATGCTTTGAAAAGGGATACGATATATAGCATTTCCCAAAATGAATGTGGAACCCTTTTTTCAAGCTTCTGGAAATGGTGGTCTGGAGTAGTGCTCCCTAACTTTTACTATGACCTGTTATGAGTAGAAAATGATAACATTTGTGTGGCATCCTGGGTAGATGCTTCTGGCTGCTCATTACCAGAGATGACCTTAGAGGCTCTGACTGCTTAGGTTTAGCCTGGCTACTCTGAGCATGGCACAGCAGTTGGGGAACTGGTCTAGACTCTTCACAAGTTAGAAAACCACAGGCCCAGAGACAAGACCATCAGCCTTGTCTATAGAGCTTCCTGGATCCCTGCATGATCAGCCTGTACGACTGACAACTGTAAGGACAGCAGATCCCAGCACCATGTTTCTAGAAATTCATCCTCTGGATTCCTTTTCCCCTTCTTCTATTCCTCTGTGATTCTCACTTTGTTCTCTTACCCTTTCCCTTCCTTCCACATCTTTTATCCTTATCTCTTCCTTTCTGCGTAATAGACAGATGACAGACAGACACATCTACACACATGCATACAGGTGATAAAAGATGGTGCTGGTGTGTGGGCTCAATCCCCAGTAGGGGGCATACAGGAGGCAGCCCATTGATGTTTCTCCCTGCCCCCTCCCTTTCTCTCTCTCTAAAATCAACAAAAACATTAAAACAAGGATGGTGCTGGTGTAGATGGATTAAATAGAGCTAATTGATGATGTGAGTAGGTAAAACAATACTTGGCACTTAGGTATTCTAGGCCCAGTTAGAATAACACACACAAACTTTTTAATGAAAGAGAAAAGGCAGCTCAATAAAGAGAGCTGTGAGCTGACAGATATGCTAGGGTCCCAGCTGCTCCAACAGCAGTGGAATAATTTTCCTGGCTTCCCGTCCCCCTCCCCAGCACTGCAGGTCAAGGCAATGAAGGCGTAACTCCCCAGCAGGGACACATTTAAGAGACTTCTGGATGTGTAGGCACAGAGGAAAGACCGTGTGGGGATACAGTGAGAGAGCGTCTGTCTGCAAGCCAAGGAGAGGGGCCCCAGGAGAAACCAAACTGTCAATATCTTGATCTTAGACTTTTAGTCTTTAGAACTGTGAGAAATACATTTCTATTGCTTAAGCTACAAGGCTGTGCTATTTTGTCATGTCAGCCCTAGCAAAGACACACCTGCTGTCACCTGCTGCTGTGTTCCTTGACACTGGTTTCCGACTTGGATCCTTGTTTACCGACTGCTCTGAGGCAGGTTGTTCAGTTTAAAAGAAAGCTGCTCAGCTTCCCATGTTTGAATCGTGGTCCTGCCACTTACCGTCTGGGTAACCTCAAGCAAACTGGGTAACCTCCCCAATCTTCATTGTCTGTGAAAGGGGATAGCAATACCTTTCTCAAAGGAGTCTTAATAATAAAATAAAATTATTAACAAATCTGTTTTGTTAAACTGATATAGCAATACCTGATATAAATAAGATGGATAGAAGACAAATTAGACAATGTATGTTGTACATGTGTATTTGGCACAAAGTTGGGACTTAATCATTGTTATGTCCCTTTCCTACAAATTCCCTATGCTGCACCAGCTCCCATGCATTCTCTGCCTAGTGCTGAACCAGCTGTAGCTGCCTGTGAGTCTCACGTAACTGTCAGACTGGTCTTCCTGCCTTAGTCATCATATTCCTTTTATTGGCTTTATTTTTCCTCCTTAGTATTTATTACTAGCTTATCTATTATATTTAATTTTACTTATTTCTCATTTATTTTTCTCTCCTTAGAGTTGTAAGCTTCTTGAAGATCTGGCACATGGTAGGCACTTACTCTTAACTGTTGAATGAGTGAGTGAGTGAATGAATGAATGAATGAATGAAGAAATGGTGGGGGCAAAAGACAGAATCTAGGGAGTCGAGGGAGAAGTAAGTATCATGGTGGCTACATGTTCTGAATCTAGAGGGTCCAAATGTTGGCCTCACCAGTTTCCACACCCTGTTGCTTGGATGTGAGGATCAAGTGAGCCAACACAGTAAGTGCAGAGAATGGCACCCATCAGAGCCCAATAAACATCTGTTATAGCTCCTGAAAAATTGTAGAGAAGTTGGTGAGGAAGCAGTGGTAAGGTGTACCTAGGACTTTTTCTGGATCTTTGAATGAGAAGGAGAGGAGACTAACTGGATAAAAATTAGGCAAATAGGCTCAAGAGTACGTAAACGGGCTTCCCTCTCTGGGTGACTTAATTCTCCACTGGACCATGTGGTTCTGTATGTACCACACTCAGTACCAAGCAGTGACTTTGGGACCAGGTATTTCTACTTAGAGTAGATCTTCAGGAATAATGAAGTCCAGTCAGCTGGCCTTGTTGTGAACTCTTAACATGGATGTGGAGATAGCTTTTCTTCCCAGTTTATTTTATGAAGACAGTAAGGCTCTCAGCAGGTTACCACTGACCTGAGATCATAGAGCTGCAAGTTCAAGGGCCAAACTGCAAACCCAATCCCTCTGAATCTAATGGTAGCCAGTGGTCTCTCTAGTCATAATGGAGTGGGAGGAGAGTGGAAACTTTGGTACCATTTCTCCAGAAATAAAAACCATTTTCGTATCCTTATGTGTCACTTGGATTCCACTCAGAAAAAAGTAGGTTTTCTACTTTTGCAATTTGGGTTTCTGTCATGTGAGATCATCAGAGTTACCACCTGTGTGGGAGCTGAATTTAATGCCATGGGTGGATCAATTTTAAATCAACTGGAGGGGGTGGGAGAAGCTGAGTGTCTCTTACCAGGAAAAGGCATTGTCTTTTATTGAATTTTTTGATTTTCAAGAAATTTTCCTAGGTGATGTGGAATTTCCAAATGCTGGTTGTCAGAACATGGGTGGTTTCTCCAAAGGTAAAGCTGAGTGTGTAGAAGGAAGCAGCTAAGTGTAGAGTAAGGTCGACATGGCACAATGGGCCTTAGAGTCTCAAGCCCATAAATGCTTTGATTGGAATGCAGAACCTATTACAAAACCTTTTTTTGGACAGTATTAAAAAATCTGACTATTTCACATAAAGTTCTGGATTTTTCATTCTTTTGGAAAAAAGAAAAGTAAGCGCTGGTAACAGTGGGCCCTGTTCGATGGCAATAATTGGCTGGATCACATTGTAGGTGCTCCCTTCCAATGAGGCATGGGCCCTTCAGTTTATGACAGTCCCCTCCACCGTATCTGGTCCCACAGCCTTCCCATTTTACTTATTATCCTAATGGACACTTTGGTTTGTAATCCTTGAAATAATAGAAATGGCACTGCCCTGGGAAAAGGAGACTTGAACATGAGTTCTGACGCCAAGATGCTAGCGGTGTGGGGCCCTTGTCTTAAGCTCACTAGACCTTGGTTAATTCACACACGAAAGGGAATATTATCTTACCATGTGGATGTGTTTGGAACAGCCGATTTATTCATGGTCTACTCATGTTCATGTCTGTTGTGTATATAACATATACTCAACATTGGAGGAGCAATGTGGCCAAAGCAGGTGCTAATCTGATTACTTAGTGGAAGAAACATAATTTACATACATGGGGAAATACAGGTTGCCCCGGGGACACATTACAGGGACATCTTGCCCAGTATAGGGTTCAAGGAAGGCCTTTAGGAGGAATTGAGGTTTAAATTGAGACTTGAAGGATGAGCAGCTATGGTTAAAGTACAGAGAAGAGTGTCCAAGGCAGAGAGAACAGCATGTACAAAATATTACATTAGAGAAAGCATGGCATGTTTGAGAAACTTTAAGGAATGTGATATAGCCAGAAAAGAATGGAAAGTGAAAAGAAAAAAAAAAGCTGGAATTGGAGAGAGGAACAAAGGGAAGATTGTGAAGGGATTTGGAAGGCTCATGAGGCCAAGAAGTGCCGTGCCAGTTTTAGTTTAGGATGTTTAATGTTGAGACTTGCCTGCCTCTCTAGCTATTCATGAAGCAGACAGAGCAAATGGACTGAAGAGGTCCCAGGTGTCAACATGGGCATTAGAAAGCCTTTCCCCAAGAGTAAATAATTATTAGCTGGTTGATGATGGATCACAGTTGAGTCTGACCAAACTAACTCCTCATCTAAATGTGTTTATACTTAGCAAACAGAACATACAATAAAAAGATACTTGTAATAAATTATATTTTAATAGGAAACAAAGAGTGCCCCCGTCAGCTCCTTTTGTCTAGAGTAGTTTGACAACTGCACTATGTGTTGTCAATTAACTGGGCCACTTGTGAAGGACATCTGAAAAATTAATCAGCTTCAAAATGAGTTTCCCAGAAAACCCATACTTGTCAAACCTGTAATGGTAACTACAGAATGGTTGCCTGGGTGACATTTAAACACAAAGACAGTAATAGAAAAAAAAAATAGGCACTCAGGTTCTTCTAAAATTTGATCTAAGTTTCTGAAATGCTGGGCTTTCTTAAGGTATAATACAAGCATTACTTAAACAACACCAACTTTTACTTGACATTTCCAGGTAATTGCATAAAAAAATTCTCTTAACCAAATGCATACTTTAGTTCTTTGTATCCTTTAGGGGTGAAAACTCAGAACCAATCTCATCATTGTAATTGCCAAGCAGGATGGGAATAGGAAAATCTCCTTTTTTTTTGTTTTGTTTTGTTTTGTTTTTTTGTGTGATTGAACACACTCTCCTCTCTCAATTCTCCTTTTAGGTGGTCATCAATGTAAAGAAATCCCACGCTTCTTTTGCCCATATCCATGGGCACAATGAGCATGCTCACGTCTTCCCCATCCATGGCAGAGTTCTTGGCTGCACTCCAGTTCCAGCCCTGGTTCTAAATTGGAGCAGAGTATGAGGCAGGTCTTCCCACATAGTTTAAAAATTCCTCTTTAAAAGGATTATCTATATTCTGGCACAGAAGCTGGAAAAAAAGAGCAACCATCTCTCTCTTTTTTCTTTTTAAAAAAATTTCTCTTTGTCTGAGATCTGGGGCACCCAGATTAACTATTAATGGTCAAGGCACAGACAGGACTTGGCTGGTGAATTATCTACATGATATGATTGGAGAGATTCATAAGACTTCTCTGACTAATATCTCTCTGATGAGATTTCTTTAATGTTAGTTATTCCACCATTGGCAATTCTTTCTTGAAAATTAGTTATTTTTCAAGGAGTAGTACATTAGAACCAAATTAACTAATTTAGCAAACATTTACTGAACATCTATGATGTGCTATATTATATGATAGGTGTAAGGAATGAATAATAACCATTGAGTTTCCCAGTTTTAGTCATTTGCATAGCACCTTCACAGATTTTGTCATTTCCTATACTACTAATGTTTTTCTCTAAGCAGAGTCATTTTTTACTTTCTAAAAAAAATTTTTTAAGGAAAACTATATTACCCCATTAATTGAGAAGTAAAGTCATTTGCC